>NC_053391.1:467861251-469269403 GCF_905171765.1 Bufo bufo
TGGTACTATTTTGGGGTACATATGATTTTTAATTGCTCTATATTACGTTTTTTGTGAGGCAAAGTAATCAAAAAATGGCTGTTTTGACACCGTTTTGTTATTTTTAATATTTTACAAGATTCATCTGACAGGGTAGATCATGTGCTATTTTTATAGAGCAGGTTGTTAAGGACGCAGTGATATCAAATATGTCTACTTTGTTTGTTTGTTTGTTTGTTTCAGGTCCCAATAATTCCATCTACCCCATGGCCATATCACAATTCCATCCACCTCACCGTTATTAGAAATAAGAAAAAGGAACAAACATTATATATTAGATAAGAATGTAGAGAAAACGCAATAAAACCGCAACAGACTGGGAACAATGGATATATATTTTTTTATATATATTTTTATATATTTTTTATATTTTATATTTATAATAATACCAATGGGAATTTTATATATTGTTTGCTGTATTTTATATACTGGTTGCTGCATATTTGTCCATATAATATATTTGTCCGTACAATATATTATATCTCATCGCATTTGCAATGGTTTGTATTGGACTTTGACCTAAATCCATTTTGCATATACATGGAATTGGACCCGTGTTTTACTTGAAGCCTAATTTAGAAGCCCTATATAAATGACTGGAGGATCGCAGTTCTGGAGCTACTGAGGAAGAGGCAAGTAGCCTCGAAACGCGTCTAGTCACTAGCTAACTGCGGCTTCTACATTCTCCGTGACCGGTCCGGACCTAAGGCACAAAGATATTGTGCGCACAAAGGAAGAAATCATACACAGCTTTCTATATCGCATAGGACCTGTGGATCACCTGACCAGACCATCTGACCTGGTCGTCAAGATCACCTGACCTTCAGAGACACGCCCACCAAGCTACGCAGTGGAACGCTCCCGACCTCGTGAATTCAGCGTCCCTGCAAACTACTTACATCCCGCGCCTCTTGGATCGTGTTCGAATATACACGTGAGTAGGCAGTTCTCTGCAGAGATTATTCACAAAACACGCCAGAGGAAAGTAAGCGGTAAGAACTTTTTGTGATCAATATCACTATTTACACATATTGGGCTGTCCACCAGATTCGTGATGAGGATCGCTGTATTATAACCACATACATCTAAAAGTGGGACTTCCTACAATTCATTTAAAGAGACCATTCATTTACCCTTTTCTTTTAGATATTATCCATATCTATATGGACTGAGGTACACTGGACATATATTCATTTTTCATTGTGTATGCTGCTATCATCCTTGCTGCTAATATCCTGGCTGCTATATCACTGTTGCCACCTCACACTGATTTTATTGCTGTGTATATTGCTGTGTATATTTAATTATGTATATGAGATTTTATTACTGATTTTATTATTGTTTTTATCATTGAATCAAATTGTTGAACTAAACTGTTGGTATACACTCCATAAGGTGGTTGTGCCTGTTCATTCCTTTTTTCTTTATGACTCACTTTACTAGGTAGGTGACCCAGTGAACAGTGCACTCACTGCTATCTACCCGTCCAGGTGTTGAGCCTTCTATTTTTTACCCTTTGCTTCAGTTTTAAATAATAAAGCATTTTTGAAAAATAAATTATGTTTTTGTGTGTCCATTTTCTGAACGCCATATTTTTTTTATTTTTCTGCCAATCGTCTTGTGCAGAGGCTCGTTTTTTGAAGAAAGAGTTGAGGTTTTTATTGGTACCATTTTTGGGTACATAGGATTTTTTGATCATTCATTATTACACTTTATGACCAAAAAGTTGGCTGTTTTGTAACAGTTTTTATGTATTTATTTTTACAGCATTCATCTGAGGGTTTCGGTCATTTGACAGTTTTATAGAGCAGATCATTACGGACGTGGCGATACCTAATATGTCTACTTTTTCCTATTTATTTAAGTTTTACACAATAAGAGCATTTTTGAAACAAAAAAAATGATGTTTTAGTGTCTCCATAGTCTGAAAACCATAGCTTTTTTATTTTTTGGGCGATTGTCTTAAATAGGGTAGAATTTTTTACGGGATGAGGTGAGGGTTTGATTGGTACTATTTTGGGGGGCATATGCCTTTTTGATCGCTTGGCTTTTTGGCACTGTTTTTATTTTTTACGGTGTTCATCTGAGGGGTTAGGTCATATGATATTTTTATCGAGCATGTTGTTACGGACGCGGCGATACCTAATATGTACACTTTTTATTTTTATTTCACTTTAACACAATAATAGCATATTTGAAATTAAAAAATGATGTTTTAGTGTCTCCATGTTCTGAGAGCTATATATATATATTTTTTTTGAGCGATTTTCTTATGTAGGGTGTCATTTTTTACGGGATGAGGACGGTTTTATTGGTATCATTTTGTGGGACATACGCCTTTTTGATCGCTCGGTGTTGCACTTTTTGTGGTATAAGGTGACAAAAAAGGCTTTTTTGACAGTTTTTATTTTTTATGGTGTTTATTGGACGGGGTAGATCATGTGATATATTTATAAAGACGGCAGTTACGGATGCGGTGATAACTAATATGTGTATTTTTTTTCTTTTTCATTGTTTATAGGAAAAGGCAATATATTTTTTTAAATTACATTTTTATTTATTTTATTTTTTTTTACTTTTATTATTTTCACATTTTTTTTAATCAAGTCCAACTTGGATCTTGAATATCCAGTGGGGCTGATGGCTGTACTCTACTTTGCAATAATTTTGCATTGCAAAGTATAATACTATTAAATGTCCTGTAGATGGCAACACGGACACTTTTGCAAAGTGTCCGGTTGCCATGGCAACCATTGGGCGCTGCCATCACAGCGCCGCAGCCCCGATGGTTGAGAGAGGGAGCCCCCTCCCTCTATTAACCCCATGGATGCCGCTGCCGCGGCATCTAAGGGGTTACAGCAGATTGTCCGCATACAGCTGACACTCGCTGCTGATGTTGGCGGCTCAGGAATGGAGCCGCCGACATCAAATAAAGCAGGGGGACCGCATCGGGGGCACAGGGGGCTCAGATGGGGCAGCGCTGTAAAGGGGGGGGGGACGGCCAGCAGGAGGGGGCACATTTAGGGGCAGGATGCATGCATGGGGACGGGGAGGGGGCGGACCACATCAGGGGTACGATACATGGATGGGGGGGCGGGGACAGCATCAGGGGCAGGCGGGGACAGGGCTCACAGGAGGGGTGGGGGGGGGGGGGTTGGAGGCTCACAGGAAGGGGGCACAGATCGGGGGGCTTCAGGACACATTATCTGATTTCAGGCTCTGATCTGCAGAGCGCAGATCAGAGCCTGGAACAGGCACTTTTTCACTACCGTGATCCGATTGGTTAAACTAACCTATCAGATAGATTGCCGGCAAGGGACCACTCTGATTGGTATCTTGCGGGCATTACTGAACTGTATGCTGTCCGTAACAGCAGCAGGGCAGGGGCAGAAGCTTTAATCCAAGCGCTTTGCAGCGCTTGGATTAAAGAGCTGCCTGACATCTATACACGTGCTAGCTGCAAGGGGCATGTGTAATTAGCACGTATATAGACGGATTGTAGTCGGGAAGGAGTTAATCATTCCAATAACAGGGCATCTTAAGAGTCCTGTATTGTTATTTATTGTCACTACCTCCCCGAGTGGGGAGTGGGTAATTGCCGCGCGCCCCCTAATTTCCTCAAAATTCTTTAATAGCTTCTCCCACATTTCCGCTCGATCACAATTGAATTTCATCCATTGATCTCCCTTTAATGTGGTCTCTCTGTTTCACGCTCCCTCTCCGGGGTGGAACTCTGATTTGCCGCTAACCGTGAACACCATGGTAGGCGCAGAAAAGAACATCAAAAGTTGAGCAGATATCCAATTGGATCGTGAACATCACGGGGACGTGCAACATGGTGGGGCAGTATGTTTGCACACTCCTACACGAACTGACTGATGGGTCTGCCCCCTGCAACTTCTGGGTCTCCAAATTGGGCACATGGCCTGAGCTTGCCCTTTACGCCTTGGAGGTGCTGGCCTGCCCTGCAGTCAGTGTATTGTCTGAACGTGTGTTTAGCACGACTGGATGGGGTTATCGCAGGTTATATTTCCCAATGTTTTGGGGTGTACCCTAATTAAAAAAATTAAAAATAAAATGTTAAACCAAAAAAACTGTGTAGGCTACCTCCTCCTCCTCCTCCTCCACCGCCGCTTCCACCTACACCGCCACATCCACCGCCTCCTCAACCTCCTACTTCATATGGACCTCGTCCTCCTAGATCACGATTATTATTTTTAATTTTTACATATTTTATGTTATTTAAAGTCATTTCCCTATCCACATTTGTTTGCAGAGCACTTGCCATGCTCTTAACCACATTTTGATGCAGCCCTCTAGCCCTTTCCATGACATTTTTACAGCCATTTTAGTGCTCAAAAGTTCGGGTCCCCATTGACTTCAATAGGGTTCGGGTTCAAGTTCGGGTCAAGTCCCGAACTCGAACTTTTTTGTGAAGTTCGGCCGAACCCGTCGAATTCGAACATCCAGGTGTCCGCTCAACCCTACTGATTACTTCACCTTCAATTTCAGAGTGCTCTCAATTTGTATATATATGGGTGTTGGAGAAGTGGGTATGCCATAGCTGATTAATATTCTGTGTTTACAGTCAAATAACCTGTAGGAGATTGCAGGCCAGATTGTACCCCCACCTAACCAGCCATACCCCATACCAGCAACTGTCCCTTGTTAAAGGTGCATTAAAGGTGCCTCGCGGCCATTAACAATGAAGACCGAATATACAGTGCGGTCTTCATTATTAAATAATAGAAAGCAGCTACGTTTGGCCATACCCTTAGGCAGAGTGGCTTGGGTATACTTGATTTATAGAGATTTGTGATTAATTAATTTAAAACTTCGCTCATCTCTAATTACAATAAATATATAAAAAAAAATGTCTCAACAATAGAAAACAGTATGAGTGTACACAACATAAATCACAGTACAAGTTAACCCTTCACATTGCAATAAAGTACTGAGTTGATGGCTTGGCATAGTAGCAATAGGGGTAAATGTCCACAAATGTGCATAGACCAAAGTATCCTTACTCCAGGGCACCTCATATACTACATGCAGTGGGTAGAACAGCAATACGATGATGCTGTACACGTATTTCCACTTTTTATATAATATAACTTTAGGAATATGACACCTGTCGTTATTTTACAACATACAGTGATATTCATTTTGTCAGGGGGTTGTGTGATTTATTGAGTAAATCAAGTTTTATTGTCAATTAAATACACAGTTTAAAGCACTTGCATTGAGAATTTGATAAGACATTTACAATACAACATCTTGTACACAAACCATTTTCATGTGATTTATATAACATTGCCATAATAAATGTCTCTTCTCAAAAGTACACCATGTAAATATATTACTCTCCCAGAGGGAACAGGTATGAAAAATCATGTTATCTAAATCTAATAAATTCATGCTTCATCTGTTAATGTTTTTTTGGCTTCTTCAAGATAATAGGGATTGAATCAGAAAACCACAATAAGATTACAGACTAAAATAGTATTATAGCCACAAGCCTTTCTTTTTTATGTTTTTTTATTTTATTTGTTGTTTAAACTTATCTGAGTAAGGCTACTTTCACACTATCGTTTCTATTTTCCGGTATTAAGATCCGTCATAGGGTCTCAATACCGGAAAAAAACGCTTCCATTTTGTCCCCATTCATTGTCAATGGGACAAAATGCAACTGAACGGAAGGGAATGCTCCAAAATGCATTCTGTTCCATTCTCATACCGGAAAGCAAACCGCAGCATGCTGTCATTTGCTTTCCGTCCTGGGATGCAGAGCAAAACGGATCCGTCATGACCCACAATGCAAGTCAATGGGGACGTTTTATCTGACACAATAGAAAACAGATCCGTCCCCCATTGACTTTCAATAGAGTTCATGACGGATCAGTCTTGGCCATGTTAAAGATAATACAACCGGTTCCGTTCATAACGGATGCAGACGTTTGTATTATCAGTAATGGAAGCGTTTTTGCTGAACCCAGCCGGATCCAGTAAAAACGCTGGTGTTAAAGTAGCCTAAGTCTTTCAATTTTTTTAAATTTTTGAACACTATAGCAATGAAGGATGCCATATGATCGTAATGTTTGCTTAGCTAAGGCATTTTATAGAGTGGTTGAAACAGCTATCTCCATTAAATCATGTTTCAAGGACAACACAAAAGTGTACTACACAAGTAATGTTCACATCATGGGCCCCTGATGTACGGTACATGAGAACCTTGATCACAATGTTACATCAGCCCAATAGAGGTAAAAAAAGACTGTCCTTTTTGTACTCAGAATACGTCAGTATGCTCCAAAAAAACTCAGTATTGACTGACGTAGCAGAATACTCTATTCTATACAATGGTATCTAGTAAAAAAAAAAAAAAAAATTTCACAGCGATCATGGATGCTACTGTATATCATCCATCCAAGGCATGCATTTGATATATACACCCTGATATGTATGTTAAACAAAGGTCACCAAAAGCTTGGCCTATGTGCATAGTTATCTTCTGGAGTGATGAACCAAAGTCTCTCAGTTCAAGGATTCTGTCTCTCTCAAATTATGCACAGTGGTGATAACTGGCACATTGACGAATTGGAGGCATCGCACAATCATCTGACATGACTTGGTCTGATTTTTGAAGTTTCACTAATAAATGCTAATCTGTTTTTATGACCCTCCCACATGCCACAGGTTGGAGCTAGGTGCTTGAGAATTTGATCATCTGCAGACATTAGCGACAGCTGCTACTTTCTTGATTTGCATAACCTTACAGTTAGTCCTTGGGGATGCAATTTTAGTGTGGAGGAGTGTATATTACATACTATACTTATATGTATTGTTATATACAATGTACAAATTTACCTCTGGTACATTAACCTACTTCAAAGATGCTATTATTGTTATAATCAAGTTTCATTCTATTTGCCATTTTCTTTTAGTTCCACGTTGTCTTGCATAGAGGTTTATCTCCTTCTAGATTGGAAGATCTTCTACAGTATCTACCCAGAAGAAAGTGCACCTGATGGCATTTTGTGAGGTTGTGGTGGTATTATGGACATATGAACTGTTAAACTCATATTCTATAAAACATATCAGTCACATTGAAAAATCTCTATGACCCATATTACTGACTTTTTGGAATGCTTTGGTACAGAGAAGTGTATCCTTTAGTCAGAGTACACACGTGCTTAACCTTTCCTATGACTGCAAATGTCAGAACTGGATGTTATGAAGGCTCTTCATTAATGATACAGCTTGAGATTAGCAAAAGAAAAGTTATTTATTTTGGAAAAATCCATAAAATTGGGATTTTTTTTGTTGTGTTCCCTTGTATTTGAGGATTAGTGTAGGAATAGTGTGTTATTAGGAATAAAAATGATCAAGTTTCTAAAGCTTGAGCCCAGAGAATCAAAACCACATAGAAATTAGCAATGTTGATTTATGTTGCAGATTTTCGCTGTGGATTTCACCCTTTACCCTGCAATGTAGGGTGACACCAGCGGCATATCCATTACAAAATTTGTAATAAAAATCTGCATGTAAGGGTACTTTCACACCTGCGGAAGGACGAATCCGACAGGGTGAACAGCCTTTCGGATCCGTTCTGCCGCAAGTGTGAAAGTAGCCTAAAACAGAATTTCTTTACTGCTAAAACTAGTGTGGACATACTATGAAAATGTGTAAGAATATCAAAAGAAATTATTAACCGAACATTTAACATATAACTGACCATACTGACTGCCACAGTGGTCATCCGTTTTTTTTTCAATTTTTCCTATACTAAAGTACTTTATGGTGCTTGTTCATTACAGAGAAATATATGACCATGGCTACTATCACATTTTCCAGGTAGCAGATCAATAACACAATAAAGTATTTTGTGAATTTCCTTTTTTTTGTTAATCACAGTATACAACTCGTAACAGTAAAAATATGAGAGCAGAACATGATGCATGCACTCATTGACACACTTTCCCTTGTGAACTACTTATAGACTATGCTGATATTATAGGTGAAATATGAAAAATATGTAAAGTGGAGAAAATATATGAACTAGAGATGAGCAAATTAATTCTAAACTGGGTTTGTTATAAATTTCACAAAAATTTGTCCTCCAAACAAATCCAAAGCTTTTGCGATTTGATTTGGATGATTCACGTAAAAAGGGCACTTTACTATTAATATTGGTGAGAAAACCACAAGGGAGGAAGAAGACAGTTTCATCAGCCACTCAGGGGCAGTAGGCAGGGAGATCCCTTTCTACATAGGCTTATTGCCAGCATAGCAGTCAATAGCATACTGATGAAAATGTTAAGAAATTTCAGGACCTAATTGATGGGGTTTCAACACCCAGCACCCACCGCTGATCAGCTGCTCGATGAATGGGGAAAATACTTGTAAATTACACTACACAGCCACTGCAAAGGTGAAGATGGGCAGTGTAATGAAGAGAAAACAGTGCTTGCATGGAGCAGCTGATCAGCGCCGGGGGGTGCTCGGTGTTGGACCTCTGCCGATCAGATATTGATGACCTATCCTGATGGTAGGTCATCAATATATATTACCCTTTTAAGTGTGTTGCACAGATTGCTGGAGGATGCAACAAATTCATGAGAGGCCTGAGCCTCAACATCAATTTGTTGCATCCTCTGTTATTACAGAGGGAATCAAGACTGGCATTGATCTTGATAAATGTCGTCGCTTCGCTCAACACTAATTTTAATAATTATAAATTCTGGAATGTTTGGCGTGCATTTGTATTCAGCCCCCTGAGTCAATACTTTATAGGACCACCTTTTTTTTATTTCAGAAAGCTCTTTTCAGGGATTTTTTGGGGAGGGAAGGCACTGTCTGCTTATAGGAGAGGACTACATTTTACTGCAATTACAGCTGCAAGTCTTTTGGGTTATGAGAGGCAGAAATCTAGAGGCAGAAATTATTTCTGATTCTTCTTTGCAAAATAGCTCAAACTCAGTCAAATTGGATGGAGAGCGTCTGTGAACAGCAATTTTCAAGTCTTGCCACAGATTCTCAATGGGATTTAAGTCTGGGCTGTGACTGGACCATTCTTAAACATGAATATGCTTTGATCTAAACAATTCTATTGTAGCTCTGTCTGTATGTTTAGGGTCATTGTCCTGCTCGGGGTTGAACCTCCACCCCAGTCTCAAGTCTTTTGCAGACTCTAACAAGTTTTCCTTCAAAAAGTGCCCTGTATTTAGCTCCATCCATTTACCAATCAACCCTGACCAGCTTCCCTGTCCCTGCTGAAGAAAAGCATTCCCACATGATGCTGCCACAACCATGTTTCACAATGGGGATGGTGTGTTCAGGGTAATGTGTAGTGTTAGTTTTCTGCCACACATATGGGGTCATTTATCAAACTGGTGTAAAGTAGAACTGGCTTAGTTGCCCATAGCAACCAATAAGATTCCACCTTTCATTTTCCAAAGGAACTGTCAAAAATGAAAGGTGGAATCTGATTGGTTGCTATGGGCAGCAAAGCCAGTTCTACTTTACACTAGTTTGATAAATGACCCCAATAGCGTTTTGAATTTAGGCCAAAAAGTTCAACTTGAGTCTCATATGACCAAACACCTTTCTCCATATGTTTTTTGTGTGCCCTACATGGCTTGTGGCAAACTGCAAACTTATTATGGCTTGCTTTAAAAAATGGCTTTCTTCTTGCCACTGTTCCATAAAGTCCAGATTTGTGGAATACACAACTAATTGTTGTCCTGTGGACAGATTCTCCCACTTGAGTTCCAACAGAGTGACCATGGGCCTCTTGGCTGCATCTATAATTAGTACTCTTCTTGCTGGGGCTGTCAGTTTAGGTGGGAAGCCATGTCTTGGTAGGTTTTCAGTTGTGCCATACTCCTTCCAAATCTGGCGACGGAGGGGGATGTCTTGATCCGCGTGATGGGGAAATAAAGCGGCAGCCGAGCAATGTAGGTGTTGGGAAGTGGGGTAAGTATAGGGGTTGGATAACCCCTTTAAGATGTGAACACCCTAAGGGGTGCAGACTGGATTGTATGGGTTGGCATGCTGGAAGTGGAATAATTAAGGTTTCCATCTTATTGGGATTTAATTACATATCTTAGTTTACAGTTGATGTAGGAATAAAAAAGTTAGGAATAAATAAATAAAACTGATGCAGAATAAGTCTTGTTGTGACATTACGTGAGATGGCTATCTGCGGATTGGCTGGCTGCATGGCATTATGGGTGATCTTGTGTTCCCGGGCTTGTCTCCTCTAGACTTAGTTTGACTTTGTAACACAAGCAGCAACCATTTTAGGAAAACCTTATTCGTTACCACAAAACGTTAGAAAATTAGGATTAGTTTGGAATTGAAGTTTTCCTAAACTTCAGACTAAATTCCGCTTCGAATGTTTAGTTTCACTTAACACTAATTCTACTGCCAGGGACATTGAAAGGAAAGACTACAATTACAAAGAAGAAGAAGAAGAATTGTGTGTGTAGAATAGGGAGGCAGGGAAGCTGCCAGCCAGGGAGTGGGAATGAGGCTGGTTGTGCATGCTACCACAACTGCAGCTGATGCAAACCTCAACCCCAGATACCTGCATGGAAATCCTTTAAATTTTTTTCCCATTTTCACAGAAATTCTATATATACACGTTTGGAATTTTATGTATTTTTTTTGTGAGTTCAATTTAATTAAACCAGCGTATAGGTAATCAGTACACCAATGCACAGGGTAGTGCAAAAATTTACCTATGAGTGTTAATGTGAAAATAAGAGTCAGGCTTTAATCATCTGTTTTTGTTTATTGTATTTTCACACGGTTGGAATATACATTTTTTTGGGGAACTTGTTTAATTTAATTAAACCAGCATAATGGTTATCAGTAAACCAATACATAGGGTAAGCTAACAATTTACCAGTAAGTGTTAACGTGAAAATAAGTGTCAGGCCTCAATCCTTCTGTTTCCGTTGAAATTTAATTAAACCAGCATATAGGTGATCAGTACACCAATACACAGGGTAGTGCACTAAATTATCTGTGAGTGATAACGAATTTCGGCCTAATTCCATTTCCCTTGATTTCTATCTCCACATGGTGTTCATTTTTTTTGAGGGTTGTTAAATATATTCAAACTAGGATATACGTGATTACTACATCAATACACAGGGTAGCACAAAAAATTATCTGAGTGATAACGAATTTAGGTCTAAATCCATTTCTGTTTATTTCTGTGTTCACATGTTTTCAATAAAATTTATTTGGGGGGTTGTTGAAATTATTAAAACAAGCTTATACCTGATTACTACACCAATACACAGGGTAGCGCACAATATTATCTGATTGGCCCAAAAATGTAATGACTGCGGAAGGGTTCCAAACAAAAGACCCAGAGCCAGAATGTCTGTAGTAGCAGCACCAGCTATCCGGCAAGAAGTTGTAATAGTAGTAGGCCGCAGTTGTCCCTGCTGGCTTCAGAAAGGTGCAGCATTATCGTTGAGGAGAAAGACAATGAGATTGTGGATTTTATGGCTCACTCCGACTCTCAGTCTCAGCAGGATGACACGGAGGTGACTTCAGAGTTTGACACAGTGCTGTGGAGCCAGGTGTCACAGCATTCCTCCTGCTGCTCCTCCTTGCAGCCCGAGAGCAGGCTTTCAGTGGAATCCTCTCAGTCTTCTCTGCCCCTTTCTAGTGGGGTGCCTTCCTTTTTTTGTAACAAGTTGCAATCTGTTGATGCTGCTGACGCTGTGGGTGGGTTAGGCCCAAAATGTGCCAGAGCTAAGCTAAGCACAACTGCATCTATCTCTGCACTAGTATGTCTTGTCTGGCATTTTTTCTCCACGCAGCCAGTAGACAAGTTGCTGGTGGTGCAGTTGCTTCTGTACCATTTAGTAGACTCTGCTGCCTTTAGGGAGCTAATGGCGTGCACCCAGCCTCCCTACAAGATAGCTAGCCACCATTATTTCTCCCAAAAACTCATTCCTGCCTTGTACTCTCACATAGCAGACAACATGGGCCGCTCCCAATTCTCACTGTGCAGCAAGGTTCATGCCACTCCTGGTGCAGCTCTTATGGGCACACTGGGTCAATGTTTTTTCTGGCAGTACTGAGGCAGCACCCTGGCAATGAGTCCAGGTCCTTTTAACCCCCCCCCCCTGTTATTGTGTTGGGCTGGCTCCCACACCAGACACTTATCCACCTCCTCCTTCATGGATACTGGCCTGTCCCCAACAGCAGCAGAGGTCGCACTACCCCTCCTTCCTATTACAAACCGGATTCCAAAAAAGTTGGGACACTAAACAAATTGTGAATAAAAACTGAATGCAATGATGTGGAGATGGCAAATGTCAATATTTTATTTGTAATAGAACGTAGATGACAGATCAAACATTTAATCCGAGTAAATGTATCATTTTAAAGGAAAAATACATTGATTCCAATTTTCACGGTGTCAACAAATCCCCAAAAAGTTGGGACAAGTAGCAATAAGAGGCTGGAAAAAGTAAATTTGAGCATAACGAAGAGCTGGAAGACCAATTAACACTAATTAGGTCAATTGGCAACATGATTGGGTATAAAAAGAGCTTCTCAGAGTGGCAGTGTCTCTCAGAAGCCAAGATGGGTAGAGGATCACCAATTCCCACAATGTTGCGCAGAAAGATAGTGGAGCAATATCAGAAAGGTGTTACCCAGCGAAAAATTGCAAAGACCTTGCATTTATCATCATCAACTGTGCATAACATCATCCGAAGATTCAGAGAATCTGGAACAATCTCTGTGCGTAAGGGTCAAGGCCGTAAAACCATACTGGATGCCCGTGATCTCCGGGCCCTTAAACGACACTGCGCCACAAACAGGAATGCTACTGTAAAGGAAATCACAGAATGGGCTCAGGAATACTTCCAGAAACCATTGTCAGGGAACACAATCCACCGTGCCATCCGCCGTTGCCAGCTGAAACTCTACAGTGCAAAGAAGAAGCCATTTCTAAGCAAGATCCACAAGCTCAGGCGTTTTCACTGGGCCAGGGATCATTTAAAATGGAGTGTGGCAAAATGGAAGACTGTTCTGTGGTCAGATGAGTCACGATTCGAAGTTCTTTTTGGAAATCTGGGACGCCATGTCATCCGGACCAAAGAGGACAAGGACAACCCAAGTTGTTATCAACGCTCAGTTCAGAAGCCTGCATCTCTGATGGTATGGGGTTGCATGAGTGCGTTCGGCATGTGCAGCTTGCATGTCTGGAAAGGCACCATCAATGCAGAAAAATATATTCAGGTTCTAGAACAACATATGCTCCCATCCAGACGTCATCTCTTTCAGGGAAGACCCTGCATTTTTCAACAAGATAATGCCAGACCACATTCTGCATCAATCACAACATCATGGCTGCGTAGGAGAAGGATCCGGGTACTGAAATGGCCAGTCTGCAGTCCAGATCTTTCACCTATAGAGAACATTTGGCGCATCATAAAGAGGAAGGTGCAACAAAGAAGGCCCAAGACGATTGAACAGTTAGAGGCCTGTATTAGACAAGAATGGGAGAGCATTCCTATTTCTAAACTTGAGAAACTGGTCTCCTCGGTCCCCAGACGTCTGTTGAGTGTTGTAAGAAGAAGGGGAGATGCCACACAGTGGTGAAAATGGCCTTGTCCCAACTTTTTGGGGATTTGTTGACACCATGAAATTCTGATTCAACATATTTTTCCCTTAAAATAGTACACTGGCTTTCATATGGTGCTGACAAAGTCCAGGAGACTGTTCAAGAACTTCAACCATTCTTACGTGGCGAGGAACGTTCTCCTGGTCTTCCAGCAACAGAACAACCCTCCGCTACACCTCTTAATCTGCGATGTGCCAAGTCGCTGAAATTCTAAATTGCACCTGCTTGGGCATCTGTACGAGCAGCTGACATCTGTGAACAATTTTGTCATGCACATGACAGCCTCAGCAGCAGGGAGCATATTTTGCTTCGAGGACAGGCAGTGGCAGCTCATCTGAGACGCCTGTCAGGTGCTGATGCCCTTCGAAGAGGCCACAAAGTTTGTCAGCAGGGACATCTTTGGCATGAACGATGTCATCCCTATAACTGTTGGGGACACACAGAAGGAATCTGCCATGGAGAAGGAGGATGAGGAGCTGCCATTGCAAGACGATGAGGACCAGTCAGCGGTGAAGAAGCAAGAGGACAATGATGACGATGGCACTGGCCAGGACCCCCAATTGTCTCAGTGGGGGCAGAGCCAGAAAGAACTGGCTCCTCAGGCACACTTGTCAGAATAGTGACCTGTATGATCACTTGCTTATGCAGTGAAAGGCGTATCATTGACATCAAGCAGTCTGTATTGGCCCCGAAAGTGTGTATACAATGAAGGGAACACATGATGGCATGGTTCCGTTCATTGTATAGGTGTATGTGGTGTATAACAAAGTTATTGATTTCTTACCTGGCAATAGGATTTGATTGGTGAAGTCATCAGCGAATGACATCTGGGAAAAGTTGCAGGTGCCTTTGGAGAATGGTGATTGGTCCTTCTCTTCAACGGACGTTCCAGGTACCTGTAAAAGAAGGAGATAACAGTCAGTGCGCATTCACGACACTGTACAACAAACAGTTAGGATCTACTCCATACTTACCCATGGAAGAACTTCTCAAGCAACTCATTTATAAGGCTGAATCCAAAGGAGGAGTCACTTGGCTTCAGAAATGCTTGTCCGAGGAATTTACATGTTCGGATGAAGCACCGGGATCTTTTTCTCATGTCTTCTGCGCAGCCCTGTGCACGAGCCCAGAGAGGATCGATCTCATTGTCGTCACTGGCTCGCGCATGCGCATGGACAGCCCAAAGGACAACCTACCTTCAAAACGGAATTGCCGGGAACCAAGGACCTTCTCTCCTCCTGCTCCCCCGGATAAAAGGAAAAAACAAGAAAAGAAAAGAAGATACTCACCTCTGGTAAAAGAAGTAGGTGATCCAGAGCTGCCGTTACCTTCCATCGAGCTACCGACAGTTAGATCTGGTAACAAGGGTGAGATTAACGGTCATAATAGTCACAATGGCACCCAGACCCTGAACAATTTTATAATCAATCACATCAATTTAGTGAAGATAAAATACATTTATTTAATACGTTTTTGAAGTTCATATCTAACACAAATAAGGAGGATTCACACTCCTTAGCTCAGGTCTGGGTGGATAAGACATCAGTCAATCCATAATTAGTCAATTACAGATTTCCAGGCACAAATAAAGATTCAGTCTCTGTTTTTAACCCTCAAACTAATAATTTTGAGGGTTTAAAACAATCCTGACTTAAAGAAGTTTTGGTTTGTCATATTTCCCCACTTGGATACCACCTCTCAGCTTCAGTAAAGGAAAAAATATGGAACAGGGAATTTATTATTTATATTCTCTACTCCCATCATCCATTAATAAACCAGAATTCAAAGATATTAAGGATTCCGACTCAAAAACATAAAAACCAAATAAATTTTTTATTGGTTACAGGCTTTCTCTATTTATCCAGTCACGGGAGAATGCAAACTTGAGCTATGCTGTGGTTTATTTTATCACATGGATTCAATTTTGGAAGCTTATCGCAGTTTCAGTGGAATGGCTTAGAATTCATATGACGAGTCTTTCAGACAGAAACTGTCTGTATATTCTATTATTCAATGGGGAAACAAGGATGTTGGCCTATGGTTAAACCTTATGTTACCACAAAAGAATAAAAAATTTTGTCAGCAAAGTAACAACAAAAGAGGCCTATGCTTCACATTTAACAAAAATATATTCAAATGGACCTCAAATTGCAAATAAAGACATCAGTGCTCCTTTTGTAGTGGAAGCCACACAGTCTTCAAATGTTTCAAAAAGCTTGGATCAGCTGGAGCCTCAGCTACTAAATATGCTCAAGGAAAAAGCAACAACTTCAGTGAGACTAACAAAATTAACCCCCTGGCTAAATTGCTATCCAGACAAAGCGATGGATAGATTACTATTATCCGGCTTTTCTTTTGGTTTTTATGTTCCTGAATATTCAGGGACTGGCTGCACATGGGTTGAGAACCTCAAATCTGTTAAATTAAACCTAGGGTTGAGCGAACCCGAATATTTCAGTAAAAGTTCGGGTTCGGTGTTCGGGTAATATTAATATACCATCGGATCGGAGTTTTCTCCAATCCGATGGTATATTTTAACTTGAAGCGTCCCTATCAACATGGGAACGCCTCTATGTTAGAATATACCATCGGATATGAGTTAGATCGTGAAAACTCAGATCCGACAGTATATTCTAACACAGAGGCGGTCCCATAGTGATGGGGACGCTTCAAGTTAGAATATACTGAGAACTGTGGACATAACGGCCCCCTGCTGCCTGGCAGCACCTGATCTCTTACAGGGGGCTGTGATCCGCACAATTAACCCCTCAGGTGTGGCACCTGAGGGGTTAATTGTGCGGATCACAGCCCCCTGTAAGAGATCAGGTGCTGCCAGGCAGCAGTGGGCCAGACCCCCCTCCCTCCTCAGTATTAAAATCATTGGTGGCCAGTGGGGCCCTCCTCCCTCCCTAGTATTAAAATCATTGGTGGCCAGTGCAGCCCCCCCACCCCCTACCTATTAAAATCATTGGTGGCTAGTGCGGTCCCCCGTCCCCTATTAAAATTATTGGTGGCCAGTGCGGCCTCCCCTCTCCCCCCCTATTTAAAATCATTGGTTAACAACCCCCCTCCCCCCCATCATTGGTGACAGCGGAGCGTCAGTTCTGATCGGAGTCCCAGTTTAATCGCTGGGGCTCCGATCGGTTACCATGGCAGCCAGGACGCTACTTCAGTCCTGGCTGCAATGGTTACTTAGCACTTTTAGCATTATACTTACATGCGCTGTCTGTGGCCGGCCGGCGCTCCTCCTTCTGGTAAGTGAAAGGTCTTATAGCTTATAGCAGTAGCGTCCTGGCTGCCATGGTAACCGATCGGAGCCCCAGCGATTAAACTGGGACTCCGATCGGAACTGCCGCTTCACTGCCACCAATGATGGGGGGGAGGGGGGTTGCTAACCAATGATTTTAATTAGGGGGGAGAGGGGAGGCCGCACTGGACACCAATGATTTTGATAGGGGGGGCCGCACTAACCACCAATGATTTTAATAGGGGGGGTGGGGGTGGGGGGGCCGCACTGGCCACCAATGATTTTAATACTGGGGAGGGAGGAAGGGGGGGCCACACTGGCCACCAATGATTTTAATACTGGGGAGGGAGGGGGGTCTGGGCCCTGCTGCCTGGCAGCACCCGATCTCTTACAGGGGGCTGAGATCCGCACAATTAACCCCTCAGGTGCGGCACCTGAGGGGTTAATTGTGCGTATCACAGCCCCCTGTAAGAGATCGGGTGCTGCCAGGCAGCAGGGGGCAGTTATGTACACAGTTCTTAGTATATTCTAACTTGAAGCGTTCCCATCACATGGGAACGCCTCTGTGTTAGAATATACTGTCGGATCTGAGTTTTCACGATTGTGAAAACTCAGATCTGAAAAAGCTAATACTATTATTTTCCGTTATAACCATGTTATAACGGAAAATAATAAAGTGAAGTTCGGGTCCCCATTGACTTTAATGGGGTTCGGGTCCAAGTTCGGATCAAGTTCGGGTCCCGAACCCGAACTTTTTTTTTAAAGTTCGGCCGAACTCCCCGAACCCGAACATCTAGGTGTTCGCTCAACTCTAATTAAACCCTTCTATAGTTAAGGATTTTTTTTTTTAAGAAATTGAATTAGGCCTTGTTGCAGGCCCCTTTTCTAGCCCTCCTTTTCAAAATGTTCGATTGTCTCCTTTAGGCCTAGTCCCTAAAAAAGAATCTAACTCATTCCGCTTAATTCACAACCTTTCTTTCCCACGTTACCTTTCATTAAACGATGAAATAGACAAAAGCTTATCTTCGGTTTTTTATTCTTCTTTTGATTTAGCTATAGTCAAGTTAAGGGAAATGGGCAAGAATGCTCTCTTAGCCAAAACCGATATTAAATCTGCATTTAGACTTCTTCCTATACACCCTAAAAGATTTAATTCTCTTGGATTTAAATTCCAGGGCCAGTATTTCTTTGACAAGACTCTACCGATGGGTTTCACCTTTTCATGTTTCTACTTTGAAGCTTTTTCATCTTTTCTACAATGGGTTATTGAACAATTTCACATAGGTGGTCACATAATACATTATTTGGATGATTTCCTTTTCATGGGAAGAGGAGATTCCAACAACTGTCAATTATTACTTAAAACATTTTTCAAAATAACTAAGGACTTCAAAATTCCATTATCAGAGGAGAAAACGGGTTTCCCAACTAAAATTCGGACTTTTCTAGGAATCACTATAGATACTCCAAAAATGGAATTCTGTATTCCTGTAGAAAAAATAGACAATATCAAAATTTCCATTAATCTACTACTGGCTAGAAGCAAATGCACTTTAAAAGAATTACAATCACTATTGGGTTCTTTAAACTTAATTTCACGGGTTATACCCATGGGAAGAGTCTTCTCAAAAAGGTTATATATTTCAACTAAAGGTATTCTCTTACCTTTCTCACATATCAGATTAGGAAAGAGTTAAAGGGGTTATCCGACTTAAATAAATCTATTCTAATTGCTTTTATTGTAGACCAGTGAAAGTTTATTCAAATCACTTTCATCACCTATCTATCACTGTTTGGCCAGTTCAGTTCAGTTCAGTTCATGTTACACCTGACGTCAGTAAGCCTGCTCTGCTGATGACGTTTCGTTTACAAGCTTCTCCCTGCTTGAGGGAGTGTCCAGGCTCTGTAAACGAAACGTCAGAGCCTCTGGTGCCCTCCCCATCCAGCTCTCCTCACACTGCCCGGCTCTGCTCTGGTGATGATGTTTCGTTTACAGCCGTCTCCCTGCTTGAGGGAGTGTCCAGGCTCTGTAAACGAAACGTCAGAGCCTCTGGTGCCCTCCCCTCTCCAGCTCTTCTCACTGCCTCGGCACTGCTATGCGATCACTCATGTGCAGTACATACCAGAGCCGAGGTGATCTCTTCTCCAGCAGCACAGGGTATGTTATTCCCTCCTGCATTCACTGGGGCTAGAGGTGGCAGTTTGTAAACGTTCCCCTCTGCATCTGGGGATCGTTATTACAGCCCTGCCCCCCCTCCCCCACACTAGTACACATTGAACACCCCCTGGGAAATATAAATAAATAATTGGCCATCATTATTATCATCATCATCATTATTCAGCTATATAAAATCCTTATCTGCCACCAATATATGTATTTATCTAAGCAATATCCATATTGAATATATATTTGAATAATATAGATATTGCTTAGATACAGATAATGCTAATGATATTTTCACACTAGCGGCAGGACGTATCCGACAGGCTGTTCACCCTGTCGGATCTGCCCTGCCGCTATTTGGCCGTGCCGCTGGACAGATCCGTTATTGCAATGCATTTCTAGACGGATCCGCACCTGGATCCGTCTACAAATGCTGTCAGATGTCACACTGATCGGCAGATCCAGCAGGCACGCAGCTCCAACGACAGAGCTGCCTTGCGGATACTGCGTTGCAAAACAACTGAAGGACGAATCCGTCCTTCTGGTCTGCGCATGCACAAACCGGGAATACTGTGAAAAAGACTGCCAGAGGGATCCGTCCATCCGCATGACAAGACCGATCCGTTATTGCAATGCATTTCTAGACGGATCCACCCCTGGATCCGTCTACAAATGCTGTCAGTTGTCACACTGATCGGCGGATCCAGCAGGCAGCTCCGACGATGGAACTGCCTGCCGGATCACACTAATGCTGTGTGAAAGTACCCTAAAAAGTCGGAAATCCAGTACTTTTAGTCAAGCGGCAGCTCGCTGTGCACTGCCGTGCTGCGCCATAGCTCCACCACCGTCCCCTTTATAGTCAATGGGGACAGAGCGGCAGTCCAGCGGCACGGCCAAATAGCGGCAGGGCGGATCTGACAGGGTGAACAGCCTGTTGGATCGATCCTGCCTCTAGTGTGAAAGTACCCTTAGGCTCCATTCACACATCCGCAAATGGGTCCACATTCGTTCCGCAATTTTGCGGAACGGGTGCGGACCCATTCATTTTCTATGGTGACGGAATGGATGCGGACAGCACACAGTGTGCTGTCTGCAGCCGCATTTGCGTAGTGCGGCCCCAATCTTCAGGTGCGCAGCTCCGCAAAAGATAGAACATGTCCTATTCTTTTCCGCAGCTTGCGGACAAGAATAGGCATTTCTATAGGGGTGGCGGGCGGGTGTGTTGCGGATCCGCAATTTGTGGGTCCGCAACACACAACGTACGTGTGAATGGAGCCTTAGTGTGATCCGGCAGGCAGTTCCGTAGTCGGAGCTGCCTGCCGGATCTGCCGATCAGTTTGTCAACTGACAACATTTGTAGACTAATCTGTGTGTGTACAGGGTGTGTAGTATAGCATGTAGCAGAGCTGTGTGTACAGAGTGTGTAGTATAGCATGTAGCAGAGCTGTGTGTGTACAGGGTGCATGCAGCAGTGTAGCAGAGCTGTGTGTACAGGGTGTGTAGTATAGCATGTAGCAGCGCTGTGTGTGTACAGGGTGTGTAGTATAGCATGTAGCAGAGCTGTGTGTGTACAGGGTGTGTAGTATAGCATGTAGCAGAGCTGTGTGTACAGGGTGTGTAGTATAGCATGTAGCAGCGCTGTGTGTGTACAGGGTGTGTAGCATAGCATGTAGAAGAGCTGTGTGTGTACAGGGTGTGTAGCATAGCATGTAGCAGAGCTGTGTGTACAGGGTGTGTAGTATAGCATGTAGCAGAGCTGTGTGTACAGGGTGTGTAGTATAGCATGTAGCAGAGCTGTGTGTACAGGGTGTGTAGTATAGCATGTAGCAGAGCTGTGTGTACAGGGTGTGTAGTATAGCATGTAGCAGAGCTGTGTGTACAGGGTGTGTAGTATAGCATGTAGCAGAGCTGTGTGTGTACAGGGTGTGTAGTATAGCATGTAGCAGAGCTGTGTGTGCACAGGGTGTGTAGCATAGCATGTAGCAGAGCTGTGTGTGTACAGGGTGTGTAGTATAGCATGTAGCAGAGCTGTGTGTACAGGGTGTGTAGTATAGCATGTAGCAGAGCTGGGTGTACAGGGTGTGTAGTATAGCATGTAGCAGAGCTGTGTGTACAGGGTGTGTAGTATAGCATGTAGTATAGCATGTACCAGAGCTGTGTGTGTACAGGGTGTGTAGTATAGCATGTAGCAGAGCTGTGTGTACAGGGTGTGTAGTATAGCATGTAGCAGAGCTGTGTGTACAGGGTGTGTAGTATAGCATGTAGCAGAGCTGTGTGTGTACAGGGTGTGTAGCATAGCATGTAGCAGAGCTGTGTGTGTACAGGGTGTGTAGCATAGCATGTAGCAGAGCTGTGTGTACAGGGTGTATAGTATAGCATGTAGCAGAGCTGTGTGTACAGGGTGTGTAGTATAGCATGTAGCAGAGCTGTGTCTACAGGGTGTGTAGTATAGCATGTAGAGGAGCTGTGTGTACAGGGTGTGTAGTATAGCATGTAGCAGAGCTGTGTGTACAGGGTGTGTAGTTTAGCATGTAGCAGAGCTGTGTGTGTACAGGGTGTGTAGTATAGTATGTAGCAGAGCTGTGTGTGTACAGGGTGTGTAGCATAGCATGTAGCAGAGCTGTGTGTGTACAGGGTGTGTAGTATAGCATGTAGCAGAGCTGTGTGTACAGGGTGTGTAGTATAGCATGTAGCAGAGCTGTGTGTGTACAGGGTGTGTAGTATAGCATGTAGCAGAGCTGTGTGTGTACAGGGTGTGTAGCATAGCATGTAGCAGAGCTGTGTGTGTACAGGGTGTGTAGTATAGCATGTAGCAGAGCTGTGTGTGTACAGGGTGCATGCAGCAGTGTAGCATAGCAGGAAGTCTGGTAGGGACTCGGTGACACGATTCTTTTGACTAATAAACTCTCAGACAATTCTCTGAGTCCCTGCAATAACTATAGCCACTACATCACAGTCTGCTCCACTGCATTCACTGCAGCAGAGCTGTGTTTGCCAGGAGCAAGTCCCTCCTGACCTTCGGTTCACTTGAGAGCCGACTCAGCAAGTGAACCAAAGATTCAATGAGCTGAGCATGCGCATTGATCTTCAGTTCACTTGCTTCTGCCGGCTCAGGAAGTGAACCGAAGATCCGATTCATGAATCGGTTCTTTTGAGTGAACTGATTCAAATGAACCGATTCATGAAAAAGATCCGAACTTCCCATCTCTACTGTACAGCTGCAATGTGACAGGAAGATCTTCTGCCCTGTGTGTGTATTTATTTATTTTTATGCAAAGTGCAGAGCAAGGGGAGGGGAAGGTCAGGTTGTTCACGCCCAGAAATATTCATGAGGCAGAGCTCAGGCTTTGTTGTTATACGCCCCCTCAGCATGTACTTCAGCATGTAAACAAAGCAATGACAGAACCATGAAAAGGTGTAAGTATGGGTTTTAACTTGATGAAATCTAGCATATTGAATATATATTTGAATAATATAGATATTGCTTAGATACAGATAATGCTAATGATATTTTCACACTAGCGGCAGGACGTATCCGACAGGCTGTTCACCCTGTCGGATCTGCCCTGCCGCTATTTGGCCGTGCCGCTGGACAGATCCGTTATTGCAATGCATTTCTAGACGGATCCGCACCTGGATCCGTCTACAAATGCTGTCAGATGTCACACTGATCGGCAGATCCAGCAGGCACGCAGCTCCAACGACAGAGCTGCCTTGCGGATACTGCGTTGCAAAACAACTGAAGGACGAATCCGTCCTTCTGGTCTGCGCATGCACAAACCGGGAATACTGTGAAAAAGACTGCCAGAGGGATCCGTCCATCCGCATGACAAGACCGATCCGTTATTGCAATGCATTTCTAGACGGATCCACCCCTGGATCCGTCTACAAATGCTGTCAGTTGTCACACTGATCGGCGGATCCAGCAGGCAGCTCCGACGATGGAACTGCCTGCCGGATCACACTAATGCTGTGTGAAAGTACCCTAAAAAGTCGGAAATCTAGTACTTTTAGTCAAGCGGCAGCTCGCTGTGCACTGCCGTGCTGCGCCATAGCTCCACCACCGTCCCCTTTATAGTCAATGGGGACAGAGCGGCAGTCCAGCGGCACGGCCAAATAGCGGCAGGGCGGATCTGACAGGGTGAACAGCCTGTTGGATCGATCCTGCCTCTAGTGTGAAAGTACCCTTAGGCTCCATTCACACATCCGCAAATGGGTCCACATTCGTTCCGCAATTTTGCGGAACGGGTGCGGACCCATTCATTTTCTATGGTGACGGAATGGATGCGGACAGCACACAGTGTGCTGTCTGCAGCCGCATTTGCATAGCGCAGCCCCAATCTTCAGGTGCGCAGCTCCGCAAAAGATAGAACATGTCCTATTCTTGTCCGCAGCTTGCGGACAAGAATAGGCATTTCTATAGGGGTGGCGGGCGGGTGTGTTGCGGATCCGCAATTTGCGGGTCCGCAACACACAACGTACGTGTGAATGGAGCCTTAGTGTGATCCGGCAGGCAGTTCCGTAGTCGGAGCTGCCTGCCGGATCTGCCGATCAGTTTGTCAACTGACAACATTTGTAGACTAATCTGTGTGTGTACAGGGTGTGTAGTATAGCATGTAGCAGAGCTGTGTGTACAGAGTGTGTAGTATAGCATGTAGCAGAGCTGTGTGTGTACAGGGTGCATGCAGCAGTGTAGCAGAGCTGTGTGTACAGGGTGTGTAGTATAGCATGTAGCAGAGCTGTGTGTGTACAGGGTGTGTAGTATAGCATGTAGCAGAGCTGTGTGTACAGGGTGTGTAGTATAGCATGTAGCAGCGCTGTGTGTGTACAGGGTGTGTAGTATAGCATGTAGCAGAGCTGTGTGTGTACAGGGTGTGTAGTATAGCATGTAGCAGAGCTGTGTGTACAGGGTGTGTAGTATAGCATGTAGCAGCGCTGTGTGTGTACAGGGTGTGTAGCATAGCATGTAGCAGAGCTGTGTGTGTACAGGGTGTGTAGCATAGCATGTAGCAGAGCTGTGTGTACAGGGTGTGTAGTATAGCATGTAGCAGAGCTGTGTGTACAGGGTGTGTAGTATAGCATGTAGCAGAGCTGTGTGTACAGGGTGTGTAGTATAGCATGTAGCAGAGCTGTGTGTACAGGGTGTGTAGTATAGCATGTAGCAGAGCTGTGTGTACAGGGTGTGTAGTATAGCATGTAGCAGAGCTGTGTGTGTACAGGGTGTGTAGTATAGCATGTAGCAGAGCTGTGTGTGCACAGGGTGTGTAGCATAGCATGTAGCAGAGCTGTGTGTGTACAGGGTGTGTAGTATAGCATGTAGCAGAGCTGTGTGTACAGGGTGTGTAGTATAGCATGTAGCAGAGCTGGGTGTACAGGGTGTGTAGTATAGCATGTAGCAGAGCTGTGTGTACAGGGTGTGTAGTATAGCATGTAGTATAGCATGTACCAGAGCTGTGTGTGTACAGGGTGTGTAGTATAGCATGTAGCAGAGCTGTGTGTACAGGGTGTGTAGTATAGCATGTAGCAGAGCTGTGTGTACAGGGTGTGTAGTATAGCATGTAGCAGAGCTGTGTGTGTACAGGGTGTGTAGCATAGCATGTAGCAGAGCTGTGTGTGTACAGGGTGTGTAGCATAGCATGTAGCAGAGCTGTGTGTACAGGGTGTATAGTATGTAGCAGAGCTGTGTGTACAGGGTGTGTAGTATAGCATGTAGCAGAGCTGTGTCTACAGGGTGTGTAGTATAGCATGTAGCAGAGCTGTGTGTACAGGGTGTGTAGTATAGCATGTAGCAGAGCTGTGTGTACAGGGTGTGTAGTTTAGCATGTAGCAGAGCTGTGTGTGTACAGGGTGTGTAGTATAGTATGTAGCAGAGCTGTGTGTGTACAGGGTGTGTAGCATAGCATGTAGCAGAGCTGTGTGTGTACAGGGTGTGTAGTATAGCATGTAGCAGAGCTGTGTGTACAGGGTGTGTAGTATAGCATGTAGCAGAGCTGTGTGTGTACAGGGTGTGTAGCATAGCATGTAGCAGAGCTGTGTGTGTACAGGGTGTGTAGCATAGCATGTAGCAGAGCTGTGTGTACAGGGTGTATAGTATAGCATGTAGCAGAGCTGTGTGTACAGGGTGTGTAGTATAGCATGTAGCAGAGCTGTGTCTACAGGGTGTGTAGTATAGCATGTAGAGGAGCTGTGTGTACAGGGTGTGTAGTATAGCATGTAGCAGAGCTGTGTGTACAGGGTGTGTAGTTTAGCATGTAGCAGAGCTGTGTGTGTACAGGGTGTGTAGTATAGTATGTAGCAGAGCTGTGTGTGTACAGGGTGTGTAGCATAGCATGTAGCAGAGCTGTGTGTGTACAGGGTGTGTAGTATAGCATGTAGCAGAGCTGTGTGTACAGGGTGTGTAGTATAGCATGTAGCAGAGCTGTGTGTGTACAGGGTGTGTAGTATAGCATGTAGCAGAGCTGTGTGTGTACAGGGTGTGTAGCATAGCATGTAGCAGAGCTGTGTGTGTACAGGGTGTGTAGTATAGCATGTAGCAGAGCTGTGTGTGTACAGGGTGCATGCAGCAGTGTAGCATAGCAGGAAGTCTGGTAGGGACTCGGTGACACGATTCTTTTGACTAATAAACTCTCAGACAATTCTCTGAGTCCCTGCAATAACTATAGCCACTACATCACAGTCTGCTCCACTGCATTCACTGCAGCAGAGCTGTGTTTGCCAGGAGCAAGTCCCTCCTGACCTTCGGTTCACTTGAGAGCCGACTCAGCAAGTGAACCAAAGATTCAATGAGCTGAGCATGCGCATTGATCTTCAGTTCACTTGCTTCTGCCGGCTCAGGAAGTGAACCGAAGATCCGATTCATGAATCGGTTCTTTTGAGTGAACTGATTCAAATGAACCGATTCATGAAAAAGATCCGAACTTCCCATCTCTACTGTACAGCTGCAATGTGACAGGAAGATCTTCTGCCCTGTGTGTGTATTTATTTATTTTTATGCAAAGTGCAGAGCAAGGGGAGGGGAAGGTCAGGTTGTTCACGCCCAGAAATATTCATGAGGCAGAGCTCAGGCTTTGTTGTTATACGCCCCCTCAGCATGTACTTCAGCATGTAAACAAAGCAATGACAGAACCATGAAAAGGTGTAAGTATGGGTTTTAACTTGATGAAATCTAGCATATTGAATATATATTTGAATAATATAGATATTGCTTAGATACAGATAATGCTAATGATATTTTCACACTAGCGGCAGGACGTATCCGACAGGCTGTTCACCCTGTCGGATCTGCCCTGCCGCTATTTGGCCGTGCCGCTGGACAGATCCGTTATTGCAATGCATTTCTAGACGGATCCGCACCTGGATCCGTCTACAAATGCTTTCAGATGTCACACTGATCGGCAGATCCAGCAGGCACGCAGCTCCAACGACAGAGCTGCCTTGCGGATACTGCGTTGCAAAACAACTGAAGGACGAATCCGTCCTTCTGGTCTGCGCATGCACAAACCGGGAATACTGTGAAAAAGACTGCCAGAGGGATCCGTCCATCCGCATGACAAGACCGATCCGTTATTGCAATGCATTTCTAGACGGATCCACCCCTGGATCCGTCTACAAATGCTGTCAGTTGTCACACTGATCGGCGGATCCAGCAGGCAGCTCCGACGATGGAACTGCCTGCCGGATCACACTAATGCTGTGTGAAAGTACCCTAAAAAGTCGGAAATCTAGTACTTTTAGTCAAGCGGCAGCTCGCTGTGCACTGCCGTGCTGCGCCATAGCTCCACCACCGTCCCCTTTATAGTCAATGGGGACAGAGCGGCAGTCCAGCGGCACGGCCAAATAGCGGCAGGGCGGATCTGACAGGGTGAACAGCCTGTTGGATCGATCCTGCCTCTAGTGTGAAAGTACCCTTAGGCTCCATTCACACATCCGCAAATGGGTCCACATTCGTTCCGCAATTTTGCGGAACGGGTGCGGACCCATTCATTTTCTATGGTGACGGAATGGATGCGGACAGCACACAGTGTGCTGTCTGCAGCCGCATTTGCGTAGCGCGGCCCCAATCTTCAGGTGCGCAGCTCCGCAAAAGATAGAACATGTCCTATTCTTGTCCGCAGCTTGCGGACAAGAATAGGCATTTCTATAGGGGTGGCGGGCGGGTGTGTTGCGGATCCGCAATTTGCGGGTCCGCAACACACAACGTACGTGTGAATGGAGCCTTAGTGTGATCCGGCAGGCAGTTCCGTAGTCGGAGCTGCCTGCCGGATCTGCCGATCAGTTTGTCAACTGACAACATTTGTAGACTAATCTGTGTGTGTACAGGGTGTGTAGTATAGCATGTAGCAGAGCTGTGTGTACAGAGTGTGTAGTATAGCATGTAGCAGAGCTGTGTGTGTACAGGGTGCATGCAGCAGTGTAGCAGAGCTGTGTGTGTACAGGGTGTGTAGCATAGCATGTAGCAGAGCTGTGTGTACAGGGTGTGTAGTATAGCATGTAGCAGAGCTGTGTGTACAGGGTGTGTAGTATAGCATGTAGCAGCGCTGTGTGTGTACAGGGTGTGTAGCATAGCATGTAGCAGAGCTGTGTGTGTACAGGGTGTGTAGCATAGCATGTAGCAGAGCTGTGTGTACAGGGTGTGTAGTATAGCATGTAGCAGAGCTGTGTGTACAGGGTGTGTAGTATAGCATGTAGCAGAGCTGTGTGTACAGGGTGTGTAGTATAGCATGTAGCAGAGCTGTGTGTACAGGGTGTGTAGTATAGCATGTAGCAGAGCTGTGTGTACAGGGTGTGTAGTATAGCATGTAGCAGAGCTGTGTGTGTACAGGGTGTGTAGTATAGCATGTAGCAGAGCTGTGTGTGCACAGGGTGTGTAGCATAGCATGTAGCAGAGCTGTGTGTGTACAGGGTGTGTAGTATAGCATGTAGCAGAGCTGTGTGTACAGGGTGTGTAGTATAGCATGTAGCAGAGCTGGGTGTACAGGGTGTGTAGTATAGCATGTAGCAGAGCTGTGTGTACAGGGTGTGTAGTATAGCATGTAGTATAGCATGTACCAGAGCTGTGTGTGTACAGGGTGTGTAGTATAGCATGTAGCAGAGCTGTGTGTACAGGGTGTGTAGTATAGCATGTAGCAGAGCTGTGTGTACAGGGTGTGTAGTATAGCATGTAGCAGAGCTGTGTGTGTACAGGGTGTGTAGCATAGCATGTAGCAGAGCTGTGTGTGTACAGGGTGTGTAGCATAGCATGTAGCAGAGCTGTGTGTACAGGGTGTATAGTATGTAGCAGAGCTGTGTGTACAGGGTGTGTAGTATAGCATGTAGCAGAGCTGTGTCTACAGGGTGTGTAGTATAGCATGTAGCAGAGCTGTGTGTACAGGGTGTGTAGTATAGCATGTAGCAGAGCTGTGTGTACAGGGTGTGTAGTTTAGCATGTAGCAGAGCTGTGTGTGTACAGGGTGTGTAGTATAGTATGTAGCAGAGCTGTGTGTGTACAGGGTGTGTAGCATAGCATGTAGCAGAGCTGTGTGTGTACAGGGTGTGTAGTATAGCATGTAGCAGAGCTGTGTGTGTACAGGGTGTGTAGTATAGCATGTAGCAGAGCTGTGTGTGTACAGGGTGTGTAGTATAGCATGTAGCAGAGCTGTGTGTGTACAGGGTGTGTAGCATAGCATGTAGCAGAGCTGTGTGTGTACAGGGTGTGTAGTATAGCATGTAGCAGAGCTGTGTGTGTACAGGGTGCATGCAGCAGTGTAGCATAGCAGGAAGTCTGGTAGGGACTCGGTGACACGATTCTTTTGACTAATAAACTCTCAGACAATTCTCTGAGTCCCTGCAATAACTATAGCCACTACATCACAGTCTGCTCCACTGCATTCACTGCAGCAGAGCTGTGTTTGCCAGGAGCAAGTCCCTCCTGACCTTCGGTTCACTTGAGAGCCGACTCAGCAAGTGAACCAAAGATTCAATGAGCTGAGCATGCGCATTGATCTTCAGTTCACTTGCTTCTGCCGGCTCAGGAAGTGAACCGAAGATCCGATTCATGAATCGGTTCTTTTGAGTGAACTGATTCAAATGAACCGATTCATGAAAAAGATCCGAACTTCCCATCTCTACTGTACAGCTGCAATGTGACAGGAAGATCTTCTGCCCTGTGTGTGTATTTATTTATTTTTATGCAAAGTGCAGAGCAAGGGGAGGGGAAGGTCAGGTTGTTCACGCCCAGAAATATTCATGAGGCAGAGCTCAGGCTTTGTTGTTATACGCCCCCTCAGCATGTACTTCAGCATGTAAACAAAGCAATGACAGAACCATGAAAAGGTGTACGGTAAGTATGGGTTTTAACTTGATGAAATCTAGCTTAACCAAATTATATGTATATCCTGATGGATTTTAAGTGTTTTTTTATTTTTTATTATTAACTCGGATAACCCCTTTAAAAGAGGATTTACATATTTGGTTATTATTTCTATCCAAATTCAATGGCAGGACAATCTGGCAGCAAGAATTTATAGATTCTGACGCATTACAATTGTATACAGACGCAGCTGGCTCCATAGGCTATGGTGCGTTTTTTTATGGAAGGATGCAGGTTTATTAAAGAATATAGTCTTTATTGAACAGTTTCCTTTTTTAGTTGCTTTACATATTTGGAGGCCATATTTTGCTAACAAAAGAATTCTGTTATTATCAGACAACAATGGTATAGTTTTCGCTATAAATTGACTTGCGTCAAAATCTATACCGGTTACTATCTTACTTCGTGAGCTAGTTCTGTTCTATCTGATTCTGTCTTAATAATATTTGGCTAAAGGCAAAATATGTTCCTGGTAAGTCTAATTTAATAGTAGATGCTTTATCTCGCCAGAATCTCACACTCTTCAAAGAACTAGCTTCAGATGCGGCAGCCTCCAACTCTCCTTGCCCAACTAATCTTTAGGGGTTAATTTAGGAGTTCTGCGGGACTTAATATGGAAATCTATTTCCCCAAATACATGGTCCTCTTATGTATTTGCATGGAAACTATAGACTTAATTTTGCAACTACAAAAAATGAGATGCGTTTTCCAATGATTCTTTATCCTTAATTGAATTCTTTACTAGTTTACTGGTAAATAAAAACCCTTTCCACACTATAAACAACATTTTTAGTGGCATTTCCTTCTTTTTCAAAATTTTAGGTCTTTAATCAGTAAAAAATAATTTCATTTTAAATCAGGCCTTAAATGGTTTGAATAGATGTACAGTCAAAAAGAAAGAACCAGACCAATTTCCAAGAAAATTTTATTTCAATTATATGACGTTTTACCTTCAATATGTTCTTCAGATCTAGAAACTAAGCGTTTTCGATCAGTTTTTCTTTGGGCCTTCTTCGCTGCTCTCCGGATCAGCGAATTCACGGCTGTGAACAAGCACAGTACATCACCAATTATTAATTCCGATTTGGTTTGCAATGATAAAGTTTTGAATCTTTACATACGAAAGTCAAAAACTGATCAACTACAAAAGGGTCATTGGATAACTTTGAACCCAATCCATAACTCTTGTTTATGCCCTATAGTGGCTATGCAAAATAAGTTGTATAATAGGCCAAAAGGTGGATTGTCCTTTATTCCTACACCGGGACCATTCTCCTCTTACAAGATTTCAATTTAATGCAATGTTAAAGAAAAGTCTTTATACTGTATGTTAGGATTTCAAGACTATAATATTTCTGCCCATTCATTCAGAATAGGAGCAGCCACCTTGGCTGCTCAACAAGAATTGGCTTCAACCTTAATACAAAATTTTGGTAGATGGAAATCGGATAGGTTCAAGATCTACATCAGACCAGAATTGTTATTAGAATAGTTTCATTTGTCTTACAGGTATTTGCAAGATTTGGATTGTAGGAAACCACATTGTTAATGGAACAATACATCAAGCTTCTCAAAGACAGTACTTACATGACCTTGGTCTAAAATTTAATATATGTATTCATTGGTCTACACAAAATGATTTAAAATTGAGAGATGTTTGGTCTTTGTTTAAGTCCCTAGAATTCTACTTACCTTTACCTGATCTCATTATTCTACATTTTCGTGAAAATGACTTAGGACGTATCAATTCTCAGGAATTGATTAATAAATATAAAGATACTTTTAGGAATATTCGCTCGTTATTACCTAATACTGTCATTACATACTCGGAAATGATTCCAAAACTCAACTGGTCTCACAATGATCTTCGCTTCTTGGATAAAATCACGAAAAAAATAAATTGTCAGATGGAAAAATGTTTACCAAATTAAAATGTTTTTTCATATAGGAACATGGAATTAGAAGTTTTTACTAGAAGCCTTTAGGCCCCTTTCACATGGGCAAGAATTCTGCGCAGGTGCAATGCGTGAGGTGAACGCATTGCACCCGCACTGAATCCGCACCCATTCACCTCAATGGGGCTGTGCAGATGAACAGTGATTTTCACGCATCACTTGTGCGTTGCGTGAAAATCGCAGCATGTTCTATATTCTGCGTTTTTCACGCAACGCAGGTCCCATAGAAATTAATGGGGTTGTGTGAAAATCGCAAGCATCTGCAAGCAAGTGCAGATGCGGTGCGATTTTCACGCATGGTTGCTAGGAGATGAAAGGGATGAGCAACCCCGGACCCCATTAAAGTCTATTCACTGTATTATTTTCCCTTTTAACATTGTTATAAGTGAAAATAATAGCATTCTTTAATACAGAATGCTAAGTATAATGTCAATTGAGAGTTAAAAATAAATAAATATTAACTCACCTCATCCACTTGATCGCGCATACGGCATCGCCTTCTTTCTTCTTCTTTCCGGACCTGCAAAAGGACCTTTGATGACGTAATCGCACTCACCATGTGGTGAGTGTGATTACGTCATTAAAGTCCTTTTGCAGGTCCTGAAAGAAGACGATGCCAGCTGCACGATTGAGTGGATGAGGTGAGTTAATTTTATTTATTTTTTAACCCTCAATTAACATTATACTTAGCATTCTGCATTAAAGAATTCTATTATTTTCCATTATAACTATGTTATAATGGAAAATAATAAAATCTACAGAACACCTAACCCAAACCTGAACTTCAGGGTTCGGGTCTGGGTACCACATTCAGATTTTTCTCACTCGTGTGCAAAACGCATTGCATTTGCGCAGAAAAAACTAAACATCGGAACGCAATCGCAGACAAAACTGACTCCAATTGCGTGCCTACTCGTGAGGGTTTCCCGCAATGTAATGTTTGGGGGGTGCCATGTGATACATGGCTTGTGGGTGAAGTCTCTCATTAATGAGTGGACGTGTTGTTTATCATTATCTCTATTTAAACGGTTTATTAGTTATTTAAAGAATTAACATCGCGGCCTTTACCTCCACATACAGTGGGATGCGAAAGTTTGGGCAACCTTGTTAATCGTCATGATTTTCCTGTATAAATCGTTGGTTGTTACGATAAAAAATGTCAGTTAAATATATCATATAGGAGACACACACAGTGATATTTGAGAAGTGAAATGAAGTTTATTGGATTTACAGAAAGTGTGCTATAATTGTTTAAACAAAATTAGTCAGGTGCATAAATTTGGGCACCACAAAAAAGAAATGAAATCAATATTTAGTAGATCCTCCTTTTGCAGAAATTACAGCCTCTAAACGCTTCCTGTAGGTTCCAATGAGAATCTGGATTCTGGTTGAAGGTATTTTGGACCATTCCTCTTTACAAAACATCTTTAGTTCATTCAGGTTTGATGGCTTCTGAGCATGGACAGCTTTCTAAGTCACACCACAGATTTTCAATTATATTCAGGTCTGGGGACTGAGATGGCCATTCCAGAACGTTGTACTTGTTCCTCTGCATAAATGCCTTAGTGGATTTTGAGCAGTGTTTAGGGTCGTTGTCTTGTTGAAAGATCCAGCCCCGGCGCAGCTTCAGCTTTGTCACTGATTCCTGGACATTGGTCTCCAGAATCTGCTGATACTGAGTGGAATCCATGCGTCCCTCAACTTTGACAAGATTCCCAGTCCCTGCACTGGCCACACAGCCCCACAGCATGATGGAACCACCACCATATTTTACTGTAGGTAGCAGGTGTTTTTCTTGGAATGCTGTGTTCTTTTTCCTCTATGCATAACGCCCCTTGTTATGGCCAAATAACTCAATTTTAGTTTCATCAGTCCACAGCACCTTATTTCAAAATGAAGCTGGCTTGTCCAAATGTGCTTTAGCCCACCTCAAGCGACACTTTTTGTGCTGTGGGTGGAGAAAAGGCTTCCTCTGCATTACTCTCGCATACAGCATCTCCTTGTGTAAAGTGCGCCGAATGGTTGAACGATGCACAGTGACTCCATCTGCAGCAAGATGATGTTGTAGGTCTTTGGTGCTGGTCTGTGGGTTGACTCTGACTGTTCTGACCATTCGTCGCTTCTGTCTATCCGAGATCTTTCTTGGTCTGCCAGTTTGAGCCTTAACTTGAACTGAGCCTGTGGTCTTCCCTTTCCTCAATATGTTCCTAACTGTGGAAACAGACAGCTGAAATCTCCGAGACAGCTTTCTGTATCCTTCCCCTAAACAATGATGGTGAACAATCTTTGTCTTCAGGTCATTTGAGAGTTGTTTTGAGACCCCCATGTTGCTACTCTTCAGAGAAAATTAAAAGAGGAGGGAAACTTACAATTGACCCCCTTAAATACTCTTTCTCATAATTGGATTCACCTGTGTATGTAGGTCAGGGGTCACTGAGCTTACCAAGCCAATTTGAGTTCCAATAATTAGTTCTAAAGGTTTTGTTTTGTTTAAACAATTATAGCATACTTTCTGTAAATCCAATAAACTTCATTTCACTTCTCAAATATCATTGTGTGTGTCTCCTATATGATATATTTAACAGACATTTTTTATCGTAGCAACCAACGATTTATACAGGAAAATCATGACGATTAACAAGGTTGCCCAAACTTTCGCATCCCACTGTATATAATGATATATAATTTCTTTAATAAATATTATTGAGAAGTTGACTGGTCTTAGTAGTAATTTCTGGAACCTATGCCCATCATGATAATTGCTGGATAGCAATGCTTTTAGAACCTCGCTTTTAAGGAAAAATGGTGGAATGTTTTCCTCTTGCAGAAAGGCAGGACTAATTATGTTATTACCAGGAAAGGTTTATGGCAAGCAGACATCTACGCCTGTCTGAAAGAGAAGCCCCTCTCCACCCCCCACAGAGTAACCCCCCTCCTGCAGTAGAAACTGCAACAGCAGTAGCAGCAGCCATTTCAGACTCCTCAACAAGATGGAGCAGTTTTTCCACAAGCCACTCCATACTGAGGCCAGTCAGCAATCCAACAGCTCCCGCCTCAATGCCCAAGTTTAGGCCTTTGTAAACTCTGGCTAGTCTCTTGAATTCCTAGGCAGGCAGACTAGAACAGTGGTCCGAACTAACACAGCACGCTATCTTTCTTCTTTCTTGCTCAGCTTCCAGTGTCATCTCGGAAAGGGTTTTCAGTGCAGCGGGGGGAGTGGTTACACCTAATCGTACCATTTTGTCCTCTGCCAGTGCCAGTGGGCGTGAATATTGCAATCGTGAGTTTTAATCGCGAATATCGCCACTTCGACAATTCGCGAAGATTTTGAATATAATGCTATATATTCGTATTCTCGAATATTCTAGAATTTTTTTTCAGCAGTAACCTCCCTTCTTGCTTGTGGGCCAATGAGAAGGCTGCAATGTCTTTATCTGAGCTTAGCAACATCCCTAGCAACCAATAGGAAAGTTTCCTGCCCCTTACTATATAAGAACCTCCCCAGCAGCCATTTTCTGTAGTTTTATGGAGTTTTGAGAGAGAGCAGTGTTATTGCTGTGCTCTGTGCTTTACTGTTTAATTACATTAGATAGTTAGTTAGTTAGTTAGCTTATATATATATATAATACAGATAGTTAGTGGTAGATAGTCAGTGTAGGTTATATCCTGATATAGTGTAGTTGATTCTAGTGCAGGGTGTTAGGTAGTGTGATAGGTTCTGCTGTCTATACATACATGCTACAGACATAGTGCTGTGATGTCACAAGTTCACAACAATACTTAGTGCACCAATCAGTAATGTTTAGTCAGACCTGCTAAAATGTGAAGTTGCACGTATTGCGCAAAAATATGCGCATCATTAATTTGCGCAATCGCAAAAAATTGGAGCACTCTATCTGCATATAAAGCTATTGAAATGTTCTGCCGTGCCAACCATTTTCTTCAGTCTCAGGAAACTTCTAGCATCTTGAAAAATGTAGCAACAGTGACCCACTCCTCTATTCCGCGTGCAATACGCAATATTACATTGCTGATTTTCACAATCGAGAAAATAATCGCAAATTTGCGAATATATGACGAATATTCGCCCAAATTTGCGAATTTGAATATTGCCCCTGCCGCTCATCACTATCCAAAACATCACTTTTGTCAAAATGAACCAAGCCTGGATTGGGGAGGATTTTCACACTCCTCCTGCTGATGCTGATAAATAAATAGATCCAGCCTTGCTGGCGTTACCCCATCTTGCCACTGTTGCTGCTTGCCTGCCTCCATCATACCCCTGCCACCATTATGCCACTGCTGCAGCCTGCCACCATCATGTTCTTTACGGCTACTGTTACTGCCACCTTCATGATGCCACCATTATTCCACTGCTTGAACCTGCTAACCATAATGTTCCACTGCTGTGACCTGCCAACCATCATGTCACCACCACCATCATGCCACTGCTGCAGTCTGGCGACCATAATCTTCCTTAAGGCTGCTGCTGCCTGCCTGTCAACATGTACCATATGACTGCTACTGAAGCTGTCTCTGCCTCATCTGCTGTTGCTCCTCGCAGCTAATCCCCTACTGCCACCACTATTAATGCAAAGCATCTGCCATATCTGCCATGAAAAATTCGATTCACCATGAAGCAGAATTTCCTACCGTTTCGTGGTAATGAATCAATTTTCCCAGAAGTGTCTGTAAAAACAAAAAAATACATACTCGCCTTATTCATTTGCACACAAAGAGGCTGCTGTGGACATCTTGATTGAAGATACTGCATAAATTATCTCACACAGTCACATATGATGTCATCATGCCCTGCCAGTGTGATGACATCATGATGTCACCACATGACATTTTGCATGGTGTATTTAACTAAGATAGCCACGACAGCCTCTGTGCAAGCAAACGGATAAGGTGAGTATTTTTTATTTTTACCCTGATTAACCCCTGGAAGGCCTAAATGGTAGCCTCAGATGGTGCGATCTGAGTTTAATGATGGGGGCAGTGCGACCGACGTTCCCCATCATTGAGGCCGCTACATACAAAGAAATTCACTTTGTGACGAAGTAATTCATCACAAATCAAATTTCTTTGTGAAATTTCCAAATCACATTTTTCATAACTTCGTTCATCTCTAGTCCAGGTGATGGGTGTCTTATCTGTAGTCCCTCACCTTACAGCAGTGTCTTAGATGGGAATACACCTGTGGACAATGATAGGTTGAAGAGGTGGGTTAGGACATGGATAACTATAGTGGTTGAGTTAGGGATGAGTTGAAATGCACACGTGGTGAGGTGTAAATTTGGAGATCAAGGTGGAAAGTTTTTCCTCACTGATAGTGGCAAATTGGGTTAAGTGGGAAAAACAAAGAGTAATTGTTTAGGGAGTTTGTAGGAATTGTTATTTTAAGGGTTTTTTGGACTTTGTTAATTTTACATTTAAAATATGAGGCAAATTCTTTGGCCGAGATGATGGTTGTGGACACCAGGGTTATGGAATAGAGAGTTAAAAGGTAGTAAACAATGTTTGGGGTTGTAGGAAACAGACAAAATGAGAGTAGTGAATTTTTCCTGTTGAGAGGTGTGTGCAGACTTGAGAATAGCTTCTTTGAATCTCATGAATTGTCGTTCTGCAAATCTGCAAGCCTGTCTGTGGGTGTGCCAGGATTGTCTATTGATTTGACAGGCTCTGGTGTGTGTTAGAGGGGTGATTGAGTCGAGAGCTGAAGTAATTGTGTCCACTTTATTAAGGGAAAATAGGGTGGACAGCCATGAGAGAGAGTTAGAGAGTGTGTGATTAGATAGATGTTTGAGGTTTCTACAAGGGAGTGCTAGTGCATGGACTGTAGGGGCTGTTTTAGCATGCAAGAAGATTGTGGTCAGTGAAAGAGAGAGGAGAGTTTGAGAGATTAAATAGGGAGAAGAGACAAGTATTCATCTCTGTGGGTGACTGTGGAGGAACGTCTCTGTGGGTGGCTGTGAAGGAACATTGTGTGAGGCCAGAGAAGGAAGTAAGAGATAATAGTTTGGAGGCTGTTTAGTTTTGTATGCTAATAGGGATGCTGAAATTAGTGATGGACGGACATCTGCCGGGACGGTTCAGGAACGCGATCGCGGTCAAATGTTTGCGAAACGCAAGTTTGCGGCGGGTCCCATTCAATTTAATGGCAGGCGAACCTGATAAATCTTCAGCTTATATTTGCAGCCAAGAAATTATTACTATAAGTACACAATTAGTCCCACAACATGGACAGTGACATCACCAGATGTATTATGCGAATTTGCGATCTCCATTCATAATTTTTTTCAATGCGAAATATTGGCAATATAATTTTCGCGTACGCGCATGCACAAATGCACTATACAGTACCCAAATAAAGAAAGTATATTGGTATATAACACCCCGCTTCAATCAGTTTTTTTGGGGGACGACTGGTATATCACACCAGTAGAAATTATTTGTTCCAATAACGCTTGTCCCTTTATATACCTGCAGTATCGCAGCAGAACCGCACACAACTGCCGCACAATACAAATGCACTATAATATACTTTCTAACATAGAAAGTATATTATAACAGTGTACACGGAAGGCAATCCATTAGAATATACATAAAGATAAAACGTAACCTTTAATAATGTTACTATGAGGGTCCATTCACACGTCCGTAAGTGTTTTGCGGATCCGCAAAACACAGACACGGGCAATGTGCATTCCGCAATTTGCGGACGGCACTATAATAGAAAATGCCTAATCTTGTCTGCAATTGCGGACAAGAATAGGACATGTTCTATTTTTTTGCGGAAACGGGAGCACAGATGCGGAAGTGCGGATGCGGAAGTGCGGATCCGCAAATGCGGACAGCACATTCCGTCCCTATTGAAAATGAATGGCGGAACGGATGCGGACCCATTTTGCGGACGTGTGAATGGAAAAGATATCCCTCAAAATGAAAATAAATTAAATTATTAAAGTTAAGAAAAAAGCATAGATGTGATAGGCAATAACAAGTGCTCGGCGGCACCAAATCAGAAACCATATGTCCTACCATAATCCGGGGGGTTCCAGTGCACATTAATGAATCCCGGAGGGAAAGCAAAAAACATCTATCCCTGGGCTAGGTGGTATTGAAGGACAGGGTGGGCAAAGAACTGTCCCAGATATTGCCCTACAGGGGGGTGATATTCTGGCCCTGATAGCCTAACCACAGACCACCCGCCCTGATAAAAGAGACCCCGTCCGGAACCTTACCCTATATAAAAATGGCCCTAGTAAGCCCCTAGTCCCTAGGCCCCTGACTTCCAGGTGATCACTATATAGATCTGTGTGTTTTTGACTCATTATCAAAGTATATTATAAGTATATCGCACCCCTCTGTGTATCACACATATAGATAGCACACCTATACCAGTCCTTAAAATGACTTTTGTGGCCCTATTAGCTAGCGTTTGGTCTCCCTAACAGTCTGTCCCTGCTCCACACAGCAACCTCTCCCTACACTGGCAAAACACTGAATGTAAAATGGCGGCCAGATCAGGTTTATTTATAAGGTAGGGGGTATGTCCATGTGCTGAAACGTCTCAATTGGCTGTCCTGTACCACCTGATGGATGTGTCATGGGTAAAAGTTCTTCACAATGTAGAAGAATATGGCGGGCGTGAATATCTCGATATGTTCGCATGTTCGGCAAATCACGAACACGCAAAGTTCGCTGCGAAACGACCGCCGGGCGAACCGCAAGGCCATCTCTAAGCTGAAATCCCCCATGATGATGAAGGTGGTGTCAGCAGAGAGGAAGTGTAGAAGCCAGGTATTGAAGTGATCAGAAAAGACTTTAGCAGAGCTGGGGATGGTAAATAATGGCTATTTGTAAATTGGAGGGAGAGAAGATGTGGACAAAGTCAACTTTGAAAGAAGGGAGGTTGAAGAAGGCTGGGGATGGGTTAAAGAAGCATTTACATGATAGAAGGAGGCCAACATTACCACCATGTCTTATGGACCAGGAGTGTGGGTACATTCGAGTTTTCCATAGGAGCAGGGGTTAGGTGAATGAGTATGAGGTTTGAAGAGTGAGAGCAGTTTGTGGCAGGAGCTAGGTGACAGAAAGGAGAAATTATAGTTGGGATTAGTTGAGGGGGACCAGTATTAAGGGATATGTTCCCAGCAGTAGAGAGAAAGATAGTAGGTGTGAGTAGGATAGGGCATGAGGTGGCTGAGTGTGTTTAGAGGGAAAAGTTTTAGTGCTTAACAAAAGTAGCCAGGTAAGAGGATAGAAGGGATGGTGAGATAAATAGTTCCTTGCGTGGTGAAGGCATAATGGGGTAATGAAATATGTTAGGGGATAGGGCTGCAACGATTAATAGAAGTTATCGATAATATTCGATAACGGGATTCGTTGTCAACGAATCCCGTTATTGAATAATCGGCCGATTCGTTGCTATGCGGGGCGGTAGCGGGCAGTCAGGGTCCTTAACCAGCAGTAACTTTTACTTCAACTTTAAATTAGCGTATCTTTACTAACTTACAATGAAGCTCCGGTAACAGGCAGAGCAGGCGGCGTTACGTCACTTACTCACGTGACGCGCCTGCTCCGCCTGCTTCATTCATAAAGTGGGCGGAGAAGAGGCGTCAGTGAGTGACGTTACGCCGCCGCGTGCTCTGCCTGTTACTGGAGCTTCATTGTATTTGTAAGGTAATAAAGATCATAGAGCTGATTTAAAGTTCAAGTAAAAGTTACTGCCACTTAAGGAATAGTCTGAATACTGATGTGGGCTGTGTATTGGGAGATCTGTGGATGGCACTGTTATCAAGGGGATCTGTGGATGGCACTGTTATGGGGAGGGGGATCTGTGCACTGCTATGGGAGGGGGATCTGTGAATGGCACTGTTATGGAGGAGATCTGTGGATGGCACTGTTATGGAGGGGATCTGTGGATGGCACTGTTATGGGGAGGGGGATCTGTGCACTGCTATGGGGAGGGGGATCTGTGGATGGCACTGCTATGAGGAGGGGGGTCTGTGGATGGTACTGTTATGGGGAGGGGATCTGTGGGTGGTACTGTTATGGGGAGGGGATCTGTGGGTGGCACTGTTATGGGGGAGATCTGTGGATGACATATATAGCATACGATGCTATATAGCAGTGATGGCGAACCTTTTAAAGGCCGAGTGCCCAAACTGCAACCCAAAACCCACTTATTTATTGCAAAGTGCCAACAAAGCAATTTAACCTGAATACTACAGTCCAATATAGTATATCCTCTATGTACTTTATTATTTAGCTATAATAGCCTGCCTACATTCAGCGCGCTGCCTGTGCTGTTCATAGTGCGCCTGCGCTGATGAATGGCAGGAAAAGTCTAAGGCATATTGTACACCATAGACTTTTTCCAGAGTGCGGGTGCCCACAGAGAGGGCTCTGAGTGCCGCCTCTGGCACCCGTGCCATAGGTTCGCCATCACTGCTATATAGTGTCATTCATAGATCCCCCCATAGCAGTGTCATCCACTGATCCCCCTCCCCATACCCTCCCCATAACAGTACCATCCACAGATCCCCCTCCCCATAACAGTACCACTGCCATCCACAGATCCCCCTCCCCATAAGACTGCCATCCACAGATCTCCCTCCCATAACAGTGCCATCCACAGATCCCCCTCCCCATAGCAGTGCACAGATCCCCCTCCCCATAACAGTGCCATCCACAGATCCCCCTCTCCATAACAGTGCCACCCACAGATCCCCTTCATAACAGTGCCATCCACAGATCCCCCCCATAACAGTGCCATCCACAGATACCCTCCATAACAGTGCCATCCACAGATACCCCCATAACAGTGTCATCCACAGATCCCCCATAAGTGTGTCATCCACAGATCCCCCATAATAGTGTCATCCACAGATCTCCATAACAGTGTCATCCACAGATCCCTCATAACTTGTCTTTTTTACATTGTAATGCAAAATTGTAATAATTATGTAACTCCTAAATTTGTTTTAATATGGCCTTTGAACATAATTTTTCAAGTTAAATCATATAAACCCCTTTTTTTTGTAATTTTGGTGTTTTTTCCCGATTAACCGATGAAATTATCGACAACTAATTGATTATTCAAATAGTCGTTAGCTGCAGCCCTATAAAGGGATTTGGATGTGACAATGGTGACTACAAAAGAAAACATATTTAGTTGTTTAAGATGTAGAAGAAAGAAGATGTATGGGCAAGCTCACTTCTGGTTCAATTCCTGTTATAGTTCCTGCTGTACACTTAAAGGGAACCTGTCACCATGAAAATGCAACATATGCTAAGGCAGCATACATTATAGATCAGGAGTAGCTGAGCAGACTGATATATAGTTTTGTAGGAAACTATTCAGTATAACTTGAATTTCACTCATTTAAATTCCTGTTCATTTTAGGCTTTGATGTCCAGGAGGCGGTCCTATCAGTGATTGACAGCTATCTCTGTATACACAGTCATTAAGGGAAGACTGTCAATCACTGATAGGCCCGCCTTGTTGACTTCAAAGCTCATAATGAGCAAAATGTTTAATGAATAGAATACAAGTTTTACTTAATCTTTTCCAACAAAACTATATATCAATCTGCTCAGCAACTCATGCTCTGTAACATGCCACCTGCATCTCAGATGCCATGTTTAATGTGCCCAGTTCCCTTTAATCATTGCACTTTGGTGTTGCACAGAAATAACCATGTCCTCCTTCGGGGGGCCATGTCTAGATTTCATCTCCCAATCCTTTCACTCTCCCGGGAGTCCATTCTTATCTCTTATTATTGGCAGTTCCTTTCTCATCTCTCATTATTGAAAACATATAAATCCTTGGCCCGTTGTATCTGTATGGAGGAGCTGGGATGCATAGCAGTCATCAAAACAAGCATTTGGCCAACAGCTATTGATGGAGCATGGGCATCTTAAGTCTATGGACTATGACTTGTAGATTACCTTAACTTTTACTGTATGGTTCTTCTCTCTGTGCTATTCCTTGTACTTCCACTTGCTGTACTGCTAAAGTTTCACAACCGTGTTAGGATGTAAGTGCACACAGCATTCAACATGTTTTCCACTAAACAGTGACATAAAATGGCAATTAATGACTGTAGGAAGGAGACGCTTCTTAGGAGATTTAGTGCCATCATTTCTGTGAAATTACACTTGGGCATTTGGAGGGACTGAAGAAGGTCAATGGACCCAAGAAATTGCATATTTCTGAATTCCAAAAGACTAATAACCCACAGTTTGAGTGTGCAGAGTTTGAAATAAATTGATATCAGTCCTTATTGCAACTCTACTCAAACTGGAGTGCTCTGATCTTTTTAATTAGGCTCCATTAGTGTCAATGCACAAGGCAGATAACCTATTGAAAGTTTTTACTTCATTGCTGCGAGTTACAGCAATATCTACAGTACCTGATTCTCACACAAATGTGACATTGTGACATTAATTCCTCAATAATGCCATATCCTTATAGCATTAATGCAAATAACAAATGAGGGCTAAATCATATTTGAAGAAATCTTGAAGAAAGGTTAACCTGCTGGGATTTGAAGAGGATTATTTGCAAGACTGACTCTTATCCTTATTTATACGTCACTACAGCAACTTGATATGGGCATTAGGGACATTTTCATATCGTAACATTACACTTGGGTAAGTGCGTAGTTCCTTAGTTCCTAGAAAAGAACAATGAAACAGAAGAACAGCACAGAACACAAACAAACTAGTTTCACGTCTTATGCAATGCTTCCACTTTGTACAAAAATAAATATTCCACAAATAGTACAGATAAATACCATGTACTTCATCCTAAACTTTATAGCATGGGTTATTCAGTCAACTACCCCTGTTAATGATACAAATATACTCTGATTAATTAGTTATTTGCTAATAGAATGCTATGGTCAGATCTAACCAAACACATGATGACCTCCACCCCCCCCCCCCCACCCCCCAAACTGATCAATCAAATCATTATACTCTATGGCAAAGGATTCTTCAAAAAAAAAAAAAAAAAAATTGATCATGATATAATTTTTGTGTAATAGGTCATGCACTGGAAATTGAATATAAATAACTTGTTGAGGTCATGGGATACCTGTTATGATATAATCATGCCTATTCTGCTATGAGAACTGTTTAATGGGCATTAGGTTAGACATGAATTGTGGGTGAAATTTAAATCTGTCTTCGTTTGTTTACATTGACCAATAGAAACATTACATGTCCACACAGGTAAAGCTCAACCGACTAAATTTAAGGATGGTTGGTTTTTCTGTTGGCATCCTGTCATGGACATACCGAGACTTACGGACGTTCCCGCGACAGGTGGCAGGAGATTTGTGAGACTGGCAACACGTGGTTTGATCTGACATGTTTTCCTTTGGATCAAATGACATCTGTGTTGTTTCTGGTGCTTGCCACTAAAGATGTCCCGAATAGTTCGCCGGAGAATAGTTCCCGGCGAACATAGCTTGTTCGCGTTCGCCGCGGCGGGCGAACATATGAGATGTTCAGTCCGCCCCCTATACATCATCATTGAGTAAACTTTGACCCTGTACCTCACAGTCAGCAGACACATTCCAGCCAATCAGCAGCAGACCCTCCCTCCCAGACCCTCCCACCTCCTGAAGAGCATCCATTTTAGATTCATTTGGAAGCTGCATTCTCAGTGAGAGGAGGGAGAGTGCTGCTGCTGCTGATCTAATAGGGAAAGCGTTAGCTAGGGCAGTGTTCTGTGTCTACAGACTCATCTGCTGTAAGGACAGCGTCCTGACAGCACCCCAAAAAGCCCTTTTCAGGGCTGGTACATCAGTCTGCTTTTTTTAAATTTTTTATATTTATATATATTGCTGTTGCCTGCCCGTGTTGTGTGAGAGGCTGCAGGCTCAGTCACAGACAGTACTGTGTGCACAACATTCATACAGGGTGTGACAGAAAATACCTTGCAGATAAAAAAAAATTCAATTTATTATTTCTCTGTAATATAATAGCAGTTGCAAGCCAGTGAGTGACTGTCTGGCCTATAGACAGTACTGTGTGCACACCATTCATACAGGGTGTCACTCACACATACCTTTTAGATAAAAAAAAATTCAATTTAATATTTTTCTGTGATATAATCCCAGTTGCAAGCCAGTGTGTGTCTGTCCCACAGACTGTACTGTGGCCACTGGCTAGCCCACCACTCATACCGTTACAGGGTGTCACTCACTCACAAATACCTTGCAGATAAAAAAATTCAATTTAATATTTTTCTGTGATATAATCCCAGTTGCAAGCCAGTGTGTGTCTGTCCCACAGACTGTACTGTGGCCACTGGCACCGCCATGGGAACCAGATTTGCCCCAAGTTACGCCAATTTATTTTTGGCGGAATGGGAATCTACTACCATCGAGCCCAGACTTGGGGCGGATCTGGTCCTATGGCGGCGCTACATTGACGATGTAATATTTATTTGGAGGAAGGGAGAAACAGAACTGCTTGAATTTCTGGAAGTAATTAATAAGAATAATTTGAATCTAGTCTTCACATCTAATATCAAGGAGAAAACTGAATTCTTAGATATATTAATAAAAAGAGAGGATGACCGTTACTCGTGCATTACATACCAAAAACCGTCTGCTAAGAATGGTTTTATTCTCTTTAGCAGCCTCCACTTACCCAGGTGGCTACTTAATGTCCCTCTAGGACAATTCCAGAGGATTAAAAGGAATTGCACAGACTCTGATAGATTTGAAGAAGAGGCAGCCAAAATGAAACTCCAATTTTTAGATAAGAAGTATCCAGTTACTATTTTGGATGAATCTCTAAATAAGGTGAGAGAATTGGAAAGAAAGTCTTTTTTTGAGGACAAAGGGACAATTGAGACATCTGAAGATTCCAAGATGGATATCAAGATGATTCTTCCTTTTAATAGCAATTATAAAAAGATCAAGAATATTATAATCAAGCACTGGTATCATATACTGAGTGATAAGGTAATTGGATCACAATTGCCTAATATACCCAAGATAATATACACAAAGGCTCCAAGCCTGAAACTCAGAGTAGCCCCATCAGTAAAAGAGAAAAGATCCATTACAAATCTAGGCTCTTTTTTGAACCTAAAAGGGTTCTTTAAATGTGGGAGGTGCATGGGATGTAGAATGAGTCTACAAGAAAGGAAAATAGATACAATACACTCAGCACATAACTCTTTTACCTGGGAGATTAATGACTGCCATACATGCAACTCATCTGGAGTCATTTACCTGATACAGTGTCCCTGTAAGCGCCAGTATATTGGCAGAACAAAAAGGCTATTAAAAACTAGGATTAGTGAACATGTTTCAAACATCAAAAAGGGATATGCAAAACATTCACTCTCCAAACATTATGATGAGGTACATAATAGGGATCCGTCCAAATTATTCTTTGTAGCGTTAGAAAAAATCAACAAACACTGGAGAGGGGGTGATTATATAAAGAGGATGTCCAGAGCTGAATCCAAACACATATACGAATTTGGCTGTCTACTACCAGCAGGCCTGAATTCAGATCTGGAGATTTTCGGTTTTCTGTAGCGTCTCTAATGGGGGATCCCATAATTTGCCGTTTACTGGCACTGGGATCCCCCATCGGGGTAGGGATCACCACCCCTAACCTCTGAACCCCACTATCTATTATTTATTGGCAGAATCCCGATCCTCTTTATTAATCTGTAATTATATGAATTATACCTCCCAATAATAATGTAGACCTTTCAGCCTTGGATTATAAGGGAATGTTTTAAAATTGTGTTTTAAATGTTGTGTATGATGGAGATGTATATTTACTTATTTATTATTTATTTTTAATATATATATACTGTGTTTTAGACTTATGCTTATTAAAGTGTTATTTTTAACCTAAATATCTAGTATTGCCCAATCCGGCAATGCGGTAGTCACATTGTCAGAAAAAACGCAACTATGTCAGAGAAACCGCAACTATACCGCACTAAAACCGCAATGGTGGAATTACATCTAATAAATCCAGGATCCAGAGCGTGTGGATTACCTAATGGACTATAAAAGGTGGAGAGGGATGAGTGGCGCTTTAACCACTGAGGAAGGGGTGTAGACGCCCCGAAACGCGTCTGGTGACAGGAGGAAAAGCGCCCATCTAATCTACTGGATTCCTATTAAAGATATTGCATGGCCACTGACAAGGTATTATCCCTGCCTGCGTAGTCCCACGATAGTGTGACGTCATCAACCTAAGACGTGCGACGCGAGACGCCGAAGCAGCCGGCACCGCTCGCCTCTCGTGGAAGAATTGTGAGACGCGACAGCGGTAGTGGCTACAGGGACCAGGTAGGAACCTGAATTACCAATTTGAGTACGAAGTGGCTTCAATTTACCGCTCTGAGTGGTTATATTAACAGCTGGAAAATAACTGCAGATGGACTTACTATGCTTTAAACACATTTTGTCTGCATGTATTAGAAGACGAAATATCATCCGGAGTGACCTGTTATAGGCATCCTTTGGACACTTTCATTTGAACTGCGGTCTGCGGTACCATAAGTACCACAAGTGGTCTCTTCATTACAAGCGACTCGCTTAGGTATCCTTTGGACACTTTTACTTTGAATTGCGGTCTGCGGTACCACAAGTACCAAAAGTGGTCTTGTCATTGCAAGTGTTATTGGCCAAGGATTGTGACATTAAGGGCTCATTCAGACGGCCGTATGCTGTCCGCAAAAATAATGAATGCTATCCGTTTTTTTGCGGATCCGCAAAAAAACGGATCTGCAAAAAAACGGATAGCATTCAGTATTTTTGCGGACCCATAGACTTCAATGGGGCCATGTCCTGATTTTCACGGACAAGTATAGGACATGTTTCATTTTTTTTGCGGATCCGCAAAAAAACGGATAGCATTCAGTATTTTTGCGGACAGCATACGGCCGTCTGAATGAGCCCTAATATTAAGGTTTCCACCCCCTATCAGTATATTTTATACATTGGTACCAATCACTTTTTTTTTGTGTATAATTTTATGCAATTTTATGTGAATGTCATTGTTTTATTGGATCTAGTAGGTCCTAATAAATATCAAATTTATTCCCCATATCCTATGGTCCAAAATGTTGTGAGTGCTCAATCTCTTTTCACCTCCATTTTGCCAGCCAGTGTGTGTCTGGCCCACAGACTGTACTGTGGCCACTGGCTAGCCCACCACTCATACCGTTACAGGGTGTCACTCACTCACAAATACCTTGCAGATAAAAAAAATTCAATTTAAAAATTTTCTGTGATATAATCCCAGTTGCAAGTCAGTGTGTGTATGGCCCACACAGACTGTACTGTGGCCACTGGCTAGCCCACCACTCATACCGTTACAGGGTGTCACTCACTCACAAATACCTTGCAGATAAAAAAAATGCAATTTAATATTTTTCTGTGATATAATCCCAGTTGCAAGCCAGTGTGTGTCTGGCCCACACAGACTGTACTGTGGCCACTGGCTAGCCCACCACTCACACCGTTACAGGGTGTCATTAACTCACAAATACCTTGCAGATAAAAAAAAATCAATTTAATATTTTTCTGTGATATAATCCCAGTTTCAAGCCAGTGTGTGTCTGGCCCACAGACTGTACTGTGGCCACTGGCTAGCCCACCACTCATACCGTTACAGGGTGTCACTCACTCACAAATACCTTGCAGATAAAAAAAATTATATTTAATATTTTTCTGTGATATAATCCCAGTTGCAAGCCAGTGGGTATCTGGCCCACACAAACTGTACTGTGGCCACTGGCTAGCCCACCACTCATACAGTTACAGGGTGTCACTCAATCACAAATACCTTGCAGATAAAAAAAATTAAATTTAATAATTTTCTGTGATATAATCCCAGTTGCAAGCCAGTGTGTTTCTGGCCCACAGACTGTACTGTGGCCACTGGCTAGCCCCCTACTCATACCATTACACAGTGTCACTCACTCACAAATACCTTGCAGATAAAAAAACTTCAATTTAATATTTTTCTGTGATATAATCCCAGTTGCAAGCCAGTGTGTGTCTGGCCCACACAGACTGTACTGTGGCCACTGGCTAGCCCACCACTCATACCGTTACAGAGTGTCACTCACTCACAAATACCTTGCAGATAAAAAAACTTCAATTTAATATTTTTCTGTGATATAATCCCAGTTGCAAGCCAGTGTGTGTCTGGCCCACACAGACTGTACTGTGGCCACTGGCTAGCCCACCACTCATACCGTTACAGGGTGTCACTCACTCACAAATACCTTGCAGATAAAAAAAATTCAATTTAATAATTTTCTGTGATATAATTCCAGTTGCAAGCCAGTGTGTGTTAGTTAGTCTGCCCTGAAGGCTGGTTTTAAAGTCAGTATAAAACGGAGTCTGCTTATATAGCACCTACCAGTAGCCATTTGGCTCCAGGAGAAGTATATAGTGGGCTCAGCATGCATGTTGGTACTTGCATCCCTGGATCTGATGAAATCTGTAATGGCACGGACGGGGTTAAAAGCAGAGTGTGCTTGGCGTGCTTGCTGTACCTGCACTCCCTGGACTTTGTGTGGCTATCATGGCCCATAAACAGGTAGGAACTAGTGTTAGGAACCACTCATAGAGGCGACCTTGACGTGGTGAGTGGCTTATTACGCTTTGGCCAAAATGTACATCAATGCCTCATCCAGCATGGAGGCAGGGCAGAGTGCTGGTTGCAGAGTGCTATTGCATTTGTATTTTGCGTTTGTATATGTATTTTGCCATAGCGATGTGCACCTGCATACAGGGTTGTGCTGACTGAATCCCCCACATTTTTTCTTTGTAGTATATATTGGAGGCGTGGCGATCTCCATGCAGTCATGCACACCTGACCAGTTAGTCTGCCCTGGAGGCTGGTTTTAAAGTCAGTATAAAACTGAATCTGCTTATATAGCACCTACCAGTAGCCATTTGGCTCCAGGAGAAGTATATAGTGGGCTCAGCATGCATGTTGGTACTTGCATCCCTGGATCCGATAAAAGCTGTAATGGCACCGGACGGGGTTAAAAGCAGAGTGTGATTGGCGTGCTTGCTGTACCTGCATTCCCTGGACTTTGTGTGGCTATCATGGCCCATAAACAGGTAGAAACTAGTGTTAGGGACCACTCATAGAGGTGACCTTGACGTGGTGAGTGGCTTATTACGCTTTGGCCAAAATGTACACCAATGCCTCATTCAGCATCCAGCATGGAGGCAGGGCAGAGTGCTGGTTGCAGAGTACTATTGCATTTGTATTTTGCGTTTGCAGGCCAGTGTGTGTCTGGCCCACAGACTGTACTGTGGCCATTGGCTTGCCCACCACTCATACCGTTACAGGGTGTCACTCACTCACAAATACCCTTCAGATAAAAATTTTTTATTTAATAATTTTCTGTGATATAATCCCAGTTGCAAGCCAGTGTCTGTCTGGCCCACAAACTGTACTGTGGCCACTGGCTAGCCCACCACTCATACCGTTACAGGGTGTCACTCACTCACAAATACCTTGCAGATAAAAAAAATTCTATATAATATTTTTCTGTGATATAATCCCAGTTGCAAGCCAGTGTGTGTCTGGCCCACACAGACTGTACTGTGGCCACTGGCCAGCCCACCACTCATACCGTTACATGGTGTCACTCACTCACAAATACCTTGCAGATAAAAAAAAATTCAATTTAATAATTTTCTGTGATATAATCCCAGTTGCAAGCCAGTGTGTGTCTGGCCCACACATTGTACTGTGGCCACTGGCTAGCCCACCACTCATACCGTTACAGGGTGTCACTCACTCACAAATACCTTGCAGATAAAAAAAATTCAATTTAATATTTTTCTGTGATATAATTCCAGTTGCAAGCCAGTGTGTGTCTGGCCCACACAGACTGTACTTTGCCCACTGCCCACCACTTATATAGGGTGGCACAGTACCTTGCACGCATAGTACCACTTATCTAAAAAAAAATGACAGGCAGAGGCAGGCCACCCTGGAGGGGCCGTCGTGGTCGTGGTGCTGTGATTTCCACTGGCCCTGGAATAATGCCCAGTGTTCAGAGGCCACATACCCTGAACCCAAAAAATTCTGAGAAAATTGTTGACTGGCTTACACAGGACACCCAATCTTCAACAGCTTCCACTAAGAACCTTGACGCACCATCCTCCTCCAGCTCAGCTTCAATGGATCCCTCAGAGGAGTTATTTACACATCAGTTGGATGAAATTAGTGATGCGCAACCATTATTGCCAGAGGATGTAGATAACAGGGATATGTCTCAGTCAGGCAGCATTACACACATGGACGTACAGAATGATGATGATGATGATGTTGTACCCGCTGCTGCTTCCTTTGCTGAGTTGTCAGATGCAAGTGAAGTGGTTGATGATGACGATGTGTCTGTGGATGCCACGTGGGTGCCTGCTCGAAGAGAAGAAGAAGAGGGGGAAAGTTCAGAAGGGGAGACAGAGAGAAGGAGGAGACGAGTTGGAAGCAGGGGGAGGTTGTCGCAAGGAGCTAGTGGCACAGTCAGACAGCATGTATCGGCACCCAGGGTCAGCCAGACAGCACGCCAATCAACGCATGCTGTTGCCACCACCAGAATGCCGTCATTGCAAAGCTCAGCAGTGTGGCATTTTTTTTGTGTGTCTGCCTCTGATAACAGCAATGCCATTTGCAACCTGTGCCAAAAGAAACTGAGTCGTGGGAAGTCCAACACCCACTTCGGTACAACTGCTTTGCGAAGGCACATGATCGCACATCACAAACGCCTATGGGATCAACACATGAGTACAAGCAGCACACAAACTCAAAGCCACCATCCTCCTCCTGGTCCAGCATCTTCAGCCACGTCAACCACTGCTGTCCTCCTTGCCCCCTCTCAACCACCCGCCACTCCGCCTCTCACCTTCAGCAGTTCCATCTCATCTGCACACATTCAGGTGTCTGTCAAGGAAATGTTTGAGCGTAAGAAGCCAATGTCACAGAGTCACCCCCTTGCCCGACGTCTGACAGCTGGCTTGACGGAACTCTTAGCCCGCCAGCTTTTACCATACCAGCTGGTGGAGTCTGAGGCTTTCAAAAAATTTGTCGCTATTGGGACACCACAGTAGAAGGTACCCGGACGAATTTATTTTTCAAAAAAGGCAATCCCAAACCTCTACTCAGTGATTGAAAAGGAAGTCATGGCATCTCTGGCATACAGTGTTGGGGCAAGGGTCCATCTGACCACTGATACCTGGTCTGCAAAGCACGGTCAGGGCAGGTATATCACGTACACTGGGCATTGGGTCAACCTGCTGACGGCTGCCAAGCATGGAATGCGTGGCTCTGCAGCAGAGTTGGTGACACCGCCACGACTTGCAGGCAGGCCTGCTACCACCTCCTCTACTCCTCCTACTCCATCCTCTTCGATAACCTCCTCGGCTGAGTCCTCTTCTGCTGCGGCGTCTGGCTGCACATCAACTGAATCCCCCCAGCTCCCCAGGGGCTATTCTACATCCCGGATACGACAGTGTCACACTGTCTTGGGGTTGACTTGCCTGAAAGCAGAGAGCCACACCGGACCAGCACTCCTGTCCGCCTGAACGCACAGGTGGATCAGTGGCTGACCCCGCACCAATTGGAGATCGACAAAGTGGTGTGTGACAATGGAAGCAATTTGTTGGCGACATTGAATTTGGGCAAGTTGTCACATGTGCCGTGCATTGCACATGTGTTGAATCTCATCGTACAACGCTTTGTGTCTAAGTACCCAGGCTTACAGGACGTCCTCAAGCAGGCCAGGAAGGTGTGTGGTCATTTCAGGCGTTCCTTTTCATGGCGCACTTTTCAGACATTCAGCGCCGAAACAACATGCCAGTGAGGCGCTTGATTTGCGACAGCCCGACACGTTGGAATTCAACACTCCTAATGTTCGACCGCCTGCTCCAACAAGAAAAAGCCATCAACGAGTATTTGTATGACCGGGGTGCTAGGACAGCCCCTGTGGAGCTAGGAATTTTTTTGCCACGTTACTGGACGCTCATGCGCAATGCCTGTAGGCTCATGCGTCTTTTTGAGGAGGTGACAAACCTAGTCAGTCGCACCGAAGGCAGCATCAGTGACCTCATCCCATTTGTTTTCTTCCTGGAGGGTGCCCTGCGAAGAGTGCTGGATCAGGCTGTAGATGAGCGTGAAGAGGAAGAGTTGTGGTCACCATCACCAATCACCACCAGAAACAGCCTTGTCATCATCGCTTGCCGGACCTGCGGCAACGCTGCAAGAGGAATATGAGGAAGAGGAGTCAGAGGAGGAATGTGGCTTTGAGGAGGAGAAAGACCAACCACAGCAGGCATCCCAGGGTGCTCGTTGTTGTCACCTATCTGGGACCCGTGGTGTTGTACGTGGCTGGGGGGAAGAACAGACCGTCAGTGACATCAGTGAGGACGAGGAACGGGAAATGAGTAGCTCGGCATCCAACCTTGTGCAAATGGGGTCTTTCATGCTGTCATGTCTGTTGAAGGACCCTCGTATAAAAAGGATGAAGGAGAACGACCTGTACTAGGTGGCCATGCTACTAGACCCCCGGTATAAGCAGAAAGTGGTGGAAATGTTACCAAATTACCAAAAGTCAGAAAGGATGCAGCAACTTCAGAAAATACCACTCATATCGGGTGTGAGAGTAAATTGCACGGCGCAGACGCAGTGACCGTGGATTCAAACAAAGGGGAGGGAGCCAGCGTTTTTTTAACCATCTCCCCGTTCGAAAAATCTATTCAATTCACCTTTCGGTGACCTTCAATGACATCAACGGGACATGGCTAGCTTGGTATCCAACCTTGTGCAAATGGGGAGTTTGCGGTTGGGCTAATGGACTGTTTGCGGTTGTTTGCGATGCATTAAAAGGGGAGTTTGGTCTGTCAATGTCTGTAAGGCGGGCGTAACCCTTACACTACCTGATCAATACAACATCATACCTGATCGTATACACACACTGGATGTTTTAAACCACGTTGTTCAAAAAATTTTTGGATTGTTAGGTGATTTATGCCTTTTATGGATTAAAACCCAACTCTGCGTCAACTATGTAATTTTCCATGGGAGTTTTGCCATGGATCTCCCTCCGGCATGCCACAGTCCAGGTGTTAGTCCCCTTGAAACAACTTTTCCATCACTACTGTGGCTAGAAAGAGTCCCTGTGGGTTTTAAAATTCGCCTGCCTATTAAAGTCTATGGCGGTTCGCCTGGTTCGCCCGTTCGCGAACATTTGCAGAAATTCACGTTCGCTGTTCGCGAACGGAAAATTTTATGTTCGCGACATCTCTACTTGCCACACCTTCTTTCCCCAGGTGTGGCTATTGTGGTCATTTAACCTTCTCTATTTATTGTTGTTTCTCCCACTATGCTATGTGGTTTATAGCTTCTGTTGGAATTGTGGTTAGCTATTGTTTGGTTCTCGGCTGAGTTCCTGGTGCTACCAAAGCTTTATTGAAGATAGGTGTTTCATGTTCTTTTTGTATTTTGTATATATATACAGTACAGACCAAAAGTTTGGACACACCGTCTCATTCAAAGAGTTTTCTTTATCTTCATGACTATGAAGGCATCAAAACTATGAATTAACACATGTGGAATTACAGGGAGTGCAGAATTATTAGGCAAGTTGTATTTTTGAGGATTAATTTTATTATTGAACAACAACCATGTTCTCAATGAACCAAAAAAACTCATTAATATCAAAGCTGAATATTTTTGGAAGTAGTTTTTAGTTTGTTTTTAGTTTTAGCTATTTTAGGGGGATATCTGTGTGTGCAGGTGACTATTACTGTGCATAATTATTAGGCAACTTAACAAAAAACAAATATATACCCATTTCAATTATTTATTTTTACCAGTGAAACCAATATAACATCTCAACATTCACAAATATACATTTCTGACATTCAAAAACAAAACAAAAACAAATCAGTGACCAATATAGCCACCTTTCTTTGCAAGGACACTCAAAAGCCTGCCATCCATGGATTCTGTCAGTGTTTTGATCTGTTTACCATCAACATTGCGTGCAGCAGCAACCACAGCCTCCCAGACACTGTTCAGAGAGGTGTACTGTTTTCCCTCCTTGTAAATCTCACATTTGATGATGGACCACAGGTTCTCAATGGGGTTCAGATCAGGTGAACAAGGAGGCCATGTCATTAGATTTTCTTCTTTTATACCCTTTCTTGCCAGCCACGCTGTGGAGTACTTGGACGCGTGTGATGGAGCATTGTCCTGCATGAAAATCATGTTTTTCTTGAAGGATGCAGACTTCTTCCTGTACCACTGCTTGAAGAAGGTGTCTTCCAGAAACTGGCAGTAGGACTGGGAGTTGAGCTTGACTCCATCCTCAACCCGAAAAGGCCCCACAAGCTCATCTTTGATGATACCAGCCCAAACCAGTACTCCACCTCCACCTTGCTGGCGTCTGAGTCGGACTGGAGCTCTCTGCCCTTTACCAATCCAGCCACGGGCCCATCCATCTGGCCCATCAAGACTCACTCTCATTTCATCAGTCCATAAAACCTTAGAGAAATCAGTCTTGAGATATTTCTTGGCCCAGTCTTGACGTTTCAGCTTGTGTGTCTTGTTCAGTGGTGGTCGTCTTTCAGCCTTTCTTACCTTGGCCATGTCTCTGAGTATTGCACACCTTGTGCTTTTGGGCACTCCAGTGATGTTGCAGCTCTGAAATATGGCCAAACTGGTGGCAAGTGGCATCTTGGCAGCTGCACGCTTGACTTTTCTCAGTTCATGGGCAGTTATTTTGCGCCTTGGTTTTTCCACACGCTTCTTGCGACCCTGTTGACTATTTTGAATGAAACGCTTGATTGTTCGATGATCACGCTACAGAAGCTTTGCAATTTTAAGAGTGCTGCATCCCTCTGCAAGATATCTCACTATTTTTGACTTTTCTGAGCCTGTCAAGTCCTTCTTTTGACCCATTTTGCCAAAGGAAAGGAAGTTGCCTAATAATTATGCACACCTAATATAGGGTGTTGATGTCATTAGACCACACCCCTTCTCATTACAGAGATGCACATCACCTAATATGCTTAATTGGTAGTAGGCTTTCGAGCCTATACAGCTTGGAGTAAGACAACATGCATAAAGAGGATGATGTGGTCAAATTACTCATTTGCCTAATAATTCTGCACGCAGTGTATATACATAACAAACAAGTGTGAAACAACTGAAAATATGTCATATTCTAGGTTCTTCAAAGTAACCACCTTTTGCTTTGATTACTGCTTTGCACACTCTTGGCATTCTCTTGATGAGCTTCAAGAGGTAGTCCCCTAAAATGGTCTTCCAACAGTCTTGAAGGAGTTCCCAGAGATGCTTAGCACTTGTTGGCCCTTTTGCCTTCACTCTGCGGTCCAGCTCACCCCAAACCATCTCGATTGGGTTCAGGTCCGGTGACTGTGGAGGCCAGGTCATCTGGCGCAGCACCCCATCACTCTCCTTCATGGTCAAATAGCCCTTACTTTCAAAGTTTTCCCAATTTTTCGGCTGACTGACTGACCTTCATTTCTTAAAGTAATGATGGCCACTCGTTTTTCTTTACTTAGCTGCTTTTTTCTTGCCATAATACAAATTCTAACAGTCTATTCCGTAGGACTGTCAGCTGTGTATCCACCTGACTTCTCCTCAACGCAACTGATGGTCCCAACCCCATTTATAAGGCAAGAAATCCCACTTATTAAACCTGACAGGGCACACCTGTGAAGTGAAAACCATTTCAGGGGACTACCTCTTGAAGCTCATCAAGAGAATGCCAAGAGTGTGCAAAGCAGTAATCAAAGCAAAAGGTGGCTACTTTGAAGAACCTAGAATATGACATATTTTCAGTTGTTTCACACTTGTTTGTTATGTATATAATTCTACATGTGTTAATTCATAGTTTTGATGCCTTTAGTGTGAATCTACAATTTTCATAGTCATGAAAATAAAGAAAACTCTTTGAATAAGAAGGTGTGTCCAAACTTTTGGTCTGTACTGTACCTGTTTCCACAAAATACTGATTGAGGGCTGCGATAGATCTGTTTCCTCAAAAAACTGATTAAGGGGTCTGATATACTTGCTTCCACAAAATACTCATTGAGGGCTGCAAGATAACTGTTTCTACCAAATATTGATCAAAGCCTACGATATAACTGCTTCCACAAAATACCGATTAAGGGTTTTTTATATACCTGCTTCCACAAAATATTGATTAAGGGGATTGATATACCAGCTTCCACCAAACATTGATTGAGGCTTGTGATATACCTGCATACACAAAATACTGTTTAAGGGGTTCGAGATACCTGTTTCCACCCAATATTGATTGAGGAGTGCGATATACCTGCTTCCACAAAATACTGATTAAGGGGATTGATATAACTGTTTCCACAAACTACTGATTAAGGGATTCGATATACCTGTTTCTACCAAATATTGATTGAAGCCAGCTATATACCTGCTTCCACAAAATACAGATTAAGGGGTTCAATATACCTGTTTCCACCTAATATTGATTGAGAACTGCAATATACCTGCTTCCACAAAATTCTGATCAAGGGGTTTGAAATACCTGCTTCCACAAAATACTGATTAAGGGATTCAATATACCTGTTTCTACCAAATATTGATTGAGGCCTGCGATATACCTGCTTCCACAAAATACTGATTAAGGGGTTCGATATACATGCTTCCACAAAATACAGATTGAGGGCTACAATATAACTGCTTCCACAAAATATTGATAAAGGGGTTTGATATACCTGCTTCCACCAAACACTGATTGAGGGCTGCAAAATATCTGCTTCCACATAAAACAGATTACGGGATTCGATATACCTGTTTCTACCAAATATTTATTGAGGCCTGCCATATATCTGCTTCCAATAAATACAGATTAAGGGGTTCGATATACCTGTTTCCACCAAATATTAAATGAGGGGTGCGATATACCTGCTTCCACAAAATATTGATTAAAGGGTTGGATATACCTGCTTCCACCAAACATTGATTTAGGGGTGCGATATACCTGCTTTCACAAATATCTGGTTAAGGCATTTGATATACCTGCTTCCACAAAATATTGACTAAGGCCTGCGATATATCTGACTCCACAAAATACTGATTAAGGTGTTTGATATTACTGTTTCCACAAAATATTGATTGAGACCTGCAGTATACCTGCTTCCACAAAATACTGATTAAGGAGTTTGATATACTTGCTTTTACCTCATATTGATTGAGGTCTGCAATATACCTGCTTTCACAAAATACTGATTAAGTACTTCGATATACCTGTTTCCACCAAAAATTTATTGAGGAGTGCGATATTCCTGCTTCCACAAAATACTGATTAAGGGGTTTGATATACCTGTTTCTACAAAATACTGATCAAGGGGTTTGAAATACCTGCTTCCACAAAATACTGATTAAGGGATTCAATATACCTGTTTCTACTAAATATTGATTGAGGCCTGCGATATACCTGCTTCCACAAAATACTGATTAAGGGGTTCGATATACATGCTTCCACAAAATACAGATTGAGGGCTACAATATAACTGCTTCCACAAAATATTGATAAAGGGGTTTGATATACCTGCTTCCACCAAACACTGATTGAGGGCTGCAAAATATCTGCTTCCACATAAAACAGATTAAGGGATTCGATATACCTGTTTCTACCAAATATTTATTGAGGCCTGCCATATATCTGCTTCCAATAAATACAGATTAAGGGGTTCGATATACCTGTTTCCACCAAATATTGATTGAGGGGTGCGATATACCTGCTTTCACAAAATATTGATTAAGGGGTTTGATATACCTGCTTCCACCAAACATTGATTTAGGGGTGCGATATACCTGCTTTCACAAATATCTGGTTAAGGCATTTGATATACCTGCTTCCACAAAATATTGACTAAGGCCTGCGATATATCTGACTCCACAAAATACTGATTAAGGTGTTTGATATTACTGTTTCCACAAAATATTGATTGAGGCCTGCAGTATACCTGCTTCCACAAAATACTGATTAAGGAGTTTGATATACTTGCTTTTACCTCATATTGATTGAGGTCTGCAATATACCTGCTTTAACAAAATACTGATTAAGTACTTCGATATACCTGTTTCCGCCAAAAATTTATTGAGGAGTGCGATATTCCTGCTTCCACAAAATACTGATTAAGGGGTTTGATATACCTGTTTCTACCAAATATAAATTGAGGCCTGCGATATACCTGCTTCCACAAAATACTGATTAAGGGTTTTGATATACTTGTTTCCACAAAATACTGATTGAGGGCTACGATATACCTGCTTCCATAAAATACTAATTAAGGGGTTCAATATACCTGTTTCTACCAAATATTGATTGAGACCTTCGATATACCTGCTTCCACAAAATACTGATTAAGTAGTTTGATAAAACTGCTTCCACAAAAAACTGATTAAGGGCTGTGATATACTTGTTTCTATAAAATACTGATTAAGGGGTTTGATTTACCCTCTTCCACAAAATACTGATTGAGGGCTACGATATACCTGCTTCCACAAAATTTTGATTAAGGGGTTTGAAATACCAGGTTCTACCAAGTATTGATTGAGACCTGCGATATACAGTACAGACCAAAAGTTTGGACACACCTTCTCGTTCAAAGAGTTTTCTTTATTTTCATGACTATGAAGGCATCAAAACTATGAATTAACACATGTGGAATTATATACATAACAAACAAGTGTGAAACAACTGAAAATATGTCATATTTTAGGTTCTTCAAAGTAGCCACCTTTTGCTTTGATTACTGCTTTGCACACTCTTGGCATTCTCTTGATGAGCTTCAAGAGGTAGTCCCCTGAAATGGTCTTCCAACAGTCTTGAAGGAGTTCCCAGAGATGCTTAGCACTTGTTGGCCCTTTTGCCTTCACTCTGCGGTCCAGCTCACCCCAAACCATCTCGATTGGGTTCAGGTCCGGTGACTGTGGAGGCCAGGTCATCTGGCGCAGCACCCCATCACTCTCCTTCATGGTCAAATAGCTCTTACTTTCAAAGTTTTCCCAATTTTTCGGCTGACTGACTGACCTTCATTTCTTAAAGTAATGCTGGCCACTCGTTTTTCTTTACTTAGCTGCTTTTTTCTTGCCATAATACAAATTCTAACAGTCTATTCAGTAGGACTGTCAGCTGTGTATCCACCTGACTTCTCCTCAACGCAACTGATGGTCCCAACCTCATTTATAAGGCAAGAAATCCCACTTATTAAACCTGACAGGGCACACCTGTGAAGAGAAAACCATTTTAGGGGACTACCTCTTAAAGCTCATCAAGAGAATGCCAAGAGTGTGCAAAGCAGTAATCAAAGCAAAAGGTGGCTACTTTGAAGAACCTAGAATATGACATATTTTCAGTTGTTTCACACTTGTTTGTTATGTATATAATTCCACATGTGTTAATTCATAGTCATGAAAATAAAGAAAACTCTTTGAATGAGAAGGTGTGTCCAAACTTTTGGTCTGTACTGTACCTACTTTCATAAAATACAGATTAAGAGGTTTGATTAACCTATTTCCACCAAGTATTGATTAAGGAGTGCGATATATACCTGCTTCCAAAAAATACTGATTAAGGGGGTTGATATACCTTCTTCCACCAAATATTTATTGAGGGCTGCAATATATCTGCTTCCACAAAATACTGATTAAGGGCTTAGATATACTTATTTCCACCAAATATTGATTGAGGCTTGCGATATACCTGCTTCCACAAAATACCTATTAAGGGGTTTGATATACCTGTTTCCACAAAATACTGATTGAGCGCTGCGATATACCTGCTTCGACAAAATACTGATTAAGGAGTTTGATATACCTGCTTTCACAAAACACTGATTGAGGGCTGCAAAATATCTGCTTCCACATAAAACTAATTAAGGGGTTTGATATACCTGTTTCTACCAAATATTGATTGAGGCCTGCGATATACCTGCTTCCACTAAATACAGATTAGGGGTTTGATATACTTGTTTCCACCAAATATTGATTAAGGAGTGCGATATACCTGCTTTCACAAAATGTTGATTAAGGGGTTTGATATACCTGTTTCTGCCAAACATTGATTGAGGCTTGCGATATACCTGCTTCCACAAAATACTGATTAAGAAGTTCAATATACCTGTTTCCACCAAATAATGATTGAGGGGTGCGATATACCTACTTCCACAAAATACTGTTTAAGGCATTTGATATACCTGCTTCCACAAAATATTGACTAAGTCCTGCGATATATCTGCTTCCACAAAATACTGATTAAGGGCTTCGATATACCTGTTTCTACCAAATATTAATTGAGGCCTGCGATATACCTGCTTCCACAAAATACTGATTAAGGGTTTTGATATACCTTTTTCTACAAAATACTGATTGAGGGCTACGATATACCTGCTTTTACAAAATACTGATTAAGGGGATCAATATACCTGTTTCTACCAAATATTGATTGAGACCTTCGATATACCTGCTTCCACAAAATACTGATTAAGTAGTTTGATAAAACTGCTTCCACAAAATACTGATTGAGGGCTGTGATATACTTGTTTCTATAAAATACTGATTAGGGGTTTGATTTACCCGCTTCCACAAGATACTGATTGAGGGCTACTATATACCTGCTTCCACAAAATATTGATTAAGGGGTTCGATATAACAGGTTCTACCAAGTATTCATTAAGGCCTGCGATATACCTACTTTCACAAAATACCGATTAAGGGGTTTGATTAACCTATTTCCACCAAGTATTGATTAAGGGGTGCGATATATACCTGCTTCCAAAAAATACTGATTAAGGGGGTTGATATACCTGCTTCCACCAAATATTTATTGAGGGCTGCTATATATTCGCTTCTACAAAATACTGATTAAGGGCTTAGATATACCTATTTCCACCAAATATTGATTGAGGCCTGCGATATACCTGCTTCCACTAAATACCGATTAAGGGGTTTGATATACCTGTTTCCACCAAATATTGATTAAGGGGTGCGATATACCTGCTTTCACAAAATGTTGATTAAGGGGTTTGATATACCTGCTTCCACCAAACATTGATTGAGGCTTGCGATATACCTGCTTCCACAAAATACTGATTAAGGGGTTCTATATACCTGTTTCCACCAAATATTGATTGAGGGGTGCCATATACCTGCTTCCACAAAATACTGTTTAAGGCATTTGATATACCTGCTTCCACAAAATATTGACTAAGGCCTGCGATATATCTGATTCCACAAATTACTGATTAAGGGGTTCGATATACCTGTTTCTACAAAATATTTATTGAGGCCTGCGGTATACCTGTTTCCACAAAATACTGATTAAAGGAGTTTGATATACCTGCTTTTACCAAATATTAATTGAGGCCTGCGATATACCTGCTTTCACAAAATACTAATTAAGGGCTTCGATATGCCTGTTTCCACCAAAAATTTATTGAGGGGTGCTTTATACCTGCTTCCACTTAATATTGATTAAGCGGTTTGATATACCTGTTTCTACCAAATATTAATTGAGGCCTGCGATATACCTGCTTCCACAAAATACTGATTATGGGGTTTGATATACCTGTTTCCACAAAATACTGATTGAGGGCTGCGATATACCTGCTTCCACAAAATACTGATTAAGGGTTCAATATACCTGTTTCTACCAAATATTGATTGAGACCTTCGATATACCTGCTTCCACAAAATACTGATTAAGGAGTTTGATTTACCTGCTTCCACAAATTACTGATTGAGGGCTGCACATAGTGCTTCCACAAAATACTGATTAAGCGGTTCGATATACCTGTTTCTAATAAATATTGATTGAGACCTGCGATATACATGCTTCCACAAAATACTGATTAAGGGGGTGTGATATACCTGTTTTCACAAAATATTGATTAAGGGGTTTGATATACCTGCTTCCACCAAACATTGATTGAGGCTTGCGATATACCTACTTACACAAAATACTGATTAAGGGTACTTTCACACTTGCGTTTTTCTTTTCCGTTCGCTGAGTTCCGTCCTAGGGGCTCAATTCCGGAAAAGAACTGATCAGTTTTATCCCCATACATTCTGAATGGATAGTACGGCCTTCAGGATGCATCAGGATTGCTCCGCTTCAGTCTTTTCGACGTTTCCGGCGAAATACAGAACCGTAGCATGCTCAATTTTTATCCTCGGCTCAAAATCCGAAGCATTCGCCCTAACGCCGGATCCGTCCTTAATTTCCATTGAATTGTATTAAGGACGGATCCGGCTTAAAATGTTCCGGCGAACAACGCAGCGACTGATCCGGATATCCTCTCTGCGCCTGTGCCGAATAGAGGAGGAGAAAGTTTCGTGCCATCCTGTCTGGATCCTGCCTGCGAGGGAGTCGGGAACCAAGCCAGAGAAGGTGAGTACATTATTTTTTATTTTTATTTTTTGACAGAAAAATGACATATAAACAGCTCCTATGTACTTATACATAGGAGCTATAAGTACATAGTAGCTGTCAGTACATAGTGCATGTTAGAAGTAGTAGTCCTGTTTACTGCTACTCCTAGCATCCACTATGTACTTATATTAACTGCAACCCCTATGTAATATAGCATAGGGATTGCAGGTAATATAAGTACATAGTGCATGTTAGGAGTAGTAGTCCTGTCTACTGCTACTCCTAGCATCCACTATGTACTTATATTAACTGCAACCCCTATGTACTGTAGCATAGGGATTGCAGGTAATATAAGTACATAGTGCATGTTAGGAGTAGTAGTCCTGTCTACTGCTACTCCTAGCATCCACTATGTACCTATATTAACTGCAACCCCTATGTACTGCAGCATAGGGATTGCAGGTAATATAAGTACATAGTGCATGTTAGGAGTAGTAGTCCTGTCTACTGCTACTCCTAGCATCCACTATGTACTTATATTAACTGCAACCCCTATGTACTGTAGCATAGGGATTGCAGGTAATATAAGTACATAGTGCATGTTAGGAGTAGTATTCCTGTCTACTGCTACTCCTAGCATCCACTATGTACTTATATTAACTGCAACCCCTATGTACTGTAGCATAGGGATTGCAGGTAATATAAGTACATAGTGCATGCTAGGAGTAGTAGTCCTGTCTACTGCTACTTCTAGCATCCACTATGTACTTATATTAACTGCAACCCCTATGTACTGTAGCATAGGGATTGCAGGTAATATAAGTACATCGTGCATGTTAGGAGTAGTAGTCCTTTCTATTGCTACTCCTAGCATCCACTATGTACTTATATTAACTGCAACCCCTATGTACTGTAGCATAGGGATTGCAGGTAATATAAGTACATAATGCATATTAGAAGTAGTATTTTTTCGTTCAACAATATGACCACCTGTCCAAATTATATTTATTTTTTAGACCAACAAAAAAAATCTTCTTGTGGCTGTTTCAATTAAATTGTAAACCATCTTTGATTAAACCACAGATTTTTATAATATACATCATTTTTTTATTTACTACTTTATAGGGGATACGATCATGGTTCGGTGGCGCTCAATCAGGGACCGCTACAAGAAGGCTTTTAATGAGGAACTTCGGCGCCCGAGTGGGTCGGGAGGAACCTCGAGGCGGGAATACCGCTATTCTGCCGCCTTGGGGTTCCTACGAAGAACCCTAGAGCTGCGAAGGTAAGATATATGGTTTCTATAGTTTATGTCTTCTCAAACTAGGTGTATGGCCCAGGCAGACTGTCATTTGGCACTCTGTCTTGGACATCCACATTGTATTTAGTGGAGTAAAGATGAGCGATGCGTGCCTCCGATTTTGCATTAGAAGTTGCTTTCCACAAAAAAGGCTATACTGTACATAGACACTTCCTTGAAAACTAATTTAATGCATGGCCTCTATCTATGTACAGTATGTTTATGTATTTTTTGGAATGCAACTTCCTATGTAGCTTCTGAAGTCTCTTTGCTCACCTCTATTCCATTGCTAATTTTTTTCTTTTCTTTGCTTCACAGAACATCAAGCAGCACTCTGGAGCCCGAAGTTCCACAGGAGGCGGTCCCTGAAGAGCAAGCCACCGCGGGTCCCTCTCATCCTGCTCCTACTGCTGTTCAGGAACACCCAGTTTCCCTACCTGTTCCCCCACCTGGGCCCTCTGGCGACGCAACAATGTCCACGATGGCTCCACTTTTTGAGGCCCTCATGCGTCGCCAGAGGTCAGGTAGGAGCCGCCAGGCGGACTACGAAGACCTTACAAGGCTCATGTATGAGTCCTTGGTGGGGATCACAAATAGGGTTGCATCTGTGGAGGATCATTTGCGTCGTCTTCAGGAGGGGGCGGTGATGACGACACAAATGAGTCCGATGCATCATTATATTGTATCGTTGTTACCTGCACTGAAACGATTATTCCCCGACCAGCAGTATGAGGCCAGAAGACAAATGGACAGCGTCTTGTGGCAACTGGCACACCGCCCCACAACCATTAACCCCACCCCACCCCTATCCCCCATCCCACACCTATCCCTCTTTACAGCCTCCACAGGCTCTGCATTCCCACCCTCCCCCTCCCCCTTCCCAAACCCCTGAGCTCTTTTCTCAACACTATTCTTCTCCTCCTTCTTACTATGCTTCTACCTCTTTCACCACTCCCTCTACTATTGCTCGGGAAACTCCTTCTCCTGCCCAAACCACTCTTAATACTCCCTCTGTTCCACTTGCACCAACACGCACTTTGTTGTCCACAGTGGCAGAACAACAGGACAGAGTGGACCCAAACCAATCAATTCCCTCCACCCCCACCATACCTTCCTTAATTTGTAAATATGTATTTTAATAACTTTATTGTTATTTATAATAAATGTTATTTGTTATTTAAATCCAATGACTGTTTTATTTACTTAAAAAAATTTTTTAATAGATCTAAAAAAAAATTTTTTAATACAATTTAAATCTCCCAGCACTGGCGGAGCGACACAACTAATTGTCGCTCCTCCAGCGTTGGGAGATTGTGGAAAAGCTAGGTGTATAAGAGGCCAGACATAATCTCCCAGCACTGCCGGTGCGACACAACCAATTGGCGCTCCTCCAGCATTGGGAGATTGTGGAAAAGCTACGTGTATAAGAGGGCAGACATAATCTCCCAGCACTGGCGGAGCGACACAACTAATTGTCGCTCCTCCAGCGTTGGGAGATTGTGGACAAGATAGGTGTATAAGAGGCCAGACATAATCTCCCAGCACTGGCGGAGCGACACAACTATTCGCTCCTCTATCGTGGGCAGATTTAACCTCAGTCTCCATAACAGGCCTGATAAAATCTGCCAGCTCTAGTAGAGCGACACAAGTATGTGTCGCTCCTCTAGCGTGGGCAGATTTAACCTCAGTCTCCATAACAGGCCTGATTAAATCTACCAGCGCCAGTGAAGCGACACAAGTATGTGTCGCTCCTCTAGCGTGGTCAGATTTAACCTCAATCTCCATAACAGGCCTGATTAAATCTACCCGCACCAGTGGAGCGACACAAGTATGTGTCGCTCCTCTAGCGTGGGCAGATATAACCTCAGTCTTCATAACAGGCCTGATTAAATCTACCATGCCAGTGGAGCAACGCAAGTATGTGTTTCTCCGCTATCGTGGGCACATAAATATATTAAAAAAAACTTTCCAGTAAGTTGAAAAACAATATTTATTGAACCAAAAATCCAATCGAAAACAAATACAACACACTGTAACCACAAACAAACAGGCAAACAAACAGAAATTAACGGTTATTTGAAAATTATTAACAAAATGTTTATACAAATCGGTCCTGCCAGTCCACCCTTCCTGCTTCAGAGTAGAAATAATCTGCAAAACAGTCTCTCATCCGTGAAACCGCTACACTTGACCGAGGTCCAAAACTTTGAATGCTTGCCATCTCGCTGTCCTCCGGTACCTGTCCCAAACTGAGTGGTTCTTTTTTAAGGAGGTAGTTGTGTAACACCACAGCAGACTTTACAACCTCGTCGACCTTCATATGAATCGGTTTAGTGAAAATCCTCAATTTTGCTACCAAAATTCCAAATGTGCATTCAACCATTCTTCGAGCCCTGGTCAAGCGGTAGTTGTATGTGCGTTTTTTTAAATCTAATCCGCGGCTTGAATACGGTTTAACAAGATTTCCACACATTTGGAAGGCCTCATCACCAACTAATACAAACGGCATGGGTGGGCCATCAGTACCTGGCAGTGGTTGAGGAAAATCAAATTGTCTGTTATATAGACTACGGCCCATATAAGAATTTTTAAATACCATTGAATCGTTGGTGCGTCCACAGGCCCCTACGTCGACGGCAACAAAACGATATTGTTCATCTGCAATGGCCATTAGGATTATCGAAAAATATTTCTTGTAGTTGTAAAACTCTGATCCGGTTCCTTGGGGCTTGATAATCCGAATATGTTTCCCGTCTACCGCACCTATGCAGTTGGGAAACTGACAAACGTCCCAAAATCTTTCAGCTATTTCTGTCCAATGCTGTCTAGTTGGATGTGGTATAAATTCATCATGCAGTTGTTCCCACAAAACACGGCATGTCTCCTTAACAATTATGGAGACAGTTGATATGCCAAGTGTCACGGCCATGGCTATTGCCGTGACTCCTTACCGCATGCGGTTGCCTGCGGTTTAGTTTGTGTGTTCAACCACAGGTGAGGGTCGCTGTGTGTGGCCTCACTTGTGGTTGCCGCGGGCAACTAGTTGTGTTCTGTAATTGTCAGCAGAGCAGCCTGAGCGTTGCTAGGCAGCTTGCTGCTTTGGCATGCGGTCTCACCTGACTTCCTTTCTGTTAGTTGTGTGCGCGTTTGTAAGCACTTTTGTATGTCTATGTGCACTTTGTTTATGTTTGGTGTGCACTGACATTTTCCCTGCACTGTGGCTGTCCGTGGCAACGTTTGGTGGTATGATGTACATGTGGTGGCAGTGTCCCGGCCTTCGGGCTGACTCCCAGGACACGCTTGCCACCCATGTCGTTGCCTGCGGCAACAGCCACAGTGTGTTTGTTGTTTAGACACTTCCCCTTTAAGTTATGTTTTCCCTTCTGTGGTTTTGGAAGGGTTAACTCCCTTTCAGTGTGTGTGAGTCACGGGGTGTGTCTGATTGTTGGGTGTGGCCTCTTGGCCCTATAAAGCCTCAGTTGTAGGCAGTAGCCAGAGAGGGTGTTTCAGCCATGCTAGCTGTAGACATCCTCCTGGTTGTTTACCAACTGCCAGTGGGGGCCAACCTTCTGGTCATACTGTCACGGCTGAGGATGGGGGAAACCCTCAGCCGTGTGCCGACGGATGATGGTCACTGCTTGACCAGGACAAACAGGATTAGGGAGCAGGTCACCTCCTACAGCGTCCCTAACCTGACCCTAACTCCTACCTGCATGGGCCGACCTTGAAGGTAGGAGGACCCATGCGCAGGAACCTCGGATCCCTACTCGCCCTCCGCCGGTCCCTAGGCTAGGAGTCAGAGTAAGACATCCTGTTCCTTCTGGATCCGGAGGAACAGGAGTCTCAGTGGCCAAGCTGCAAGCAAGGGGAAACAAATGCAACCTATGGCAATGGCAGGTACTTGTCACAAACATAGCAGAGACCTACCCCAGACAACCAAGCCTGGAACCCATGTGGATGTACTGCCCACAGACAGCAGGACTCAGCACACAAACACACAACACACGGGAACACAGGACCACAGGTGCAATAAAGAAACATAAAACCAAACACATCTTCCAGACACCAAAGGACATATATTTAGCTTATGACCAGAAGGTTGGCCCCCACTGGCAGTTGGTAAGCAACCAGGAGGATGTCTACAGCCAGCATGGCTACTGCCTACAACTGAGGCTTTATAGGGCCAAGAGGCCACACCCAACAATCAGACACACCCCGTGACTCACACACACTGAAAGGGAGTTAACCCTTCCAAAACCACAGAAGGGAAAACATAACTTAAAGGGGAAGTGTCTAAACAACAAACACACTGTGGCTGTTACCGCAGGCAACAACATGGGTGGCAAGCGTGTCCTGGGAGTCAGCCCGAAGGCCGGGACACTGCCACCACATGTACATCATACCACCAAACGTTGCCACGGACAGCCACAGTGCAGGGAAAATGTCAGTGCACACCAAACATAAACAAAGTGCACACAGACATACAAAAGTGCTTACAAACGCGCACACAACTAACAGAAAGGAAGTCAGGTGAGACCGCATGCCCAAGCAGCAAGCTGCCTAGCAACGCTCAGGCTGCTCTGCTGACAATTACAGAACACAACTAGTTGCCCGCGGCAACCACAAGTGAGGCCACACACAGCGACCCTCACCTGTGGTTGAACACACAAACTAAACCGCAGGCAACCGCATGTGGTAAGGAGTCACGGCAATAGCCATGGCCGTGACACCAAGGCGAAATTGAAAATGGAGTGAGCTAAAACTTTCTCCGCTTGCCAGAAACCTAAAAAGATATTGGGTATTAAAAAGATTTTCAAAAAACATAATATACAAGGTATATCAATCAGACGCAATTGTATGGGACCTTATTTACATATTTTTCTTTGGTCAATTTTTTGGAAAAATCAATAATAAAAGTTTGTTCTCTATGGTGATCAATATTGATCACAGTTCATTCTACATCGTTAATTAATGACCATTATATGGATAAAAAAAAAATCCACAAAATACTGATTAAGGGGTTTGATATACCTGATTCCAACAAATATTGATTGAGGCCTGCGATATACCTGCTTCCACAAAATACTGATTAAGGGGTTTGATATACCTGTTTCTACCAAATATTGATTGAGGCCTGCGATATACTTGCTTCCACAAAATTCTGATTAAGGTGTTTGATATAACTGTTTCCACCAAATATTGATTGAGGGCTGCGATATACCTGCTTCCACAAAGTACTGATTAAGGGGTTCGATATACCTTTTTCCACCAAATATTGATTTAGGCCTGCAACATACCTGCTTTAGCAAAATACTGATTAAGGGGTTTGATATTCCTGCTTCTACCAAATATTGATTGAGGCCTGCGATATACCTGCTTCCGCAAAATACAGATTAGGGGTTCGATATCCCTGTTTCCACCAAGAAATGATTGAGGGTTGCGATATACCAGCTTCCACAAAATACTGATTAAGGGGATTGATATACCTGTTTCCACCAATTATTGATTGAGGCCTGCGATACACCTGTTTCCACAAAATACTGATTAAGGGGTTCGATATACCTGTTTCCAACAAATATTGATTGAGGCCTGCAATATACCTGCTTCCACAAAATGCCGATTAAGGGGTTCGATATAACTGTTTCCACCAAATATTGATTGAGGGCTGCGATATACCCGCTTCCACAAGTACTGCTCTTCTCTAGGGACTTAGGCACAGGGTCATTTTGAAAATGACAGGCAAAGGAAGAGGCAGGCCATCCGTAGGGTTGGTAGGGTCGGGAAGGTGCAGCAGGCCGGAGTCTAGGTGGGAAGTTGGAGAAGTCACGTGCGAATACTTCAAAGGGTGCCTCCAGCCACATAATCACAAGTTCTTTTCTGTCAGGTAAATGCCTAATTTTTGGGGCTCCTGTACTGGCCTACAGTAAAAAAATGTATCCAGTGACCGCCTAATGTACCTCCAGCCACATAATCACAAGTTCTTTTCTGTCAGGTGAATGCCTAATTTTTGGGGCCTGTACTGGCCTACAGTAAAAAAAAATTCCAGTGACCTCCTAATGTACCTCCAGCCACATAATTACAGGTTATTTTCTGTCAGGTGTTGCCTAATTTTTTGGGGCCTGTACTGGCCTACAGTACCATTTTTATCCAGTGACCGCCTAATGTACCTCCAGCCACATAATCACAAGTTCTTTTCTGTCATGTTAATGCCTAATTTTTGGGGCCTGTACTGGCCTACAGTAACATTTTTATCCAGTGACCGCCTAATGTACCTCCAGCCACATAATTGCAAGTTCTTTTCTGTCAGGTTAATGCCTAATTTTTGGGGCCTGTACTGGCCTACGGTAAAAATTGTATCCAGTGACCTCCTAATGTACCTCCTGCCACATAATCACAAGTTCTTTTCTGTCAGGTAAATGCCTAATTTTTGGGTCTCCTGTACTGGCCTACAGTAAAAAAAAATTATCCAGTGACCGCCTAATGTACCTCCAGCCACATAATCACAAGTTCTTTTCTGTCAGGTGAATGACAAATTTTTGGGGCCTGTACTGGCCTACAGTAAAATTTTTATCCAGTGACCGCCTAATGTACCTCCAGCCACATAATTGCAAGTTCTTTTCTCTCAGGTTAATGCCTAATTTTTGGGGCCTGTACTGGCCTAAATAGTAATGAGCGTGAATATTCGAATATAGAATTTTTTTTGCAAATATTTCGAATATAGTGCTATAAATTCGATATTTCGAATATTCTATTTTTTATTTATTTTTTATAGTTATATTTTTTTCTTTCCCACTTCCCTAAAGTTGTTCTTACCTGTCCTTGGGATTCCTGGCTTCCTGGCTGCTCCAGTCAGTGCCCGTTGCCGCTTCTGACGACTTCCGTGCTCATGTAGCGTCCCCATCACCATGGGAACGTCTCCATACTAGAATGTACTGTCGGATTTGAGAATTACGTTAAAATCGCAATTCGATTAATTCAAGTTATAATAATCGAATTGCGATTTCAACCTTGTTTACTATGGTTAGCTTGGTAGAATTAGCGAATATGGCGAATGTATTCGTCATATTCCTCAAAACGTTTCGTTTTAGCTACCTATTCGTCAACTTCGCTAATTCTAGCAATCATTTCAAATAGGAAAGTTGACTATAGGGACAGGTAAGTTTAATTCGATATGCGATTATATTACTGCTTTTTTTTTATAAATAGAATAATTATAATACTTGATAATTATTATAATTATTCTATTTATAAAAAAAGAAAAAAATAATATAATCGCATAGCGAATTAAAAACAGCTGTCTCTATACTTAGCTGTCTCTATAGTCAACTTTCCTATTTGATTGCTAGAATTAGCGAAGTTGACTAATAGATAGCTAAAACGAAGATGGAGAATACTTCGTTATCTTCGTTTTGAGGAATATGACGAATACACTCGCCATATTCGCTAATTCTATCAAGCTAACCATAGTGAACAAGGTTGAAATCGCAATTCGATTATTATAACTTGAATTAATCGAATTGCGATTTCAACTTAGCGCTACTATATTCCATATTAGGCTAGAATTACCGAATATGGAATATAGCAGTGCTAAGTTAAAATCGAAATTCGATAATTATAACTTGAATTAATCGCATTGCTATTTCAACTTGGACCTGATTTACTATGGTTGGCTTGGTAGAATTAGCGAATATGACGAATGTATTCGTCATATTCCTCCAAACGAAGATAACGAAGTATTCTCCATCTTCGTTTTAGCTACCTATTCGTCAACTTCGCTAATTCTAGCAATCAAATAGGAAGGTTGACTATAGAGACAGCTGTGTTTAATTCGCTATGCGATTATATTACTTTGCTTTTTTTTTTTTTATAAATAGAATCATTATAATAATCAAGTAATTAACTATTCAATTTTTTTTTTTTTAAAAGCAAAGTAATATAATTGCATAGCTGATCAGTGGGGGTCCGACACCTTCACCCCCCCTGCCCGCGCCGATCAGCTGTTTGAAGAGAAGGCTGTACTTCTTTCTCTTCATTATACTGCCCATCATCTCGGAAGTGAGTGTAATTACAAGTACTTGCTCAATTCCCTTGAATGGAGGGAGTATTTGTAATTATACTATTCTGCCGCTATAAAAGAGATCTAATGAAGAGGAAGCAGCACTTGCATGGATCACTGCCTCCTCAGCTGATCATGTGGGTACCGGGTGTGAGATCCCCACCAATCAGATTTTGATGACCTTGCAGCCCTAAAACCCCTGCACAACCCCTTGTGTCCACCAGATTCCGTTTGCCATCCTAATGCAGGAAGCCACATATAGCGGTCAGGACCAAAACTCTCCTACAGTTTCTTGCAAGGGGATCTGACCATCATGACTACATACAACAAGACCATCCCTTTACAGGCTTAGGCCTCTTGCACACAAACGTTTTTTTCAGTTTATGTTCCGTTTTTTGCGTTCCGTATACGGACCGTATACGGAATAATTCTTTTCAATGCATACACCAAAAAAATGGAAGGTACTCCGTATGCCTTCCGTTTCCATATTTCCGTTTTTCCGTTCCTTTTAAAGATAGAACATGTCCTATTATTGTCCGCATAACGGACAAGGCAAGTACTGTTCTATCAGGGGCCAGCTGTTCCGTTCCGCAAAAAACTTAATGCATACGGATGTCATCCGTATTTTTTGCAGATCCATTTTTGCGGACCGCAAAATACTGAAAAAGCCATACGGTCATGTGCAAGAGGCGTTAGTCAATGGGTCTGTTCAGAATCGCACGTGTGCTCCACTGAGTTGGTATTCTTAGTTTTTTTACAGATACAATAAATGAATGACATCCTGATGTGATACAGATGGAAAAAAATAGACATACGTAGCGCAGTCAGAACTTATTAAAGATAATCATATTTCAGTGGACAGAACATGGATGTGTTTTACATGGCTTGTCTGAATGAACCCTAAGATGAGAGCTAGTATGAACATAACCTAATATTGATGCAAAGTCAATAGTAAGCAGCAGAGATGTTTACCAATTATAGGATTTTTACTAATATTCTTGCAGGCTTTTCTGTAGCATTGTTATTCTGCACTAATAATAAATCATACGTAATTCATGGATTATGAATACTTAGAAATGTTGTACTGTATGACTTCTGAACACATACTTTGTGTTATCAGATTTCACAGTTTAATATAAAGGATCATATATTTGGAATATTCAGCTTTATTTTAATGAGAGGAAAAAGGCTGTATTAGCAAATGTACATTCTGTATGACATAGTCAGACCAGGCATTTCCTACCATTATAGCCACAGACTGCAGTTTCCATTATGGTCTCACTTTTAGTCATTTTACTTACTGGAAAATATTTGAATATATTTATATATTAGAAAGTCTGCTTATCCAGCCTTGTTTGTAATTTTCCTGGCACATAGAAAGGGTTTCCCTTTCTAAACTTGGCCGGAGACAAAGATCATTTTAGGTAAAGGTGGTATACAATATTGTAAATATGCGCTTTTATTTTTCAATGCAATGTTTGCATACATCAAGAGTTATATAGGAAATACAGGTTGTTTGCTATGTGCAAGACACTATGCAGGCATGCACTCAGTCAGAGGTCATACTTTGCGGTCAGATCCTACTGATTTTGTTTTTGACTTCTGTGCTCCTCTGGAAACATTAACAATCCCCTTAAGATAAAAAAAATATATATGCAGCCATCTCACCACAACCACAGAGGCGTAAATTGCAGCTCCTGAATTCCACTGCAAATCGTTAGCTCCTACAATTTAATATTTGCAATTCTGACGTCTTCTTATGTGTCAGAGGTGATGCTGGGGCTCCTCAGGCACTGGGATCTGGCTGTAATTGCTGCCTATGAACCTTTACTCAAATACAACACTGGTTCCCAAACATAGTATATGGGGAAACAGAGCTCTTAGCTCCACATTTATGTTTGAATGCATTCTGCATGGAAATATTCTTTAAGTAATTTAGTAATTATGACAAATACTGTACCCCTGACTGATGTCAGACGTCTACTACGTCGAGCTCACGAGATACGGTATGGTCACTGGTTACCAAGGCGTGATGTAACACCCTCCCGGAGGCACAGGTAAGGTCAGTCTTGGTACAGGTTTCACAGATTCCTCCTGTCCACATGGGCACAGAGAGGCAACAAGCTGAGAGAGCCTTTTCACTGCCCCAGTGAAACAGTGCGTTCTCAGCCCGGGAAGACTGCCACCAGTTTCTTGTTTGATATAAGGCCGGTCCGCTAACGGGATTATATAGGGTAAGAAACCAACCCGCGGTAGCGTATAACTAGGCCGAAACATGGACGAGGGGATTCGTGATCGAGATAAAAGACAGCACAATATTAAATTATATATTTCATCGCCTTAAGGGCTAACACAGGTAATAGGGTTAAGCAGAACAATAAGTCAGTTTACCAGATATATGAGTCCTTTGGGTTGTCATGAGTTTTTAGCTGTAGGTCCCTCTAAACACATGACACGATGTGACCTCCTTTCAGAGAAAAGACACGCCTGCTTGCTGGGGGCTCTAGCCGGCCCCTCCTCTTCCCGCCTCTGGGAGGGGTCCCTCTACCCTGCTGATCCTGGCAGCTCAACAACCCACAAAACCCTTTAGGGTTCATAGCTCCAGACCCGAAGGTCACACAGGGAGATGGTTCTGGGACCAACAGACTCGCCTGAGTTCCGGCTACAAGTAGAATCCAAACCTGGTACCGTTGTGTGGTTTCTGTGGGGAGATATGCATATCTCCCTTCCCTGACCTCCCACTGCCAGACTATGACCACGGGCCTGTTTATCGTGGCCACAGGGACACACATATGTATTCTTATAAATCGCCGGTTCCATGCTGTCTTCTAGATTTAATTGAACTGGGGCATGGCTTAGACCTCATGCTGAGATATTCTTCCTGTCACATCAGCTTTGTTCCTGGCTGACTGGATGGAAGTGTGAAAGGTTTTAAACACTGGTGGACTGCTAGAGGTCCTCTACCATCTGCTGGCTTTGAAGCAGGGCCCTCCTGTGAAGCTCACTACCTCTGCTACCTTTCAGCTGATGGCTGGTGTGGGGACATGGCTGACAGTAAATATTAATCCATATTCCTCACAGTAATTGAGAACTATTTTACTTACTGTAAAGTATTTAAAGAGTTATGTTTATTATTTTAACCCTTTCACCCCAGAGTTTTTTTGTTTGTTTTTTTGCATTTTCGTTTTGCACTCCCTGCCTTCCCAGAGCTATAACTTTTCAATTTTTCTGTCCACATAGCCATATGAGGGCTTGTTTTTTGTGGGACAAGTTTTACCATTAAATATTGCACAAGATGTAGTGGGAAGCGGTAAAACAATTACAAATGGGGTGAAATTGCAAAAAAAAAGCAATTCCACCACAGTTTTAAGTTTTTTTTATTTACGATGTTAGATTTGCGATAAAACTGACCAGTTACTTTTATTCTACAGGTCAGTACGAATCCGGCGATACCTTATATGTATTAGTTTTTCTTGCAATGTGATAGTGATAAAAAAAAATTAAAAGTGGAAAAAAAAATCGGTTTTATCTTTTTGTCGCCATATTTTGACCCCTATATCTTTTTTGTAATTATGTGTATGGAGCTGTATTGGGGTTCATTTTTTGCAGGACGATCTGGAATTTTCATTGATACCATTCTAGGGTGTGTATGACTTTTTGATCACTTTTTATTTAAAAAAAAAATGTTTTGTTGTTTGCCGTATGGGGAATATATTTTTATATTTTGATACTATTGGACTGACTTTTTACACATCGCTACACCTATGATGTGTATTTTTTTTATATTTTTAGTTCTTTTATTTTTATTTTGGGAAAAGGGGGTGATTTGAATATTTTTTTGACACTTTTTTTTTTTGCACTTTTTTTTATAGTGTATAGGGAACTAGAACATGCAATCATCTGATTGCTATCATCATAGACTCCAATGCACTAGCATTTGAATCTATCATGATTTTACTACTTTCCTATGGAGCCCTATTACAGGCAAGGGCTCCATAGGAAATACTATGCAGCAGCCTCCTGTCATTCACAAAGACAGGGGCTGCTGCATACACACTCCGGCTCCTCCGATTGCCACACGGGGGAGCCGGAGCATTGCTGGAAGCGCACGCTTCCAGTATTTAACGCGCTCAGATGCCGTGGTCAAGATTGACCATGGCATCTGAGGGGTTAAATGTCCGCGATCGGCATTACTGCCACTTGCGGACATTAGCCGCGGGTGTCTGGTAAAAGAATAAGGCAGCCACCCCTGGCTATGGTGCCCGCTCCGCTCCAGAGCGGGCGCCATCTGTAAAGACCCGGCCAGCTGGTCGGGAAGGGGTAATACACATTACTTATTAATGCTAAATATTGGTAGTTACAACAATATTGCAATAACGTCATTTTTATAACCTGGTTATTAAATTTGTTATTACAGAAAGATAATAGGTAGCTACAGCAAAAGCAATACTGCAATAACACCATTTTTACAACAGTGTTATTAAAAGCATTGCACATTACTGCATGATAACGGTGGTTACAGTAAAAGCAATACTGCAATAATGCCATTTTTATACCTGTGTTAATAAATGTGTTCTATATTACTGAAAGATAATGTGTAGTTACGACAAAAGCAAAACTGCAATAATTATATTTTTATAAAGTTAAGGGACTGCACTGCTCTCCTGGAATCCACAAACAGAGGATAAATTGGATGCTAGATCCTTCCTCCAATTCTCCTTCCGTATGCGACCAAACACTGCTACTATGTCCCGGTGCGGCGCCGATCCACAGTTTTTTCGACGTCAGATCAACCTATAATATCAGGAATCAGGAAGCAAAATAGTGAAGCACCCTAGGCACTTTAGGCAATTTATTCTACTCACAAGAGTCGATTAAAACGAGGCATATCAGTAGTGTTGGTTGAGCACCAAAGTGCTCGGGTGCTCGAGTAGAACACCTCAGGATATTTAGGTGCTCTACCGAACACTCGAGCACAATGGAAGTCAATGGGAGAACCCGAATATTAAACCAGGCACACCCTGCTCTGAAGAGGGGAGGGTGTCTGGTTCATAGTAAAAGGTCAGAAATTGATGGAAGCACCACTGAAATGGTTTGGAAACTGCATGGGGAGGATGTCTGGATGCATCTTGGACTCCCAGGTCACTGCTGGGAACGATGTTGTCCTAGTAGTACGCCACTTTTACAGACTGACAATAATACGCACCAAACCGAAGATAAAATGGATTTTAGAGGAAAAATTGTTAGAAAACATTCTTTCCTGTATATTTACTTGTATATAAAGTGCAAGTGCAACTGAGACCACCTTGTCGCTTGGTAGGTGGGCTTAGATGTGTTTTGATCAAAATGTATTGACCAAGTGTCTCAGATTTTATCAATAGAGTCAGGGCTTAGTCCATATGTTATGCTTGCATCTATTATTATAGTGCATTATTTTCTGTGATTGTATAAATGTAGCCATGTTCATCCGCAACATTCATTATCATATCGTGCAGAATGTTTTATATATATTTTTTCCGTGACTTGTCTTGAAGGAGTGGCACCTTCATTTGTGAATACGTCCTATCTTGGGAGTAGTATTCATGTGCACTTTTGCCCCACCTATCTAATAGGCGACCTTGATTAAGGTGGTACATATAGTTGTGTGTGTGGTCCTCCTCCCACCGATTGCTGCTGCACATGGAGGTAACTAGGAGCAACACACTATATGTGTGGGGTCTGTACTCCTTAATATAAATGCATAACGGCATAGGCAGTTTTAGCGTAGGACCTGCCTGAACTGAGACCACCTTGTCGCTTGGTAGGTGGGCTTAGATGTGTTTTGATCAAAATGTATTGACCAAGTGTCTCAGATTTTATCAATAGAGTGAGGGCTTAGTCCATATGTTTTGCTTGCATCTATTATTATAGTGCATTATTTTCTGTGATTGTATAAATGTAGCCATATACTACCGCAACATTCATTATCATATCGTGCAGGATGTTTTATTTTTTATTTTTTCTGTGATTTATATAAAGTGCAAGTGCTGAAAAAATGACAAGGAAAAGACACTCCGATACAACCTGTATATCACATAAAGGAGGGCCTAATTCACATTGTGGTACAATTGTTCAGGTAGTGGGACTCCTACACTCATAAAGCCTATGCACTAAGGGAAGGGGCTGCCAAAAATTACAAGGAACCGACACTCCAATACACCCTTTATTACACATAAAGGAGGGCATCATACACACCCTTGAAAAATTATGATTGATGGCCTGCTGGTGACCCTCAAAAACATTAGGAGCAATGGCCTGCTGGTGACACTCTAAAACATTAGGGGCGAGGGCACGCTTCTGATCTGACCATCTAAAACATTAGGTGTGCGGGCCTGCTGCCGAGCTGACCATCTAAATATTTTGTGGGCGAGGGCCTGCTGCCGAGCTGACCATCTAAAAAATGTTGTGGGCGAGGACCTGCTGCCGAGCTGACCATCTAAAAAATGTTGTGGGCAAGGACCTTCTCCCGAGCTGACCATCTAAAAAATTTTGTGGGCGAGGGCCAGCTGCCGAGCTGACCATCTAAAAATTTAGGTGTGAGGGTCTGCTGCTGAGTTGACCCTCTAAAACATTATGGTTGAGGGCCTGCTGGTGACCCTCAAAAACATTATGGGTGAGGGCCTGCTGGTGACCCTCTAAAAGATTATGGATGAGGGCCCGCTGCTGAAGCTGACCCTCTAAACCATTAGGAGCGAGGGCAGCCTAATAAACATGTTGATATGATAGAGGAGGAGGAGAAAAGGGAGATTGAACCATATACCCTTTTTAGTGGTGGAAGGGGTGCATGAGAATACAGTGTATTCAATACACCATAAAAGTCACATTTGGAGTGCCTTTTCGTTCAGCCACTTTCCTCTGGTGGAGTACAGAAGTCAGGGGCAATGCAGGCCTTGTTCATTTTCATAACAGTCTACCGGTCAGCATTTTCAGTTGACAGGCTGATGAGCTTATCAGTTATTATGCCCGTAGCAGCACTAAATACACGACAGAATGCTGTCTTTCCCTCCTTGTGACACTAGGCCACGCATCAGGTTGAGGGTGCTAGCGGTGTGTCATAAAACTGTCCCAGGCCTTGGAGAGTGTTGTCCTGTCTCTGTTGGAACTGCTGTGTGTTCCCCTCGTCTCCCCTCCTCATTTAGCCAAGGAATTACGTACTCTGCAGCCAGTGTTGTCAGCTGGAAATTTTTGGAGCAATTTTTCCACAAGGACCTTCTGGTATTGCATCATTTTGCTCCTCCTCATCATCCAATTTGCACTGAGAAGACGAACTGAGGGTGGTCTGGATATCACCCTGTGTACTGTCTTTCCCCATTTCCACCTCTTCCACATGCAAAGCATCATCCTTAATTGTGAGCAGCGATCGTTTGAGTAGACACAGAAGTGGGATGGTTACGCTGATAATAGCGGCATCGCCGCTCACCATCTGTGTTGATTCCTCAAACCAGGGAAGGACAAGGCACTTTGAGTTTGAGCAAAAGATTGACCCTTAAGGGTGATGTTACCACAAGGGTTCACTGATGTGTGCAGCATGTAGAGAAGAAATAGTGTATCAAGGTGGGCATCCCAATTGAAGCGGTGTAACAGTTTTAACCTCTCTCATTTCCCTATCTGATCTAGAATCTCAGTATCTCTCCTATCTAGTGCTTTTTTGAAAGTATTTAACTCTATTGCCATTGGACCAGCCCATTAACTCCTCCATCCTATGAAGTTGATGCATTCTGTCATACCACATTTTTAGATCTGGCGGGTTAGTAGCTCTCCATTTTGTGGGTATAAGCAGTTTTGCTGTGGCGATCATATGTGTGGGAAGATTATGCTTTGAAGGACGGAAATCAGAGTTTGGAATCCATAGCAGTACTAATTCAGGAGAAAGTGTTATGGAGGTGGAACAGATCGAATTGATGGACCTCTCAACTTCCCTCCAAAACTGCATTAATAGAGGGCAAGACCACCAGATATGAATCATAGACCCGCCTACTGCATGACATCTCCAACACTGGGTCTTTCTCATACTTCTTGTAAGTATTTCTAAAATCCCACATTTGGATTGGGGTGGGTGGTTTCCTGCCTAGTTTGACAAAAATGTCTTCCAGAGGTAGGATGCGGTTAGATTCTATCATCTCTCCTATTCTAACACCTCCTAAAGAATGCCACCAGCTCTTAACCCTACTGCCCATCTTATCGGAGAGGTAAGGAAGCAGATCAAGCGGGGCTAATTTGGATAATTTACACCCTTTAGGGGGGGCAACTGGAGAGTTGCGATGACAAAGAAGCATACTTTTGGTTAGTACTCCCATCTCCGGAGAAAGAGGAGCCTCCTGGGACCATAAGATAGCATTCCTGTGTATCCTGAGCATCACCCTTTCGATATCTAGATAAGGAGCATTTATTTTTTCATTAGTTAAGAGCGCCCATCTAGCTAATTGAATAGCTCTATTTTAAAATGCCAAATCCGGTAGCGATATACCCCCTTTATGCTTTCTCTGAGAGAGAATAGAATATGCTAGTCTAGGCCTCTTAGTGTTCCACAAGAAGGAGGTGAATATGCTTCTATTTTGAGAGTAATAGGAAGCAGGGATATGTATCGGGAGGGCCTGGAATAAATATAGAAATTGAGGTAGGACAAATGTAGATAGAAGGTTTTTCCTTCCAAACCATGACATATAAGGTACTTTTAGGGAGGTGATGAAGGATCTAATCTTAGATATTAGTGGGGTATAGTTGAGTTTAAACAATAGGTTCAAATTGGCAGGGACATTAACCCCTAAAAACTTAATGGATGATGTGGGCCACTTAAACGCAGAAGAGCGTTTAAGTGTGGTTAAAAATTTTTTGGGTATGTTGATAGGAAGGGCTTCTGATTTGGAAAAATTGATCTTAAAATTGGACACTGCACTGTATTTATCAAACAAAGACATAGTGGCGGGGAGTGCTTCCTCAGGATTGGAGATTACTATTAAAAGGTCATCAGCGAATGCTGCAGACCTATGGTGATATTGACCAAGGGAAATGCCTTGTATCTTGTCTGATTGCCTAATTTTAAGGAGGAGCATTTCTAGGCATAGGATGAAAAGGGCGGGTGAGAGGGGGCAACCTTGCCTGGTCCCATTTTTGATGAGGAAGGCATCCGACAGGGTCCCATTAACCAACACCTGTGCCATGGGGCATGAATATAGTGAAAAAATTGTCGAGACGAATATTGAGGGGAAAATTTCAGTAAAGTGGCTCTCATGAAATCCCAGCTTACCCTGTCGAATGCCTTCTCAGCATCTGTTCCCAATAATAGCATAGGTGTATTTGTGACTTGGGCGTTGTGAATTAAGTGGATCAACCTCCAGATATTGTGTTTCCCTTCCCTTCCTGGGACAAATTCAACTTGTTCAGGGTCGATAAGCTTATTAAGTAAAGGGGAAATCCTGTGCGCTAGTAATTTAGACCACCATTTTAAGTCACAATTGAGTAACGAGATAGGCCTGTAGCTCCCGCATTCCTCAGGGTCCTTTCCTTCTTTGTGTAAGATAGTTATATGTGCCCTTAAGGCCTGGGGAGCTAAAGACGCACCTTCTAACAGTGAATTACACAGGTTAGTGAAGTGGGGAAGTAACTGCTCCTTGAATTTCTTGTAATAAATGATGGGGAGACCATCAGGACCCGGGCTCTTCCCTATGGGGATAGAGCCAAGTACCTTATCCACCTCAGGTATGGAAAAGGGGTTAAGGAGTGTCTGCCTTTCTTCATCTGAAAGAGAGGGGGCATTAATTGAGGATAGAAAATCTTCAATGAGGTTCGTATTGGTTTTCCCTGGAGGATCTAAATCAGTATTTGGTACAGAGAGATTGTATAGATTAGAGTAAAACGTCTGAAAAGATTTGGCTATAAGGGGAGTGGAAGTGACTCTCAAGGAGGAGTCATGCTTTATTGATGAGATAAAAGTTTTCTCCCTCCTCTTTTTAATTAAGTGAGTCATCATTTTGATTCCCTTGTCACCATGTTCATATATTTTACTCTTTAAGCGTAAAAGGGACTTGGCTTCTTTAATGTTGAGAAGGTCTTTAACCTTACGTCTTAAAATTGTCAGGGCCTCTTTGTGGACTTCAGAGTGTGTTAGTTTATGTAATTTTTCTTGTGTCTGTATCTGAGAGAGTAAAGAGAACAGTTCTTTTGTTGATTTCTTTTTAACGTATGAACCCAAGGCTATCAACTCCCCCCTTATATAGGCTTTGTGGGCTTCCCAGAGTATTGGGGTAGAAGTTTCAGGAGTAGCATTATATCTGAAGTAATTCACTAATTTGTCACCTACTGTATCTATGTGGTTTTGTGATTCCAGTAATGTGGTGTTTAACCTCCACGACCAGGCCTTGTGTGGGAGGCACTGTAAGGAGAGAGACAAATTGATAGGGGCATGATCTGACACTACTATGTTCCCTATCTCAGTACCCTGTACACATTGTATATAGGAATCTGGTAAAAATAAATAGTCTATCCTACTGTATGAATTGTGGACATGCGAAAAGAAAGTGAAATCTTTCTCTGAAGGGTGTATAGTCCTCCAGACATCAATCAGGTGCAGCTCTGCCAAAGCCGTCATCAGTCTCACTAGCTGTTTTCTAGCTAAGCTGGCGGGTTTATTAGTGGGGACATCAAGTGAGATGTTAAAATCACCGCCTACTATCAGCATACCCTCTTTGATCCTCTTGAGCGTTTTAATCAACCATGGGACCTGGCGAGAATTGGGGGCGTAGACATTTGCTATTGTGATCTTAAAGTTAAAGATGGTACCCTGGATTATAAGCAAGTGGCCTTCAGGGTCAGTATAAGATTTAACGAGGTGGAATGGAATAGATGGGCTAATAGCAATTGATACGCCTCTAGAGGCTGATGAGTGAGTAGCATGGAACCATTGGGAGTATTTGGTCTTGGGTAGAGAGGGAATGTGACTATGACGGAAATGAGTTTCCTGCCATAAAACTATGTCCGCCTTTTGTTTGTATAGCAGGTAGAGGATCTGTCTTCTTTTTTGAGGGGCATTAAGCCCATTCACATTATGGGATAATACTTTTAAGCTAGCCATACCGCATTAAGACCAGTGAAATTGTTTGTAAACCAAGAGCCTTGTGGAGGTGGATAACTGGGGAAAACCAATTTGTACAAAGAAACTTTGGTAAAGAACAAGGTGTATGTATTTACGAGAAGTATGATCAGTAGTTGAGGTGATGGCGCCTCCCCGGAACCGACTATGCCAACCCCAAAATGAAATTAAGGAGGGCAGGGCCGTCCCGCAGAAACACCACACCCCGGCTGGGAGGGAAGGAGAACCTTTGGCATCTAGACTGGCTGCCTTATGCATATGTCTAATAATACACCTCATTTATAACGGGTGGGAGAAACATAAAAACAAATACAGGTGAACCTAAAAAGGTGAAAAAAGACATTATGAGCACTTCTATACTTTCACATATGGGGTAGGTCACCAAAGGGTAACTGCAGATGTGTTCCCGGGCCCTCCCACCATCTTAAGTTGACGGCAGGTGAGCTTGGGGCCAACCGCAAGCTTACAGGTGCAATCTGTCAACTGAAGCATATGATAATCATAGAACACATATGTATAACTGTTAGACCAAAACGTATGGAATTTTTAGAACAGTTACTGTTAGAGGGTCGCCAAATGACCCCCTATGGTCAGCAGTACTGGGTGACCATGGGATTGTAGAGAAGATAATATGAAAAGCTTGACAGTTTCCCAAGTAAACTTCCTATTCTTCGGAGACTTCGGCTTCTTAACTACCTGCCATGTTGGAATCTCCGGCAAGTCAGGGATACCCAGGTCTTCTGGTACAGGCATCCAAGGTTGGACCTCTACCGGCGCGATACCAAGCTTGTCCCAAGCTTGTCCCAAGCATCCGCTAGGTCCTGCGGTGTTCTGATAACAATTTGTTGCCCTGCTTTGGAAGTGGCCAGGCCGAAGGGGAACAGCCATCTTACTGGAAGCTTATGTGATCTAAGCGCTTCAGTGACGGGTTTTAGCGCCCTCCTTTTTGCCAAGGTGCTGGATTCTAAGTCCTGGTAGAATTGTATGCGGGCCCCGCTGTATAAAATCTCTTTTGATTCTCTTGCGGCCCTTAATATAGAGGCCGTGTCCAGAAAGTTTAAGAGACCGCAAATTATATCCCTAGGGGGACTATTTTCAGGTGGTTTTGACCTCAGGGCTCTGTGGGCTTTCTCAATTATTATCTGGGAGGCTTTGTCTTCTCCCACTAGTGAGGCGAAGATGGCAGTGACCGCACTGGTGATCTCCCCAGGGGGAACGTCCTCCGGCACCCCTCTTATGCGGACATTCTTCCGCCTGCTTCTATTCTCCTGATATTCTAAATGGAGAAGAGCAGAAGTGATATAGGAGTTATGGCCTTGCAGGACCTTTCGGACGGCTTCTCCATGAGTAACTGTCGCCGCCTGCGTTTCTTCTAATGCCATGACGCGCCCCCCGATTTTTTTTACCTCTGTCTTGATGTCCGAAATGTCTTTGTGCAGGGGTTGTAGCGCTTTATATAAAGTCTTCTTAAAGAAGGCTCTAGACAGCGGAAGATCCACATTCTCTGCTCCTTCCGACATGGCGCTTGAGCTCTCACCATCCGAATCCTCGGTCTGCGCGGCAGCTCTGGTACCCTCCGGCGCCATCTTAGATCTGTGTGCCGGCGACAAACTTCTCTTTTTGAGAAAACGGTCCATCTCCGCTTGGGTATGGCTCGATTTTTGTGTGCCTGAGGCCGTATCGCTTCTGTCTTTGTTAGGTTTCACCATGTTAGGGGAATATAGCACCCGTTATGCTGGAAAAGCAGCAGCGTCTGTGAGGAGCTCCGAGATCAAGCGTTCATCTCGGCTCACGGCTAGCTCCGCCCCCATCCCATTAAGGTGCTTTGATGCCATGTGGCGGATCATGCTGGTGTTGGTGAGGTTGCTAGTGTTCACGCCCCTGCTTATTTTGGTACGGCACAGGTTGCAAATGACAATTCTTTTACCGTCCGCACTTTCCTTAAAAAAGCGCCAGACTGCGGAACACCTACACCTTGATTGCCGCAAGGGGGTGCTCTGGGGAACAGTTGCGGGCCTGTTTGGCGTGGCCCGCCTTCTCCCTTTTGCCACCCCACTGCCTCTTCCAGCCTGTTGTGGTGCTGCGGATCCCTCCCCCTCTGTCTTGCTGTCTTCGCTTGGCTTGCCACCTTCCCAGGTTGGGTAAGTGACTTCATCATCCAGCACCTCCTCTTTCACTTCCTCACTCTGGTCATCCTCCTGACTTGTTGACCTAACAACAACCTGAGTTATTGACAACTGTGTCTCATCCTCATCATGAACCTCTTGAGACACTAATTGCGGTTGACTTATTGGCAACTGTGTCTCATCATCATCATCCACCTTGTGAAATACTAATTGCCGATCCCCACCGTAACTGTGGATGCTACAAAGTTTGGGAATCAGGGCTGAACTAATAAGCTTGTCATAAGACTCATAGTCTAATATTCTTGTCAGAATACTATAAAAAAAATAGATGGCGCTATTGAGTTATGAACAGCGCCATCTATTGGTTTCATAGTCTTTTGACAAAACTATTAGTCTGTTGTCATAAGACTGTGAAACCAATAGATGGCGCTGTTCATAACTCAAAAGCGCCATCTATTGATTTTCATAGTCTTATGACAGCTGAAAAACAAGGCAGATTCTGCTCATTTGCATGTCTTTCCCATAAGACCATGTTTATGCAAATTATTTTTTACATGACAAAACTGTATAGAAATGTTATTGAATATTATGTTAGGATAATCAGAAAACTTTTTGTCTCCCTAATGATATCTAGGTGTGCAGGTCTATCCAAGCCATTCAACAGATCTGAAGTAACCTTGAGGCTTACTGGCTCTCAGTCAGATGAGAGCTGGTTTGGAATGGTCTCATAGTGCACAAGACTGCCATTGTAAGGTATGCTGACTAAGGCCTCTTTCACACTTGCGTTGTTGGGATCCGGCATGCACTTCCGTTGCCGGAGGTGCCTGCCGGATCCGGAAAAACGCAAGTGTACTGAAAGCATTTGAAGACGGAACCGTCTTCCAAATGCTTTCAGTGTTACTATGGCACCCAGGACGCTATTAAAGTCCTGGTTGCCATAGTAGGAGCGGGGAGCGGGGGAGCGGTATACTTACAGTCCGTGCGGCTCCCGGGGCGCTCCAGAATGACGTCAGAGCGCCCCATGCGCATGGATGACGTGATCCATGTGATCACGTGATCCATGCGCTTGGGGCGCCCTGACGTCACTCTGGAGCGCCCGGGGAGCCGCACGGACGGTAAGTACACTGCTCCCCCGCTCCCCACTACACTTACCATGGCTGTCAGGACTTTAGCGTCCCGGCAGCCATGGTAACCACTCTGAAAAAGCTAAATGTCGGCTCCGGCAATGCGCCGAAACGACGTTTAGCTTAAGGCCGGATCCGGATCAATGCCTTCCAATGGGCATTAATTCCGGATCCGGCCTTGCGGCAAGTGTTCCGGATTTTTGGCCGGAGCAAAAAGCGCAGCATGCTGCGGTATTTTCTCCGGCCAACAAACGTTCCGTACCGGAACTGAAGACATCCTGATGCATCCTGAACGGATTACTCTCCATTCAGAATGCATTAGGATAATCCTGATCAGGATTCTTCCGGCATAGAGCCCCGACGACGGAACTCTATGCCGGAAGACAATAACGCAGGTGTGAAAGAGCCCTAAGCCTGTCATCTGTCTCATGGATAGATTGAAGACTTGCATATACCTGGCTTTTGGCATATAGCCTTTGTGTGGTTGTCTAATGTATGTCGTAGATAATAGGAGTCCAAGACGCATCCAACCATTCTCTTAATGCTGTTTCCAAACCATTTTGATAGGGTTTCCATCAATTTCTAACCTTTTTTTGTGAACCAGAAACCCTCTCTTCTTCAGAGCAGGGGGTGCCTGGTTTTATGCTCGGGTCTCCGATTGATTTTCATTGTATTAAATTGTACTTGAGCACCCAAAGTATTCGGCCGAGCACTCGGCTCTGCCAATCATAGCGATGCTCGAGCCGAACAGCAGTTCGGCCGAGCATGCTCGCTCATAACTAATGATTAATTAAAAATTATGACCTTAATCCAATAGAAATGTTGTGGAAGGAATTGAAGCAGTTCATGGGAGGAAACCCACCAACATAACAGAGTCAAAGTTGTTCTGTACAAAGGAAAAAGCTAAAATTCCCCCAAGCCGATGTGTAGGGCTAATCAATCACCGTAAATATTCAGTTACAGTTATTGCTACACAAGGGGCACACACCAGATGCTGAAAGTAAAAGGTTCATTTGGAAAGTGTATATGACTAGAATTTATCAATATTATCAAAATATAAGGTATGCCAACATATACCAGCAAAATGCATACCAAAGGGCACTCTGTGAAATTTCAAGTGTTATACAAAAACACATAGCCTAAGACTAAAGGCAGTAAAGAGTCTAAATCTACAAAAAAATAAAAATAACACATATCCTGTACACTGGTTACAAAAAATTATTGTGCTGTATAATATGGAAATAAAAATAAAATCTAGAGTAAATGATGTTTTGGTTTTAATTCTATTTAATAATAGAGATGTTAATGGTAGAGATGTCCCGAACTATTCGCCGGCGAACAGTTCCCGGCGAACATCGCTTGTTGAACATATGCGATGTTCGGTCCGCCCCCTATACGTCATCATTGAGCAAACTTTTACCCTGTACCTCACAGTCAGCAGACACATTCCAGCCAATCAGCATACCCCCCCTCCCAGACCCTCCCACCTTCTATCAAAAAGCAAGGACAGCATCCATATTAGATTCATTCTGAAGCTGCAGTGTTAGTTAGAGCAGGGAGAATGCTGCTGCTGCTGCTGAATAATTAGGGAAATCGTTAGCTAGGCCAGTGTTCTGTGTCCACTCCAGTCCTCAAAGACTCATCTGCTGTAAGGACAGCGTCCTGACAGCACCCCAAAAAGCCCTTTTTAGGGCTGGTACATCAGTCTGCTTTTTTTTATTTTTATATATATATATATATATATATATATATATTTCAGTTGCCTGCCGGTGTGTGAGAGGCCACAGGCCCACAGACTGTACTGTGTGCACACCACTCATATCGGATGGCACAGTACCTTGCAGATAAAAAAGTCTTAATTTTTTCTCTGTAATATAATTGCAGTTGCCTGCCAGTGTGTGTCAGGCCCACTGACTGTACTTGGCCCACTGCCAGTGCCCACCACTCATATCGGGTGGCACAGTACCTTGCAGATAAAAAAAGTCATTAAATTTTTTCTCTGTAATATAATTGCAGTTGCCTGCCAGTGAGTGTCAGGCCCACAGACTGTACTGTGCCCACTGCCCACCACTTATATCGGGTGGCACAGTACCTTGCAGATAAAAAAGTCATTTAATTTTTTCTCTGTAATATAATTGCAGTTGCCTGCCAGTGAGTGTCAGGCCCACAGACTGTACTGTGTCCACTGCCCACCACTCATATCGGGTGGCACAGTACCTTGCAGATAAAAAAAAGTCATTCAATTTATACCCTTTAATATAATTGCAGTTGCCTGCCAGTGTGTGTCAGGCCCACTGACTGTACTGTGCCCACTGCCAGTGCCAACCACTCATATCGGGTGGCACAGTACCTTGCAGATAAAAAAGTCATGAAATTTTTTCTCTGTAATATAATTGCAGTTGCCTGCCAGTGTGTGTCCGGCCCACAGACTGTACAGTGCCCACTGCCAGTGCCCACCACTCATATCGGGTGGCACAGTACCTTGCAGATAAAAAAGTAATTAAATTTTTACCCTCTAATATAATTGCAGTTGCCTGCCAGTGAGTGTCAGGCCCACAGACTGTACTGTGCCCACTGCCCACCACTCATATCGGGTGGCACAGTACCTTGCAAATAAAAAAGTCATTAAATTTTTTCTCTGTAATATAATTGCAGTTGCCTGCCAGTGAGTGTCAGGCCCACAGACTGTACTGTTCCCACTGCCCACCACTCATATCGGGTGGCACAGTACCTTGCAGATAAAAAAGTCATTACATTTTTTCTCTGTAATATAATTGCAGTTGCCTGCCAGTAAGTGTCAGGCCCACAGACTGTACTGTGCCCACTGCCCACCACTCATATCGGGTGGCACAGTACCTTGCAGATAAAAAAGTCATTCAATTTTTTCTCTGTAATATAATTGCAGTTGCCTGCCAGTGAGTGTCAGGCCCACAGACTGTACTGTTCCCACTGCCCACCACTCATATCGGGTGGCACAAAACCTTGCAGATAAAAAAGTAATTACATTTTTTCACTGTAATATAATTGCAGTTGCCTGCCAGTGTGTGTCCGGCCCACAGACTATACTGTGCCCACTGCCAGTGCCCACCATTCATATCGGGTGGCACAGTACCTTGCAGATAAAAAAGTCATTTAATTTTTTCTCTGTAATATAATTGCATTTGCTTGCCAGTGAATGTCAGGCCCACAGACTGTACTGTGCCCACTGCCCACCACTCATATCGGGTGGCACAGTACCTTGCACGCATAGTACCACTCATCTAAAAAAAAAAGACAGGCAGAGGCAGGCCACCCCGCAGGGGCCGTCATGGTCGTGGTGCTGTGATTTCCTTTGGCCCTAGAATAATGCCCAGTGTTCAGAGGCCACGTACCCTTAACTCGAAAAGTTCTGAGGACATAGTTGACTGGCTTACACAGGACACCCAATCTTCTACAGCTTCCGCTCTGAACCTTGATGCACCATCCTCCTCCAGCTCAGCTTCGGGCACCTCTCAAGTTACCACTCGCCCGCCCGCCGCCACCACCAATACTAGCACCACAGCCGCTTCACTTGATCTGTCAGAGGAGTTATTTATACATCAGTTGGAAGAAATTAGTGATGAGCAACCATTATTGCCAGAGGATGTAGATAACAGGGATATGTCTCAGTCAGGCAGCATTACACACATGGATGTACGGTGTGATGATGATAAAGTTGTACCAGCTGCTGCTTCCTTTGCTGAGTTGTCAGATACAAGTGAAGCGGTTGATGATGACGATGTGTCCGTAGATGTCACGTGGGTGCCCGCTCGAAGAGAAGAAGAACAGGGGGAAAGTTCAGATGGGGAGATAGAGAGGAGGAGGAGACGAGTTGGAAGCAGGGGGAGGTCGTCGCAAGGAGCTAGTGGCACAGTCAGACAGCATGAATCAGCACCCGGGGTCAGCCAGACAGCACGCCAATCAACGCATGCTGTTGCCACCACCAGAATGCCGTCATTGCAAAGCTCAGCAGTGTGGCATTTTTTTTGGGTGTCTGCCTCTGATAACAACGATGCCATTTGCAACCTGTGCCAAAAGAGTCGTGGCTAGTCCAACACCCACCTAGGTACAACTGCTTTGCGAAGGCACATGATCTCACATCACAAACGCCTATGGGATCAACACATGATGAGTACAAGCAGCACACAAACTCAAAGCCACCATCCTCCTCCTAATCCAGCATCTTCACCCACGTCAACCATTGCTGTCCTCCTTGCCCCCTCTCAACCACCCACCTCTCCGCCTCTCACCTTCAGCAGTTCCTGCTCATAAGCCCAGTCAGGTGTCTGTCAAGGAAATGTTTGAGCGTAAGAAGCCATTGTCAGAGACACCCCCTTGCCCGGCGTCTGACAGCTTTTACTATACAAGCTGGTGGAGTCTGAGGCCTTCAAAAAATTTGTAGCTATTGGGACACCGCAGTGGAAGGTACCCGGCCGAATTTTTTTTTCAGAAAAGGCAATCCCCAACCTGTACTCTATTATGGAAAAGGAAGTTATGGCATGTCTGGCACACAGTGTTGGGGCAAGAGTCCATCTGACCACTGATACCTGGTCTGCAAAGCATGGTCAGGGCAGGTATAGCACGTACACTGCGCATTGGGTAAACCTGCTGACGGCTGCCAAGCATGGAATGCGTGGCTCTGCAGAGGAGTTGGTGACACCGCCACGACTTGCAGGCAGGCCTGCTGCCACCTCCTCTACTCCTCCTACTCCATCCTCTTCGCTAACCTCCTCAGCTGAGTCCTCTTCTGCTGCTGCGTCTTGCTACACATCAACTGCACCCCCCCCCCCCCAGCTCCCCAGGGGCTATTCCACATCCGGGATACGACAGTGTCACGCCGTCTTGGGGTTTACTTGCCTTAAAGCAGAGAGTCACACCGGACCAGCACTCCTGTCCGCCCTGAACGTACAGGTGGATCAGTGGCTGACCCCGCACCAACTGGAGATCGGCAAAGTGGTGTGTGACAACAGAAGCAATTTGTTGGCGGCATTGAATTTGGGCAAGTTGACACATGTGCCGTGCATGGCACATGTGTTGAATCTGATCATACAACGCTTTGTGCATAAGTACCCAGGCTTACAGGACGTCCTCAAGCAGGCCAGGAAGGTGTGTGTCCATTTCAGGCATTCCTACACGGCCATGGCGCACTTTTACGATATTCAGCGGCAAAACAACATGCCAGTGAGGCGCTTGATTTGCGACAGCCGACACGTTGGAATTCGACACTCCTAATGTTCGACCGCCTGCTCCAACAAGAAAAAGCCGTCAACGAGTATTTGTATGACCGGGGTGCTAGGACAGCCTCTGCAGAGCTGGGTCATGCGCAATGCATGTAGGCTCGTGCGTCCTTTTGAGGAGGTGACAAAGCTAGTCAGTCGCACCGAAGGCACCATCAGCGACATCATCCCATTTGTTTTCTTCCTGGAGCGTGCCCTGCGAAGAGTGCTGGATCAGGCCGTAGATGAGCGTGAAGAGGAAGAGGAAGAGTTGTGGTCACCATCACCATCAACAGCCTTATCATTATCGCTTGCTGGACCTGCGGCAACGCTGGAAGAGGAGTCTGAGGAAAAGGAGTCAGAGGAGGAATGTGGCTTTGAGGAGGAGGAAGACCAACCACAGCAGGCATCCCAGGGTGCTCGTTGTCACCTATCTGGTACCCGTGGTGTTGTACGTGGCTGGGGGGAAGAACAGACCTTCAATGAGATCAGTGAGGATGAAGAACGGGACATGAGTAACTCAGCATCCAACAATACCTAGTTTTTCAGGCATGTGTACATGCCTAATTTTTCTGCCCTCTGGTGCTGCACTGTGGCTGCAAAAACAAAACAAAAAAAAGGCACATACATGTGTCAATTCCCCTTCGTGATCGTTACCTTGTTGTAGGGAAGGGGCTTGCGTATCACAATGAAGCGATCACCTCTATGAGTGTGTTGGCAATGTTGGCACACCCCAGATGATAAGGTCGTTGCTTCATTGTTAACAGACCAAAAGAGATCGGCTGGATAATTTAGCATAGAAAAAACATTAATTTTCTTTGTGATCATCTAAGGTGATCATTAAAGCCTTCTAGGCCAACAATGGGCCCACACTGCAGAATCATTGTTTTCTGGGTCACTTAACTGTCACTGAACTACCTCAGCACGACCATAGGCTTTGAAAAACCGCCATCGCCTGCAATCTCCCAAACGTGCGCACGAGCACAGTCATCACTACACCAAGATTGACGCATAGAGGAATAAAATTTATGTCATGAGTGTGTCAACTATTGACAACTCTTTGCGGTTGACTAAAATCTATTCTATTTACGTCCACTGATGTAACAGGGATTAAACTGATAAGAATAGTACTACTTAACACACCACTCATATAGGGTGGCACAGTACATTGCGCACGCGCAGTGCCCCAAATTGGAAGTAAGAGGACCGACCAACCATCTTTTTCCATCTCCCGGTTCCTAAAATCTATTCCATACACTGGCCCCTGATAGAGGACGTAACAGGGATTAAACTTATAGGAATAGTACTACTTAACACACCACTCATATAGGGTGGCACAGTACATTGCACGGCGCACGCGTAGTGCCCCAAATTGGAAGTAAGAGGACCGACCAAGCATCTTTTTCCATCTCCCGGTTACTAAAATCTATTCCATACACCGGCTCCTGATAGGGGACGTAACAGGGATTAAACTGATAGGAATCGTACTACTTAACACACCACTCATATAGGGTGGCACAGTACATTGCACGGCGCACGCGCAGTGCCCCAAATTGGGAGTAAGAGGACTGACCAACCATCTTTTTCCATCTCCTGGTTCCTAAAATCTATTCCATACACCGGCCCCTGATAGGGGACAAAACAGAGATTAAACTGGTAAGAACTGATTTTAAAAAAAAAAAAAAAAGAAGACAGCCTCTGCGGAGCTGGGTATTTTTTGGCCGCGTTACTGAACGCTCATGCACAATGGCTGTAGGCTCATGCGTCCTTTTGTGGAGGTGACAAACCTGGTCAGTCAAACCCAAGGCAACATCATCAACCTCATCCCATATGCGTTTTTTCTGGAGCGTGCCCTGCGAAGAGTGCTGGATCAGGCCGTAGATAAGCATGAAAAGGAAGAGTTGTGGTCACCATCACCACCAGAAGCAGCCTTGTCGTCGTCGATTGCTGGACCTGCGGCAACGCAGAGAGAGAAGACTGAAGAAGAAGAGGAGTCAGAGGAGGAAGGTGGCTTTGAGCAGGTTGAAGACCAACCACAGCAGGCGTCCCAGGGGGCTTGTTGTCCCCCTTCGGAGACCCTTGGTGTTGTACGCGGCTGGGTGGAGGAAGAGACCTTCAATGACTTCAGCGAGGACAAGGAACGGGACATGGCTAGCTTGGTATCCAACCTTGTGCAAATGGGGAGTTTGCGGTTGTGCAAATGGAGTTTGGTCTGTCAGAGTTTGGTCTGTCACTGTGAAGCGGGCGTAACCCTTACACTACCTGATCGATACAACATCATACCTGATCGTATACACACACTGGATGTTTTAAAGGGCTTCTGTCAACCCAGTAAACTTTTTATTTTTTTTGTGTACCTATAATCCCTATCCTGCCATATTGCCATACATTATGTTATTAATAATTTTCGTTCAGTAGATTTAGCAAAAAATTTACTTTTATGATATGCTAATTACCTTTCTACCAGCAAGTAGGGCGTCTACTTGCTGGTAGCAGCCGCAGAAAACCGCCCCCTCCTTCTGTTGATTGACAGGGCCAGCCGCGATCTCCTCCTCCGGCCAGCCCTGTCAGCATTTCAAAAATCGCGCGCCTGTGTTGATTCGGCGCAGGCGCTCAGAGATAAGGGGCCGGAGAATACCTCCGGCGGCACACGTGCACTAGCGGCAGCACGGATCCGGCAGGCTGTTCACCCGCCAGAACAGCCTGCCGGAGAAGGCTGTCCCTAGTGTGAAACTAGCCTTAGCTGTTTCTTGACAGATGTAAGAAGTGTATGAATTCCCAGTGCATTTTATAATTTTTTTTTCATTATAGTTACCAAATGAGTTAAGATGATCTGGGTTCACATCTTATACGATACATAGATATTAGCTATGATTATTTAGAAACAATATACAGTTTATTTGTTAATAGAGTGGTCTACACTCTTTAATACCAGTTACTTGGTAGATCTCCCTAAATTACCTATTTGGGATAAGAACATCATAGTCCCCTATTTGGGACTCTCTTAACATAGTGGAGAGTAATTAAAGAGAACCTGTCATCAACTTTATTCTGACCTCACTGAGGGAAGCATAAAATAGTGACAGAAATGCTGATTTCAGCGGTGTGTCACTCATGAGCTAAAAGTAAGTGGTTGCTGAGAACCAGCATCATAATCATTACAGCCCAGGCCTTGAAAAGAGTCAAATCTACCTGAGAAGAGTCATGGTTATTTATGAATTCCTGCTCTCCCTGCCTACCTGCTGATTATTGACAGGCTTCTACCTAGTTTTCTCCCTTTGTCTCTAACAGAGAACTGCCAATCATCAGCAGATGGACAGGGAGAGCAGGAGATTACGAATAACCATGACTCTTCTCAAGTAGATGTGACTCTTTTCAAGGCCTGGGCTGTAATGGTTATGATGCTGGTTCTCAGCAACCACTTACTTTTAGGTGATGTGTGACACACCGCTGAAATCAGCATTTTTGTCACTACTTTATACTGCCCTCAGTGAGGTCAGCATAAAGTCGACGACAGGTTCCCTTTAATGGACCAGACCCATCCATGGATTATAATGACAGCGATCCAGATGAAAGGCCTATGTAATATTACATGCCAAAATGTATATCCAGCTTCAGTTTCCCCTGGCAATTACAACTGATCACTAGGGACTTCTGAAGCTGGGTCTACAGTGATCAGTTGATCCCCATGTTAGCACCAGTTTAAAAAAATATATATGATTGAATTCATGAGGCAACCCCAGTGTAAAATGCAGGATGAACTGGATGACAGTAATGGGTTGCCCACAAACAATATTTATTACTTACCCACATGATAGGTGATTCGTGTATGAGTGATAACGGCCTGAATTCTAGCATCTCTGCGTTCAAGAACATGAGGTTCTCATGTCTTGTTTGAATTAAGTAGTGGTCATGCATGCACACTACAACTCCATTCAATGTCTTTGAGACTTATGAAGATAGCCTAGCTCTGTACTTGGCATTCCTTTGGACATTGAATAGAACAGTAGTGGTCACAGGAGTGATCACCGCTCCTTTCAAACAGGAAAGACATGACCCTTCTGCTTATGATAGATGAGGGTGCCACCAGTAATCATACATTTATCACCTACCCTGTGCACAGTTGATAAATGTTGTTTTGGGGCAACCTCTTTAAGTTGCTAATTATTTATATAGTTGTGAGACATAGTTCACCCATGCAGGCATAATTAGAAAAGTCACATTAAACATTATTATCAGTATTATTATCAGTGCTGTGTTTACTGTGTGTACTCTCACCCTATATATACTAGTCTTCGGAGTCATCGGAGCACCTGCCCTGAAAAGAACAACCCCAGCCTGCTGGAACCTTGGACCTGTGCTAAATTACCCTGTTGCTTACTAGACCCTCATAGCCCCAACGCGTTTCGCCGGGTCCTCCGGCTCATCAGGGAGCAGCGCCACGGGTAGTTGCAGTACAGATACAGAATGGCAGTGGCAAGTGAACACTGCAAACCACTTCCTTTTAAGCACCAAGTCCCGTCCATAATGAGGTCTCATCAACGCGGGCGTCTATTCTGTGGTGGAGGGCTGGAGCTGGCTAATTTGCACAAACTCTTTACCACCTCACTCACTGAGAAGCAGCACTAGCGCCACACCCTATAGTCCCAGGGGTGGGACATTTAGGACAAAATATGGGAATCTATATAGATAGGATTTATTAGACCTTTCACTGAAACATTGTCATCCTATAATAGAGACACATCAGACCTACTCCATAGACTCTCACTAGATGATGAAATTCTTCTTGCATCAATTGACGTAGAAGCATTATATAGTTCAATTCATCACCACCTGGGTCTTAAGGCAGTAGCAAGCTTCCTTGCCATTAGAAATACTGCTCTGGTGACACATAATAGATTTGTTCTTGACCTTCTAGAATTCAACCTTACTAGGAAATATTTTATGTTTAATGGCTGTTATTACAACCAGCTCAGGGGCACAGCGATGGGAAGCCCCTGTGCACCGTCTTATGCAAATTTGCTCCTGGGCTGGTGGGAGGCCAATGTCATCTGGTCGGATGATCTCAGTCACTGGCATGATCATATCTGCCTGTGGCTGAGATTCATCGCTGACATATTTATTCTTTGGAAGGGGACTAAGAAATTCTTCAGTAATTTTGTGGGGGTCATTAACAAAAATGATCTTGGATTGAACTTTACTTCAATCTGTGACCCCCACCGTATGCCATTTCTTGATGTCCTGATTCAAAAGGGCCCCAACAGCATGATTACTACGGAGGTATTTAGAAAAGCCACCGCTATATGTATCTCTTCATCATATATTTGCATATGTAGATCGAGGTTAACTCCAGCCTCCCCTTGTATATACAGTAATCGTTTATCTGTATATTATAAGCAATACAGACTAATAAGTATTTTTAGCTTGAACTAAGAGATGCCTCATGTGTGGTTTTAGTTAGGCATAACATACACCTGCTGGGGAAGCGTCAGTCGTCCCAATGGCAACTTCTCCACCCCTCGTGACGCTGGTGCTGCTGCTCAGTGAGTGAGGTGTGAGGGAGTTTGTGCAAATTAGCCAGCTCCAGCCCTCCACCACAGAATAGACGCCCGCGTTGATGAGACCTCATAATGGACGGGACTTGGTGCTTAAAAGGAAGTGGTTTGCAGTGTTCACTTGCCACTGCCGTTCTATACTTCAACTACCCGTGACGCTGCTCCCTAATGAGCCGGAGGACCCGGCAAAACGCGTTGGGGCTATGAGGGTCTAGTAAGCAACAGGGTAATTTAGCACAGGTCCAGATGGAAAAAAATGACGAATATTCGATATAACGAATATATAGCACTATATTCTAAATATTCGCGAATTCCCGAAGTGGCGAAATTCGGGATAAAATTTCGCTATTCGAATATTCGTGCTCAACACTAGTCAATATCTGCTTTTTGAGATGATTTCTTAAATGGGCAAAAAAGAGATGGATTTATGCAAGTATATAATAATCCATGGCACTCCACAGAATATGCTCTTTTTAATTTTATTAATATGAATACATTTATTCAGATAAAGTCCAGGCTAATTAAGCATAGATTAATGTTAGTTTAGCTACATAAAAATATATCAAAAGTTTTGGTCCCATCCAGACCTTTCTCAACGGTGTGTGGAGCTAGCCTTCCTGGTTAACTGTTCATATAAAACAAATTCCTCCAATTTATTTTCAGAAATCAGTGTGTACTTACGGTATCTACAGAACATACTTGTTTTACATCCACAATATATTTAAAAGCCACAGAATGACAGAAAATGTAATGTACACTATGTAGGTTTGCGGCTTAAATGATTGAAATGTCATGAGGTATTGGTTTTCATGTCTTGTTAAGCATATAACTATCCAAGCGAATTTTCCATTGCGTGGAAAATGTGACAAAATGGCTAACCAATATCAAGGAAGTATATTATTTAACCATCTCAGATGTTCAGATGTCTCAGCTAATATGAAACAGTCTTATAGATTCACATCTCTCTTTTCTACTATGTTGATTTTACACATTTCTGTTAAATGAGTTGTCCAACATCTTTAAAAAGTTTCCTTTTACCATATGTGCCGTGAAAACTTCAAGTACATACTTAAAAAGACCCATATACATTACATGTATATGTTGAGGTTTTCTCTTTTTTATAGTGCGTGGGATAGAATAATGCACTAACCCGTACTGTATATGGTTATTAATGGGCGCTTATGGGTGATCGATGCCAATCAGTGCCATCCATTTTGTGGATCCATTTCATATATAATATAAAATAAAAAATAACCAGTACTCATCCTTTCCAGTCTTGCTGCTGTGGTGGTCTCTGCCAGTCTAAGCTTACTTCCTTGTAGCAATGATGTGGCATACATGAACAGGACCACTGCAGCCAATCACTGGCCTCAGTGGTGATGCCTATATGTTTGGCATGTGACCTCTGAGTTCTGTAATTTGCTGCAGCAGTATTGCATTTTCTCACTTTTTGTGTGCTTTTGGGTCCATGGGATTTATTTTTCAAGACACAGCATACTCTATGTATTTCTGTATAGGAAAAAAAAGTCAATGAATGTCTGAACTGTTTTATCATACAAATGTCACTGATAACAAAAACTGCCTCAAGAAAAATTTAGGAAGACTCAGAGATACAAAAGAACTTAAATTTAAGAACTTTTACTCATCTCTTTTGAAAATACATTTTAGATCAGTACTGAAATATTTTACTTAATAATTTTATACACTGTTATTCATAACATAGAGGGTAAAGTATATCTCCAGTTACCTCCAGTCATGTCGGTGAAAGTGTTGGCAAGAGCGGTTTGGTTGATCTCCCAGATAGACATACAAACCCTGTACGGTGAGCTCTAATATGTTAATTGATCGTTACTGGTATAAGGGTGCTGCCACACATTCAGGTATTTTGATGCATTTTGTTAAAGACAAAACCAGGTGTGGATTCCAATAAACAGGTAATACAGTATATGCCTTTTATACTTTCTCTCCTTCCAAAACTAATCAGGAAACCTGAACATGTGGCAGCACCCTAACTTTAATCTGTATCCACACAACTCCCTTACAATTCATAGCCCTGCCCCTGATAAATGTAAGAGATTAATGAATCCTTAAATGTTCACCAAGTAACCACTTGCCATGGTAAATGCTGACCACTGAATAGAAGAAGTCGAACATAGACATACTACATTAACTTTCCCCATAACTGTAATGATCTATACCAGGCATGCTCAACCTGCGGCCCTCCAGCTGTTGTAAAACTACAACTCCCACTATGCCCTGCTGTAGGCTGATAGCTGTAGGCTGTGGGGGCATGCTGGGAGTTGTAGTTTTGCAACAGCTGGAGGGCCGCAGGCTGAGCATTCCTGATATACAATATATTTAGGGTGGTTTCACACATACAGGAACATTTATCAAATGTTTAATGCCATATTTCTGGATTGAAAATTTATTTTGTGTCGCACATGCTTAGTTGAGCCAAACTGTGTGACATTTGTGGGTTGCGCCACCCTGTGCCACTTTCAGAATTGGAGACAAAATTTCCATGTAAATAACTCAACGGCATCCCACAGGCTTACTTTCACTAAAACAGGCACAATTATATTGCACTTGCCTTAAAGGGCTTCTGTCACCCCACTAAACAGTTTTTTTTTTGGTTACTTATAATCCCTATACTGCGATTTATGCATACATACTGTAATTAATCATTTTGGTTCAGCAAATTCTGTTAAAGACGTACTTTTAAAATATGCAAATTACCTTGCTACCAGCAAGTAGTGCGGCTACTTGCTGGTAGCAGCCGCATCCTCCTATCCTAAAGACGCCCCCTCCGCATGTTGATTGACAGGGCCAGCGGACGGGATCGTCCTCTGGCTGGTCCTGTCTGCTATCAAGATCTCGCGCCTGCGCCGTAACGGTATTCAGTCGGCGCAGGCGCACTGAGAGGCGGACGCTCACTCGGCTGCTCCATCCTCAATGCGCCTGCGCCGATGACGTCACATCTACACCCGGCGCAGGCGCATTGAGGAAAGAGCGGCGGAGCAAGTGTCCTCCTCTCAGTGTGCCTGCGCCGACTGAAGACAGGTACGGCGCAGGCGCCAGATTTTGAATGCAAACAGGGCCAGCAGAGAAAGATCCCGTTCGCTGGCCCTGTCAATCAACATGCGGAGGGGGCGTCTTTAGGATAGGAGGATGCGGCTGCTACCAGCAAGTAGCCGCCCTACTTGCTGGTAGCAAGGTAATTTGCATATTTTAAAAGTACGTTTTTAACAGAATCTGCTGAACCAAAATGATTAATTACAGTATGTATGCATAAATCGCAGTATAGGGATTATAAGTAACCAAAAAAAAAAAAAAAATGTTTAGTGGGGTGACAGAAGCCCTTTAAGTTTATTATTACTGTGTGCCATTATCACAAATTTGGCAAAGGTCCGCCAATCTCAGTTGAGCTATGGTGTGTTTGTATTTATCAAAATGATGAGGGATTTTAGCATTAGGTTCTTAGTCCTGATCGTTGATTTGTGCTTACAAATCCGATCTCTAATAGCCTGCATCGTCTCTCCAATATACAATAAGCCACAAGGGCATTTTATGAGATATATCACATTAGTAGATTCGCAAGTGAAAAAACCTTCTACTTCAAAGGAGTGTCCTGTATAGGGATGATGGAACACGGGGCCTTTTATTATATGCGAACACTGGAGACAATGGAGGCACGGGAACGTGCCCTTTATCTGTGTGGATAACACTGTCTCGATGTTTCCTTTCTGCTACCCAGGTCAGCATGAACCAATTTATCCCTCTTATTACATGATAGAAAAAGGTGGAAGACCAGACCCGCGCTGACTACTCAGTGCTATGTGGTAATATGAAGTATAAATGATGCTCTTTTAAATGTATAAACCCCTAGATGATCCATTCAGTAGTATTACCTTACTTGTAAATGCTATATATTAATCAATAACGTTAGTTTTTTTTTTAGAGTACTTAAAATCTATTGGCTGATGCACAATATTGTATTCACTGCTGCTGTTCTGCAGCAGTGAATGGGTTACACAAACTTGAATAAGCTGCTACTGAGACAACACACTACTTGCCTGTATTGCTGCAGGCAGCGTCTTAGTCCGCAGGGATGATGGCGCTATTCTGTTGTTGGGTTGTGGGTTCGATGTGTCTTCAGCTTCTACTACTAGCACGCGCGGCGCCGGTCGGTGGCGCGCGCGTGCGAGGGAACGGCGTTGGTAATCCAATGAAGCGAATCTTCTGTGTTTGACGTCACACCAGATACGGATGCCTCTTAGGACCAAAACTCCCCCGACGCGTTTCGGAATTGCCGAATTCCTTCCTCAGGGATGATTCTGATCCCTCCTGCTCGCAAATAAATAGACATTTGTTTCCCTGGTTACCAGTTCTATTCGCCTTGATCTTTGGTAAACACGCCAGCTGTAGATAACATGCCTCAGCATAAACGCACTGTCCCCTATTCTCTTACTGTGCCATCTTCTCAATATGGGCTGATATTTAAATATTGGAAAGTAACTTGATCTATCCCGGCACATAGGTGTAAATATGGATATATTTGTGTTATTTTTATGAGAATGCAAACCATTCAATTTCTTAATTAAGCCCTGCTGGCGCAATGCTATATAGGTAATAAATCCACTTTGTTTCATTTCTTGACATTAATTTCATAAAGTCCCCCCCTCTATGATCGGGATTTATTTGTTCCAGTGCTCCAAAGGTGGCTCCCCCAAATTTCCCATTGTGTTTCTGTTTGTAGTGACGTGTAGTGACGTAGTGTTCTTTTAGTTTTGCCCACGTATAGTTTTGCGCACAGGCATTTTATAAAATAGATAACATTGAATTCAATAACCTCATCTCTGTTCGGATTGGTTTATGCAGAGGCATGTTATCTACAGCTGGCATGTTTACCAAAGATCAAGGCAAATAGAACTGGTAACCAGGGAAACGAATGTCTATTTATTTGCGAGAAGGAGGGATCAGAATCATCCCTGAGGAAGGAATTCGGCAATTCCGAAACGCGTTGGTGGAGTTTTGGTCCTAGAAGGCATCCGTACCTGGTGTGACGTCAAACCCAGAAGATTTGCTTCATTGGATTACCAACGTCGCTTCCCTCGAACGCACACGCCGCTGGCCGGGGCCGTGCGTGCTAGTAGTGGAATCTGAAGACACATCGAACCCACAACCCAACAACAGAATAGCGCCATCATCCCTGTGGACTAAGACGCTGCCTGCAGCAATACAGGCAAGTAGTGTGTCGTCTCAGTAGCAGTTATTCAAGTTTGTGTAACCCATTCACTGCTGCAGAACAGTGTTTTGTTTTTACTATAGCATCGCTATATTCTGACAGACAGAACTTTTTTATATTACGGTCTACAGAGCTGTTACGCTGAGCGCTCCGGGTCCCCTGCTGGCCTCAGAGCGCTCACAGCGTATGCCCCCAGGCAGCACTCCAGCGTCTCGGCGTGTGCGTCCTCGCGCGCCGGGACTCTTAGATTCAAAGGACCAGTGCACCAGTGATTGGTGCCTGGTCCAAAGGGGTTATTAAGGGTTAAGGTTGTGAGAGGCAGTGCTGACTTAATTAGGCTGCACCTGTGCACTGCCCATTTATACCTTCTCCTCCCACAGCCTTCTGCCAGATCTTTGTGCTTTGTGCCTCAGAGAAAGCGTTCCCTACGTTGTTAGTTTGCCTTACCTGTTGCCGTACCCGTTGCTACCGTCCACTCGCCTTTGAACTTTTGCCGCCTGCCCTGACCGCTGCTACGTCCGACTACGCTCTTACCTTCTCCCTGTGTACCACGCCTTATCAGCTGCCAGAGAGGTCGAGTTGTTACTAGGGGACACGACCTGGTAGTTACCGCCGCGGCAAATCCATCCCGCCTTGCGGCGGGCTCTGGTGAAGACCAGTAACTGCTTAGAACCGGTCCTCTAGTACAACCCGCGCCATCGCCTCTCTGGTCCAGAGGATTCACTACCTGTCCTGCCGGTTCGTGACAGTAAGATCCGGCCATGAATCCCGCTGATGTTCCCCTGCCAAGCCTGGAGGACCTCACCACCATTGTGGCCCAGCAGCTGGCCCAGTTGACCGCTATGTTGCAGCAGCTCCTGCCTTCTCTGCAACAGCCAGCTCCTCCATCTGCTCCTGCTGCATCACCTCCGCCTGCCGTTACCACCGGTTCCAGAATCCGTTTGTCCTTACCAGACAAATATGACGGAGATCCTAAGCAGAGCCGTGGGTTCTTGTCGCAGTGCTCTCTCCACCTCGAGCTTCTGTCCGACCAGTTTCCTTCTGAGCGAGCCAAGGTAGCCTTTATTCTCAGTTTACTGTCCGGGAAGGCCCTGGCCTGGGCTACACCACTATGGGACCGCGCAGATCCTGCCACCGCTTCCGTCCAGAGCTTCTGCCTAGAGTTCCGGAAAGTTTTTGAGGAGCCTGCCCGGGTTACCTCCGCAGAGACTGCCTTACTAAATTTGACCCAAGGAGGTTCTTCCGTGGGTGACTATGCCATTCTGTTCCGCACCCTGGCCTCTGAGCTGAACTGGAACAATGAAGCCCTTTACGCCACCTTCAAGAAAGGACTTAACAGTGAAGTAAAGGACGTTCTGGCTGCACGTGAGCTTCCTTCCACTCTTAGTGACCTCATCTTGCTGGCCACTAGGATAGACAAACGTTTCGCCGAAAGACAAGAGGAACTCCTCCTTGGAAAGGAAAAAGCTCGTCCTAGACGCTTTCCTCGTCTGGCTCCCGTTTTTCCGCATCCCCCTCAACCCGCTACTGGGTTTTCCGCCGTGGAAGCCATGCAGGTGGATCGGTCACGCTTGACTCCGCAAGAACGAAGCCGTGCAGAAACGAGAACCTGTGTCTGTACTGTGCCAGTACCGAGCACTTCCTTAGAGATTGTCCTCTCCGTCCACCGCGTTCGGGAAACGCTCGCACCTAGTAAGCGTGGGAGAGGCGTTGCTAGGTGTGGATTCTTCCTCTCCACGTCTCATCATACCCGTGCAGTTGATCATCTCTTCCAAGTCCTCTTTCTCCGCAGCCGTCTTCTTGGATTCCAGTTCAGCTGGCAACTTCATTCACGCCTCCTTGGTTGACAAGTACCGTATTCCAGTAATCCATCTACCCAAGCCGTTTTTCATTTCTACTGTTAACGGTGAGAGACTCTCAGCCACCGTGCAGTTCCATACCCAGCCTCTGCAGATGGACATCGGAATATTTCATACCGAGACTTTAGAATTCTTTGTCCTTCCCTTCTGTTCCTCCGAACTCCTCCTGGGTCTGCCGTGGCTTCAACGTCATAGCCCTGTCCTGAATTGGTCCACCGTTGAGATCCTGCGTTGGGGCTCCTCCTGTTCGGACCGCTGTCTCAAGCCTGCTCTGGTCAAACAGAACCCGCAAGTTTCTCCGCCTTCTGGGCTGCCCAAGCCATACCATTCCTTCACGGATGTCTTCTGCAAGAAACAAGCTGAGGTTCTTCCTCCTCACCGATCCTATGATTGCCCGATCGATCTGATACTCGGTTCTACTCCACCTCGGGGCAGAATTTATCCTCTCTCACCTCCTGAGACTCTTGCCATGTCCGACTATAAACGTGAGAACCTACAGAGAGGATTCATAAGAAAATCTTCTTCTCCTGCTGGGGCCGGTTGTTTCTTCGTGACTAAAAAAGACGGCTCCCTCCGCCCCTGCATTGACTACAGAGGTCTTAATAAAATTACCATCAAGAACCGTTACCCTCTGCCTCTAATCTCTGAGCTATTTGATTGTCTCCGAGGGGCTAAGATCTTCACTAAATTAAACCTTCGAGGGGCCTATAACCTGATCCGTATCCGTGAGGGAGACGAATGGAAGACCGCCTTTAACACAACGGACGGCCATTTCGAGTATTTGGTGATGCCCTTCGGCCTCTGCAATGCACTTGCTGTCTTCCAGGAATTCGTCAATGATATTTTCAGGGACTTACTTTACACCTGCGTGGTCGTATACCTGGATGATATCCTCATCTTTTCCTCCAATTTGGATCTACACCGGGTCCATGTGCAACAAGTTCTTACTCGTCTTAGGAGAAATCGCCTGTACGCTAAACTTGAAAAATGTCTTTTTGAATGGACCTCCCTGCCTTTCCTGGTTACATTATCTCAGCCCAAGGACTTCAAATGGACCCAGCCAAACTCTCAGCGGTTCTGGATTGGCCATGTCCCTCTGGTCTCCGAGCCATACAAAGATTTCTGGGCTTTGCGAATTACTACAGGCAATTCATCCCTCACTATTCCACTCTGGTAGCTCCTATCGTGGCCCTCACTAGAAAAGGAGCTAACCCCAAATCCTGGCCTTCCCAAGCCAAGGAAGCCTTCCAGTCCCTGAAATCCGCCTTTGCCTCTGCACCCGTTCTCTCTAGACCAGATTCCACCAAGCCCTTCTCTCTTGAAGTGGATGCCTCCTCGGTGGGAGCCGGAGCTGTCCTCACCCAGAAGTCTTCCCGGGGCAAGACTTCAACTTGTGGCTTCTTTTCTAAAACATTCTCTTCCGCAGAGATAAATTACTCCATTGGGGACAGGGAACTGCTGGCTATTAAATTGGCACTGGAGGAATGGAGACATTTACTCGAGGGCGCCACACATCCTGTGTACATCTTCACGGACCACAAGAACCTGGCTTATCTCCAGTCTGCTCAGAGATTAAATTCCCGTCAGGCTCGTTGGTCTCTGTTCTTCGCCCGCTTTAACTTTGAGATCCATTTCCGTCCGGCTTGTAAGAACATTAGGGCAGATGCTCTGTCTCGCTCCTCTGATGTGGTGGGCGACGAGTTAACACCTCGATATATTATCCCTCCAGAACGCCTTATTACAGTCGCTCCCGTGGACCTGCGCCTTCTTCCTCCTGGCAAATCCTACGTACCTCCACGCCAGCGGCTGCGAATTCTCAAGTGGGGCCACGCCTCCTCTTTTGCCGGTCATCCAGGGGTGCTAAAGTCTCTCCAACTAATCTCCCAAAGGTACTGGTGGTCTTCTCTGGAGAAAGATGTCTCGGACTTCGTCCAGGCCTGTACGATTTACGCCCGGGATAAATCGCCTCGCCAGAAACCAGCGGGTCTTCTCTTGCCTCTACCTGTTCCTGAAGTTCCCTGGTCTCACATCGCCATGGACTTTATTACAGATCTTCCCTCCTCCCATGGCAAGTCCGTTATTTGGGTCGTGGTGTATCGCTTCTCCAAGATGGCTCACTTTGTACCCCTGCCCGGTCTACCCTCTGCACCCATGTTGGCCAAACAATTTTTCCAACACATCTTCCGTCTCCATGGCCTTCCCAAACATATTGTCTCGGATCGTGGGGTACAATTCGTCTCCAAATTCTGGAGGGCTCTATGTGCTCAGCTCGGGATCAAATTGGACTTTTCTTCCTCGTACCATCCTCAGTCTAACGGCCAAGTAGAACGGGTGAACCAGATTTTGGGTGACTATCTGCGTCACTTTGTATCCTCACGCCATGATGACTGGGCTGATCTACTTCCCTGGGCGGAGTTCTCCTACAACTACAAACAACCCTCTGCCTCTAACAAGTCTCCTTTCCTTGTAGTTTTTGGCCGTCATCCTCTTCCACCTCTGCCGCAGTCTCCCACTCCTTCTTCTGTACCTGCCGTTGACAGTCTTGTACAGGATTTTTCCTCCATCTGGCGAGAAACCCACGCTGCTCTCCTCAGGGCTTCCGCCCGTATGAAGGTTCAAGCTGACAAGAGACGCAGATCTCCACCAGAATTTCGTCCGGGTGACAAGGTGTGGCTCTCCTCTAGGTACATCTGATTTAGGGTCCCAAGTTACAAGTTGGGCCCTCGTTTCTTGGGACCCTATAAAATCAAGAGTCGTATCAATCAAGTTTCTTATCAGCTCCATCTTCCTCCCTCCCTCCGAATCCATAACTCCTTCCATGTCTCCCTTCTTAAACCTGCTGTCTTTAACCGTTTTTCTCCCAAGCTTGTTTCTCCCACCCCTGTCGCCGGTACCTCCGATATATTCTCTGTCAAGGAGATCTTGGCGACCAAGATCTCCTGGGGGAAAAGATTTTTTTTGGTCGACTGGGAGGGCTGCGGTCCTGAGGAGAGGTCATGGGAGCCGGAGGAGAACATCCTGGACTGCAGTCTCATCCGCAAGTTCTTCGGTACCAAAAAGGGAGGGAGACCAAAGGGGGGATACTGTTACGCTGAGCGCTCCGGGTCCCCTGCTAGCCTCGGAGCGCTCACAGCATATGCCCCCAGGCAGCACTCCAGCGTCTCGGCGTGTGCGTCCTCGCTCTCTAGGGCGCGCGCACGCCGGGACTCTTAGATTCAAAGGACCAGTGCACCAGTGATTGGTGCCTGGTCCAAAGGGGTTATTAAGGGTTAAGGTTGTGAGAGGCAGTGCTGACTTAATTAGGCTGCACCTGTGCACTGCCCATTTATACCTTCTCCTCCCACAGCCTTCTGCCAGATCTTTGTGCCTTGTGCCTCAGAGAAAGCGTTCCCTACGTTGTTAGTTTGCCTTACCTGTTGCCGTACCCGTTGCTACCGTCCACTCGCCTTTGAACTTTTGCCGCCTGCCCTGACCGCTGCTACGTCCGACTACGCTCTTACCTTCTCCCTGTGTACCACGCCTTATCAGCTGCCAGAGAGGTCGAGTTGTTACTAGGGGACACGACCTGGTAGTTACCGCCGCGGCAAATCCATCCCGCCTTGCGGCGGGCTCTGGTGAAGACCAGTAACTGCTTAGAACCGGTCCTCTAGTACAACCCGCGCCATCGCCTCTCTGGTCCAGAGGATTCACTACCTGTCCTGCCGGTTCGTGACAAGAGCTTTATAAAGGGCTTGTTTTTTGTGTAACGAACTGTAGTTTCCATTGATGCCATTTTTGTAGTATATACAACGTTTTGATCACCGTTATTCAATTTTTTGGGGGACAAAATGAAAAAAAAAAGGTAAATCGCGTGTTTTTAGTTTTTTTCTGTTACTGCGTTCACTGCATAACAATTTTTTTAAGATATTTTAATAGTTCGGACATTTTTATTATGTATTTTTATATGTAAAATTGGGAAAGGAGGGTGATTCAAACTTTTAATATATTTTTTTTTTTGTTTTTTTTTTAACTTTATTTAACTTTTTTTTTTTTACAACAATTAGCCCCCACAGGGGCCTTGTACATGGGATCTTTTGATCCCCTCTCCTATTCACCATAATAGAGATCTATTACGGTGAATAGGATTTTTACACTCTCCATTCAGCGCTATGCCTCGTGCATAGCTCAGTATGGGGAAATCCATGGCAGGCCTGGATCACTTCAGCAGCGTCCAGGCTGCCATGGCAACCAATCGAAGCCCCGCGATTTCACTGCGGGGGCTCCGATCAGAAGGTAGATGGAGCCGCATCACTTCACAGGTGCCACGATCAGCCTTGATCGCGGCACCTGAGGTGTTAAATGGCAGGGGCGGCGCGATCGCCGCTTCCTGTCAGTGCGGCCGGATGCCGGCTGTATCATACAGCCAGCAGATCGCGCGTATGGAGCAGGCTCACTGCAGAGGCCCGCTCCATACATCCCCTGTCACGAAATGACGTACCTGTACATCATAATGCGTGAAGGGGGTAAAAAGAACTCCTGTTTAATTACCGTAAAACTACTGTTTTTCAATAACATAGCCACAGCCTGGATGCCCTTTCCATGATCAATTGATGTATATAAGCTCACCACATCTATGGTCGCCAAAAAACTCCCTGGGGGAAAAGAGTGTAACTCAGTTATTGTTCTCAGAAAGTTTGATGTGTCCAATAAAAAGAACTGTGTATTTATCAGAGGCGTGAGCACTTTCTCTAGAACAATAGCCAAAGGGGACAAGTTGGATCCCACCGAAGCCACAATCGGACATCTGGGGGGGTCAATCAAAGTCTTGTGCACTTTAGGGAGAACATAAAATACCGGAGTGACCGGTGATTGATTTACCAAGAAATTACTCATCTGGTCATCTATGACACATGAAACTGCATAGTGGTTTACAACCTCTATTTTTATTCTTTAATCTGAAAAACAGGATCTCCATTAAGGGATTGATATGTTTCAGTGTCCGATAGTTGGAGCACGACCTCCCCTACATATTTCACTTTGTCCATCAAGACTATTGAACCCCCCTTGTCCATAGGTTTCAGAATCAAACTTTTATCTTCCATCAAAGTGCGGATCGCCCTTCTCTGCTGTGATGTCACATTTTGGGTCATCCTCAATTCACCCCTTTTAATAGAGTCCATCCGTCCCTGAACCTCTTTGGTAACCAGTTGTACATATGTTTCAACAGGATGATAAACCTTTGGTGGCATGAAAGTACTCTTAATCCTCAAGCCCAAATCAGTCAAACGCAATCCACCTTGTCTGACATGTTCACACCCTGCGATTCCCCCTTTCGTTCAGAGATATGAGCTTTCTGTCTTACTTTCCAAAAATATTTATGTAGATCCACATCAAATTGAAAGCTATCAAAGTCGGTGGTGGGACTGAAAGATAAACCTTTCTTAGCGCTTTCATTTGGTCTGGATCTAGACTTTTAGAGTACAAATGAATTACTAGAGACAGAGTCATGCCTGTGAGTGGGTTTGTATCATCTGGCTCTGTCCTGTCCCTGGTGTTACGCCGGTGCTTGCGGCCCACCCTCCGCCTCCTACGTGTGGACGACGGCCACCTCTCCGGAAAAAAGGACGGGCATCTTGGGAGCCAGCCGATTCACTTCCCGAGCTGGAAGTGTAAGATCCTGGCTTTATAGATCTTTTGTATCCGGTCTTTGATCGAGATGAGGTATCTTGCCATTTATAAACTTTATTCAGGTGCTAGTCCTCGTTGGCTCGTAAAATTTTTTACCTCTTCTTTTCTTCTGTCTCTTTTTTGTATGTAGTAATATGCAAATTGACAGTCTCTTTTAACTTTTTAATTCATCAGATGTAAGAGAGTCCCGTAATTGTTGTTCCGTGCTCGTAATCTGTTCTTTAATATCAACAACCACTTTTTGTATGCGGTCTAATGTCAACAGCATCAAATCATATGAACATTTGTTAATGATTTTTTCAAAGTCCTTAAAGTAATCGGCATCTTCAGGGAAAAAGGTAGGGCGCAAATGGACCCTTAGACCCCTCGGGATCCTGTTCAATTAGCAATATTCTGCTAATGTAGTCACGTGTATTTCATATGAAGTTAACTTTCTTAGTTCTCTTTCCCAATGCCAATTCTTATATTCACTCGTGGGGATGCTTAAAAAATCTGGTGCAGACGTCACCTGCGATAAAATCCTCTCAGCGTCGGCATCATTAAAGCTCTGAGTAGAAGCCGTAGCAATCATCTGGATAGAGCGGTGCACATACCCAACGTCCAATGTAGATAACGAAGCCGTCCGGCACTCGCTTGTCTGTGCATGCTGCCAAGGGAAGGAGCGAACCCTACTAACGCTGTATGAAAGATCCCAGCAGTCGTGTCTTCATAAATATGTATACTTTATTCGAATCATATGTCCCAACAACCAGTACGCGTTTTGGCTATATGCCTTCATCAACAGGTACATCCTTATACATACACATGCAATTTATATATAAAAGAAACCAACCAGGCTACTCTTAATGATGTCAGATGCCTAACTTGGGCGGTAACCCACAGGTGTTAATCAATCCACTTCAAAACAAAGTAACATAAGAAAAAACTAAAGGAAACTTCAAAATAACAATAGAAATTTCAAAAAACCAATAGAATAGTAAAAAAACTAAATCGTTACTTTCCTATAAACTGTCCTTTAGGACTTTAATATTGGGCTGAATAGAAAAAGCCATTCTAAAATGCTTTAAAAAAAAAAAAAGTATGAATTTTAGGCAATTTTTCCCAAGCCGAAAAAAATAGCACCAAAAAACTGTGAACGAAGCCTTACCACATTATTTAATATGATCTTTGAATGGTGTAAAAAAAATACCAAGGAATATTTTTTCCTAAATTTGAAATGTTTAAAAATATCATGATAACATATGTGTGCAATAAAATGGGGCAGTAGGAAAGTACAACTTGTCCCACAAAAGAAACATAAAGATACAAAATAAGGGTGTGATGGAAAGCAAAAAAGTTAAAACATAGCTGGGTGTCTAAGGGGTCTGAAATATGACAATATCCTTTGGTTTGTATTACTTAATCTGGTCACCTAGACAGAGAATATTGACTGAGATGCCACATATATAATTTTATTTTTTATAATCATGCTTGCTTCATGGATATGCACCTGTGATTCTGAAGGTTCTAGTCTAAATTCTCTTGTAGTATATATTGAGGGTAGCGCCTCTTGTAGACTGAACACGCCCATCTACCTGGGACTTCTGAGCAGAGTACGTATGTAGCTGGTCTCTACACTGCCCTGAATATTGTAAACTTAGGTAAGTCCAAAGAGAGGCAGTATATTTAGTGTTAGGGACCCATCTGCGGAAGCCACCTTGATGCCTGGTAGATGGCCCCTACACACATTTGAACAAATATGTGCGCTAAGAGCTTCCATTAACTCATTTATAGTCGGTATTGTACCACTTTTATCTAGAATGACCCCCATTTCTTAGCTCTATTGTTTGTATGTATAATGGTGTGCAGCTATTTTATTTTTTATAATCATGCTTGCTTCATGGATATGCACCTCTGATTCTGAAGGTTCTAGTCTAAATTCTCTTGTTGCATTCCCAATGTAATATTCGTTTTGTACCATCTTTTTTTAGAACTATTCATTATGTCATTCTTCTATTATTCCTGTTGGAGGAAATATATTAATAAACTGACTCTGTGCTACTATTGCTCCTGTCCATGGGATTTGCTCTGACCCAGTTTGACATTGTCCAATCAGTACTGGCAGCTTCTCTGACGTATGACATTACACACTAAGGCCGCTTTCACAACGTCAGTGTTTGATTAGTGATTTTTATCTGCGATTATGAGCCAAAACCATGATATACAGAGATAAAGTATAATGGAAAGATGTTCACCTGTTCTGTGCTTTTGACCTGCACCTGGTATTGGTTCACAGTCACTGATGGAAATCGCAGATTAAACACTGACCAAACTCTGTGTCACAGCGGCCTAATGCCTTACGCTGGGTTCACACCTGAGCGTACCGAAGGAGCGCTCTGTATGCGTGATTTTATCGGGCGTTTACAGACGCAGCTCCGGCAACAAGCAATGCCCATTGTCGCGCGTTCCCGGAAGTCTATGTACGGGAACGCGTGACCATACGCCCCAAAGAAGCTCCTGTACTTCTTGGGGCGTAGGGCGTTTTGCAGCGCGTTCGTACGCACTGTAAAACGCTCAGGTGAGATCATTGGTTCTTGCTTGTTGAGCGTTTTACAGTGCGTAGGAATGCGCTGTAAAACGCTCAGGTGTAAACCCAGCGTTATTGACACAGTCAGTGTTCAGTCAGTGATTTCCATCAGTGATTGTGAGCCAAAACCAGGTGCGGCTCTAAACACAGAACAGGTGCAGATCTTTCCCTTATACCTTATGTCTGTGGAGGCTCCAATCCTGGTTTTGGCTTACAGTCACTGATGGAAATCACTGACCAAAACATTGATGTGTGAATAAGGCTACATAACAAAAAACTGATTTGTAGCAGCACTTATGGGAAAAAAAGCCAAGAGGTGGTGGTGCTTGCGGTGTTGGGTATCAGCCTAATAACCCCCGTCATCCAGAATATAGCGAGAGACCGCAGCACACTCAAGTCTTCCGATGCAAATATTGTAGTTTATTCACCAAAATAGTGTGACGTTTCAACACTAGTAGGTCTTTTTTAAGACTACATTCACATGACAGTAAAAAATGGACATGTGATGGACGTTTTTTTTAAAGGCTATCACACGTCCATTTTAAGACTAATAGTTGTCTATGGGGTTATTCATAGTAACATAGTATATAGGGCCGAAAAAAGACAACTGTCCATCTAGTTCGGCCTGTTATTAGAGATGCCGCGAACATAAAATTTTTCGTTCGCGAACCGGGCGAACCGCCATAGACTTCCATAGACAGGCGAATTTTAAAACACACAGGGACTCTTTCTGGCCACAATAGTGATGGAAAAGTTTTTTCAAGGGGACTAACACCTGGACTGTGGCATGCCGGAGGGGGATCCATGGCAAAACTCCCATGGAAAATTACGTAGTTGACGCAGAGTGTGGTAAGTTGAATTTGCAATGCGATTAATATAACCTGCATTAATCGCATTGTGATTACAACTTAGATCTGAGATCCTAATGGTTGTATTGCTAGAATTGACGAATATAACAAATATGGCACTATATTCTCAATCTTCGTTATATTCTAGCAATACAACCATTAGGAATCCAGCTCTAAGTTGAATTCGCAATTACATTAAATTTGCGATTACAACTTAGTCAAATTTGTGACACTGCAGCTTCAGAATGAATCGAAGATGGATGCTGTCTTTGTTTTTTGATAGGAGGTGGGAGGGTCTGGGAGGGAGGGTATGCTGATTGGCTGGAATGTGTCTGCTGACTGTGAGGTACAGGGTCAAATTTTGCTCAATGATGATGTATAGGGGGCGGACCGAACATCGCATATGTTCGCCCGCCGCGGCGAACGCGAACAAGCTATGTTCGCCGGGAACTGTTTGCCGGCGAATAGTTCGGGACATCTCTACCTGTTATCCTCCAAGTTGTTCCAGAGGAAGGCAAAAAAAAAAACTGTGAGGTAGAAGGCAGTTTTGCCCACTTAAGGGGAAAAAAATTCCTTCCCGACTCCAATCAGGCAATCAGAATAACTCCCTGGATCAACGACCCCTCTCTAGTAGCTATAGCCTCTAATATTGTTACACTCCAGAAATACATCCAGGCCCCTCTTGAATTCCGTTATTGTACTCACCATCACTATCTCCTCAGGCAGAGAGTTCCATAGTCTCACTGCTCTTACTGTAAAGAATTCTCTTCCATGTTTGTGTACAAACCTTCTTTCCTCCAGACGCAGAGGATGTCGCCTTGTCACAGTCAGTCCTGGGGATAAATAGATGATGGGAGAGATCTCTGTACTGACCCCTGATATATTTATACATAGTAATAAGATCTCCCCTCAGTCGTCTTTTTTCTAAAGTGAATAACTCTAATGTTGATAATCTTTCAGGGTACTGTAGTTGCCCCATTCCAGTTATTACTTTAGTTGCCCTCCTCTGTACCCTCTCCAGCTCTGTTATGTCAGCCTTGTTCACAGGAGCCCATAACTGTACACAGTACCCCATGTGTGGTCTGACTATGTTCTCATCATGGGCATCTATGCCCCTTTTGATGCAACCCATTATCTTATTGGCCTTAGCAGCAGCTGCCTGACACTGGTTTCTACAGTTTAGTTTGCTGTTCACTAAAATTCCTAGGTCCTTTGCCATGTCAGTGTTACCCAGTGTTTTACCATTTAGTATGTACGGGTGACTTGCATTATTCCTTCCAATGTGCATAACCTTACATTTGTCAGTGTTAAACCTCATCTGTCACTTCTCTGCCCAAGCCTCCAATCTATCCAGATCCCTCTGTAGTAGTATACTGTCCTCTTCCGTGTCAATTACTTTACACAGTTTAGTATCATCTGCAAAAAATGATATTTTACTGTGCAAGCCTTCTACAAGATCATTAATAAATATATTGAAGAGAATAGGGCCCAAAACTGACCCCTGAGGTACTCCACTAGTGACAGTGACCCAATCTGAGTGTGTACCATTAACCGCCTCCGGACCGCCTAACGCAGGATCGCGTTCCGGAGGCGGCAGCCCTGCGCACAGTCACGCATATATGCGTCATCTCGCGAGACGTGAGATTTCGCTCAAAGCCGGCCCGCGCATGCGCATCGCGGGCCGGCAAAAGTTAAAGAAGTATTTCGTCACCAGCCTGCCAGCCAATGATCGTCGCTGGCAGGCTGGCGATTTTCAAAAAATCAAATCAAAAGCCAGATAACACATTATATTTGTAAATATGATGTGTTAAATGGCTTGTCTGCTCCTCTGCTGGTCCTTTTCGTCGGTTGGTTCCAGCAGAGGAGCAGACATCACAGTGAGTAGCCACCAAACACTACACTTAGCCCCAGATCACCCCCCATCACCTGAATTAACCCCTTGATCGCCCCTGTCAATCATCTAGTGAAAGGAAAAAAGTGATCAGTGTAAACTGTCACTTTTTTTTCCCACTGGTATTGACTGTTTTAGGATAGTTTAGGCCCCTTTGGTAGGTAGTTTAGCGTCAGTTATCGCCCAGCCCACCGCACCGCAGTCACTGATTCGCTGATTAGCGTATCGCTAATCAGCATTTGTACTTTTATAGTATCTGTAAGTGATCAAAACTGATCACAGTCAGATCTATAATTGTATTAGTGTCACCTTAGCTCGCCCTCCACCCAAAACGCAGTGTTTGCCCGATCAGGCCTGATCGGTCGCCCACACGTGCGTTCACCCACACCCGCCCCGCCGCAGTGACAAAAAATATATATTTTTTTGATCACTGCACAATCACTTTCCAAGCGCTGCGGCGATAAAAAAAATCCGTTTTGATATTTTTTATCAATCGCAGCGGCCTCCAGTACTTCGCTAGCCTCCCCTTTGTAAGACAGGCTTGCTTTTTTTCTTGAGTAGTCTCAGGGAATACCCCTAAATTTAGTAGTCCAAATGTCAAACAGGGGGTATTCTTCTGAAGAGGCCTACAGGATTCTGACCCAGTCGGATGAGGAATGGGAACCCTCATCTGACGAATCTAGCGGGTCAGAATATGAACCTGTAGAAAGCAGTGGCAGTCTGACCCAAAGTTTGGACGAGGAGGTTGAGGTCCCTGATAGAACCAGGCGTACCCGGCGCAGGATCCGCTTCAAGAGCAGCAGAGTGGGGCTGGCACTGTCGGATCACGTGGTGAGGCATACACCAGCAGCGCAGCCCTCCCTGGACCTAGTACCAGCACTGCCGTACAACATGGTGAAGTGGCGAGCACCAGAAGGGCAGTTGAAGCTGGTACGGTGGCACGTGCAGTAGTTACCCCGTCGCAGCCACCGCACAGACAGGCCCGTAGACCCCCTAGAGTCCCTGAGGTGCTGGCAAATCCTGATTGGCAGTCACCAACTTCAGCCCCACCATTAGTTCCCCCTTTCACCGCCCAGTCTGGAGTTCAGGTTGAGACAGCTCAGATCGGTTCGGCCCTGGGATTTTTTGAGCTGTTCTTGACTGCGGAGGTCTTGGACTTAGTCGTGGCAGAAACAAATCGGGATGCCAGTCAATTTATATCCGCCAACCCGGGAAGCTTTTATGCCCAGCCTTTCCGGAGGAAACCAGTCCAAGTTTCCGAAATTAAAATTTTTCTGGGCCTTCTCCTCAACACGGGTCTAACCAAAAAGCATGAATTGCGGTCCTATTGGTCCACGAACCCGATTCATCACATGCCCATGTTCTCTGCTGCTATGTCCAGGGCACGATTTGAGGCCATCCTGCGTTTCCTGCACTTTAGCGACAACACCACCTCCCGTCCCAGAGGCCACCCTGCTTTTGACCGGCTCCACAAAATTCGGCCCCTCATAGACCACTTCAACCAGAAATTTGCAGATTTGTATACCCCAGAGCAAAACATCTGCGTAGACGAGTCCCTAATACATTTTACCGGGCGCCTTGGCTTCAAACAATACATCCCAAGCAAGCGCGCCCGGTATGGGGTCAAATTGTATAAGCTCTGTGAAAGGGCCACAGGCCATACCCACAAATTTCAGATCTATGAGGGAAAAGATCAGACCCTGGAGCCGGTCGGTTGCCCTGACTACCTGGGGAGCAGTGGGAAGACAGTCTGGGACTTGGTGTCACCCTTATTTGGCAAGGGGTACCATCTTTATGTGGACAATTTCTACACAAGTGTGGCCCTCTTCAGGCATTTGTTCCTAGAAAAGATTGGCTGCTGTGGCACAGTGCGAACTAGTCGCGTGGGCTTCCCCCAACGGCTCGTTACCACCAGTCTTGCAAGGGGGGGGGCTGCTTTGTGTAACGAAGAACTGCTCGCGGTGAAATGGAGTGACAAGCGTGACGTTTACATGCTCTCCTCCATTCACGCAGACATGACAATACAAATTGAGCGAGCAACCCGTGTCATTGAAAAGCCCCTCTGTGTCCACGACTATAATTTGCTCATGGGAGGGGTGGACTTCAATGACCAGATGTTGTCTCCGTATTTAGTTTCCCGACGCACCAGACGCTGGTATAAGAAGGTGTCTGTATATTTAATTCAATTGGCGATGTACAATAGTTTTGTTCTCTTACAGTAAGGCTGGGAGAACACGATCCTTCCTCAAATTTCAGGAAGAGATCATCGAGAACCTCCTGTATCCAGAATATCCTATGTTCTGGCAGACGCCTTTCCCCTCCTTTTTTTTTTTTTTGCAGAGATTTTTTCATCCACATTGATCGATGCGAATGAAGAAATCTGTGCCGTTCATTTTTTCTTTCAGCCCAGAGGCTGAACGAAAAAAAAAAATCTCATTACTCGTATGCTCAATATAAGGAGAATAGCAGAAACTCCTAATGCTGGCCATACATGTAATGATTGCGGAGACCCTCAAATGCCAGGGCAGTACAAACACCCCACAAATAACACCATTTTGGAAAGAAGACACCCCAAGGTATTCGCTGAGGGGCATATTGAGTCCATGAAAGATTGAAATTTTTGTCTCAAGTTAGCGGAAAGGGAGACTTTGTGAGAAAAAAAAACAAAAATCAATTTCTGCTAACTCGTGGCAATTATTTTTTTTTTCTATGAACTCACCATGCCCCTCATTGAATACCTTGGGGTGTCTTCTTTCCAAAATGGGGTCACATGTGGGGTATTTATACTGCCCTGGCTTTTTAGGGGCCCTAAAGCGTGAGAAGAAGTCTGGGATCCAAATGTCTAAAAATGCCCTCCTAAAAGGAATTTGGGCACCTTTGCGCATCTAGACTGCAAAAAAGTGTCACACATGTGGTATCGCCGTACTCAGGAAAAGTTGGGGAATGTGTTTTGGGGTGTCATTTTACATATACCCATGCTGGGTGAGATGAATATCTTGGTCAAATGCCAACTTTGTATAAAAAAATGGGAAAAGTTGTCTTTTGCCGAGATATTTCTCTCACCCAGCATGGGTATATGTAAAATGACACCACAAAACACATTCCCCAACTTCTCCTGAGTACGGAGATACCAGATGTGTGACACTTTTTTGCAGCCTAGGTGGGCAAAGGGGCCCACATTCCAAAGAGCACCTTTAGGATTTCACCGGCCATTTTTTGCAGATTCTGATTTCAAACTACTTACCACGCATTAGGGCCCCTAGAATGCCAGGGCAGTATAACTACCCCACAAGTGACCCCATTTTGGAAAGAAGACACCCCAAGGTATTCGCTGATGGGCATAGTGAGTTCATAGAAGTTTTTATTTTTTGTCACAAGTTAGTGGAATATGAGACTTTGTAAGAAAAATAAAATTAATAACAAATCATCATTTTCCGCTAACTTGTGACAAAAAAGTAAAAATGTCAGCAGCAATGAAATACCACCAAATGAAAGTTCTATTAGTGAGAAGAAAAGGAGGTAAAATTCATTTGGGTGGTAAGTTGCATGACCGAGCAATAAACGGTGAAAGTACTGTAGGTCAGAAGTGTAAAAAGTGGCCTGGTCATTAAGGGTGTTTAAGCTAGGGGGGCTGAGGTGGTTAATAACCTCCCTCTGTTTTCTATCACTCAGCCAGTTACTTACCCACATGCAGACATTTTCTCCCAGTCCAAGCATTTTCATTTTATATACTAACCTTTTATGTGGTACAGTGTCAAATGCTTTGGAGAAGTCCAGATAAACAACATTCATTGATTCACCACTGTCAAGTCTAGAACTTACCTCCTCATAGAAACTGATTAAATTAGTTTGGCATGACTGATCCCTAATGAAGCCATGCTGATATGGTGTTATTTGCTTATTTTCATTGAGGTGCTCCAAGATAGCATCTCTTAGAAAACTTTCAAACAGTTTACCCATGACAGATGTTAAACTTACCGGCCTATAGTTTCCGGGCTCTGTTTTTGGACCCTTTTTGAATATTGGCACCACATTTGCCATGTGCCAATCCTGTGGAACACTCCCTGTCAGTATAGAGTCCTTAAATATCAGAAATAAGGGTCTGGCTATGACATTACTTAATTCTCTTAGGATACGGGGGTGTATGCTATCCTGTCCTGACGATTTGTTTATTTTAATCTTTTTAAGACGCCGCTGTACTTCTTCCTGGGTCAGACAGGGCATTTTTAATGGTGAATTTACTTTTACATTCCGCATTTCATCTGACAGTTTATTTTCTTCTGTGAATACAGTGGAGAAAAAAATATTTAATAGCTTTGCTTTATCCTCATCGCTCTCTGCAACTCCCTAGTAATCACTCTGTAGAGGGCCGACACCTTCAGATTTATACTTTTTACCATTTATATAATTGAAGAACATTTTAGGGTTAGTTTTGCTCTCTTTGGAAATTAATCTCTCGTTCTCTAGTTTGGCAGCTTTTATTTGTTTTTTACATATTCTATTTTTTTCCTTTTTCTTTAGTTTTTCAGTGCTTCCTCGCTACCTTCCTGTTTTAATGATTTAAATGCTTTCTTTTTGTCATTTTTTGCTTTCTTTACAGTTCTATTCATCCACATTTTTTCTTGTTCCTTAACCTTTTATTCCCATAAGGTATTGATATGGATAATTTGGTTGGACTTTGCGCACAAATCTCCAGTGCACTAAAAGATGCACTTCAGTATTAAAGTGTGCCCAGCACAACCAATTCCGTAGCTATTATTCAGTTCTTTCTGTATAAGGGATGAAGTACTTCTTTAGCCCAGGAAGAGTCAGACACAATGCTGGTTCAAGCTGGAGTCCATGTAAAAAGCCCTTCAATCGACTCCAGACTCCTTCTTTATTAAGGCAATAGAACGACGCCCAGTGGGAGATGGCTTTACAACTTCAGCCAGTCAGCCGACAAAGTGCAGGTACATATCAAAGGACAGGGGAGGGCATCAACATGGCTAAACAGTGCAATGCACACACCTCATCCCTGTATGAGGAAGGATGAGTCATCCCCCATCACTGTCAGCATCGAACCCATTCAATACTGCTCAAAGTGACCAGTATCTAGTGAAGATCATTCTACTGGTTCTTATAGATTTGGGACTATCTGCAGGACATTGCTACGGCTATTGTCAGTATACTGTACGAGTATACCGACAAGGCAGATATGCATCTCTTAAAAGCAGATATGTATCCAGAAAGGGATAGCGAAGCCACTTCTCTAATGTGTATAGACATTTGAAGGGAAGAAGCCCAGCGCATTGCACTTAGTGCTTACAAACCGGCAAATGCCCCCCTACACACTGAGAACACGTCTCCAAGCCCATGAGAAGGTTTTCATACTGACGGTTTTACCACTGGTCCCGATTCAAGCCAAGTACCCTCTGCTAGAGCGTTCCTCAGTTAAATCCGACACAGGGAGACAGATGACAATCTATAAAACACACACATGCTAAGATAAAATGTCTGCATAATTCCATATAATAAAATTTCCACAACAGTATGTACCTCTCACAATTTGATTTTAGGATGCTTTAAAAAATATCCCATTTTGTGGCTGTATTTTTATTTTTCAGGACTTTGTCCCAGTTAGATAGACCTGTGGCCTCTCTTAGTTGGCTAAATTGAGCTTTTTTTAAATTTTGTATTTTTGTTCCTCCCTGAAGAAACACTCTTTTGAATCATAATTGGAAGGTTATTACTTTATGGTCACTATTTTCCCAGGTGTCCCCCGACCTGCACATCTGTTGTTCTGTCAGGTCTATTGGTTAATACTAAGTCTAGTATGGCCGTCCTTCTAGTTCGGTCCTGAACCAGTTGGGAAAGGTAATTGTCTTTGGTTATTGCCAAGAACCTTTTTCCTTTATGAGATATACAAGTTTCAGTTTCCCAGTCTATATCTGGGTAGTTGAAGTCCACCATAATAACAACCTCATTATGATTTGCCCCCTTGTCAATCTCGTTTAGTAGTAGATTTTCTGTGGACTCTGGTATATTAGGTGGTTTATAATAAACTCCTATTAGTAATTTATTATTGTTTTTGCTTCCATGTATTACCACCCACTGTTCATGTCCCTCACTTATATCTTCTCGGACTGTGGGCTTTAGACAGGACTTTACATAAAGGCAGACTTCTCTCCGGTTTTGGCGATCCTTTCTAAACAGACTGTAACCCTGTACATTAACCGCCCAGTGATAGCTATCATCCAGCCATGTCTCAGTTATTCCCACTATGTCATAGTCCTCCTCACACATCACTAATTCCAGTTCACCAATTTTATTAGTCAGGCTTCTGGCATTAGTATACATACATTTAAGAGGTTTATATATATTTTGTACCCTCCACTTTTCCTTCTGAGCTCTTCTAGTCCCTCCTTCCATTCCTCCCCCAGTCCCACTACCTTGCCCACGGTCTCTATCTTCCCATCCTACAACGTAATTACCCTCCCCCCAGTTCCTAGTTTAAACACTCCTCCAACCTTCTAACCATCTTCTCCCCAACACAGCTCCCCCTTCCCCATTGAGGTGTAGCCCATCTCTACATTAGAGCCTGTAGCCAACAGAGAAGTCGACCCAGTTCTCCAGGAACCCAAACATCTCCTTCCTACATCAGTTCTTGAACCACTTGTTAACCTTCCTAATCTCCCACTGCCTTTTTTGTGTGGCTCGTGGTACAGGTAGCATTTCGGAAAATACTACCTTTGAGGTCCTTGCCCTAAGCTTTTGACCTAAATCCCTAAAATAATTTTTAAGGACGCTCCATCTACCTCTAACTTTGTCATTGGTTTTAATATGGACCATGACCGCTGGATCTTCTCCAGCCCCTCCCAGTAATCTGTCAACCCGATCCGCGATGTGTCGAACTCGAGCACCAGGAAGACAACACACTGTTTAACGATCCCGGTCTTTGTGGCAGATCGCCCTATCTGTACCCCTAATAATTAAGTCTCCCACTACCAGGACCTGTATGGCCTGTCCTGCTCTCCTTGTCCCGCTCTCCTTGTCCCCTGTTTACTGGAGCTGACATTCCCCTGACTGGCAGAAGTTTCCTCACACAGAGGTTTTTTTGGCGGCCAGTGGCCAGTGAAAAAAATGTCAGTTAAAAATGTACAGTTTATCCGTTTTTAATAGACTTTTTTTTCACTCTCATGTGTGTGTAGCCTAAGGCTTAAAAAAGACACATCAGGACAGCTGAGATCCTCTTTAATTTAGACAGCATTTCCATTTTAGTAGAATACTAAGGAATATGTTTGTGGCATATGATATATAAGAGCAGTAAATAATTGTAAACTATTCAAACATTGGAGATTAAAACCAGAAAAAACAAGGACCAAAAGGTAACCTAAACAGAACACAACCTTCTCTTGCTCGGAGTATAGAAGAGTAAAATACATGAGACCTATAAAAACAGATTCATTCTAAAGTGTCACACTTTTGCTGTAATTAGCGATTAGTGTCGGATGCCACAAAGCTTATATAAAATGGAAGTCATTTCATTCATTGCATTATGGCATCCATGTTGTGCGATAATGAAATAAAATGTTTTACAAGACAATGCTAGATTCGTCTCCTAGGATTGTCACCTCTTACGGACACTATAGTTAGATATCTATACATTAAATGTAATTACACAAGTGGGAGGTCAATGGAGCAGAAAAAAACAAGAGCACATTATTCTACCTTTCAGTCTTAAGCTGTTAACTGTAGAGAAGCAATTTGCAAGTATTAACTTTAGGAAAATGATCTCCAAATGCAATCAGCACTAGTGCTCCTATTATGGGTGACAAAAACATTTAAAATAGCTCTTGGCTTCTGTTCCTGAGGCAAGAAATTGAGGCAAAGCACCAGTTTTAATGTAATTATCATTAGTAGTATGAATGGCTCAGACAATGTGCAGAGAGACATGAACTGACCGCTAGAACACAATGTGCCATAGCATGTACACATTTCTGCACTATTGTCCTATGAATTATACCACAGTCTCCAGGCCTTATTAAACTTAAGGGGAGCATTACAATGTTTGTATACCAAAGAGGTATATGGTAGAATCTAATGAATCTGCAGCCTCCACTTACTCAGAGTGGGAGTGTTAGGGCTATACCATCTCAGAACATTACATTTACAGGCTAAGAACAGGGCTTCAAGGAGAAAGGTTAACATACGGTAATTCCATATCTATTCATCAAACAAGCCCAACAGACAAACCACATAAGTACAAGTGTTATGGTCAGTGGGTGTGGACCAGTTTGGCTGTGAGCTAAATCTAAGGGAATTTTCCAGGTGGTTCCCTGGTATTCACCCTTTAACCCCTATACAGGGATCTGGACTTCACTGCAAGGAACCGACCAGCACCCTACCTCCTGGAGTTGTCATGGTGTAGTTGGCTGCTGACCCATGAGGGGCAGAGACACCAGTGTGAAGCACCAAGGACTCAGTCCAATGGTCAGGGCAGGCTGAGTACTTGCGTATTGCAAATAGCAATTGCAATTACTTTAGCTGAAAGTACTAGCTTCAAGTACTACATTAAGTACTAGTAAAGAGATATTGCAGCAGACTGAAGAGATTCAAGAGATACTGCAAGAGATTGGCTTAGAGTCTCCAACTGGCTCATCTGTGTTGTTTTTGCTGATCATTGCTTGAGAAGAGGTAAGGAATTCGGTCAGCTGTTTGCTATTGTGCGTTTGCTAATGAGCCTAGCTCACTAAGGTGTTACATTTGTTGCTGGGGGAGGAGTTTGGGAAGGAGTGTGTGTATATATAGAGACAGACTCATTAGCTGGCCTAATTCATTAGCTGAAAGTACTAGCTTCAAGTACTACATTAAGTACTAGTAAAGAGATATTGCAGGAGATAGTCAGGAGGTAGGCTGGAAGGTGGAAACAATACAAAAAAAAAAGGTAAGATTTGTTTGATTTAAAGTTACAAATTTATTTTTTTATTTTTTTATTTTTTTCTCCTCTTTAAAATGGCAGACTTGGTTCAGTGCAGGAATTGTTGTGCATTTATTTCATGTTCCACTCTTTGGAGATTCGGATGCTGTCACATCTGTAGACAGTTCTCCTTACTGCAGCAGGAAATTGCATTTTTGAAAGCTGAAATATTTAAATTATCTGTTAAACAAACTCCAGCTAGGACTGCTGCAATGCCACTGCCACAGAGGACCCCCAGAAATGGCAGATGGGTTAATGTAGGTTCTGGAAGTCTTAGAGTGGTGGATAGAAGACATGTCCCACAGTCGGTGGTTCTCCATAATTCATTTGCAGCACTCTCAGAATGTAAGGACAACATGGATATGGACTCAAGCACAGAGGGTGAGAAACCATCGACTCCTATGTCTAATGTATGCAACAAAAAAGATAAAGTGAAGTCTCAAAGGATGCAGCTGTTGCTGGGTGATTCAATCATAAGAAGTGTGGAGCTTAAAGAAAATGGTTTTGTGAGATGTCTCCCTGGGGCTACTGCTAGAAGAGATAGAAGACGTATTATTAATATTGTTAAGCAAGCAAAGCAGGAAGGGGACGTGGATGTTCTTGTCCATCTAGGGACAAATGACCTGGCTTGCAATGAAGTGTCAGAGGTGAAAAAATCTTTTATCACACTTGGTAATGACGTACAGGATTTTGCATCCACCATTTCATTTTCTGAAGTTCTGCCTGTGCATAATGTTCAGAATGATAGGCAGAGGCGCATAAAGGAGTTCAACATATGGCTTGGTAAATGGTGTCAAGAGCAAGGATTTGGCTTTGTTTCTCATGATAGCTCTACTTGGAATAGAAAGGAACTGTACAAAAAAGATGGTTTGCATCTTTCTCTCAAAGGAACAAATGTACTTAGTGAACAACTCCAAGAATTTGCGAAAGAGTATTTAAACTAGGAAGGGGGGGCAAAAGAGTGAAAATAAAAGAGTCCAATTGCCCCCCGAAACAATGCCAGAACAGGCCAGAAGCACTGAGGTTAAGAAATGATAAGCTCAGAGTCCTGTCTACAAATGCTCGCAGTTTAGGTAAAAAAAATCAATGAACTTGGGTCAATAATGGCATCTGAGAATGTAGATTTAGTGGCTGTTACGGAGACATGGTTTAATGAAAGAAATGACTGGGACATAACCATACCAGGGTACTCTTTATACAGAAGAGACAGAGAAGGCAAGAAAGGAGGAGGAGTGGCCCTGTATGTGAAAGATAGCATTAAATCTAACCTAATACAAGTTGGTGAGGCCAACATAGAGTCAGTTTGGGTTACGTTGCAGTTTGCTAACCATGCAGTAACTCGTGTAGGTGTGATATATAGACCACCTGGTCAAGTTAAAGAACTAGATGATCTACTAGTTGAAGAAATAGCTAAAATGACAATGAAAGGAGAAGTTATCATTATGGGAGATTTCAATCTTCCAGATATAAACTGGAAAACCAAAATAGCAAGTTCTACCAGGAGTACAGATATTCTAAATTCCCTACTGGGGTTATCTCTACAACAAGTGGTTGAGGAGCCAACCCGGAGGGAGGCCATTTTGGATTTGGTATTCACAAACGGGGATTCGGTATATGATGTCATTGTAGGCGAAACCTTGGGATCTAGTGATCACCAGTCAGTGTGGTTTAATATAAAAACTGTGAAAGAGTCCCACCACACAAAAACAAAAGTTTTAGATTTTAGAAAAACAGACTTTTCAAAAATGAAATTAGTCATAAATGAGTCCTTATCAGACTGGAACGGATTACATGGAGTCCAGGAGAAATGGGACTACTTAAAAGGTGCATTATTGAAGGCAACAGAAAATTGCATTAGACTCGTCAGTAAAAGCAAAAAAAGGAGGAGACCAATGTGGTACTCAGCAGAAGTGGCCCAAATCATTAAAAATAAAAAGCTAGCATTTTGTAATTATAAAAAAACCCAGAGCAATGAAGATAAGGAAATCTACAAGATTAGGCAGAGAGAGGCCAAGCAAGTTATAAGAACTTCTAAAGCGCAGGCAGAAGAAAAACTAGCTCAGTCTATGAAAAAAGGGGATAAGACATTCTTCAGATATATAAATGAAAAAAGGAAATTAAAACAAGGAATAACTAAATTAAAAACAAAGGACGGAAGGTATGTAGAAGAGAATAAAGGGCTAGCCGACTGCCTTAATGAATACTTCTGTTCAGTTTTTACAAAAGAAAAAGGAGAAGGACCTCCACTAGAAAGAATGACTATTAAATCGTTTGATGCATGTATCTTTACAGAGGAAGATGTTCTAAGTTTGCTGTCTAAGGTGAAGACAGATAAGTCACAGGGGCCTGATGAGATACACCCAAAATTATTAAAAGAGCTTAGTGGTGAGCTGGCAAAACCGTTAACAGATTTATTTAACCAATCATTAGTAACAGGAGTCGTCCCGGAAGATTGGAAATTGGCAAATGTCGTGCCCATTCACAAGAAAGGTAGTAGGGAGGAATCGAGCAACTATAGACCAGTGAGTCTGACATCAATAGTAGGCAAATTAATGGAAACCCTATTAAAGGATAGGATTGTGGAACATCTAAAATCCCATGGATTGCAAGATGAAAAACAACATGGGTTTACTTCAGGGAGATCATGTCAAACAAATCTTATAGATTTTTTTGACTGGGTGAATAAAATAATAGACGGTGGAGGTGCAGTAGACATCGCATATCTAGATTTTAGTAAGGCTTTTGACACTGTCCCACATAGAAGACTTATCAATAAACTGCAGTCATTGAGCATGGACTCCCATATTGTTGAGTGGATTAGGCAGTGGCTGAGTGACAGACAACAGAGGGTTGTAGTCAATGGAGAACATTCAAAACAAGGTAATGTTACCAGTGGGGTTCCACAGGGATCTGTACTGGGACCGATTTTGTTTAATATCTTCATAAGTGATATTGCAAAAGGCCTCGCTGGTAAGGTTTGTCTTTTTGCTGATGACACAAAGATATGTAACAGGGTTGATGTTCCTGGAGGGAAACGCCAAATGGAAAAGGATTTAGGAAAACTAGAAGGATGGTCAGAACTCTGGAAACTGAAATTTAATGTGGATAAGTGCAAGATAATGCACCTGGGGCGTAAAAACCCAAGGGCAGAATATAGAATATTTGACACAGTCCTGACCTCAGTATCTGAGGAAAGGGATTTAGGAGTTATTATTTCAGAAGACTTAAAGGTGGGATGACAATGTAATAGAGCAGCACGAAATGCCAGCAGAATGCTTGGATGTATAGGGAGAGGTATAAGCAGTAGAAAGAGTGAAGTGCTTATGCCGCTGTACAGAACACTGGTGAGACCTCACTTGGAGTATTGTGCGCAGTACTGGAGGCCATATCTCCAGAAGGATATAGATACTCTAGAGAGAGTTCAGAGAAGAGCTACTAAACTAGTACATGGATTGCAGGATAAAACTTACCAGGAAAGGTTAAAGGACCTTAATATGTATAGCTTGGAAGAAAGAAGAGACAGAGGGGATATGATAGAAACTTTTAAATACATAAAGGGAATCAACTCGGTAAAGGAAGAGAGCATATTTAAAAGAAGAAAAACTACCACAAGAGGACACAGTTTTAAATTAGAGGGGCAAAGGTTTAAAAGTAATATAAGGAAGTATTACTTTACTGAGAGAGTAGTGGATGCATGGAATAGCCTTCCTGCAGAAGTGGTAGCTGCAAATACAGTGAAGGGGTTTAAGCATGCATGGGATAGGCATAAGGCCATCCTTCATATAAGATAGGGCCGGGGGCTATCCATAGTATTCAGTATATTGGGCAGACTAGATGGGCCAAATGGTTCTTATCTGCCGACACATTCTATGTTTCTATGTTTAAGGTCAGGGCAGGCAGCAAGGAGCAGAATCGGTTGACAGACAAGGTTCGGTACACAGATATTCAGACGAGATCACCTTTACTGGATACGAGCAAGCAGATGGAAGGAGTTCACTGAACACTAGTCCCAATACACACATGGAGAATGGAACAATGCCTGAGCTTGCACGGGACAGCAGGACTTTGGTGGACATGAGCTGCCAGCCTAACAATAAGGAACTGGAAAATTTACAATTTTTTCTAAGAAAATCTGTAACAGCTACAGAACTAAGCAATTTCAACAGAGTAAGGGTACTTTCACACTTGCGTTATTCTTTTCCGGCATAGAGTTACGTCAAAAGGGCTCTATGCCGGAAAAGAACTGATCAGGCATATCCCAATGCATTCTGAATGGATAGAAATCCGTTCAGTTTGCATCAGTATGCCTTCCGTTCAGTCACTGTCAGGCGTTTTGGCCGGACATAATACTGCAGCATGCTGCGGTATTATGTCCGTCCAAAATGCCTGATCAGTCGCCGGAATGCCGGATCCGGCATTAATTCCCATTGACTTGCATTAGTGCCGGATCCGGCATTGCAAAACAACTGAAGGGCGGATCCGTAAAACTGTGAAAAAGACTGCAAGACGGATCCGTCCATCCGCATGACAAGTGGAGAGACGGATCCGTTCTTGCAGTGCATTTGTAGACGGATCCGCACCCGGTTGTCACGCTGATCAGCGGATCTGGCAGGCAGCTCCGACGATGGAACTGCCTGCCGGATCACACTAACGCAAGTGTGAAAGTACCCTAAGAGCTCATGCACACAACCGTATGTATTTTGCAGTCCGCAAGAAATACGGATGATGTCCATGTGCATTCCTTATTTTGCTGAACGAAACAGCTAGCCCCTAATAGAACAGTCCTATCCTTATCTATAATGCGAAGTAACTTCAGTTTTTTTTTGTGAACCCATTGAAATGAATGGTTCCTCATATGGTCCACAAAAAAATGGAATAGACACAGAAAGAATATACATTCATGTGCATGAGCCCTAAGCATGTAGAAACAGAGATAATTGGTCGGGAATCCTTCGGTATCTATTAGATGAAAAGTTAAAGCCAAACAACACAAGAATAAACACTGTACATGACTGAAGGTGTGATATGGACAAAGACTCCCAACATGGGAGAGTAATCTGAGATTCCTCTATTCAAATACTGTATAGAATGAAGATGCAGGTACATGTTACCAGAGCCCACCATATAATTTATAAGTATTAGGGAATCATAATTTCTATTATGATATAAGAATACTCTCAGTTGGGTGGTGGAGCCGCCAGAGGTCTAACCATTGAAATTCAGTTAAAAAGGAACCCAGTGGGGTAGCAGAGCTGGAGGATAGCCTGTCGATAGGCTGACAATATATCTTATGTGGGGTTATGTAGCATATTGAAATAACCCATGTATATTTTTCTAGCTTGTGGGTATGTAGCTGCAAAGATAATGGCTTGGTGCAATACGTAAAGGGAGCCGGGGGTAGGGATGTATACCCCAAGAATATTCTAAGGTAACATGAACAACAGCATTAACAAAGACATATCAATAGCTTGACCTGGGCTTGATCCCTGGATTGATCCACCCACTGCACCCATGGTTTCTTCAATAAATGAGACTAAGGGTCCATTCACACGTCCATAAGTGGTTTGCGTATCCGCAAAACACCGACACCGGCAATGTGCATTCCACAATTTGCAGACCGCACATCGCCGGCACTATAATAGAAAATGCCTAATCTTGTCCGCAATTGCGTACAAGAATAGGACATGTTCTATTTTTTTGCAGAAACGAAAGCACAGATGCGGAAGTGCGGATCCGCAAATGCGGATGCGGACAGCACATTCCGGCCCCATTGAAAATGAATGGGTCTGCACCCAACGGATGCGGACCCATTTTGCGGACGTGTGAATGGACCCTTATCCAGAGTGAGCTGTGTTTCTGGAGACAGACAATGTGTGGCTGGAGAGATCTAATTTACGAAAGACATTTTCTCGTATTACCCGTACACCTAATGTTCCATGATAGGATTTTTAGGTCTGCCATAAAATGGAAGATAGCAGGTCTGTAAGCCACATGACTGCATCTAACAGTAGTAGCTGAAATGAGAGGGGGTACCACATACAGTATAATATAAGCATATGGTGTACATCTAGTACATTATTTACCTGAGTGAAAAGCATGAATAAATAACGGTTGGAACAGAAAAGGGAGATCAGGAAACTAAAGTCAAACAGAAGACAATGCCACCCACGGATATTGCTTAGTCTGAGAAGAACTAGATTTTCCAACCCAGAAAAGGCCAGTAATAACGGGATGCCTTTGCAATCACCGTAACTCAGAAAAGTCATGTGTGCTCCAGGTGAAACCGCTTGATTCTATTAATGAGGGACCAAGGATATTCTGGCGGGCTGATTCAGCAGTAATTGTTATATAAGTAGCAGTAACCTGTAGAGAGAACAATAACAACTCCAACAGAAAAAACTGAGACCCGTGCCAAAGTCCTTTCATTCATCGGAGGGCTCATGCACACGACCGTATGTATTTTGCGGTCCGCAAAACACAGATCTGCAAAAAAAATGGATGACATCCGTGCGACATCTGTATTGCATTGTTTTTTTTTTTGCGGATCCATTGTTACAATTTTTTTACAGAACGGACATGCAAAACAGAACGCACACAGAGTAATTTTTTTTTGCAGACGCATTGAATGGTTCCGCAAACGGACCTGTAAAAAAAACTGAACGGAAATGGAAAGAAAATATGTTTGTGTGCATGGACCCTTAAAGGGATTCTCTCAGTTGATTTGTACCTATGAAACTGGCTGACCTGTAACATGTGCACTTGGCAGCTGAAGGCGTCTGTGTTGGTCCCATGTTCATAAGTGCCCGCATTGCTAAGAAAAATGATGTTTAAATATATGCAAATGAGCCTCTAAGAGCAACGGGGCAGAGATGATTTGCCAGATCGTCCGCCTTTTGACTTCAGACACGGATTTGGTGGTGAGGTCAGAGATGGATTTTGGAACAGTAGCTGTTCTGTCCTCACGTTCCATATACTGCACTCTATCTCTAAAGTTCTGTAGGACTTGTGGCAATAAGCCAATGTCAATTTTGACCTTTTCTATTTTTACGGTCAGAGAGGTTTTGCAAGCTGTAATTGCTGCAAGCACTTGCTCAATTACTTTTTTAAGCGTAGGCTCCATGTGTTCTTCAGCTGGTGCCAGATCAGCAGATTCCTCTGACCTATACCGTGTTCCCAAAGCCTATGGATTTCTAGGCAGGCAGACTGGAACAGTGCCCTGAACTAGTCCAGTATGCTCTCTCTGTTCTCTCTTGTCCAGCCTCCAGTGTCATCTCAAAATGGGTTTTCAGTGCAGCAGGGGGTGTTGTGACACCCAAATGGATGAAATGTTCCTCCACCAGTGTACAAAACATACGTTTTTTGTAAGGGCTCATGCACACGGCCGTTGCCCGGCTGTGTCCGTATTGCAGCCCCCCTAAACAGCACCAATGTTGGGCACCTGTATGTGGCTGCAATTCCACAATTAGTGAGATACAGTGCGGAACAGATGCATGGATCGGAATCTATGTAGTGCTTCCGTGGGTTTTCTGTGCATGCCTCCGCACTGTAAAAAACGGAACAGAAAAAAAATACGTTCGTGTGCATGAACCCTTAAAGGGATTCTCTCAGTTGATTATGTACCTATGCAAACATTCCTGAGGCTTGCTTATAGAGCGGATTTCAGGACCTGAGGCACTTTCAGAATATAACAATGTCCCAAATTCATCCACGTTTTGTAATTCTCACAAAACTTGTCTACAATTCCCACTGTGGAGTGCATACCCTGAGACAGAACCTTAATCTGTCCCACTGGTATAACTGGAAGCATGATGCCATTTACACCCAGCCAAGGGCTGTAGAGTCCAGGAGCCACAAACAAGCATTACCTCCATAGGCTATATCCATGCACAAACTCCCTTCTCTTGGCTGCTCAACCCTCATGGGGATACAGTTCTTCCCTCACTCTGTGAGAAACTGCCTGATCTCCTTCCTTGGATCCCCATAGAAGCTGACTGAAGCTGCTACATACAGGAGAGCATAAGTAATTTAGATATTCACACTTCTACTCACTGACAGACTAATCTAACTAAATAGGAAAAAGCCAAGCCCAGTGGGAAGGGTCTGCCCCTTCCTGTTAACATTAACCAGGGTGTGAGAATTAACCCTGTAATTCAACCTTCAGGCTTATAAACTGAATAAAAACTGTTTATAATTAAGTTTAACCATAAAACATCAGAAGGCTATGATATTGCATCTCTGACATTGCGCTCGACCTTTCATCAGTAATCCACTTGGTCACTGTATATACTGTATATACCACACAGTAGATAAAAATTTAACCTGAAGATCAATAAAGGTGCAGCTTTTTATCCATTTCCCACCCAAAAAATATTATGTTGTGATGTACTCTGCACAGTTTACAGTTTAAATTGAAATACCAGTAAAACCCAAGCATAGTTTCCCTATTTCCTATAATGCCTATAAATGAAAATCCTACCTGTTGTATAATCCACAATTATTATAATTTTTTTCCAATCTGTACAGTTGTTCGCATACTCCTCCCCGACAAGCGTCCCCGTCACCATGGGAACGCCTGTGAGTTAGAATATACCATTGGATCTAAGTTTTCCCTGTGATCGTGAAAACTCAGATCCGATTGTATATTCTAACCCACAGGCGTTTCCATGGTGATGGGGACGCTTGTCGGAGAGGAGTATGTGAACAACTATACAGATTTGAAAAAAAATGCGAATATTCAAAATAACGAATATTTTCGCTATATTGCTATATATTTGTTTTTTAGAATATTCGTCAATTTTATTTCCATATGAAAACATGATTCCTTCCTGCTTAAGTTGCTTGTGGGTCAATGACTCATTGGCTCACAAGCAAGAAGCAATGAGGAAACATGTTTTCAGATGTTAAAAAATGCTGAATATCCGATATAGCGAATATATAGCACTATATTCAAAATATTTGCAAATTCTCGAAGTTGCGATATTTGCAAAAAAAATTGTTATTTGAATATTTGCACTGAACACTACTAACAATAAAAAGGGCGTAAGTCTCTGATGGTACCAGCTGGGCAAACATACTGTGTATGTACAGTACAGACCAAAAGTTTGGACACACCTTCTCATTCAAAGAGTTTTCTTTATTTTCATGACTATGAAAATTGTAGATTCACTCTGAAGGCATCAACACTATGAATTAACAAATGTGGAATTATATACGTAACAAACAAGTGTGAAACAACTGAAAATATGTAATATTCTAGGTTCTTCAAAGTAGCCACCTTTTGCTTTGATTACTGCTTTGCACACTCTTGGCATTCTCTTGATGAGCTTCAAGAGGTAGTCCCCTGAAATGGTTTTCACTTCACAGGTGTGCCCTGTCAAGTTTAATAAGTGGGATTTCTTGCCTTATAAATGGGGTTGGGACCTTCAGTGGCGTTGAGGAGTAGTCAGGTGGATACACAGCTGATAGTCCTACTGAATAGACTGTTAGAATTTGTATTATGGCAAGAAAAAAGTAAAGAAAAACGAGTGGCCATCATTACTTTAAGAAATGAAGGTCAGTCAGTCAGCTGAAAAATTGGGAAAACTTTGAAAGTAAGGGCTATTTGACCATGAAGGAGAGTGATGGGGTGCTGCGCCAGATGACCTGGCCTCCACAGTCACCGGACCTGAACCCAATCGAGATGGTTTGGGGTGAGCTGGACCGCAGAGTGAAGGCAAAAGGGAACTCCTTCAAGACTGTTGGAAGACCATTTCAGGGGACTACCTCTTGAAGCTCATCAAGAGAATGCCAAGAGTGTGCAAAGCAGTAATCAAAGCAAAAGGTGGGCTACTTTGAAGAACCTAGAATATGACACATTTTCAGTTGTTTCACACTTGTTTGTTATGTATATAATTCCACATGTGTTAATTCATAGTTTTGATGCCTTCATAGTCATGAAAATAAAGAAAACTCTTTGAATGAGAAGGTGTGTCCAAACTTTTGGTCTGTACTGTACATATATATTTATATACATATACAGTCCTGATCAAAAGTTTAAGACCACTTGAAAAATGGCAAAAAATCATATTTAGCATGGCTGGATCTTAACAAGGTTCCAAGTAGAGCTTCAACATGCAACAAGAAGAAATGGGAGTGAGACAAAACAGTTTTTGAGCATTCAATTTAATGAAAACAACGAATAAACTGAAACAGGCTGTTTTTCAGCTGATCAAAAGTTTAGGACCACATGCCTTTAAAAGGCCAAATCTGTGCAAAGATGTGGATTCATTGTCATTTTCTGTCAGGTAGTCACACGTTGTGATGGCAAAGGCAAAAAAACTCTCCCTTTTTGAACGTTGTCGGGTTGTTGAACTGCATAAGCAGGGTCTCTCACAGCGCGCCATCGCTGCTGAGGTGGGACGCAGTAAGACAGTCATTTGGAATTTCTTAAATGATCCTGAGGCAATTTAGTTCGCAATTGTAGCGCTATATAAGTTATTCATTCATTCATCTGAGACTGAAGGGCTGCAAAAACAAAAAAATGTCTTCAAAGACCTCGTCTCCTTGAACGCCACAGAACTGCTCGTTTGGACTTTGCAAGAGAGTACCAAACAATGGACATTCAAAGGTGGAAGAAAGTTTTATTCTCTGATGAGAAAAAATTTACCCTTGATGGTCCTGATGGTTTCCAACGTTACTGACATGACAAGCAGATCCCACCTGAGATGTTTTCTACGCGCCACAGTGGAGGGGGCGACATAATAGTCTGGGGTGCTTTTTCCTTCAGTGGAACAATGGAGCTTCAGGAAGTGCAGGGGCGTCAAACGGCCGATGGCTATGTCCAGATGTTGCAGAGAGCATTCCTCATGACTGAGGGCCCTTGTCTGTGTGGTAACAACTGCGTTTTTCAACAGGACAACGCTACAGTAGACAATGCCCGCAGGACAAGGGACTTCTTCCAGGAGAATAACATCACTCTTTTGGCCCATCCTGCGTGTTCCCCTGATCTAAATTCAATTGAGAACCTTTGGGGATAGATGGCAAGGGAAGTTTACAAAAATGGACAACAGTTCCAGAGAGTAGAGGGCCTTCGTGCGACCGTCTTCACCACTTGGAGAAATATTCTGACTCACCTCATGGAAACGCTTGCATCAATCATGCCGAAACAAATTTTTGAAGTGATAAACAATAACGGCGGAGCTACTCATTACTGAGTTCATGTTTGGAAGTTGGATTTCTGTTTTGGGGGGGGTTTCGTTTTTTTTTGGAGGTGTGGTGCTAAACTTTTGATCAGCTGAAAAACAGCCTGTTTCAGTTTATTTGTTGTTTTCATTAAATTGAATTCTCAAAAAATGTTTTGTCTCACTCCCATTTCTTCTTGTTGCATGTTAAAGCTCTACTTGGAACCTTGTTAAGATCCAGCCATGCTAAATATGATTTTTTGCTATTTTTCAAGTGGTCTTAAACTTTTGATCAGGACTGTATATAGTGGGGACTCGCTCTGGTAGACAGGATTAGCGGACGCAGTATGGAGACAACAACAAGTTCTTTGGATCAAACTTCAGTGTTTTATTCACACTTTAGGCAAGTGACAAAACAAGCAGTCATATTCAAACTAAAAGTCACCTTGCGGTGTTGGTGGTAATTTACACCATGCGGCAATTCTGCCTCAAAGAGTCCTTGCTGATAGCAGCACCAACCTATTTTCACGCCAAACAGGTAGCAAGTCTTCATCCAGACACAAGGCTCCCAGATCCCAACACAGAGACATGGCTTCTGAGCCTAGCTGCCTATTTAAGGACAGCCAGGTGCTGCATTTCAAATCCGGTCCAGTATTTGACCTCACCTGGCTGTAAATCATCCCAGCAGCACATGCTGGGAGGAAAATACCTGTTTTCTTAGACCAAACCACTTACTGTGTCACTATATACAGTCGTGTCTAAAAGTTTTGAGAATTAGATAAATATTGGAAATTGGAAAAGTTGCTGCTTAAGTTTTTATAATAGCAATTTGCATATACTCCAGAATGTTATGAAGAGTGATCAGATGAATTGCATAGTCCTTCTTTGCCATGAAAATTAACTTAATCCTAAAAAAACCTTTCCACTGCATTTCATTGCTGTCATTAACGGACCTGCTGAGATCATTTCAGTAATCGTCTTGTTAACTCAGGTGAGAATGTTGATGAGCACAAGGCTGGAGATCATTATGTCAGGCTGATTGGGTTAAAATGGCAGACTTGACATGTTAAAAGGAGGGTGATGCTTGAAATCATTGTTCTTCCATTGTTAACCATGGTGACCTGCAAAGAAACGCGTGCAGCCATCATTGCGTTGCATAAAAATGGCTTCACAGGCAAGGATATTGTGGCTACTAAGATTGCACCTCAATCAACAATTTATAGGATCATCAAGAACTTCAAGGAAAGAGGTTCAATTCTTGTTAAGAAGGCTTCAGGGCATCCAAGAAAGTCCAGCAAGCGCCAGGATCGTCTCCTAAAGAGGATTAAGCTGCGGGATCGGAGTGCCACCAGTGCAGAGCTTGCTCAGGAATGGCAGCAGGCAGGTGCGAGCGCATCTGCACGCACAGTGAGGCGAAGACTTTTGGAAGATGGCCTAATGTCAAGAAGGCCAGCAAAGAAGCTACTTCTCTCCAAAAAAAAACATCAGGGACAGATTGATCTTCTGCAGAAAGTATGGTGAATGGACTGCTGAGGACTGGGGCAAAGTCATATTCTCCGATGAAGCCTCTTTCCGATTGTTTGGGGCATCTGGAAAAAGGCTTGTCCGGAGAAGAAAAGGTGAGCGCTACCATCAGTCCTGTGTCATGCCAACAGTAAAGCATCCTGAGACCATTCATGTGTGGGGTTGCTTTTCATCCAAGGGAGTGGGCTCACTCACAATTTTGCCCAAAAACACAGCCATGAATAAAGAATGGTACCAAAACACCCTCCAACAGCAACTTCTTCCAACAATCCAACAACAGTTTGGTGAAGAACAATGCATTTTCCAGCACGATGGAGCACCGTGCCATAAGGCAAAAGTGATAACTAAGTGGCTCGGGGACCAAAACGTTGACATTTTGGGTCCATGGGCTGGAAACTCCCCAGATCTTAATCCCATTGAGAACTTGTGGTCAATCCTCAAGAGGCGGGTGGACAAACAAAAACCCACTAATTCTGACAAACTCCAAGAAGTGATTATGAAAGAATGGTTTGCTATCAGTCAGGAATTGGCCCAGAAGTTGATTGAGAGCATGCCCAGTCGAATTGCAGAGGTCCTGAAAAAGAAGGGCCAACACTGCAAATACTGACTCTTTGCATAAATGTCATGTAATTGTCGATAAAAGCCTTTGAAACATATGAAGTGCGTGTAATTATATTTCACTACATCACAGAAACAACTGAAACAAAGATCTAAAAGCAGTTTAGCAGCAAACTTTGTGAAAACTAATATTTCTGTCATTCTCAAAACTTTTGGCCACGACTGTATATATATATATATATATATATATATATAATGGCAATTTTCACTTTGCACAAGACCTATGGGGTCAAAATGATCATGCCACCTCTTGACAAATGCCTTGAGGTGTATCATATCCAAAATCAGGTCACTTCTTGGGAGTTTTCACTGTACTGTTACCTCAAAGTCTCTGCAAATGTGATATAGCACCCAAAACTATTCCAGCAAAATCTGCCCTGCAACAGCCAAATGGCGCTCCTTCCCTTCTAAACCCTGCAGTGTGCCCATACAGCAGTTTATGACCACATATGGGATATAGCTCCATTTAGGAGAAAATGTGTAACGAATTGTGGGGCATTTTTTCCTATTACCCACTGTGAAAATGAAAAAAATTGGGACTACGACAACATTTTACTGTCAGGTACAGGGAGGTGTCTGGCTGGGATGCTTCCCTCTAGCTCTTTCCTGCCCAGCTTGGCTTTATTAAAGGGGTTGTCCACTTTTTGTCCGACTTATGGCACCCCCGCTGATGAGCTGTTTGAAGAGAAAGCAGCGCTCAAACGAGTGCTGCCTTCTCATCATTGTTTAGCTGCTCATGTGAATAGGAATGAGCAGTTTAAAGTAAATGGTACAGCATAGCTTTAATTATACCTGCTCACCGCTTCGGTTGTGACTCCAAGCAAGTAAACAATTGAGAGACAGCAGCGCTCATACTAGTGCTCCTTTCTCCTAAAACAGCTCATCAGTGGGGATGCCGGGAGTCTTGAGGATAGGTCATCAATATAAAAAAGTGGACAACCCCTTTAACATGCCTTTCTAAATGCATACAGGAATATCCCAGTCAGTAAGTCTAGGGCCACAATGCAACTTTTTGTAGAACTACTGATTGATTTTAAAGGGAATCTTTCACCAGTTTCATAGTGTCTTAAAAAAGGGCCAAATAAACTAGTGACAGATCCCCTTAGCAAAATGTTGGGTCGCTTTCCTTAATTGACCAAGATATTTGACAAAATCTTGTATTGAACACCTCCAGCGCATACCAATGAGTCCCCATATTCACAAGCTCAAGGCTCTCTCCGCCTACCTGCTGCTGTTTCATATGGAAAAAACTGTCAGAGGAAGGTGGGTGGAGAGATCTGTGAGTTCATGAATATGGGGACTTAATGGCATGATTTGGAACTGTTAGGATATAAAAGTGAGGGCAGCAAAAAACTGGTGACAGATTCCCTTTAACTACCAAGCCACAGCTGCATTCCAAAGGATTACATTAGATGGTATACCATCTTGTGGACTGCAACTGACAGTCAATAGTTAAACTCAATCAGTAGCACTACAAAAAGTCACACTGTAGCCCAGGCCTAAAGCTGAGCTTAGTGGAGAGAATCTGGCTGTTTTAAAACTATGGGGAAGATTTAATATGAGGGTAATATTTTCTACATGCACGGCGCTGGATCGATGTGTAAACATGGCGCCTGCTGCGGCTAATTACCGTACCCGTCAATAATGCAGATCATGGTAATTAAATGCTTTAGATGCCGTGACCAACTGAGATCACGACATCTATATGCACAAAAACCCCATGCCCCGTGTGGCCAATTGGGGCATTGGTACTTGCGCTGAACACTTTCAGCCTCGCTGATGAGGCTGAAAATGTTCATGTTGATATTCTTATTTTGACCACCAGATGGCAGGCCAGGATAAGAAATGAGCAAAATTGAGACTAAATGGCATTTCAAAAATCCCTGATAGACCAAAATTTTTAATTTAAAAACATAATTTATAGGTTCATATATGAGCCACAAAATCATCACAAAAAATAAAAAAATGGTAAAAAATATATAAAAAATATCTAAGTTTAAATCACCCCCCTTTCCGTATTAATTAAAAAAGAAATACCTAAATAACAATAAATATAAACATCACGGGTATCACCGCGACCAAAAATGCCCATACTATTAAAATAGAAAACAAAAATTCCAACGGCGAATGGCGTAATGGAAAAAAATGTCAAAATGGGCGATTTGCCTTTTTTTTTTATTGCTTCTCTTACCCCCAAAAAAATACTTAATGTGATCAAACAGTCACGCACACTCCAAAATGGTATCAATGAAAACTACAGATTGTTCAGCAAAAAATGAAGAAAAAAAAGAGCCCCTAAACAGCTCAGTAGACATAAGTTATGAGGGTCAGAATATGATGATCAAAGTTTACATTTATTTTTACATTATTTAGACATTAAGAACCTATACATATGGGGCATCGTTGTAATTGTATTGATCCAGAGAATGAAGGGAATGGGTCAGTTTTGCCATAAACGAAACGCCGTGGGAAAAAAAACACGTGTTTTTTTTCCAATTCCACCCCATTTGGAATTTTTATACCGCTTCCCACTACATTTTATGCCATAATTAATGGTGGCATTAGAAATTAAAACCTGTCCCACAAACAATAAGCCCTCATACAACTATGTGACTGGAAATATAAAATAATTATGGCTCAAGGAAAATAGGGAAGGAAAATGAAAACTCAAAGACGAAAAAACCTCCGTTATCCAAGGGGTTAACATAGCTAACCACACCCACTTTTCCACCAATATTTCAAAACTGGAGTAAGTGCTGTAAAATCTTTTTTTGTGACTTTTTGAAGTGAAGGTATGATAAATCAGGGCCTATATATTTTCTAAAACACCACAGCAGGTTTCTGGCAATGTATGGCAGGGATCAATATCTCTTCTGCTTCTATACTATATGCCTGGAGAATATGGCAGGAATTTGTCTTCTGCTCTATCTTCTGCTTGGTGTGGGCCTGACTAGCTGAGGAGGAATTTGGCCTCTCCTGGTCTCTGGATAAGTTACTCACAGTTCTGCTCGCAGGGAATGTTTCGTCCTGGAGATCTGTAGTACTGGAGATGGCTGCTTGCTTGTCAACCAGCCGAGGCTGAGGGCTCAGTCTGGGGTTAGTGATCTTTGGTCTCAGCCGAGACAGATCCTGGCTTGGGATCCCTATTTCTGGGAGCTCCTACCAACACAGCCTTCCCCTAGCAGGGGGGCTGGTATACTAACACTAACTTCCTTTCCTCCCCATGAGAAAGGACATGGGCCAGCCCACTTCTGCTCAAAGAGGGGGGAGCTAGACTGGAATGAACTATTCCAGTCTAGATATATAAACTGAACTAAGACCTGCTGAATACATTGCTGCCACCTGCTGGTGAGCATGAAAATTACAGCAAATATACATAACAGGCTGAGAATAATGCACATTGTTGGGAAAGTGATATAAATTACACAGGATGACATTATACATACACTTAACAGGATGTAGCGGGGAGAAAGAGTTTAGTAACATAACTCTGGGATGTTACACATGCCACACCAGTCTTGATATCCCCTGCACTACCCGGGGATACATTGAATTTATAATGAGGCACAAGCCTGGTCATAAGTTAAGCGCATCCTCTGGCAGTCCTTGCACGTGATTGAAATCTACATCAGATCTTAGCTGGCGTAGATTTCAGTCTTCATTTGTACCAGAAAACTAGTGTAAATGATGATAAATATACCAGGACCGATGAACCCACCCATGCCATAGCCTCACCACACCCTCTTTTTGGAAAGTGGCAAGGGCAGAGTAAAAAATCCAATCGAAACTAAATTTACAATGGCATTAAAAAAGTCACAAACTCAGGGTTTACTAATTTTTTATGTACAGGGTGAGGGTGTACACAGAAATTGTCCTAGTATCCAGCTGTGTTTTATTGCTGGTTGCCAGGGTGGCTCCACATTCAACTGTATCGTCATCCTTAGAAACGATACAGGTGAATGCTGCAACATGGCACAGGAACCACTGGCTCCTTGCTATTCACTCTCATAGCTGACAGGCGAGAGTACATGTCTCAGACATTAGATACTTGGGACTGCATTACTAGTACATGATAATTACTCTACATTAAAACATAGCAATAGATTCTCCTGCAGTTCATTGAAACCCACAAATGATAGCATCCAGTGAAACCAAAATAAATCATGCTACATGACAGGTTTGCTACACATCTATGTAATTAAATCATTGGCCATCACTTTATTAACTACTTCTGTACATTTATGTAACTATTTAATTATCTTACCATGTCACAGCAAGTCAATGTATAAAGGGATGCAGACGAGGACAAGTGGTTCAGATGCTTTCAAGACCAATCATCGGAATGAGATATAAGCTGTTGGTGCCAGTCAGATTGGTTGAGTTCCCTAGAAGGGTAAATATTTTCTTATTTTTTTATTTGAACAAATACATTTTCCTTTTAATTGCTGCACACACAATATCATTTCTAGAGATGAGCAAATTTAAAAAAAATTTGATTCGCCGATTCGCCAAATTTTTGGGGAAAAATTTGGTTCCATCCGAATTTGTTTGCGGCTAATTACGTAAAAAAACTGCTATTTCCTGTCTGCAGAGAGCCTTTAGTGGTGTAGAACACTGGCTTGTAGTAGCACGCATAGGGAGTCTGCTGTGGTAGTGAAATAATACTGTGAGTCCGTATGACATGCAGATGACAGCTGTCGCTTTTAGAATCACTGCACACTTTACTTATTTGGCAAGTCACGAGGCCAAAACTGACCAAATAAATCAAGCATTAACTCAGCCTTACAGGTCAATGTTAGCACCAAGAAGAAGTGCACTCCTTTTACACTGTCGTCAGCTGATTCCACATAGATGTCTACAGAACCTGTTCTATTAAACGCTTATACAGGCAGAGCCCCCCGACAGAGTGGAGAGGGTGTCAGCAGTATGTATGTTTTGAGGTCACTGATTATTTTGCCCTTCCTCTGATTCGTCAGAACAATAACCCCTCAAAAAACGGATCCTGTCTGTGGAGTATCCGCCTTCACTCGGTCAGCATTTGGTCAGTAATCCATCAGTATTGCTAATGCCCCAAAAAAACAGAAGTGGATCCAAAACCGAGATGACATCTGAATGTAATATTTGCAAGTCTTCTGTGTTTTGTACACACTCCTGCTTTTGGCTACCAAATCACATGGCAAAAAGGCTAAATAGTGGCCCAGTCATGAAGTAGGGAGGGTGGGAACAGCATGAGAAATCCACATAGTGGCCATATGACATAGTAGTGAGGTGAAAGCAGCATGAGGAGACTACAGAGTGGCCCAATGACAGAGTGTGAAGGTGGTGGCAGCATCAGGAGGAGGGGGGCGTGGTTTGCTGCAGATAGGAGAGGACGTCTCTTAGCACAGCTCCAGCTACCAGAATAGAATCCCCATCCATCTAGCCCATAATACCCCTCATTGGACTCTAAAAACCCACCAGCCAAGCCCCCCCCAGTGCTGAACGCTTTATAAAGAGCCCAGGCGGGGACTCCTGGATGGTCGGAGACCCGAATGCCACCTGGTGTATGGCGGGCCGATCAGATCCCAGGCCTCAATTGTTGACCGCGACACAGCCCGGGCGCCGATGGGCGGACGTTCCAGCCCAAGAAGACCTCCGGAACTCTGTAGCTCACCGCTGGGCCTGCACCGAGGAGTGTGATCCATGGCGTCTGGAGAACGGGGGCCCGAGCTCTTCCTGAGGCCTAGCCGACAAAGTAGATCCCCGGCCTCAATTTCCAGCCGCAGCACGGCTTAAGCACCGACGGGCAGACACATTAGCATTGGAAGATCTCCGAAAGCCGAACCCTTACCAACTCGGACATCAGAGGACTCACCAGAAGCAAGGAGACACAAGGGCAGAAATTGATTTGTACAGCACATACCACCCGACTGGCAATGCTACATCTGCACGGTGGGATCTCCATCTCAGACCCATACTTACCTCGGGGGGGGGGGGGGGGGGCTCGAGCTTTACAGTCCGAGATCCACTAGACCAGCCGGAATCGGGCCCCTCGGTCCGAGCAGGTAACGGTGTAAACCCGCCATTCCTCTTGCACGATAGGAGACAAGCCATCCCTCCCCCTGCCTGGCAGCTAATATATAGAGACTAAAACATCCCAGGACAGTGCTCCCTATAGAACACCTCTACTAACCCCCCATATTGAACATACAGAGTTCTACCTATCACTCAACTAAGGCAAAGCCTTAATTTTTTATTGAGCCCTTATAAGTAGACAACAAAGGAAAGACTCTATCCCTCATTTGAATATCTAAAGAAACAGTGCTGGGGGCATTGCCACAATTTTTGTTGACCATACCTGAACATGAAGGGTTAACCTTCAACTTAAAGGACCACTGACCCCCAAAAAAATGTTTCTTTCTCTCAGCTTCTCTGAGCTTAGGTAATAGAGGCACAGAGATGATGCTGTAATCTACCATACCTCAGCCTAAAGGGGCCACATGCAGAGAAGATCTCCTATTTTTCCCTTAATGAACACAATAGACACACAAAGAACAGACTTTATACCAGGGATGGCCAACCTGAGGCTCTCCAGCTGTTGCAAAACTACAACTCCCAGCATGCCCAGACTGCCTACAGCTAGCAGCCTACAGCAGGGCATGGTGGGAGTTGTAGTTTTACAACAGCTGGAGAGCCGCAGGTTGGCCATGCCTGCTTTATACCATTAATTATGGTGAAAATCGGCCCAAGCAAAACCAGGGACACATCTATCACACGTCTTACAGGCTCTCTTGACCCCGACGTGCAGAAATACCAACCTTCAGCACCCACTAAATCAATCCATTCAAAAAAAACTTCATCGGATAGGGCCACAGAAAGAGGACTTCCCCCTTCTGACCTTCCAGAGATGGAGAGTGATGGAGAGGATATGCAAGACGAACGAGGCCTTCCAATATCCAGAGACTATCTGGGAAAAGCCCTTTCCAAAGATTTAGAACCAGTGGTGAAAGAATTACAAGATATTAAGCAGGAGGTGAGAAGCATCGGAGGCAGAGTTGAATAGCTAGAAAATACACAGTGTCAATTAATCTCCTACGCTGAAGCTGCCTCCTCAACCTTTACCTCCTACCAGACCCACATGAACAAAATAGTGAACTGGATGGAGGACCAGGAGAATAGGGCGAGACAAAACAACTTTATCACATCCGAGGCTCTCCCTGATGCTGTCAGATTTTTTCTCTATAGAGCTCTCCATAGAAAGGGCACATAGATCCCTGAGAGCTAAGCCTTCAACATCAGAATCTCCAAGGGACGTAATCTGCCGTCTTTTCCATTCGAAAGTAAGAGATGACATTCTTCGCCTGGCAAGAACAGAACCCCCCGCTAAAATGGAAGGTTCTACAATATCAATATTCCAAGATCTAGCGAGAACAACACTATCCAAACGAAACATTCTGAGACCACTGACAGAATTATTAAGACGATGGGACATCCCTTACAAATGGCTATTCCCGTTTGGCCTCTCCCTCACTTCAAATGGTAGGAGATACATCCTAAGAGACCACTCAGAACTGCCGGAGATCCTACAATCGCTCAAGATCACAGACCTAGATATACCGGACTGGTCCCTGATACAAGACGTGACTGGTCTACCATTGATTCCACCACATTCACCATCGGAAACCGCCGGCGCAGAGAAGCGCAACAGGAATCGAAGGCGCCAAGGGAAGCTGACTCCCAGACGGATTGACGTGGACCCTCCGTGAATGTTTCTATTGTTGGGTGATGTGCGATCCTGTTTATATAACTAAGTTTCATTTTATGTTATCTGTTTCGATATTTTGCTATTATAGAAAATAGTGGTCTCTCTGGGGAGCTGCGGGGGGAGGCCGAGGCGCAGGGTATACCGCTGCTCTTTTGATCAGCAGCCTTTTATTTAAAGTGTCTACCATCTCCATCCTGTAACTGGGGGTGAGGCGGTTTGTCTCACCTCGTCTACCCCGACCTGACAGTAGAGGTCTTTGCCTGGTCCTGACCGGCGAAGTTCAGACAATCTGCCTCCGGATCCCCTTTCACTCCATAATTAATACTATACATAGAAACCGACCCCTACGGCTGTCGTTTTAACCTGTTTACAAATGAGTTATATGTTAGTTATCGTAACTAAGTGTTATCTTTCTATGTAATCCCCTCCTTGCCCCCTCCCTCCCTGACTATTACCTCCCTTTGGGCTTAATGGGCATTTTACATACCCAGCTCCTACTACATAGATCTAAGAATATAGTTTGGACGGCCGCTTACTATAATTTAACATGTCTACCATTAAACTAGTTTCGTTTAACACTAGAGGACAAAACTCGACTGTTAAGCAAAGCCAAATCCTTCATAAATTAAAAAGAATGCAAGCAGATGTCCTCTTCCTTTAGGAGACTCATTTCTTAAAAGATAAAACCCCTACCTTTCATAAACATTTCTTTGACAAATGGTTCCACTCGCACACCCCTACCAAAAACTCCAAGGGAGTGGCTATTGCACTCTCTAAACATACCTCATTCGAACTCATCGACTCGCACAAGGACTCAGACGGCAGGGTAATTATCATTACTGGAAAACTGAATGGTACACTGGTCACGTTAGCAAACATCTACGCCCCTAACATGCAACAAACCCACCGGATTCAAGACTAGTGATGAGCGGCAGGGGCAATATTCGAATTCGCAATATTTTGCGAATATTTGGGCAAATATTCGCCATATATTCGAAAATTCGCAAATTCATGATCTCCAGGCATTATTTTCTTGATTGCGAAAATTCGCATAAAATTCGCCTAAAATTTTTGCATAAAATTCGCATGAACTGGTATTTTTCAAAAAATTGAATATTCGCGATTACGAATATATTTAGCGATATTGTAAATATTTGCGAATTCTCGAAGTGCCGATATTCGCGATTAAAATTTGCAATTTGAATATTTGTGATCAACACTATTCAAGACACCATATCTTTGCTAAATGGTATCACAAAGGGAGAACTAGTAGTCAGGGGAGACTTTAATGTAGCCCTAGACCCTCTTCTGGACACCTCCTCTGGGAAATCCTCCCTCTCATATAAAGCTCTAAGACATATTAAAAAATCACTGCAACTCCTCTCACTAAAAGATGCCTGGCGATTCGTTCACCCTTCAGAAAAAGATTATACCCTGTATTCAGCCCCACATAATTCCTATCACAGGATAGATTATTTCTTTTTGCAACAGACTTCTCTCCATAAAATCCAATCCTCAATAATTGGCTCAAGCATTCATTCAGACCATTTTCCATTGGAATTGATCTTGACTGTATCCGACCATGCCCCTGCTAAACCACCTTGGCACCTAAATGAGACCTTGCTATCTATCTCCTCGATCCATACCAAAATTTTAGATCGGTTAGACACTTATTTTAAACAAAACTTAAACGCAGGAGTCCCTATACCAATGGTTTGGGAGGCCACAATTAGGGGTGAATTTATTTCAGCGGTCGCATATCACAAAAAACTGAGAGATCTGCAAATACAAACCTTACAATCAGAGATCAATCAGCTTGAGAAGTTACATAAACAGTCATTGGTGGCTGCACATCTCCACCAGCTTACCAATGCACGTCTCCAGTTCAGAGATGTACTAAACAAAAACTCCGCTAAGATCTACATGTCCGTTAAACACTCATTTTATGTCCACGGGGATTAAGGCCTCAAAACTAATGATGTCTCTCATTAAAAAAAGAAAACTCTGCACACACATTACTGAAATCAAAACCAAGACAGGAGACAATACGTCAGTCCCGGCAGAGATTGAACGAGAGTTTATAGACGACTTCTACTCCTCTTTATATCAATTGAACCCCCCAGAACAAAGAAATAACTCTCAAGAGTTCCTCTCATCTATTACAGAATTCCTCTCACATATTAACCTGTCAAAACTGGCACCCACCACCCATTCAGATCTACTGAAACCATTCTCGCAAGAGGAGGTCCGGTCCGCCCTGTGGAGATGCCGAAGAGTAAGGCCCCTGGTCCAGATGGCCTCCCCAGTTCGTACTACGAGACCTTCTTCTCAGCCCTCCTCCCACAACTGACGGACACGTGTAATGCATATCTTTCGGGTACCGCCATACCGCAACAAGCATTAGAAGCATACATTACACTAATCCACAAAGAAGGAAAAGACCCCCCACAATGGGGTAGCTACAGACCTACAGTATATCACTGCTAAATACAGACCTGAAGTTTTATGCCATCATGTTAGCAAATAGATTAAAACCCCTGATCCCTTCATTGATCTCCTCTGAACAAGTAGGGTTTGTGACAAATAGAGAGGGGAAGGATAATACCATGAGGGTTTTGTCTTTATTACAGAATGCTACACGTAAAATACTACCGTTAGTGTTGCTGGGGACAGATGCGAAGAAGGCCTTCGACAGGGTGGACTGGACCTACATGGTCCCTTCCCTTTCTCTCTTGGATGGGAAGGAAAAATCTTATAAAAGCGATTTTACTCCCTAAACTGCTATATTTATTTCAAACACTCCCAATACCACTCCCTGTTTTGTTTTTCACCACAATTAGGAAGCTGATAAGCAAATTTGTATGGAATGACAAATGACCCCGTTTGAGCAATGCCCTACTTATTCAACATAAAACAAGGGGGGGTATGGCTCTACCCGATTGTAGACTATAAGAGGCAGTACACCTGTCCAGAGTGATACAATGGCTACAAACTGACATCAACAAACTCTGGGTGCCAATAGAAGAACATCTAGCAAACAGCCCACTACAATCTCTTCTTTGGTTGAGAGAGCGTAGACCACCCAGTCAACTCACACAAAACTCCGTCACCCAGGCCTCATTTAAAATCTGGCATTTGTATATGGACAAAGTCCTCAGTCTCATCCCAATCATGACAGTGGCAGACATACCAGAAATATATCACACAAAATACACAGATATTGGCCTAAAAACTCCGGAATTAAGATCCATCTCGCTATATTAATTTCTGGACACAGAACAATCTAAGGATCCCTTGACACGCACTTCTCTACACTCTATACACAAAGCGCACGTACGATCATTGGTAACACCATACCTAACACAAGTCAGTAGACACAAGAGAACTTACCCAGTTCGAAAAACTGATCTAGGAACTGCCTCTAGAAACCCTCCTGGATATCTACTCTCCCAAGTCTATGGTATCTTACAGCAAATTAAATATCCGCTTGATAGAGGATATGTCTCAGACTGGAGCAGGGACTTTGACACCACATGGACTAAATCAGAAATCAAGCAATTATATTACAAATCACACGGCATCTCCTGCTGCACACGTCTTCAGGAAAACTCATTAAAATTAGTCACTAGATGGTATCTCACACCAGTCCGGCTCAAACAGAAGAACTGCCTAAGCTCTAACACCTGCTGGAGATGCCATCTCTCGCAAGGCACATACTTGCACATGTGGTGGTCGTGCCCAGTGTTGCAGCCCTTCTGGTCTGAAATATTAGATCTGATTAAGAGCATCTGCTCATTGGATAAAAACCCTTCACCAATCTCTGTATTACTAAACATCAGACTAGAGGACATCCCCTACACTAAGCAGAGGCTTTTTCAATACCTGTTCTCAGTGGCAAAATCACTAATACCACAATATTGGAACCAACAGATACCTATCAATATACCTCAATGGTTACACAAGGTGAACCACATATATCACATGGAGGAGCTCTCAGCTTGGGAATCAAGAACACACACTAAATTCCAAAAGATTTGGAAGGATTGGCTTGCATTTCGCTCAACCTCTCCTATCCTGAAGCAACTAGCGGATCATGTCCACAACACGAATGACTGATCCTCTATTGAACTAAACAAACCAAGGTGCCCACAACTCGCCCTACTACCCCCCCTCCTCCCTTACTTCCCCACCCTACACCCAACTCTTTGTAACTCTGTTACATTTTGTTTACTGTACTAGTTATAGATCGGTATGATGACTTACTGTCTTCATTGCTGCATATCAAATTTGATTGTATTGTACCAAGTTTTTCCCTTTGTCTTTAAAAAAAAAGAAGAGAATTTAAAAGAAAAAAGGAGGCTACAGAGTGACACAATGACAGAGTGTGGAGGTGGCAGCAGCATCAGGAGGCCACAGAGTGGCAAGGTGACATAGTGTGGAGGTGGCAGCAGCATGAGGAGACCACAGAGTGGCAATGTGACATAGTGGTGAGGTGAAAGCAGCATTAAGAGACCACAAAGTGGCCCAATCACAGAGTCTGTAGGTGGCGGCAGCATCAGGAGGCCGCAGAGTGGCAAGGCTACATAGTGTGGAGGTGGTACCACTACCCGCTGAAGATGGTGGGTGAAAAAAGGAGCACTTGGCATCAGATGTTTGGCATCAGGTGGGTGGCACCATCAGAACAGTAGCTGAGGCAGGTAGCCCGAAGAAACCAGTCTCTTTTGTCAAAGTGTTGGTGTGGCACCACAGATGATCTAGTCTGATGCATCAGGAATTGGTGGGTGGAAATCCTGGATGATCCATGCCTAATTAATCTTGACAAAGGTCAGTCTCTCCACATTTTTAGTGGACAGTAGAGTTCTTCTTGGGGTAACTATGGTCCCCGCCGCATTAAACACCCGCTCTGAAGCCACACCGCTGGCCGGGCAGGACAGCTTTTCCAGGGCAAACTTGTTTGGCTGCCCAGTAGTCCAGCAGAACTTCAATGTCGGCTGGCAGGGTGCACTCCAAGTATGCCACCACCTGCAGGTTCAGGTTCTGCTCTATGTCTAGCTGCTGGTGAGTCATTTCTTCACTATGTGGGTGAAGAAAGCTGTTCATCAGTGACTATAAACTCAGGCTACTGCTGATGAGCTGGTACTGCTCCTGCCACCCCACCCCTCCCCAGCAGCCATGGCAGTGGAACGTGAGTGCAGAGGGGCCCCCCCGGTCAGACCATCAAGAGGATGGACAATGGCACAGATAGGCAGCGGCCAACTGACTACGTAGGATTTCTCTATAGTAGTTCAGTTTGCCTTCCCTCTCAGCGGGTGTAAAAAAGGCCCCCATTTTGGACTGGTAGCAAGGGTCCAACAAGGTGAAGAGCCAGAAGTCATCCCTCTAACGAATGTGACAATTCGACTGTCACTACCCAAGCAAGTTAACATGCGCAAGTGATTCGGAGGAACTCCCTGCCTCCATGTCCACTGCATACTGCCACGGTGTGTCAGGGTCCTCTGGCTCATCTGGCTCATCTTGCTCATCACCCTGTAGCTCCTCTGGCTGCTCCTCCTCTCCTGTCACCTGTGTAGAAAAAACAATTTCGCTACACATTGCTTGTGCTCCAATGTCCTCCTCCTCCCCCTCCAGTTCAGCCCTCACAGGGCTCATGTGGCCGTGAGATCTAGGTGCCACGTCTCCAGTCCCCTGACCAGCCATATTTACCAGCATCTGTTCCAGGACATGAAGCAGTGGAATGACATCGTTCATCCCGTAGTCATGGCGACTGACAAATAACGCGGCCTCCTCATAGGCCCTGAGCAAACGGCAGGTGTCCCGCATGAGCTGCTACTGACTAACATCTAAGTTACACAGGGGAGTATTCCTGTCCGCTTGGATCATCAGGAAATCGTTGATGGCCGTTCTCTGTTCATACAGTCGGTCCAACATATGGAGGGTGGAATTCCAACAGGTGGAAATGTTGCATATCAATCTATGTTGGGAGATTCCGTTCTACCGCTGCAGCTCAAGGACGGTGTGCTTTGCGATGTACAAGTGGCTGAAGTGCATGCAAAGTTTCCTGGACATTTTTAGGATGTCTTGCAGATGGGTGGAAGACTTGAGGAACCGCTTGACTACCAGATTGAACACGTGTGCCATGCAGGGTGCATGGCTCAGCCCTCCTTAATGCAACGCCGACACAATGTTCTTCCCGTTGTCGGTCATCATGGTTCCGATTTTCAGTTGTCGCAGAGAAAGCCGGGATTCGATTTCTTGCTGAAGGACATGGAGCAGTTCCTCCCATGTGCAACTCCGTTTGCCCAGGAAAACAAGGTGCAGAACAGTGTGACACCGCCGTGCCCTGCACATGTGGTATGCTGGAGGAGCACTGTGCATTGTCCCTGCAGTGGAGGCTGAGGACACGGTGGAGGATGAGCAGGCAGAGGCAGACATTGTCGCAGGACCAACGGAGTGGCAACGTGGAGGCCGAAGCGGCGTCACCTGGCCAAGTTGCTGGTGTGGCTGTGCAGGAACCACATTTACCCAGTGGGCCGTAAAGGACATATACTGTCGCTGGCCATAGTTACTGCTCCACACATCGGTGCTGCCGTGCACTTTGGCAGACACCGACAGGCTCAAGGACTGGTCCACCTTCTGTTCTACATATTTGTGGAGGGCTGGTACTGCCTTTTTGGCAAAAAAAAGACAGCTTGGGACTCTCCACCTCGGCTCGGCCCAAGCCATCAGTTCTCTGAAAGGTGCAAGTCCACTACTTGGAAAGGGAGGGACTGCAGCACCAACAACTTGGACAGGAGCACATTGAGCTTCTGTGCCGTTGGATGAGTGCACACATACTGTTGTCTCTTGGTAATTGCTTCTGTGATCGATTGCTGACGGAATACGTGATGAGGAGGAGGAGGAGCAGAAGCATCAGGACCGGCAGATGATGGGAAGGACAGACAGTTCCCTTCGACTGAGTGTCATGCCCCACTCTGACGATGTGCGGAGGTCGGCCAGGATAGCAGCACAAGTTTAGTGTTTGTTTTGGAGTCGTGCTGGATCCGCCTCTCATCAAGTGCACTGGGTGGGGTCATTAGTTTAAATAGTACACCAGCCCACTGCTCTGAGCGGATTATACTAATCATTGTGGTCTTGGAAGCTAGGAAAGAAGGTTGGCTGTCTGTTCCAGCTCAGGAAGATAAGTGTTATTTGAAGTTTGGTTGTTTTGTATCATCAATCCCATCCAGGTTCTGTGCGAGCAGGCTGCTCCTATTTCCCCACTTCACCATTTCAGGGAATTCAGGGTTTTGTCAGCCCAGGCACGGGGACACCTCATACCTACCTTAAAGGTCTGTAGGTGGGCTGAGCAGTGCAGGGAAAGAGGTCAGGGATTAGCTAGGAGGTGACCCTTCCCCTGTCTCTCGCCCAGAGCCTGGTTGGTGCGTTATCTGTTATACTGAGTGCACGCCCGCCGTGACATTATAATCCACCATACTGTGACTGCCATCACTCAGCGCTTTTGTGATGGCGTCAATTGATGCACTGCTTGACCGCATGCAGGGTTTATCCCTAGAGGTTGCGGATCTTCGTAGTTCGGTCACACAGTGTCAGAGGGTTCTGGCATCAGGTACAGGTCGAATTGGTGGGGAGCCTAAAGTCGCTCTTCCCGAGAAATTTACAGGGGGTACGGATGATTTTTTTCCGCTTTAAAGAGTCATGCAAATTGTACTTTTGACTGCGTCCATTTTCATCAGGTAATGAAGATCAGAGGGTTGGTATCATCATGTCTTTGCTTAAAGGGGATGAGCAATCCTGGGCTTTTTCTCTGCCGCCCCGTTCTCTGGCTCTCCGGTCGGTGGAGGAATTTTTCCAAGCCCTGGGATTGATTTACGATGACCCAGATCGGGTCTCGATGGCAGAATCGAAGTTGCGCAACTTACTACAGGGTAAACATACTGCAGAGAGTTTAGGAGGTGGGCTACTGAGTCGGGGTGGAACGACCCCGCGTTACGTAGTCAGTTTTGTCAGGGGTTATCTGAAAGGTTGAAGGATGCCCTGGCTTTTCATGAGTACCCGGATACTTTAGAGAATGCAATGTCTTTGGCTATACGGTTGGATAGACGTATCAGAGAGAGGTGTAAGAGTCCCTCCGTGCAGGGGATCCCTCCTGCGTGTGGTTTTGTTTCTCCTACTGCCCAGGGTGATATTACTTATAACTCTGGGGTAGGGGAGGAACCCATGCAGTTAGGTCAGATATCTTGCCATTCTGATAGTAGAGACTTTAGAAAAGTGCACAATCTATGTTACTATTGTGGAAAGAGGGGTCATTTTATTTTTTCTTGTCCTTATGTTAAATCACAGGTGGAAGAGAAAAAGAAAAAAGAAAAAAAAAACTTCCCTCACACTTGGTAGTATGAATGGTGTGGTGGAGCAGACGGGTATGCAAGCTCCCTGAATTTCCCGTTATCTCCTTTCAGCTATGGTGGCGCTAGAGTCAAAAAATGTGTTTGTTGATGTATTTCTTGATTGTGGTGCTAGGGTAAACCTAATTGACTTTCTTTTTCTTCAAGGCCTGGGACTAAGTACTTGCACGTTAGAGAACGAGATTCGTGTTTTTGCAATTGATTCTTCCCCTCTTTCTCAAAGGAGCCTTACTCTCATTGTTCATGGTATTCACTTAAGGGTGGGTGATTCACATGCTGAAATTATTTCTTGTGTTGTCATGAAGGATTTGCCAGGTCCTATAGTTTTGGGGTTGCCATGGTTGACTAGACATAACCCAATTATAGACTGGCAAGCGAAACAAATAATTGGTTGGAGCGAGTTTTGTTCGGATAATTGTCTTGGCACATCTATCTCTGGTGTGTCCATTACAGCTTTACTTCAGTATCTCTCGGATTTTGCGGATGTCTTTTCAGAGGGTGGGGCTCAGGAATTGCCCCCTCATCGGGACTACGATTGTCCAGTTAATCTCATTCCTGGGGCTAAGTTGCTAAAGTCTCGGCTTTACAACCTCTCTCAACCTGAAAGAGAGGTCATGCGAAAGTATGTCGCCGAGAGTTTGGCAAAGGGTCATATTAGTCCATCTAAGTCTCCAGTGGCAGTAGGTTTGTTTTTTGTGAAGAAAAAAGATGGATCACTAAGACCTTGTTTGGATTTCCGGGAATTGAACTGTATTACAGTCCGGGATCCATATCCCCTGCCCTTGATCTCTGATCTTTTTGATCAGATTGTTGGAGCCAAGGTGTTCTCCAAGTTGGATTTGAGAGGCGCCTACAATCTGATCAGGATCAATGAGGGGGATGAGTGGAAAACGGCCTTCAATATGCACGAGGGTCATTTTGAGAACCTGGTGATACCTTTTGGGTTGACGAACGCGCCAGCAGTATTTCAGCGATTCGTCAATGACATTTTTCATCACTTGGTGGGGAGGTTCGTAGTAGTTTACCTGGATGACATTTTAATTTATTCTCCTGATCTGAAGACCCATCAGGATCATGTGAGACAGGTTTTGACGATCCTTCGGGAGAATAAGTTATATGCCAAATTGGAGAAATGTTTGTTTGCGGTGCAAGAGCTTCCGTTCTTGGGATACATGCTTTCTGATTCCGGTTTTTGTATGGACCCCGAAAAGGTCCGGGCGGTTCTGGAGTGGGACCGACCAGAGAATCAGAAAGCTTTGATGCGGTTCTTGGGGTTTACGAATTATTATAGAAAATTTATTTCGAATTATTCTACCCTAGTAAAACCTCTTACTGATATGACCAAGAAGGGCGCCGATGTCTCTGTCTGGTCGGATGAGGCATTGCAGACCTTTTCGGCTGTTAAGGAGCGTTTTGCGTCTGCTCCCATTCTGGTGCAGCCGGATGTGTCTCAGCCATTCGTAGTAGAGGTTGATGCATCAGAGGTGGGGGTTGGGGCGGTGCTGTCACAGGGTTCATCTCCTGGCAAGTGGGTCCCGTGTGCCTTCTTCTCCAAGAAGCTCTCGGTCGCCGAGAGGAATTATGATGTTGGAGATAGAGAGTTGTTGGCTATCAAGTTGGCCTTTGAGGAATGGCGTCACTGGTTAGAGGGGGCGTCTCACCCCGCTATGGTGTATACTGACCATAAGAATTTGGCTTACCTGCAATCTGCCAAGCGTCTGAACCCTAGGCAGGCCACATGGTCACTGTTTTTTACCAGGTTCAATTTCGTGGTTACCTTTCGCCCAGGGGTCAAGAACGTCAAGGCAGATGCCTTGTCTCGCAGCTTTCCTGGGGGAGGTGATTCAGAAGATCCGGCGCCGATTTTGGCGGATGGGGTGGTGGTCTCCGCTCTGTACCCTGAATTGGAGATGGAGGTGTTGGGAGCCCAGGAGGGGGCTCCTGGTTCTTGTCCCCCAGGGAGGTTGTTTGTTCCTGAGGGCCTATGATACAAGGTGTTCAAGGAACATCACGATACTGTTCTCGCTGGACATCCTGGTGGTAAGTCCACCTGTGATCTAGTATCCCGGAGGTTCTGGTGGCCAGGGTTACGTAAGAGCATTGATAATTACATGACAGCTTGTGAAACCTGCGCTCGGTCAAAGGTTGCTCATACTCGACCGCCTGGTTCACTTCTTCCATTGTCTATTCCATCTCGTCCTTGGACGCATTTGTCTATGGACTTTATTACGGATCTGCCGAGTTCCTCCGGGAGAACAGTGATTTTGGTGGTAGTTGACCGTTTCAGTAAAATGGCTCACTTTATACCACTGACGAGTCTGCCTAATGCTGAGACCCTTACGCAGATTTTTGTGGATAATATTGTGAAATTGCATGGTATTCCTTTGGATGTGGTCTCGGATAGGGGCACGCAGTTTGTCTCCAGGTTTTGGAGGGCGTTCTGCTCTCGGCTTGGCATTCAACTTTCATTCTCTTCGGCTTTTCATCCGCAGTCGAATGGTCAGACGGAGCGTACTAATCAAAACCTGGAGACCTACTTGAGGTGCTTTGTGGCTGAGAATCAGGAGGACTGGTCCTCATTCTTGTCCTTAGCAGAATTTGCGTTGAATAACCCTCAGTTTGGTACCTTTTCTGGGTCTGGTTCCTCTGGGATGCCAGAAGAGGAGAGATTCTCTTCTGCCTTATCCTCTATCTGGCGGAGGATTCAAGAGAATTTGGAGAGGATGGGTGAGAGGTATAAACGAATGGCTGACAAGAGACGTATGACTGGTCCGGACCTGTGTGTGGGTGATCTGGTGTGGTTGTCCACTAAGAGTATCAAATTGAGAGTGCCATCTTGGAAACTGGGTCCAAGATTTATTGGTCCGTATAAAATTTCTGCGGTGATCAATCCTGTGGCGTTTCGGCTGATGTACTTGATGACGTCATCGGCGCAGGCGCATTGAGGATGGAGCGGCCGAGCGAGCGTCCGCCTCTCAGTGCGCCTGCGCCGACTGAATACCGTTACGGTGCAGGCGCGAGATCTTGATATCAGACAGGACCAGCCAGAGGACGATCCCGTCCGTTGGCCCTGTCAATCAACATGCGGAGGGGGCGTCTTTAGGATAGGAGGATGCGGCTGCTACCAGCAAGTAGCCGCCCTACTTGCTGGTAGCAAGGTAATTTGCATATTTTAAAAGTACGTTTTTAACATAATCTGCTGAACCGAAATGATTAATTACAGTATGTATGCATAAATCGCAGTATAGGGATTAAAACTAACCAAAAAACAAAAACAGTTTAGTGGCCCTTTAAGCCCCTGCACTGCTACTTCCTAGGCTCTCGCAAAGTTTGGCTACCAACCTCCAACTGCTGCCACCCTGCTGACTCCCGCCCACGCTAGCGACTTGCTGGCTTATGGGCAAGCTGCTACCCTCTTCTCCCGATGATGATGAAACCCCATTCGTCACCCGGAATCCCAAGTGCAATCAGCTACATCATCATCATCTAGTACTGTTTGCACGTCACTGTTTCCCTCCTCAACCATCTCTGGGTCAGGAGCCTGACCGCTCTCAACACGAGCTCCCACGCCACTCTCCTCATCACTACTTTCTACTCACTACTCATCACTAGCGGAGGAAGCGGCAGATGGGATATTTTTAAAAACATCCTAAAATCTGATTGTGAGAGGTACATACCTTAGGAAATAAAAGGTTAAGGAACAAGAAGAAACCAATGTGGATAAACAGAACTATAAAGAAAGCAAAAAATGACAAAAAAAAAACATTTAAATCACTAAAACTGGAGGGTAGCGAGGAAGCACTGAAAAATTATAAGGAAACAAATAGAATATGTAAAAAACTAATAAAAGCGGCCAAACTAGAGACCGAGAGATTAATTGCCAAAGAGAGCAAAACTAACCCTAAAATGTTCTTCAATTATATAAATGGTAAAAAGTATAAATCTGAAGGTGACGGGCCTTTACAGAGTGATTACTAGGGAGTTGCAGAGAGCGATCAGGAGAAAGCAAAGCTATTAAATTTAAGATTTAAAGTACAGAGATCTCTCCCATCATATATTCATCCCCAGGACGGTGACTGTGACAAGGGGACATCCTCTGTGTCTGGAGTAAAGAAGGTTTGTACACAAACATAGAAGAGGATTCTTTATGATAAGAGCAGTGAGACTATGGAACTCTCTGCCTGAGGAGGTGGTGATGGTGAGTTCACTAAAAAAGTTCAAGAGGGGCCTGGATGTATTTCTGGAGTGTAATAATATTACAGGCTATAGGTACTAGAGAGGGGTCGTTGATCCAGGGAGTTATCCGATTGCCTGAATGGAGTCGGGAAGGAATTTTTTCCCCTTTAGTGGGGAACATTGGCTTCTACCTCACAGTTTTTTTTTTGCCTTCCTCTGGATCAACTTGCAGGACAACAGGCCGAACTGGATGGACAAATGTCTTTTTTCGGCCTTATATACTATGTTACTATGTCTTCTCCACATCTTGGCTGGGCAGTAGCTGCTGACTGTCCTCTAGTAGCTCTACCTCGTGAAAAAGTGGAGATGAGCCTACAACATATAATACTTCTCGCGGGGAGGGAACAGAAAAGGACAGAGGAAGGTTCAGGACATGTGAGGGCACAGGGCCTGCTCTCGGGCCATGCCAACTAAGGGTTGTGTCTGATCAACCCACTGACTCTTGGCTGGGAGTGTCTGATGTCACTTGCGATGAAATTTAGTCAACCATTCAAGAACCGCTGGGTTGCTGGTCACGACACAACCGCTAGCTGACACTGGGAGCTCAGGCCTCTCGAAGTGACCCCTGCTGCCACAGCCCCTTACTCTGCTGCGACCTCTGCATGCACCAGAAGCATTTAGGCCTCTGCCACTCCCCTGTGCAGGGCCTGGCACTTCTCTACCTGACATACTGTTAGATCAAATAGCCAAATATTAGATCAAATATTTTTTATTTTGCCACTAATACACAGCAAACAGGGCTTTAGAATATATCACTGCACAGCTAAATAGCAAATAGGCCCTAATTTTTTTAAACTGTTACAGAACGCAACAGGCTTTTCAAAAGATAAGTGCAACGTTGAATGGCGAATCAAAAATCTTTTTGCCACTAATACACGGCAAATTGGGCTTTAGAGTATAGTACTGCACTGCACAAGGGCATTTAGGCCCTAGCTTTTTTTTATACTTTTACAGAACACAACATTTTTTCAACAGATAAGTGCAATGCAGGACGGCGAATATATTTTTATTTTTCCAGTTATACACGGCAAACTGAGTAAAATATCTCACTGCACCACTGAACAGCAATTACACCCTAATTTTACACAAAAGGCTTTTCAACAGATAAGTGCAACGCTGAACGGCGAATATATTTTAATACACGGCAAACTGGGCTTTAGAATATATCGCTACACTGCTGAGCGGCAAAGATATTTTTCCTTTTTCCACTAATACGTACAAAAAAGGACTTTAGAACAGATAACTGCACCTCTGAGCGGCAAATATATTTTACTTTTGCCACTAATACACGGAAAAAGGGCTTTAGAACAGATAACTGCACCTCTGAGCGGCAAATATATTTTACTTTTGCCACTAATACACGACGAAACGGGCTGTAATTTTCGCACTTCACCACACAATGGCTAAGGAGCCCTTTTTTTCCCACTAATACAAGCCTAAATTTTTTTTAGAACATATAACTGCACCGCACTAGGGCAAATAAAACATAGAATTATTTCCTTGTAATAACCCCTGTTAATGCCTGTATCAAACAGCACTTGCACCCTAATAAAAACGGTTTGCTGGAATTACAGAGCTGTATAATGGCAATTTGGATCACCAGTCAGTGCTGCAAGATGTAATAGGATTGTTCCTATAACCCAGGCTGTCACCTCCCCGACTGAACCCTGTTCAACAGAAATGCTGTGGATTGATTCCTCTCTATCCTTTCCCTATACCTTGATACCTTGAATAATCTTTTCCTGCACTTGTAAATCATTTTTTTTTTTAGCACAATTACATTTTTTCTATCACTGTCCCTAGCGCCTGCAGAGGTCTCTCCCTGCACTAAGTCCACTGGTAAATGGCAGAATCTAAAATGGCTGCCGCTATTTATAGGGCTGTGACATCACAGGGCTGGCTGGCTGCTGATTTAAAAATAGAAACATAGAATGTGTCGGCAGATAAGAACCATTTGGCCCATCTAGTCTGCCCAATATACTGAATACTATGAATAGCCGCTGGCCCTATCTTATATGAAGGATGGCCTTATGCCTATCCCATGCATGCTTAAACTCCTTCACTGTATTTGCAGCTACCACTTCTGCAAGAAGGCTATTCCATGCATCCACTACTCTCTCAGCTGCATGCAAGGCATTGTGGGTGATTCCGCCTTCCCAGAGTTCCTTGCCCCATGTCCTCACACGTGCAGCAGCCATTTTAGGAAAAAATGTGATTCGTTACCATGAAGCACGAGGAAATTCGCTTTCGTCGCGAATCAAATTTTTCCTTAAATTCAGAACAAATTTCACTTTGTCAGCTTCGATTCATTCATCTCTCATAATTTCTAGTTTTTTTTTTATAAAGGAAGATGTGAAAAATATGGAAAAATTTGAATTTTCTTCTTTTGAAATTTATTTAGAATGTCTAACCATACATTCACTTCAATGGGGCCACAAAAGATGCGGACAGCACACCGTGTGCTGTCCACATCCGTATGTCTGTTCCATGGCATCCGCAAAAATATAGAATATGCACTATTCTTGTCCGCATTACAGGATAGTACTGTTCTGTTATGGGCTAGACATTCAGCAAAATGCATAACGCACACGGCCAACATCTGTGTTTTGTGGATCTGCAATATGCAGACTGCAAAAATGGCTACGGTCGTGTGCATAAGCCCTTAATTTGATTCCTGACAGACTGAACAATGTAAACATCAGGGCTCGGTGGAGGCCATATCACTTCCCAGACTCATTGTTCTACTTTATGCTGAAGATAGTCCTTAATGACGTTGGCTGTATGCATTGTCGTGCTGCAGGAGCTAATCAGACGCCTCTTTGATGGTAATGCATGATGTATCTACCTATATTTCTCAACATTCAGGACACTATTAATCTTCACCAAATTTCCAACTTCTTTGGCTGAAATGCAGCACTTTCAAGGAACCCCCACCATGCTTCACTGTTGCCTGCAGACACTAATTACTGTATTGTACCTCTCTCCAGCTCTTCAGCAAACAAACTGCCTTCTGCTGCCATTTTCCTTAACCCAGTTCTTATGTTTTCAGGCACAGTTGTGTTGCTTGGCTTTGTTTCCACATTGAAGGTGTGCTTTTTGGCCACAAATCTTCCAGGAAGACCACTTCTGGCCAGACTTCTCCAAACAGTAGATAGGTGTACCTGGGTCCCGCTGGTTTCTGTTAATTCTTAACTGATGACACTGCTGGACATCTTCCAATTTCGAAGGGAAGTAAGCATGATATGCCTTTCACGTGCTGCACTATGTTTCAGGATTAATGGTGTCTTCAATGCTGAGAAATACAGACACTTTATCTATACACCACCTACCATGAGGAATAAATAGCTATAATTCATTCTATGACCTTTACTACTAGGATATATTTTGTTATTTTCTTACCCTTTGTTTCCATCTTGTTTGTCTTTTTCAACTCTTTCCTGATTAAACCTAGCTGAAGACATACATTTGCATGTGGATGTGGTTCCTTCCTCATTCCTTCACATTTATTATGATTTAGTATACAGCTATCTCATGCTAACATATGATTTGTTCCGAAAATTGCTTGTTTTTGCAGGTGATTCTACACCTGTACATGATGTTTACAATTCATTCTGTTTTGCTGCATTGAACTACTTGTAATTGTTTATAATAAATTAGGTGTTTTATCGCTGAATGTTGATAAAAAGAAGCAAGCCTTCATGCATGTATAAAGTTAATTATATGGCTTTGTATAAATAACTATGCAAAATCATATAAGGATTTGATGTAATAGATGTACAATGCCCAACAGATTCATATCCAGTGCATTTTCAAGGACATGAACAATAATAGAAGTACGTTTTTCACCCTATTTGAGTTTTGCCGATTTTCTAATCGCTCAAAAAGGTGCCAGTTGATTTGCTGAGATTTGCTGTCATTAAGTTTAAGTAAATAGCATCTAAATCAGTTTCTCACTGTATCTTGTAGACAAGGCAATTCAAGCAAAACCGGTCACTCATATCCAACTACAGTAATATGTGACCAAATTTGACTATATGCTACAAGCTACAAATACATCTACAGCTTGCATTGTCGCTTGCATCCGGAGTGATTATGTGGACACTGCCATCAATATGTGGTTGGAGTTACACCAGCCACTCTCATCCATGTTCTGTGTTTTGGTAATGAAGTTTACCCCCTTGTAGTGTTGAGCGAACAGTTCGAGCATAGTTCGGGTCCGTACCGAATTTTGGGGTGTTCGTGACACGGACCCGAACCCAAACTTTTTCGTAAAAGTTCGGGTTCGGGTTCGTCGTTCGGCATGTATTTTGGCGCATTTTGAAAGGCTGCAAAGCAGCCAATCAACATGCATCATACTACTTGCCCTAAGATGCCATCGCAGCCATGCCTACTATTGGCAAGGCTGTGATTGGCCAAGTGCAGCATGTGACTCAGCCTCTTTATAAGCTTGTGCGCACGTCGGGACGTGCTCACTCCCGATGTGAATAGAACAGGGATAGACGCAGCTGATGCTAGGGCGAGAATAGGCAGGGATAATTGAATAACTGGAAGCAAATTTCTCTCCTCCACCTGTGATTCATCTGAACAACTGCAGCTGAGCTGCTTTTTTGATAGGAATTGGCTATTTTTAGAGTGGCCAGAGTGATTTTTCCATCCACATGTACCTGGGCTGACCGCCGGCCGCCATTTTGCGACTTGTAGTGCTGCAGCAGAAGCTGCCACAGTGTGCATTCCAAAGCTCCAAACAAGTCAGACATCTACACCTGGGATTCAGACCAATAGCGATTTAGCAGCACAGTCCAAGGCTATTTTTTTTAAAGGTTGTGCAGACCATTTTGTGGCACATGTTACTGGGCTGATAGGCGGCGGCCATCTTGGGACTAGTGCTGCAGCACAATCTCTCCCAACGTCCATGAATCACTTGTAATAGTGGTCTGTGCCATAGAAATCCTACATCAGGGACTTGGGTGTGCTTGTGTCACCCCTACTAATACCAGTCCACCTGTAATCCATACAGTGAAAAGCCATAAAGTATTCCAGTGAGGGAATTTTTTTTTTATTTAAAAAAGGCCAAGTTAGTTTATCTGGCGTTCAATATACTAGATACAGTTAGGCCTGCGTTTCATACATCTGGAATTAGCAAACTAATGTGCTGGGGTTGGGAAAACATATATGTACCCATACTAGAATCTGTCAAAGAAAGCGGTACTCACATATAACAGTCATTCCATCTGTAATCCATACAGTCAAAAGACTGAAAGTATTCCAGTGAGGGAATTTTTTTTATTTAAAAAAGGCCAAGTTAGTTTATCTGGCGTTCAATATACTAGATACAGTTAGGCCTGCGTTTCATACATCTGGAATTAGCAAACTAATGTGCTGGGGTTGGGAAAACATATATGTACCCATACTAGAATCTGTCAAAGAAAGCGGTACTCACATATAACAGTCATTCCATCTGTAATCCATACAGTCAAAAGACTGAAAGTATTCCAGTGAGGGAATTTTTTTTATTTAAAAAAGGCCAAGTTAGTTTATCTGGCGTTCAATATACTAGATACAGTTAGGCCTGCGTTTCATACATCTGGAATTAGCAAACTAATGTGCTGGGGTTGGGAAAACATATATGTACCCATACTAGAATCTGTCAAAGAAAGCGGTACTCACATATAACAGTCATTCCATCTGTAATCCATACAGTCAAAAGACTGAAAGTATTCCAGTGAGGGAATTTTTTTTATTTAAAAAAGGCCAAGTTAGTTTATCTGGCGTTCAATATACTAGATACAGTTAGGCCTGCGTTTCATACATCTGGAATTAGCAAACTAATGTGCTGGGGTTGGGAAAACATATATGTACCCATACTAGAATCTGTCAAAGAAAGCGGTACTCACATATAACAGTCATTCCATCTGTAATCCATACAGTCAAAAGACTGAAAGTATTCCAGTGAGGGAATTTTTATTTTATTTAAAAAAGGCCAAGTTAGTTTATCTGGCGTTCAATATACTAGATACAGTTAGGCCTGCGTTTCATACATCTGGAATTAGCAAACTAATGTGCTGGGGTTGGGAAAACATATATGTACCCATACTAGAATCTGTCAAAGAAAGCGGTACTCACATATAACAGTCATTCCATCTGTAATCCATACAGTCAAAAGACTAAAAGTATTCCAGTGAGGGAATTTTTTTTATTTAAAAAAGGCCAAGTTAGTTTATCTGGCGTTCAATATACTAGATACAGTTAGGCCTGCGTTTCATACATCTGGAATTAGCAAACTAATGTGCTGGGGTTGAGAAAACATATATGTACCCATACTAGAATCTGTCAAAGAAAGCGGTACTCACATATAACAGTCATTCCATCTGTAATCCATACAGTCAAAAGACTGAAAGTATTCCAGTGAGGGGATTTTGCTTATAAAAAATAATATATTTCATTGTGGTGCGAGTTGAATCGCAACAATGAAGAAAAATACTATTAAGGGACGAGGACGCGGTCGTGGTGGTGTCCGTGGAGCCTCTGTTGCTGGTAGAGGACGTGGCCGTTCGGCCCCAGGCGCACACAGTAGGGAACGAACTCCCTCAACTAGCCGGCAGAATGTACCGCAATATCTCGTGGGGCCCAATGACGCTCTTAGGATGGTAAGGCCTGAGCAGGTACAGGCATTAATCGATTGGGTGGCCGACAGTGCTTCCAGCACGTTCACCACATGGTCTTCCACCCAGTCTTCTGCGGAAAGCGCACAGGTGGCACCTGAAAACCAAGCCCATCAGTCTGTCACATCACCCCCAAGCATATCAGGGAAACGGTCTGAGCCACAAGTTATGCAGCAGTCTCTTCTTCTGTTTGAAGACTCTGCTTCCAGGGTTTCCCAGGGGCGTCCACCTAGCCCTTCCCCAGTGGAGGAAGACATACCATGCACTGACGCACAACCACTTATGTCTCCAGATGAAGAGGACATGGGAATACCACCACAGCAGAGTCACCGACTCTCTGATGATGACGAAACACAGGTGCCCACTGCCGCGTCTTTTTGCAGTGTGCAGACTGAACAGGAGGAGGTCAGGGAGGGAGACTGGGTGGAAGACGATGCAGAGGACGATGAGGTCTTAGACCCCACATGGACTGAAGGTCGTGGCGATGACTTTCACAGTTCAGAGGAAGAGGTAGTGGTGAGACCGAGACAACAGCGAAGCCAAAGAGGAAGCAGGGGGCCAAAGCAGACGAGCCGCCGCCCCCAGAGTTCGCCTGCTACTGGACATCGCCAACAGGGACCCAGCCCCACAAAGGCAGCTTCAAAGAGTTCCCTGGCATGGCACTTCTTTAAACAATGTCCTACCGACAAGACCCGAGTGACTTGCACGCTCTGCCATCAGAGCCTGAGGCGAGGCATTAACATTCTGAACCTCAGCACAACCTGCATGACCAGGCATCTACATGCAAAGCATGAACTGCAGTGGGGTACACACCTTAAAAACCAGGCACTCGCTGAGGCTCCCCCTGCTCCCTCTACCGCTGCTGCCTCGGCTTCCGCCTCGAGAGGAATGTTGCCACCTGCCGAGCAGCAAACAGAGGATGTGCCACCGACACCACCGCCACCGTCAACTAGCGTCTCCACTATATCACACAGCAGCGTTCAGCTCTCAATATCTCAAACCTTAGAGAGGAAGCGCAAATTCCCCCCGAGTCACCCTCGAGCCCTTGGCCTGAACGCCAGCATTTCTAAACTGCTGGCCTTTGAAATGCTGTCATTCCGGCTGGTGGACACAGACAGCTTCAAACAGCTGATGGCCATGGCTGTCCCGCAGTATGTGGTTCCCAGCCGCCACTACTTCTCCAAGACAGCCGTGCCTTCCCTGCACATGCAAGTGTCCGATAAAATCAAGTGTGCACTGCGCAACGCCATTTGTGGCAAGGTCCACCTAACCACAGATACGTGGACCAGTAAGCACGGCCAGGGACGCTATATCTCACTAACTGCACACTGGATGAATGTAGTGGCGGCTGGGCCCCCGGCGGACAGTTCCTTGGCGCACGTCCTTCCGCCCCCTAGGATCGCAGGGCATCATTCTCTGCCTCCTGTAGCCTCCTCCTCCTACTCGGCTTCCTCCTCCACTGCTTCCACCAGCTCATCCGGTCAGCCACACACCTTCACCACCAACTTCAGCACAGCCCGGGGTAAACGTCAGCAGGCCATTCTGAAACTCATATGTTTGGGGGACAGGCCCCACACCGCACAGGAGTTGTGGCGGGGTATTGAACAACAGACCGACGAGTGGTTTCTGCCGGTGGGCCTCAAGCCAGGCCTGGTGGTATGCGATAATGGGCGAAATCTCGTGGCAGCTCTGGGACTAGCCGGTTTGACGCACATCCCTTGCCTGGCGCATGTGCTGAACTTGGTGGTGCAGAGGTTCATTCACCACTACCCCAACATGTCAGAGCTGCTGCATAAAGTGCGGGCCGTCTGTGCGCGCTTCCGCCGTTCACATCCTGCCGCTGCTCGCCTGTCTGCGCTACAGCGGAACTTCGGCCTTCCCGCTCACCGCCTCATATGCGACGTGCCCACCCGGTGGAACTCCACCTTGCACATGCTGGAGAGACTGTGCGAGCAGCAGCAGGCCATAGTGGAGTTTCAGCTGCAGCACGCTCGCGTCAGTCGTACTGCCGAACAGCACCACGTCACCACCAATGATTGGGCCTCCATGCGAGACCTGTGTGCCCTGCTGCGCTGTTTCGAGTACTCCACCAACATGGCCAGTGGCGATGACACTGTTATCAGCGTTACAATACCACTTCTATGTCTCCTTGAGAAAACACTTAGGGCAATGATGTTAGAGGAGGTGGCCCAGGTGGAGGAGGAGGAGGAGGATGAGGGCTCGTTTCTAACACTTTCGGGCCAGTCTGTTCGAAGTGGCTCAGAGGGAGGTTTGTTTAAGCAGCAGAGGACAGGTTCACAAGTCGCCAGCCAAGGCACTGTACTGGAGGACGAGGAGGAGGAGGAGGTGGAGGGGGACGAGGATGACGCAAGTTCACAGCGGGGTGGCAGCCCAGGCCCATCACTGGTGCGTGGCTGGGGGGATACGGTGGACGATGACGATACGCCTCCCACAGAGGACAGCTTGTCCTTACCCATGGGTAGCCTGGCCCACATGAGCGAATATATGCTCCAATGCCTGCGCAACGACAGCAGAGTTGCCCACGTTTTAACGTGTGCAGACTACTGGGTGGCCACCCTGCTGGATCCCCGGTATAAAGACAATGTGCCCACTTTAATTCCTGAACTGGAGCGCGACCGTAAGATGCGCGAGTACAAGCGCACGCTGATAGAGGCGCTCTTGAGAGCATTCCCACATGTCACAGGGGAACAGGTGGAAGGTGAAGGCAGAGGAGTGGCAAGAGGTCGCCAACGCAGCTGTGTCACGGCCAGCTCATCTGAGGGCAGGGTTAGCATGGCAGAAATGTGGAAAAGTTTTGTCTCCACGCCACAGCTATCTGCACCGACACCTGATACGGAACGTGTTAGCAGGAGGCAGCATTTCACTAACATGGTTGAACAGTATGTCTGCACACCCCTCCACATCCTGACGGATGGTTCGGCCCCATTCAACTACTGGGTTTCGAAATTGTCCACGTGGCCAGAGTTAGCATGTTATGCCTTGGAGGTGCTTTCCTGCCCGGCGGCCAGCGTTTTATCTGAACGCGTATTCAGCACGGCAGGGGGCGTCATTACTGACAAGCGCAGCCGCCTGTCCACAGCCAACGTGGACAAGCTGACCTTCATAAAGATGAACCAGGCATGGATCCCACAGGACCTGTCCCTCCCTTGTGCAGAGTAGTCCTTATTAACTGCCTAAAACATGTCTTGTTGTGCTACGGGCCACTTCTTTATTTGATACAAATTTTATGAAACCCACAGTTGAATGAAACTCTTCTCTGTCTGGGCGCCGGGGCCTAACCAGATGAAAGTGGCCGGTTAAACTAACGGGTGACATGAAGCCATAACCTCTGCCATGCTACCTCTGTCTTCTGTCTGGGTGCTGAGGCCTAAGTCAAATAAAGCGGTCTTCTGCTGTGCTGGGGGATATGAAGCTAATCTCTGACCTCTCTCCTCTGTCTGGGTCCAAAGGCCTAAATCACTGAAAGAGGCCTTTTCCTGTGGTGTGTGATATGATGCCAGAATATGTGCTGTGGGGCCTCTCTCCTCTTCCTGGGTGCAGGGGTCAAATAAACTAAATTGTGGCCTACTCCTGTGGTGGTTGATATGATGCCTGATTCTCTGATGTGGAACCTCTCTCCTCTGTTTGGGTGAAGGGGTCAAAGTAACTAAATGGTGGCTTCTCCTGTGGTGGCTGATATGATGCCACAATATGTGCTGTGGTGCCTCTCTCCTCTTCCTGGGTGCAGGGGTCAAAGTAACTAAATGGTGGCTTCTCCTGTGGTGGCTGATATGATGCCAGAATATGTGCTGTGGGGCCTCTCTCCTCTTCCTGGGTGCAGGGGTCAAAGTAACTCAATGGTGGCTTCTCCTGTGGTGGCTGATATGATGCCAGAATATGTGCTGTGGTGCCTCTCTCCTCTGTCTGGGTCCAAAGGCCTAAATCACTGAAAGAGGCCTTCTCCTGTGGTGTGTGATATGATGCCTGAATATGTGCTGTGGTGCCTCTCTCCTCTTCCTGGGTGCGGGGGTCAAAGTAACTCAATGGTGGCTTCTCCTGTGGTGGCTGATATGATGCCAGAATATGTGCTGTGGTGCCTCTCTCCTCTTCCTGGGTGCGGGGGTCAAAGTAACTCAATGGTGGCTTCTCCTGTGGTGGCTGATATGATGCCAGAATATGTGATGTGGGGCCTCTCTCCTCTTCCTGGGTGCAGGGGTCAAAGTAACTCAATGGTGGCTTCTCCTGTGGTGGTTAGTATGATGCCAGAATATGTGCTGTGGGGCCTCTCTCCTCTTCCTGGGTGCAGGGGTCAAAGTAACTCAATGGTGGCTTCTCCTGTGGTGGCTGATATGATGCCAGAATATGTGCTGTGGTGCCTCTCTCCTCTTCCTGGGTGCGGGGGTCAAAGTAACTCAATGGTGGCTTCTCCTGTGGTGGCTGATATGATGCCAGAATATGTGCTGTGGGGCCTCTCTCCTCTTCCTGGGTGCAGGGGTCAAAGTAACTCAATGGTGGCTTCTCCTGTGGTGGTTAGTATGATGCCAGAATATGTGCTGTGGGGCCTCTCTCCTCTTCCTGGGTGCAGGGGTCAAAGTAACTCAATGGTGGCTTCTCCTGTGGTGGCTGATATGATGCCAGAATATGTGCTGTGGTGCCTCTCTCCTCTTCCTGGGTGCGGGGGTCAAAGTAACTCAATGGTGGCTTCTCCTGTGGTGGCTGATATGATGCCAGAATATGTGCTGTGGGGCCTCTCTCCTCTTCCTGGGTGCAGGGGTCAAAGTAACTCAATGGTGGCTTCTCCTGTGCTGATTGATATAAAGCTGATGGTTGTGCCATCTGACATGGTTGCCAGGGTCTGATTCAATGGGGGCCTACTCCTGTGGTGGGTGATCTAAATGCCTGATTCTCTGCTGTGAAACCTCTCTCCTCCGTCTGGGTGTAGGGGTCAAAGTCTTTCAAAGTCGCCTTCTCCTGTGCTGATTGATATGAAGCTGATGGTTGTGCCATCTGACATGGTTGCCGGGGTCCCATTAAATTGTGGCCTACTCCTGTGGTGGTTGATATGATGCCTGATTCTCTGATGTGGAACCTCTCTCCTCTGTTTGGGTGAAGGGGTCAAAGTAACTAAATGGTGGCTTCTCCTGTGGTGGCTGATATGATGCCAGAATATGTGCTGTGGGGCCTCTCTCCTCTTCCTGGGTGCAGGGGTCAAAGTAACTCAATGGTGGCTTCTCCTGTGGTGGCTGATATGATGCCAGAATATGTGCTGTGGTGCCTCTCTCCTCTTCCTGGGTGCGGGGGTCAAAGTAACTCAATGGTGGCTTCTCCTGTGGTGGTTGATATGATGCCTGATTCTCTGATGTGGAACCTCTCTCCTCTGTTTGGGTGAAGGGGTCAAAGTAACTAAATGGTGGCTTCTCCTGTGGTGGCTGATATGATGCCAGAATATGTGCTGTGGGGCCTCTCTCCTCTTCCTGGGTGCAGGGGTCAAAGTAACTCAATGGTGGCTTCTCCTGTGGTGGCTGATATGATGCCAGAATATGTGCTGTGGGGCCTCTCTCCTCTTCCTGGGTGCAGGGGTCAAAGTAACTCAATGGTGGCTTCTCCTGTGGTGGCTGATATGATGCCAGAATATGTGCTGTGGTGCCTCTCTCCTCTGTCTGGGTCCAAAGGCCTAAATCACTGAAAGAGGCCTTCTCCTGTGGTGTGTGATATGATGCCTGAATATGTGCTGTGGTGCCTCTCTCCTCTTCCTGGGTGCGGGGGTCAAAGTAACTCAATGGTGGCTTCTCCTGTGGTGGCTGATATGATGCCAGAATATGTGCTGTGGTGCCTCTCTCCTCTTCCTGGGTGCGGGGGTCAAAGTAACTCAATGGTGGCTTCTCCTGTGGTGGCTGATATGATGCCAGAATATGTGATGTGGGGCCTCTCTCCTCTTCCTGGGTGCAGGGGTCAAAGTAACTCAATGGTGGCTTCTCCTGTGGTGGTTAGTATGATGCCAGAATATGTGCTGTGGGGCCTCTCTCCTCTTCCTGGGTGCAGGGGTCAAAGTAACTCAATGGTGGCTTCTCCTGTGGTGGCTGATATGATGCCAGAATATGTGCTGTGGTGCCTCTCTCCTCTTCCTGGGTGCGGGGGTCAAAGTAACTCAATGGTGGCTTCTCCTGTGGTGGCTGATATGATGCCAGAATATGTGCTGTGGGGCCTCTCTCCTCTTCCTGGGTGCAGGGGTCAAAGTAACTCAATGGTGGCTTCTCCTGTGGTGGTTAGTATGATGCCAGAATATGTGCTGTGGGGCCTCTCTCCTCTTCCTGGGTGCAGGGGTCAAAGTAACTCAATGGTGGCTTCTCCTGTGGTGGCTGATATGATGCCAGAATATGTGCTGTGGTGCCTCTCTCCTCTTCCTGGGTGCGGGGGTCAAAGTAACTCAATGGTGGCTTCTCCTGTGGTGGCTGATATGATGCCAGAATATGTGCTGTGGGGCCTCTCTCCTCTTCCTGGGTGCAGGGGTCAAAGTAACTCAATGGTGGCTTCTCCTGTGCTGATTGATATAAAGCTGATGGTTGTGCCATCTGACATGGTTGCCAGGGTCTGATTCAATGGGGGCCTACTCCTGTGGTGGGTGATCTAAATGCCTGATTCTCTGCTGTGAAACCTCTCTCCTCCGTCTGGGTGTAGGGGTCAAAGTCTTTCAAAGTCGCCTTCTCCTGTGCTGATTGATATGAAGCTGATGGTTGTGCCATCTGACATGGTTGCCGGGGTCCCATTAAATTGTGGCCTACTCCTGTGGTGGTTGATATGATGCCTGATTCTCTGATGTGGAACCTCTCTCCTCTGTTTGGGTGAAGGGGTCAAAGTAACTAAATGGTGGCTTCTCCTGTGGTGGCTGATATGATGCCAGAATATGTGCTGTGGGGCCTCTCTCCTCTTCCTGGGTGCAGGGGTCAAAGTAACTCAATGGTGGCTTCTCCTGTGGTGGCTGATATGATGCCAGAATATGTGCTGTGGTGCCTCTCTCCTCTTCCTGGGTGCGGGGGTCAAAGTAACTCAATGGTGGCTTCTCCTGTGGTGGCTGATATGATGCCAGAATATGTGCTGTGGTGCCTCTCTCCTCTTCCTGGGTGCGGGGGTCAAAGTAACTCAATGGTGGCTTCTCCTGTGGTGGCTGATATGATGCCAGAATATGTGCTGTGGTGCCTCTCTCCTCTTCCTGGGTGCAGGGGTCAAAGTAACTAAATGGTGGCTTCTCCTGTGGTGGTTGATATGATGCCTGATTCTCTGCTGTGAAACCTCTCTCCTCCATCTGGGTGTAGGGGTCAAAGTCTTTCAAAGTCGCCTTCTCCTGTGCTGATTGATATAAAGCTGATGGTTGTGCCATCTGACATGGTTGCCAGGGTCTGATTCAATGGGGGCCTACTCCTGTGGTGGGTGATCTAAATGCCTGATTCTCTGCTGTGAAACCTCTCTCCTCCGTCTGGGTGTAGGGGTCAAAGTCTTTCAAAGTCGCCTTCTCCTGTGCTGATTGATATGAAGCTGATGGTTGTGCCATCTGACATGGTTGCCGGGGTCCCATTAAATTGTGGCCTACTCCTGTGGTGGTTGATATGATGCCTGATTCTCTGATGTGGAACCTCTCTCCTCTGTTTGGGTGAAGGGGTCAAAGTAACTAAATGGTGGCTTCTCCTGTGGTGGCTGATATGATGCCAGAATATGTGCTGTGGGGCCTCTCTCCTCTTCCTGGGTGCAGGGGTCAAAGTAACTCAATGGTGGCTTCTCCTGTGGTGGCTGATATGATGCCAGAATATGTGCTGTGGTGCCTCTCTCCTCTTCCTGGGTGCGGGGGTCAAAGTAACTCAATGGTGGCTTCTCCTGTGGTGGCTGATATGATGCCAGAATATGTGCTGTGGTGCCTCTCTCCTCTTCCTGGGTGCGGGGGTCAAAGTAACTCAATGGTGGCTTCTCCTGTGGTGGCTGATATGATGCCAGAATATGTGCTGTGGTGCCTCTCTCCTCTTCCTGGGTGCAGGGGTCAAAGTAACTAAATGGTTGCTTCTCCTGTGGTGGTTGATATGATGCCTGATTCTCTGCTGTGAAACCTCTCTCCTCCATCTGGGTGTAGGGGTCAAAGTCTTTCAAAGTCGCCTTCTCCTGTGCTGATTGATATAAAGCTGATGGTTGTGCCATCTGACATGGTTGCCAGGGTCTGATTCAATGGGGGCCTACTCCTGTGGTGGGTGATCTAAATGCCTGATTCTCTGCTGTGAAACCTCTCTCCTCCGTCTGGGTGTAGGGGTCAAAGTCTTTCAAAATCGCCTTCTCCTGTGCTGATTGATATGAAGCTGATGGTTGTGCCATCTGACATGGTTGCCGGGGTCCCATTAAATTGGGGCCTACTCCTGTGGTGGGTGATCTAAATGCCTGATTCTCTGCTTTGAAACCTCTCTCCTCCGTCCGGGTGTAGGGGTCAAAGTCTGTCAAAGTCGCCTTCTCCTGTGCTGATTGATATAAAGCTTATGCTTGTGCCATCTGACATGGTTGCCGGGGTCTGATTCAATGGTGGCCTACTCCTGTGGTGGGTGATCTAAATGCCTGATTCTCTGCTGTGTAACCTCTCTCCTCCGTCTGGGTGTAGGGGTCAAAGTAACTAAATGGTGGCCTACTCCTGTGGTGGGTGATATGATGCCTGGTTCTCTGCTGTGGGACCTCTCTCCTTTGTCTGGGTGATGTGGTCAAAATAATAGTATGTGACCTTCTCCATTGGTGGGTGACTTGAAGCCTGATTCTGTGCTATGGGACCTCACTCCAATTAATATTGTTTAATTTTTATTTATTTTATGTTAACTCATCATTTCCCTATCTACATTTGTTTGCAGGGGATTTAACTACATTTTGCTGCCTTTTGCAGCCCTCTAGCCCTTTCCGGGTGTGTTTTACAGCCTTTTTAGTGCCCAAAAGTTTGGGTCCCCATTGACTTCTATGGGGTTCGGGTTCGGCCGAACTCGTCGAACCCGAACATCCAGGTGTTCGCTCAACTCTACCCCCTTGTATTCCTGTATCATAATTCCTAATTACAGTCCTTACTCTCCCTGAAGATAATGTTACTCTGAAACACCCTGCAGTTCAGGAAAAATATTGATGAGTATAAACAAATCTTGACTCTTAACCCCTTTAGGACCCTGCCATTTTTTACCTTAAGGACTGGGCCATTTTTAGCAAATCTGACATGTGTCACTTTATGTGGTAATAACTTTAAAACGCATTTACTTATCCAGGTCATTCTGAGATTGTTTTCTCATCACATATTGTATTTCATGACAGTGGTAAATTCTAGTCAAAATATTTCATTTTTATTTATAAAAAATACAAAATTTACTAAATTTTTTGAAGAATTAGCAAATTTCCACATTTCAATTTCTCTACTTTTAAAATAAATAGTAATACCTCCAAAAATAGTTATTACTTTACATTCCCCATATGTCTACTTCATGTTTGGATCATTTTGAAAATTACATTTTATTTTTTTGGGACATTAGAAGGCTTAGAAGTTTAGACGCAAATCTTAACATTTTTAAGAACATTTCCAAAACACCATTTTTTAACGACCAGTTCAGTTATGAAGTCACTTTGTGGGGCTTACATATTAGAAACCACCCATAAATCACCCCAAACTGATTTTACAAACTTTGTTAATCCTTTAGGTATCCCACGACAAGCAAAGAAAAATGGGAATTCAATTTCAAAATTTCCCTTTTTTTAGCAGATTTTACATTTGAATCCTTTTTTTCTGCAACACATCAAGGGTTAACAGCCAAACAAAACTCAAATTCTATTACCTTGATTCTGGAGTTTAAAGAAACACCCAATATGTGCTCAAAAACTGATGTATAGGCGCACAGCAGGCTTCAGAGTGGAAGGAGCACCATATGGCTTTTGGAAAGCGGATTTAGCTGGAATGGTAATTGGGAGCTATGTTGCATATAAAGACACCCTGAGGTGGCCATACAATGGAAACCCCCAAAAAGTGACCCCATTTTGGAAACTACACACCCCTCAAGGAATCTTTCAAGGTGTGTATTGAGCACTTTGTTCTCAAAGATGTTTCCTAGAATTAGGAAACACTTGGCAGTGAAATGAAAAAAAAATAAAAATTTTCACAAATAAGTTGCTTTACACACACATTTTTTACTTTCCTAAAGGGTAACAGGACAAAATGCACCCCAAATTTTTTTCCCCATTTTCGCCCGAATACGGCAACACCCCATATGTGCTCACAAAATGATGTATAGGCGCACAGCTGGGCTCTAGACTCAAACAGCAAAATATGGATTTTGCTGACCTGAATTGGCAGACATTGATTTTAAGTGCCATGTTACATTTAAAAAATACCTGAGGTCCCCAGAAATTAAAAACCCCAAGAAGTGACCCCATTTTGGAAAGAACACCCCTGTACGATCAGTTTAAGTGGTGGAAAGGGTACTTTTCAGCAAACAGGTGTCTCACAGAAGGCAGAAACACTTGTTAAAGGATTTCAAAGCACACATTTGTGAAAATGATAAATTCCCAGCAGACCCCAATTTTTCACTTTCACAAGGTGTTAAAGGAGAAAATGCAGCCCAGTATGTGTTCCCTATTTTCTCCCCATTCAGTAAACACCCCAAATGTGTATAAGCACACAGCAGGTAAACAGCAAAATGTGGATTTTGCTGACAGGCCTTAATTGGCAGACTTGGATTTTAGGTGCCATGTCGCATTTAAAAAATTCCTGAGGTCCCCAGAAATGAAAAACCCCAAGAAGTGACCCCATTTTGGAAAGTGCATCCCTGTAAAAACATTTTAAGCGGTGTAAGGGCACTTTTGACCTAACAGGTGTTTCACCGAAATTAATATGTAGTGGTTGGTGAAAAGTGGATCTGTAAGCTATGCGGACTAAGGCCTCTTTCACACGGCCGTTTTTTTTTTCCGTTTTGCGGGCCGTTTTTTGCGGTCCGTATACGGTCCGTATACGGAACCATTGATTTGAATGGTTCCGCAAAAAAACCGGAATGTACTCCGTATGCATTCCGTTTCCGTATTTCCGTTTTTCCGTTCCGTTTTAACATAGAACATGTCCTATATTTGGCCGCAAATCACGTTCCGTGGCTCCATTAAAGTCTATGGGTCCGCAAAAAAACGGAATGCATACGGAAGTGCATCCGTATGTCTTCCGTATCCGTTCCGTTTTTTGCGGATCCATCTATTGAAAATGTTATGCCCAGCCCAATTTTTTCTATGAAATTACTGTATACTGTATTTGCCATACGGAAAAACGGAACGGAAACGGAAACACAACGGAAACAAAAAACGGAACAACGGATCAGTTTAAAACGGACCGCAAAACATGAAAAGACATACTGTCGTGTGAAAGAGGCCTAAATCAGAGATATCAGGTGGCAAAACTACAGGGTACATCAAGGATGAAAATAAATTAATACTCCATGGTATATTTTAAAACACTCCTGCATGCACAGGCCAGGTTTTTCAGGGCAGGTTTCGCAGTGGTAAAAGGTGTCTTTCCTTATCCCCCTTTTGGAACACACCCTGCATGTTTTTTGGGTCCTTCCCTTCCTTGCTGTCTGGGGCACTTGACCTGGAAAATGTTGCCCTGGTACAACACGGGCACCATGACTTCCTGAAGTACTGGGACCCTCCCCGGCCTGGCTTTGAAAAACTAAGACTGCACATTGCCATCTGTACAATGTGTAAGGCCAGCTTTTTGTACCACACTTTCGTTTTTTGTGTGGCACTGTAGGGCTTCAGAAGTTGATCTGAAAGATCCACTCCTCCCATGTGCCTGTTGTAGTCCAGGATAAAAACTGGTTTGGGGGTAGTGGTTGTGGTACCTCATACAGGAGCAGGGGAGCTGGTGTTAGTGTGAATGGTGGTCAGTACAAGGACGTCCCTCTTGTCCTTGTAATTAACCATCAGCATGTTCTCATAGAGGAAAGCCCTACGTTCACCCATTCTCAGTGGTTTCCCTACCAGGGATCTAGGGAGGCCTCACTGATTTTTGCGCACTGTGCCACAAGCCACAGTATCTCTGGCAGTAAGGGACATGAATAGGGGTATGCTGGTATAATAATTATCCACATAGAGGTGGTAATCCTTATCCAGCAGTGGGTGCAGTAAGTCCCACACGAACCTCCTACTAATTTCACGGATTAGGGGAGGGGGGCATTCTGGGGTTTCTATCCGGGAATCTTTCCCTTTGTAAATGCGGAACTTGTGGGTGTACCCAGAGCTACTCTCACAAAGTTTGTAAATCTTTATGCCATACCTTGCACATTTGCTAGGCAGATACTGGCGGAATCTAATCCTCCCTTTGAAAAGTAATAGGGCCTCATCTACACAGACATTTTTATCAGGTTTGTACACCTCAGCAAACTTGGTGTTAAAGTGGTCAATGACCAGCCTAACTTTGAACAGACAGTCAAATGTCGGGTCGTTTTGGGGTGGGCACTGTGCATTGTTGTTGTAGTGTTGGAATTTCCAAATTGACTCAAATCTAATGTTGGGCGAGCATGCTCGGCCGAACATCAGTTTGGATCGAGCATCGCTATGCTCGGCACATCGCAATGTTCGGCCGAACACCGCGTGTGCTCGAGCGTGATGCTCAAATCTCTTTCCCACACCTTTGTTGGCTGCTACGCAGCCAATAAACGTGCAGGTAGTACTGGTAAGTACTGCCATTCACAGCAATGCCGTAGCCATTATAGCACCCGATGACACGTGTTCGGCTCAGTTTTAGTCAGAAAGAGCTGTGCTGAAGAAGGGACAGATAGTGTAGGGTGTGAAATAGTAATTTTATTGAAAAAACTTGTTAGAGAGCCAAAAGTCCTTTTAAGGACTATTGTTGTATCTGGCAGCAATATAATTATTGGCGCAACCTGCGCTAAATTGCGTGGCATTGTTAGAGAAACCCAAAAGTCCTTTTAAGGACTATTGTATCTGGCAGCAATATAATTATTAGCGCAACCTGCCCTAAATTGCGTGGAATTGTTAGAGAGATCCAAAAGTCCTTTTAAGGACTATTGTTGTATTTGGCAGCAATTGTTTGGCCGCTGCAGACATCGACATTATCTGTGCTACATCTCCTGTGTAACGTGTGCACAGCCTAAAAATATCTGTGATATCCAGTGTACTTTTTCCGTAGACGGTGTCGGCTGCAGACAATTACATTACCTGAGCTACATCTCCTGTATAACGTTTGCATACCTGAAATATCAGTGACATTTAGTCAAATTTTTTTGCTGCTGGTGGCAGCGACATTACCTGCGCTACATCTCCAGTATAAAGTTAGCGCATCCAAAATAACAGTGACATTCAGTGTAATTTTTTTCGCCGCTAGTGACAGTGACATTACCTGCGCTACATCTCCTGTACAACGTTTGCCCATCCTAAATATCAGTGACATTAATTCAGTGTAATTTTTTATCAGCTGCTGTTGACAGCAACATTACTTTCGCTCTACCTCCTGTATAACTATTGCGCATCCTAAATATTAGTGACATTAATTCAGTGTAATTTTTTTATTAGCCACTGGTGACAGCGACAATACTTGCGCTATACCTCCTGTATAACATTTGCGCATCCTAAATATCAGTGACATTAATTCAGTGTAATTTTTTATTAGCCGCTGGTGACAGCGACATTACTTGCGCTATACCTCCTGTATAACATTTGCACATCCTAATATTATCTGTGACATTCAGTGTACGGTTTTCATAAACGCTGAGGACAGTGACATTATCTGTGCTACATCTCCTGTGTAACGTGTGCGCATCCTAATTATCAGTGACATTCATTCAGTGTAATTTTTTATTAGGCGGTGGTGACAGCGACATTGCTTGCGCTATGCCTCCTGTTTAACGTGTGCACATCCTAAAAATATCAGTGACATTCTGTGTACTTTATTTGCGCATACACTTACAAAACCTGCACTACTGTACGTGTGACATACTTGCAAGCATATATACCATTTAATATGCGCAAGGAGAGCGGTAAGGGACGGGAAAGTGGCTTTGCTGCTGATGGTGAACGCAGAGGCCGTGCCCTGGGTGCGGTGAAACTGTGCCTGCTGCCAGAGTGCAAGAAATACACTCATCCACCATACCTATCTTCATGTCCCAGTTTGGAGGGCAGCGCAGGACACCACTCTCGAAGTCAGCCCAGTGCGACCAGGTGCTGGGTTGGATTGCAGCAGATAATTCTTCCAGTCAGTTAAGCACCACCCTGTCTTCTACAAAGTCCAGTCTCAGTAGCCAAGAGTCTGGTCAACAGAATACTCACCCTGATACTCCTTTCTCCCACCATGGAGAGTCAAACAAGTGATCCCACACTCGGATATTCTGAGGAGCTCTTTTCATCGCCATTCCTTGATTTGGGCCTCTTGACAAGCCTGCTTCAAGAGGGACATCAGGAGATCTTGTGCCCTGTTTCCCAAACTCTTGAGAATCCATAGTCACAAGAAGATGACGGTGGGGAACGGCAATTAGTGTTTTACGAGGTGGATAATGATGAGACACAGTTGCCAATAAGTCAACCTCAATTAGTGTCTCAAGATGTTGACAATGAGGATGAGACACAGTTGTCAATAACTGAGGTTGTTGTTAGGTCAACAAGTCATGAAGTCACTGACCCAACCTGGGAAGGTGGCAAGCCGAGCGAGGATAGCAGTACAGAGGGGGAGGGATCTGCAGCACCGCAACAGGCTGGAAGAGGCAGTGGGTGGCAAAAGGTAGAAGGCAGGCCACACCAAACAGGCCCGCAACTGTTCCCCGGAGAACCCCCTTGCGGCAATCTCCCTTGCTAAGGGGTAGGTGTTCCACAGTCTGGCGCTTTTTTGAGGAAAGTGCGGTCAATAAAAGAATTGTCATTTGCAACCTATGCCGTACCACAAAAAGCAGGGGCATAAACACTAGCAACCTCACCACCACCATCATGAACCGCCAAATGGCATCAAAGCACCCTAATAGGTGGGCCGAACGCCTGGGTCCACAATCAGTGTCTGCCGGTCACACCACTGCCTCCTCTTCCCCTGTGTTATGTGCTGGCCAATCCTCTGTCCAAGACGCAGGTCCGGATGCTTCCCGAAATGCACCTGGACCTTCGCAAGCACCATCATCTAGCACATCCACTTCTGTGTCCCAGCGCAAATACCCCAGGCCTTTGAACGAAAGCGCAAATACCCGCCCACCCACTCACAGGCCATAACACTAAATGCTCACTTTTCCAAATTACTGGCCCTGGAAATGTTGCCACTTAGGCTTGTGGACACTGAGGCTTTCCGCAGCCTGATGGCGGTGGCCGTCCCACGTTACTCTGTCCCCAGCTGCCAATATTTTTCACGGTGTGCAGTCCCAGCCTTAGACCAGCATGTGTCCCGTAACATCACCCGTGCCCTGACCAACCCAGTTATTGGGAAGGTCCACTTAACAACTGACACATGGACAAGTGCTTTTGGCCAGGGCCCCTACATTTCCCTGACCGGACACTGTGTGAACTTTGTGGAGACCGGGAGCGAGTCGTACCTTGGGATGGCACAGGTGCTACCGACACAACAAGGATTGCGAGCTCTATTTCCATCAGCGTTTCTGTCACCGCCTATGTTTGTTGCTGCAACCCCCCCTTCTTCTCCTCTCCCTCCTCCTATGTCATAGCAGGAAATAATAGCAGAATGCTTGGGTGTATAGGGAGAGGAATTACCAGTAGAAAGAGGGAGGTGCTCATGCCGCTCTTCAGAGCACTAGTGAGACCTCATTTGGAGTATTGTGCTCAGTACTGGAGACGATATCTCCAGAAGGATATTGATACTTTGGAGAGAGTTCAGAGAAGAGCTACTAAACTGGTACATGGATTGCAGGATAAAACTTACCAGGAAAGATTAAAGGACCTTAACATGTATAGCTTGGAAGAAATACGAGACAGAGGGGATAGGATAGAAACTTATAAATACATAAAGGGAATCAACAAGGTAAAAGAGGAGAGAATATTTAAAAGAAGAAAAACTCCTACAAGAGGACATAGTTTTAAATTAGAGGGGCAAAGGTTTAAAAGTAATATCAGGAAGTATTACTTTACTGAGAGAGTAGTGGATGCATGGAATAGCCTTCCTGCAGAAGTGGTAGCTGCAAATACAGTGAAGGAGTTTAAGCATGCATGGGATAGGCATAAGGCCATCCTTCATATAAGATAAGGCCAGGGGCTATCCATAGTATTCAGTATATTGGGCAGACTAGATGGGCCAAAAGGTTCTTATATGCCAACACATTCTATGTCTATGTTTCTATGTTTCCTCCACTTCCACCTCTGAATTATTATCTTGCAGCACCAGTCAGACATCAGTCAGTAGCTGGAAGCAGTGAAGCACTGCAGTGGGGAAGCGGCAACAAGCAGTGCTTAGACTGATCTGCTTAGGTGACAAACAGCACACCGCCACAGAGCTGTTGCAGGGGATAAGAGACCAGACTGAGCTATGGCTCTCACCACTCAACCTACAACCAGGCATGGTTGTGTCTGATAATGGCCGTAACTTGGTGGCGGCTTTTGGAGCTCGGCAAGCTCACACACATACCATGCCTAGCCCACGTGTTCAACCTAGTGGTTTAGCGGTTTCTCAAAACCTACCCAAATTTGCCTGAGCTACTGGTGAAGGTGCTCCGCATGTGTGCAATACTATGGAAAACTGCGGCACTCCAATAATGTAGAAAATTTCTCCTTTATTTCACATGTGTGCCCATTTCCGCAAGTCATCGACAGTTTCCGCCGGTCTGACAACTCTGCAACAGTACATGCAATTACCAGCTCACCGACTGTTGTGCGACGTGAGCATGCGTTGCAACTCCACGTTCCACAATTTGGCCAGGCTTTGTGAGCAGCAGAGGGCAGTGGTGGAATACCAGCTGCAACATAGTCATCTCCTTTCCAGTCAGCTATCGCTCTTCACAAGCGATGAGCAGGTATTGATGTCTGACCTCTGTGAGGTTTTACGCAACTTTGAGGAATCAACACAGATGGTGAGCGGCGATAATGCTATTATCAGTGTAACCATCCCACTTCTGTGTCTACTCAAATGCTTGTTGCTCCTAATTAAGGCGGACACTTTTCATGTGGAAGAGGTGGAAATGGGGGAAGATAGTACACAGGATGATAGCCAGACCACCCTTAGTTCATATTCTCAGCGCAAATTGGATTATGATGATGAGGAGGAGGAGGAGCAGTAGACGATTTCCTCCGCTACAGAGGGTAGTACCCATGGAAGTTTTATTCCATCTGTTCAGCATGGATGAGTAGAAGAGGAGGAAGAGGATGAGGAGATTGAGAGTCATCCTCCTGATGAGGATAGCGAAGTCTTGTCTGTTGGGACTCTGGCACACATGGCTAACTTTAAGTTAGGCTGCCTTTCCAGTGACCCTTGCATTGTACGCATTTTGGCCAACACCGATTACTGGTTGTTCACCCGCAAAATGGTGCAATACCAGAAGGTCCTTATGGAAAAATTGCTCCAAAAATGTCCAGCTGGCAACGCTCGCTGCAGAGTATGTAGTTCCTTGGCCAACCGAGAAAGAGGAGATTAGGGGAACACACAGCAGTTCCAACAGAGGCAGGGCAACACTCTCCAAGGCCTGGGACAGTTTTATGACACCCTGCCAGCACCCTAAATCTGATGCGTGGCCTAGTGTCACAAGGGGGAAAATTTTTTGTAAGATGGTGAAGGAGTACGCAGCAGACTGTGTCAGCGTCCTTAGTGATCCCTCTGTGCCTTACAACTATTAGGTGTCGAAGCTGGACACGTGGCACGAACTGGCGCTCTACACCTTGGAGGTGCTGGCCTGCCCCGCCGCGAGCGTTTTGTCAGAGCATGTGTTTAGTGCTGCTGGGGGCATAATAACTGATAAGTGCATCCGCCTGTCAACTGAAAATGGTTGACTCTTATGTTAACAAGGCCTGGATTGCCCCTGACTTCTCTTCTTCACAAGAGGAAAACGGCTGAACATAAAGGCACTCTAAATGTGACTTTTATGGTGTACTGAATACACTGTATTACGATGCACCCCTTCCACCACTAAAAAGGGTATATGGTTCAATCTCCCTTTTCTCGTCCTCCTCCTCCATCATATGAACATGCTAATTAGGCTGCCCTCACTCCTAATGTTTTAGAGGGTCCGCTCAGCAGCAGGCTCTCACCCATAATGTTTTAGAGGGTCACCAGCAGGCCCTCGTCCATAATGTTTTTGAGGGTCACCAGCAGGCCCTCGCCCATAATGTTTTAGAGGGTCACCAGCAGGCCCTTGCCCATAATGTTTTTGAGGGTCACGAGCAGCCCCTCCACATAATGTTTTAGAGGGTCACCAGTAGGCCCTTATTCCTAATGTTATAGAGGGTCAACAGCAGGCCCTTGTTCTTAATGTTTTAGTGGGTCACCAGCGGGCATTTGCCCATAATGTTTTTGAGGGTCACCAGCAGGCCCTCACCCATAATGTTTTAGAGGGTCACCAGCAGGCCCTCGCCCCTAATGTTTTATATGGTCAGCTCAGTAGAATACCCGTACCCCTAATGTTTTACATGGTCAGCTCAGCAGCAGGCCCTCATCCCTAATGTTTTAGATGGTCAGATCAGCAGCAGGCACTCGCCCCTAATGTTTTAGAGGGTCAGCTCAGCAGCAGACCCTCACCCCTAATGTTTTAGATGGTCAGATCAGCAGCAGACCCTCACCCCTAAAGTTTTAGATGGTCAGATCAGCAGCAGGCCCTTAACCTAATGCTTTAGAGGGTCAGATCAGCAGCTGGCACTCGCCCCTAATGTTTTAGAGGGTCAGCTCAGCAGCAGACCCCCTCCCTTAATGTTTTAGATGGTCAGCTCAGCAGCAGGCCCTCTCCCCTAATGTTTTAGAGGGTCAGATCAGCAGCAGACCCTCACACCTAACGTTTTAGATGGTCAGCTCAGCAGTAGACCCTCACACCTAATGTTTTAGATGGTCAGCTCAGTAGCAGGCACTCGCCCCTAATGTTTTAGAGGGTCAGCTCAGCAGCAGACCCTCACACCTAATATTTTAGGTCAGATCAGCAGCAGGCCCTCGCCCCTAATGTTTTAGATGGTAAGATCAGCAGCAGACCCTCACCCCTAATGTTTTAGATGGTCAGATCAGCAGCAGGCCCTTTACCCTAATGCTTTAGAGGGACAGATCAGCAGCTGGCACTCGCCCCTAATGTTTTAGAGGGTCAGCTCAGCAGCAGACCCTCACCCCTAATGTTTTAGATGGTCAGCTCAGCAGCAGGCACTCACCCCTAATGTTTTAGAGGGTCAACAGTAGGCCCTCGCCCATAATGTTTTAGAGGGTCACCAGCAGGCCCTTGCCCATAATGTTTTTGAGGGTCACCAGCAGCCCTTCCACATAATGTTTTAGAGGGTCACCAGTAGGCCCTTGTTCCTAAATTATAGAGGGTCAACAGCAGGCCCTTGTTCTTAATGTTTTAGAGGGTCACCAGCGGGCACTCGCCCATAATGTTTTAGAGGGTCACCAGCAGGCCCTTGTTCTTAATGTTTTATATGGTAAGCTCAGTAGAATACCCATACCCCTAATGTTTTACATGGTCAGCTCAGCAGCAGACCCTCAACCCTAATGTTTTACATGGTCAGCTCAGCAGCAGGCCCTCTCCCCTAATGTTTTACATGGTCAGATCACCAGCAGGCATTCACCCCTAATGTTTTAGAGGGTCAGCTCAGCAGCAGACCCCCTCCCTTAATGTTTTAGATGGTCAGCTCAGCAGCAGGCCCTCTCCCCTAATGTTTTAGAGGGTCAGATCAGCAGCAGACCCTCACACCTAACGTTTTAGATGGTCAGCTCAGCAGTAGACCCTCACACCTAATGTTTTAGATGGTCAGCTCAGTAGCAGGCACTCGCCCCTAATGTTTTAGAGGGTCAGCTCAGCAGCAGACCCTCACACCTAATATTTTAGGTCAGATCAGCAGCAGGCCCTCGCCCCTAATGTTTTAAAGGGTCAGCTCAGCAGCAGACCCTCACCCCTAATGTTTTAGATGGTTAGCTCAGCAGCAGGCACTCACCCCTAATGTTTTAGAGGGTCACCAGCGGGCACTCGCCCATAATGTTTTAGAGGGTCACCAGCAGGCCCTTGTTCTTAATGTTTTAGAGGGTCACCAGCAGGCCTTCACCCCTAATGTTTTATATGGTCAGCTCAGTAGAATACTCATACCCCTAATGTTTTACATGGTCAGCTCAGCAGCAGACCCTCACCCCTAATGTTTTAGATGGTCAGATCAGCAGCAGGTCCTTTACCCTAATGCTTTAGAGGGACAGATCAGCAGCTGGCACTCGCCCCTAATGTTTTAGAGGGTCAGCTCAGCAGCAGACCCTCACCCCTAATGTTTTAGATGGTCAGCTCAGCAGCAGGCACTCGCCCCTAATGTTTTTGAGGGTCACCAGCAGGCCCTCGCTCATAATGTTTTAGAGGGTCACCAGTAGGCCCTTGTTCTTAATGTTTTTGAGGGTCACCAGCAGGCCTCGCCCATAATGTTTTAGAGGGTCACCAGTAGGTCCTTGTTCATAATTTTTTGAGGGTAACCAGCAGGCCCTCGCCCCTAATGTTTTATATAGTCAGCTCAGTAGAAGACCCTTACCCATAATGTTTTAGATGGTCAGCTCAGCAGCAGACCCTCAACCCTAATGTTTTACATGGTCAGCTCAGCAGCAGGCCCTCTCCCCTAATGTTTTACATGGTCAGATCAGCAGCAGGCATTCACCCCTAATGTTTTAGAGGGTCAGCTCAGCAGCAGACCCCCACCCTTAATGTTTTAGATGGTCAGCTCAGCAGCAGGCCCTCTCCCCTAATGTTTTAGAGGGTCAGATCAGCAGCAGACCCTCACACCTAATGTTTTAGATGGTCAGCTCAGCAGTAGACCCTCACACCTAATGTTTTAGATAGTCAGCTCAGTAGCAGGCACTCACCCCTAATGTTTTAGAGGGTCAGCTCAGCAGCAGACCCTCACACCTAATATTTTAGGTCAGATCAGCAGCAGGCCCTCGCCTCTAATGTTTTAAAGGGTTAGCTCAGCAGCAGGCCCTCGCCCCTAATGTTTTAGATGGTCAGATCAGCAGGCCATCAATCATCATTTTTCAAGGCTGTGTATGATGCCCTCCTTTATGTGTAATAAAGGGTGTATTGTGGTGCCAGTTCCTGGTAATTTTTGGCAGCCCTTTCACTTAGTGCATAGGCTTTATGAGTGTAGGAGTCCCACTACCTGAACAATTGTACCACAATGTGAATGAGGCCCTCCTTTATGTGATATACAGGTTGTATCGGAGTGCCTCTTCCTTGTGATTTTTGGCAGCACTTGCTCTTTATATACAAGTAAATATACAGAAAAAAATGTTTTCTCTAACAGCGACCTGGGAGTACAAGATGCAACCAGACATCCTCCCCATGCTTTTCCCGAACCATTTCAGTGGCGTTTCCATCAATTTCTGACCTTTTCCTGTGAACCAGACACCCTCCCCTCTTCAGAGCAGGGGGTGCCTGGTTTAATGCTCGAATTCTCTCATTGACTTCGATTGTGCTCGGGTGCTCAGTAGAGCACCCGAACATCCCGAGGTGTTCTACTCAAGCACCTAAGCACTTTGGTGCTCGACCAACACTACTCAAATCGCTTCTGGGTCATGGTGTTACTGTAAATTGGAGTCTGGTAGAAAATGTCCGAACTCCAATATTGTCTAACATTTTTGCTTTTTTTACAACGCCCATATGCAGCACGAGTCCCCAAAACTTCATCATCTCTGCTGCACTTACTGGGGTCCAAACTAGGGGTCTAGCGTATGCCGATGTAGGGTTCTGAGCAATGAATTGTTGGGTGTATAATTTGGTTTGGGCCACCATTAAATTTACAAAATCTTCAAAGAAGAAGATTTAGAAAAAAATCTAGTTCAGTGAAGGCCTCACAGTATCTGCATTTTGGAATTGCCCTCGAAATCCGGGATTTTGGGGCTGATAATTGTCAGGGAGTGGGGTCATATGGGCTCACTCTGGAGGGCTTCCTCAGCTGCTATTCTGGGGAGCCTTCTAGAGGGTCCCTCATCAGCGTATGATGATGATGATGAGGGGGTAGAGGAATAGAGGAAAGTGGCATCCACTTCTCAGTATCAGCTGAGTATACTTGTAGGGACGACGGGCTAATTTAAATTTATTGGGGTGTGACGTGTTAAATGTGTAAACCTTTATTTAGTGTGAGGGGTGTGTATATTGTGTTTTCACACGTTTTCCTTCAGTGGAACAATGGAGCTTCAGGAAGTGCAGGGGCGTCAAATGGCCGCTCGCTATGTCCAGATGTTGCAGAGAGCATTCCTCATGACTGAGGGCCCTTGTCTGTGTGGTAACGACTGGGTTTTTCAACAGGACAACGCTACAGTACACAATGCCCGCAGGACAAGGGACTTCTTCCAGGAGAATAACATCACTCTTTTGGCCCATCCTGCATGTTCCCCTGATCTGAATCTATTGAGAACCTTTGGGGATAGATGGCAAGGGAAGTTTACAAAAATGGACATCAGTTCCAGACAGTAGATGGCCTTCGTGCGGCCGTCTTCACCACTTGGAGAAATGTTTCCACTCACCTCCTGGAAACGCTTGCATCAATCATGCCGAAACGAATTTTTGAAGTGATAAACAATAATGGCGGAGCTACTCATTACTGAGTTCATGTTTGGAAGTTGGATTTCTGTTTTGGGGGGGTTTAGTTTTTTTTGGGAGGTGTGATCCTAAACTTTTGATCAGCTAAAAAACAGCCTGTTTCAGTTTATTTGTTGTTTTCATTAAATTGAATGCTCAAAAAATGTTTTGTCTCACTCCCATTTCTTCTTGTTGCATGTTGAAGCTCTACTTGGAACCTTGTTAAGATCCAGCCATGCTAAACATGATTTTTTTGCCATTTTTCAAGTGGTCTTGATGTTAACTATGTCTTGTGGTGTTCTGATGTTAACTATGTCTTGTGGTGTCTTTATGTTTATTGCAGCTTATGGTCCTGTGTTCCTGTGTGATGTGTCCTGTGTCTGTTTATGTTGTTGAGGACTGCAGCACTTATGCATGGATTCCAGGCTGTGTGTCTGTGGCAGGTAGGTGTGGTACTAGTTTTACTATCTGCCATTGCCATATGCTGTTTATGTTTCCCCTTTCCTGTGCAGCTTGGCCAGTGAGACTCCTGTTCGTCCGTGCCTAGGAGGAACAGGTCGTCTTACCCTGCTCCTAGCACAAGGCTATCCTGAGGGCTAGTAGGGACCCTAGATTCTGGAGTATGAGCCCTCCTACCATCAGGGTCGGCTCATACAGTTAGGAGTCAGGTTCAGAATTAGGGATGCGTTAGGAGGTGACCTGCTCCCTGATCCTGTCGTCCTGGCCTAGCAGCTACCCATATCTTTGACATTGCACGGCTGAGGGTTTCCCCCACTCTCAGCCGTGACAGATACATGACGAAAGATGACCCAGCATTTTCATGCATTCTCTTATGGAGCAAGCCAGAGCACTCAGGAATTGCCTGATTTTGACCTTCAGATCCTGGACCTTTGGGGAGGATAGGAAAGATTTATGGAGGATGGAATCTAGAAGGATGCCCAGAAAAACTCTCTGATTGTCTGGAAGAAGGCTGGACTTCTCCCAATTGACTATCCAGCCAAGATCCTGAAGATGAGCAAGGACCACCTGGATATGTGATTGAAGCGGATCTGTACTTTCCGTCACAACTAACTGATCGTCCAGTTATGGAACTATTAGTATTCCCATGCGGCTTAAGGAGGTCACTACTTCTGCCATGACTTTGGAGAAGATGCGAGGGGCAGAAGATATTCTGAAAGGAAGACAGTTGAACTGATAATGATGAACCCTTCCTTCCAGCTGTATCGCAAATCTTAGATACTTCCTGGATTGAGGATGGATCGGGATGTGGAAGTACGCATCCTTGAGGTCTATCGTGGCCATCATAGCCCCTTTATTGATAGGTTTCACTGCAGACTTCACTGTTTCCATTTTGAATCTGTGGTAGATGATATGTTTGTTCAGTGGCTTAAAATTTATAATAGTCCTGAACTTGCCGCTTGATTTTTGAAGTAAAAATAAAGGGGAATAGTGACCCCTTCCTATTTCCCAGCTGGGAATGCATTCTATTGCCCCTAGGCATAATAACTGTCTTATGCCGTCGGACAGAAAAGACATTTGAGATAAGGGGAACCGGGTTAAGGTGAATTTTTGTGGGGGAAGAGATTCTAGTTCTATCGCGTAACCTTCTCTTATAATGTTGATAATAAAAGGGTCTGCGATAACACGCTCCCAGGTATCTATGAAGGATATGAGTCTTCTCCCAACCCTGATGGCATCATTGCTTGGAGGAGGAAGGGGAAGGATCTCCTTTATTGGGATTGAAGAGGAAATTTCTTCCTTTCCCCCCTTTTGTATAGCTTTACCTCCCTGTATTCCCTCTATCTGTTTTGTTATCCTGAGTGTCACGGTGGGGAGTGGGGGAAACCCCCCACCGTACGATATAAGGTATGAGGGGAAGCAGCTAGGCTGGGATCAAGGAGCAGGTCACCTCCTAAAGCATCCCTAATCCTCGCCCTAACTCCTCACCGTATGAGAGGACCTGGATGGTAGGACGGCTCATACCCAGGATACCTAAGACACTGAGTCGCCCTGACAATCCCTCATATAGGAGCAGGAGAGAGACGACCTGTTCTTCCAAGAGCAGGAGTCTCTACAGGCCTAACAGCAAGGAGAGGAAGCCAAGTGGAACGGCAGGTAAGTATCCAGTGGCGGGGATAATCACTGAACCCATAACCCAGGAAGGCACGGTAACTTACCTGACGCAGCTGCTGGACGGCACAACAGAAGACCACACCAAGGTGAACTGGAACCCATGCAACCGTACTGCAATCCGAACACCATACTGGACTCAGTACGTACTGACACACAAAGGAACCAGCACTCCAGCAACAGCTCACAAACTTGACTTTTGGTTTACCCCTCCGGGAAACCATGAGAATCCCTTCCGGAGGCCACAACAGACAAACAGGGGAAAATCTAGCATCCATGCCGGACAAAATACACCAAACACTGACAAGACATGGAACAACAACTAGACGTACAACAACCCCAAAGCATATACCCACACCAAACATAACAACAGGTAAGGTAGGGAAAATGGAGGAGAAATAAGGAAGACATCCTGTATGTGTGGCAATGGGATAAATACAATCAATAATATGATAAAAGTGATCACAATTTAATTAATAAACAAAATACAATAAAATACACAATAAAATAAAACATATGTGAACGCTAAAATATGAAATAGCAGCACTGATATGGTAGTTCGTTTGTAAATTTATGATATGAAGTTCATATATGCCAACGACCAAACGTGATTAGGTATAGTGGTTTGTCCTTTCAATCACAAAATTTTATAAGGTGCAAAAGAACGCGAAACAAGCGTAAAGTCTGATGGTTGTGCAGTTTAGGCAAAAAATTCAGCACAGATATGTTGTCTCCTGAATAGCGGTAAATTGCAGTCACTGTAATGCAGTACTCCTAAGGTAAGGGAGATATCGGATCTTACCTTGAGCCGACTGAAGTAGAAAGCAAAGACACTCACGTGTATGGTGCGACTGATCCCGCACTTGGAAGTAACGCCGAAGCAATGCGGTCTATAGCGTGCTGTTTGCTTGACCGTCTGTATCGCAGAGTGTGCTGCGTCCCACGTGATCCGTGACGTCTCCGGTCTGGGACTTCAGATCTCGCGATATTCTGCCAGAAGTCCCAGACCGGAGACGTCACGGATCACGTGGGACGCAGCACACTCTGCGATACAGACGGTCAAGCAAACAGCACGCTATAGACCGCATTGCTTCGGCGTTACTTCCAAGTGCGGGATCAGTCGCACCATACACGTGAGTGTCTTTGCTTTCTACTTCAGTCGGCTCAAGGTAAGATCCGATATCTCCCTTACCTTAGGAGTACTGCATTACAGTGACTGCAATTTACCGCTATTCAGGAGACAACATATCTGTGCGTTCTTTTGCACCTTATAAAATTTTGTGATTGAAAGGACAAACCACTATACCTAATCATGTTTGGTCGTTGGCATATATGAACTTCATATCATAAATTTACAAACGAACTACCATATCAGTGCTGCTATTTCATATTTTAGCGTTCACATATGTTTTATTTTATTGTGTATTTTATTGTATTTTGTTTATTAATTAAATTGTGATCACTTTTATCATATTATTGATTGTATTTATCCCATTACCACACATACAGAGTGCCAGTCCAATTTATTCATCTATTTTTTAATACTCGTCTGTAAGGGTGATACAGTTCTTCCTGGCCTAGAGCACCTGGTCCTTTTTTGCATATAGAGTGAGCTATTCCTCAAACATTTCTCTATAAGGAAGACATCGCTGGAGATATCGATGTCCCACTAGGTGGCCCTCACACTGGAAGATGGAACAACCAGACAAAAAGCATAACTCCAGCACACACCAAGGCTGTTGTACTCCAGCCTTGTTTGGTGTTGGAGCTCTGCTCCTTTCCTGGGTGAACTTGAACAGTACTTGAGGGCCACCTTGTTGGACCTACTGTCACGGTGGGGAGTGGGGGAAACCCACCACCGTACAATGTTGGCCTAGTTTCTACCCCATCTTCCCCAACATTGTACGGTGGGGTGTTTCCCCCACTCCCAACCGTTACACTGAGGTTTAGGGAAAGTCGTCCAGTTGTACACTTTCACCTAGGGCGGACCTTGCAAGTAGGCAGGGACAGAGGTGTGGGTTGAGCTCAGGGCTGTGCATGCTCTCCCCTTCCGTGACACTCCAGGTCTCTCTCTCTCTCTCTCTAGAGAGAGAGAGAGACAATTTCAGCATTCACATTTCTTTTGCACCGCAGACCTCACAATCTCTTTAAATTGGGCTTCTGGCACTTTAAGCTCGGCAGCACCCAGCTTTGTGTGCCATTCATGTCTAAAGCATCCTCCATCACATGTGACAACTTGGAGTAATTTAGCTCTCCTGAATCGCCATCTTCTCTCCTGCTTAGACAGTTGGCACACCTCAAGAACAACAATATAACAAAATAATAGCAAAGACAGGTGCACGCTGCAGTCTTACTAAACCCTCAAACTGATTTTAAAATTGAGAGATTAGTCAACATATCCTACGGTGTAGGACATGTCTAAGCCCGGGCACCACGCCAAGGTTTCTCAAGTAGCCCGGGACCTAACACTCTCCTAACTGAGCCGTATGGGCAATACCAGGAGCCAGTGGGCAAATTACAGGAGCATGAGGCCAACTCACAAACAACTCACCAGTTACCTCCAGCATGTAACCATGCTAGCAGAGGGAGGAGTCTGCGAGTCCCACTCAAGACTGGCTGATATAGCCCAGGCCTCACAGGTGCACCTAAATGTGACCTGTAGATGGAAAACAGGCACATTTAAATTGGAGTTTATACACCTCCAGGAATCTCTATATATACAAACTGAAAAGACTAGCGTGGTATTAGCAGGAGGTGCTCAAACCCACATGCAGTCGTGCATATATATAGGGGAGCAGATCCTGCACTTGTGGCCCGTTGCTAATGGTGATCCCCAGCAAAAATGCATACGGTGGAGGATGCCTGCAGCGAACCACAAGTACCACAATAGACATCCTACACAAGGTAGCAATTGTGTGGATGTAATAATCAATATAACAATATAACAAAATAATAGCAAAGACAGGTGCACGCTGCAGTCTTACTAAACCCTCAAACTGATTTTAAAATTGAGAGATTAGTCAACATATCCTACGGTGTAGGACATGTCTAAGCCCGTGCACCACGCCAAGGTTTCTCAAGTAGCCCGGGACCTAACACTCTCCTAACTGAGCCGTATGGGCAATACCAGGAGCCAGTGGGCAAATTACAGGAGCATGAGGCCGACTCACAAACAACTCACCAGTTACCTCCAGCATGTAACCATGCTTGCAGTGGGAGGAGGGAGGAGTCTGCGAGTCCCACTCAAGACTGGCTGATATAGCCCAGGCCTCACAGGTGCACCTAAATGTGACCTGTAGATGGAAAACAGGCACATTTAAATTGGAGTTTATACACTTCCAGGAATCTCTATATATACAAACTGAAAAGACTAGCGTGGTATTAGCAGGAGGTGCTCAAACCCACATGCAGTCGTGCATATATATAGGGGAGCAGATCCTGCACTTGTGGCCCGTTGCTAATGGCGATCCCCACCAAAAATGCATACGGTGGAGGATGCCCGCAGCGAACCACAATTACCACAATAGACATCCTACACAAGGTAGCAATTGTGTGGATGTAATAATCAATATAACAATATAACAAAATAATAGCAAAGACAGGTGCACGCTGCAGTCTTACTAAACCCTCAAACTGATTTTAAAATTGAGAGATTAGTCAACATATCCTACGGTGTAGGACATGTCTAAGCCCGGGCACCACGCCAAGGTTTCTCAAGTAGCCCGGGACCTAACACTCTCCTAACTGAGCCGTATGGGCAATACCAGGAGCCAGTGGGCAAATTACAGGAGCATGAGGCCAACTCACAAACAACTCACCAGTTACCTCCAGCATGTAACCATGCTTGCAGTGGGAGGAGGGAGGAGTCTGCGAGTCCCACTCAAGACTGGCTGATATAGCCCAGGCCTCACAGGTGCACCTAAATGTGACCTGTAGATGGAAAACAGGCACATTTAAATTGGAGTTTATACACCTCCAGGAATCTCTATATATACAAAATGAAAAGACTAGCGTGGTATTAGCAGGAGGTGCTCAAACCCACATGCAGTCGTGCATATATATAGGGGAGCAGATCCTGCACTTGTGGCCCGTTGCTAATGGCGATCCCCAGCAAAAATGCATACGGTGGAGGATGCCCGCAGCGAACCACAAGTACCACAATAGACATCCTACACAAGGTAGCAATTGTGTGGATGTAATAATCAATATAACAATATAACAAAATAATAGCAAAGACAGGTGCACGCTGCAGTCTTACTAAACCCTCAAACTGATTTTAAAATTGAGAGATTAGTCAACATATCCTACGGTGTAGGACATGTCTAAGCCCGGGCACCACGCCAAGGTTTCTCAAGTAGCCCGGGACCTAACACTCTCCTAACTGAGCCGTATGAACCCAATCCAACACTGAAGATTAGGGTGCAAACTGGCCATGACCAGCTTTATTGTCACTTTTACAGCAGTCCAAATAAACCATAAACATAACTCCTCGGCCGTCTACCACCCAGCTCCCCAAAACACAACACAGTGCTTACCCTACACAAGGTTAGAGGGTCCTGGCTCCCACAGGACTTGGCGCAGCCTGTTTCTTCCCCAGACTGGGAGCCCTGATTGGGGAGCCCAGCCCACCTTTACCTGAGCTCCTCAGCTGGCTGCTAATTACCTTCATTACCAGCCTAGCTGATACACACAGAGGAAAAAAACACTATTTCACACTATCTCAAGTTTCTTGCTCTCATATGGCCCTCTGTCAGCTCCACTGCCACTATATATATATATATATATATATATATATGCACACACACACACACACACTCACCTAAAGAATTATTAGGAACACCATACTAATACGGTGTTGGACCCCCTTTTGCCTTCAGAACTGCCTTAATTCTACGTGGCATTGATTCAACAAGGTGCTGATAGCATTCTTTAGAAATGTTGGCCCATATTGATAGGATAGCATCTTGCAGTTGATGGAGATTTGAGAGATGCACATCCAGGGCACAAAGCTCCCGTTCCACCACATCCCAAAGATGCTCTATTGGGTTGAGATCTGGTGACTGTGGGGGCCATTTTAGTACAGTGAACTCATTGTCATGTTCAAGAGACCAATTTGAAATGATTCAAGCTTTGTGACATGGTGCATTATCCTGCTGGAAGTAGCCATCAGAGGATGGATACATGTTCTCATTCTGTTTACGCCAAATTCGGACTCTACCATTTGAATGTCTCAACAGAAATCGAGACTCATCAGACCAGGCAACATTTTTCCAGTCTTCAACAGTCCAATTTTGGTGAGCTCGTGCAAATTGTAGCCTCTTTTTCCTATTTGTAGTGGAGATTAGTGGTACCCGGTGGGGTCTTCTGCTGTTGTAGCCCATCCGCCTCAAGGTTGTGCATGTTGTGGCTTCACAAATGCTTTGCTGCATACCTCGGTTGTAACGAGTGGTTATTTCAGTCAACGTTGCTCTTCTATCAGCTTGAATCAGTCGGCCCATTCTCCTCTGACCTCTAGCATCCACAAGGCATTTTTGCCCACAGGACTGCCGCATACTGGACTTTTCACACCATTCTTTGTAAACCCTAGAAATGGTTGTGCGTGAAAATCCCACTAACTGAGCAGATTGTGAAATACTCAGACCGGCCCGTCTGGCACCAACAACCATGCCACGCTCAAAATTGCTTAAATCACCTTTCTTTCCCATTCTGACATTCAGTTTTGAGTTCAGGAGATTGTCTTGACCAGGACCACTCCCCTAAATGCATTGAAGCAACTGCCATGTGATTGGTTGACTAGATAATTGCATTAATGAGAAATAGAACAGGTGTTCCTAATAATTCTTTAGGTAAGTGTATATATGATTTTAACTATAAATTCTTAAAAAATAAAAAAAATAAACCACAGATGAAAAAATATATATATCTGCACCACAAAACTGAGCCCAGGTGCTGAACAGTGGTTTATGGACTGATCAGCGCTTGCCCTTTACAGCTCACACAAAAAAAAGTGGTGCACAGCAGAAAAAAAAAAAAGCCAGCTAAACTTGACAAAAAAGTCACAATTTGTTTGCCATGGGAAAAATCGGACTGGGGGAGGGGATAGGGACAGGTTTTGGGAAGGGGGGTGGACCTGTGCACAGCGTTAGGATGTAGGCGTATTCTGTGACCTCACGCTATGCAATTTCGGGTAACATTATAGCGTGACAGGAAGAGCGCTGGATTCCAGGAGCGGCGGTGGCGGCATCCAAAACAGGAAAGAGGAGTTGATTTTAATTTTTTTTTGTCTGATCTGAGCTCTAATTAAAACTGGGGGTCTGAACTCAAGTCTAATTAAAATTGGGGGGCTGATTGGGGCTCTGAGTTGAGGTCTGATTAACATTGGGGGTCTAATCTGAGGTGTGATTAACATTGGTCTTATCTGAGGACGGATGGAAAAAATTTTTTTTCTTATTTTTCTCCTCTAAAACCTAGGTACGTGTTATAGGCAGGTGTGTCTTAGAGGGCCTTTTTCACACTGGGCTCGGTCGGTCGTCCCTAGGTGAGTGTTAGGCTTACCGCGACTTTGACAGCACAGGCTGCAGATGGCAACACTATTGTCAGCAGCTGACATGTTAAAAAAAGCCCACACTGCGGAGCTATGTGCCGGCGTCCTGAGAGCGCCAGATGTGACCAAGCATGGTGGATGGCTCTCTCCAGATACATTTGCAGTCAGCTTTTTGCCTCCGGTGCACTGCGAGTTCTGCCTGCTTCTTCTCCTTCTTCTCCCTATCTGCATTAGTCAGACCACACATGGAGTACTGTGTACAGTTCTGGGCTCCAGTGAACAAGGCAGACATAGCAGAGCTGAAGAGGGTCCAGAGGAGGGCAACTAAAGTAATAACTGGAATGGGGCAACTACAGTACCCTGAAAGATTATCAAAATTAGGGTTATTCACGTTAGAAAAAAGACGACTGAGGGGAGATCTAATTACTATGTATAAATATATCAGGGGTCAGTACAGAGATCTAACCCATCATCTATTTATCCCCAGGACTGGGACTGTGACGAGGGGACATCCTCTGCGTTTGGAGGAAAGAAGGTTTGTACACAAACATAGAAAAGGATTCTTTACGGTAAGAGCAGTGAGACTATGGAACTCTCTGCCTGAGGAGGTGGTGATGGTGAGTACAATAAAGGAATTCAAGAGGGGCCTGGATGTATTTCTGGAGCGTAATAATATTACAGGCTATAGCTACTAGAGAGGGGTCGTTGATCCAGGGAGTTATTCTGATTGCCTGAAGGAATTTTTTATTCCCCTAAAGTGAGGAAAATTGGCTTCTACCTCACAGGTTTTTTTTGCCTTCCTCTGGATCAACTTGCAGGATAACAGGCCGAACTGGATGGACAAATGTCTTTTTTCGGCCTTATATACTATGTTACTATGTTGCTTCTCTGTCTCTCCCTCTGAAATCCCCTCCTCTTCCTCTCTTGTGGGCCCCCACCTACGTGACGTCCATCAACACGTCATCATCATCACCTTCACCACCACTGACATTAGAGATCTCGGAGTAGGCAGCAACAGCGGGGACCACCATCCTTGGGCTGATCTGGGTACTGTCGTCAGACCGCTGGGTGGCGGCCGTTGCTACCTCCTCTTCCTCATCCGATGCAAAGAATGGCTGTGCATCGGTAAGGTCTGGGAATGGATGGAAAAATAATTCCTCTGACTCGAGTGGAGGGGGGGTGGTGGTCATGTCTTTGGGTGTGCACACAGCAGAGAGTGAGGAGGCTGCAGATACAGATGATGAGAAGGGTGCAGAAGCATAAGGCTGAGTGAGCCACTCAACCAACTCTGGTGCATCCTTTGACGTAATCGCACGCACCTTCTCCAACTTCCCACTTAGGCTCTGGCCTAGTGCACCTGCTTGACCCCTACAACCCCTGCGGAATGGCCTGCCTCTTCCTTTGCCTGTCATTTTCAAAATGACCCTGTGACAAGGTCCCTATATAAGAGCAGTATTTGTGGAAGCAGGTATATAAAACCCCTTAATGATTATTTGCTGGAAGCAGGTATATCAAAACCCTCAATCAGTTTTTTGGGGGCAACTGGTATATCACACCAGCAGCAATTAATTGTTCCAATAGCGTTTGTACCTCTGTATAGCTGCGGTATTGCAGCAGAACTGCACACAACTGCTGCACAATACAAATGCACTATATAGAAAGTATATTATAGGTATATCACACCCCTGCCTGCAGGTATATCAAAACCCTCAATCAGTTTTTTGGGGGCAACTGGTATATCACACCAGTTGCAATTAGATGTTCCAATAGCATTTGCCCCTCTGTATAGCTGCGGTATCTCAGCAGAACCGCACACAACTGCTGCACTATATAGAAAGTATATTATAGATATATTACACCCCTGCCTCAGTTTTTTTGGCGGGTCAACTGTTATATCACACCAGTTGCAATTAGTTGTTCCAATAGTGTTTGTCCCTCTGTATAGCTGGGTATCTCAGCAGAACCGCACACAACTGCTGCACAATACAAATGCAATATATAGAAACCATATTATAGTATAACACACCCCTGCCTCAATCAGTTTTTTGGGGGGCAACTTGTATATCACACCAGTTGCAATTAGTTATTCCAATAGTGTTTGTCCCTTTGTATAGCTGCAGTATCGCAGCACAACCGCACACAACTGGTGCACAATACAAATGCACCATAATATACTTTAGTATATTGTAACCATCACACCCGTTAAGTATGTCAAACTTATCAATAGCACACCTATACCAGTCCTTAAAAGGACTTTTGTGGTCCTATTAGCTAGCCTTTGGTGTCCCTAACAGTCTGTCCCTGCTCCACACAGCAACCTCTCCCTACACTAGCAAAAGACTGAATGAAAAATGGCTGGCAAATCGGGTTTATTTATAGGGTAGGGGGTTTGTCCATCTGCTGAAACGTCTCAATTGGCTGTACTGTCCCACCTGATGGATGTGTCATAGGTCAAAGTTCGGCGCAATGCAAAAGAATATGGCAGCGGCGGACATCGCCATATGTTCGCATGTTGGCGAATTGCGAACTAGCAAAGTTCACAGCGAAACGACAGCCGGGCGAATCGCAAAGCCATCTCTAGTCTTAAGTCCGGTCACTATACCAGGGCCCTACAGGGTGTGCTAGGGCTCTAGATTCCTGTGTACTTTCCTACCTTCAAGGTCAGTTCATACTGATAGTTAGTCAGGACTTGAATTAGGGTTGTTCTAGGAGGTGACCTTCTCCTTTACCCTAGTTTCCAGGCCTAGTTCCTATCCCCTTTCCTCCTGTTCTCAGTGTGGAGTTTCCCACCCACACCGCATCCCTGACAGCACAGTAGTCATGGTGTCTAGCTCTCATATCTAAGCATGTATCAGAGGTCACCTTGTGGAGGAGGGAGAAAGCAAGAAAGGAGACTGCTAAACAACCAGAGTCCTGATAGTTTCCAGAAACAGAACATCACATTAATAATGTAACCAGTGAGTAAGCACATATAGTAGAAGTTAAATGGTATAGTCTCCTTAGAATCTATATCCAGTCAAGGCCTTTGCATCATGTATATGCAGTGACCATCCATATACAGCATATTTGATATGAAGAGGACAGGGAGCTGGAAAGTTCACACTTGTGTTCTCCTGTGAGTGCATACAGTTCTTGGACACTAAAGTGTACTTGAGGAATTGCTGTTTACTTGTCTTTTTTTCAAACCTACAAACTGTAACAGTGTTTTGAGATATGTGCACACCCCAGTCCTTCCCATTTGGCTAATTTCTGTGGGTTAGATGAACAGTAGCCAATGTGGACTGGAGGATGAACGAGAGGCTGACTGGTATGGATAAAAAGTTTGTCACACAAAGTTATCCAAAGGCCTTGGTACTAAGACATCAACAGTGGGGGAGACAACGTGGACAGAGACAGTTACTGGGAGTGAAACTGAAGAGGGAGGACAGACCCAGAACCCCCTTTGTATCCACATTATCACACTTGAGTTCACATATAGCCAAAATCCTGAGATGAAATTGGCAGATATTGCCACAGTTTTCTCCAATATTGAGGAGTTTGGATCCTCACCCCTTATGTCTTCCAGGAGATCAACTTGGGGGTAGTCAGATCCAAATGGATGTGGTTAGAGTGCCTAGACATTTCATTATGAAAAAGTGCTGGTGCAATTGCAACAGTATGCTCAAAGGGGATTGGTATGTTCATCCAAGAATAGGCAGGAGGTACAAAATAAAACAAAACTTCACCTGTACATCAGAATATGCGTTACGCTGGTGTCCTGTGTCCACCACTGCATCACTTTTCCTTGCAGGCACGGACGTCACACTACACACCCAGCTGGCCTACGGTCCCATGTGTCCTTCTCCTCTGCTAGCAGCAGTCCCCGCCCTTGGGGTTCTTAGTGTCTATTCGGCAGGTTGTGACTTGCACTTCACTGTGTAGATCTCAAAGTCTGCCCTATAGGGCATGCGCGGTAACGCTCAACATTTTAAAGTGTGCAACTGTCCTAATTTTTCCCCAGCCTATGGGTGGCTGTCCCATGGTATGTAAGGCACCTTCCCCTGGGGGAGGATGCCTGAGCTTAGGTTCTTAGCTTGCTAGTATCTAGTGAATGTGTGCTTTTCTGTTAGTCTGCACATGTACCAAACTCTGCCCATTTATCAGCTCTTAATCCACTCTGAACCCATTACCTGCCTGCTTCTTGCGTGTGGGCCAATGTGAGAAGGCTGCAATATCTTAGTCTGCAGTGATTTAGAATATTCTTCATTATTTAAAGTATTTTATCTTATGTGAAAAATCGGCAATGTAATATGCACGTAAATCGAGTAAGTGGGGGTTATAGTCAGCTTTCCTATAGGGTTGGCTTGCTAGAATTCGCGAATATGTTGAACTCGAATATAGTGTGATCTATATTCTTTAAAATGAATATTCGTTTTATTCTTTCATCTGCACCCATTACATTTACTAATGGTTTCTGATAAATAAAAGACGAATATTCGTTATTACGAATATAGTGCTATATTCTACATATTCGGGAATTCTAGCAAGCCAACCCAATAGGAAAGTTGCCTAATGCCTATAAGTTACCCGCACTTACTTGATTAACACGCATATTACATTGACGATTTTTCGCATATGATAAAATACTTTAAATAATGAAGAATATTCAAATTCACCATAGATTAAGATATTCCAGCCTTCTCAATCGGCCATTACCTGCCTGCTTCTTGCTTGTGGGCCTATGTGAGAAGGCTGCAATATTTTAATCTATACTGAATTAGAATATTCTTCATTAATTTAAATTTTATATCTAATGCGAAAAATCGGCAATGTAATATGCACGTTAATCGAGTAAGTGCGGGTTATAGGCAACTTTCCTATTAGGTTGGCTTGCTAGAATTCCCAAATATGTAGAATATAGCGCTATATTCGGGTTTTTTTCTGTACATGAGGTGAATTATTATCCCTCCCTTCTCCTCGCTTCAATAGCCAATGAGAAGGCTTTGACACAGCTTAGCAACATCCCTAGCAACCAATCGGAAACTAGCCTACCCCTTCACTATATAAATGAAGGCACTCCTCAGCAGAGGAGAGAGAGGAGCTGTTTTGTGATTATGTGCTTGCTTGGTCTAAAATAATTCAAATTCAAATCTAAATAATCTTGCTAGTTAGTGTTAGGTAATAGTGTAGTTGAATAGCTGATAGGGTCTAGGTTATAGAGATAGCTTAGTTAGCTGAAATATCTAATACACATAGTTAGTGTTAGGGCATAGTGTAGCAGATAGGGTGTAGTGCAGGGTTTAGTGTAGGTCATAGAGTTAGGTAGCTGTAATATATATTACAGATAGTGCTTGATATTGTAGGTTAAGGATTTAGGCTAGAGGAATAGTGTAGCTTAGCTGATAGGGTCCAGCACAGGGTGTAGTGTAGGTTATAGAGTTAGTTAGCTTAAATATATATGTAAGTGAGAGTTAAGGAATAGTTTAGCTGATATTTTTCAGGGCAGGGTGTACTGTAAGTTAGATAGGGATATAGGATAGTGTAGGGTATAGCTGTTTGTTTTGTCCTTCTGTGAAAAAAAAGTCTCTTAGTCCTAATGTTGTAGTGTCCGTCCAGTTCGTGTATTGACTAATATTTTTTCTTTTTAGTATTTTAGTCTCATTGTTTTAGTATTTAGTTAGTGTTTTAGTTTTAGTATTTAGTAGCATCTTTTGTGTAAAAAAAGAAAATAAAAAAGTTTTAAAGTCTTTGCGGTTTGTGCAGCGTTTTCGTCATCTGTTAGTGAAAAAAAAAACTGTCTTTTAGTATCTGTGTTTTAATATTTAGTTAGTGTCTGCGTCTTTTGTGTTAAAAAAAAGAAAAAAGTTTTATAGTCTGTTTTTCTGTGTTTAGTCTTTTTCGTCTTCTGTTAGGTAAAAAAAAAATCTTTACATTTTTTTTTGTCTTTTAGTTAGTGTCTGGTTAGTGTGGTTTTTTTTTTTTTTTTTATATTTCATCTCATCTTTTCCCCACCCTATTAAAGTTTGGCCAAATTCACTTTTTAATAAAATTATTATATATTTTTTTTTTTTAGGGGGGGATATATAGATAAGCAGCATGAGTGGCCGTGGTCGTGGTAGGGGTACGAGGGGAGTTGGTTCCGGTGCTGGACAGCTGCAAGCACTGGGCTGCTCCTCTAGCCACGGACAGGTGGGCGCCGGTGTCAGGGGCGTCCGTCTGATCCGTGATTTCTTTGGGCATCACAAGACGCCGAGGTAGTTCACAAGACTGCCCCGGCTCCCAGCAGCAGCAATACGCCTCCTGCAGGACCAACCCCCAGCCCCCAAGAATCTTCCCTGCTCCTATATGACGACAGCAACACAGAGAGATGTTTTGTTGGAGGCAATGCAGGAGGCTGAAATGGAGTTTAGTCCTCCTGATGGGCAGGACCTTTTGGAAGGGATGGAGGAGGAGAAGGAGGGGGGTATACTCCACCGTTACCAATGACTGCTGCTATTATCCTGATCCTTCAGTTATGTGTAGGGCTTTTACTCCACCGTTACCAATGACTGCTGCTATTATCCTGATCCTTCAGTTATGTGTAGGGCTTTTACTCCACCGTTACCAATGACTGCTGCTATTATCCTTATCCTTCAGAGTTATGTGTAGGGCTTATACTCCACCGTTACCAATGACTGCTGCTATTATCCTGATCCTTTTAGAGTTATGTGTAGGCCTTATACTCCACCCTTACCAATGACTGCTGCTATTATCCTGATCCTTCAGAGTTATGTGTAAGCCTTATACCCCACCATTTCTATGTACCTGCGGCTGCTGTATGTCAGTTTGGGCTTGACTAAAGGGTCCTTACTGTAACCCTATTGGTTAAAATAAAACAGAAACCATAAAATTATATATATAAAAAAAAAACAATAAGTTATAAGTTAAATAGAAAACCTTTATATTAACATTTAACATTATCAAAAAACATTATATTTACAATTAAAACTATGGCAAAGCTTTAATTTGGTCATGGAGGTTTAACAGCACCTCCACGGCCCTATTGTGCTTCTCCTCCATCTTAATAATTTTGTGTGCAAACTGGAGTTTCAGCTCCCACAACTTCCGCAGCTGATGCTCCTGTAGCTCCTTTACATCTTACATCATTTTTATTAGTACTGTGTAAAAAAATTCATTTCTGATCAGATTAAAAGCCAAATAGTGATTAGTGTATAAAGCAGCTGACAATTTGCATCTCAATTCATTATATACAGTCAGGTCCATAAATATTGGGACATCGGCACAATTCTAACATTTTTGGCTCTATACAACACCACAATGGATTTGAAATGAAACAAACATGATGTGCTTTAACTGCAGACTGTCAGCTTTAATTTGAGGGTATTTACATCCAAATCAGGTGAACGGTGTAGGAATTACAACAGTTTGCATATGTGCCTCTTACTTGTTAAGGGACCAAAAGTAATGGGACAATTTGCTTCTCAGCTGTTCCATGGCCAGGTGTGTGTTATTCCTTCATTATCCCAATTACAATGAGCAGATAAAAGGTCCAAAGTTCATTTCAAGTTTGCTATTTGCATTTGGAATCTGTTGCTGTCAACTCTCAAGATGAGATCCAAAGAGCTGTCACTATCAGTGAAGCAAGCCATCCTTAGGCTGAAAAAACTAAATAAACCCATCAGAGAGATAGCAAAAACATTAGGCGTGGCCAAAAGAACTGTTTGTAACATTCTTAAAAAGAAGGAACGCACCAGTGAGCTCAGCAACACCAAAAGACCCGGAGGACCACGGAAAACAACTGTGGTGGATGACCGAAGAATTCTTTCCCTGGTGAAGAAAACACTCTTCACAACAGTTGGCCAGATCAAGAACACTCTCCAGGAGGTAGGTGTATGTGTGTCAAAGTCAACAATTAAGAGAAGACTTCACCAGAGTGAATGCAGAGGGTTCACCACAAGATGTAAACCATTGGTGAGCCTCAAAAACAGAAAGACCAGATTAGAGTTTGCCAAACGACATCTAAAAAAGCCTTCACAGTTCTGGAACAACATCCTATGGACAGATGAGACCAAGATCAACTTGTACCAGAGTGATGGGAAGAGAAGAGTATGGAGAAGGAAAGGAACTGCTCATGCATGGTGGTGGTAGTGTCATGACGTGGGCATGTATTGCTGCCAATGGAACTGGTTCTCTTGTATTTATTAATGATGTGACTGCTGACAAAAGCAGCAGGATGAATTCTGAAGTGTTTCGGGCAATATTATCTGCTCATATTCAGCCAAATGCTTCAGAACTCATTGGACGGCGCTTCACAGTGCAGATGGACAATGACCCAAAGCATACTGCAAAAGCAACCAAAAAGATTTTTAAGGGAAAGAAGTGGAATGTTTTGCAATGGCCAAGTCAATCACCTGACCTGAATCTGATTGAGCATGCATTTCACTTGCTGAAGACAAAACTGAAGGGAAAATGCCCCAAGAACAAGCAGGAACTGAAGACAGTTGCAGTAGAGGCCTGGCAGAGCATCAACAGGGATTAAACCCAGCGTCTGGTGATGTCTATGCGTTCCATACTTAGTTATGATTATTATTCTGTCCCATTACTTTTGGTCCCTTAACAAGTAAGAGGCACATATGCAAACTGTTGTAATTCCTACACCGTTCACCTGATTTGGATGTAAATACCCTCAAATTAAAGCTGACAGTCTGCAGTTAAAGCACATCATGTTTGTTTCATTTCAAATCCATTGTGGTGGTGTATAGAGCCAAAAAATTTAGAATTGTGTCGATGTCCCAATATTTATGGACCTGACTGGTAGTTGTTTAGTTAGGAATAGTTAATTAGTGTCTACTGTTATTTAGTAGTTAAGTTAATGTTTTTTATGTAGATTAATTAATTAGTGTATATCGTTGCTGTTTTATATTACTGGAGTGTTTGTTATACCTTCATCGTTGTCCTTTTTTTTTATAGCATTTCTACCCTTTTATAGATAAGGATTAATATTGCTGTGTGCACTGTAGTAGCCAAAAGGGGAGAATCAAGGATGGTCAGTATGTCTCACTGAGAATGTATGCATCATTGAGATAATTCCTGTGAATCAGTATGCCAGTAACACTAGTTTACTGGGAGGTTATCATTAAAGTGGATTTTGGGTCTGGGTTTTAGGCATGACTAGAGACAATGGCTGGGACAGGTCACTCCCGTACTCGAAAGGTGTGGTTAAAAAGGCTGGGAAGATAAAGTTTGGACAGGCGATCTAAATGCTGAACAAGCTGAGAGAGTAACATGATCTCTGAAAGACTGTAAAGAGTGTTGAGATACTACTGTTTTGGTACCCTGCTTGGACTGAACTCAAAGTGTGGGACTTTATGTTATCCAATATGTGTGGGCTAAAGAAAGATTAAAGGTAAAGCTTGAACATGTTTATTACTGTGCCTGTGGTGAAGACTAAACTGACACGTGTGTGTGTGTGTGTGTGTGAACATTGACTGAGTTAAAACACCCACAGCACATATTTACGTCTTCCTCGTCCTCATCCTCCTCGTGAGAATCTGGGGATGGTGAAGCGGGGTGGTGTGAGGCTCCGGCCTCCTCAGCCTCCATCACTTGACCCACATCAGGTGGGGGACATTCTGCTGCCCAGAGGGTCCGGCATGCTCCTCCTCTGAAGCAGAGACCTCCACCACCACCTTTCTGGAAGTCCTGCAGCGGACACAGGGAACAGGAACATCTATGACGACACAATTTTCATAATTTATAAAAGCAAATGATAAAGCATAACTGTACATATACATTACAGAGTGTTGGTGAAAGATACAAAAGTTATGTAAGCATTGTACCTGGGCAAATTTTGTCGCGGATCTCTCTGATCCTATCTAATTTCCACCTCTTCAGATCGGACTATTTCTTCAGGATGGCCAACCTCTTGTGCTGGCCATCATGATTTCTCCACAACTTATAACCGATGCTCCTCACTATAAGTCGCTTGTCAGCGTGGGACCGGGTCTTGTCATATCCCTTCTCCAACATGCGCTGTAGGATGAAAATGCAAGCATATATTCCCGGACCCCACCGATCTGTTAATGATGACCTATCCTGAGGATAAATCATCAATTGAAAAAGCCTGGACAACCTCTTTAATGTCATCATCAAAAAAAAATAAAAAGTAAAAACATTTTAGTGTTTGAAAGGCAAATATTAGATTTACGTTTACCATTATAACATCAGATTTTATTGAAATGTATGTGTGTGGGGTATGAGCAATCCGATATTGGTCATCTGATGAGAGGTGTACCTGTTGTTTTAAGGTGAACCGAAAAGTGTATGGTAAAGTCCTGGAAGGGGTGTATATCCCACCCAGCTTCCTCAACTGGGTGAGGTAAATAAAATACAGAAGGTTAAAATGGTCTCAGCAATGTGTAGGTTGCTGAGACAGTTTTGTTAAGTTTATGGGCTGGATTTTATTGGACTGGGAGAAGGTAGGCTTGGTAGAGGAACATCCCCAGTGCACCCCATTTCGGGGGCAGGTTTTTCCCTAGCCTGAGGGATCCCCAGCTGAAGCCAGATAGGGTCATTAAGGGGAAATAAAGCACAGTCTAGGCTGTCAGTCTGGGGAGAGTAATGCCTGTAGAAAGTCTGGGAAGATGGCTGCCCTGCTGGCTAGAGAAGCCGAATTCTCTGTGTGACCTGTGTTCAATAGGTGAGCTAGGATCTTCACTGTATTAGCTAGAGCCCAGACGGGCAGGTGTTTATTTTTGTTTGGTTTATGTTTTGTGGTGCTGGACCTTCACCTTACCCAGTGAGTTATAACTGGGTCTGCCTGTATTGCCGGAGTGTTATAAATAAAGCAACGTTTGGACTTTAACCCTGTGGACTGCACGAGAATCTGTCATCGCCGCTCTGCCTGGGAGTGTAACCGCTTACACTGTCTAGTGAAGTAACGGTACGGTATGGGGTGTACAGCTGGTTCTCCTCCCTGTGGTGCACCCTGGGTAACGCTAAATGAACCAGCAAATAATGGCGGTCAAGCATTACTTGTCCTGACCAACAGGAAACAAATTAGAATATGTGCAATGTGCATATGACAGATATTTGTCTGCTATCCATACATACAGTACAGACCAAAAGTTTGGACACACCTTCTCATTCAAAGAGTTTTCTTTATTTTCATGACTATGAAAATTGTAGATTCACACTGAAGGCATCAAAACTATGAATTAACACATGTGGAATTATATACATAACAAACAAGTGTTAAACAACTGAAAATATGTCATATTCTAGGTTCTTCAAAGTAGACACCTTTTGCTTTGATTACTGCTTTGCACACTCTTGGCATTCTCTTGATGAGCTTCAAGAGGTAGTCCCCTGAAATGGTTTTCACTTCACAGGTGTGCCCTGTCAGGTTTAATAAGTGGGATTTCTTGCCTTATAAATGGGGTTGGGAACATCAGTTGCATTGAGGAGAAGTCAGGTGGATACACAGCTGATAGTCCTACTGAATAGACTGTTAGAATTTGTATTATGGCAAGAAAAAAGCAGCTAAGTAAAGAAAAACGAGTGGCCATCATTACTTTAAGAAATGAAGGTCAGTCAGTCAGCCGAAAAATTGGGAAAACTTTGAAAGTAAGGGCTATTTGACCATGAAGGAGAGTGATGGGGTGCTGCGCCAGATGACCTGGCCTCCACAGTCACCGAACCTGAACCCAATCGAGATGGTTTGGGGTGAGCTGGACCGCAGAGTGAAGGCAAAAGGGCCAACGAGTGCTAAGCATCTCTGGGAACTCCTTCAAGACTGTTGGAAGACCATTTCAGGGGACTACTGTCACGAGGGTATCAAGAGCCACGTCTGACTCCGTTATACCCGGGGTCAGGAAGTCGCAGCGGGTGGCTGCGCGCTCTATATCTAAAGATCACGTTGTTTCTTAGTGATTGTTTTCTGTGTTTGCCTTGCTATCCTTTTTGTCTCTCTCAGGGATCCGTAGCTTCTCCTCCTCAGCTGTTTCTTGTCTGCCACTCCCTACCTCCTTATATTCTCCCCTCACACTTCTCTAGTTGCCAGTTATAGAGCTTCCTGCCTGGACATCTATACTGACCCACTGGAGTGGTGAATCCTGGTTGTCGTTCCTGAGTGCTACCCTCCGGATCCCTGTTGGGCTTATTGTTGTCTCCTGTTGTCGCCCACCTGGGAATATATGTTGAGTCTGTGTTGTCTGTCCTCCCCTTGGTGTTTTCCCTTAGAGTTAGTGGTGCGGACTAGGGTTCCCATCGCCCGGTTCACTACCTAGGGCTCAGCTCAGGGAAAGCCAGGGCTTTAGGCACGTGATCGGCGTACGGGTGAGGAACCCGTCTAGGGACGTCAGGGCAGCCAGGTGCCAGCCGCCAGGTGAGTCAGGGGTCACCATCTTCCCTCTCACTTGGGCAGGGCCTTCCTCGTTACCTCCCTCTGTGTCACGTATGTGATAGCCACGCCGACCGTGATATTATAACTGGCCCTTACTTTTTGAGAAAATAAAATAAAATAAATTTATATAATTTTTTATTTGTTTTTTTTTTTCTCTCTCTCTACTTAGAATCCAATATGGATCCTATTGATGCCTTGGCAGAACAGCTTCAAAGCCTGTCTTTGGAGGTGGCAGGATTGAAGGCGTCTGTTCTCCAACAACAGCAGCAAATGCAGCAGACCGCACCCCCAGCGGTTGCTATGGGTAACCAGGTTGTCACAGAACCCAAGGTTGCTCTTCCCGACAGATTTTCTGGGGGAAGGGACAAATTTGCGACGTTCCGTGAGGCCTGCAAATTATATTTTAAGTTGCGCCCTTACTCCTCAGGTCATGAAGAACAGCGGGTAGGGATTGTCATTTCCCTGCTTCAGGGGGATCCGCAATCCTGGGCGTTCTCGTTACCCCCTGGTTCTCAGGCTCTTCGGTCAGTGGAGGGATTTTTTGGGGCTTTGGGTCTCATATATGATGACCCTGACCGAGTCGCCCTGGCTGAGTCGAAGTTACGGAGACTCCTACAGGGAGATCGGTCAGCAGAGGAATATTGCTCAGAGTTCCGTAGGTGGGCTACGGATACTCAGTGGAACGACCCGGCTCTCAGGAGTCAGTTCTGCTCTGGGTTATCTGAAAGGGTTAAGGATGCACTGGCGCTGTATGAGACCCCCCTTTCCCTTGATGCTGTTATGTCCCTCTCTATCAGAATAGATAGACGTCTTAGGGAGAGATCGAAAATTCCGGAGCAATTGGTTACCTCTCCCAAGCAACAGTCAGCCTGTACTGACTTAGATGAGCCTATGCAGCTAGGCGGAACTTCTCGTCAGGTCCGTCCTCCCGAGGTTCGCCGTAGGGGGGGGGCTTGTTTTTTCTGTGGGGGGAGGGGTCATTTCATTAATGTCTGTCCCTCCTTTCTCAAAAACAAAAGACCGTCGGAAAACTACTAACCCCGGGCTGTGCGGAGGATGTCAGCCGGGGGGTATACGTTTCCTCCATACGAACATCTCAATTTGTGTTACCAGCGGTCATTGTTTTTGGTGTTAAGACGGAGTCTATTTCTGTTTTTCTAGACAGTGGAGCAGGGGTAAACTTGATTGATGCCCATTTTGCCCGCACTATGGGTTTGTCTCTCTGTACGCTGCAGAGACCTATTCCCGTATTCGCTATAGATTCTGCTCCTCTGTCTCAGAGAAACCTTACCCACATTGTTCGTAATTTACACCTTCGGGTAGGGGACCACCATAATGAGTGTCTTTCATGTTACGTTCTGGAGGGCCTTCCCTCTCCGGTGGTATTGGGTCTTCCCTGGTTGGTAGCGCACAATCCAGTGGTGGATTGGCAGGCCAGGGAGATATTGGAGTGGAGTGAGCATTGCAGAGAGAATTGCTTAAATAACAATTGCTTAATCGCCTCCATAGCTTCCCTACCTACATTTATTTCGGACTTTGAGGACGTTTTTTCTGAAAAGGGTTGTCAGAAACTACCACCTCATCGTCCTTATGATTGCCCGGTTAACCTGATTCCCGGGGCAAAATTACCCAAGTCCAGGTTGTATAATCTTTCGGGTCCCGAGAGACAAGCCATGAAAGATTATATCTCCGAGAGTCTGGCTAAGGGACACATCAGACCCTCTTCTTCACCCGTGGCTGCAGGGTTTTTCTTTGTTAAAAAGAAAGATGGGGGCCTGCGTCCTTGCTTAGATTTCCGTGAGTTAAACCAGATAACCATCCGTGACCCATACCCTCTTCCTCTCATTCCTGACCTTTTTAATCAGATTGCGGGTGCTAAGTGGTTCTCCAAACTTGATCTTAGGGGGGCCTACAATCTGATTCGTATCAGGGAAGCGGATGAGTGGAAGACAGCTTTTAACACCCCTGAGGGGCATTATGAAAATCTAGTTATGCCTTTCGGTCTGACCAATGCCCCTGCTGTCTTCCAACATTTCGTTAATGATATTTTTAGTCATCTCATCGGCAGGTTTGTAGTCATATACCTAGATGATATCTTAATTTATTCGGCTGATCTGAAAACACATGAGGTGCATGTCAGGCAAGTACTGCAGGTCCTACGGACGAATAAATTATATGCGAAAATTGAAAAATGTGTCTTCGCTGTTCAGGAATTACAGTTCCTGGGATATCTATTATCTGCTTCAGGTTTCCGCATGGATCCTGGGAAGGTCCAGGCAATTTTAGATTGGGATCTTCCTGAGAACCTTAAAGCCCTACAACGTTTTTTGGGTTTCGCTAATTTCTATAGAAAGTTCATTAAAAATTATTCAGTGATCGTTAAACCCCTTACCGACATGACTAGGAAGGGGACGGATTTTTCCAAATGGTCTGACGCCGCTAAAGATGCATTTTCCTCTCTAAAGGAGAGGTTTACCTCGGCACCTGTTCTAATTCAACCTGATGTCTCCCAGCCTTTTATTGTCGAGGTAGATGCGTCAGAGGTGGGAGTGGGAGCTGTATTGTCTCAGGGTCCGTCTCCTGGCAAATGGCGTCCTTGCGCTTTCTTTTCCAAAAAATTATCTTCTGCGGAGAAGAATTATGATATTGGAAATAGGGAACTGTTGGCGATTAAACTGGCGCTTGAAGAGTGGCGTCACTTCTTAGAGGGAGCAATCCACCCCGTCACGGTGATTACGGATCACAAGAACCTTCTGTACCTAGAATCGGCTAAGCGTCTCACCCCTAGACAAGCTAGGTGGTCGCTATTCTTTACCAGATTTAACTTTGTAATCACCTATCGTCCTGGGGCAAAAAATACCAAGGCAGACGCATTATCTCGTAGTTTCCCTGGAGGGGGTAATGTTTGTGATCCGGTACCTATTTTACAAAGAGGAGTGGTTGTCTCTGCTGTACACTCTGTTCTAGAGGGAAAGGTGTTAGAGGCTCAGGGGGACGCCCCGGCCTCTTGCCCCTCAGAGAAATTGTTTGTACCGTTAAACCTGCGTCTTGAGTTATTAAAAGAACATTATAATTCGGCACTTGCGGGACACCCGGGTAGTAAAGCAACCTTGGAGCTTTTATCTCATCGTTTTTGGTGGCCAAGGTTGCGTCAGGATGTAATGGATTTCGTGTCTACTTGTTCTACTTGTGCACGCGGGAAAGTCTCTCATACACGTCCAGCAGGGTCTTTATTGCCACTTTTCATCCCCAATAGGCCATGGACACATCTGTCAATGGATTTCATCACTGACTTACCGTTGTCGGCGGGTAAAACAGTTATCTTGGTAGTAGTAGACAGGTTTAGCAAAATGGTACACTTTATTGCGCTACCCGCACTTCCTAATGCTAAAACTCTCGCTCAGGTGTTTATCAGTGAAATCGTGAAGCTTCACGGGGTCCCTTCCGATGTGGTTTTGGATCGGGGAACCCAGTTTATTTCTAAGTTTTGGAAAGCTTTTTGTTCCCGTTTGGGGGTTCACTTGTCCTTTTCCTCAGCTTTCCATCCTCAGTCGAATGGACAGACTGAGCGTACCAACCAAAACCTAGAAACATATTAAAGGTGTTTTGTGTCTGAAAACCAAGAGTTGTGGTCATCATATTTACCGTTAGCTGAGTTTGCCATAAATAATCATTATCAGGAGTCCACTGGCAAGTCACCATTCCTTGGTGCATACGGTTTTCATCCCCAATTTTGTACTTTCAAAGAGGGGGGGTCTTCTGGGGTTCCCGAAGAGGAAAGGTTTTCTTCATCTCTTTCATCGGTATGGCAGAAGGTGCAAGTTAACTTGAAAAAGATGAGTGGTAAATATAAATGCATGGCCGATAAGAAACGGTCGCCAGGTCCGGACCTAGGAGTGAATGACTATGTGTGGTTGTCTACTAGGAATATTAAGTTGAAGGTTCCTTCTTGGAAACTGGGTCCTAGGTTCATTGGTCCCTATAAAATAGTAGCCGTCATTAACCCTGTGGCTTTTCGCCTGGAGCTACCTCAGACTTTTAAGATCCATAACGTCTTCCATAAATCGTTACTCAAGAAGTATGTTCCACCTCTAGAACCATCGCCGCTGCCACCTCCTCCTGTCATTGTGGCTGGTAATCTGGAGTTTCAAATAGCCAGAATTGTTGATTCTCGTCGGGTCCGCCGCTCTCTTCAGTATCTGGTGCATTGGAGGGGTTACGGTCCCGAGGAAAGAATGTGGGTTCCAGCGTCAGAGGTAAACGCCAACAGGTTAATTTAGACTTTCCATGCCTCTCATCCGGAGAGACCTGGTCCTGAGTGTCCGGAGGCCCCTCGTGAAAGGGGGGGTACTGTCACGAGGGTATCAAGAGCCACGTCTGACTCCGTTATACCCGGGGTCAGGAAGTCGCAGCGGGTGGCTGCGCGCTCTATATCTAAAGATCACGTTGTTTCTTAGTGATTGTTTTCTGTGTTTGCCTTGCTATCCTTTTTGTCTCTCTCAGGGATCCGTAGCTTCTCCTCCTCAGCTGTTTCTTGTCTGCCACTCCCTACCTCCTTATATTCTCCCCTCACACTTCTCTAGTTGCCAGTTATAGAGCTTCCTGCCTGGACATCTATACTGACCCACTGGAGTGGTGAATCCTGGTTGTCGTTCCTGAGTGCTACCCTCCGGATCCCTGTTGGGCTTATTGTTGTCTCCTGTTGTCGCCCACCTGGGAATATATGTTGAGTCTGTGTTGTCTGTCCTCCCCTTGGTGTTTTCCCTTAGAGTTAGTGGTGCGGACTAGGGTTCCCATCGCCCGGTTCACTACCTAGGGCTCAGCTCAGGGAAAGCCAGGGCTTTAGGCACGTGATCGGCGTACGGGTGAGGAACCCGTCTAGGGACGTCAGGGCAGCCAGGTGCCAGCCGCCAGGTGAGTCAGGGGTCACCATCTTCCCTCTCACTTGGGCAGGGCCTTCCTCGTTCCCTCCCTCTGTGTCACGTATGTGATAGCCACGCCGACCGTGATAACTACCTCTTGAAGCTCATCAAGAGAATGCCAAGAGTGTGCAAAGCAGTAATCAAAGCAAAAGGTGGCTACTTTGAAGAACCTAGAATATGACATATTTTCAGTTGTTTCACACTTGTTTTTTATGTATATAATTCCACATGTGTTAATTCATAGTTTTGATGCCTTCATAGTCATGAAAATAAAGAAAACTCTTTGAATGAGAAGGTGTGTCCAAACTTTTGGTCTGTACAGTACATGCTAAAGAGATAGTGGTGTGATGTCAGATAAAGTTTTTCTAAATATTAGTGATCTTGAAAAAATGTTGTAATATTTTTCGGAATACATACAAATTGACATTTTATCATGTTTGAGTAGATATTAATGATTTGGGGCAATAAGTATTGCCCCAAATCATTTATATCTACGCAAACAAGATAAAATGTCAATTTGTATGTATTCCGAAAAATATAAAAAAAAATCAAGATCACGAATATTTATGAACACTTTAGCTGCATATAAATACATTTAAATAACAAGCATGTGATACAACATTACAGTGCTATAAAGTGGAATTATTTACAGTGATGATATCTAGCTCGACCATTTTTTCCATACAACTTGACATCCGAATTTTTGAAAACGCTTGCGAGACTAAGCCACTCCTGTATATGCGCATTCGTACACAAATATTTCAATGACGAGTTCTCGCGATAAAAAAAACCCATTGCACGAATATAACGAAGTCACAAAATTAGCGAATATATCACAAATATTTGACGAAATATTTGTGAAATATTGCGAATTCGAATATGGGACCTGCCGCTCATCAATATTGCCTGATTCCTTGGTACTTTGCATCATTGTCTCTAACCCCCATGGGTCTGCCGCCAACTACACTGGGCCTATTCCAAAAGGTAGCAATCTGGTGGCTCCCCTGTAGTGAAGGCCAGATCCTGTATAGGGGTTAAAGGAGGAAAACCGGGGAACCACTAGTGATAAGCGGCATAGGCAATATTCCAATTCGCAATATTTCGCAAATTTTTGGCCGAATATTCACCATAAATTAGCAAATTTGAGAATTTGTGATCTCCAGTCATTGTCTACTTGATTGCAAAAATCGCCAATGTAATATATTCGCAATAGATTTGCGATAAATTCGCAATTAGAATATTCAACACTATTCGCGAATACAAATATATAGCACTATATTCTAAATATTTGCGAATTCTCGAAGTGGCGATATTCGCGATTAGAATTCACGATTTGAAGATTCGCGCTCAACACTAGGGACCACTAGGACAACGTCCTTAGGAACAACCCAAAGACAAACCAGTTAGTTGGCACCCACTACTTGTTACAATATGTCATATATTTATCCCAATAACCCTATAAACTATGCAGGAATTGAGAAGAAGGTTTAACCAGGATTGGTGAACAATTTATCGACATGTATAGGAGGACTATTTATGGACATAAAGCTCTCTTCTGCATCCCAATGAAAGCTCTCTTGAGTTCTTGGTCAGCAGTATGTTTTTTGTACTATGTAGCTCTTAGTATAGGAGGACTATGAGGTAGCTAGAATTGGGATTGTGGAACAGAATAACAAATGTGAATACTGTTCAATGGTGCTAGCTCAGGCATGACCATGTCCTAAGTGGGACTGACCAGGCCCGAGTGGTATGTGCATCGGATGCAATGTGGTAAGGTGGACATGCATCAGTTACAAATGCAGTATTCATGCCTGAAGTACCTACAACAGTTTCAGTGATGGTCCGTCGGCTAACCATATGCAGGACCATAATATATGCTTATCTGTGAGTTCTTTTTTATCTATGAGTAATTTGCTCTTTTTACAGTTTGGGCTCAACTCTCCAATACCCTTTCCTCTTCATTTAATTTGACAGGATATGGATTCCAAAGGACTATATGGGCCCACTCAGTGGTTACTAGTAATGTGATGATCTGTTTTTGGAAATTATCAGGACACTCTTGTTTAGCAGCTCAATTTATTGTTTCCTTCTTCCAACATGAGATGACTCCTGACAGATTTGAAGATAAAAGACCTGGATGCCATGACTGCTGTGCACTTCTGCTTATTTCAATCTCTCCTCCTTGTTCCCTCCAAACGTTATCTATATAAGGGCTCATTCAGATGACCGTATAGGTTTTTGTGATCATTAAATTGCAGATACAAAAAACATGGATACTGGCCGTATGTGTTCCGCATTTTTCGGCATGGAACGGCCAGCCCTATCATAGAAATGACTGTTCTTGTGGGCAATTGAAGGCAAGAATAGGACATATTCTATCTTTTTTGTGGGGGCGGGGGACAGAAGAACAGATGTGAACAGCACATAGTGAGCTGTTCGCATCTTTTTCGGCCCCATTGAAATTAATGTGTCCTTATCCGTTCCGCAAAATTGCAGAACGCATGCGGACACAAATATACGGTTGTGTGAATGGACCAATTTATATATTGTTCTCAGTGTTTATTGTAGGCACTGCATGGATATTATGGTGTCACACTTCATTAGCCTAATAAAGTGGTCACTTGATGCCTTGATACCTAAATGTTTGTTGTATACACCTGTATCATTGCTTGAAAATGACTCAATGCAGTTGAAACGTTATGCTGGGTGAATAAAAGATCACCTTTTGCAACAGATATGGAGTACTGTGGTTTTTGTTTACTTGCTTAACCCCTTAAGGACCAGTCCAAGTTTTGTTTTTGTTTTTTCCTCTCCGTCATCTAAGACCCATAACTTTTTTACTTTTCCGTTCACACAGCCTTATGAGGGCTTATATTTTGCGGGAAAAGATGCATTTTTTAATGCTACCAGTTAAATTACTGTATAGTGTATTGAAAAATGGGGAAATAATTTAGTCAGATGAGATAAAAAAATGCATTTCTGCCATGGTTTTTGGAGGTTTTGTTTTTATAGTGATCATTATACGTTAAAAATGAAATGAGACTTATTTTCACATTTTCCTAAACCACAATTTATTCTTATTTGGTAAAATTTTTCTACTAAATTCTTCATTATATAAATGCACTCAGAAACTGGGTGAACTCAATGATTGAGTTAGTTACATTGGAAATGAAATGCTATTTGAAGAATGTAGCTTTCAAGTGAGTCAAAATAAATGTATCTGTCAAGTGTAACAACATATTTGAAATAATTTACAGACAAAACCATTGTTTACTTCACATTGCTCCACGTTCTGAGGCAACTAAAGTGCAGTTTAGATGATTGTTTTTTCTATTCAGACTATGTGAAGAACTACAACAGGTAAAATGCATTGGATGTAAAGATACACACAGTGGCTAAGACTTAGGCCCCTTTCACACGGGCATGACGGATGGGCTCCGGATGTGTTCAGGGTGCGTTCAGTGAAACTCACACCATTTTGCAAGCAAGTTCAGTCAGTTTTGTCTGCGATTGCGTTCACTTGTTCAGTTTTTACACGCGGGTGCAATGCGTTTTGATGCGTTTTTCATGCGTGTGAAAAAAAACCTGAAGGTTTACAAACAACATCTCTTAGCAACCATCAGTGAAAAACGCATTGCATCCGCACTTGCTTGCGGATGCAATGCATTATTAAATGAAGCCCCATTCACTTCTATGGGGCCAGGACTGCGTGAAAAACGCAGAATATAGAACATGCTGCGTTTTTCAAGCAACGCAGGACTGATGCGTAAAAAAAAAATGCTCATGTACACAGACACATTGAAATGAATGGGGCAGGATTCAGTACAGGTGCTATGCATTCACGTCACGCATTGCACCTGTGCGGAAAACTTGCTCGTGTGAAAGGGGCCTTAGACTAGATAGTCTAAATGGGTAAATTGGCCCACGATTTATGATAAAATTAGTGCACTTCTGGACATTTTTCTTTTTATGCCACTTTTTGGTTAGCTAAGCTTATTCTGTGTCAACGCTGTGTGCGAAAATATTTCTGCATTTTTAAGCACCCATTTTAGGATTTTAAGCCACGTTCCCCTTCCCAAGCAAGGCACAAAATGAGTCTAAGGCTGAGTTCACACGGGCGAGATTTCCGCGCGGGTGCAATGCGGGAGGTGAACGCATTGCACCCACACTGAATCTGGGCCCATTCATTTCTATGGGGCTGTGCACATGAGCTGTGATTTTCACGCATCACTTATGCGTTGCGTGAAAATCGCAGCATGCTCTATATTGTGCGTTTATCACGCAACGCAGGCCCCATAGAAGTGAATGGGGCTGAGTGAAAATCGCAAGCATCCGCAATCAAGTGCGGATGCGGCGCGATTTTCACGCATGGTTGCTAAGATGACAGTCTATTCACTGTATTATTTTCCCTTATAACATGGTTATAAGGGAAAATAAAAGCATTCTTTAATACAGAATGCTTAGTAGGTGGTCAATTGAGGGTTAAAAAATAAAAAATAATTAACTCACCTTCTCCTCTTGATCGCGTAGCTGGCGGTCTCGTCTTACTTCTTTAATCATGAGCTGCCAGCTAAAGGACCTGTGGTGACGTCATATCACATGGTCCAATCACATGATCCATCACCGTCTTCCCCCCTCCTGTGTGGTTTTTGCCCGGGCCCCTTTATTGTATGTTTGCCCCGGCGAAGCTCCTAGTGTTTAAAGAGGGCAATGCCAGTCTGTTCAGTATGCATCAAGATGTCTTCAGTTCAGTCACTCTTATGGTATTTGGGTTCCTAGCCTATTTCGATACCTGGATCATTTTGCTCTGCAGACCAGAGGTCGGTTCCGGTGGTCCGGCTCTTCCCCCCCCCTGTGTTGTTTGTGCCTGGGCCCCTTTATTGTATGTTGGCCCCGGCAAAGCTCCTAGTCTTTAAAGAGGGCAATGCCAGTCCCAACATGGCGCCCAGCGTTCTCACCCTGCCTACAGTCTCTGGTGTTTCTGTGGACGGGAACTGGAAACATGAGTGCCCCTACAACCACTGGCTCTGGATCTGAGCCCCCCACTACCCTGGGTTCTGTGAGTAGCCTGTGTCAGGCACCCTCCTTATGTTATACTTACCCTGTAGTGGTTGACCCTTCTCTCTTGTATGTTGCAGGGAGAAAAGAAGTCTTCCTCTTCTGCCAAGGTTAAACCCAGGAAGTGTTATCTCTGTTCTAAAAGTCTACCTTCCTCTGGGTCTAAACCTTTATGAAAGGTTGTCAAGTCCGAATCATCTAGTCTGCGGGAGGATATTAAGTCCATAGTTAGAGTGAAGTTCAATCTGTCCTGGCCGCCCGGGACCCTCCCCCCTCAACCCAGGCCCCCCCTCCCCATAGACCGGGTTCTTCTAGAGATCTTATGTATGTGGGAAGTAATTCCGATTCCGTGAATCCTTAACTATCGGATCCTGAGATCTTGGACAAACCTCAAGAATCTGACGAAGATAACGAGTATAAAATATTCCTTTTTAATCCTAAGGATATTGAGGAGCTAATCAAAGCCATAAGAGCCACTATCAGAATTGAGATTCCCAGGAAGCCCAGATATGTTCAGGAGGAAATATTTGGGGGTTTGGGGGAGAGGCAGAGATCTTTATTTCCAGTTCCGGATAGCATACAGAAGATCGTAAGAGCAGAATTAGAGCTTTACTTAATTAACAAGACCCCAAGAAAGCAGATCTTGGACAGCCTTCCCCTGCTTAGAAAGGCCACTAATTTCCTGGCAGATGCCTCCACAGAGTTTTTCTGCCCATACAGCAGTACTCTCTAACACCATCAGAAGAGTCCTGGTCCCGTGATATGACCTCTAAAAACAAATTGATATCCTTTCCGTTCCATGAGCAGTATGTGTTCGGCCCTGATCTGGATAAGATCTTATAAAATGCTACAGACCACAAGAAAGGTTTTCCCGAAGTCAGATCCAAAAATAGAAGGCAATTTTTTCATAAAGAACAGCAGGATACCGGATCAGATAAGGGAAAATCAGGAAGGTGGAGCTATGCCAAGGGCGGTAATGGAAGAAATTTTCTTTTTAACCCCAACAAGGGAGATCCTTCCTCCTCCTCTTCCAAGCAATGATGCCATTCGTGTTGGGGGAAGAATCAGCTCCTTCATAAATTCCTGGGAGCAAGTCATCATAGATCCATATATAAAAATTCATGATAACCCAACTCCCCTGGCCTCAGAGGTCCTCTTTGTCCGAAGACATAAGGGAATTATTATGCCTAGAGTCAATAGAGAGTGTTCCCAACTGGGAGAGAGGGAGGGGTCACTATTCCCCATTATACCTGGTTCGGAAATCGAACGACAAATTCCGGACCATTATAAATCTGAAGCCACTAAACAGACACATAGCCTATTGCAAGTTCAAAATGTAAAACGTCAAATCTGCCGTGAAACTCATCAAAAAGGGGGCTATGATGGCCACAATAGACCTCCAGGCCTATTTTCATGTCCCAATCCATCCCCTATCCAGAAAATATCTGAGGTTTGCAGTGAAGCTGAACAAGGAGATTCATCACTTTCAATTCAACTGTCTCCCTTTCGGAATATCTTCTGCTCCTCGCATCTTCTCCAAGATTATGGCAGAAGTAGTGGCCTTCCTAAGCCAAAAAGGAATATTAATTATTCCATATCTGGATGATCTGTTAGTTATAGCACAAACATCGGATCTCATGCAAACTCATCTTCAGGTGGTCCTCTCTTACCTTCGGAACCTGGGCTGGATAGTCAACTGGGAGAAATCAAATCTTATCCCAAACCATCAAAGATTATTTTTAGGCATCATCCTGGATTCTGTCCTCCAAACATCCTTTCTTCCATATCCGAATGTCCAGAATCTAAAGTTAGGGATTCAACAATTCTTAAGAAAGCCCATTTATTCGTTCAGACAAGCCATGAAGATTTTAGGTCGCCTATCTTCTTGCATTCTAGCTGTCGCCTAGGCCCAAATCCACATGAGGCCTCTACAGGAACTCATCCTCAGGAAATGGAACAGATCTCAGACCAGAGGATATCCGTAACCAAAGAGGTAAAGACCTCCTTACAGTGGAGAGAGGAATCTGAAGTCAGGAGTCTCTTGGAGCGAGGAGGAAGTGCTATCATTGACAACAGATGCCTGTTCCTGGGGCTGGGGTGCCCTTATTGCCACAGGTTCCTTTCAGGAAGAAGTTCAGAGGAGGATGTCGTCCAACTACAAAGAACTTCGGCCTATATGGGAAGGCTAACTCAGACCCAATCCAAGAACTGTCATGTACTAGTCCACTCTGAAAATTCCACAGCTGTAGCCTTCATCCAGCATCAGAGAGGTACAAGGCATGGACACCTTCGGAATATCAAAACTGATTTTTCTATGGGCAGAGAAGAACCTAAAATCTCTGGCTGCGGTACACCAGAAAGGTTCTCTCAATCTTCAGGCGGACTTTCTCAGTTGTCAGAGACTGGATCCAGGTGAGTGGTCCCTATCCAGGTCGGCCTTTCAGGGGATCCAAAATCAATGGGGCATTCCAAGTCTAGATCTGTTTGCCTCAAGAAGAAACCACAAAGTACCGCATTACTTCTCACTCAATCCAAGGGATCCCTGTGTGGCAGTAGAGGCCTTCACTCAGGACTGGATGTCGGGACTGGTTTATGCCTTTCCCCCAATCCTGATGATCCCAAAGGTTCTGCAGAAATTCCAATCCAAAATATGTGTCATAATACTGGTCGTCCCCATTTGGCCCAGAAGGGGCTAGTTCGGTCTCTTAAAATCCCTCAGCCAGGAAGATCCAATCCTGTTCTCCCAGAGGAAGGATCTTCTAATGCAGTGTACAATCTCTCATCCGAACCCCAGTCTTCTCAAACTGTCAGCCTGGTTACTGAGAAGTCCATCCTCTTAGGTCTAGGTCTATCACATAGGGTTGTAAATACCCTTTTGATCAGTAGAAAATCCAATACCTCTATGACATATCTTAAGGTTTGGAAGAAATTTGCATCCTGGTGTGGTGTTAGGTTTAACCAATCTACCGCCAATATCCCACTCATCTGTTTGAATATGGGTCTCTCCCTGAATACCCTTAAGGTACAGGTTTCTGCATTAGGTGCCCTATATAACACTAGTCTTTATGAGGTCTCCTGGGTGTCTAGGTTTTTAAAAGTGGCTGATGGATTGAAACCCAGAATTAAAAATATGGTTGCTCCATGGAACCTTAATACTGTTCTTACAGGTTTGTCAGATTCTCCATTTCAGCCTCTAGACTCGCTGACTATTAAGTGGCTTACTCTTAAGACCATTTTCTTAGTGACAATATCCTCTGCAAGAAGAATTTGTGAGCTTCAGGCTTTATCTATCCAGGAGCCCCTCCTTAGAGTGTTTGAAGATAAGCTCATATTCAAATTAAATCCAATTTTCTCCTTAAGGTGGTTTCTACTTTTCACAGGTCAAAAGACATGTTATTCCCTCGTTTTGTGCTAACCCCAAAAACGAGCAGGAAACAAGATTTCATAATTTAGATGTTAGAAGAAGTGTACTTCATTATCTAGATGTCATCAGAGATTGGAAGATAGGTAAAAACTTAAAGAAGCTCCTCCGTCCCTCAGAGTCCATTCAGTAAGATCCATGTCTACTTCCTGGGCCGAGAGAGCCTCTGTGTCTTTAGAACAAATTTTCAGAGCCGCCACTTGGAAGAGGGCTCACACCTTCACCAAGCATTATAGGGTTGATGTATTTGCCAATGAGGACATGGCCTTTGGACGTAAGGTCCTAGGTGCTGTTGTCCCCCCCCCCCCCTAAAGTTTATTTTGTTAGTTCTCAGGATGTGCTGTCATGGAGATGACTGGAGAAATGAGTATTACACACATCGGTAATCCGGTTTCCTGGAAGTCTCTATGACAGCACATATATTTCCACCCTTTTGTTGATAATTTTACTTTAATTTATGTTCTACCTCTTTTTCCTGGTTCCGTTAAAATACACTGGCGATGAGGGGAAGGGGTGGGGTTACACGCCTCTGTGTTTTTTCCTGTCCTACCAGACGAAGTCAATCTCAGGATGTGCTGTCATGGAGACTTCCAGGAAACCGGTGAGTGTAATACTATATATATATATATATATATATATATAATTCAAAAAAAGGGCCACAGCAGCACAAGACCAGTGCAAGTGGGTGCAGATATCCTCACAGCCGCAGGCTCACACGGCTATCGTAAGTATAGCATCAAAGGATGAGGCAGCACTCCAAATACAGTGAAAGAAATGGTGGATCTTTATTCCCCTTGCAACGTTTCAACCGCTCGATGCGGTCTTTCTCAAGCATACAATACAGTGTCATACCCGGGTATATATACCCATAATGCATAGCATAGAACAAAGTGGTAATAATGCAATTACAAAGAAAAACACATACGTGGAATACAATAAAAATATCAAAATCGTGAGTATCATATTCATGGTGAGTCATATATGCCGATACAACATATGGAAAATCAATAACCATACTGTAGACAAAACAGTGCATCAATTAGTGATAATCAGTCACATTACCATAATGTGATATCACCTGTGTACGAGTATAAAAAGTGATCGTAATCAATAAAGTTTAAAAACAACTCACGCGGCAGTGCAAGGACCTAGGCGCCAGCCGTCCGCGTCCTCATAATCGAACTGCGCATGCCCAGAATCCCAGCACCGTCAGCCCACACAGACACAGCCCAGCGACGTCAGAGGTCACGTGAGCAAACACATGACCTGCCAGACCATCACGTGGCTCACCCGCGGGAGGTGACGGGGCCGCGTCACGCAGGCGGTACAAGGCGAGCGTCGCCACGGCAACGACGCCGGCATAATCGACGTCGTTGCCCCAGCAACCGCCAGCCAAACAACGCCGGCAGTGACACGCCCATGACGGAATGAATGGGCAAGCGCAGCAAGATGACAGGAGACAGGAGAGAAAACAGAGGGCATAGCAATCCTAAAATTACAAAAGAACATAAAAGGAGCATATATACTCCAACTTGGTGACTATTATACAGGTTTGCATATCAGAGTGAACGTGGCATATATGTATACCGGCACCAAGAAGGAACACCCTTCACTCCTGTGCCATACAAATATAAATAAGATAGGGGGACAGGGGGCAGCGGTCCAGCCATTCTCATGGCACAACCACTGATCCATAAAGGGTGAAGGGTCAAGGACACGTCCATGCCCACAACCCCTAACCCAAAAACTGTCCCCCAAACCCCTATAGGGATAATTAAAGAAACCACCACTCATAGACAACCTTGTACAGTCAACCCTCATGATACACAATGTACTGATTACTACAACGCCCCATTCTCCCCCATCACTAGCCTCTCAATCAAAGGACGTAGACAACTGTATCCCCCGTCCACAAGCACCGCCACTAGAGTGTAGATGACACATTTCTAGAGAAAGAAAACAGAAAACTGAAAAATTAGTTAAAACAATAAGTACAAAATTAGCTGTAAATCCAGTCATCACAGTCAATTGTATAATGTATGACACCTATCCTGTTTTCATATACCAGGGCAAGACAAGAAGCGGATCAGGCAGTCATAATGCACGAGCCCCATCCTATATCACATTCCACTTGAAGTCAACATTGAGCCCAGACGGTCTCAGGGTATTGAGGCGATGGATCCATCTTAATTCCCTCTGTTTAAGGGCCAATATCCTATAACCTCCCCTTCTAGACAGGGTGATATGATCCAGTGATGAATGATGAAGTCCTGACAGGGAGGAGAATGGTTGCTACCAGATAGCTGTCTCCGGACCGCCGCCACCCCCCTGTTGTGATCAATGGAGGTATATAAACCTTGATGCAGCGAGCAATCCGAGGTTCGGTATTGCTCGCTGCATCAAGAGTGTCCTAGACGCAGCCTTAGGTCAGGACATTATTGATGGGGAACTGCATTCTTTTTTAACTATATTACAGCCACGTACACCAGTCATATACGTGTTGCCAAAGATTCACCAATCTTTGGTTGACCCACCAGGTCGACCTATTGTCGCAGGCACTGGATCCATTTTTTCCAATATCTCGATTTTCTTGGATCGAGTGCTTCGTCAATATGCAATCAGTGCCAGGTCCTACATCAGAGATACTGGGGATTTCCTTGATAGGATTTCCGAGGTGAGGCTGCCGGATGGTTGTCTCCTGGCCTCCTTTGATGTTACGAGTTTATATACCTCCATTGATCACAACAGGGGGGTGGCGGCGGTCCGGAGACAGCTATCTGGTAGCAACCATTCTCCTCCCTGTCAGGACTTCATCATTCAGTTGTTGGACCTGGTACTGAGGAATAATTATTTTCTGTTTATGGAGAATTTTTATCTTCAGTTACGAGGGACCGCCATGGGGTCTAACGTGGCGCCCACTTACGCCAATGTCTTCATGGCGGCCCTCGAGGAGGACCTTATCTATGTATCCCACCACTTCAGTAATGTTCTGGGGTGGTGGCGATACATAGATGACGTCTTCCTGATTTGGCGGGGTGACGTTATGGCTTTGGAGAGATTCCACCACTTTTTGAATGATATGGACCCGGACATCAGCTTCACCCTTGTACACTCGGCCACCCATGTTCAATTCTTGGACACCACGGTGACCATTGTGGGTAATCAACTTATCACAGATATTTTCACCAAGCCCACCGATTGCAACACACTGTTGCATTACAAAAGTTGTCACCCCAGGTCAATCATCAGTTCGGTACCCTATAGCCAATTGCTTAGGGTAAAAAGAGTAGTACAGGATGAGGATGTACTCCCTATTCGTCTTACACAGATGGTCCACAAGTTCAAAGAACGGGGTTACCCGACTCGGGTGATCAATAAGCATCTTACTAAGGTTAAAGGCCCACAACAGGCCACAGTGGACACTCTGGGTAACAAAGTGGCTAGGATACCTTTTATATCCACGTATTCGGAACAGAGCACTAGAATTGCGCATATCATTTGCAAGCATTGGTCCATACTAAAAAGTAACCTGCCCCAGATTGCAGCTCTAACGGTGCCCCCCCTGTTGTCCTATAGACGGTCTGCCAATTTCCGTGATAAACTGGTTCGGGGTAGATATTCCAGTTAAAACTCTGGTGCAATCTCATATTGGCTCACGGAGGCGAGGCTCTTACCCTTGCCTTGGGTGTGTAAATTGTCCATACATGATCAAGGGGGAGAAGTTTATCCATCCGGTTACAGGGAGCCAATATGAGATTGGTCATTTTTTGACATGTAATAGCTCGTATGTGGTTTATGTGCTCTCCTGTCCATGTGGTCTCCTATATGTTGGGGAGACCACATGTGACATGAAGACTCGTCTGAATAATCACAGATTCTCTATTAGGCAAAGAAGGAAAGATCTGCCAGTCCCCAAACACTTTGTGGAGGCTAACCATAAGGAGAGGGATCTTAAATTTGCAATACTGGATCATATCACCCTGTCTAGAAGGGGAGGTGATAGGATATTGGCCCTTAAACAGAGGGAATTAAGATGGATCCATCGCCTCAATACCCTGAGACCGTCTGGGCTCAATGTTGACTTCAAGTGGAATGTGATATAGGATGGGGCTCGTGCATTATGACTGCCTGATCCGCTTCTTGTCTTGCCCTGGTATATGAAAACAGGATAGGTGTCATACATTATACAATTGACTGTGATGACTGGATTTACAGCTAATTTTGTACTTATTGTTTTAACTAATTTTTCCGTTTTCTGTTTTCTTTCTCTAGAAATTTGTCATCTACACTCTAGTGGCGGTGCTTGTGGACGGGGGATACAGTTGTCTACGTCCTTTGATTGAGAGGCTGGTGATGGGGGAGAATGGGGCGTTGTAGTAATCAGTACATTGTATATCATGAGGGTTGACTGTACAAGGTTGTCTATGAGTGGTGGTTTCTTTAATTATCCCTATAGGGGTTTGGGGGACAGTTTTTGGGTTAGGGGTTGTGGGCATGGACGTGTCCTTGACCCTTCACCCTTTATGGATCAGTGGTCGTGCCATGAGAATGGCTGGACCGCTCCCCCCTGTCCCCCTACCTTATTTATATTTGTATGGCACAGGAGTGAAGGGTGTTCCTTCTTGGTGCCGGTATACATATATGCCACGTTCACTCTGATATGCAAACCTGTATAATAGTCACCAAGTTGGAGTATATATGCTCCTTTTATGTTCTTTTGTAATTTTAGGATTGCTATGCCCTCTGTTTTCTCTCCTGTCTCCTGTCATCTTGCTGCGCTTGCCCATTCATTCCGTCATGGGCGTGTCACTGCCGGCGTTGTTTGGCTGGCGGTTGCTGGGGCAACGACGTCGATTATGCCGGCGTCGTTGCCGTGGCGACGCTCGCCTTGTACCGCCTGCGTGACGCGGCCCCGTCACCTCCCGCGGGTGAGCCACGTGATGGTCTGGCAGGTCATGTGTTTGCTCACGTGACCTCTGACGTCGCTGGGCTGCGTCTGTGTGGGCTGACGGTGCTGGGATTCTGGGCATGCGCAGTTCGATTATGAGGACGCGGACGGCTGGCGCCTAGGTCCTTGCACTGCCGCGTGAGTTGTTTTTAAACTTTATTGATTACGATCACTTTTTATACTCGTACACAGGTGATATCACATTATGGTAATGTGACTGATTATCACTAATTGATGCACTGTTTTGTCTACAGTATGGTTATTGATTTTCCATATGTTGTATCGGCATATATGACTCACCATGAATATGATACTCACGATTTTGATATTTTTATTGTATTCCACGTATGTGTTTTTCTTTGTAATTGCATTATTACCACTTTGTTCTATGCTATGCATTATGGGTATATATACCCGGGTATGACACTGTATTGTATGCTTGAGAAAGACCGCATACATACTTTTTTCAGACATACATACTTTTTTCATCTTTACATTTTCAAAAAAACAAGAAAGGATTAGGACTAGAGTTGAGCGAACACCTAGATGTTCGGGGAGTTCGGACGAACGTTAAAAAAAAGTTTGGGTTCGGGAACTGAACTTCGACCCGAACCCCATTGAAGTCAATGGGGACCCGAACTTCACTTTATTATTTTCCGTTAAAACATGGGCTTAACGGAAAATAACAGTATTAGCTTTTTCAGATCGGAGTTTTCACTATCGTGAAAACTCAGATCCAACAGTATATTCTGACACAGAGGCGTTCCCATGGTGATGGGGACGCTTCAAGTTAGAATATACTAAGAACTGTGTACATAGCTGCCCACTGCTGCCTGGCAGCACCTGATCTCTTACAGGGGGCTGTGATTCGCACAATTAACCCCTCAGGTGCCGCACCTGAGGGGTTAATTGTGCGGATCTCAGCCCCCTGTAAGAGATCAGGTGCTGCCAGGCAGCAGGGGCCAGACCCCCCTCCCTCCCCAGTATTAAAATCATTAGTGTCCAGTGCGGCCTCCCCCCCCCACCCCTAATTAAAATCATTGGCAGTGGCCACAGGTTAACAACCCCCCTCCCTCCCCAGTATTAAAATCATTGGTGGCCAGTGCGGCCCCCCCCAAGCCCCTATTATAATCATTGGTGGTTAGTGCGGGCCCCCCTATTAAAATCATTGGTGTCCAGTGCGGCCTCCCCTCACCCCCCCTAACATTGGTGGCAGCGGAGCGGCAGTTCCGATTGGAGTCCCAGTTTAATCGCTGGGGCTCCGATCGGTTACCATGGCAGCCAGGACGCTACTGCCATGGTTACTTAGCACTTTTAGCAGCATTATACTTACGTGTTCTGTCTGTGGTTGGCCGGGCGGCCCTCCTACTGGTAAGTGACAGGTCTGTGCTATAAGCAATGCGCCGCACAGACCTTTCACTTACCAGTAGGAGGAGTGCCGCCCGGCCACAGACAGCGCATATAAGTATAATGTGCTAAGTAACCATTATAATGTGCTAAGTAACCATGCCAGCCAGGACTGCAGTAGCGTCCTGGCTGCCATGGTAACCGTTCGGAGCCCCATCGATTAAACTGGGACTCCGATCGGAACTGCCGCTCCGCTGCCACCAATGATGGGGGGGAGGGGGTTGTTAACCAATGATTTTAATTAGGGGGGGTAAGGGGAGGCCGCACTGGACACCAATGATTTTAATAGGGGGGGGCCGCATTAACCACCAATGATTATAATAGGGGCGTGGGGGGGCCGCACTGGCCACTAATGATTTTAATACTGGGGAGGGAGGGGGGTCTGGCCCCTGCTGCCTGGCAGCACCCGATCTCTTACAGGGGGCTGAGATCCGCACAATTAACCCCTCAAGTGCGGCACCTGAGGGGTTAATTGTGCGGATCACCGCCCCCTGTAAGAGATCAGGTGCTGCCAGGCAGCAGGGGGCCGTTATGTCCACAGTTCTCAGTATATTCTAACTTGAATCATCCCCATCACTATGGGAACGCCTCTGTGTTAAAATATACTGTCGGATCTGAGTTTTCACGATCTAACTCAAATCCGATGGTATATTCTAACAGAGGCTTTCCCATGGTGATGGGGACGCTTCAAGTTAAAATATACCATCGGATTGGAGAAAACTCTGATCCGATGGTATATTAATATTACCCGAACACCGAACCCGAACTTTTACTGAAATGTTCGGGTTCGGGTGCCGAACACCGTAAAGTTCGGTACGAACCCGAACTTTACAGTTCGGGTTCGCTCAACCCTAATTAGGACCTGAAACAAAAGTTTGGTCCCCCTGCATGGTTGGTACCTAGTAGCATCCCCTAGTAGCAAACTGAAGATTTTGCCATGGCCCACACAGTCCCCTCATCTGAGCTGAAAACTGAAAATCCGTGGATAGACCACAAAAGAGCATGCAAAACGACCCAGGAATCTCACAGAAATTGAAGACTGTTGCAAGGAAGAATGGCTGAAAATCCCACAAGAATTGAAAGACTCCTGGCTGGCTACAAAAAGCACTTACAAGCTGTGATAGTTGCCAAAGGGGGTGCTACTAGGTACTAAATATGCAGGGTGCCCAAACTGGCTTCGGACCCTTTTCCTTTTTTGTTATTTTGAAACCATAAAAGATGAAAATAAAAAACTGTATTTGCTTAAAATACAAAGGGAATGTGCCGTTTAAGTTTATGTCTTGGAGATCATTTGATCTTCAACATGTTTAACTGTTCACAGTAATTTTGACCAAGGGTGCCCAAACTTTTGCATGCCACTGTACATGTACAGTACTCATATTTATCATCTCACAGACATGTTTCCTCATTATAACTCGGGGACCTGAATAATTAGGTCCTTTTGCAACTAACAGCATATTATCTAACAGCAACAATACAATTTGTGTTAGGTGGCAGCATAACATCAGTACTATTTGCAGCAAGCATATATACAAGGCAATATATTTATATCTGAGTACAATATAATCACAATGTGTTTTTCAGTGTCTTCAGTGCGGCTCACCTCGCATCCTGCCCAATGTACATTACATGACTGCTCCATATCAAACATGGATGGCACACTTAATCGGGAGATATAATAGTACACAAAAAAATAACAAATGTTTTACTGGCATACTACTGAGTAATTTGCCATGTTATAGTCACATAACAGTTACAGTTCAAATAAGGTGGAGTGATCACCACCAGGGTCAGAGTGTGCAAGAATGGGCAAAACAAATTTATGCACTGACCTACTGCTCAGTATGGAACCAGGCGAAGTAACGTCTATATGGGGTTCAGGTTCCCATAGAAGGTGTTAGAAACCTCTGGGGTCACACACAGGATGAAGCAGGAAAGGAGTGCACTAAGGGGGCATTATTACTGTAAATGAGCACAAAATGGCATCAAAACAGTTTGACTACACTATTACAGTGCCACAAAAAAAATAATTAGGAAAGTGTGTAGGGTATGAGGGCAAAATCAGCCCAGATTATGATTCCCCCAAACCTGTATATCTATTTGCATACAATTAAATACTTGGGCTGATTTCGCACTAAATGGGCACTATTAATGTCTGAGGAACTATTAATGCTTTGGCGGCAGTATTATAAAGGGGAGACTATAAACTCCACAGAGATGGGTTATGGGGGGAGAAGCTGTCAGTAGTATGGGTCAAATGAAAAGAATAGGAAACAAAAACAACTCTAATCAGAGATGTTTCCTGTGAGTCACTAGGATTAACTGTATTGATTGGACTGTATGCACAGCATTACTGTCATGCTTCGGTGTGGGAGGAAAACACCACACAGAGCATAGGAGGGAACGGGAATCAGGCCTGAGAACTAGGGAAGGAAGACAGACACCTCCTGGTGAAAACCCTAATCAAAATCCTGACTGACTACCAGTATGAACAGACCCTAAAGGTAGGTGAGTTCATACGCAGGAATACCTAGAGTCTTATCTAGCCTTATAGGACCTTGGTACTAATGGCAGGGACGAGACTACCTGTTTCTCCAAAAGGAAGGACGAACAGGAGTCTACTTCAATGATGACAATGATGACGAAAAACGTTCCTCCTCAGGGATACCAGAAGTATCTGAACCAGAAAATGTGCCAAACTGCGGGTGAAACCCATATGCCCCAAAAACTGTGACTTCCCAGTGGACTTCTGTCTACGATTATTTATGGCAAACTCTGCCAAAGACAAAAACGAAGACCACAGTTGAGTACAGAATGCCTTCCAGAATCCAAGACCACGTCAAAGGGAATGCCATGGAGTTTCACAATGTTGTCAACAAACACTTGTGAAATATCTGTAAAGGTATGCCCCTATGAAGGGGAACAGATGTAGCTCCCTCAATCTACTGCAATTGATTAAAGTGTATTTTGAAAGGGAGCAGTACTGTTAAATAAAACTTAGCTTTAAATATAAACCATCAAACTCTCTATACAAAAGGGTCCGAAATGAACCAAAAGCACATAACATATAAGCTGAACAAATAACTCTAAGTAAGTTGTGTAGGCTGGACTGATAAAAAATATAGATAGTTCTTACCGGTCCATTGGTTCAACAGCGTATGGACGTGGCTTTAGATCAGGGTAGGTGTGTAGTGGCTCTGTCCTGTTGCTGCCGTGCCTTTATCTCTCATCCGATATCACATCATCAACGTAGCAGGATATGCATCAAATTCAAGATCAGATTGTATAGGTTGTAATTCAGTCTTACTGGAATTATAGATGTTGTCTTCCAACTGGCCTCACACCTTAGAATTGTAGATAAAGGGCCAAATCCTGCACTGATCATAGTATGCCCTAGCAAAGCTATTGGACCCTAATGACCTCCTAATACGGAGTCATCACCCTGACAAGAGCGGCCCCGTCCGGAACCTTTCCCTATTACGGGACCCTAGACCACCCTACCACTATACAAAGAATGCAAAATCTCTAATAACAAAGCAGTGCCAAAAAAATGTGCATATAAAAAAAGCGCAAAACACATGTGCAAAATAATTGACAAAAAGACCAAATAAAATGGTGGCCTGACGCGTTTCATCCAATTGTAGCCCCAGAATCATCAGGGGACATGGGGCTGGAGTGTGATATACAGAGATGAATATTGTATACCACTATGGTGCTAAAAACATGAACCAAAAATGCATATAATATAGAATACCACATTACCTAATACCACTGGCAAGTGGAAAAAAGGGATGTCACAGCACAAGAGGTAAATATAAGCAGGGCAAGGTCATAGTCCCTACTCCATGTCAGGGATGGTGGCGTGGTTGTGGCAGCCCTAACTAATCCCAGGGCAGGGACACTGCCTGGTCACAGTGTCCCAGCATTGGCACACTATATGTTCAACATTTGCTGGAAAACCGCAGGAGCATTGGTCAACCCAAAAGGCATGACCAGGTTCTCAAAGTGCCCCTCAGGAGTTTTAAAAGCCGTCTTCCTTTCATCCCCTTCCTTGATCCTAACCAGATGATATGCCCCCCTTAAGTCCAACTTGGAGAACACCTTAGCACCAACAATCTGGTTAAACAAATCGGGAATCAAAGGAAAAGGGTAATGATCACGGATAGAGTTGAGCGGACACCTGGATGTTCGGGTTTGACGGGTTCAGCGGAACTTCGCAAAAACATTTGTGTTCGGGACCCGAACTTGACCCCGAACCCTATTAAAGTCAATGGGGACCCGAACTTTTAAGCACTAAAATGGCTCTAAAAAAATCATGGAAAGGGCTAGAGGGCTGCAAAAGGCAGCAAAATGTTGTTAAGAGCATGGCAAGTGCTCTGCAAACAAATGTGGATAGGAAATGGCTTAAAATAACGAAATACTTGATCTAGGAGGAGGAGGTCCATATGGAGTCGGAGGTTGAGGAGGCAGTGGATGTGGCGGTGTAGGAGGAGGAGGAGGTAGCCAGCACTGGTTTTTGTTTTTTATTTTATTTTATTAGTATTTTTTGTTTAAATTTGGGTAGACCCCAAAACATTGGGAAATATAAAAAATAAAACAAAGAGAATGTGCGCTGGAGTACAACAATGGCTGCATGAGACCGGTATACATGTCTATTCTGCACAAGGTATGGACAAGTCCTGTGGGATTCCTGCCTGGTTCATTTTAATGAACGTGAGCTTGTCCACATTGGCTGTGGACAGGCGGTTGCGCTTGTCTGTGATAACCCCCTCCTGCCGTGCTAAACAAACGTTCAGACAATACACTGGCTGCAAGGCAGGCCAGCACCTCCAAGGCATAATAGGCAAGCTGAGGCCATGTGCCCAATTTGGAGACCCAGAAGTTGCCAGGGGCAGACCCATCAGTCAGTACATGTAGGCGTGTGCACACATACTGCTCCACCATTTTGCACGTCCCAGTGACGTCCACAATCCAATTGGATATCTTCTCTATCAACTTTCGATGTTCTTTTATGCGTCTACCATGGTGATCACGGGTAACGGGGAATCAGGGTTCTATGCCAGAGAGGGAGCTTGAGAAATGCTACCACATCCAAGGGAGGTCAATGGCTGAAATGTGATCGAGTGGAAATGTGGGACAAGTTGTTAAAGCGGAAGCATCCAAGTAAAGGAGGGGTCACGGGGCAATTACTCACTCTCGACTCGGGGAGGTAGTGACGATAAATAACAATACAGGACTCTTAAGATGCTCTGTTATTGGAATGATTAAAAAAAAATTACAAGGAATGTCACTGGGGTATTTTGGATTTGGAAATGTTAGACAGCAGAGGCCCTGCTGCCGCTTTATTGACTCTAGATAACTTCTGCCTGATCGCACATCCTAGTGACATCCACGATCCAATTGGATACCTTCTCTATCAACTTTCGATGTTCTTTTATGCACCTACCATGGTGATCACGGGTAACGGGGAATCAGGGTTCCATGCCAGAGAGGGAGCGTGAGAAAGGGATACCACATCCAAGGGAGGTCAATGGCTGAAATGTGATCCAGAGGAAATGTGGGACAAGTTATTAAAGCGGAACGATCGAATGAAAGGAGGGGGCAGGCGTCAATTAAAGACAAATTTTTGAAATTTAAGTCCCGTCACCTATGCAGAGTAGAGGTTTTTCATCGGCAAAAATTGGTTAATGTCACCCACCAATTGAACAGATGATTTGTAAAAATTTCGGTCCCTGTCAACTATGCAAAGCAAGGGTTTATTCACGGCAAAACTGGGTTCATGTCACCCACCAATTGACTAGATGATTTTACAAAAATTAGGTGCCTGTCACCTATGCAGAGCAGGGGTTTGTATATGGCAAAAATGGTAAAATGTCACCTGAGAATGTAACAGACGATTTTTTGAAATTTAGGTCCCTGTCAGATATGCAGATCAGAGGTTTATTCACGGCAAAAATGGTAAAATGTCACCCAAGAATGTAACAGACGCTTTTGCACCCTGCTCCCTCTTTTGCTGTGCTGGTGCCTCTGTGCGACCGCCGCCGCTTCCTCCAAACTGCACACGTCACTCGCATGACCTTGATTCCATGTGGGGTCAAGTACCTCATCATCCTCCACATCATCTTCCACCCAATCTTTACCCCTGCCCTCCTTGTCGGTCTGCAGACTGCAGAAAGCTGCAGCAGTTGGCACCTATGTTTCATCATCATCAGAGACGTGCTGCGATGGTCTTCCCATGTCCTCATCCTGAAACATAAGTGGTTGGGCATCAGTGCACTCAATCTCTTCCACTTTTGAGGCAGGGCTATGTGGATGGCCCACGGAAACCCTGCCAGCAGAGTCATCAAAAAGCATAAGAGACTGCTGTATGACTTGGGGCTCATACTGTATGACTTGGGGCTCATACTGCTTGCCATGAATTGCAAGGGGGGTGAGTTGCCAACTCTGATCTTTCAGCAGGTAACTGGGTGGGAGACAATGTGAAGGAACTGGAGGCACTGTCAGCCACCCAATCTACTATCGCCTGAACTTGTTCTTGCCTCACCATTAGTACTGTCCTAAATGCAGTGTAGGCCGCAAATGTACTTTCTAGCGCAAAAGATGAGCATTTTTCACCCAACAATGTAACAGATGAATTAGTGAAATCTATTTCCCTGTCCACTAGGTAGAGCAGGGGTATATCACAGCCAAAAATTGGTGAATGTCACCCAACAATGTAACAGATGAATTAGTGAAATATATTTTCCTGTATGTAGTGCAGGGGTATATCACAGACAAAAATTGGTGAATGTCACCCAACAATGTACCATATGAATTAGTGAATAGTGATGGGTGGAAGGAGCAATATATGAATTTGTGATATTTTGCGAATATTTGGGCGAATATTCGCCATATATTCGCAAATTTGAGAATTGCTTATCTCCAGTCATTATTTTCTTGATTGCGGAAATCGGCAATTGAAAAATTTGCAATAAAAATTTGCATTATGAAAATTCGCAATCAACCCTACTACTAAAGTCAAAGATATTGCAGCCTTTTCTCTGGCCCACAAGCTAGAAGCAGGGAGGGATCATGTGTACTGATTTTAAAAAAATCTTGAATATTCGAAATTCCGAATATATATCATTATATTCTAAATATTCACAAATTCTCGAAATGCCGATATTCGCGATAAAAATTTGCAATTCAAATATTAGTGAAAATGTATTTTCCTGTCCACAATGTAGAGCAGGGTTATATCACAGCCAAAAATTTGTGAATGTCACCCAACAATGTAACAGACAAATTAGTGAAATGTATTTTCCTGTCCATAATGTAGAGCAGGGGTAAATCACAACCAAAAATTGGTGAATCTGACCCAACAATGTAACAGACGAATTAGTGATATATATTTCCCTGTCCACTATGTAGTGCAGGGGTATATCACAGCCAAAAATTGTTTAATGTCACACAACAATGTAACAGACGAATTAGTGAAATTTATTTCCCTGTCCACTATGTAGAGCAGGGGTATATTACAGCCAAAAATTGGTGAATGTCACCCAACAATGTAACAGACAAATTAGTGAAATTTATTTCCCTGTCCACTATGTAGAGCAGAGGTATATAACAGCCAAAAATTGTTTAATATCACACAACAATGTAACAGACGAACTAGTGAAATGTATTTCCCTGTCCACTATGTATAGCAGGGGTATATCACAGCCAAAAATTTGTGAATTTCACCCAACAATGTATCAGACAAATTTGTGAAATGACTTAAAGTTACATAAAATAAGTAAAAATAACAAATAATCTTGATCTAGGAGGTGAAACTCCATATGGAGTAGGAGGTTGAGGAGGCGGTGGACATGGCGGTGTAAGTGGAAGCGGCGATGGAGGAGGAGGAGGTAGCCAGCCCTGGTATTTTTTTATATTTTTTTGTTTAAATTAGGGTACACCCCAAAACATTGGGAAATATAAAAAATAAAACAATGAGAAAGTGCGCTGGAGTTTAACAATGGCTGGGTGAGGACGGTATACATGTCTATTCTGCACAATGTACGGACAAGTCCTGTGGGATCCATGCCTGGTTCATTTTAATGAACGTGAGCTTGTCCACATTGGATGTGGACAGGCGGCTGCGCTTATCTGTGATAACGCCCCTGCCGTGCTAAACACACGTTGAGACAATACACTGGCTGCAGGGCAGGCCAGCACCTCCAATGGGTAAAGGGCAAGCTCAGGCCATGTGCCCAATTTAGAGACCCAGAAGTTGAAGGGGGCAGACCAATCATTCAGTACGTGTAGGCATGTGCACAAATACTGCTCCACCATGTTGCTGAAATGCTGCCTAAGACGTTCCATATCAGCTGGTGGTGCTGGTTGTTGTGGCGTGCTGACAAAGCTTCTCCACATTTCGGCCACGCTAACCCTGCCTTCTGAGGTGCTGGCGTGCCCCAGCTGCATTGGCGACCTCTTCCTCCTCCTCCACTGCCTTCGCCTTGTGCTTCCACTGTGCCCCCACTGTCAGGTGGGAATGCTATCAGCAGCGCGTCTACGATCATGCTCCAGTGACGGAATTAGGACGGTACGTTGTCCTTGTAACGGGGATCCAGCAGCATGGCCACCCAGTAATCACCACTAGTTAGAATGTGGCCAACTCGGCGGTCGTTGTGGAGACATTGCAGCATGTAATCGCTCATGTGTGCCAGGCTGCCCAGAGGCAATGACAAGCTGTCCTCTGTGGGAGGTGTATCGTCACGCACCAGCCACGCACCAGTGATGGCCATGAGCTGGTTTGGGTACCACACTGCTGTGAACACAGTTCCTCCTCCTCCATCTTCACCTCCTCATTCTCCACCTAGTCATCCTCCAGAACTGTGCCCACACTCAGAGCCACTTGTAAATGACTGGCCTGAAACCCTTGTAAATGTTCCCTCTTCCTCCTCCTCCTGTGCCACATCCTTTTCCATCATCGCCCGAAGCATTTTTTTAAAGGCAAGTGGGATAGTAACGCTGAGAACGGCGTCATCGGCACTGGCCATGCTAGTGGAGTACTCGAAACAGGTCAACAAGGCAAACAGGTCTCGCATGGAGGCTGCGTGCTGCAGCTGAAACTCCACTATCGTCTGCTGCTGCTCGCATGTGCAAGGTGGAGTTCCACCTTGTGGGCACGTCGCATATGAGGCGGTGAGTGGGAAGCCTGAAGTTACCCTGCAGCACTGACAGGTGAGCAGCAACAGGGTGAAAACGCCGAAGGCGCACATAGACTGCCCGCACTTTCTGCAGCAGTTCTGACATATTGGGGTAATTTTTCATGAATTTCTGCAACACCAAATTCAGCACATGCGCCAGGCAAGGGATGTGTGTCAAACCAGCTAGTCCCAGAGCTGCTACAAGATTTTGCCTATTATCGCACACCACCAGGCCGGGATTGAGGCTCACTGGCAACAACCACTCATCGGTCTGTTGTTCCATGCCCGTCCACAGCTCCTGTGCGGGGTGGGGTTTGTCCCCCCCAAACAGATACGTTTTAAAACTGCCTGCTGCCGTTTACCCCTGGCTGTGCTGAAGTTGGTGGGGAGGGTGTTACGCTGCCCGGATGAGGAGACGGTAGAGGATGAGGAAGCGGAGTAGGAGGAGGAAGCAACAGTAGGCAAAGAGAAACGCCCTGCAATCCTCGGTGGTTTAAGGACATGCGCCAAACTGCTATCTGCCTCAGGACCAGCCGCCACTGCATTTACCCAGTGTGCTGTTAGGGAGATATAACGTCCCTTACCGTGCTTACTGGTCCACGTATCCTTAGTTAAGTGAGCCTTGCCACAGATGGCGTTGCGCAGTGCACATCTGATTTTTAGAGATGTCCCGAACTATTCGCCGGCGAACATCGCTTGTTCGCCGCGGCGGGCGAACATATGCGATGTTCGGTCCGCCCCTTATACGTCATCATTGAAAAACTTTGACCCTGTACCTCACAGTCAGCAGACACATTCCAGCCAATCAGCAGCATACCCTCCCTCCCAGACCCTCTCACCTCCTATCAAAAAGCAAGGACAGCATGCATCTTAGATTCATTCTGAAGCTGCAGTGTTAGTGAGAGCAGGGACAGTGCAGCTGCTGCTGATTTAATAGGGAAATCGTTAGCTAGGCCAGTGTTCTGTGTCCACTCCAGTCCTCAAAGACTCATCTGATCTGCTGTAAGGACAGCGTCCTGACAGCACCCCAAAAAGCCCTTTTTAGGGCTAGTACATCAGTCAGTTTTTTTTTCTTTCTCTGTAATATAATTGCAGTTGCCTGCCAGTGTGTGTCAGACCCACAGAGTGTACTGTGCCCATTGCCAGTGCCCACCACTCATATTTGGTGGCACAGTAGCTTGCATTTAAAACAGTAAAACAATTTTTTCTCTGTAATATAATTGCAGTGGCCTGCCAGTGTGTGTCAGGCCCACAGAGTGTACTGTGCCCACTGCCAGTGCCCACCACTCATATCTGGTGGCACAGTAGCTTGCATTTAAAACAGTAAAACAAAAATTCTCTGTAATATAATTGCAGTTGCCTGGCCTGCCAGTGTGTGTCAGGCCCACAGAGTGTACTGTGCCCACTGCCAGTGCCCACCACTCATATCTGGTGGCACAGTAGATTGCATTTAAAACAGTAAAACAATTGTTTCTCTGTAATATAAATGCAGTTGCCTGCCAGTGTGTGTCAGGCCCACAGAGTGTACTGTGCCCATTGCCAGTGCCCGCCACTCATATCTGGTGGCACAGTAGCTTGCATTTAAACCAGTAAAACATTTTTTTCTCGGTAATATAATTGCAGTTGCCTGCCAGTGTGTGTCAGGCCCACTGTGCCCACCACTCATATCAGGTGGCACAGTACCTTGCACGCATAGTACGACTAATCTAAAAAAAAATGACAGGCAGAGGCAGGCCACCCCGCAGGGGCCGTCGTGGTCTTGGTGCTGTAATTTCCTTTGGCTCTAGAATAATGTGCAGTGTTCAGAGGCCGTGTACCCTGAACTCGAAAATTTCTGAGGACATAGTTGACTGGCTTACACAGGACACCCAATCTTCTACAGCTTCCGCTCTGAACCTTGACGCACCATCCTCCTCCAGCTCAGCTTCGGGCACCTCTCAAGTTACCACTCGCCCACCTGCCGCCACCACCAACACTAGCACCACAGCCGCTTCACTTGATGTGTCAGAGGAGTTATTTACACATCAGTTGGAAGAAATGAGTGATGCGCAACCATTATTGCCAGAGGATGTAGATAACAGGGATATGTCTCAGTCAGGCAGCATTACACACATGGATGTATGGTGTGATGATGATGATGATGTTGTACCCGCTGCTGCTTCCTTTGCTGAGTTGTCAGATACAAGTGAAGCTGTTGATGACGAAGATGTGTCCGTGGATGTCACGTGGGTGCCCGCTCGAAGAGAAGAAGAACAGGGGGAAAGTTCAGATGGGGAGACAGAGGAGGAGGAGACGAGTTGGAAGCAGGGGGAAGTCATCGCAAGGAGCTAGTGGCACAGCTAACCGTATCGGCACCCGGGGTCAGCCAGACAGCACGCCAATCAACGCAAAGCTCAGAAGTGTGGCATTTTTTTTGTTTGTCTTCCTCTGATAACAGCGATGCCATTTGCAACCTGTGCCAAAAGAAACAGAGTCGTGGGAAGTCCAACACCCACCTAGGTACAACTGCTTTGCAAAGGCACATGATCTCACATCACAAACGCCTATGGGATCAACACATGATGAGTACAAGCAGCACACAAACTCAAAGCCACCATCCTCCTCCTGGTCCAGCATCTTCAGCCACGTCAACCACTGCTGTCCTCCTTGCCCCCTCTCAACCACCCGGCACTCCGCCTCTCACCTTCAGTAGTTCCTGCTCATCTGCCCAGTCAGGTGTCTGTCAAGGAAATGTTTGAGCGTAAGAAGCCAATGTCAGAGTCACCCCCTTGCCCGGCGTCTGACAGCTGGCTTGTCGGAACTCTTAGACGGCCAGCTTTTACTATACAAGCTGGTGGAGTCTGAGGCCTTCAAAAAATTTGTAGCTATTGGGACACCGCAGTGGAAGGTACCCGGCCGAATCTTTTTTTCACAAAAGGCAATCCCCAACCTGTACTCTATTGTGGAAAATGAAGTTATGGCATGTCTGGCACACAGTGTTGGGGCAAGGGTCCATTTGACCACTGATACCTGGTCTGCAAAGCACGGTCAGGGCAGGTATAGCACGTACACTGCGCATTGGGTAAACCTGCTGGCGGCTGCCAAGCATGGAATGCGTGGCTCTGCAGAGGAGTTGGTGACACCACCACGACTTGCAGGCAGGCCTGCTGCCACCTCCTCTACTCCTCCTACTCCATCCTCTTCGCTAACCTCCTCAGCTGAGTCCTCTTCTGCTGCAGCGTCTTGCTACACATCAACTGCACCCCCCAGCTCCCCAGGGGCTATTCCACATCCCGGATACGACAGTGTCACGCCGTCTTGGGGTTGACTTGCCTGAAAGCAGAGAGTCACACCGGACCAGCACTCCTGTCCGCCCTGAACGCGCAGGTGGATCAGTGGCTGACCGCGCACCAACTGGAGATCGGCAAAGTGGTGTGTGACAACAGAAGCAATTTGTTGGCGGCATTAATTTTGGGTAAGTTGACACATGTGCCGTGCATGGCACGTGTGTTGAATCTGATCGTACAACGCTTTGTGCATAAGTACCCAGGCTTACAGGACGTCCTCAAGCAGGCCAGGAAGGTGTGTGGCCATTTCAGGCGTTCCTACACAGCCATGGCGCACTTTTCCGATATTCAGCGGCGAAACATGCCAGTGAGGCGCTTGATTTGCGACAGCCCGACACGAATTCAACACTCCTAATTTTCGACCGCCTGCTCCAACAAGAAAAAGCCATCAATGAGTATTTGTATGACCGGGGTGCTAGGACAGCCTCTGCGGAGCTGGGTATTTTTTTGCCACGTTACTGGACGCTCATGCGCAATGCCTGTAGGCTCATGCGTCCTTTTGAGGAGGTGACAAACCTAGTCAGTCGCACCGAAGGCACCATCAGTGACATCATCCCATTTGTTTTCTTCCTGGAGCGTGCCCTGCGAAGAGTGCTGGATCAGGCCGTAGATGAGCGTGAAGAGGAAGAGGAAGAGTTGTGGTCACCATCACCACCAGAAACAGCCTTATCAGCATTGCTTGCTGGACCTGCGGCAATGCTGGAAGAGGAGTCAGAGGAGGAATGTGGCTTTGAGGAGGAGGAAGATCAACCACAGCAGGCATCCCAGGGTGCTCGTTGTCACCTATCTGGTACCCGTGGTGTTGTACATGGCTGGGGGAGAAGAACAGACCTTCAATGAGATCAGTGAGGACGAGGAACGGGACATGAGTAGCTCGGCATCCAACCTTGTGAAAATGGGGTCTTTCATGCTGTCATGCCTGTTAAGGGACCCTCGTATAAAAAGGCTGAAGGAGAACAACCTGTACTGGGTGGCCACGCTACTAGACCCCCGGTATAAGCAAAAAGTGGCTGAAATGTTACAGAATTACCAGAAGTCGGAAAGGATGCAGCATTTCCAAAATAAGTAAAAAAGTATGCTTTACACAGCATATAAGGGTGATGTCACAGCACAATGGGAATCTAACAGGGGAAGAGGTGATGTCATGGTCTTACCTGCTTGCTGCTCTCCTTCGTTTGACATGTGCTGGCGGCCATCTTGGGTCCTGGGTTTCTTGTAGCCTTCCACCCTGCGGCTCCTCCTTCCCCTGGGAGGAGCTGGATGCCTAGCTCATATATATAGGAGGTCTGTGGCTTCAGTTCCTTGCTTGGTCCTCTTGTGTTCACATGCTTCTAAGACTGCTGCTGCTTCTGGTTCCTGATCCTGGCTTCGTCTGACTACCCTGCTGGTTCCTGATCCTGGCTTCGTCTGACTACCCTGCTGGTTCCTGATCCTGGCTTCGTCTGACTACCCTGCTGGTTCCTGATCCTGGCTTCGTCTGACTACCCTTCTGGTTCCTGACCTCTGGCTTCGCAAAGACTCTGCTCGGTTTCACCATCCGTTTGGACTTTTGCTTTACAGCTTTATTTTCAATAAAGCCTTCTTATTTTCATTTATCTCTTGTTGTACGTCTGGTTCATGGTTCCGTGACACTAGGACCAAGCCATGAATTCTGACGGTACAGGGCCATCCTCGCTACCCACGCTGGTTGCCAGACTTGATCAGCAGGATCACCTGTTGGGTCGGTTCGCTGTGGCGTTGCAAACCCTGCTTGAACGCACGGCTCATTTCGCTCCCGTTGCCGATGGGTCGGTTGTCGCTCCTGGGCTCGCTCCTACTGCCGCTCCGGTTGTTGCGCCAGAGTCTACCCCGACACCTGTTGTTGCGCCTGCGGTGTTTCGGGGTATGACCGGTTCTGCCCCTCTTCCACAGCGCTTTGGGGGAGAGCCAACTCAGTGCCGAGGTTTCCTTAACCAGGTGGGCATTTATTTCGAGTTGCTGCCACATGCCTTTCCTACTGAGAGATCAAAGGTGGGCTTCTTGATCTCGCTGCTCTCGGACAAGGCCTTGGCCTGGGCCAGCCCTTTATGGGAGAACAACAATCCGGTGGTTGCCGAGTTTTCCGGTTTTGTTGCTTCTCTTCGGAAGGTATTCGATGTGCCGGCTCGTGCTGCCTCTGCTGCGAAGCTCCTTATGTCCATCAGACAGGGTTCACGATCCGTAGCTGAATACGCCATTGAGTTTCGTACCCTGGCAGCAGAGGTGGGCTGGAATAATGAGGCTCTGGTCGCTGCTTTCTCTCATGGTCTCTCGGATGCCTTGAAGGATGAGGTTGCAGCTAAGGACCTACCAGTTGAGCTCGAGTCTCTTATTTCTTTCCTGATTTTGATTGACACCAGACTCAGGGAGAGACCTTCCTTTAAGGAGAACCTGCGGAGGTCTTCTAACAGATTGGTGCCTACGTTTGCTGTCCCACCCGTGCCTCCCTCTCCTCCCACGCCTCCTGGGGATGACTTGTCTGGGGGTGAACCCATGCAGCTGGGGTTTGCTCGCCTGTCAGAGGGGGAGAGGGCACTCCGGAGACGCGAGGGCCGATGCATGTACTGTGGTCTCGGTGGGCATTTTCGGTTGGCATGTCCGAACCGTCCGGGAAACGCTCGTACCCTGAGATCCTGTCGGGGGCAGATCTTGGGTGGAGTCTCCTCGTCCCCGGTTTCCCGTGTTGACAAACCACTGATCACTGTTGTCCTCTCCTGGGTCGGGGGCTCGGTGACGACCCAGGCGTTGGTGGACTCTGGTGCTGGTGGTTTGTTCATTGATAGTGTGTTCGCTGCCGCCAATTCCATTCCTCTGCAGGCTCGAGGTTCCCCACTGGCTCTTGAGGCGATAGACGGCAGACCCCTTCTGCCGCCACACGTGACTCATGAGACCCTTCCAGTGGGGATAGCCATTGGTGCCGTTCACAGAGAGTCGGTCTGCCTCCAGGTTATTTCGTCTCCACACTACTCGGTGGTCTTGGGGTACCCCTGGCTCCAGAAGCATAATCCGACTTTCGATTGGAGATCGGTCGAGATCCTCTCGTGGTCACCGCAGTGTGGGGCTAGTTGCATCCATGGGTCTGTCAAGTTGCTGTGTACTTCCTCGGACTCTCTGTTGCCTCCTGAATACGAGGAGTACCGGGATGTATTCGATAAGGTGCGCGCGGTTGCCCTACCTCCGCACCGCCCATACGATTGTGCCATAGAGTTACAATCTGGTGCCGTTCCTCCTCGTGGCAAAGTCTATCCACTGTCGGTAGCGGAGAATGAGGCCATGGAGGAGTACGTGAGGGAGGCGCTTTCACGCGGACACATTCGCAAATCTTCGTCCCCGGCAGGGGCTGGATTTTTCTTTGTGAAAAAGAGGGGCGGTGAGTTGAGGCCTTGCATCGATTACAGGGGTCTCAATCGCATCACGATCAAGAACGCTTACCCGATACCCTTGATTTCCGAGCTGTTCGATCGCCTTAAAGGGGCCACGGTCTTTACCAAACTCGACCTGAGGGCGGCATATAACCTGGTAAGGATCAAGGCGGGCGATGAGTGGAAGACCGCGTTTAACACCAGGACCGGTCATTACGAATCCTTGGTTATGCCCTTTGGGTTGTGCAATGCGCCCGCAGTCTTTCAGGAATTCATCAACGATGTTTTCCGTGACCTGTTGCAGCAGTGTGTGGTAGTCTATTTGGATGACATCTTGGTATATTCTGAATCCATGGAGGCCCACATTCTGGATGTCAGACGAGTGTTGCAACGGTTACGAGAGAACAAGCTGTTCGGTAAGCTTGAGAAATGCGAATTTCACCGATCCCAGGTAACCTTCTTAGGTTACATCATTTCCGCTGAGGGGTTCTCCATGGATCCTGAGAAGGTTTCGGCTGTCTTACAGTGGCCCCAGCCCAGTGGTCTTCGTTCCCTGCAGCGCTTTTTGGGCTTCGCCAATTATTATCGGAAGTTCATCAGGGACTTTTCCATGCTGGCCAAGCCTCTCACGGATCTGACCAGGAAGGGCAGTAATTCCCAGGTCTGGCCGCTCGAGGCCATCCGAGCTTTTGAGGCCCTAAAGTCCGCCTTTGTGTCGGCTCCGATTCTGTCGCATCCCAACCCTGGGTTGCCCTTTGTCCTCGAGGTGGACGCGTCTGAGACGGGAGTAGGCGCCCTTCTGTCTCAGCGTAGAACACCAGAGGGTCCTCTGCTTCCTTGTGGGTTTTACTCCCGGAAACTGTCTTCCGCGGAGTGCAACTATCAGATTGGTGACAGGGAGTTATTGGCCATCGTGCAGGCCCTTAAAGAATGGAGGCACTTGCTCGAGGGTTCGGTGGTTCCGGTTCTCATCCTGACGGACCACAAGAATCTGACCTACCTTTCTGAGGCCAAGAGATTGACACCACGTCAGGCCAGATGGGCTCTGTTCTTGTCACGTTTTAATTACGTGGTCTCCTACCTACCCGGTTCCAAGAACATCAGGGCGGATGCCTTATCACGGCAGTACTCCGAGCTGTCCAGGGAGGAGTCGATTCCGACTTCGGTCATACCTCCGAATCAGATCCTGGCCGCCATTCGCACCAGCCTGACCTCTCCCCTGGGTGAGCAGATTTTGGCGGCTCAATCTGGTGCTCCCTCTGGGAGACCCAACGGCAGATGTTTTGTGCCTGAGGAGTTGCGCACTCGGTTGTTGCGAACCTACCATAACTCCAAGACCGCGGGGCATCCTGGAAAGAATCAGCTGTCCTGGGCTGTTTCACGTCTGTTCTGGTGGCCTTCCCTACGTTCCGACATCGCCGCATATGTAGCGGCATGCTCCGTTTGTGCCCAGAGTAAGTCCCCTCGGCACCTTCCGTTGGGCCTTCTGCAACCCATAGCCACCGGGGAGCGCCCATGGTCACACCTGGGGATGGATTTCATTGTGGACCTCCCTGCATCCCGAGGCCATACGGTCATTCTCATGATTGTGGATCGGTTTTCCAAAATGTGCCACTGTGTTCCTCTCAAGAAGTTACCCTCTGCACAAGAGTTGGCCACGATTTTTGCCAGGGAGGTCTTCCGGTTGCACGGTTTGCCTAAGGAGATTGTGTCGGATCGGGGGAGTCAGTTTGTGTCCAGGTTCTGGCGCGCCTTTTGCTCCCAGTTGGGGATTCATCTCTCCTTCTCCTCGGCCTACCACCCTCAGTCCAATGGGGCCGCAGAACGATCCAATCAGGCCTTGGAGCAATTCCTTCGTTGCTATGTCTCCGATCACCAAGACAATTGGGTTGACCTCCTGCCTTGGGCTGAGTTTGCCAGGAACACGGCGGTGAACTCTTCCTCTGGGACGTCTCCCTTCATGGCCAATTATGGGTTCCAACCTGCCGTGTTACCGGAGGTATTCTCTCGCCAGGATATTCCGGCTGTGGAGGATCACCTTTCCGTCCTACGTGCTTCTTGGGTACAGATCCAGAAGTCCCTTGAGGTCTCTGCGCAGCGCCAGAGATTCCAGGCTGATCGCAGACGAGCGCCTGCTCCTTCCTACCAGGTCGGAGACCGTGTATGGTTGTCCACCCGCAACCTCAACCTTCGAGTGCCCACTCCCAAGCTGGCGCCTCGCTTTGTTGGTCCCTTCCGAGTGCTTCGCAGGGTAAACCCGGTAGCCTATGCCCTTGCGCTTCCTCCTGGCATGCGGATCTCCAACGTGTTTCATGTCTCCCTGTTGAAGCCACTGGTGTGTAATCGTTTCACTTCCTCGGTTCCTCGGCCTCGTCCGGTCCAAGTGGGCAATCGTGAGGAATATGAGGTGAGCAATATCCTGGACTCACGCCTGGTCCGCGGTCGGTTGCAGTTTTTGGTCCATTGGCGTGGTTATGGTCCAGAGGAGCGTTCCTGGGTTCCCTCCGCAGATGTCCATGCTCCTGCCTTGCTCCGAGCCTTCCACGCACGCTTCCCTCAGAAACCGTTTTGTGCTCCGCGGAGGAGGGGCCCTTGAGGGGGAGGTACTGTCATGGTCTTACCTGCTTGCTGCTCTCCTTCGTTTGACATGTGCTGGCGGCCATCTTGGGTCCTGGGTTTCTTGTAGCCTTCCACCCTGCGGCTCCTCCTTCCCCTGGGAGGAGCTGGATGCCTAGCTCATATATATAGGAGGTCTGTGGCTTCAGTTCCTTGCTTGGTCCTCTTGTGTTCACATGCTTCTAAGACTGCTGCTGCTTCTGGTTCCTGATCCTGGCTTCGTCTGACTACCCTGCTGGTTCCTGATCCTGGCTTCGTCTGACTACCCTGCTGGTTCCTGATCCTGGCTTCGTCTGACTACCCTGCTGGTTCCTGATCCTGGCTTCGTCTGACTACCCTTCTGGTTCCTGACCTCTGGCTTCGCAAAGACTCTGCTCGGTTTCACCATCCGTTTGGACTTTTGCTTTACAGCTTTATTTTCAATAAAGCCTTCTTATTTTCATTTATCTCTTGTTGTACGTCTGGTTCATGGTTCCGTGACAGGTGAAAGTAATCTTCCTCCTACCACGACCACGCCGGCAAGGACAGGACGCTTTACAGACGTGTTGTTGATGGAGGACATGCAGAGCTTTTTAAGTCCTACGCATCGCCACAGCCCTTCGGGGTCCACCCTCAGAGAACGACTCGACCGACAGGTAGCAGACTACCTCGCCTTAACTGCAGATATCGACACTCTGAGGAGCGATGAACCCCTTGACTACTGGGTGTGCAGGCTTGACCTGTGGCCTGAGCTATCCCAATTTGCGATAGAACTTCTGGCCTTTCCCGCTTCAAGTGTCCTGTCAGAAAGGACCTTCAGCACAGCAGGAGGTATTGTCACTGAGTAGAGAAGTCACCTAGGTCAAAAAAGTCTAGATTACCTCACCTTTATTAAGATGAATGAGGCATGGATCCCGAAGGGACTGACAGTGGGGGATGCATTTGACTAAAAAAGGCCTGATGAGATGCCTTGGGCTATAAATGGTCCACACGCTGCTGTATTTAATCTTTGCATGCCGGATGACTTGCGTGACTTCTCCACCACCAACTAGGGTTCAAGCCGCAATGTTTTAGTGCACTTTCTGCCTGGAAAACATAAATTTTTCCGGCCGCTGCTACATGTGTACATGCCTAATTTTTCTGCCCTCTGGTGCTGCACTGTGGCTGCAAAAACAAAACAAAAAAAAAGGCACATACATGTGTCAATTCCCCTTCGTGATCGTTACCTTGTTGTGGTGAAGGGGCTTGCGTATCACAATAAAGCGATCATCTCTATGAGTGTGTTGGCAATGTTGGCACACCCCAGATGATAAGGTCGTTGCTTCATTGTGAACAGACCAAAAGCGATCGGCTGGATAATTTTGCATAGAAAAAACATTTTCTTTGTGATCATCTATGGTGATCATTAAAGCCTACTAGGCCAACAATGGGCCCACACTGCAGAATCATTGTTTTCTGGGTCACTTAACTGTCACTGAACTACCTCAGCACGACCATAGGCTTTGAAAAACCGCCATCGCCTGCAATCTCCCAAACGTGCGCACGAGCACAGTAATCACTACACCAAGATTGACGCATAGAGGAATAAAATTTATGTCATGAGTGTGTCAACTATTGACAACTCTTTGCGGTTGTCTAATCTCTATTCGATACACGTCCCCTGATAGGGGACGTAACAGGGATTAAACTGATAAGAATAGTACTACTTAACACACCACTCATATAGGGTGGCACAGTACATTGCACGGCGCACGTGCAGTGCCCCAAATTGGAAGTAAGAGGACCGACCAGGCATCTTTTTCCATCTCCCGGTTCCTAAAATCTATTCCATACACCGGCCCCTGATAGGGGACAAAACAGAGATTAAACTGGTAAGAACTGATTTTTTTTAATAAAACAAAAAAGAGGACAGCCTCTGCGGAGCTGGGTATTTTTTGGCCGCGTTACTGAATGCTAATGCACCATGGCTGTAGGCTCATGCGTCTTTTTGCGGAGGTGACAAACCTGGTCAGTCAAACCCAAGGCAACATCATCGACCTCATCCCATATGCGTTTTTTCTGGAGCGTGCCCTGCGAAGAGTGCTGGATCAGGCCGTAGATGAGCATGAAGAGAAAGAGTTGTGGTCACCATCACCACCAGAAGCAGCCTTGTCGTCGTCGATTGCTGGACCTGTGGCAACGTAGAGAGTGGAGTCTGAAGAAGAGGAGTCAGAGGAGGAAGGTGGCTTTGAGGAGGTGGAAGACCAACTACAGCAGGCGTCCTAGGGGGCTTGTTGTCACCTTTCGGGACCTTTAGTGCTGTACGTGGCTGGGTGGAGGAAGAGACCTTCAATGACGTCAGTGAGGACAAGGAACGGGACATGGCTAGCTTGGTATCCAACCTTGTGCAAATGGGGAGTTTGCGGTTGTGCAAATGGACTGTTTGCGGTTGTTTGCGGTGCGTTAAACGGGGAGTTTGGTCTGTCAAAGTTTGGTCTGTCACTGTGAAGCGGGCGTAACCCTTACACTACCTGATCGATACAACATCATACCTGATGTTTTAAAGCACGTTATTACAAACAATTTAGGAATGTTAGGTGATTTATGCCCTTTATGGATAAAAACCCAACTCTGCGTCAACTACGTAATTTTCCATGGGAGTTTTGCCATGGATCCCCCTCCGGCATGCCACAGTCCAGGTGTTAGTCCCCTTGAAACAACTTTTCTATCACTATTGTGGCCAGAAAGAGTCCCTGTGGGTTTTAAAATTCGCCTGCCTATTGAAGTCTATGGCGGTTCGCCCAGTTCGCCCGTTTGTGAACATTTGTGGAAATTCACGTTCGCCGTTCGCGAACGGAAAATTTTATGTTCGCGACATCTCTACTGATTTTATCCCCCACTTGGTTGTGCAGGGCGGGGATGGCTCGCCTGGAAAAGTAGTGGCAGCTGGGAACCACATACTGTGGGACAGCCACCGACTTAAGGCTTTTGAAACTCTCCATCTCCACCAGACAGAATGGCAGCATTTCAAAGGCCAGGAATTTTGAAATGCTGGCATTCAGGGCCAGGGATCGCGGGTGGGTAGGGGGTTACTTCTTGTTTCACTCCAGTGTTAGGGAGATAGACAGCTGAACGCTTCCATGGGACATTGTGGAGATGCTTGGTGACCCAGGTGGTGGCATTGCTGGCATATCCTCTGTTTGCGGGGTGGCATGTGCCACTGTCACTCCAGAGGGGGATGAAGAGGCCGAGACTGCAGCAGAAGAGGAAGCAGGAGGAGCCAGAGACCTTTCTTTGTTTTTGAGGTGTCTAATCCACTGCAGCTCGTGCTTTGCACTTAGATGCCTGGTCATGCAGGTTGTGCTCAGGTTTAGAACATTTATGCCTCGCTTCAGGCTCTGATTGCACAGCGCTTCTTGTCGTCAGCAAATTGTCTAAAGAACTGTCTCGCCAGGGACCTCCATGAAGCTGGCTTTGGTGTGCTCGGTCCCTTGTAGCAGTGGGCAGTAGCAGGCGTACTGTCTAGAGGACGGCCACTCCACTTTTGCATTCTGCTCCCTCTTTTGCTGTGCTGGAGGCTCTGTGTGACCACCGCCTCTTCCTCCTATCTAGACAGGTCACTCGCATGACCTTAATTCCATGTGGGGTCGAGGACCTCATCGTCCTCCACATCATCTTCGACCCAGTCTTCTCCCCTGCCCTCAATGTTGGTCTGCAAACTGCAGAAAGCCAAAGCAGTTGGCACCTGTGTTTCGTCATCATCCGAGACGTGCTGCGGTGGTCCTCCCATGTAAACATCCTGAAACATAAGTGGTTGGGCATCGGTGCACTCAATCTCTTCCACTTCTAGGGCTGGGCTATGTGGATGGTCCTGGGAAACCCAGCTAGCAGAGTCATCAAAAAGCAGAAGAGACTGCTGCATGACTTGGGGCTCAGACTGCTTTGCTGATTTGCAAGGGGGTGAGGTGAAAGAATGATGGCCATGGGCTGCAGGTGACAACTCTGATCTTTCAGCAAGGGACTGGGTGGCAGACAATGTGAAGGAACTAGAGGCACTGTCAGCAACCCAATCTACTATCGCCTGTACTTGTTCTGGCCTCACCATTCGTAGAGCCGTATTCGGCCTACCAAATAACGTTGAAGGTTCTGTCGCCTACTCGCACTTGAGTAAGGTGTTTCACTTGTGCGTGTAGCTCGCACAGATTGACCACGTCATGCAACAGGAAATCAACCAACACTAGAAGCACCACGACCAGGGCCACGTCTCTTATTTGACGCTCTCCTCATTCTTTGCGTTCACCCAAATTAAAATATGGTTTATGTCAGGCGATAATGTAACCGCCAATAGTCAACAATTAAGCTCACTGACAGTAGGGCAGTGCCGGTGTCAAAAAGAGGAAGAATTTATTGAGGTCACACAAAAGTGTGACAGGTGAATTGTATACAATTACTTCACAATCACAAAAAATGTGAATTTGTCAACCAACAATGTAACAGTGTAACGCACCTAGTTGATCAGTTAGGATCTCAACTGCGGAAGCAATGGACATCCACTATTATCCCACCGCCCTTGTTTTTGGCTGTGGGATTCGCGGTTACTCAGTATGTACCCCAGGCGTCTCTCTCAGTCTTGGGGGGAGAGTTTGGGGTAACAAAATCATTTACCGCTATCCATCTAATTAGTTACTGCTGGAAAGGAAGGTCCCCCAGTATTACAGGAGTCACAAGTTAGAATAAGCTTGTGCACAGTTCAGAGTTAGTATATAGTATGCCCTCAGTTTAGTATATAGTATGCCATAGGTTCAGGGTTAGTATATAGCATGTCCTCAGTTTAGTATGTAGTATGCAGTAGGTTCAGAGTTAGTATAGCATGTCCTCAGTTTTAGTATATGATATGCAGTAGGTTCAGAGTGAGTATAGCATGTCCTCAGTTTAGTATATAATATGCAGCAGGTTCAGAGTTAGTATAGCATGTCCTCAGTTTAGTATATAATATGCAGCAGGTTCAGAGTTAGTATAGCATGTCCTAAGTTTAGTATATAATATGCAGCAGGTTCAGAGTTAGTATAGCATGTCCTCAGTTTAGTATATAATATGCAGCAGGTTCAGAGTTAGTATAGCATGTCCTCAGTTTAGTATATAATATGCAGCAGGTTCAGAGTTAGTATAGCATGTCCTCAGTTTAGTATAAAATATGCAGTAGGTTCAGAGTTTGTATAGCATGTCCTGAGTTCAGAGTTGGTTTGGGAATATCGCCTCACACCAGCAGGAACCACCCCACTCTGAGTTCCAGGACCTTAATCAGAGCAGGTAACAGGCATATACTTGCGGTTAGTTGGTCCTGGCTAGGAAGCCAGCAGTGGGGAAGCCAGTGGCAAGAAGGTAGGCAGTCCTTCACAATGTTGTTAGGGATCCAGGTCTGGATATGTGGACAGAGTCCTCAGATGCAATGGAGCTAGCAGGGTGCGCACTCCATTAGTGGAACACCCTGCTTAGCACCTGTCTTCTATTTAAGGCCCGGAGGTAAGTGGGCGGAGTCACAGGGAGCCGCTGCGATCCAGGCTGTACTGTTACAGTACCCCCCCCTTAAGGGACCCCTCCGGGGTACCCCACTAGGAGAGGGTCGGTTGGGAAATCTTCTATGGAACAATCTTTGGCGTCTGGGAACATGAACGTTTTGCACATCTTCCCAAGAGTCATCCTGGGGACCATACCCCTTTCATCTAACGAGATACTGGATCTTCCCCCGTCTTCTTCTGGAATCAATGAGCTGCTCAACTTCAAATTCTTCTTCTCCTTGGACCTCTATCGGCGGCAAGGGTCGAGGATCATTTGATGGGAACGGCCTAGGTCTAAACGGCTTCAGTAGTGACACGTGGAATGTGGGATGTACCTGTAATCGAGGAGGAAGGGTGAGTCTCACCGTGTTGGGGTTAATAATCCTATCTTTGGGAAAAGGACCCAGGAATTGTCTTCCCAATTTCTTGGAAGGTACCCCCAACCGAAGGTTTCTTGTTGATAACCAAACCGAGTCTCCGACCTGGTAGGGAGGATTTTCTCTCCTACGACGGTCGTAGTAAAACTTCTGTCTTTCCTTTGCCCGTTGAAGGTTGTCTTTTAGCGTCTTAAGGGTAGTTTGCAAAGTGGTCAGATAATCGTCTGTGGCTGGAACGTTTGTAGGAAGGCTGGTTTGAGGAAGAGACCTAGGGTGAAATCCGTAATTAGCAAAGAATGGAGTATGTAATGTGGAGGAATTCGTAGAATTATTATAGGCGAATTCAGCGAGAGGAAGTAGGCCCTCCCAGTCATCCTGGAGAAATGAGCAGTGACATCTGAGAAACTGTTCCAGACACTGATTCACCCTTTCAGTCTGCCCATTAGTTTGGGGGTGATAGGCGGTAGACATTCTGTGGTCGATTTGAAGTCTGGAACAAAGTGCTCTCCAGAATTTGGATACGAATTGCGAACCCCTGTCTGATATGACCTGGCTAGGAATTCCATGTAACTTAATAATATTAGACAGGAATACCACGGCCGTTTCCTTGGAGGAGGGTAACTTCTTGAGGGGCACGAAGTGTGCCATCTTAGTCAGCAAATCCACTACCACCATGATGGTATTGTTTCCTCTGGAAAGGGGAAGTTCAACTATGAAATCCATCGAGACCCATTCCCAGGGTCTGTTGGCGATAGGAAGACTCATTAGGAGACCATAAGGTCGGTTCCTGTCAGTTTTACATGAGGCACAGGTCTCGCACGTGGAAACGTATTCCTCAATTTGTTTGGTCATCTTTGGCCACCAGAAGTTCCTGCGTATCAGGGTTGTGGTTTTAGCAATGCCGGGATGTCCCGCGAGGGGTAAATCATGGCAAAGTTTGATCACCTGATTGGTGAGGGAGGGTGGTATATACAGTTGGCTGTCCTTGTAAAGGAGACCCTGTTGGTTCTGCGAAAGACCAGGGGGGGTATTAGCATGATCATTAATTAGAGCATCCTTGAGCTGGGTTTCCAACGTTATGGTGGCAAGGACGAGTTTCTTCGGTGGAATGATCCATGTAGGGGCCGTGTCTGAGGTGCGAATTTCAGCCAGTCGTGACAAGGCGTCGGCCTTCCCATTTTTTGAGCCTGGTCGGTATGTAATTTGGAAGTTAAACCTGTCGGAAAAAAAACTCCACCGTACTTGGCGGCCTGATAGTGTTTTATTGGTTTTCAGGTATTGTAGATTACGGTGATCCGTATAAATTGTGATGGGGTGTATTGATCATTCAAGTAAATGCCTCCAATTTTCCAGGGTGCATTTTATGGCGAGGAGTTCCTTTTTGCCTATGGGGTAATTGAATTCGGCGGTATTTAGCGTCCGGGAGTAGAACCCGATAGGATGTAACGGAGTTGAAAAAGAGCTTCGCTGGGACAGAACGGCTCCTATGGCTGCCTGGGATGCGTCTACTTCCAGCACGTAGTGATGGTTCAGATTTGGGAAAGTCAGTATCGGTGCCGTAGTGAACCTGTTCTTTAATAACTCAAACGCTGATTGGGCGTCCTTGGACCAAACGAACTTCGTGTTGACACTAGTTAAGCGGGTTAGTGGTTTAGTGGTAGCGAAGAAATCTTTAATAAATTTCCTATAGAAGTTTGAGAACCCCAGGAACCGTTGAAGAGCTTTCCTGGAATCCGGGATCGGCCAATTTTGGATGCAAGTGATTTTTGAGTGATTCATCTGGATACCCTTGGGTGAAATTATGTATCCGAGAAAGGGAAGAGAAGTAGTCTCGAACACACATTTTTTAAGCGATGAACACTTAACCGTGCAAGAACCCAACGGACATGTTTCCTGTGATCGTGTAAGTTATCGGAATACACTAGTATATCATCAAGATAGATGATCACACATACGTCCAGTAGATCCCTAAAGATGTCGTTAATAAAATTTTGGAATGTGGCAGGGGCGTTGCACAACCCGAAGGGCATCACTGTATACTCGAAGAGTCCATACCGAGTGCGGAAGGCTGTCTTCCATTCATCACCTTTTCTGATCCTAATTAAGTTGTATGCGCCTCTCAAATCCAGCTTGGTGTAGATTGTTGCTGTTTGTAATCTTTCTATGAGTTCGGATATTAGCGGCAAGGGGTACCGATTTTTTTTTGTTACTTTGTTCAAGGCTCTGTAATCTATGATGGGCCTTAGGCTTGAGTCTTTGTTTCTCACGAAGAACATCCCTGCTGCTGCCGGGGAGGTTGAAGGCTGAATAAAACCTTTTCGTAAATTCTCTTCTAGGTACTGTTTGAGGTGAACAAGTTCTGGTTGTGCCAATGGATAAATTCTACCCGTGGGTATCTCACTACCCGGCAGCAAGTCTATGGGGCAATCGTAAGATCTATGGGGCGGAAGAGATTCCGCCTTCTTTGCGCTGAATACCTCAGCAAAGTCTGCGTATTGGCTGGGAACCTGGTTCACTCCCACGTGCATGAGAGATTTGAGAGGAAAGCAGGTCTCAATACAATAAGGTGACGTAAACTGAACTCTCCCCTGTTTCCATAGGAGGGTTGGCTGGTGTATTTGCAACCATGGCAACCCAAGAATCACGGGAAACAATGGAGAGTGTATGATATCAAGGGATAAGAATTCTGTGTGGTTATTTTCACATGTCACCATGAGGGGTTGAGTCTGACTGTGGATAGGACTAGAAGTGGTACCGTCAATGAAACTCACGGATATCGGAACGTTTTTTTCTCATGTGGGGAATTTTATTTCGCTCAACCAAATGCATGTCGATAAAATTCCCCGAAGCTCCCGTGTCCACCATGGCTTCAACGATAATCCGGTTTTGGTCCCACTGTAAGGTGAGAGACGTGTATATGTAACCACCAGTACTATTTTTTGTACTGCCTAAGGTACAAAACGTGCCGCTCTTACCTTCGCACTTCTTACGTATCGCGGGGCATCCGTCAACGGTATGGTCAGCAGACGCACAGTATAAACAGAGGTTGAGGTTACGTCTCCTGGCTTTCTCTCTCTCGGTCAGAGGTCCTCGGATCACCCCAATCTCCATCATCTCTACAGGAGGACCCTGGCTGGACGGTCTTGGGTTGGGTGTGAAGCCTGACACTCTCTCGGCTCTGCGTTCCCTCAGCCGTCTGTCAATGGTGGTGGCCTTCTGCATCAAGGCATTAAGTGTAAGTGGTAATTCTCCTCGGGCTAATTCGTCCTTCAGGGCCTCGGAAAGACCTAGGCGGAACTGATTCCTAAGGGTGAGGTCATTCCATTCAGTCTCCCGGGCCCAGCGAGTGTATTCCGCAATAAAGTCCTCTACAGGTCATCTCCCTTGTTTAAGGCTGCGTATAGCGGTCTCAGCGGTCAGCTGTTTACTATGGTCCTCGTAGAGAAAGGCCATTTTTTCAAGGAACAGAGGTGAGGAATCCAGGACTGGGTCTTCCTTTTCTAAATAAGTATTGGCCCATGCTCTGGGCTCCCCCCTGAGGTAAGAGATCATGGTAAGTACTTTTGTTCTGTCAGTTGGGTAAGTCCGGGGCTGCAGCTCAAACATTAGTTTGCACGGGTTCAGGAAATCCCTGAACTGCCTTCGGTCACCCGAGAATATCTCAGGTGGGCTGACCTTGGGTTCTGGTCCATCACGGGGGTGTCCTGGCCCCTGAGTGACAAGTTGCCGTAGTGCCTGGTTTTCTAGCTGGAGATGTTGTACAGTCACGTTGAGGGTCTCCACCCTCTTAGTGAGGGTGACGAGGTGACCTGCAACCTCCGCTGGATCCATGTGGGTTCTACTAATATGTAACGCACCTAGTTGATCAGTTAGGATCTCAACTGCGGAAGCAATGGACATCCACTATTATCCCACCGCCCTTGTTTTTGGCTGTGGGATTCGCGGTTACTCAGTATGTACCCCAGGCGTCTCTCTCAGTCTTGGGCGGAGAGTTTGGGGTAACAAAATCATTTACCGCTATCCATCTAATTAGTTACTGCTGGAAAGGAAGGTTCCCCAGTATTACAGGAGTCACAAGTTAGAATAAGCTTGTGCACAGTTCAGAGTTAGTATATAGTATGCCCTCAGTTTAGTATATAGTATGCCATAGGTTCAGGGTTAGTATATAGCATGTCCTCAGTTTAGTATGTAGTATGCAGTAGGTTCAGAGTTAGTATAGCATGTCCTCAGTTTTAGTATATGATATGCAGTAGGTTCAGAGTGAGTATAGCATGTCCTCAGTTTTAGTATATGATATGCAGTAGGTTCAGAGTGAGTATAGCATGTCCTCAGTTTAGTATATAATATGCAGCAGGTTAAGAGTTAGTATAGCATGTCCTCAGTTTAGTATATAATATGCAGCAGGTTCAGAGTTAGTATAGCATGTCCTCAGTTTAGTATATAATATGCAGCAGGTTCAGAGTTAGTATAGCATGTCCTCAGTTTAGTATAAAATATGCAGCAGGTTCAGAGTTAGTATAGCATGTCCTCAGTTTAGTATATAATAAGCAGCAGGTTCAGAGTTAGTATAGCATGTCCTCAGTTTAGTATATAATATGCAGTAGGTTCAGAGTTTGTATAGCATGTCCTGAGTTCAGAGTTGGTTTGGGAATATTGCCTCACACCAGCAGGAACCACCCCACTCTGAGTTCCAGGACCTTAATCAGAGCAGGTAACAGGCATATACTTGCGGTTAGTTGGTCCTGGCTAGGAAGCCAGCAGTGGGGAAGCCAGTGGCAAGAAGGTAGGCAGTCCTTCACAATGTTGTTAGGGATCCAGGTCTGGATATGTGGACAGAGTCCTCAGATGCAATGGAGCTAGCAGGGTGCGCACTCCATTAGTGGAACACCCTGCTTAGCACCTGTCTTCTAGTTAAGGCCCGGAGGTAAGTGGGCGGAGTCACAGGGAGCCGCTGCGATCCAGGCTGTACTGTTACAAACAGCAGTATTGACTGGTTGTATTCAGTGTCAGACTGGGGTACCTAGGGACCACCAGTAAAATGTATTTGGGGGCCCACCGTACAAATACTTTCAAATATAATAAATAATCAAACATTTTTTTTAGATGAACATAAGCTGGTTGAGGTGCTGTACATTGAATATATGTATGTAGTGTACTAAATCTAATGTGTTATGTGCCACTTGTGCAGGGGGTGGGAGACTAGGGGCCCACCTTGCTCAGGGGCCCACCGGGGGATTCCCCTGTACCCCTGTGGGCCAGTCCGAGCCTGGTTGTATTGGACTGTCAGAAATGCAGCAAAGGCTGCAAATGTAGTATCTTGCACAAAATGGGTGTTTTTTTTTAAACCACAATATAACAGCAGTATTTAAAGCTTGTATTGTACTGTCGGAAATGCAGCAAAGGCTGCAAATGTAGTATCTTGCACAAAATGAGTGTTTTTTAAAAACCAGAATTTAACAGCAGTATTTAACGCTTGTATTGATCTCTTAGAAATGCAGCAAAGGCTGCAAATGTAGAATCTTGCACAAAATAGGTGCTTATTTAAAACCAGAATATAACAGCAGTATTTAAAGGCTGTATTGGAATGTCAGAAATGCAGCAAAGGCCGCAAATGTAGTATATTGCACAAAATGGGTGTTTTTTTTAAACCACAATATAACAGCAGTATTGAACGCTTGTATTGGACTCTCAGAAATGCAGCAAAGGCCGCAAATGTAGTGTCTTGCACAAAATAGGTGTTTATTTAAAACCTTAGTATAGGCATGCTCAACCTACGGCCCTTTCAGCTGTTGCAAAACTACAACTGCCAGCATTCCCAGACAGTCTACAGCTATCAGCCTGCAGCAGGGCATGGTAGGAGTTGTAGTTTTACAACAGCTGGAGGGCCACAGGTTGAGCATGCCTGTCTTAGTAGTTAAAACAGAAAAATATGTATTTAGACAATTGTCAATGCAATAATTACCCCAATCCAGAATCTGCCTAGCTTGCTAATCGATAGTTGGATTGTGCTGGCTTAACCACGGTAAACCCAGAACTAACGGAGCAGGGAGACCCTCCAAATCAAAACACAAGATAAATTCTTGATGAAAGTCACCCACTCTTAGGGCTGCTTCACACGAGCGAGTCCATTGCGGGAATCAAGTTCCGTGTGTGAGTGTGATCCTTTGCTCTGGACTTGCAGGAGCGCACGGCATTATCATGATTTATAATGCTATGTGTCTCTGCATGGCCTTTTTTCCACAGAATCATAGTGACATAAAGCTGTCAGTATGATTCTGTAGAAATACACTGCGTGCAGAATTATTAGGCAAATGAGTATTTTGACCACATCATCCTCTTTATGCATGTTGTCTTACTCCAAGCTGTATAGGCTCGAAAGCCTACTACCAATTAAGCATATTAGGTGATGTGCATTATTATTATTATTTATTATTAAAGCGCCATTCATTCCATAGCACTGTACATATGATGAGCGGTGCACATACATAATACAGACAATTGCACTAATCATAAACAAGACAAGTTACAAACTGGTACAGAAGGAGAGAGGGCCCTGCCCGTGAGGGCTTACAATCTACATGGTATGGGTGAAGGACACAGTAGGTGCGAGTTAAGTTGGTCATGGCGGTATAGAGGCAGCGGGGTCACTGGTTGTAGGCTTGTCTGAAGAGGTGGGTTTTCAGGTTTCTTTTGAAGGATTCCAATGTAGGTGAGAGTCTGATATGTTGGGGTAGCGAGTTCCAGAGTATGGGGGATGCACGGGAGAAATCTTGGAGTCGATTGTGGGAAGAGGCAATAAGAGGAGAGGAGAGAAGGAGGTCTTGTGAGGATCGAAGAGTGCGTGTGGGGATGTATCTGGAAAGTAGCTCAGAGATGTAGGGAGGGGACAGGTTATGGACGGCCTTGTATGTATTTGTTAGTACTTTGAAGTGAATTCGCTGGGCAATGGGGAGCCAGTGAAGGGATTGGCAGAGGGGAGAGGCAGAGGAGTAATAGGGGGAGAGGTGGATTAGTCGGGCAGCAGAGTTGAGGATAGATTGGAGGGGTGCGAGAGTGCTAGATGGAAGGCCACAGAGGAGAATGTTGCAGTAGTCTAGGCGAGAGATAATGAGGGCATGTACAAGAATTTTCACAGATTCAAAGTTAAGGAAAGCACGGATGCGGGAGATGTTTTTGAGTTGGAGGCGGCAGGTGGTGGAAAGAGCTTGGATTTGCGGTCGGAAGGAAAGTGCAGAATCCAAGGTCACTCCAAGGCAGCAGACTTTGTTGACCGGGGAGAGTGTGCAGCCATTGATCATGATAGATAGGTCTGTTGAGGGGGTTGAACAAGATGGGGGAAAGATTATGAATTCTGTCTTATCCATGTTAAGTTTTAGAAAGCGAGAGGCGAAGAAGGATGATATAGAAGATAGACATTGTGGGATTCTTGATAGTAAGGTGGTGATTTCTGGACCAGAGAGGTAGATTTGTGTGTCGTCAGCGTAGGAGTGATACTGAAAGCCATGGGACTCTATGAGCTGTCCCAGGCCAAAGGTGTAGATAGAGAAGAGCAGGGGTCCTAGGACAGAGCCTTGCGGGACACCAACAGAGAGGGAATGAGACGAGGAGGTGGTGCGAGAGTGGGAGACGCTAAACGTCCGGTCTGTGAGGTATGATGTGATCCAGAAGAGGGCCAGGTCGGTGATGCCGAGAGATGAGAGAATTTGCAACAGAAGGGAGGGGTCAACAGTGTCGAAGGCAGAGGACAGGTCAAGGAGAAGGAGGACAGAGTATTGTTTCTTGGGTGATGTGCATCTCTGTAATGAGAAGGGGTGTGGTCTAATGACATCAACACCCTATATTAGGTGTGCATAATTATTAGGCAACTTCCTTTCCTTTGGCAAAATGGGTCAAAAGAAGGACTTGACAGGCTCAGAAAAGTCAAAAATAGTGAGATATCTTGCAGAGGGATGCAGCACTCTTAAAATTGCAAAGCTTCTGAAGCGTGATCATCGAACAATCAATCGTTTCATTCAAAATAGTCAACAGGGTCGCAAGAAGCGTATGGAAAAACCAAGGCGCAAAATAACTGCCCATGAACTGAGAAAAGTCAAGCGTGCAGCTGCCAAGATGCCACTTGCCACCAGTTTGGCCATATTTCAGAGCTGCAACATCACTGGAGTGCCCAAAAGCACAAGATGTGCAATACTCAGAGACATGGCCAAGGTGAGAAAGGCTGAAAGACGACCACCACTGAACAAGACACACAAGCTGAAACGTCAAGACTGGGCCAAGAAATATCTCAAGACTGATTTTTCTAAGGTTTTATGGACTGATGAAATGAGAGTGAGTCTTGATGGGCCAGATGGATGGGCCCGTGGCTGGATTGGTAAAGGGCAGAGAGCTCCAGTCCGACTCAGACGCCAGCAAGGTGGAGGTGGAGTACTGGTTTGGGCTGGTATCATGAAAGATGAGCTTGTGGGGCCTTTTCGGGTTGAGGATGGAGTCAAGCTCAACTCCCAGTCCTACTGCCAGTTTCTGGAAGACACCTTCTTCAAGCAGTGGTACAGGAAGAAGTCTGCATCCTTCAAGAAAAACATGATTTTCATGCAGGACAATGCTCCATCACACGCGTCCAAGTACTCCACAGCGTGGCTGGCAAGAAAGGGTATAAAATAAGAAAATCTAATGACATGGCCTCCTTGTTCACCTGATCTGAACCCCATTGAGAACCTGTGGTCCATCATCAAATGTGAGATTTACAAGGAGGGAAAACAGTACACCTCTCTGAACAGTGTCTGGGAGGCTGTGGTTGCTGCTGCACGCAATGTTGATGGTGAACAGATCAAAACACTGACAGAATCCATGGATGGCAGGCTTTTGAGTGTCCTTGCAAAGAAAGGTGGCTATATTGGTCACTGATTTGTTTTTGTTTTGTTTTTGAATGTCAGAAATGTATATTTGTGAATGTTGAGATGTTATATTGGTTTCACTGGTAAAAATAAATAATTGAAATGGGTATATATTTGTTTTTTGTTAAGTTGCCTAATAATTATGCACAGTAATAGTCACCTGCACACACAGATATCCCCCTAAAATAGCTAAAACTAAAAACAAACTAAAAACTACTTCCAAAAATATTCAGCTTTGATATTAATGAGTTTTTTGGGTTCATTGAGAACATGGTTGTTGTTCAATAATAAAATTAATCCTCAAAAATACAACTTGCCTAATAATTCTGCACTCCCTGTAAGGTCGAGTAGAGGCACATAGCATTATAAATCATGATAATGCCTGCGCTCCTGCAAGTCCAGAGCGGAGGATCACACTCACACACGGAGCATGATTCCCGCAATGGACTCGCTCGTGTGAAACAGCCCTTAATCTGATATCATGCACCACTTGGGATAGACACTTCTGAGTTAGAGGTGCAGAATCAATAGCAAAAATGGAAATGTTTATTTCTAATGCACTCGGTGACAACCCGTGCATACGAACGAATTGAACATCAATCAGGTTCACCCCGGCCTGGCTGTTGATAAATACCTAAATCCCTACAGTTTTTTACTCTAGCGCCACCTCGGCAGTCAGGAGAAATCGGGTACTACAATTCAAAGACAAATGCACATTTTCTGACTCTCCTCTGACCCCTCCAAGAGTCAGATGGGAATTAAATGTCCCTTTTTTTTCTTTCTGCCATTGAATGTATGGACATACTCTGATAAAAACTCCCTTCTGTCCACAGAAAAAAACACTCTCCCTTTCTATTACCAGTATGCTTAAAAGTGGATCCAGGAGTAGCTCCCCTAATTGCATGGGTTCGTCCCCATGCATAAACCCAGGAGTAGCTTCACTCAAAGTGTCAGAGGAGGATGATACATCATGTGATAGTACGTCCTGAGAGTGGGGACCCCTAGGTCTCTCTCTCAGGTGTCTATCAATGCGTATAGAAAAAGACATAGCAGCCTCAAGAGACACTGGGGTTTCATGAAAGGCCAAAGCGCCCTTCAGCCTCTCTGATAACCCTTGACAAAACTGGCTACGGAGGGCAGGATCGTTCCACTCCGTATCCGTAGTAGTGTTTAGCGCGAATATTCGAATCACGAATTTTAATCGCCAATATCGCCACTTTGAGAATTCACGAATATTTAGAATATAGTGCTATATATTCGTATTCATGGATAGTGTTGAATATTCTAATCGCGAATGTATCACGAATTTATCGCAAATATATTACATTGTCGATTTTTGCAATCAAGTAAACAATGACTGGAGACCACGATTTCTCTAATTTGCGAATTTATGGCGAATATTCGGCCAAAAATTTGCGAAATATTACGAATTCGAATATTGCCTATGTTGCTCATCACTAATCCGTAGCCCACCTCCTAAACTCAGAGCAATAAATCTCAGTGGAACAATCACCCTCACAAAGGCCGCGCAGCTTAGTTTCAGCTAGAGAGATCCGATCCGGATCATCATAGATAAGACCCAAAGCTTCGAAAAATTAATCTACCGACCCGGAGAGACTGCGATCCGGTCGGCAGAGAAAAAGCCCATGACTGTGCATCCCTCTTAAGCAAGGAATTAACCACACCGACTCACTGTTTCTCATCCCCAGATGAGTGTGGACATACATGTAGCCTAAAATATAGTTTGGACGCCTCCCTAAACAAAATGAAATTATCACGTCCCTCAGAGAATCTGTCCGGGAGGGCAACTTTAGGCTCTGATCTTAGGCCTGGTCTCCAGCACTACCACCAGGACCAACAGCCTGTGGTCTTTGCATCTGCAAGACAGTCGTGCGGGGGTCAGCTACCTCCAAAGACAACCCTTGCAGCTGACCTGCCAGTGCAGCAATAGGATCCATGGCTGCACACAAATAAACAAAAAATGACGGTTATGGCGGTTTATAATGACTATACTTTGCATAGTGCCTAGTGTAGAGATGTATAGGCTCCTTACGGAAAATATTCATACATATCACTATACGGTCACTGTCTTGTAGACCATGCTACAATATTTTTATAATGTCAAATAGCTGTGCTTGGTTATCTTCAGTAGTTCTACAGAGTCTGACTGGAGATGCAGCAGATGTGCATGACCACCTCTCCCTTCAAATGGGGGCCATAGAACACCTGTTCTTGTGATCGTGGGAGTCCTAGGGATGACTCCTCTAGTGATCAAAACTTATTCTTCATCCTGTGGCTAGGGAATAGGGGAATGTGTTTTTTGCAGGGAACCTCATGTAACTTTCACATAAAACTGAAAAATGCACATTCTTCCCTGTCAGGAAGCCTAGACCTTCAGCAGAATGTGTCAAAATTCAATCAACTATTTACTTGAGTTTTGCTTAAAAGTTTTCTTTCTACCAAACTTTTTAAATGCATTCTGCTCCGTTCTTTCAACTAACTGGTCTGGCTTCCACAGAATTGACACACTGGAGATTTATTGAATGTAGGCCTTCACTATCCTCTTCAACTAAATGATTTGCTATGAGTCTAAAGAGACATTGTGTGCTAGTTTTTATTTTCAGCAACAACATTGTAAATTGCAAGCTTTCTACTTCTACTTGTTGCCATGGGATCTCCAACTCCTAGCTATTAGAAAATCAGATTGTCTTGATAGGCACTTTAGGAAGCAGATTTTATAACAAACTGATGGACAGCTATGTAGCTACTGTACAACATAGAACTTGAAACTTCAAGAAATCCTCCTGACTTTTCACTGCATGTTTTGCGATGCTACTAGTTTCTTGTGAATATGAAGATTTTGTGAATTTTCCTCCTAGCATAAAAAAAACCTTTTTAAACATTATAATCATGCATCAATATCTGTATTTAATCTATCCACTGTTTTTAATGGGACTGGCTGACAATGTAATTTGTATGTGGAGTTCCTAAGGCCGCTTTCACATGGGCGAGAATTCCGTGCAGGTGCAATGCGTGAGGTGAACGCATTGCTCCCCGGACCCATTCACTTCAATGGGGCTAATCAGATGAACAGTGATTTTCACACATCACTTGTGCGTTGAGTGAAAATCACAGCATATTCTATATTCTGCGTTTTTTACGCAACGCAGGCCCCATAGAAATGAATGGGGATGTGTGAAAAGGAGATGATGTTAGTAAATTGATAAAAGTCAATTTACTGTATTATTTTCCCTTATAACATGGTTATAAAGGAAAATAATAGCATTCTTAATATGTGGTAAGCGCGATTATGTCATCAAAGGTCCTTTTGCAGGTCCTGAAAGAAGAAGAAAGAAGACATGTCGGCTGCGCGAACAAGCGGATGAGGTGAGTTAATTTTTTATTTTATTTTTTAACCCCTCAAGCCACATTTTAGTAAGCATTCTGAATTAAGAATGCTACTATTTTCCCTTATAACCATGTTATAAGGGAAAATAATAAAATCTACAGAACACCTAACCCCAAACCTGAACTTTAGTGAAGAAGTCCGGGTTCGGGTCTGGGTACCAAAATCAGTTTTCACGCGCGTGCAAAACGCATTGCACCAGCGCGATAAAAACTGAACATCGTAACGCAATCGCAGTCAAAACTGACTGCAATTGCGTACCTACACACAGCGCATCCGGAGCAAATCCGGGTCGCCCATGTGAAAGAGGCCTAAACGTTTTGTTCTCCCAGGAGGTAAGCCACTGGCAGACATGTCTGGTAGCTTTCTTCTCTGTCCCCAATGAAAACACATACATGTTTGACGAAGCCAAGCATGTATGTACACTGCTCAAAAAAATAAAGGGAACACAAAAATAACACATCCTAGATCTGAATTAATTAAATATTCTTCTGAAATACTTTGTTCTTTACATAGTTGAATGTGCTGACAACAAAATAACACAAAAATAAAAAAAATGGAAATCAAATTTTTCAACCCATGGAGGTCTGGATTTGGAGTCACACTCAAAATTAAAGTGGAAAAACACACTACAGGCTGATCCAACTTTGATGTAATGTCCTTAAAACAAGTCAAAATGAGGCTCAGTAGTGTGTGTGGCCTCCACGTGCCTGTATGACCTCCCTACAACGCCTGTGCATGCTCCTGATGAGGTGGCGGACGGTCTCCTGAGGGATCTCCTCCCAGACCTGGACTAAAGCATCTGCCAACTCCTGGACAGTCTGTGGTGCAACGTGACGTTGATGGATAGAGCGAGACATGATGTTCCAGATGTGCTCAATTGGATTCAGGTCTGGGGAACGGGCAGGCCAGTCCATAGCATCAATGCCTTCATCTTGCAGGAACTGCTGATACACTCCAGCCACATGAGGTCTAGCATTGTCTTGCATTAGGAGGAACCCAGGGCCAACCGCACCAGCATATGGTCTCACAAGGGGTCTGAGGATCTCATCTCGGTACCTAATGGCAGTCAGGCTACCTCTGGCGAGCACATGGAGAGCTGTGCGGCCCTCCAAAGAAATGCCACCCCACACCATTACTGACCCAATGCCAAACCGGTCATGCTGGAGGATGTTGCAGGCAGCAGAACGTTCTCCACGGCGTCTCAAGACTCTGTCACATCTGTCACATGTGCTCAGTGTGAACCTGCTTTCATCTGTGAAGAGCACAGGGCGCCAGTGGCGAATTTGCCAATCTTGGTGTTCTCTGGCAAATGCCAAACGTCCTGCACGGTGTTGGGCTGTAAGCACAACCCCCACCTGTGGACTTCGGGCCCTCATATCAACCTTATGGAGTCTGTTTCTGACCGTTTGAGCAGACACATGCACATTTGTGGCCTGCTGGAGGTCATTTTGCAGGGCTCTGGCAGTGCTCCTCCTGTTCCTCCTTGCACAAAGGCGGAGGTAGCGGTCCTGCGGCTGGGTTGTTGCCTTACTACGGCCTCCTCCACGTCTCCTGATGTACTGGCCTGTCTCCTGGTAGCGCCTCCATGCTCTGGACACTACGCTGACAGACACAGCAAACCTTCTTGCCACAGCTCGCATTGATGTGCCATCCTGGATAAGCTGCACTACCTGAGCCACTTGTGTGGGTTGTAGACTCCGTCTCATGCTACCACTAGAGTGAAAGCACCGCCAGCATTCAAAAGTGACCAAAACATCAGCCAGGAAGCATAGGAACTGAGAAGTGGTCTGTGGTCACCACCTGCAGAACCACTCCTTTATTGGGGGTGTCTTGCTAATTGCCTATAATTTCCACCTGTTGTCTATCCCATTTGCACAACAGCATGTGAAATTGATTGTCACTCAGTGTTGCTTCCTAAGTGGACAGTTTGATTTCACAGAAGTGTGATTGACTTGGAGTTACATTGTATTGTTTAAGTGTTCCCTTTATTTTTTTGAGCAGTGTATGTGCATGGGGTAGAGACGAGTGAATCAAATCTAAATGAATCGGATTTGTTATGAATTCCACAAAAATTTGTCTGCCAAACAGATCTGAAGTTTTGGGGCCTCATTTTGGACAAATCATTTTACTGTTAAAAATGGATGAGAAAAGGACAGACAGGAAGAAGATGGAGGATCACATGACCTGGAGAGGGAGGGGGTGGGGGTCTTGCCCTGAGTGGCTCATAGGCTGACAGGCAGCTTGATCAGCCTACCAAGGGTAAGTATTCAACTAAGCCCTGCACAGAAAGAAGAAATATCATTCTGTGTTCAGCTGGGTTTGTGATAAGATGTGTTGTGGCTGTGTCTGCCAAAAAATACAAATACAAGCCAGTTACTATAGGGGCACTATAGGGAGAGAGTATGGAGAAAGTATGGAGAGAATATCCATATTATTGGGTAGATTTTAGAGTTTTATTGGGAAAAGCTTGGCATAGAGAGTGAGTGAGGGACTGGTGATTGTGTCATTAGTTTTATACAGTTTTCTAACAATTTCTGAATCCTCCATAAACACATACTTTTCTGTATAAACAACCAGCCAGCTTCTTTTTTTTGTAAAACATAGTTTTTACAGATCATAGGCTAATTGCCAGCACCCCATACATTCTGCTGCTAACTTTAAGGAACTGCCCCTTTTTTTTCTATAAACCATTTTCTACTTAATGTTTGTTTTTGGGCATTTAAGTGCATTGTATCCATGTTTGTAAACATGTTGTATACTACTTTAAAAAACCTTTCAACCTCTGGGAAGGCAGACTGGAACAATGGCTGGAATTGGCAATGTTTACTCTCGCTATACTGTCTTGTCCAGACTGCGGTGCCCTCTGCACTTTGGCCCCTTTCACACGGGCGAGATTTCCGCGCTATGAGGCTGTGCACATGAGCGGTGATTTTCATGCATCACTTGTGCGTTGCATGAAAATCGCAGCATGCTCCTCTTTGCGCGTTTTTCACGTAACGCAGGCCCCATAGAAATGAATGGGGTTGCGTAAAAATCGCAAGCATACGCAAGCAAGTGCGGATGAGGTGTGATTTTCACGCACGGTTGCTAGGTGACGATTGAGATGGGGACCCGATCATTATTATTTATAACCATGTTATAAGGGAAAATAATAGCATTCTGAATACAGAAGTAAAATAGGGCTGGAGGGGTTAAAAAAAAATAAAAAAATTTTTTAACTCACCTTAATCCACTTGTTCGCACAGCCGGCATCTCTTCTGTCTTCATCTGTGAGGAAATGGACATTTGATAATGTCACTACGCTCATCACATGGTCTATCACATGATCCATCACCATGATAATGGATCATGTGATGGACCATGTGATGCGCGCAGTGACGTCACCACAGGTCCTTTTACTTACAGGTGAAGACAGAAGAGATGCCGGCTGCGTGAACAAGTGGATTAAGGTGCGTTAAATTTATTTTTATTTTATTTCACCCCTCCAGCCCTATTTTACTTAGCATTCTGTATTCAGAATGCTATTATTTTCCCTAATAACCATGTTATAAGGGAAAATAATACAATCTACACAACCTTGAACCCAAACCTGAACTTCTGTGAAGAAGTCCGGGTTCGGGTCTGGGTACCACAGTTAGTTTTTTATCACGCGCGTGCAAAACACATTGCCGCAATGCACCGAGACGCATCCGGACCTAATCCGGACACGCTCGTCTGCAAGGGGCCTTTGACCGGGCTAGGCAGTGAAAACATCATCATGTTCATATGTGGCTGCATTACATAGTAACAAAAATTGCTGACAAAAATTATGTTTTATTCAAAGTGGAGAGATCACAGCAGTTGCATAGAGAGCTGAGCCTCTAGGTGTAACATCAATGCCCACGTTGCTCTTAGAAGCTCTATTGCATATTGTGACGATTCACGATCTCAGCAACCCGAAGAAATCGCGAATGCGTCGAGCTTTAAAATCAACCCAAAGTAATTCACCCTTGCTAGCACAGCTCACAGATCAGAGGTACAATTAGCACCTCCTTGCCAAAGAATCTTCCTGCCCCCATGCCAGGTTAAGTACCCATCAATCTGGTATTTTCTTGACAGAACCTCATAAAAACTTCCTTTCTGTAGTCGGAGCGGCTCAGGCATCGCAAGAGGTCTCACACCTTCAATCTGGGCAGCGAGCTTCAGAAGAAAAATAACAGATCCTTATCACACAGCTGGTTGGCACAGGAAGCAAGATGACCTGAAAGTCACCTTCAATCCATAGACTTCATATTTTTCCCATATTTTCCTAATATTTCATGGGTTATGGAAATATGAAAGGCACCATCTCTTCAGAGATGGTTTCGGTTCTTCTAACCCACCTTCTAGGAAACCCGCGGGCAAATCAGAGATTCCCGCTCTGAGATATAAAGGTTCTCAGGCACCCTGTATTATCTTCTAGTCGTATTTGGTATCAGATGATGCGTAAAATTGTACTGATCATCAATATCAACTCTATTTCTTGAATGGACAAAGCAAAGATTCTGCCAGATTTTCTCCCTATGGGGCAAAGGACTGCCCCTGTTCCAATTACACAAGGCTGGACCTGTACGTGTCATAACCACTCCCCGCTTCAGATCGGGTAAAAACAGTGACACACTCAGGTCCTGGGTCTTTCATCTACCATCTGACGTCGACTAACATCACGACCGCCCGCTGGACATGGGCACCCCGCCATCTTGGATTATTCCTTTCAAAGACTTTATCTTTTACTGGACTATACCATAATTCTGAAGTTACAGACATTCTATTCCCTTCCACCTCTTACCTATTTCTATCCAACCAATCTGTTCGACTGGCAGGTATATTTATCTGTCAGTTTTAATGTATATATTTTTTGTGTATAGTTTTTAGAATAAAACTAACGATTTAATTGTTCCAGTTTTGCCCTTGTTCCTTGATTATCTGGTTTATGCTAAGAACTCTGTCCTCAGAGGAGACATACTACCGCATTGTCTTATTTTTCTAAATTGTTAATTGGTTAGCTAGGTTGCAAATAACCGTTTCTTCCCTTTAGGATTAGCTAGCCGGGGTCTCTTCACCCCGATTCAATACGAAGAGTGGTGGCAGAAAATTAATCTAATTTCCATTTTCGATAATTTTTATTTTTATGATTTTATCATGTATGGGCACACCAACCAATCTTAAACGTCTACTGTGCTCACAGTGGATTCGCCTCCAGAAGTCTCTAGTGGATGAGACAACTGTGGCATAGTACGACGGGATTGGTGGGTGGTTTGTCACACATATATTAAAATATTTTTTTCAACAATGCGGGAACATTTGAACATGGGGCCAACACAGATGCCTTTAGCTGCCAAGCGCACATGCAACAGGTCAGTCAGTTTCATAGGTACAAATCTGCTGACAGATGCCCTTTAAAATTGTCTCATTTGCAAAGAACACCAGCACATACTGTGTTCCTTTGCCCCAGGGACTTCCGGGCAGGCAGACTTGAAGTGTGGCCGGAACTGGCCGAGTTTGCTCTCTGTACTGTCTTGTCCAACCTCTAGTGTCATCTTAGAGAGGGTCTTCACAAAATACATTTCAATAAGTTTGCTTATCCTTTTTTTATATATATAATCTTTATTCAAAATTAAAGGGGTATTCCCATCACAGACAATGGGGGCATATCGCTACCTCTGGGACCCGCACCCACAATGAGAACGTAGCGGGGAAATGAACGAAGGGCGCACTGTGCATGCGCAGCCACCCTTCATTTATTTCTATGGGGTCGTTGAAAATAGCCGAGCATTGGCTCGGCTATTTCCGTCTGCCCCATAGAAATGAATGGGAGCAGGTGCCGCGCGTGAGCAGTACGTTCCCATTCACTTCTATGGGAGCAGCGCTTGGTGGTGGATGGACCCTGGGAAATCCGGGGTCCTCCAGCCACAGCTCTCCCCGCTCAGTTCTCGCTGTAGGTGCGGGTCCCAGAGGTGGGACCTGCACCTATCAAACCATGGGAGCATATCCTAGCGATATGCCCCCATTGTCTGGGATGGGAATACCACTTTAACACAAAAATATCATAGATGCATACATAAATATTTTATACATTATTTCCCATCCACCCATCCCCCCCCAACTGTTCCGTCCCAATCCCTTCAGTTCCCTCCGCATTGTACGTGTGGAAATGCTCTTACTTTCACTATTAAACATAGCCCTGAGTTCTCCTGTTGTTTTTCTTTGATTTGATTTCACCAAACGTTTAAGTGATCGCCGATCACGATCATTCAGGATTTATTTCCACATTTCATCCTCGAATATGATGGGTCCCCACTATCATTCCAGTTTTTTATAATGTGTTGGACAGTTCTTAACCCAATTTTAGTAGTTTCTTCAATCTCCTTAGATGTTTTCTCTGCTTGATGCATGCCAATGATTTGACCCATCTCAAACAACATATTTTCCACGACCACGAGATGTGTCTTTCCACATGGTTGTTTAAGAAATGAGAAGCAACTCATTTCACCAGTTGTGTTTAAATAACTTGTTGCCAGCTGAAAGATAATTGCCCATGCAGTAATTATCCAATAGGAGGCTCATAACTATTTGCATAGTTAAATCCAGGTGGCGACTTATTTTTTTGGACAGGCAGTGTATATGGCTTGTGTGTATTAAATTTATGAATCTACTTTGTCCGTATGCTTGTATTTGCTCCAGTGAGCTTTATTCAGAGCTCATTGTTCAGAAAGCACTTCCACCAGGAAGCACTTCATGTAAATGGCTTCCTGATGAAGTTGAGAAAATAATACAGACTTTTTTTTTTCATTGTTATTGCAGGTGACACGTATTACTGAATTTCAACATGCCAACTCGAGACACACAGTCTGAGTTCACACATTGCACTAGCTATTATATCTACTACATTTTTTTAAAATATCAAACTAAAAAGATTCCCAAGATGATTTCCTGATGAAAAACCTCAAGTGCTCAAAAATGCGTAGCCCGCTACTGTACTGTGTGAATGGTGGTTAAAAGTTCCCTCACTAGTTTACATGTAACATGTATTTGGTACATGAAAAACACCACATAAATACCAAATGTGATCCATATAAGTGATTGTATTACACTCTACCCAGGCTCAAAGAATTTAATTCCTAATTTTTATTTAGAAGTAGAGACAATTCCTTAGACTCCGCTACAAATGGGATTTTGCAAATCCCAGACTACTAGAAAAAGGAGGGTTATCAGCAGTGGCTTACATAGAGAAGTAAGGGCCCCATAGCAAGAATCAAACTAGGCCCCCCTCACAGGACAGAAGGGTTTCTGCCTAAACCCCTTTAATGACCCCTGGGCCATTTTTCCACTGCCTCATGTGCTAAAAGTTGTTCCTTTAGAGGGTAGAGTGCTGACATAATTTTCACCTCCAGTAGACGTGGAGATAATCCCAACTAATACTGGGCCCCTTCTTGCCCTGGGCCCCATAGCAGTCGCATGGTCTACCGCTATGGTAGTTACGCCCCTGGTTGTCAGCTACTCCTTATTGTAAGGGTATCATTAAAAGGGTATTCTGGGAGTACAATATCTGGGAGTACAAAATAGGTCATGACCAAAACGCATGATGTTGCTGGCCTAGGAAGAGGCTGCAGCACTCAACGGAGCACCGCAGCCTCCTCAAACAGTTGATCATGGGGGGTACCGGGAGTCAGATCAGCACGTGTATAGCTCATAATAGTGACCTAAACATATTAGCAACATTGACTATGAACCGTAGAATAATAATTACAACCTCAGCATGAACACATTTTTTTTATTGTGCACACTGACCAAATGTGTGACTGGGAACATTGAGACTATGGGACTCCAAGCCAGAGGATGTTTTGATGGTTGATTTGTATAAAGATTTTAAAACTGGATAATATTACTAGTTATCTATACAGTAAAAAACAAGCAAATAACTAGTGCAGATGAACCAAGTCCTTACATATAAAGGTCAAAGAGGTTGCTGGGAAGTGTAAATCACTTTTTATGTAAAGGACAGGCTCAGTGTAAAATAATACAGAGCTGTCATCACCTGGTGCACCAAAGGAGCAGCTCCTCCTGGCCCATTTAGGTAGCAGCACAGAACATGTAGTACGGTACTATACTGTAGAGAGGCAGCCGATCAGCACTTCAGTAACACCTGCTTAACAGTGAAATGTCCATGCTGATTGGCTGGATCTACCAGCTAATAGCACGTGCTGGAGATCCAGGTTATGTGTTACACTGTATGTTGAGGCTCAGGAAAGACCATTGTATAGTATGTAGAAAATATTGTAACCTGAGGCTTTGGAATTGATGGATCATTGAACTATGTTTAGCTGTCCACCTAGCTCTATATTATCAGCTTTACTATTTTACAAGATATAAAAACATCCATAATTATTCTAATTGGCACCAATTAGTAGCTGTACATTTACACTATACACTTCTCAGGCTGGACTACTGATTGTGTGATCTTTGAGGTGGAAACTTGTCAGCTTCCCTAGCTATGAGTCAGCAGGCAGCTGAACCTACAGTAGATAACATTATATATTTGCCCAGTATTTTTCAGTCTTAATACAAAGCAACATGTTTTCTTGAACTTGTCACACCAATGACTGCTAGTCCAGCAGCATATTTGTTAAAGGGGTTGTGTCATCTAAGACTTTGATGGCATATCACTAGGATATGCCATCAAAGTCAGATAGATACAGGTCTCAGAGGTGGGACCCACACCTATCTCCAGAATGGGCCCCCAAAAGTGAAGGAGAGGACCACGCATTTCAACATCATGCTCTCAAACATTCTATGGTGATATTTTTTATATATCTTTCCAGCAGTTGGAGCTTTGATATTCTGATACATGGCACCAAATCCACTGCATAGATATAGAGTTAAATGATACAATTCTGGCAGACACTACTATCGAGAGTTTGATGCTTGCTGCATACTCTATTATTTATGAGTTTGGTGCATATCTGCACCAGTCTGCCGAAAAGTCCTTCAAGTGGCGTCAGACAGCTAGAATGGTGTAATTTAACCAAACAACAATGCAGTAGATGGGGAGCCCTGCACAAAAAGTTTGGGCCACTATAAAACTATAGTAAATAATACTAGTAAATAACAAATTAATTATCAGATACCTTGATATAAATCCATCTGTCATAGGAGATGTGAGCTGGCCACAACATTTTAACACACTTGGTCCAATCTCCATACGTGCCTCCAATTTGGAGAAATCAACCTTTTATCTCTATGCAAATGAGTCCCTGGATGCATCAAGGCTGCTGCGATTGCACCTCATTTCACCCAGAGAGCATCTGACCATGGTAAACTGCTGACAGCACTAGCTATGAAGAGTAGAAGTTTTTACTATCAAGAGTACAGGGAGTGCAGAATTATTAGGCAAGTTGTATTTTTGAGGATTAATTTTATTATTGAACAACAACCATGTTCTCAATGAACCCAAAAAACTCATTAATATCAAAGCTGAATATTTTTGGAAGTAGTTTTTAGTTTGTTTTTAGTTTTAGCTATTTTAGGGGGATATCTGTGTGTGCAGGTGACTATTACTGTGCATAATTATTAGGCAACTTAACAAAAAACAAATATATACCCATTTCAATTATTTATTTTTACCAGTGAAACCAATATAACATCTCAACATTCACAAATATACATTTCTGACATTCAAAAACAAAACAAAAACAAATCAGTGACCAATATAGCCACCTTTCTTTGCAAGGACACTCAAAAGCCTGCCATCCATGGATTCTGTCAGTGTTTTGATCTGTTCACCATCAACATTGCGTGCAGCAGCAACCACAGCCTCCCAGACACTGTTCAGAGAGGTGTACTGTTTTCCCTCCTTGTAAATCTCACATTTGATGATGGACCACAGGTTCTCAATGGGGTTCAGATCAGGTGAACAAGGAGGCCATGTCATTAGATTTTCTTCTTTTATACCCTTTCTTGCCAGCCACGCTGTGGAGTACTTGGACGCGTGTGATGGAGCATTGTCCTGCATGAAAATCATGTTTTTCTTGAAGGATGCAGACTTCTTCCTGTACCACTGCTTGAAGAAGGTGTCTTCCAGAAACTGGCAGTAGGACTGGGAGTTGAGCTTGACTCCATCCTCAACCCGAAAAGGCCCCACAAGCTCATCTTTGATGATACCAGCCCAAACCAGTACTCCACCTCCACCTTGCTGGCGTCTGAGTCGGACTGGAGCTCTCTGCCCTTTACCAATCCAGCCACGGGCCCATCCATCTGGCCCATCAAGACTCACTCTCATTTCATCAGTCCATAAAACCTTAGAAAAATCAGTCTTGAGATATTTCTTGGCCCAGTCTTGACGTTTCAGCTTGTGTGTCTTGTTCAGTGGTGGTCGTCTTTCAGCCTTTCTTACCTTGGCCATGTCTCTGAGTATTGCACACCTTGTGCTTTTGGGCACTCCAGTGATGTTGCAGCTCTGAAATATGGCCAAACTGGTGGCAAGTGGCATCTTGGCAGCTGCACGCTTGACTTTTCTCAGTTCATGGGCAGTTATTTTGCGCCTTGGTTTTTCCACACGCTTCTTGCGACCCTGTTGACTATTTTGAATGAAACGCTTGATTGTTCAATGATCACGCTTCAGAAGCTTTGCAATTTTAAGAGTGCTGCATCCCTCTGCAAGATATCTCACTATTTTTGACTTTTCTGAGCCTGTCAAGTCCTTCTTTTGACCCATTTTGCCAAAGGAAAGGAAGTTGCCTAATAATTATGCACACCTGATATAGGGTGTTGATGTCATTAGACCACACCCCTTCTCATTACAGAGATGCACATCACCTAATATGCTTAATTGGTAGTAGGCTTTCGAGCCTATACAGCTTGGAGTAAGACAACATGCATAAAGAGGATGATGTGGTCAAAATACTCATTTGCCTAATAATTCTGCACGCAGTGTAGTGTGCAGGGCCGGACTGGCCTACCGTGATACCGGGAAATTTCCCAGTAGGCCGCCGGCCAGGGGCACGGGCTGGTCCTGCCGCAAGTTTTTTTTCAAAGTGCGGCGATGGCGCTCCGGGCCCTCCCGCGCTCCGGGTGACTGTGACACCAGTCTGATGGAGTGACGAGAGCCTCAGGCGGCTGCTGCACTGCCCGGGCTGGCGTGTCCATGAGGGTGCACTGCCCGGGCGCAGCATGAAGAGAAGGACTGACAGGAGGGAAGCGCCTCTAGTGTAGCGTGGCCGAGCTCTGTCCGATCTGCGGTACAGGAGCTTTTGTTTTCTGTACCCGGCCGGACTGACAGGAAGTGCTCACTTAGTATGCAGAGCTCGGCCACGCTACACTAGAGGTGGGGGGTAGAAGAGAGTGACAAGGGAGGGGGAGAATGAGAGTGACAAGAAGGGGGAGAGAGTGACAAGGGGGGTGAGAAAGAGAGTGACAAGGGAGGGGGGATGAGAGTGACAAGGGAGGGAGGGGGGAGGGATGGGGAGAAGAGAGTGACAAGGGAGGGAGGGGGGAGGGATGGGGAGAAGAGAGTGACAAGGGAGGGAGGGGGGAGAAGAGAGTGACAAGGGAGGGAGGGGGGAGAAGAGAGTGACAAGGGAGGGGGAGAGAGATTGACATCCATCACAATGCACCCCTTGCACACATACACAGAAACACACAATACATCCCTTACGCACAATGCATCTCTTACACACACTCAATGCACCTCTTACAGACACACACTGCATCCCTTACATACACAGAAACACACCTTGCAGCCCTTACACATACAAACACAGATTCACTCAACGCATTCCGTACACACATTCAGAAACACACAATACATACATTATACACAAACTTCTTTCTATCCCTTACACAAAAACACACTGCAATGCACTACACACACACACACACTGCATCATCTACACACACTGCTATCCCTATACACTACATTCCATAAGCACACACATTAGATTCTCTACAGCAACACATAACACATCCCCTACACACTTCACCCACTGTGAACAAACTCATGGGTGGAACATGTAGGTGGACTTATGGGTCAACTTTATGGGCATACTCACCGTCAGGCCCTGGGGCCCAGACCTTGAGCTGTGTAAAGGGCCCCAAAAAATGGAGCTGCTTTCCGTTCTCCCAGAACATTGATTTTTGTGACCACAGTTACAAACAGCCTCCAGAGAGCCTGTTCTACACAAGACCAGTGGAGCCAGACTGCAGCTAGAGCCCATCATCATCCTCATCTGGTTGTAAAGGCAATCTAGTATATTATTTGTGGCACTAATCTCTAATTTATCTCACATTAAAGGGACACTATAGTCCCCCGAACCAGTGCAGCTTAATGTAGTGGTTCTAGTCTTTATAGCCTGTCCCTGCAGGCTTTTTAATGTAAACACGGCAGCACTGGCGTTAGTTAATATGGCAGATCATATGGGTGGGGCATTGTGATGTCACAATGGGGGGCGGCAAACTTTTCTTTTGCCTAGGGCGGCAAAAATCCTTGCACCAGCCCTGGGGCACATATCTTGCATAACTACTGTGGGGGAGGCACATATCTGGCATATCTACTGTGAGGGGGGCACATATCTGGGCATAACTACTGTGAAGGGGCACATATCTGGGCATAACTACTGTAATGGGCACATATCTGGGCATAACTACAGTGAGGGGGCACATATCTGGGCATAACTACTGTGAGGGGGCACATATCTGGGCATAACTACTGTGAGGGGACACATATCTTGGCATAATTACAGTGAGAGGGCACATATCTGGGCATAACTACTATGAAGGGGCACATATCTAACATAAGTACTGTGAGGGGGCACATATCTGGGCATAGCTACAGTGAAGGGGCACATATCTGGCATAACTACTGTGAGGGGCACATATCTGGAATAACTACTGTGAGGGGCACATATCTGGGCAAAGCTACAGTGAGGGGCACATATCTGGCATAACTACTGTGAGGGGGCACATTTCTGGGCATAACTACTGTGAGGGGCACATATCTGTCATAACTACTGTGAGGGGAACATATCTGACATAACTACTGTGAGGAGGCACATATCTGGGCATAGCTACAGTGAAGGGGCACATATCTGTCATAACTACTGTGAGGGGAACATATCTGACATAACTACTGTGAGGAGGCACATATCTGGGCAAAGCTACAGTGAGGGGGCACATATCTGGCATAACTACTGTGAGGGGCACATATCTGGAATAACTACTGTGAGGGGCACATATCTGGGCATAACTACTGTGACAGGAACAAAGGTGGGCATAACTGCTGTGAGGGGCCACAAGAAGGACATAACTTTTGTGAAGGGACCACAAGGTGGGCTTAATTACTGTGAGGGGCAACAATGTGGGCATTAGTACAGTGTGGTAGCACTTAGGGGAAATGTCCTAGATTTCCCTGCTATTCATTGGCATGGCTCAGTCTTACAGGACCAACACAGCGCCCACTGCTGGTGATTTCACAGGGGCAGTCACCATCTCTTCCTTATGTGATTATTCTTTTTTTCTCTATCACCACAGGGACCTTGTTCTGGATCCAGTGGACCATTATGCCAACGACACCCTGGATGAGGGGATTATTAGGACTGGGTGAGTGTAGCCATGCATTGGGCTTAGGGCTCTTTAACACGAGCAGATGCAATGCGGGTAAACAAGAAAATGACGTTGTGCTGTACTGCTGGTTTAATTACACAATGCTATGGGGCTGGTATGTAATTTTTTCCAGGGCTGGTTTTCATACCCAGTCCGGCCCTGGTAGTGTGAATAATGTTGAGTGCGAATAATCGAATCGCGAATTTTAATCGCGAATATCGCCACTTCGAGAATTCACGAATAGTGTTGAATATTCTAATCGCAAATTTATCACGAATATATTATATTGCCGATTTTTGCAATCAAGTAAACAATGACTGGAGATCACGACTTCTCGAATTTGCAAATTTATGGTGAATATTTGAAAAAAAATTTGAGGAATATCGCAAATTCGAATATATTGCCTATGCCGCTCATCACTAAGTGTGAATAGGAACTTTTATTCTGCCAGGCATTGCTCTTAAATGGAATGTGTCACAATTTTTTTTTCTTCAGCCAGTTAAGACCAGATAGTGACACATATCCTTCTAGTCTGTTTTTTTACTCTAATTGCAGATTATTTTATTCTAAAATCTGAACATGATTATGGGGAAAGCCATTTTGTCTGGATTATTTAGGGTATCTATTTAATCCTTTTAGTACAATATAGTGAGCACTCAATATCTGCTGCTATACGTCAGGTTCAATTTATATATTATTTATTATGTCACACTACAGCATATTTTATACAAGATTAAAACAATATGTTAATAAAATACCGCTTATTAAAAATTAACAAGAAGTATCACTGCTAAATATCAATGTGAGTCATTATTATATATCAATAAAATTCGAACTTGTTAAGAATATAAATATAGAATATAAATATAGAAAAACCCTTATTATTACTTTATATGCGCTGCGCCTGTATTGCGCTACAAAGTCTCAGTCTTATATCTATGCTGAGAGGAGAGGCTCACAGTTCCAGGCGGTATCTTCGTGAGTTTACTATTCAATATTACTCACTTTTTTGGGGTCCAGCTTGTGTGTATCAGTCCGTGGTGGCGTCCCACCACAGGTTAGTGCACTCACCGGATTTCTTTATAGCGCTGTAGGCTAGCTTCCACTTGTTCCAATCTGCAGTCTCGTTATGGTAGATGAAATACCTGCTTTCAATTGACTCCTATACGCCCCACGTGTAGTTGGCGTCCTGTGTTTTACCAACAATCCACGAGGTTAGGGCGTCAGGGAGTCCTCGCTTGTAGATATGTTCGAGGCTCCTATGTTTGAGTCAAGAGTCTTGCTAATTACCGTCTATGCGGTTATGTCCATAACTCTGCGTACTGGTGATTCCGGTGTGGTGAAGTGTCTCCTTCAGTGTATGGATCCCGTCCTGCTATACGCGTTTCAAGGTCTCTGACCTCTTCCTCAGTAGCTGGTCCTGGGATCCATCTTTGCTTCCTTATATATCCTGAAACAGGTTACCCCTCTTTCTCTTAATTAGGGTTTACTCCAGAATTTAGCTTGGAATAAAATGCTTTTGGAGTCATTCCACATACTGTTTAATAGAATATCTCTACTACACATATATATATATATATATATATCGTATACTTTAGATAAATCTAGCTCATATGTATAATATAGTTCTGCAATGAATAACATTCTATATAAAAAAAAAAATTTTATAAAACTTTTTTTATTATCATAAACATTTCAATAAACATAAAATTATAAAATTATAAAAATTATAAAAATTCGATATAGGTTTTGTAAATTTATTAAAGGTTTTTCTAAAAGAGTTTTTAAAAAAATGTTAAAATATTAATTTAATTAAAATATTAATATATATTCGAGATTATTTTAAATTCATCTGTGATTCATATTTGTAGTGATGTATGGGGGGTGGGGACTCCCAGCGAAGGAGAGATCGGGATGCCAGTTTTATAGCAAGGAACACCGATATCTCGTCCGTCAGGAGCACCCACCCCATAATCTACAGAAAACCAAATATTTCAAAATCCGCATTGAGACCCTCAGGTAATAGTGTGTTAAAGTCATAAATGCGTCTCGCTTCCTGTCTTGACATATTGGCAATATTATCACCACCTCTCCAATGTATATCTATTTTCTCGAATGCCATAAATTTTAGTAGGGAGGGATCCTGATTATGATGATATTTAAAGTGATTAGACAGTGAGTGCTTTTCATAACCTGTTCTAATCTTAGTCATATGTTCAGCGATCCTAACTTTTAGTAGCCTTTTTGTTCGCCCTATGTACTGTTTTTTACAGGGACATTCTATCATGTATAAGACATTTGATGTGTTACATGATAGGAAGGTGTCTATTTCATACGAGAATGAGTTTGATGTGGAGGAAATTGAACTTGTCTTTTTCGAGAATTTAGTTTTTTTACAATTACTACAGGTATTACATCTGTAGAAACCCTTCAAATTGAAATGATTTTTATGAATATTTTCCTTTTTATTTTTTATAGTCGGTGCTACTTTAAGGGCCAGATTGGGTGCTTTTGTATATACTATTTGGGGGCCATTTGTTAAATACGGTCCTATTAATTTATCATTTGTGACATGATGCCAGTGGTTTTTAATAATGGCTTCAATCTTCCTGTATTGCGCACTGTAAGGTAAAATAATTCTAATTGGATCCCCTATTTTGGGGTCAATTTCTATTCTGCTCCCTATTTTTTCTTCAAAAAAAGTTTTTCTGTCCATGTCTTTCACTTCCACTAGAGCTTTTTCTATTTGTTGCGGAGGGTATTTTTTTGTTAGGAACTGTTCTTTCATAGACATAGCCTCTTTCATATAATCTTCATCTCTTGTGCAATTGCGACGCAGTCTTCTGAATTGTCCCTTAGGGATATTCAGCAGCCATCTCGGGAGATGGCAGCTTGTATAGAGGATATAGCTATTCCTCGCTATCTCTTTTTGATATGTTTGACAGATTAATTCTTCATCCTCCACTATAATGGTTAAATCCAAAAACTCTATTTGTTTTTTGTCAATCTTAGAACTAAATTTTATATTCTTCTCATTCTGATTTATGTGGTTCAAAAATGATGCTAAATGTTCCTCCGTTCCCCTCCAGATAAAAATCACATCATCGATGAACCTTCGCCAGAGCACCAAGTCCGCCCCCAGTGTGGGTGCTATATATTCTTCCTCCCATTGTGCCATGAACAAATTGGCATAGCTGGGGGCGAACCTGGTGCCCATGGCAGTGCCCATCATCTGGAGGAAGAAATCAGAATCATATACAAAATAATTGTGATTAAGGATATGCTGTACCCCTTTCACTATGTATTCTACCTGGTCCGGCGGATATTTCCCATATGATGTTAATTGTAATGTTAGAGCTTCCAATCCCTGCTCATGTTTAATTATAGTGTATAAGGAGTTGACATCAAGGGTTCCAAGAATCCAATTTGATTCATATTTGAGATTCTCTATAATCTGCACTATCTGTGTGGTGTCCCTAATATAAGTGAATGTCCCCCTTACCACCGGTTGCAGTAGTCTGTCTAAATACTGGGATAGATTTGATGTATATGATCCTATACCAGAAATAATGGGTCTTCCTGGAGGATTCAATGGATCCTTATGAACCTTCGGTATAGTGTAAAAGACGGGTGTTCGTTTGGGTGTTCCCATAATAAATTTAGATTCCTGTGTGTTCAAGAATCCCTTTGTTACACCCTGTTCTACATATTCCTCCAAGGATTCTACAAATCCTGACATAGGGTCTTTTTGTAATTTTAAATATGTTTCCTTATCCTCTAATTGTCTTCTGCATTCCATGTTATATTTACATGTATCTAGAATCACAATTGCTCCCCCTTTGTCCGCTGGGCGTATGGTTATATTATCATTTTGTTGCAATTGTTTAATTGCATGAACTTCATGGGGTTTCAAATTGTTCAATCTTCTTGACTCCTTTTTAATTTTTCTTATATCAGCTGCTACATTCTTCTTAAATGTAATAATGTCCTGTCCATTTCTTGTCTTGGGTATGTTTTACTTTTTACTTTGAGATCGGTATGTATATATTTTCCTTGTGTTGTCCCTGTTGTATTTATAGGGTTCTTCAAAAAGTATTTTTTTAGACATAATTTACGCACAAATTTCTCTATCCCTATATATGTGTCAAATTTACTAAGTGAGGCCGTGGGGGCAAATTTCAAACCTTTATTCAACAGTGCATGTTGTGCTGGGGTTAAAGTGACCGAACTTAAATTTATTATAGAATCATCCTCCTCAACTAGTGTCTCCTGTGATTTATCCTTTCCCTTCCTTCTCTTGCCTCTTCGTGTTTTCTGATTTCTAGATTGTGATTGTGCTGGTGTTTGTGATAATTCTCTCTGCTGTTGTGAGATGCATATTGGTTCCGTGTTTGATGTGTTCTCTGATAGTATTGATTCTGATTGTTCCTCTGTGTTTCTTCCCTGTCTCTCAAATTGTAATTGTGTCCTGTGACTGGTGCTATATAATGGTGATCTTGCGGTGATTGTCTGGACGATCTTGTTCGAATCCTGTGGTGTGGGGGTGTGCGGTCTAAAAAAAGGGGATTATTCAGTGTCTCATATCTATTAGTGATAGGGATATTGTATTGTGTCGTTCTTTCTTCATTTATGTCTCTTTCTCTTTGGTTTGGCGTTTTAATAATATTTGGACGATCTTCTATTATATTGTCTCTGTCCATCTCTCTATCATTTTTTACCAAATTTAAAATCTTTCTACTTTTTTTTGAGATAATTTCTTGTTCCACTGTACCCAATTGCTTGCATATTCTATCATGCCAATTTTTAAATATTTCATTCTTAGGGAATTTATCAACGGTTTCTCTTAGTACTTCTATTTTACCAGATGTTTCCTCTAATATTGTTGTTCTCCTTTTAATAATAAGTTGTACAAGTAATACAGATTGTGACTTAAGTAAATCTTCCCATTCTTTATTGAAACTGATACTGCAGAGATCCTGTGCTGGTACCTTAGAGAGTCTCAATCCCTTTGGTACAATACCTTGTTCCAAATGGCGGTTTAGGGATTTAATTTCCCATCTTTGTTTCAATTGTTTGATGAGTAAAAATTCAAGTTCTCTAAAGGTCTCCGTTATGGATCTATCTGCAGTATTTTCTCTTATATTTGTTTCCTCAAATGTATAATTGTCTATCCGTAATTTCTGACCTTCAATATAGCTCCAGATATCCATAGCTGTTCAGAAGGGGGGCTCAACTATCAGGTGAAGGTGCTTGAAATTTAGTAAAGTTTATAGTGGCTCACCCTTCAGTCAGCTAAGGCAGGTGCTCAAACTAAGGTGTGGTTCACCCTGACCACAGTGTGGAGTTTGAAAATTTTAGTACAATATAGTGAGCACTCAATATCTGCTGCTATACGTCAGGTTCAATTTATATATTATTTATTATGTCACACTACAGCATATTTTATACAAGATTAAAACAATATGTTAATAAAATACCGCTTATTAAAAATTAACAAGAAGTATCACTGCTAAATATCAATGTGAGTCATTATTATATATCAATAAAATTCGAACTTGTTAAGAATATAAATATAGAATATAAATATAGAAAAACCCTTATTATTACTTTATATGCGCTGCGCCTGTATTGCGCTACAAAGTCTCAGTCTTATATCTATGCTGAGAGGAGAGGCTCACAGTTCCAGGCGGTATCTTCGTGAGTTTACTATTCAATATTACTCACTTTTTTGGGGTCCAGCTTGTGTGTATCAGTCCGTGGTGGCGTCCCACCACAGGTTAGTGCACTCACCGGATTTCTTTATAGCGCTGTAGGCTAGGTTCATAAGGATCCATTGAATCCTCCAGGAAGACCCATTATTTCTGGTATAGGATCATATACATCAAATCTATCCCAGTATTTAGACAGACTACTGCAACCGGTGGTAAGGGGGACATTCACTTATATTAGGGACACCACACAGATAGTGCAGATTATAGAGAATCTCAAATATGAATCAAATTGGATTCTTGGAACCCTTGATGTCAACTCCTTATACACTATAATTAAACATGAGCAGGGATTGGAAGCTCTAACATTACAATTAACATCATATGGGAAATATCCGCCGGACCAGGTAGAATACATAGTGAAAGGGGTACAGCATATCCTTAATCACAATTATTTTGTATATGATTCTGATTTCTTCCTCCAGATGATGGGCACTGCCATGGGCACCAGGTTCGCCCCCAGCTATGCCAATTTGTTCATGGCACAATGGGAGGAAGAATATATAGCACCCACACTGGGGGCGGACTTGGTGCTCTGGCGAAGGTTCATCGATGATGTGATTTTTATCTGGAGGGGAACGGAGGAACATTTAGCATCATTTTTGAACCACATAAATCAGAATGAGAAGAATATAAAATTTAGTTCTAAGATTGACAAAAAACAAATAGAGTTTTTGGATTTAACCATTATAGTGGAGGATGAAGAATTAATCTGTCAAACATATCAAAAAGAGATAGCGAGGAATAGCTATATCCTCTATACAAGCTGCCATCTCCCGAGATGGCTGCTGAATATCCCTAAGGGACAATTCAGAAGACTGCGTCGCAATTGCACAAGAGATGAAGATTATATGAAAGAGGCTATGTCTATGAAAGAACAGTTCCTAACAAAAAAATACCCTCCGCAACAAATAGAAAAAGCTCTAGTGGAAGTGAAAGACATGGACAGAAAAACTTTTTTTGAAGAAAAAATAGGGAGCAGAATAGAAATTGACCCCAAAATAGGGGATCCAATTAGAATTATTTTACCTTACAGTGCGCAATACAGGAAGATTGAAGCCATTATTAAAAACCACTGGCATCATGTCACAAATGATAAATTAATAGGACCGTATTTAACAAATGGCCCCCAAATAGTATATACAAAAGCACCCAATCTGGCCCTTAAAGTAGCACCGACTATAAAAAATAAAAAGGAAAATATTCATAAAAATCATTTCAATTTGAAGGGTTTCTACAGATGTAATACCTGTAGTAATTGTAAAAAAACAAAATTCTCGAAAAAGACAAGTTCAATTTCCTCCACATCAAACTCATTCTCGTATGAAATAGACACCTTCCTATCATGTAACACATCAAATGTCTTATACATGATAGAATGTCCCTGTAAAAAACAGTACATAGGGCGAACAAAAAGGCTACTAAAAGTTAGGATCGCTGAACATATGACTAAGATTAGAACAGGTTATGAAAAGCACTCACTGTCTAATCACTTTAAATATCATCATAATCAGGATCCCTCCCTACTAAAATTTATGGCATTCGAGAAAATAGATATACATTGGAGAGGTGGTGATAATATTGCCAATATGTCAAGACAGGAAGCGAGACGCATTTATGACTTTAACACACTATTACCTGAGGGTCTCAATGCGGATTTTGAAATATTTGGTTTTCTGTAGATTATGGGGTGGGTGCTCCTGACGGACGAGATATCGGTGTTCCTTGCTATAAAACTGGCATCCCGATCTCTCCTTCGCTGGGAGTCCCCACCCCCCATACATCACTACAAATATGAATCACAGATGAATTTAAAATAATCTCGAATATATATTAATATTTTAATTAAATTAATATTTTAACATTTTTTTAAAAACTCTTTTAGAAAAACCTTTAATAAATTTACAAAACCTATATCGAATTTTTATAATTTTATAATTTTATGTTTATTGAAATGTTTATGATAATAAAAAAAGTTTTATAAAATTTTTTTTTTTATATAGAATGTTATTCATTGCAGAACTATATTATACATATGAGCTAGATTTATCTAAAGTATACGATATATATATATATATATGTGTAGTAGAGATATTCTATTAAACAGTATGTGGAATGACTCCAAAAGCATTTTATTCCAAGCTAAATTCTGGAGTAAACCCTAATTAAGAGAAAGAGGGGTAACCTGTTTCAGGATATATAAGGAAGCAAAGATGGATCCCAGGACCAGCTACTGAGGAAGAGGTCAGAGACCTTGAAACGCGTATAGCAGGACGGGATCCATACACTGAAGGAGACACTTCACCACACCGGAATCACCAGTACGCAGAGTTATGGACATAACCGCATAGACGGTAATTAGCAAGACTCTTGACTCAAACATAGGAGCCTCGAACATATCTACAAGCGAGGACTCCCTGACGCCCTAACCTCGTGGATTGTTGGTAAAACACAGGACGCCAACTACACGTGGGGCGTATAGGAGTCAATTGAAAGCAGGTATTTCATCTACCATAACGAGACTGCAGATTGGAACAAGTGGAAGCTAGCCTACAGCGCTATAAAGAAATCCGGTGAGTGCACTAACCTGTGGTGGGACGCCACCACGGACTGATACACACAAGCTGGACCCCAAAAAAGTGAGTAATATTGAATAGTAAACTCACGAAGATACCGCCTGGAACTGTGAGCCTCTCCTCTCAGCATAGATATAAGACTGAGACTTTGTAGCGCAATACAGGCGCAGCGCATATAAAGTAATAATAAGGGTTTTTCTATATTTATATTCTATATTTATATTCTTAACAAGTTCGAATTTTATTGATATATAATAATGACTCACATTGATATTTAGCAGTGATACTTCTTGTTAATTTTTAATAAGCGGTATTTTATTAACATATTGTTTTAATCTTGTATAAAATATGCTGTAGTGTGACATAATAAATAATATATAAATTGAACCTGACGTATAGCAGTAGATATTGAGTGCTCACTATATTGTACTAAAATTTTCAAACTCCACACTGTGGTCAGGGTGAACCACACCTTAGTTTGAGCACCTGCCTTAGCTGACTGAAGGGTGAGCCACTATAAACTTTACTAAATCTATTTAATCCTGCCTGTAATGATAAGCAGATAACTGCAGTAAAGTGATCTGTACAGACCAAGAGGCACCTATTATTAGGCTTAGTGAAAAACTGCAGCATTTTATGTTTTTTTCTTTTTTTAAAATATAGGTAATAACATGAATAATTAAAAATACAAAAAACAAAAATTATTTAAAAATATATTTTACATAAAATCTTGATTTAACCGCTTCCTGACTGCCCACAAGCTTTACAGTATATGTCCTATCTGCACATACTACTTAGGGCTGTCAATTTAGCATGGTCAAAACTAATGACAGATTCTTTAACCATCTAATTGTTTTCCCAGACTCCAGCTCGGGCTGTGGGAAAAGTAGCTAACTATTCGACAGGAGCTGGGCTCAGGCAGAAAGTCGAGGTTTAGATGCTGTTTTCTTCTGAATGGTAGCAGCTAGAAATATGCAACTGGTCTTGTTTGAAAGCTAACATTACAGGCTTTCATTCAAAATGACAGCTAAAGTCCAAGCAACAGAGGAGAAATCACTGTTCAAAATCGAGTCGGGAAAAACCTGCTTTTGCTTTTACTTTCAGCTTCATTCACTGCATCCCGATTTCTATCAGTGATATCTTCCCCTGTACTGAACTGATTTATGTCATTCTGGTAAGTTTGGAATGTCAGCTTTCAGACAATACAAAGCCCATATCTCTAGCTGGTACCAAACCAGAGATATGAGGAGTTAAAGCAGCCCCTCCCCCCTTAACTTCAGTGTAGAGGAGAATGAGGGAGCAGTTACATAACTGACAGGCTGCAGGAGGAGAGAAGAAACTGTAAAAATATATAGAAATGTGGTATTACATCATTGTACTAACCCAGATAATACAATTACAGTATGTTATTTTTACCACACCGCAAACACCATAAAAAAATTCCACAAAATAATGTAAAAATTTTATTTTTTTATCTTTCCCCCTAAAAATAAGATAATAAGTTATTTAATACACAATATATATGCCAAAATGGTTCCTAAAAAACCTACAACTAATCCAGCAAAAAAAAATAAAAAATAGAAGACAAAGGGGGAAAATATTATTGGTTCTTAAGGCTAAAATTATTGAGGTCACTAAGGGGTTAAAAATGCAATTGTGACTCCTGAGTTGTGTGCCCACAAGATTTACTGCAGACAGACATTAACCCCTTCTACCCCAGGCCAGTTTTTGCCCTTCTGCCCAAGCCATTTTTTGCAAATCTGACATGTGTCACTTTATGTGGTAATAGCTTTGGAACACTTTTATTTACCAAAGCCGCTCTGAGAATGTTTTCTCGTGACACATTGTACTTTATGATAGTAATAAATTTGAGTCAATATATTTCACCTTTATTTACAAAAAAATCCCAAATTTACCAAAAATGTTAAAAAATTTGCAGATTTAAGATTCCCCATATGTCTACTTTATTTTGGCATCATTTTGTAAATGTCATTTCATTTTTTTAGGATGTTAGAAGGCTAAGAAGCAATTATAAAAATTTGTAAGAAAATTTCCAAAACCCACCTTTTTAAGGACCAGTTCAGGTGCGATCATCTACTATGCAAAACAAGCATTTGATTTCTGCCCAATGGGATGTCTGTGTTTGGGGGATGGGTATCTGCCCACACACTGATGATTGGAGTGGATTGTTGGGGGCGGTATAAGTGTTTTACTATTTATATGTGAAATCAATGGTTGTACATTGTATGCTTGACAAAGGCTGAGGACAGCCAAAACGTTGCATTATCTGTTTGCACATATGCTTTGAAATACCACAATAACGGAGATCGTTGCAAATGCTGCTATAACATCATAATTTTTTACTACAGTTCAGGTCTGAAGTCACTTTGTGGGGCTTACATAGTGGAGACCCCATTGTAGAAACTACACCCCTCAAGTTACTCAAAACTGATTTTAAAAACTTTGTTAACCCTTTAGGTATTCCACAAGAATTAAAGGAAAATGGAGAGGAAATTTCTAAAATTCACTTTTTTGGCAGATTTTCCATTTTAATCCATTTTTTTCTTTAACACATCGAGGGTTAACAGCCAAACAAAACTCAATATTTATTAATTACCCTGATTCTGCAGTCTATAGAAACACCCCACGTGGTAGTAAACTGATGTAAGGACAAACGGCAGGGCGCAAAAGAAAAGGAGCGCCATATGGTTTTTGGAAGGCAGATTTTGCTGAATTGATTTTTAGATGACATGTCCCATTTGAAGCCCCCCTGATACAGTAGAAACTCCCAAAAAGGGACCCCATTTTGCAAACTAGGGGATAATGTGCCAGTTTTATTGGTACTATTTTGGGGTACATATGATTTTTAATTGCTCTATATTACGTTTTCTGTGAGGCAAGGTAACCAAAAAATGGCTGTTTTGGCACCGCTTTTATTTTTTAGAACATTCATGTGACATGGTAGATCATGTCCTTTTTTTGTAGAGCAGGTTGTTACGGATGCAATGATATCAAATATGTCCACTTTGTTTGTTTCAGATTTACATAATAAAGTATTTTTGAAAAAAAATATGTTTTTGTGTCTCCATTTTCTGAATGCCATATTTTTTTTATTTTTCTGCTAATCGGCTTGTGCAGGGGCTCGTTTTTGCAGGAATAATTGACGTTTTTATTGGTACCATTTTTGGGTACATATAATTTTCTGATCATTCATTATTACACTTTATGGGGCAAGGTGATCAAAAATTGGTTATTTCTATTTATTTATTTTTACAGCGTTCACCTGAGGGGTTAGGTCATGTGACATTTGTATAGATGCAGATGGTTATGGACGTGGCAATACCTACATCGGGAAGTGTTCTACACTAGCACTTTGGTGCTCGACTAACACTACAAATTTGTCGACTTTTTTATTTATTTTACTTTAGTTTTGAAGCAAAAAAAAATCATATTTTAGTGTCTCCATTGTCTGAGAGTCATAGTTTTTTTATTTTTTGACTTATTGTCTTAGGCAGGGTCTCAGTTTTTGTGGGATGAGGTGACGGTTTGATTGGTACTATTTTGGGGGGAGCATGCCTTTTTGATTGCTTGGTGTTGCACTTGTGATTTTGCACTTTGTGATGTAAGGTGACAAAAATGGCTTTTTCACACAGTTTTTTTTTTAATGGTATTTATCGGACGGGGTGGATCATGTGATATATTTATAGAGCCAGTTGTTACGGACCCTGTGATACCCAATATGTGTTTTTTCCTTTTTTTATATTTTTTATTATAAAATCAGGGGAAAGGGGCGTATTTTTCTTTTTTTACTTGAAACTTTATTTTTACTTTTTTTTTTTTAACTGCATGCCTGTCCCACTCAGGGACTTCAACTTTTGAGGGTCTGATCCCCTCTGCAATGCATTACAATACATCTGTATTGTAATGCATTGCCTGTTAGTGTATTACACAGAGTAATACACTAACAGGTTGCCGAGGAGACCCAGCCTGGGGCTGGATCTCCTTGGCCCCCGTAGCAGGCAGGCCCCGATGCCATGCAGGCATTGGGCAGCCTGTGCATGGCATAAGGCTGCCTTGTCACCCATCGGGTCCCTGCCACAGCAGCGCGGGGACCCGATGGGCTCCCTCACCCGCTGCAAACCCCTTCTAGAAGGGTTTAATCCGCCGGCATCGGCTTTTACAGTGATGACAGCAGGGGCCCGGCTATCAGGGACTGCCGGATTCTGCAGTATTAGGCACGCACCGCTCCGGTGCCCGTCCAATCACCATGACGTAATAGTATGTCAAAATACGGCGAGTCACTTGCCGCCATGACGTACTATTATGTCATATGTGGGGAAGCGGTTAAAAATCTACAAAAAAAAGTGACAATTTGGGAGGGTTTTTCCAATTTTAATGTGACTGTTAGGAGGTTAAAACTTCACCAATATGCATTCTAACCATGTTACCTTGAAAATTGAAACTCAGAAATAATTATTGCATACCTTTCATCATAAAATGACAATTTTGAAGGTGGTTTCTAATCAACTGAGCTTCAAGTGTTGTAAATACATTCCTGGCAGTATAAATATCTATGGTTTACAATAGTGGGTTCAAATATCTTATACAGTCCAATCAATGGCTTTGTAAGTAAACAAAGTGAAACATTCATAATTTGGGCTTGTAATATATCATATTTTAATACAGGATGTTGCAGATCCAAAGGAGATCATATGGCCTATGATCTTTTAAGTTGACCAAAGACATAAAATAACTGATCTTTCAGCAGATTGCCCCATTAATATGCTTATGTTTATTTGCTGAAAAGACAAATTTATTTTATGGAAAATGAAGAAATAGGCAGCTGCCACACACCTGCTTATCTTGAAGATAAAAACCAGGAAAAATACACCATGGGGGAAGGGTCTATCAGTACCAATAATCATTAGAGTTTTTTTTATGCACTTGTTCTATAAAATGTTAATTTGCATGAACATGTTTACATCCTTAGATGATTAAAGTTACTTAGTGGAGGGAACAAATATATATATACAGTTGCAAGAGAAAGTATGTGAACCCTTTGGAATGATATGGATTTCTGCACAAATTGGTCATAAAATGTTATCTGATCTTCATCTAAGTCACAATAGACAATCACAGTCTGCTTCAACTAATAACACACAAAGAATTAAATGTTACCATGTTTTTATTGAACACACCATGTAAACATTCACAGTGCAGGTGGAAAAAGTATGTGAACCCCTAGACTAATGACATCTCCAAGCTAATTGGAGTGAGGTGTCAGCCAACTGGAGTCCAATCAATGAGATGAGATTGGAGGTGTTGGTTACAGCTGCCCTGCCCGATAAAAAACACACACCAGTTCTGGGTTTGCTTTTCACAAGAAGCATTGCCTGATGTGAATGATGCCTCGCACAAAAGAGCTCTAGGAAGACCTACAATTACAAATTGTTGACTTGCATAAAGCTGGAAAGGGTTATAAAAGTATCTCCAAAAGCCTTGCTGTTCATTAGTCCACGGTAAGACAAATTGTCTATAAATGGAGTAAGTTCAGCACTGCTGCTACTCTCCCTAGGAGTGGCCGTCCTGTAAAGATGACTGCAAGAGCACAGCGCAGACTGATCAATGAGGTGAAGAAGAATCCTAGAGTGTCAGCTAAAGACTTACAAAAGTCTCTGGCTTATGCTAACATCCCTGTTAGCGAATCTACAATAAGTAAAACACTAAACAAGAATGGATTTCATGGGAGGATACCACAGAGGAAGCCACTGATGTCCAAAAAAAACATTGCTGCACGTTCACATCTTGCACAAGAACACCTGGATGTTCCACAGCAGTACTGGCAAAATATTCTGTAGACAGATGAAACCAAAGTTGAGTTGTTTGGAAGAAACACACAACACTATGTGTGGAGAAAAATAGGCACAGCACACCAACATCAAAACCTCATCCCAACTGTGAAGTATGGTGGTGGGGGCATCATGGTTTGGGGCTGCTTTGCTGCGTCAGGGCCTGGACGGATTGCTATCATCAAAGAAAAAAGGAATTCCCAAGTTTATCTGTCACGGGGTTCCGAAGGCGCACTCGGTCCCCCATTGCCCGCAGAACTGTTGCTTAGCTTTTGGAATGAGGTTCTGTGTTTGACCTCATTCCCAGGGCGGCTTTACTAGCTGGGTGCTCCTAAGTCTGCCTTGAGCGCCGAGCTGATCACTCGGTGCTCGACTGGTTGGTCTGTCGGTCATGTGACGCTGGCCACGTCACATGACCCTCACTCCCCACGATAAATACAGGCAGCCTGCTGGCTACAGGTTGCCTGTTAATTTCTAGGTTCCTGGCTATTTGTTGGACTGCTGAATACTTACCTGATCCTGTTCCTTGACCATCCTTTTGCCTGATCCTCCTGTACTGCGCATCCGTCCTGGTATTGTGACCTCGGCTCCCACCTGACTACTCTCTTAGGACTCCTCTTGTACTTCTCTGCTCTCCTGGTATTTATGACCCCGGCTTCTCCTGACAATTCTCTGCTTGCTCCATTTGTACTTTGCAGCTTTCCTGGTATTGACTCGGTCCGTTCACGTCCTGTTGTTTGTCTGTCTGTCATCCCTGCACTTACTCCAAGTTAGGGATTGCCGTCCAGTTGTCCCCTGTCATTAGGACTCGCGAGGCAAGTAGGCAGGGCCAGGGGTAAGGGTGGAGCGCAGTGGTCACTTCCCTCCCCCCTGTGTGTGTGTGTACGCGACCGTTACATTATCAAGACATTTTGCAGGAGAACTTAAGGCCATCTGGCCACCAGCTGAAGCTCAACAGAAGATGGGTGTTGCAACAGGACAACGACCCAAAGCATAGAAGTAAATCAACAACAGAATTGCTTAAACAGAAGAAAATACGCCTTCTGGAGTGGCCCAGTCAGAGTCCTGACCTCAACCCGATTGAGATGCTGTGGCATGACTTCAAGAAAGCGATTCACACCAGACATCCCAAGAATATTGCTGACCTGAAACAGTTCTGGAAAGAGGAATGGTCAAGAATTACTCCTGACCTGACGTCTGATCTGCAACTACAGGAAACGTTTGGTTGAAGTTATTGCTGCCAAAGGAGGTTCAACAAGTTATTAAATCCAAGGGTTCACATACTTTTTCAACCTGCACTGTGAATGTTTACATGGTGTGTTCAATAAACACATGGTAGCAGTTAATTCTTTGTGTGTTATTAGTTAAGCAGACTGTGATTGTCTATTGTTGGGACTTAGATGAAGATCAGATCACATTTTATGACCAATTTGTGCAGAAATCCGTGTAATTCCAAAGGGTTCACATACTTTTTCTGCATATATATATATATATATATATATATAATAAAAATCTGTGTCTGTCTGTCTCTCCTCCAAACGCCTAAATCATTGGACACCAAATTTGCCACATAGGTGCGGTGCATTGGGTGTCTGGGAAAGTTTTTATAAAGGTCTCAGTTCTCTAGGATGTACCATTATTTAGAAATTCCCAAAAATGTATTGTCCAATAGAAGCTCGCAGGTCTTTCAGTCTTGACATACACACAGTTTTACATCAGGTTTCCATAACAACCCAGCCATTTTTCTTCTCTGTTATACGTCACTGTAAAAGGGGTGAGTTGATGTGGAGGTTATTGTTAATGGGGGCAGGGCTCTGTGGAGGTCACAGTTAAGGGGGCGTGGTCTTCTGGAGGTCACTGTTAAGGGGGTAGGGTGCTGTGGAGATAACTGCTAAGGGGGGAGATCACTGTTAAGGTGGTGGGGGGCTGTGGAGGTCACACTTAAATGGGCACTGTTATGGGGGACAGTTAGTAAAATAAACAGTGCGTAACTGCAAGATATACAGGTCTACTAGCGATTGTCCCATTAAAAAAAGAGGGCATGGATTGGCCTCCTGGGCATCATTGGACCAAATCCAATAAAGACACATACCAACGCTACATACTTGGGCAACACTGGATGTTTTTTCTAGTATATATACATATGTGTGTGTGTGTGTGTGTGTGTGTGTGTGTGTGTGTGTGTGTGTATGGAAACAAACTCAAAATCAGTATCCACAATTTAAAGTGGTTGTCCTCTTTTTTATATTGATGACCTATCCTCAGGGTCGGTTATCAATATCAGATCTAAGTACCTGCACCCTGCCGAACAGTTGTTTGAAAAGAAGGCAGTGCTCATACAAATGTTGTGTTCTCTTCACTGTTTACCTGAGGACAGGTCATCAATATAAAAAAAGCAGACACCTTTTTAATCAAGACTAGTTTAATGGGAAATGGGGCACTGAACAACATACAAAGTAAATAACTGTCATCAAACCCCCCTCTTTGCAAAGTAGTGCAGGAGACTGTGTAACTCTAACTGAATAACCATCATTCTCAGAGCACTGATGTGCACATTGCTCAGTACACATGAGCGTCTGTCTGACTATGGGTACAAATTGAAATGTTTTTAATGACCACCTAGGAAATGGTAGCCCTAGTCAATGGTCTTGGTTACTACCCCTAGCTCTGAATATAGATTACAATTTTAAGTGAGTCTTATGCAAAATGTATGTGCATATTTATGAAATATGTATGTAGAAATATTATCTAGTACATATAATTATGTAATATTATCTGTTTGATGTATATGGAAAGCCATGTGGCTGTCTAAAAAAAAAAATATTAAACCTCAAAAGGTCAATTTTTGGGCATTTTAAATAGGGAAAAGCATAGATTTAAATACTTCAAAACAGGTATTCATCAAATTCACATTTAAAAGTAAATTCTCAAGACATAAAGCATATACTTGGTATAAGAACTGGCACAGACCATAAGACGTTAAGCTACTTCTCTAATTAATTCTCAAATGTAAATAATGCTGATCATAAATCAATTCATCTTCGACAACTGCCTTCCTCTCTTAAAATCCTGTTAAGTTGACTTTTTGACCTAAACTTTGATCTCTGACATTAAAGTTGGCCAAAATGAATTGATTTCTAAGTGTGAAAAGCTGTCACCTTGATAAATTTACCCTTTTATTGTCTCACAGTTTGTGTGAAGTATCAGGCAAAAAAATAGCACAAATAATGATTAATTTAACCCATTTTCATGTCAAATGAGATTAATTGTGAGTAAAGGATTCCCGATTTATCATTAATGACATCTATTCCACGTGAAAATGTGAATGGATTTCAGGTCTTGGAACAGGGCTTGACAAGGGAGTATGAAAAATTGAGTGTAACCTTTAGTGAAGATTTCATTTTATTGATTCTTTTGATTCCTATTGATACAGATTTGATTTATCTGTATAGTCTTTGCAGCTTGGATTTACCACTTAATAATTCTATTTTAGCATTTGATTTTGTGTGGATAATTTTAAACATGATAGGAAAAGGAAAAATAATACAATAACATTCATATTGCTGCTGCTACTACTATTCTATAATACAAATGCATATGAGTACAAGTTTCTCATGGGATTTTATGGTGACAATTTATGGTAACAACAAATTTATTTGGTGTTTTAATATACAGTATGATAAGAGAACAAATATTTCTTCATTTCATACTAATATAATACCAAAATAAGTCATAGCAGTAGTAGTGGAGGATCATTTTCAGTAATACACATTATGCTCTTTCTGTCAAGGGTTCTGAAATTTTGTATCTTTATTTAAGTTTTTTTTTTTCTACATGTTTTTGCCCATACATTGTCATTTAGCACATGTTTTTTTTGAATGCCTTGCATTTTTTGTTATAGACGTATCCCACTGTAAAATCAATTCCTCCATAGAGCAATATGGGGAAAATACATTGGTACATAAATGGCATGCAAAAATGGCAGTTAAAAAACACAATACACAGAGCACGGCAGAAAAATAATAGATGTATATGGGACAAAAACACCAGGCAATGAGGGAATGAGAATATAACCATAATACAGTGTCACCAGGATTTCTAGTAACCAGCCTAAAAATTGTTTATATAAATTGTCTCGGAAAGTCACAAAATGAATTTCTCGAAAAAGACTTTTATCTCTGTATATGTCAATTATTTCAGACAGCTTGATTTCATTTCAGTATTACTTTATTGTATTAGTCATAAAAAAGAAATGTCCTAGTTTAACGCTTGTAGATAGAGACAGACACGGACAGTGAGGCCTGACCTGGAACCCAGCCCGCTTTCCCTAACTATGAGCCCTAGGTAGCAATACCGCAACTAGCCAATGGTCCCTATGCTACTAAGGCGCAGAGACAGACAAATACCAGAAGATGAAAACAACAAAAAGCGATAGTACGAAAATGGGTCAGAATTAGGCAGACAACTCAGTGCAAAAATGAGAGACAGAGAGTAGTCAAAAGACAAGCCAATATCAGAACCAAACAGAATACACAGTACAAATCACGTGAGACAGAGAGTGGTCAAAAGACAGGCCGAGGTCAGAAAACACAAACAATTCAAATGAACCCAAGAACCATAAACCTAGCTAGTGAGTCTATACAGGACTATCACTGGCACTGGTATCTAGCCAGCAAGCAGTTTAAATAGAGCACTGAGTTCCAGGATCACAATCTGATAGGTCATGACTCGGCACTCCTTTAGTCGAAACACAATAAACAGGAATAGAACAGCTGAGCAATCAACCCACTGATAGCTTCCTACAGCACATGCCCACTTTGGGGAGAACCAGAGCATTGCATCCTGTTGCTAAGGATGCGGTCGTGTCATCAGAGGGCATGGTTTCACAGCATGACTATCCTGGCGCGCGGAAGCTGGAGATCTCGCCGTTGGAGCCCGGACAGGTAACTTTGTTGCACATAGAAAGCATAGCATGAGCTATTGCGGCTGACCCTGTACTTCCCACTCCTTGCCCACTTTTTGGAAAAGAGGTTAGCAGAGATCTAAACCCAAAAAAAGTCACACAATTTTGACACCAATTTTCTGACGTACAGAGGTTGCCATATGTCCCCCACAGTATTTGTTAACTTGATCTAAATGTAGAGACTTGTAGATGTTATTTTTATTTTACACAAATAATGAATCTACTAAATTGTCTCCATTATGCAAATATAAAAAATAGGTAACATTTCTGGACTTTTATGCAAAAAGAAAAGTAGAACTAATTTAAAGCATGCAGAGCAGGTCCAACAGGTGGTAAAATAGGATTGCATAGCTGTGGGTAATTTTTGCTTATTTCAATTTTGATGCGTAAATTATAGGTCTACATTTTAGGGAATTCAAAATGATGCAGTTTCCAAGATCTACAGATCGGTGAAAAATATAGTACTTTTGAACATTATGAATGGGTTCCATGGAAATCAAATTATTGATGTGTAAGTGTGTTGACCATGAATCTTTCAGGAAAAAATTGATGGAAAGTCTTAACCTTCGACCATTGTTTATTACTTCTTATTACATTCTTTGGTGTTATTTTTTAATTATGGTAGGATTATACAATCATCCGTATGTTATTTTTGAGATTGTATGATTAAGTAGAAACTGATTTTTTGGGCTGCCTATGACACAACTTACCTTTTCAACGTTTTAGCTCAGCCAGCTGAGTAAAAATTTAATTGTATACATGAATATTAACAAATATTTGTCAAAAACTAGAAAACTAGACATGGGCAAGGTAAATATCTGAGGTGTGGATATAACATAATGGATCAGCAGAACGTTTACACTATGGATCATCATATCATCTGTAGCTATGTCTTTGTATAAAACACTGTGGCCCACACTTACTTATTTGAGTGCACTTAGCTGTTGTTGTAGACTACACCAAAATTTGGTGCATCTAGATTTACAGAAATCTTCTGTTCTTTGCCTTTGCTGGCCAAGGGGACATGGTTTACCAGAAAAGAGTTGCGGCTTAGCTGTAAAGGAGCATTACCTAAGATACATTAGTTAGGGTCACATTTGTTCTACAATTATGGCCTAAAATAGTTGGCATAACATTAAACAAAGGTGTCTAACAACACACTATATTTATCATCAAGCCTGAGCCACTGTGATAAATCTGGTGCGGGTCTAGATAGCCTGTCTAAGCTTATACCATATACATGATTAGTAAAAAAAAAAAACTCCTATATCTAAAAGACATTATCCTATATCTGATGACTAATCACATAATTTGTTGTTTGGTACAATTTTTTGTTTTGATTTTCATCTCTTAGGGTCAGTAAAAATATCACTTCACCCTTCATTGTCTTGGCATAAAAAGAGAAACAATGCATGATATTGGTCGACAGGGAATCTGCTAAGAGCATTTTTTCATAGATTTTACTGTGGGCTTATAGAAGTACAAGAACTGATCATTGACTGTGTTATTTATGATGGCTCCAGAGCCATGGGACAGCCTGCCACTGAATAAGGTGTTTTGGATAAGTCAAGGCGAAGATCCAGTGAACTTCATCATGGTTTACTCCGTACACTCGGACTCTGTACATTGTATGGGAGGCTGCATATACTGTATGGCATATGGGAAATATCTACCCTGTCATGTCCCTTACTTATGACTTGCAGCTCTTTTTTTATGTACAGCTTCCATACTCTGATTGCATACGATTTATGTTTAATATCTGGATATTGGCATTACGAACAGGTAGAGATGGGTACTACAGTTCCAAATTTTTTATTAATGTATATTCTACCTGACTATTTCATTAAACAAACACATTAATGACAGAAAAAAAAGTTTATAATCCCAGATACCTCCCCCCCCTTATAATACTGCAGGCAGCACAGCTTTCACCCAGACCTTTGTCAGTCTGCCAATAACTGAAGCCTAATTCCAAAATCTGCATACAAAAAGCTGCCATATGTCAGAGTAAATTATCCTGTTATTCTTCTTCACATACATTAGAAATGATATATTTTTATGGCAATTGCATTTGAAATTGTCTGCATATTTTATTGCCCACTTTGCATTTGAATGCAAGGATTTGTAGAAAATTATTCTTTCTAGCTTGTTCTTACCAGATTTATTCTATATATTACAACTAGACCATTATTGTATGTTGCCATTTCCCAATTATATTTTAGATGTTCAATGTACTCACAAATGAGAGCTGATATTGTACCACATTTGCCTATAGTTCCATTTGTTATATGGAAAGCCAAGCTGGTAAAATAATGTTTGTTTGTTTGTTTATTATTAATAATAATAATAATAATAATAATAATAATAATAATAATAAAATAAAAAACAATAGCTATCAGTCAGCCATTCGAGGTTACATGACTTAATTACCAAGGAAGTGCACAAAGACCTCACAGAGGCTTTGATACTACACAAGAAAAGCATCAATGTATTTTACTAAAGGACATGGCCACCACCAAATAACCTAATACTAGGAGGGGGTCTTCTCACTAATATGGCCACAGGAGCCCTCCATTGAGTGAGATAAGCTGTTCACAACAATAACAACAGTTGACTTTTGTCATTAGCCACACAGGATAACTATTTCTGGGTTTATACCAGACTGTTTTGTTTTCAATTGATGAGTCTCTTTCATTGGACTCTGTTCACTCTTGTGTTAATAGAGGTCTGTTGGGTTCTTAATTGGGGTTTCTGGTTTATTTTTTATATAACCTGCAACACAATTTTTGCAATCAAAAATACTAGAACCCCGACAGACTTCAATGAGGTCGTGCAGGATTCACTGCTTGTAAACGGACCAGGCATAGCTGTCATTTTTCTGGTACATATGGGGGTCATAATGCTGGTGTTAACAGAGGCAGGTGGAATGAACATACCATATTTGCAGATGCAAATAGGGGAGACATGGTGTCATGACTAGTGATGAGTGGCAGGGGTCAGATTTGAATTTGTATGAATTTGAAATTCTGCAAATATTTTGTAGAATATTCACGAATTCGATTACTCTTTATATTCTACATTCTTGTTTTTTTTTACTTGAAAATCGGCAAGGTAATGATCGCCTAATATTCGAATAATACGCAATTAATACAGGCGTGGGTCAAAAACGAATATATAGCACTATAGAATATAGTGCTATATATTCGTTTTTAGAATATTCGTCATTTTTTCCGTCTGAACACATGATTCCTCTCTGCTTCTTGCTTGTAGGCCAATGAGTCATTGGCCCACAAGCAACTTAAGCAGGGAGGAATCATGACTTCAGATGGAAAAAAATGACGAATATTCTAAAAAACGAATATATAGCACTATATTCAATATAGTGCTATATATTCGTATTTTAGAATATTTGTCATTTTTTTCCATCTGCAGTCATGATTCCTCCCTGCTTAAGTTGCTTGTGGGCCAATGACTCATTGGCCAACAAGCAAGAAGCAGGAGGAATCATGTGTTCAGATGGAAAAAATGATGAATATTCAATATAACGAATATATAGCACTATATTCTAACTATTCGCAAATTCTCGAAGTGGCGATATTCGAGATAAAAATTGGCTTTTCGAATATTCGGGCTCAACACTAGTCATGATCCCACTAATTGCATGTGCAAATTTACACATCAATAATCTACTTACCTGGAAACAAATGGACATGGATCAGGCTGAAATCCTCATAGAAGAGCCAAGGAGCAACTTGATTGGAGGAAGAGTCAACAGTTGCCACGAGCATCAACCTATAAGGCCCCTTTCACACGAGCAAGTTTTCAGCGCGGGTGCAATGCGTGACGTGAACGCGTTGCACCCGCACTGAATCCGGACCCATTAATTTCAATGGGTCTGTGTACAAACCTTTCCTAGGAAAGGGACGCATGAGGTTGGTAGAAAGAGCAAAACCCTCGTCCCCTACAGACACATAAGGCGCAGGTGGACCAGAAGAGCCAGGAAGGTTTGCTGAAAACCAAACAAAAAGAGAAAACCATGCTGCTCAGAATAGGTATAAGTTCACATTAGGAGTAAAAAAGGAGTGTCTCTGCGATGTTATTCCTCAGTATCCTGCATGGATTATCAGAAAAGTCGATGCTCTAATCTCCTAGAAAACAGAAGAAATAGTCCGACATAGTGAAGTACTGCCAACTGAGTTTAAATACAAGGATTTATTCTACTCACATGATCCATAAAACAACAATCATATAAAATGCGCACATCCTCTCATGAAACGCCCGTACCGGGTTTCGCCTCCGCTTTGTCAGGGGCACCTGTGGACTCATCTAGATTGCTTCTTTTTCAAGGTAATGTGGGCGTTACCACAACCTCGATTCACATACAGTAATTATAACATAGCAAAATTCCCCATTCCCCATATCAGTTGTAAAATTCCAATACAATCATATTCACATACATAAAATCACATACTGCATTTAAAAAACGCTTTTCTGCCATAACTTTAAAATCCATGAAAATACCACTGTCTCTCTCCTCTTTTAGCCATATGGTTGATTACACCCATTCATCTTCTACTCTATTATTCTCCCCTACACCACAAAGATTTTACCTACACTCCCCCACCGTGATCTCAGCTCCACTTCACTACACCAGTGTCAATATGGACTTTAGTTTTTAAATTTTGCTACACTAATCCCCTTCTAATAGATATCTAAATATACATAACCCCACATAAAATATACATAACCCCATTTTCTTTTTTCATTGCATAAAATAACCCACATTATGATATCTATCTTGCAAGTGAGAAAATTTCACACCAACTTCCCCATATTGTCACCAAATGTTTATATTTACAGTCACAGATTCACAATTCTTGAATATGCTGCATATCAATGGCAAACCCATATTTTATTTATCTATTATGCAGGCCTTTATATCAAATTCAACATTCGAACCATCAGGGTACAAAGTCCCCAATTTATAGATCCATTCTACATCTTTTCTATTTATTCTATTCAATGGATCACCCCCTCTCAATTATTATGGACCTGTTGAAGTCCAATAAACCTGAGACCTTTTGTGTTTTTGTTATGTATTTTTTTTAAATGTGCAGAGACACTGTGTGTATCTAATCCATTTTTTATATTTCGTATATGTTCTTGAATTCTGACTTTTAGTTTCCAAGTAGAGTTGAGCGAACCCGAACTGTAAAGTTCGGGTTCGTACCGAACTTCAGCTTTTTCGGGACCCGAACCCGAACATTTACGTAAAGTTTGGGTTCGGTGATCGGCGCTTTCTTGCTGCACAGCAGCCAATCAACAAGCGTTTAACTGTGTGCCCTTGGAAGCCATCACAGCCATGCCTACTTTTGGCATGGCTGTGATTGGTCAACTGCAGCATGTGACCCAACCTCTATTTAAGCTGGAGTCACGTAGCGCCGCCCATCACTCTGCTCTGATTAGTGTAGGGAGAGGCTGCAGCTGCTGTCAGGGAGAGATCAGGGAGAAATATTAAGAAGAACTGCCTTTTTACTCAGCGATCTAAATCCAATGTGTTTTGTGGATGCAGTGCACAATTTTTTTAAGCCTGCACTGAGCCAACTTCTGCTGAAAACGATTTTTTTTTAACTTCAGTTTGTCACTATCAATACCTAATCGGCAGCTATTTTATGCAACGATAGTGCACCAGCACTATCTATCTGTATGTCTGCTAGTCCAGAAATACAGCTTTTTTGCTGACTGTGCTTAAAAAAACTTTTTGTTCATATACTGGTCATCTTTGATTAAATGTAGTGGCGGCTGGGCCCCAGGCGGAGAGCTGTTTGGTGCAGGTCCTTCCGCCACCAAGGATCGCAGGGCATCATTCTTTGCCTCCTGTTGCCTCCTCTTCCTACTCGTCTTCCTCCTCCTCCTCTTTTTCCACCTCCTCATCCGGTCAGTGACAGACCTTCACCACCAACTTCAGCACAGCCAGGGGTAAACGTCAGCAGGCCATTCTGAAACTGATGTGTTTGGGGGACAGGCCCCACATTACGCAGGAGTTGTGGCGGGGTATGGAACAACAGACCGACGAGTGGTTGCTGCCAGTGGGCCTCAAGCCCGGCCTGTTGGTGTGCGATAATGGGCGAAATCTCGTTGCAGCTCTGGGACTAGCCGGTTTGACGCACATCCCTTGCCTGACACATGTGCTGAATTTGGTGGTGCAGAAATTCATTCACAACTACCCCGACATGTCTGAGCTGCTGCATAAAGTGCGGGCCGTCTGTGCCCGCTTCCGGCGTTCTCATCCTGCCGCCGCTCGGCTGTCTGCTCTACAGCGTAACTTCGGCCTTCCCGCTCACTGCCTTATATTCGATGTGCCCACCAGGTGGAACTCCACCTTGCACATGCTGGAGAGACTGTGCAAGCAGCAGCAGGCCATAGTGGAGTTTCAGCTGCAGCACGCACGGGTGAGTCGCACTGCGGAACAGCACCACTTCACCACCAATGACTGGGCCTCCATGCAAGACCTGTGTGCCCTGTTGCGCTTGTTCCTTGAGAAAACACTTAGGGCGATGATGGAAGAGGATGTGGCCCAGGACGAGGAGGAGGAAGAGGGGTCATCTCTATTACTTTCAGGCCAGTCTTTTAGAAGTGGCTCAGAAAGAGGATTTTTGCAACAGCAGAGGCCAGGTACAAACTTGGCCAGCCAGGGCCCACTACTGGATGACGAGGAGGAGGAGGAGGATGGGGATGAAGCATGTTCACAGCAGGGTGGTATCCAACGCAGCTCGGGCCCATCACTGGTGCGTGGCTGGATATGGAGGATGCAGACGATACGCCTGCCACAGAGGACAGCTTGTCCTTACCTCTGGGCAGCCTGGCACACATGAGCGACTACATGCTGCAGTGCCTGCGCAACGACTGCAGAGCTGCCCACATTTTAACATGTGCTGACTACTGGGTGGCCATCCTGCTGGATCCCTGTTACAAAGACAATGTGCCGTCCTTAATTCCCTCACTGGAGCGTGATCGGAAGATGCGCGACTACAGGCGCACGCTGGTAGACGCGCTCCTGAGAGCATTCCCGACTGACACCGGGGGACAAGTGGAAGCACAAGGCGAAGGCAGGGGAGGAGGAAGAGGGCGCCAACGCAGCTGTGTCAGCGCCAGCACCTCAGAAGGCAGGGTTAGCATGGCCGACATGTGGAAAAGCTTTGTCACCTCGCCGCAACAACCGGCCCCAACTGTTGATATGGAGCGTGTTGGCAGGAGGCAGCATTTGAACAACATGGTGGAACAGTACCTGTGCACACGACTACACGTACTGACTGATGGTTCTGCCCCATTCAACTTCTGGGTCTCCAAATTGTCCACATGGCCAGAGCTTGCCCTTTACGCCTTGGAGGTGCTGGCCTGCCCTGCAGCCAGTGTACTCTCTGAGCATGTATTTAGCACGGCAGGAGGCGTCATTACAGACAGACGCAGCCGCCTTTCCACAGCCAACGTGGACAAGCTCACGTTCATTAAAATGAACCAGGCTTGGATCCCACAAAACTTGTCTGTACCTTGTGCAGAATAGACATTTATACCACCATCAAACATACATTCTTGTACTCAAGTCAAGTGCAATGATTCTTTGTTTTCTTTTTTTTTTATTTGTCCCAATATTTTAGGGGCTACCTACCCCAATAAAAAAAAAAAAAAACATTGTTGGCTACCTGTTCCTCCTCCATTGCTGCCTCCACCTACACCACATTCACTGCCTCCTAAACCTCCGACTCCATATCCACCTCCTTCTCTGAGTTGCAGGTTAATAATTTGTAATTTTTAGTTATTTTATTTCATTTTAAGTTATTTCCCTATCCACATTTGTTTGCAGAGCAGTTGCCATGCTCTTAAGCACATTTTACTGCCTTTTACATCCCTCTAGCCTTTTCAAGGACTATTTTAGAGCCATTTTAATTTAAAAAAATTCAAATTTTAGTGCCCTAAATTAAAAAAATTCTTATTTTCAATTGTCGGGTGACATTTTACCATTTTTGGCGTATACAAACCCCTGCTGTGCCTGGGTAACAGGGGCCTAAATCTCTCAAAATCCTCTGTTGTATTGCTGGGTGACATGAACTTCCTTTTGCCGTGAATGAACCCCTTCTGTGCCTGGGTGACTGGGGCCTAAATCTCTCAAAATCCTCTGTTGTATTGCTGGGTGACATGATCCCCCTTTTGCCGTGAATGAACCCCTGCTCTGCATTGCTGACAGGGGCCTAAATCTCTCAAAATCCTCTGTACTATTGCTGGGTGACATGATCCCCCTTTTGCCGTGAATGAACCCCTGCTGTGCCTGGGTGACAGGGGCCTAAATCTCTAAAAATCCTCTGTACTATTGCTGGGTGACATGATCCCCCTTTTGCCGTGAATGAACCCCTGCTGTGCCTGGGTGACAGGGGCCTAAATCTCTCAAAATCCTCTGTTGTATTGCTGGGTGACATGAACCCGCTTTTGCCGTGAATGAACCCCTGCTCTGCATTGCTGACAGGGGCCTAAATCTCTCAAAATACTCTGTTCTATTGCTGGGTGACATGAACCCCTTTTTGCCGTGAATGAACCCCTGCTCTGCATTGCTGACATTGCGACTACAAGCGCACGCTGATGATAGCATTCCCACCTGACAGCGGGGGCACAGTGGAAGCACAAGGCGAAGGCAGAGGAGGAGGAAAAGGTCGCCAACGCAGCTGGGGCACCACCAGCACCTGAGAAGGCAGGGTTAGCATGGCCAAAATGTGGAAAAGCTTTGTCAGCCTTGGAGGTGCTGACCTGCCCTGCAGCCAGTGTATAATGTGAACGTGTGTTTAGTACAGCAGAGAGCATTATCACAGGCCACAGCCAATGTGGACAAGCTTACGTTTATTAAAATGAACCAGGCATGGATCCCACAGGACTTGTCCGTACCTTGTGCAGAATAGACATTTATACTAGCCTCAACCATCCATTCTTGTACTCAAGTGCACTTATTCTTTGTTTTATTTTGTTATATGTCCCAATATTTTGGGGAATACCCCAATTTAAAAATAAAAAATAACACAAATCAGTGTTGGCTACCTATTCCTCCTTCACCGCCGCTTCCACCTACACCGCCACGTCAACCTACACCGCCACATCCACCGCCTCCTCAACCTCCTACTCCTAGATCTAGATTGTTTTTTTTTATTTCTCTGTATTTTATGTTATTTTAAATCATTTCCCTATCCATATTTGTTTGCAGAACAGTTGTCATGCTCTTAAGCACATTTTGATGCCTTTTGCAGCCCTCTAGCCCTTTCCAGGACTATTTTAGAGCCATTTTAGTGCCCAAAAGTTCGGGTCCCCATTGACTTCAATGGGGTTCGGGGTCAAGTTCGGGTCCCGAACCCGAACTTTTTTTTCAAGTTCGGCCGAACCTACCGAACCCGAACATCCAGGTGTCCGCTCAACTCTATTTCCTAGTAGTCCATCCTACATACTGGAGGCCACAGGGTCACTCCAACATGTAGACAACACCCATATGTTCACAAGTTTTCCCATTATTTTATGAGTGGTACCGTTGCTCCTAGAAACCGCAGTCTCTTTTTTGCACTGTTTATTTTCTTTTAAATGATTCTTACATGGTAAGCAAAAACCGCACTATGTGAAACTATGTTTATTAGTTTTACCAGATTGTGTGAATATAAAAGATGTACAAGTTTATTCTTTAGATTAGGTGCTTTTTTGAAAATAACTATAGGATTTTTTGGGATAATATCTCCTAATATGGGGTCATTTCCAAGGACAGAACAATTCTTTCTCACAGCTTCCTTTATTTGCCATGCATTATTGTTGAATTGTGTAATAAAACTCAAGCGAAAGTCTTTTTCTTCCTTCTTCCTTCTATTCATTTGCTGCATCTTACCCTGTTCCAAATTAACACTTTCATCAGCCACCTTCTGTGAAACTCTCTCTAGTTCTTCCTTCTTATAGCCTTTTTCCAAAAACTTGTTTTTTATCATGCTACTCTGTTACTCATAGTCATGCAAATTAGTGCAGTTTCTATATACTCTTATAAGCTGTCCCTTAGGGATATTCTTAATCCAGGGTTTGTAATGACAACTGGTCGTGGAAATATATGATTTTTGTGTCTGTAGGTTTAAAATATGTTTTTGTTTTTAATCTCACTTTATCAACAAAAATGGTAAGGTCCACAAAATCAACACAATTGTGGCTCATATTTCCTGTAAACCGCAAGTTCCATTCGTTCATATTGATATAACACAAAAAAATTATTCTAGTCCCTCACAATCTCCTTTCCATATCAGCAGGTAATCATCAATATCTTTTCCACATAATCAATTCTCCTTTTCTATCTTTCTTGCCCAACTTTGGTTTTATAAATTCCTCTTCCAATGAAGCCATAGATAGGTTGGCGAAACTGGGGGCGAATTTCACCCGCATCGCCGTACTGTTGCCCTGCAAGTACCAGCAATCAAACAAAAAAATATGTGACAAACAAAATTCTAAATATTCTAATATAAATTTAGTAAAGTTTTAACACATCTCCTGTATCTTTAAGATAAAACAGGGTTTTGTTCACATATTTTTGAAGAAAAAAATCCACATATTCAGTTAGCTGGCTAGTCAAGGAATTGATCCCAGATACAATAGGCCTAGGGGAAGGGGGGGGGGGGGGTCCATATCATTTTTATGAACTTTGGGCAGATAGTAGATAATATACCTGCTTCCACAAAATACTGATTTAGGTGTGAGATATACCTGCTTCCACAAATACTGATTGAGGGTTGCAATATACCTGCTTCCACAAAAAACTGATTAAGGGGTGCGATATACCTGCTTCCACCAAATATTGATTCAGGTGTTCTATACACTTGTTTCCACAAAATATGATTGATTGAGGAGTGGGATATACCTGCTTCTACAAGATACTGATTCAGGGATTCTATATAACTGCTTCCACAAAATACTGATTGAGGGGTGCGGTATACCTGCTTCCACCAAATATTGATTGAGGCCTGTGATACACCAGCTTCCACAAAATACTCATTGAGGAGTGCGATATACATTCTAACACAAAATACTGGTTAAGGGGTTTGATATACCTGCTTCCACAAAATGCAGATTGAGGAGTGCTATATACCTGCTTCCATAAAATTCTGATAAAGGGGTTTGATATACCTGTTTCCACAAAAAAATGATTGAGGGGTGCGATATACCTGCTTCCACAAAATACTAATTGAGGGATTTGATATACCTGCTTTCACAAAATATTGATTGAGGTGTGCAATATACCTGCTTCCACAAAATATTGATTCAGGGGTTCTATATACCTGTTTCCACAAAATACTGATTGAGGGGTGGGTTATACCTGCTTCCACAAAATACAGATTGAGGGGTGCGATATACCTGCTTCCACAAAATACAGATTAAGGAGTGCAATATACCTGCTTCCACAAAATACTGATCAAGAGGTTTGATATACCTGTTTCAACAAAATTCTGATTGAGGGGTGCGATATACCTGCTTCCACAAAATACTGATTAAGGGGATTTGATATACCTGCTTCCATAAAATACAGATTTAGGGGTGCGATATACATGCTTCCACAAAATAATGATTAAGGGGTTTGATATACCTGCTTCCACAAAATACAGATTTAGGGGTGCGATATACCTGCTTCCACAAAATACTGATTAAGGGGTTTGATATACCTGCTTCCAAAAAATACAGATTAAGGGGTGCGATATACCTGCTTTTGCCAAATATTGAGTCAGGTGCTCTATATACCTGTTTCCACAAAATACTGATTAAGTAGTGCAATATACCTGCTTCTACAAAATACTGATTAAGGGGTTTTATATACCTGCTTCCACAAAATACTGATTAAGTGGTTTGATATACCTGCTTCCACAAAATACTGATTGAGGGGTGCGGTATACCTGCTTCCACCAAATATTTATTGAGGCCTGCAATACACCAGCTTCCACAAAATACTCATTGAAGGGTGCGATATACCTTCTTCTACAAAATACTGATTAAGTGGTTTGATATACCTGCTTCCACAAAATGCAGATTGAGGGGTGCTATATACCTGCTTTCATAAAATTCTGATAAAGGGGTTTGATATAGCTGTTTCCAGCAAAAAATTATTGAGGGGTGCGATATACCTGCTTCCACAAAATACTGATTGAGGGGTTTGATATACCTGCTTTCACAAAATACTGATTGAGGTGTGTGATATACCTGCTTCCACAAAATATTGATTCAGGGGTTCTATATACCTGTTTCCACAAAATACTGATTGAGGGGTGGGATATACCTGCTTCCACAAAATACAGATTGAGGGGTGCGATATACCTGCTTCCAAAAAATACAGATTGAGTGGTGCAATATACCTGCTTACACAAAATACTGATTAAGAGGTTTGATATACCTGTTTCCACAAAATACTGATTGAGGGGTGCAATATACCTGCTTCTAAAAAATACTGATTAAGGGATTATATATATCTGCTTCCACAAAATACAGATTGAGATGTGCAATATACCTGCTTCCACAAAATACTGATTAAGGGGTTTGATATACCTGCTTCCACAAAATACAGATTAAGGGGTGCGATATACCTGCTTTCGCCAAATATTGATTCAGGTGCTCTATATACCTGTTTGTGTAGTGCGATATACCTGCTTCTACAAAAAAATACTGATTTAGGGGTTTTATATACCTGCTTCCACAAAATACTAATTGAGGGGTTTAATATACCTGATTCCACAAAATACAGATTGAGGGATGCGCTATACCTGCTTCAACAAAATACTGATTGAGGGGTGCGATACACCTGCTTCTACAAAATACTGATTAAGGGGTTCTATATACCTGCTTCGACAAATCACTTATTCAGGGGTGCGATATACCTGCTTCCACAAAATTCTGATTAAGGGGTTTGATATACCTACTTCCACAAAATACTGATTGGGGGGTGCGATATACCTGCTTCCACCAAATATTGATTTAGGTGTTCTATATACCTGTTTCCAGAAAATACTGATTGAGGGGTGGGATATACCTGCTTCCATAAAATTCTGAATAAGGGGTTGGATATACCTGCTTCCACAAAATACTGATTGAGGGGTGCGATATCCCTGCCTCCACCAATTATTGATTGAGGCCTGCGATACACCAGCTTCCACAAAATACTGATTGAGGGGTGCGATATACCTGCTTCTACAAAATACTGATTAAGTGGTTCTATATATCTGCTTCCACAAAATACTGATTGATGGGTGCAATATACCTGCTTCCACAAAATACTGATTAAGGGGTTTGATATACCTGCTTCCACAAAATTCAGATTGAGGGGTGTGATATATCCGCTTCCATAAAATTCTGATTAAGGGATTTGATATACTAGTTTCGACAAAAAAATGATTGTGGGGTGCGATATACCTGCTTCTGTAAAATACTGATTACTGATTAAGGGGTTCTATATACCTGCTTCCACAAAATACAGATTGAGGCCTGCGATATAGTTGCTTCCACAAAATACTGATTAAGGGGTTCTATATACCTGTTTTGACAAATTACTGATTGAGGGGTGCGATATACCTGCTTCTACAAAATACTGATTAAGGGGTTTGATATACCTGCTTCTACAAAATACTGATTGAGGGGTGCGATATAACTGCTTCCACCAAATATTGATTCAGGTGTTCTATATACATGTTTCCAGAAAATACTGATTGAGGGGTGGGATATACCTGCTTCCGTAAAATTCTGATTAAGGGGTTTGATATACCTGCTTCCACAAAATACTGATTGAGAGGTGCGATATCCCTGCTTCCACAAAATACTGATTAAGAGGTTCTATATAGAGATGGCCTTGCGTTTCGCCCGGGGGTCGCACATATGGCGATATTCGTGCCCGCCATATTCATTTACATTGTAAAGAACTTTGACCCATGACACAACCATCAGGTGGTACAGGACAGCCAATTGAAAAGTTTCAGCACATGGACATACCCCTTACCTTATAAATAGACCTGATCTGGCCGCCATTTTAAATTCAGTCTTTTGTCAGTGTAGGAAAAGGTTGCAGTGTGGAGCAGGGACAGACTGTTAGGGACAAAAACGCTATCAAATAGGTCCACAAAAGTCCTTTTAAGGACTGGTATAGGTGTACTATTGATAGGTGTGCAGTACAGAGGGGTGTAATACACTTAGAATATACTTTATAACATAGAAAGCATATTATAGTGGATTTGTATTGTGCAGCAGTGGTGGTAAGCGGTTCTGCAGCGATACTACAGCTACACAGAGTGACAAACGCAATTGGAAACAATTATTATAACTGGTGTGATATACCAGTTGCCCCCCAAAAAAATGATAGAAGCGGGGTGTTATATATCAATAATATACCTTCTATATAGTGCATTTGGGTACTGCAGCATTTGTTTGCTGTTTTGCTGCGTTCCCTCTGCTACACACAGTGACAAATGGTATTGGAGAAAATAATTATAACTGGTGTGATATACCAGTCGCCCCCCAAAACAACTAGTTGAAGCGGGGTGTTATATACCAATATACTTTCTTTATAGTGTATTTGGGTACTGCAGCATTTGTTTGCTGTTTTGCTGCGTTCCCTCTGCTACACACAGTGACAAACGGTATTGGAAAAAAGAATTATAACTGGTGTGATATACCAGTTGCCCCCCAAAACAACTGATTGAAGCGGGTTGTTATATACCAATATACTTTCTATATAGTGCATTTGGGTACAGCAGCATTTGTTTGCGGTTTTGCTGCGTTCCCTCTGCTACACACAGTGACAAATGGTATTGGAAAAAATAATTATAACTAGTGTGTGCATGCGCGTATGGGAAAATTATATTGCCGATATTTCGCATTGAAAAAAATAGTGAATGGAGATGGCAAATTCGAATAATACAACTGGTATGTCACTGTCCATGTTGTGGGACTATTTGTGCACTTCTAGTAATTATTTCTTGGCTGCAAATATGAGCTGAAGGGTTTTCAGGTTCGCCTGCCATTAAAGTGAACGGAACCTGCCGCGAACTTGCGGTTCACGAAACATTTGATCGCGTTTGCGCGATCGCGAACTATCCCGGCAGAAGTTCGTCTATCACAAGTTCTATATTACTGATTCCACAAAATACTGATTAAGGGGTGCGATATACCTTCTTCCACAAAATGCTGATTAAGGGGTTTGATATACCTGTTTCCACAAAATACTGTCTGAGGGGTGCGATATACCTGCTTCTATAAAATACTGATTAAGGGGTTCTATATATCTGCCTCCACAAAATACTGATTGAGGGGTGCGATATACCTGCTTCCACAAAATACTGATTGAGGGGTGCAATATACCTGCTTCCACAAAATACTGATTAAGAGGTTTGATATACCTGTTTCCACACAAAAATAATTGAGGGGTGTGATACACCTGCTTCTACAAAATACTGATTAAGGGGTTCTATATATCTGCTTCCACAAAATACTGATTGAGGGGTGCAACATACCTGCTTCCACAAAATACAGATTGAGGGGTGCGATATACTTGCTTCCACAAAATACAGATTAAGGGGTTTGATATTCCTGCTTCCACAAAATACAGATTGAGGGGTGTGATATACCCGCTTCCACAAAATATAGATTAAGGGGTTTGATATTCCTGCTTCCACAAAATACAGATTATGGGGTGCGATATACCTGCTTCCACAAAATACTAATTAAGGGGTTTGATATACTTGCTTCTACAAAATACTGATTGAGGGGTGCGATATACCTGATCCCACCAAATATTCATTATGGGGTTCTATATACCTGTTTCTACAAAAGACTGATTGAGGGGTGCGATATACCTGCTTCTACAAAATACTGATTAAGGGGTTCTATATACCTGCTTCAACAAAATACTGATTGAGGGGTGCGATATACCGGCTTTCACCAAATACTGATTGAGGCCTACGATATACCTGATTCCAGAAATACTGCTCTTCTCTAGGGACTTTGGCACTAGGTCATTTTGAAAATTACAGGCAGAGGAAGAGGCAGGCCCTTCCAGGGTTTGGGCAGGTGTACCAGGTCGGAGCCTAAGTAGAAAGTTGGAGAAGATGCATGCGATTACGTCAAAGGACGCACCAGAGTTGGTTGAGAGGCTCACTCAGCCTTCCGCTTCTGCACCATCCTTATCATATGTATCTGCACCCTCCTCACTCTATGCTGTGTGTACCCCCAAAGACACCACCACCACCACATCCCCTATACTCGAATCAGAGGAATTATTTTCCCATCCATTCCCAGACTTTACAGATGAAAAGCCTTTCTTGGCATCGGATGAGGAAGAGTAGGTAGCAACGGCCGCCACCCAGCAGTCTGACGACAGCACCCAGATCAGCCCAAGGAGTGTGGTGCCCGCTGTTTCTGGCTACTCCGAGATCTCTAATGTCAGTGGTGGTGAAGGTGACGATGATGACGTGTCGATGGACGTCACGTGGGTGCACTGCCCACAAGAGAGGAAGAGGAGGGGAGTTCAGAGGGAGAGACAGAGCAGCAGATAGGGAGGAGAACGAGGAGAAGCAGGGAGAACTCGCAGTGCACTGGAGTCAAAAAGCAGACTGCAAATGTATCTGGAGCGAGCCATCCACCATGCAAGGTCACATCTTGCACTCCCAGGACACCGGCACATGGCTCCTCAGTGTGGGCTTTTTTTAACGTGTCAGCTGCTGACAATAGTGTTGCTCCATAAAATTGTTATCCACTGACCGTCTAATATACCTTCAACCACATAATCACTAGTTCTTTTCTGTCCGGTTAATGCTTAATGTTTGGGGCCTGTACTCCACTGGCCTGCAGTCAAATTGTTATCTACTGACCGCCTAATATACCTCTAACCACATAATCACTTGTTCTTTTCTGTCCGGTGAATACCTAATGTTTGGGGCCTGTACTCCACTGACCTGCAGTAAAATTGTTATCCACTGACCGCCTAATATACCTCCATCCACATAATCACTTGTTCTTTTCTGTCCAGTGAATTCATAATGTTTGGGGCCTGTACTCCACTGACCTGCAGTAAAATTGTTATCCACTGACCGCCTAATATACCTCCATCCACATAATCACTTGTTCTTTTCTGTCCAGTGAATTCATAATTTTTGGGGCCTGTACTCCACTGACCTGCAGTAAAATTGTTATCCACTGACCGTCTAATATACCTTCAGCCACATAATCACTTGTTCTTTTCTGTCAGGTGAATGCATAATTTTTAGGGCTTGTACTCCATTGGCTTACAGTAAAATTGTTATCCACTGACCGCCTAATATACCTACAACCACATAATCACTAGTTCTTTTCTGTCCGGTATATGTCTAATGTTTGGGCTTGTACTCCACTGACCTGCAGTAAAATTGTTATCCACTGACCGTCTAATATACCTTCAGCCACATAATCACTTGTTCTTTTCTGTCAGGTGAATGCATAATTTTTAGGGCTTGTACTCCACTGGCCTACAGTAAAATTATTATTCACTGATCGTCTAATATACCTCCAGCCACATAATCACTTTTTCTTTTCTGTCAGGTGAATGCCTAATTGTGGGGGCCCGTACTCCCGTAGCCTAAAATAAAAAAATTCTAGGCTCCAGCAGGGCACATTTTTGAGAGTTTTCCTTTAAGATGCATAAACATGTCCCCTGATTAAAAACATATTTTTTTGTGTGAATTTTTGACATTGATCCCCCTCTGGTATGTCACTGTCCATGTTGTGGGACTATTTGTGCACTTCTAGTAAGTATTTGGTGGCTGCAAATATGACCTGAAGGTTTTTCAGGTTTGCCTGCCATTAAAGTGAATGGGGCCCGCCGCATAAAAATGGCCCCTGATTAAAATCCATATTTTTGGGGGGAATTTTTGCCATTGATCCCCCTCGGGTATGTCACTGTCCATGTTGTGGGACTATTTGTGCACTTCTAGTAAGTATTTGGTGGGTGGCTGCAAATATGACCTGAAGGTTTTTCAGGTTTGCCTGCCATTAAAGTGAATGGGGCCCGCCGGGAACGCGCGGTTCGATGTTCGTCCATCACTACCCGGGACCCCCGCCGATCAGCTGTTTGAGAAGGCAGGTGCTGGCTTCTGCATCCTCGCTGCTTACACTAGGCCAGTGACATCACGACCATCATCCCCATTAAATTTATCAGTTAGAAACAGTCAGATAACCACTTTAACTCACAAAACACATACATAACCACATCTCCATTTATGCATTTATTTCTTCAAAAGTCTAGCATCGATAATTTACATTTTCTGAAAGCAAAAATCAGCAGTTTTTATAGTGCTCTGTTATGGCAACTGAGAAGCCTTGGATCTGGCATTCTGCTATTTATATTGCAAGTACAAGACAGCATTTTGATTCCAGGTTTGTGCTATGTGAAATTTTCACAAAGTACGGCATTGTAAAGGTCTGGCCACCAATTAAGATTAATTTACTATTCTGCCTCAAGTGTTAAAATGTATTATTTCTGAACAATATATTAAAGAACCACAGGCAAACCACTAAACATAGACATATGCATCACCCCTTCCCCCTTTAGAAAAAAAATACGATGCTCCATTGCTTTGTCTGCAATGGAGACTAATTTAGCTAAATTAATTATACCTGGAGGAGACTAGAACAGTTTATGGTAGCTTTACATTATACGTACAGTCAGGGGTGTTAATTAGGTCTCAAAAGATTCGGGGCCCAAGCTCCAATGAATATGGCCCAATTCTCTAAGTCGACCCTCCTCCCGCACACCCAATTCTACAGTACTTGCTATACAGAAGCATATACCTCTCACATCCAGTGCCTTCCAGGTGACGTCTCCTCCGATGTAGATCTTCTTTGTCATCATCTTCTCCATTCGGTCTGGACAACTTCTTTCAGTGGCACTTCATCTCTACACAGTTTGACACACACAGACATCTTAACTTCCTCACTTTTCTATTACCATCCCCCAACCTCAAGTCCCAAAATTGTTATTCTGCTGCTCGCTGTGCTCCCCAATAACCCCAAATACTATCCTTAAAGGGGTTGTCCGGGTTCAGAGCTGAACCTGGACATACCTCCATTTTAACCCCGGCAGCCCCCCTGACTTGAGCATCGGAGCAGTTCATGTTATGATGCTCTCCTTTGCCTTGCGTTAAATCGCGCAGGGCAAAGGCATTTTTTGGAGATCCGGTGACATACCGGGGCTCTCCATGGGGCTGCCAGGAAGCCCAGTGACATCACCGACACTGATGGGCGGGATTTAGCGCTGCCCTAGCCAGTAAAACGGTTAGGGCAGCGCTGGTGACGCCGGTGACGTCACCAAACACACTGCCGGGCAGAAATTTCCGCCCGGCAATGTTTTATGATAAACAAAAGAGCCTGTGCCCTGCACAATTTAGCGAAGGGCAAGGGAGCGATTCGGAGCATGAGATGCTCCGATGCTAGCCGCGGGGGGCTGCCTGGATGAAAATAAGGGTATGTCCGGGTTCAGCTCTGAACCTGGATAACCCCTTTAACTAAAGTTAGTGCCATAAAAATAGTCTCCCCATAGTAATAGTACTCCTCAAAGTCCTACCAATAGTAATTCCCTTCTAGAATGCCCTCATTAGTAATACTGCCCCCTACAGTGATTATGCTCTCCAAGAGTGCTAATAATGCCCTCACAAAGGGTTTATAGGCAGTGGGGATGGAACCACTCCGTCACTCAATCAGTTTGTTTTAGCGTTAATCCTAAGGCTATTGTCATGGAAGTCCTCTGGTGATCCCCCTTTAATTCCTATACAGGAATCTGAACTTCACTGCAGGGGAACCACCAGGCTGCTACCTATTGCTCAGACATCCGACAGAAAACCTATTGCTTAGGCATATTCCCATAAGGGAAGGTGCCGTAAGTACCCCAGGTTAGCTAGTCATTGGTGAAAATCAAGATGTGTGCACACTGGCTCTTTAAGGACAAGGAAGTGCATCCCTATGGGCTCTTTCTTCTTGGATCTGGATAGTCTCAGAAATTTCTTAAAGAGGACCTTTGACCACTCCTCACATGCCTGTTTTAATAGCTTAATGCATTTCCCATGTAATAACAATTCTGGTGCATCTACTGTATTCTTATGACTCTATGCTGTGTCATTCCTTTATTATTTCTACTAGAACTCATGAAGGAATTGCTAGCAGTCTGCAGTAAGGGTAAGAGGGGTGGTAAGAAGTTGGGTGTGTTTACCTGCACAGTCTGAAAATGCCAGCACTGATTGGATAGAGAGACTCTGTGCAGGTACACACCCCTAACTGGTCACCACCCCTCTGTACCCTTATGAGAGTTAGCAATTCATTTATAACTTCTAGTAGAAATAATAAAGGAATGGCACAACATAGAGCCATAAGAATAGATGTTCCGGAATGGTTATTACATGGGAAATGCATGAAGACATATCAGGAGTGGTCAAAGGTCCTCTTTAAGCATAACTGGACCACTAGTGTTCTCTGCAGACTCCAGTGACCTCTCTTCAGGACCAAAGCCTTCCAGTCAATCAAGATTAAATTCTTCCATCTAATCATCTTCAAGCCCCGGATATCCTTTACCTCATACACATCTTCAGACCTGACTGGGCAGGCAGTGGGAGTTTACCTTCTTGAATAGCAATTGAAGATCATGGGCATGAGGAGTGAGACATGAAATTTATTAGTTATTTGCAAAGAGGCAGGAAGATGCAATTTATAACAAATTGAGTTCAACTGCTTCAATACCTTTAATGGATGGAGAAAATGAGGTGACAGTATGTATGTGGGATCCCTGAGTCTGAAGTTTTTTCAAGAAAACCCAACTTTTTCCCCTGGAGAGAAATTAAGTTGAGATATGAGCTTCCAATCATGAAACCTTTTCATCAAGAAGAGGCCTGTAGCAGGGATATCTTTACATCTCGACAAAATCTGAAAAAAATGACTCATAGAAGAACCAGCTGCCGGGACTCCACAGGAGAGAGGGCTTCTCAGCCATAGACAGTGAAGAATGGAGACTTGTCATAAGACTATTGTATGAGAATTCAGTCCAAGGGAGTAAACTGGCCCAATCGTCATGCAGACGTGAAACAACACAGATAGGTCACTAGAAATTTGCAAATCAATCAATTTGTCTAATCAGTAGGGCTTTTTCATCTGTAGGTGAAGAAGTGCCCAACTGCCACTAGATTGACAGGGCTGGACTTTTGGCTCAGCCCTGACAGTTTCCTACCTGCGATGCTCCTCTGATTAGTAGAGCAAGGGCATAGGCTCTGCTTTCTTTCAAAGCATCGTCTCCACAGGCACAGCCCCCAGAGGTGAAGTCTTGCTAATGGGACAAACGATTCATTAGAATTGATTCGCTAATCTCTATAGTTGACAAAGACCTGTTTGACATACTCCACCTGCCCATTGGTATGTGTGTGATAGGCTGAAGAAAGTCCGATTCCAAGTCCAGTTAGCTGGCGGTGGGAAGGTAAAGGCATGAAAAGGCAAGAATAAGAATGTCCAGGTTCCTCAAAGATTGCAGAAGGTTCATAATAATTCCTGCATATTTCCAGTCAGAGGCTCACTTCTTTCCCATAGTGGATTAGCCCAGGCAAGAGCCCCACCTGAAAGGAGCAAGACCTGGAAGGCTACCTTGGTCCAGTCATAAGGAAACTGGTGTGACTGAAGTTCAAAGTGAATATTACACTGGTTGATAAAGCCACAACAAATATTGGGGTCCATGTCATAGCACTGAGGAAGTGATAGACATAAGCTGGATCCTCCTGTGGGTGTAACTTGAGAAGGAGTTTGTACTGTGGCACTGGCTGGAGGTTGAGGTACTTTTGTATTAGTGGACAAGGGTGTTCAGGCAGGTGGATGTTGTGCTATAGAATAGCAGTTGCTCCTGGCGGTCGCTCTGTTGAGCCAAATCTTGGAATACCTGAGGTAGACCCATCCAGGGTTGGCAAGCGGTTCCATGAGCAAAATTTTACAGGCAGTGGGTGTGGAACCACTGCATCAACTAAACAGTTTGATTTAGGCCTAATCCTAAGGATATTATCCTGGGAATCTCCTGGTATTCACCCTTTATCTTCAATACATGGATCTGGACTTCACTGGGGGCACCAGGCCATTACCTCTTAGAGTAGTCCCGTTGTAGTTGACAGCTTACCCATGGGGATCAGAGACACTAATGAAAATCTGCAAGCACCAAGGGGTCAGGCTATACTTATAGTAAGAACAGGCACAGATCAGGGCAGGCAGAGTTTGTGCAAATCTGAGAAATAAGTCTGAGATCAGGGCAGGTAGAAACGGTTCAAAATATTAATCAGGCAGAAATCAGTACACAAGCAGACAAGCAGAAAAGCACACCTTTCCAGGGAAGTAGTAAACTAATTTTTAAGGATTCTCTAGGGACTGGTACAGTGCAAAGTGATTTGAACAAGGCAAACGTGGTGTCCATATTCAAAAAAGGATCAAGGTCCTCCACAGGTAATTATAGACCAGTTAGTTTAACTTCTGTTGTGGGAAAAATGTTTGAAGGACTCTATACAGGAGTATGTGACGATAAATAATATTATAAGTGATAACCAGCATGGGTTTACCAAGGACAGAAGTTGTCAGACTAACCTGATTTGTTTTTATGAGGAGGTGAGAGTAGCCTAGACAGAGGGGCGGCTGTGGATGTAGTGTTTCCGGATTTTGCAAAGGCTTTTGTAAAGTAAGGTCTATTGGCTTGGAAAGTATAGTTTGTAATTGGATTGAAAACTGGCTGAAGGACCTTGTCCAGAGAGTTGTGGTCAATGATTCCTATTCAGAATGGTCCCAGGTTATGAGTGGTGTACCCTAGGGTTGGGCGACATCAAAAATATTCAGATGATAACGATATTAAGAAATGTATCCCGATAATGATATATATCGCGATAAATACCCGTTTAAAAGAAAAAAAACACAAGGAGACGTTATACTGTATGGGGGCAGCCATAAGGAGACGTTAGACTATGGGGGGCCACAAGGGGATATTATACTGTATGGGGGGGCCACAAGGAGACCTTATACTGTATGGGGGGCCACAAGGAGACCTTATACTGTATGGGGGCAGCTACAAGGAGACGTTATACTGTATGGGGGGCCACAAGGAGAAGTTATACTGTATGGGGGCAGCCACAAGGAGACGTTATACTGTATGGGGTCAGCTACAAGGAGACGTTATACTGTATGGGGCCAGCCACATGGAGACGTTATACTGTATGGGGCAGCCAGCAGGAGACATTATACTGTATGGGTGGCCACAAGGAGACGTTATACTGTATGAGGCCACAAGGAGACATATGAGGGCAGCCACAAGGAGACATTATACTTTATGGGGATAATGGGGGCCACAAGGAGACATTGGCTTGGGGCAGCGGCCAGGCAGCCACAACTTGGAGACATTAATTGTCACACTGTATGACAGTGTTCGCCGGGGCAGCAGCCACAAGGAGACATTACAGTATCAGGGGCAGCAGCCACAAGGAGATATTACAGTATGGGAGCAGCAGCCACAAGGAGACATTACAGTATGGGGGCAGCAGCGCAGCCACAAGGAGACATAACAGTATGGGGGCAGCAGCCACAAAAGGAGACATTACAGTGGGGGCAGCAGCCACAAGGTGCTGCCCCCCCCATGTCTTATGGCCACCTGTGTGACCTGCCTGCCACCACCATACAGTAATTCCTTCTTGTTGGTCATGGGGGAGGGAGGGACTCGTGATGGCTCATTCCCTGCCTGCCTGCTGGCTGCTATTTCAATGTGCAGTGCGGAGCATGCAGCTAGTTGCATTGCAAGCAGGCAGGCATGAAGGACTGATGACTGAGTAGGCCAAGGTCGGACAGAAGACATATAATTGGGGCAGAGACATTACACCTTTACTAGCTGCCCATCCGGCAGCTGTGATAAAGTTCAACTTCTACTGCACTGCTCAGCCTGGGCGTCATCTGATTCCGACGTTAGACGTCGGTGGGCGGAGACTGCTCCATGGGAGCAAGCGAGGAGGAGCCTGGTCGGCCGCCGCGGGAGGCAATTGGTATGTAATGATGCAGGGGCGGGCGGCCGCAGACGCAGTTTTTGAAGCGATGACATCAGAAAATACTGCGGTAATTAGGAAACAGCGATATCGCCGTTTTTTTAATACCGCGGTATATCGTGATACCGGTATATCGCCCAACCCTAGTGTACCCCAAGGTTCAGTGCTGGGCCCTTTATTATTATATTTATTTATTAATGATATTGAGGATGGGATTAATAGCACCATATCTATTTTTTCAGATGACACTTAGCTGTGTAGAACTGTACAGTCTATGGAAGATGTCCACACACTACAAGCTGACTTGAACACACTGTGATTGGGCATCAACTTGGCAAATGAGGTTCAATGTGGACAAATGTAAAGTTATGCATCTTGGTTGTAATAATCTCTGTGCTTGATATGTCCTAGGTGATGTAGCACTTGGAGAGTCACTTATAGAGAAGGATTTGGGTGTCCTTGTGGATGGTAGATTAAATTACAGCATACAATGTCAATCAGCTGCTTCTAAGGCCACCAGGATATTGTCATGCATTAAACGAGGCACGGACTCGCGGGGCAGGGATGTAATACTACCACTTTACAAAGCGTTGGTGCGGCCTCATCTGGAATATGCAGTTCAGCTCTGGGCACCAGTACATAGAAAGGATGCACTACAGCTGGAAAAAGTACAGAGGAGAGCGACTAAAATGATAAGGGGCACGGAGGGTCTTAGTTATACAGAAAGATTAAAAGAATTTAATTTATTTAGTCTTGAGAAGAGATGTCTAAGGGGGGACATGATTAACCTATACAAGTATATAACTAGGCCATACCAAAAAATACGGCGAAAAGCTGTTTCATGCAAAATGTGCTCAAAAGACAAGGGGGCACTGCCTCCGACTGAAGAAGAAAAAGTTCAGTCTTTACTGTGAGAACTGTGAATCTGTGGAATAAACTTCCTCAGGATGTGGTCACAGCAGGAACAGTGGACAGTTTCAAAAAGGGTTTAGACGAATTCTTAAAAGTAAAAAACATTAATGCATATGAAAAGCGTAGAAATTCTGACTCTCACTTCCTTCTGGGATTCGTGTCCCCACCTATCCCTTGGTTGAACTTGATGGATGTATGTCTTTTTTCAACCGTATTAACTATGTAACTATGTAATACCTATTGATCAGACATCCGCCCATGGAAGTGGAAGGTGCCTGAAGTACTCCAGGATAGCCAGCCATTGTATTCATTTTTGCTCGGGATTGCCATTAGCAGCTGACCACAAGTGCAGGATCTGCCCCCCTTGTATAGATGCACCACTGTATATGGGATTGAACACTTCCTGCTTTTTAATACCTCGCCAATCTGTAGTTTGTATATAGAATTTTTTGGAGGTGTAAAAACTCCTAGTCTGAATGTGCCTTTATTTCCATCCACAGGCAGCATTCTGGTGCACATGTGAGGCCCAGGCTATATCCGCCAGTCTTGGGTGGGGCTCAGAGCTCTCTCCCTCCTCCCATTGTATTGCCCATACAGGCATAGGTAGGTTTAGCGTTAGGTCCTGAGCTACTTGAGAAACCTTGGCGCGGTGCTCGGGCTCAGACACGTCCTCCAAGTAGGATATGTTGGCTAATCTCTTAATTTTACACCAGTATGAGGGTTAGTAAGACCGCAGATTGCACCTGTTTTTGTTATTGTTAAATTATTTTTACTGTTTATCACATCCACACATTTGCTATCCTGTGTAGGATGTCCATTGTGGTACTTGTGGTCCGCTGCCGGCATCCTCCATTGTATGCATTTTTGCTGGGGACCACAAGTGCAGGATCTGCCCCCCCCCCCCCTCTGTATAGATGCACCACTGTATATGGGGTTGAGCACCTCCTGCTTTTTAATACCACGCCAATCTGCAGTGGGACTATCTCCCTAATCACTCAAGACTATTCAAATTAGATATCTAGACTAAAAGGTAATTTTACATGGACCAATCATTGGGTCAATTATGAGTGATGAGGCTACATTCATTGGCCAACGTAAAGTTACCAGAGATCGCCCAACAAGTGAGCTAACGCTTGTTTATATGGCCGTCACTCAAAATCATAGTTCCTGGGGAACAGATTATCTTTTTTAAACAGGGATCTGTAAATGCAGCTTTATCTCCACTAATGATCGATTACACATGGAACAGGTTCAGCTCCTGAGTAGTGTTGAGCGAACCCAAACTATAAAGTACCGAACTTTACGATTTTTGGTACCCGGACCCGAACTTTGCCGGAAAAGTTTGGGTTCGAGTTCGGTGTTTGGGTATTTAATAAAGCTTGTTGAAAGGCTGCAGGGCAGCCAATCAACAAGCTTTTAAGCTGTGTGCCCTTAGAAGCCATCACAGCCATGCCTACTAATGGCATGGCTGTGATTGGCCGATGCATCATGTGACCCAGCCTATATAAGCTGGATCCCTTGTAGCACCGCCCATCAGCTCTCAGTAGTGAAGGGACAGAAAGCAGGTAGCTGAAGTAAGGGACAGTGTTAGTGCGATTTATTGTGGGTGCAATCCACCACCATTTCACCCCTGACACAGAAAGCTAATCATAAATCTAGCAGTTAATTCTGTGGGTGACCTACAGCAATTTTTTTTGTGGGTGCAATGCAACATTATACTTTGTACCCCTGACACACAAATATAATAGTTAATCCGCCTGTTAGTTAGGTGCACATCATATACCCATTTATTGCATGAAGTACACCTGCACTGCATACTTGACCGGGAAATTTATATAGTTAATCCGTCTGTTAGTTAGGTGCACATCATATACCCATTTATTACATGAAGTACACCTGCACTGCATACGTGACAGGGAAATTTATATAGTTAATCCGTCTGTTAGTTAGGCGCACGTCATATACCCATTTTATTGCGTGAGGTACACCTGCAATGCATACGCGACAGGGAAAATAATATAGTTAATCTGTCTGTTAGTTCAGTGGGAGACCTCAAAGAATGAGGAGAGCATCAAATAAGGGACGTGGCCCTGGTCGTGGTGCTGCTGGGGTTGGTGGGGCTCCTGTTGCACGGAGAGGAAGTGGTCAATCTGTGCCAGCTACATGCCCAAATGAAACACCTTCCTGAGGTGCATGTAGGCGACAGAATATTCAGAGTTATTTTGTAGGCACGAATACCGGTGTAAGAATGGTGAGGCCAGAAAAAGTAAAGGTGGTAGTAGATTGGGTGGCTGACAGTGCCTCCAGTTCCTTTACAATGTCTCCCACCCGGTCCCCTGCTGAAAGCGCAGAATTGGCACCTGCAGCCCATGGGCATCTGTATTTCATCTCACCCCCTTGCAAATCAGCCAAGCAGTCTGAGCCCCAAGTCATGCAGCAGTCTCTTATGCTTTTTAATGACTCTACTGGCAGGGTTTTCGAAGGCCGTCCACATAGCCCTGCTCCAGAAGTGGAAGAGATTGAGTGCACTGATGCCCAACCATTTATGTTTCAAGATGTGGACATGGGAGGACCACAGCAGCACATCTCTGATGATGACAAAACACAGGTGCCAACTGCTGCGGCTTTTGAAAGTGTGCAGACCGGCAAAGAGGGCAGGGGTGAAGAGTGGGTGAAAGATGATGTCGAGGATGATGAGGTCCTAGACCCACATGGAATCAAGGTCATGCGAGTGACATGTGCAGTTCGGAGTAAGAGTTGGTGGTCACACAGCACCAGCCGCACAGCAAAATAGGGAACAGGGTGCAAACGCACAGTGGCTGTCCCCTAGCCAGTACGCCTGCTACTGCCCACCGCACCCAGGGACTGAGCACACCCAAGCCAGCTCCAAGGAGTTCCCTGGCGTGGCAGTTTTTCAGACAATGGGCTGACGACAAAATGCAAGTGGTTTGCACACAGTGCAATCAGAGCCTGAAGCAAGGCATAAATGTTCTAAACCTGAGCAACACCTGCATGAACAGGCGTCTAAATGCAAAGCACGAGCTGCAGTGGAGTAAACACCTCAAAAACCACGAAAGATCTCAGGCTCCACCTGGTCCCTCTTCTGCTGCAGTCTCGGCCTCTTCCTCCCCCTCTGAAGTGACAATGGCACCTGCCACCCCGCAAACAGAGGATGTAGCAGCAACGCCACCACGTCCGTCACAGTCACCAAGCATCTCCACAATGTCCCATGGAAGCGTTCAGCTGTCCATCTCCCAAACACTGGAGAGAAAGAGGAAGTACCCACCTACCCACCCGCGATCCCTGGCCCTGAATGCCAGCATTTCAAAATTCCCGGCCTATGAAATGCTGGCATTCCGTCTGGTGCAGACGGAGACTTTTAAAAAACTTATGTCGTTGGCTGTCCCACAGTACGTGGTTCCCAGCCGCCACTACTTTTCCAGGCGAGCCATTCCCCTTCTGCACAACCAAGTGGCAAACAAAATTAGGTGTGTACTGCGTAACGCCATCTGTGATAAGGTCCACATAACCACTGATACGTGTACCAGTAAGCACAGGCAGGGACGTTATAGCTCCCTAACTGCACACTGGGTAAATGCAGTGGCAGCTGGGCCTGAGGCGGATAGCAGTTTGGTGCAGGTCCTTCAGCCACATAGGATTGCAGGACGTTTCTCTTTCCCTTCTGTTGACTCCTACTCCGCTTCCTCCTTTACCGCCTCCTCATCTGGTCAGCATAACACTGTGTCTCAGTTTCAGGTGACCGGTTCTGCTTGCGTTCATGGAGTTTGTTCCGAGCCTAAGATCTCGCTTCCGGATACGTTCTCCGGGGGTAGAGAGAATTTTGTTCGTTTTAGAGAGGCTTGCAAACCCCATTTTCGCCTACTTTCCCATTCCTCTGGTGATGAGGAGGGTGGGGATCATCATCTCGCTGCTCAGGGATAACGCTCAGTCTTGGGCCTTTCCGCTGCCGGTGGGGGCACGGCCCCTCCGATCGATGGAAGAATTTTTTGTAGCCCTGGGGCAGATATATGATGACCCGGATCGTATTGCTCTGGCTCAATCTAAACTGCGTCTTTTATGCCAGGGTAAACAGTCCGCAGAGATATATTGTTCAGAATTTCGGAGATGGGCAACTGATACTGGTTGAAAGGATGCTGCACTCCGAAGTCAATTTTGCCATGGTCTTTCGGAGGGATTGAAAGATGCATTTGCCTTTCATGAGAGACCTGCCTCCTTGGAGTCTGCCATGTCTTGAGCTGTTCGTATTGACAGGCGTCTTAGAGAGAGAAGAGAGATCACTCCTTCCTGTCATATTCAGTTCAAGGACAGTGGGGCGGTCTCATTCAGTGAGCAGGGGCCTCAGCCTCTCTCAATCCCCTCTGAGGAGGAGGCCATGCAGCTGGGTTTGTTTGCCTCTGATAGTAGAGGATTCAGCTCTCAGAGGAGGGTTTGTTTCTGTTGTGGAGGTATAAATCATTTGGCAAATGTTTGCCGCTCTAGGAGATTCAGGGAGTTTTCTGAGGGTAACAAAGAAACAAAAAGAAAAAAAAAACTAAAAACTTTCCATCTGTTACTATTAGCAAGGTTGATGCGGAAATTGAAGGATTGCCGTTTGCTTGAAGTTCCCGTTTTGTCCTACCTGCCAGGGTGGCGCTAGATAGCAAGAACATTGTTTGTGAGATTTTTGTAGATAGTGGAGCAGCTGTCAATCTCATTGATAATAAATTTGCTATAACACATGGTTTCCAGGTATGCACTTTGGGAAAGGATATACCTGTTTTTGCTATCGATTTCGCTCCACTTTCTCAAAAATCGTTAAAGGGCATAGTTCACAATATCCGTTTGACTGTGGGTGATGCTCATGTTGAGGATATGTCATGTTCCGTCCTAAGCGGATTACCTACTCCTCTAGTGTTGGGGCTAACCCCACCATTGATTGGCAAGCAAGGCAAATAAATGGTTGGAGTGACTTTTGCAGATAGAATTGCCTCACGGCGTCTCTTTCAGAGGTTTCTACCAAGGCTGTACCATCTTTTCTCTCTGAATTTTCGGATGTGTTTCCAGAGAGTGGTGTCCAGGAGCTGCCCCCTCACCGGGAGTACGAGTGCCCTATTAATCTCATCCCAGGCGCCAAGCTGCCAAAATCATGTTTATATAATCTCTCCCAACCTGAAAGAGTCGATTTGCGTACTTATATCTCTGAGAGCTTGAGAAAGGGACACATCTGACCCTCGAAGTCACCTGTTGCCTCAGTTTTTTTTTTAAGAAAAAAGATGGTTCTTTAAGACCATGTCTGGATTTCAAGGAGCTGAACTGTATCACAATTCGTGACCCTTATCCGCTTCCTCTGATCCCGGACCTGTTTAACCAGATTGTTGGGGCTAAAGTTTTTTCTAAGTTGGATTTAAGAGGGGCATACAACCTAGTCAGAGTCAGGGAAGGGGACGAATGGAAGACGGCCTTCAATACCCCTGAGGGCCATTTCGAGAATTAAGTTATGCCCTTTGGTTTGATGAATGCTCCAGCCGTCTTCCAACATTTTGTGAACAGCATTTTTTTATCATTTAATTGGGAAATTTGTACTGGTGTATCTAGATGACATTTTGATTTTTTCTCCTGATTTCAAAACTCATAGGGATCACCTACGTCAGGTCTTGCTCATTCTGCGGGAGAATAAATTGTACGCTAAACTGGAAAAATGTGTGTTTGCGGTTCCAGAAATTCAATTTCTGGGTTTTCTTCTCTCCGCTTCTGGTTTTCGCATGGACCCTGAGAAGGTCCGCGCTGTGCTTGATTGGGAGCTTCCTGAGAATCAGAAGGCGCTGATGCGGTTTTTGGGTTTTGCCAATTGTTACAGGAAGTTCATTTTGAATTATTCCTCTGTTGTTAAAGAGGACCTTTCACCAGAATAAAACATCTAAACTAACTATACAGACATGTAGAGCGGCGCCCAGGGATCCCCCTACACTTACTGTTATCCCCGGGCGCCGCTCCATTCTCCCGGTATAGCCTCCGGTATCTTCATAGTTAAGAGAAAAAAAAAAACTCTCAGGCTATGAGCTGAGCACTGCGATTGGCCAGTGCTACAGCATAGGAGAAAGAGACGCCGTCAGGTTCCCCTGGGTGGAGCCTAATAATGAAGATACAGGAGGCTATACCGGGAGAACGGAGCGGCGCCCGGGGATAACAGTAAGTGCAGGGAGATCCCTGGGCGCCGCTCTACATGTCTGCATATTTAGTTTAGATGTTTTATTCTGGTGAAAGGTCCTCTTTAAGCCACTCACTGATATGACTAAAAAGGGGGTAGATTTTTCCTCCTGGTCGGTAGATGCGCTTAAGGCCTTTTCTAGTATCAAAGAGAGTTTTACATCCGCTCCCATCTTGGTACAACCTGATGTCTCTCTGCCTTTCATTGTTGAGGTGGACGCTTCTGAGGTGGGTGTGGGTGCGGTCTTGTCTCAGGGTCCCTCTCCTGCCAAATGGTGACCGTGTGCCTTTTTCTCAAGGAAACTCTCCTCCGCAGAGAGAAATTACGATGTGGGAGATAGGGAGTTGTTGGCCATCAAAATAGCTTTTGAGGAATGGCGCCATTGGCTAGAGGGAGCCAGACACCCTATTACCGTGTTTACCGACCATAAGAATCTGGCCTACTTGGAATCAGCCAAGCGTCTGAACCCGAGACAGGCCAGATGGTCTTTATTCTTTTCTAGGTTTAATTTTGTTGTCACGTTCCGCCCTGGGGTTAAAAATGTGAAGGTTGATGCCCTGTCACGTTGTTTTCCGGGAGGGGGGAACTTTGAAGACCCGGGTCCCATTTTGGCTGAAGGGGTGGTCGTCTCTGCTCTTTATCCTGATTTGGAGGCAGAGGTTTAGGCAGCCCAGGCAGAGGATCCTGATCTTTGTCCTCCTGGGAGGTTGTTTGTGCCTCTCACTTTACGACACAAGGTTTTTAAGGAGCACCACGATACTGTCCTTGCTGGGCACCCGGGGAGTAGAGCCACAGTGGATCTCATTGCTCTGAGATTCTGGTGGCCGGCTCTTCGTAAGACGGTTGAGGGTTTTGTGGCAGCCTGCGAGACCTGCGCTCGTGCCAAGGTCCCTTATTCACGGCCATCGGGTTCTCTCCTCCCGTTACCCATTCCTTCCCGTCCTTGGACGCATCTGTCCATGGACTTCATTACAGACCTGCCTCGTTCCTCGGGGAAGACTGTGATTCTGGTAGTAGTGGACAGTTTTTTTGCAAAATGGCGCATTTCATTCCCTTTCCTGGCGCAAGCATTGTTGATCACATTGTCAAATTGCATGGCATTCCTTCAGACATAGTTTCTGATAGGGGCACGCAGTTTGTTTCCAGATTCTGGAAGGCCTTCTGTTCTCGCTTGGGGGTTCGGTTGTCGTTCTCTTCTGCTTTTCACCCGCAGTCGAATGGCCAGACCGAACGCGTCAATCAGAATCTGGAGACATATCTGCGCTGTTTTGTGGCAGAGAATCAGGAGGATTGCTGTTCATTTTTGTCCCTTGCTGAGTTTGCTTTAAATAACCGTCGCCAGGAGTCCTTGGATAAGACACCATTTTTTGGTGCATATGGGTTTCATCCGCAGTTTGCGACATTCTCTGGAGAGAGTACTGTTTGAAAAAGGCACCTGTCAGTGCCGAAACGCCGCCCGTCATATGAGTGACCAATAAATCTATCACCAGCAAAGATTTTTGGGAGTGCCAGTTTTCTTTCATTATTCTCTGGAGAGAGGTCTTCTGGTTTACCTGATGAGGAGAGATTTTCCTCGTCTTTGTCATTTATTTTGCAAAAGATTCAGGGTAATCTGAAGAGGATGAGTGAGAGATATAAGCGTGTGGTGGATAAGAGACGTGTGCCTGGTCCGGACCTGAATGTGGGTGATCTGGTGTGGTTGTCTACAAAGAATATCAAACTGAAGGTTCCGCCCTGGAAGTTGGGTCCTAAGTTTATTGGGCCTTACACGATCTTGTCCGTCATCAATCCCGTTGCCTTCCATCTTGATCTTCCTCAGACTTGGAAGATCCATAATGTTTTTCACAGGTCCCTATTAAAACCGTATGTCTAACCCACTGTACCCTCCTCTTTGCCTCCTCCTCCGATTGTTGTTGATGGTAATCTTGAATTTCAAGTCTCTAGGATTGTGGATTCTCGCATTATCCGCGGTTCTCTCCAGTACCTCGTTCATTGGGAGGGTTATGGTCCTGAGGAGAGGATGTGGGTCCCAGTGGCGGACATTAAGGCCACTCGTCTTATCAGGGCTTTCCATAGGTCCCATCCTGAGAAGGTGGGCTCTGAGTGTCCGGAGTCCACTCGTAGAGGGAGGGGTACTGTCACCGCCAGCTCTCTGAGAAGCTGTGGCAGACGTTCTTCTGTACCTCTTGCATGATGTTCTTTGTTTTGGTTTCACTTTGTCATTTCTTTTCCTTCTCCCAGCTGTCATCTATTTACACTGATTGCCTCCCTTTATATTCCCTATATTCCCTCCCATACTGCTTCACTTTGCGGTTTATACTACTTCCTGGATTGTGTTCACTGCAAGAGGCTGCAACTGCTGGTCCCTCAGATAAGTCTTTTCCTTTATTTGTGTTTCCGTGCTGGCTTGAATCTAGGTGACCCTGACTCCCTCCGTATTAAGTGCAGTGAGCCGGTGGTCGTGTCCCCTCACTATTATAGGGTTTTCAGGTGTCACTCAGTCTAGGTACGAGGGCATGCAATTTTCTATCATAAAGATCTTTGCATGGGCAAAGCAGTCAGGGAGAGCTATAGGGGTTTTATAGGGCTCACCCATATGTTCCTTAGTTTGGGATCAAGTCAGTCGGATGTTTATTTATAACTTCCAGTTTTCTGCAACACCATCCGTGACACCAGCCTAGTGGTGTGCAATAATGGTCAAAATCTCGTAGCAGCTCTGGGCCTAGCTAGTTTGACGCACATCCCTTGCCTGGCGCATGTGCTGAATTTGGTGGTACAGAGGTTCCTGAAAAATTACCCCGATATGTCAGAGCTGCTGCAGAAAGTGCGGTCCGTCTGTGCGTGCTTTCGGCGTTCTCACCGTGCTGCTGCTCGCCTGTCTGCGCTGCAGCGTAACTTCGGCCTTCCCACTCACCGCCTCATATGCGACATGCCCACAAGGTGGAACTCCACCTTGCACATGCTGGAGAGACTGTGCAAGCAGCAGCAGGCGATAGTGGCGTTTCAGCTGCAGCAAGCACGGGTGAGTCGCTCTGCGGAACAGCACAACTTCACCACCAACGAGTGGGCCTCCATGCGGGACGTGTGTGCTGTATTGTGCTGTTTCGGGTACTCCACCAATATGGCCAGTGATGATGACCCAGTCCTCAGTGTTACTATCCCACTTCTATGTCTCCTTGAAAAAACGCTTCGCGCGATGATGGAAGAGGATGTGGCACAGGAGGAAAAGGAGGAGGAAGAGGGATCATTACTACGGTTATCAGGCCATTCATTCACAAGTGGCTCGGAGGATGGGTTCCTGCACCAACATAGGCCAGGTACACAATTGTCCAGCCACGGCACAGTTCTGGAGGATTAGGAGGAGGATGATGATGAGGAGGAACAGTGTTCACAGCAGGGTGGCACCCAAAGCAGCTCATTGGCATCACTAGAGCATGGCTGGGGGATACAGAGGACACAGACGATACACCTCCCACAGAGGACAGCTTGTCGTTGCCTCTGGGCAGCCTGGCACACATGAGCGATTACATGCTGCAGTGTCTCCGCAACGACCGCCGAGTTGCCCACATTCTAACTTGTGCTGATTACTGGGTGGCCACGCTGCTGGATCCCCGTTACAAGGACAACGTACCGTCCTTAATTCCGTCACTGGAGCGTGATCGTAAGATGAGTGAGTACAAGCGCACGCTGGTGGACACGCTGCTGATGGCTTTACCACCTGACACCAGGGGCTCAGTGGAAGCACAAAGCGAAGGCAGAGGAGGAGGAAGAAGTCGCTAACTCAGCTGGGGCAGTTAGCATGGCCAAAATGGGAAAAAGCTTTGTCAGCACACCACAACAACCAGCACCACCAGCTGATATGTAACGTTTTAGCAGGAGACAGCATTTACCCACCCCTCCCCTGACCCAATCCCCCATGCTGCTACAAACACCCCCCATCTTCTTCCCCCACCACTACCATCACTGCATGTTCTCCTCTTAGCAACCTACCACCACTCTCCCCCTCTAAACCAGAGGACTCAAATCATTCACTCTCCTCCCCACATTTCCACTTTGTCCTTCACCACACTCCAGGTGAGGAAGGAACTACAGAAAATTAAGGTGCGTAAAGCTGAAGGACCAGACGGAATCAGCTCCAGGCTCCTGAAGTGCTGCTCAGACCAACTGTGTGGCATCATGGATCACATGTTCAACATGAGCCTGAGGCTGGGGAAGGTTCCACAGCTGTGGAAGACCTACTGTGTGGTAACAATGCCGAAGACCTCACACCCGAAAGACCTCAGCAGCTACAGGCCGGTAGCACTGATCTCACACTTGATGAAGACCCTCAAGAGGCTTGTTCTCAACCATCTTCACCACCTGGGTAGGTCTTCATTGGTTCCACTGCAGTTTGCCTACCAGCCTGGCATTGGGGTGGATAATGCCATCATCTACCTCCTACACCGAGCTCTAACTCACCTGGAGAGGCCTGGAAGCACTGTGAGGATCATGTTTTTTAAATTCTCCATGCTTTTAACACCATTCAACCTGGACTTCTGAGGGACAAGCTGGAGATGGCAGGAGTGGACCACCACATGTCACATTGGATACTTGACTACCTCACATAACGCCCACAGTTTGTTAAATCTCAAAGTTGTGTCTCTGACAAGCTGATCTGCAGTACGGGGGCACCACAGAGAACTGTGCTGGCACCATTCCTCTTCACCCTCTACACTGCAGACTTCTACATCAACTCCCCAGGCTGCCACCTACAGAAGTTCTCTGCTGCCATAATCGGCCTTATCACAGGTGAGAACGACTCAGAGTACAGACAGGGGACACAGGATTTTGTGGACTGGTGTCAGCGGAACCAGCTCCAGATCAACGCAGGCAAAACCAAGGAGCTGGTGGTGGATTTCCACAGACACAGGCCCTCTGCTTTGGTTCCGGTGAACATACAGGGAACGGACATTGAGGTGGTGGACTCTTATAAGTACCTGGGTGTTCAAACTGGACTGGAGCCATAACACTGATGCTCTTTTCAAAAAGGGTCAGACCAGACTCTATCTGTTGAGGAGACTGAGGTCCTTTGGAGTGCAGGGGACGCTCCTAAAAACCTTCTTTGACTCAGTGGTGGCATCAGCCATATTCTATGGTGTTGTTTGTTGGGGGAGCAGCTTATCTGTGGCTGAGAGACACAGATTAGATAAGCTCATTAAGAAGGCCAGCTCTGTCCTAGGTTGTCCCCTTGATCCAGTGCAGGAGTTGGGTGACAGAAGAACTCTAGTAAATTAACATCACTTTTAGACAATGTCTCCCACCCCATGCACGAAGCTGTTGTGGAGCTGGATAACTCCTTTAGTGACAGACTGCTGCATCCTAGGTGCATGAAGGAACGTTATCGGATGTCCTTCCTCCCAGCAGCGGTAAGGATTTATAACCACCACTGTTCACAGAAACCCAGTAGTGAATTTTTAAAGTAAATTCTGTGTTATGTTTTTCTTGTATTTTACTCTTTAATTTCTAATTATTCTTATTTTTGCTCCTGTTGTGAATGTGATTGCTGCTGTTATGCCAAAATTTCCCCACTGAGGGACAATAAAGGGATTTTCTTCTATTTTCTTCTTCATTTCAGCAACATGGTGGAACAGTACGTGTGCACACGCCTACACATACTGACTGAGGGGTCTGCCCCATTCAACTTCTGGGTGTCCAAATTGGGAACATGGCGTGAGCTTACCCTTTACGCCTTGGAGGTGCTGGCCTGCCCTGCAGCCAGTGTATTGTCCGAACGTGTGTTCAGCACGGCGGGGGGGTGATCACAGACAAACGCAGCCGTCTGTTCACAGGCAATGTGGACAAGCTCACGTTCATTAAAATGAACCAGGCATGGATCCCAGCCGCACCCAGCCATTGTTATACTCAAGTGCACTTTCTCTTTGTTTTCTTTTTTATATTTCCCAATGTTTTGGGGTCTTTCCAAATTTACAAAAAAAATATAAAAAATATGCAGTAGTGTTGGCTACCTCCTCCTCCCCACCGCTTCCACCTACATCGCCATGTCCACCGCCTCCTCAACCTCCTACTCCACTTTGACCTCCGCCTCCTAGTTCAAGATCATTATTTTTTACTTTTTTTAAAATTCTATGTTATTTTAATTCATTTCCCTATCCACATTTGTTTGCAGGGCAATTGTCCTGCTCTTATCCCTATTTTGATTCCTGTTGCAGCCCTCTAGCCCTTTCTATGACTTTTTTAGAGCCATTTTAGTGCCCCAAAGTTCGGGTCCCCATTGACTTCAATGGGGTTCGGGGTCAAGTTCGGGTGCTGAATCCGAACTTTGCGGCGAAGTTCCGCCGAACCCGGCGAACCCAGACGTACAGGTGTAAATACTCTCAAATTAAAGCTGACAGTCTGTAATTAAAGCACATCTAGATTGTTTCATTTCAAATCCATTGTGGTGGTGTATAGAGCCAAAAATCGTAGAATTGTGTCGATGTCCCAATATTTATGGACCTGACTGTATTTATTTATCTGTATATTTATTTATCGAGCGAATCGAAGTTGATGAAGTGGAATTCGATCCAAATTTCAAGAAAAATTTGATTCGCACCGAATCCGAATGTCCTCACGCTTCATGGTAACGAATCACATTTTTCCCTAAAATGGCTGCTGCACATGTGAGGACATGGAGCAAGGAACTCTGGAACATGGGATCCTCCATAATGCCATGCATGCAGCCAATCAGCAGCCAGCCCTGTGAAGTCACAGCCCTATAAATAGCCACGGCCATCTTGGATTCTGCTATTTTCCAGTGTACTTATTGCAGGGAGAGACGTCAGCAGGTGCTAGGGACAGTGCTAGGAAAGACTTCATTGTGCTAAAAAAATGATTTACAAGTTCAGGGAAAGATTATTCAAGGTGTAGGGAAAGGATAGGGAGGAATCATTCCAAAGCATTTATGTAGAGCAGGTTTCAGTAGGGGAGGTTACTGCCTTGGGAAATAAAAACAATCCTATTACACCTTGCTGCACTAACTGGGGATCTAAATTGCCATTATACAGCTCTGTAATTCCAGCAATCCGTTCTTGATATTGGGGTGCAAGTGCTGTTTGATACCGCCATTAACAGGGTTTATTATAAGGAAATGTTTCTATGTCTTATTTGCCCTTGTGCGGTGCAGTTATATGTTCTAAAGCATTTTTTGGCTTGTATTAGTGGGGAAAAAATGGCTTATTAGCTGCTGTGTGGTGAAGTGCAAAAATTTGGCGTGTATTAGTGGCACAATAAAAAATGTATTTGTCGTTCAGTGGTGCAGTTATATGTTCTGAAGCACTTTTTGTTGTGTATTAGTGGCAAAAGAAAAATATATTTGCCGTTCAGCAGTGCAGTTTTATGTTCTAAAGCCCTTTTTGTCGTGTATTAGTGGCAAAAGAAAAATATATTTGCCGTTCAGCTATACGGTTATATATTCTAAAGCCTTTTGTGGAGTGTATAAGTGGAAAAAAGATAAATATATTTGCCGTTCAGCAGTGCAGTTATATATTCTAAAGCCTTTTGAGTGGTGCACAAGTGGAAGAAAATAAGGGCCTATTTGCCGTTCAGTGGTGCAGTTATATGTTCTAAAGCCCTTTTTGTCATGTATTAGTGCAAAAGAAAATATATTTGCCGTTCAGCGGTGTAGTTATATGTTCTAATGCCCTTTTGTGGGGTGTATAAGTGCAAAGAAGAATAATATATTTGCCGTTCAACAGTGCAGTTATATGTTCTAAAGCCTTTTGTGGAGTGTATAAGTAAAAAAAAGGTATTTAAAAATATAGTGGCTCACCCTCCACTGGTCAAGGAACGGGTGCTACAAAGCCCAAATGACTCACCCTGTCAGGAGATTTGGATATAAAGTAATAACAAGGGCTGGGCACTCACCACTTGGAAAATGGAAACTAACACTCCAGAATCTAAATTGCTACTTGGTGATTTAATAGTTAAAAGCACAATATATAAAAAATATGTTTAAAACACTAGACAATATATATGTAAATAAAAACAAATACAGTAAAAATGAAATCATACACTGGTTAGTTCATCATGACATTTGTAGAAAATTTGAACGGAAAATGCTGTTGGAAATAATCTTCATGCAATTGCATAAACAGATGTTCAAAATAGTCCATAAACTATATGATCCAAATGATGTATAGTTCATGAATCAACTAGATCATATCTCTCAGTCACTCCTCACATATGCAGGTCCGAACATGTGCACTCTCAATGGTAAAAAGCAGCCATTGAATAGCGGGGCATATATAGTTTTATATGTATAGAACACAGAGATTATGTGTTACCATATGCTGCCCAAAAATTTAATAGAGCTCAAATTTAGGCAAATGTAATTATTTGTATAGCCTCATATGTCGGGGTAATACAATGTTTATGCTGCGGTATTTGTGCTGCGCTCACAGTGGCGTCCCACGTGGCTGCAGCGTTATGTTCGTGAGTACCTGTCCTGGAGTCTTTAGCCTTCAGCGCTTTGACTGTAATCACTTATCTCCGCGACTTTGCCACTTCAGTTCAACGCTGTCTTTATCTGGGTGTTTTTCGGCCACTTCAGCCGCTTGTGTGATATCCCTGGTTCTCTTTAAGGTAACAGGTTGAGATCACAGCGTACCACGTGTATATCGGGTGGAGTGCGGAGATTGTATCCGATGTTACAGGCTCTGCATGTAGAGTTAGAGAATATCCATAGAAGGAGAATTATATAGGAGGGTATAAGTCCATCATATAGTAAGCGGGTATCCTTCAAACCAGACGCGTTTCGGGGTCTATTCTTGGCCCCTTCCTCAGTGATAACCCACAAAATAATTTAGCCCTCCTTTATATAGTGCCAGCACGAATAGTAAAGTCCGGAATGGATTCAAGTTGGATTCAAAAACAGGAAAAAAGCCAAAAACAGAACATACGAATAAGTGGCCGAAAAACACCCAGATAGAGACAGCGTTGAACTGAAGTGGCAAAGTCGCGGAGATAAGTGATTACAGTCACAGCGCTGAAGCAGCTGAAGACTCCAGGACAGGTACTCACGAACATAACGCTGCAGCCACTTGGGACGCCACGTATTGTATTACCCCAACATATGACAAACATATACAAATAATTACATTTGCCTAAATTTGAGCTCTATACAATTTCTGGGCAGCACATGGTAACACATAATCTCTGTGTTCTATACATATAAAACTATATATGCACCGCTATTCAACGGCTGCTTTTTACCATTGAGAGTGCACATGTTCGGACCTGCATATGTGAGGATTGACTGAGAGATATGATCTAGTTGATTCATGAACTATACATCATTTGGATCATATAGTTTATGGAGTATTTTGAACATCTGTTTATGCAATTGCATGAAGATTATTTCCAACAGCATTTCCGTTCTAATTTTCTACAAATGTCATGATGAACTAACCAGTGTATGGTTTCATTTTTACTGTATTTGTTTTTATTTACATATATATTGTCTAGTGTTTTATATGTTCTAAAGTCTTTTGTGGAGTGTATAAGTGGAAAAAAGAAAAATATATTTGCCGTTCAGCAGTGCAGTTATGTTTTAAAGCCCTTTTTGTCGAGTATTAGTGGCACAAAAAATGTATTTGCCGTTGTGTGGTGAAGTGAGAAAATTACAGCCCTTTTTGGTGTTTATTAGTTGGAAAAAAGGGCTTATTATTAGCCATTGTGTGGTGAAGTGAGAAAATTACTTTTTTGGGGGTGTTTTAATTTTTCCTTTATATTTATTTACTTGATCTAACAGTATTTCAGACAGAGAAGTGCCAGACCCTGCATAGGGGAGTGGCAGAGGCCTAAATGTTTCTGGCGCAGACACAGGTCGCAGCAGAGTAAGGGGGCATGGCAGCAGGAGTCGCAGCGAGAGGCCTGAGCTCCCGGTGTCATCTAGCGGTGGTGTCTTGATCAGCAACCTAGCGGTTCTTGAATGGTTGACTCGGTCATCCACTTCATCCCAAGTGACATCAGACACCCCCAGCCAAGAGTCGTTGGGTTCGTCAGAAACAACCCTTAGATGGCATGGCCCGGGAGCAGGCCCTGTGCCCTCACCTGTCCTCAGCCTGCCTCTGTTCTTTTCTGTTCCCTGAGCCAGAGAAGTAATATATGCTGTGGGATCAGCCCCACTATACAGCGAGGACGAGCTACTAGAGGACAGTCAGCAGCTACTGGCCAGCCAAGATGTGGAAGAGACATCTGCCGCTTCTTTCGCTAAGCGGGCAAGTAGTGATGAAGAGAGTGGCGTGGGAGCTGGTGTTGCGAATGGTGAGGCTCCTGACCCAGAGATCATTGAGGAGGACTTCAGTGACGTGCAGACAGTACTCGATGATGATGATGTAGCTGATCGCACTTCGGAGCCGGGTGAATTAGGGGCTTCATCATCATCGGGAGAAGAGGGTGGCAGCTTGCCCGTGAGGCAGTGGTTGAGCCAGAAAGTCGCTAGCATTGGAGGGAGTCAGCAGGGTGACAGCAGTTCTATTCTGCTGTCACCTCCACACTATGTCACCTTGCCACTCTGTGGTCTCCTGATCCTCCTGTCACCCCCACACTGTCATTGTGGCACTTTGTGGCCTCCTCCTGATGCTGCCGCCACCTCCATACTCTGTAATTTGGCCACTCTGTGGTCTCCTTATGCTGCTTCCACCTGAGCACTATGTCATAGGGCCACTCTGTGGACTTCTCATGCTATTCCCACCCTTTCCACTTCATTACTGGGCCACTATTTTGCCTTTCGGCCTGGCTCACATCATCATTTATTTGACCCTTCTTCTGATCTGTCAGAAGAAAGGAAAAATGAGATGCACAACAGATCTTGTCTGTGTAACAGCTGTAAGGTCTGTATGGTCCCATCAGAATTGTGATTTGTTAGCCAAAAGCAGGAGTGGGTACAAATATTCCATTCAAGTGTCATCTCTGTTTTGGATCCACTCCTGTTTTTTTTGGCATTAGCAATACTGATTACTGACCAAATGCTGACCGAGTATTAAACAGTATTATTCCAAGTTTTGAACAAAGCGACTTCGGATGAAGCATCCAAAGTTCACTTCGCTCAACACTAATTTTCTTCCCTTTCAGTTGGTGGGCAGTAGCTAACATTAGACAAACACCTTCATCTCCTAGGAAGCATTGCAATTAGCTCTTGTTAACTCTTTTCTCCTCTGCAAAGAACATAGTTCCTCAAATAAAGATCAGAGATACATATGGTAAGTAAGGCCCCCACAATCTCTTACTCCACTGTTTAAAGAGAAAGAAATAGCTATATATTTCTATTAGATTAAAAGTAGGGATTTGATCATATTTATCACGGATATCCCAAAAATTCTTGCTCCAAACCAAACCGAAGTTACAGCGTTTTGCTTCAAGCGAATCACGCGAAACTAAACTTAAAATTCAGTACACTTAATGAGGGAAACAGGGCAGAGAGGAAGAAAATGGAGGATCACAAGATTTTGGGAGGTGGGGGCAAGCTTTGCTCAGAATGCTATGTAGTCAGCCTGACAGCCAATTAGGGGGGAGGATATTGGCTGGTTTGTTAGGCTGTATTTTAACTTTGCAGCACAAATGCCATTGCGAGCTCAGTGAGCTAGGACATGTCTGCCATGTCTCTAACAGACGCCAAAGCAGACATTTCTGGGTCTTGTAGGGATAGTGTAGAGATTTTGATGATGATATATATACAGTAATCATGTAGATTGAATTACTAGATAGAAAGTCAGGTTTTATCATTAGGTACAAGATCGGGACAGTTAATGTACTGTATGTCTGTAGGTTGAGCTGTAGCTGTTCATAATTTCAAGTGCTGCACTGCACAAGACACAAGCTTTTAAAGACGTGCAGGAGTCAGCCCTTTTTTGTCCAAAACATGTAGCAAAGCTTCTACAGTTCGCAAGTGTGCAATAGGCATATTTCCCAACATAATCAAAATGATCTTTGTGCTCCAGGTCTTCATCAAAATAGTTTAAAATTGTCTTTCTTGTCCCCAAAAAACTGATAAAGGGTAGGTTTATATGTTAGGGCTCTTTCACACTTGCGTTGTTGTGTTCCGGCATAGAGTTCCGTCGTCGGGGCTCTATGCCGGAAGAATCCTGATCAGGATTATCCCCATGCATTCTGAATGGAGAGAAATCCGTTCAGGATGCATCAGGATGTCTTCAGTTCCGGAACGGAACGTTTTTTGGCCGGAGAAAATACCGCAGCATGCTGCGCTTTTTGCTCCGGCCAAAAATCCTGAACACTTGCCGCAAGGCCGGATCCGGAATTAATGCCCATTGAAAGGCATTAATCCGGATCCGGCCTTAAGCTAAACGTCGTTTCAGCGCATTACCGGATCCGACGTTTAGCTTTTTCTGAATGGTTACCATGGCTGCCAGGACGCTAAAGTCCTGGTTGCCATGGTAAAGTGTAGTGGGGAGCGGGGGAGCAGTATTCTTACCGTCCGTGCGGCTCCCGGGGCGCTTCAGAGTGACGTCAGGACGCCCCACGCGCATGGATGACGTGATCGCATGGATCACGTCATCCATGCGCATGGGGCGCTCTGACGTCATTCTGGAGCGCCCTGGGAGTCGCACGGACTGTAAGTATACTGCTCCCCCGCTCCCCACTACTACTACTACGGCAACCAGGACTTTAATAGCGTCCTGGCTGCCATAGTAACACTGAACGCATTTTGAAGACGGATCGGTCTTCAAATGCTTTCAGTTCACTTGCTTTGTTACGGATCCGGCGGGCACCTCCGGCAAATGGAGTACACGACGGATCCGGACAACGCAAGTGTGAAAGAGGCCTAATTAACTGCTGAATTTCTGCAGCACAAAAAACACACCAAGTGATGCATTTTTGTTGGTGATTCTGTTGCAGAGAATTGACATGCTGTATAGTTAAAATCTGTACCACAGGTCACAGCTGCAAACTTTCTCTTCAAATGTGTGAATGAGAGTTGCTAAAAGATTAATTCACTTTGCAGATACTGTACAACATTGCAGATTTGCAGCATGAAAATCTGCAACTGCAAATCAGGACTGCAGCTCACGCAGTCCCATGTGGATATAGCTGAAATGTTGTCTGCAAGTTTTTTGTCTTCACCAAAATTCATAAAAATTGTTGTCTTCCCAAAAATCCACTCTTTCCAGTGTGCCTGCATAGACCAAACCATCGCCACCAGCAAGATTTACCTAGATTTTTTCTTTAAAAAAATGGATTCCAATGCTGTGTTTCTCCTGTCTTCACCAATATTGTGTTAAATTGTCTTGTCTTCATAAAGTTGTTGAAAATGTTCTTTAAGTTCCTGAGTAGGGACAACGATGACATGAACAATGTGGCAGATGTAAGTTTTTGGTAATAATTCAAATTGGGCCAAAATGATCCAAGTGATACATTTACCACAATAAATTTAATGAACCTAGCTGTTAGACACGTTTCCTTTTTCACAACTCTTAGACATGAATCTTCATATTGACATCCTCAAAAGCTGTCAAGCCAGGGTAAAAAAGCATCTATAACACATAATAAACGTGGTCGGTGTCCATATTTTGCAGACCTGCAGTTTGCGTTCATACAGTCTTTAACAGTTATGTATGGACATGCATTCTTCTCTTTTTCATAGTAAAATACAAGTTTTTAAAATATTGAAATTTTGGCTGTTTAGACTAACATTTCCTTACTTGCTTGCCTATCAAAAAGTTCCTTACTGCTTTCATTGTTGGAGGTAGACAAACCAATGATGGAGACTTTGCAGTCACACAACATGCTGGCTACAGCCAATGAAAGTGCATATTCTTCTAAAGACAAAATAGTACAAAAGAAGAAAACTTTTAGTATATGGGGAGGAGGTATAATATTGAGCAAAAGAATTCTCTTAATGTGTACCCTCAGTGATATTCGTGTCTGCTGCTACCTATGTATTCTGTATAGATCATCTCATAGATGGTCTTAAAAAAGGGTCTGTCTCCTGGTGACAGACTTCCACAAAATTCAACTGTAAGCACTAGATATTTAGGGTCTGTCAGAGCTAGACCCCCACTCATTGCCTGCTGTTGGGGGAAAAGGAATCATTATGCATCAGAGAACTGGCTACTTTAAATATCAACTAATGAATTAAAGAAGTTTCCAGTACTTTAATATTGATGGGTTATTCTCAGGATAGGACATCACTGCCTGACTCGCAAGGGTCTGACAGCTTGTTGTTCAGGAGTAGCTATGGGACTCCGCAGTTCCTTCCATTGTGTAGTGGATCGATCTCTGCAGTGTTGCCCCCATTTACTTTGATGGGAGCATCACTGCAGTTACCACAATGTGTGGAGATGTGTGGTTCAAGCATTGGAGCTACTGCAGAATATCTGATCAGTGGACGTGTGTGGTTTTGGAGTACCGCCTATCAGATATTGATGACCTATCCTGAGAAAAGGCTATCAATATAAAAGTACTGGAAAGCCAGGCTCAGACTGGTCCATGGGGAAACACATGAATCTCTCTTAGGGGCCCCTCCCTGCACAAGTGGCACATGGCACAGTAAACTGACTGCACTACATATAGAGCAGCAGCATTCAACATCTCAACCAGCTTATGCATCCATATAAATACTGGATAGAACATTTTACCCAGTTCATTATTAAGAATGCATAAAGTGACTGAGGTGACTGGTAGGTTAAGAGGCAGGCATTAAGAGGCAACATTTTTCATCACGAACCGCCTTCTCGAAGTCAATGCAGAGACCTCTATAATCAATCATCTTGTAGTGTCTTACTGCCGCCTGCCATTAAGTGAGCAGGTCAAATCTGTATGTAGCTTTGAAAGGGGCCCCAGCAATGACTTTTATTGGTGGGCCCTAGGAACCCTAGTCGTGTGTAAAAGCCCATTTAAATGTCTACCACAGAATGTCATTCTTTTATGGAATCTGCTGACGAATCCCATGTCCACGGTCTAGCAGCCGCTTATCTCCCCCTAGATAAAATGACACTCAATTTCCTTGGGCCAAACTAGTATGCAGTAGAAGGCTAATGAGGTAGGCACTGAAGCAACAGGTTAAAGCATGCCCATCAGGTTTTTATTACTGAAGTAAATAAGCTTTCAAACAGATAGATATTTTTAATGTAATATTAGATTCCACTTTCCATCAGAATTTTTCTTGGCTATAGTGCAGTACTAGACTTATTCATTTCTTAGGTAATAGCATCACAGGCAAAGGTGTTGTGATCCTGTTTAAATGCAAATCATTAATATGGCTGCAGGCTGTAATCCGAAATATAAAGTGAATAGTAATGATCTTCCTTCTAGTCACACTTTTACCACGTACCAAAAACCCTTGCCAGAGATACAAACTTGAGGGCTGGTCATTAAAATTTAACTCTTCTAAATGCAATCATATGTTCCTACAACAATAGAAAGTCAAACATAGGTGTAAACTGGAAATTAGAAGGAAAGATTTCCTTAATAAAAAAATAAAATAAACACCATTTGGCTCCCGTGCACAAGGCAGACATAGCACAGCTACAGAGGGTTCAGAGAAGGTCAACTAAAGTAAAAGCTGGAATGGCGGGACTACAGTACCCAAAAACATAATACAAATTAGGGTTATTCACTTTAGAAAAAAGACGACTAAGGGGAGATCTAATAACTACCGTGTTGTTCGCCCTATAAGACGCACTCCCCCCCCCCCCCAAAAGTGGGGGGAAAATAGCACTGCGTTTTATGGGGCGAATGCTGCAATTTACAATGATACACCGCAGCCGCGCTGCTGCACAGCGCGGCCGGCGTTTGTATCAGCGGGGAGGGAGGAGGGGCTGGGGGCCAGCATCTTTTTTTGTAAAGGCAGCGGGGCCCGATGCAGTCACTGTATTCTATTACACCGGGCCCCGCTCACTGTAGTAATCATATAAGCAATGTTAGGCCTCATGCACACGATCGTTTTCTTTTTAAGGTCCGCAAAAACGGGGTCCGTAGGTCCGTGATCGTTTTTTCGTCCGTGGGTCTTCCTTGATTTTTGGAGTTATCCATGGACATCAAAAAAATGTCGTTTTGGTGTCCGCCTGGCCGTGCGGAGCCAAAACGGATCCATCCTAAATTACAATGCAAGTCAATGGGGACGGATCCGTTTGACGTTGACACAATATGGTGCAATTGCAAACGGATCCATCCCCCATTGACTTTCAATGTAAAGTCAGGAGTCCCTTTTATACCATCGGATCGGAGTTTTCTCCAATCCGATGGTATATTTTAACTTGAAGCGTCCCCATCACCATGGGAACGCCTCTATGTTAGAATATACCATCGGATTTGAGTGAGATCGTGAAACTCAGATCTGACAGTATATTCTAACACAGAGGCGTTCCCATGGTGATGGGGACGCTTCAGGTTAGAATATACTAAAAGAACTGTGTACAGTCGTGGCCAAAAGTTTTGAGAATTACATAAATATTGGAAATTGGAAAAGTTGCTGCTTAAGTTTTTATAATAGTAATTTGCATATACTCCAGAATGTTATGAACAGTGATCTGATGAATTGTATAGTCCTTCTTTGCCATGAAAATTAACTTAATCCCCAAAAAACCTTTCCACTGCATTTCATTGCTGTCATTAACCGCTTTACGTCCACCCATAGGATATAAACGTCCTATGGGTGGACGTCTATTTCTGAAAGCACGTTTTAGAACGTCCTTTCAGAAATAGCAGCTGCACGCTAATCGTGCAGCTGCTGATCGGGTTGCCCGCTGTCAGTGACAGCAGGGCAACCCTAAGACAAGGCAGGGACAGTGCCCAGGTGTCCCTGCCTCCCGGATCGCTGCAGACACAGCGCTCACCGAGCGCTGTGTCTGCAGAGAAGGAAGCGCTGTGCGCTTCCTGTTCCGACCCGGCGGTCATGTGACCGCCGTGACCGGAGAGTGCAGGGGCTGTGTGAGGTCTCTCAGAGACCTCGATCAGCCCTGCTCTGAGGCTGTACAGCGCTGGATTGCTGCTTTACAGCCTCTCTAGGGGTGTATTTGTCCTGTAACTGGGGCTACTATGTCAGCCCCAGTTACAGGAGAAATCAACAGTGAAAAAAAAAAAAAAAAGTGAAGCAAATGTCCCCCAGAGGTCTTGTATGACCTTATGGGGGACGAAAAGTGTAAAATAAAAAAAATAAAAATAAAAGGTTGAAAATAAAAAAATAAAAAAAAGTTTCACATGTAAAAAAAAAAAAAGTCCCCAAGTAAGGAATGAAAAAAAAAAGTTAAAAATAGAAAAAATAAAAAAAAGTATACATATTAGGTATTGCCGCGTCCGTAAAAACCAGCTCTATAAAAATATCACATGACCTAACCCCTCGGGTGAACACCGTAAAAAAAAAAATAAAAAAAAAAAAAAACTGTGTCAAAACAAGCAATTTTTGTCACCTTGCATCACAAAAGGTGCAACACCAAGTGATCAAAAACGCATATGTCCCACAAAATAGTACCAATAAAACCGTCACCTCATCCCGCAAAAAATGAGCCCCTACATAAGAAAATCTCTCAAAAAATAAAAAAACTATAGCTCTCAGAACATGGACACATTAAAACATAATTTTTTTGTTTCAAAAATGCTATTATTGTGTAAAACTTTAATAAATGAGAAAAAGTATACATATTAGGTATCGCCACGTCCGTAACAATCTGCTCTATAAAAATGTCACTTGACTGAACCCCTCAGGTGAATGCTGTAAAAATAAATAAATAGAAACTGTGCTAAAACAACAAATTTTTTGGTCACCTTGCCCCATAAAGTGTTATAATGAATGATCAAAAAATCATATGTACCCAAAAATAGTACTAATAAAACTGGCACCTTATCCCCTAGTTTCCAAAATGGGGTCACTTCTTGGGAGTTTCTACTGTAAGGGTGCATCAGGGGGCTTCAAATGGGACATGGCATCTAAAAACCATGTGGAGTTCCTTTTCTTCTGCGCCCTGCCGTGTGCCCATACAGCAGTTTATGACCACATGTGGGGTGTTTCTGTAAACCGCAGAATCTGGGTAATAAATATTGAGTTTTGTTTGGCTGTTAACCATCGATGTGTTAAAGAAAAAAATTGATTAAAATGGAAAATCTGCCAAAAATTTGAAATTTAAAAATTTGATCTCCATTTTCATTTAATTCTTGTGGAACGCCTAAAGGGTTAACAAAGTTTGTAAAATCGGTTTTGAATACCTTGAGGGGTGTAGTTTCTACAATGGGGTCATTTATGGGGGTATCCACTATGTAGGCCCCACAAAGTGACTTCAGACCTAAACTGGTCCTTAAAAAGTGGGTTTTGGCAATTTTCTTAAAAATTTGAAGAATTGCTTCTAAACTTCTAAGCCTTCTAACGTCCTAAAAAAATAAAATGACATTTCCAAAATGATGCCAACATAAAGTAGACATATGGGGAATGTTAAATAATAAATATTTTATGAGGTATCACTTTCTGTTTTAAAAGCAGAGAAATTGAAATTTAGAAAATTGCGAATTTTTCAAATTTTTGGGTAAATTTGGGATTTTTTCATAAATAAAGGTGAAATATTTTGACTCAAATTTATGACTATCATGAAGTACAGTGTGTCACGAGAAAACAATCTCTGAATGACTTGGATAAATAAAGGCGTTCCAAAGTTATTACCACATAAAGTGAGATATGTCAGTTTTGCAAAATTTGGCCTGGTCAGGAAGGGGGCAAATGGCCCAGATGGCAAGTGGTTAAAGGACCTGCTGAGATCATTTCAGTAATCGTCTTGTTAACTCAGGTGAGAATGTTGATGAGCACAAGGCTGGAGATAATTATGTCAGGCTGATTGGGTTAAAATGGCAGACTTGACATGTTAAAAGGAGGGTGATGCTTGAAATCATTGTTCTTCCATTGTTAAACATGGTGACCTGCAAAGAAATGCGTGCAGCCATCATTGCGTTGCATAAAAATGGCTTCACAGGCAAGGATATTGTGGCTACTAAGATTGCACCTCAATCAACAATTTATAGGATTATCAAGAACTTCAAGGAAAGAGGTTCAATTCTTGTTAAGAAGGCTTCAGGGCGTCCAAGAAAGTCCAGCAAGCGCCATGATCGTCTCCTAAAGAGGATTCAGCTGCGGGATCAGAAAAAGGTGGGTTATTCAGCTGCGGGATCAGAGTGCCACCAGTGCAGAGCTTGCTCAGGAATGGCAGCAGGCAGGTGTGAGCGCATCTGCACGCACAGTGAGGCGAAGACTTTTGGAAGATGGCCTGGTGTCAAGAAGGGCAGCAAAGAAGCCACTTCTCTCCAAAAAAAACATCAGGGACAGATTGATCTTCTGCAGAAAGTATGGTGAATGGACTGCTGAGGACTGGGGCAAAGTCATATTCTCCGATGAAGCCTCTTTCCGATTGTTTGGGGCATCTGGAAAAAGGCTTGTCCGGAGAAGAAAAGGTGAGCGCTACCATCAGTCCTGTGTCATGCCAACAGTAAAGCATCCTGAGACCATTAATGTGTGGGGTTGCTTCTCATCCAAGGGAGTGGGCTCACTGACAATTTTGCCCAAAAACACAGCCATGAATAAAGAATGGTACCAAAACACCCTCCAACAGCAACTTCTTCCAGCTTACAGCACAGACCTGTCACTTACCAGTAGGAGGAGCGCCCGGCCGGTCACAGACATCGCAGCTCGCAGGTAAGTATAATGCTTCTAAAAATTGCTAAGTAACCATGGCAATTAGGACTGCAATACGCGCAATTAAACTGGGACTCCGATCGGAACTCTCCGCTGCCACCAATGATAGGGGGAGAGATTTGAATTAGGAGGGGGAGGGAGGGGGGCCCACTGACCACCAATGAATCTACAGTACTACAGGGGAGGGAGGGGGGGCCGGCCGCACTGGCCACCAATGTGTTAACTACAGGGGAGGGAGGGGGGGCCGGCCGCACTGGCCACCAATGTGTTAACTACAGGGGAGGGAGGGGGGCCGGCCGCACTGGCCACCAATGTGTTAAATACAAGGGAGGGAGGGGGGCCCACTGGCCACCAATGAATTTAAAACTGGGGAGGGAGGGGGGTGTGTCCCCTCCTGCCTGGCAGCACATGATCTCTTACAGGGGGCTATGATACGCACAATTAACCCCTCAGGTGCAGCACCTGAGGGGTTAATTGTCTGGATCACAGCCCCCTGTAAGAGATCGGGTGCTGCCAGGCAGCAGGGGGCAGTCATGTACACAGTTCAAAGTATATTCTAACTAGAAGCGTCTCCATCACTATGGGAACGCCTCTGTGTTAGAATATACTGTCGGATCTGAGTTTTCATGAAGTGAAAACTCAGCTCTGAAAAAGCTTTTATGCAGACGGATCTGCGGATCCGTCTGTGTGAAAGTAGCCTACGGCCACGGACCACGGACGCGGATGCCAATCTTGTGTGCATCCGTGTTTTTTCACGGACCCATTGACTTGAATGGGTCCGTGAACTGTTGTCCGTCAAAAAAATAGGACAGGTCATATTTTTTTGACGGACAGGAAACACGGATCACGGATGCGGCTGCAAAACGGTGCATTTTCAGATTTTTCCACGGACCCATTGAAAGTCAATGGGTCAGCGAAAAAAAAAACGGAAAATGGCACAACGGCCACGGATGCACACAACGGTCGTGTGCATGAGGCCTTAAACTGTAGAATTCCTCTCCAATCCAGCCTGTAGTACTTACTACAATCTTCCGTAGCAGGCAGGAGCCCGGGCGGGCAGAAGGCAGCACCATAGCTCACTACGTCACGCACCTGCTTCTCCCACTTTATGAATGAAGCAGGCGGCGCAGGCGCATGATGTAGTGAGTTACGCTGCCGCCGCCCGGCCTCCTGCCTCCGATGGAAGTTAGTAGTAAGTTCTACAGCCTGGATTGGAGAGGAATGTTACAGTTTAACATTGCCTATACGATTACTACAGTGAGCGGGGCCCGGTGTAATAGAATACAGTAACTGCACCTGCTACCATTACAAAACAAGATGCCGACCCCCACCTCCTGTATTGGGGGTCATTCACTACACAGGGACACTGTTATGGGGGGATCTGTGGATGACACATAGCATAAGAAGCTATGTGTCATTCACCGATCCTCCCATAGCAGTGTCATGCCATCCCCAGATGCCCCCATAACAGTGCCATCCCCAGATGCCCTTATAACAGTGCCATACACAGATGCCCCCATAACAATGTCATCCACAGATCCCCCATAACAGTGCCATCCACAGACCCCCATAACAGAGCATCATCCACAGATGCCCCATAATAGTGTCATCCACAGACTACCATTAGTTCAAAACCCACCAAAAGCGCACCTTTTGGTTAAAAAAAAAATTCATTTTATTTTCCTCCTCAAAAACCTAGGTGCGTCTTATGGCCCGGTGCGTCTTATAGGGCGAAAAATACGGTATGTATAAATATAACAGGGGTCAGTACAGTGATCTGTCCCATCATCTATCAATCCGCAGGACTGTGACTGTGACGAGGGGACATCCTCTGTTTCTGGAGGAAAGAAGGTTTGTACACAAACATAGAAGGCATTCTTTACTGTAAGAGCAGTGAGATTATGAAACTCTCTGTCTGAGGAGGTGGTGATGGTGAGTGCAATAAAGGAATTCAAGAGGGGCCTGGATGTATTTCTGGAGCTTAATAATATTACAGGTTTTAGTTTCTAGAGAGGGTGGTTGATCCAGGGAGTTATCTGACTGCCTGATTGGAGTCGGGAAGGAATTTTTTCCCCCTAAAGTTAGGAAATTGTCTTCTACCACCTCATGAGGATTTTTTGCCTTTCTCTGGATCAACTTGCAGGATAACAGGCTGAACTAGATGGACAGATGTCTTTTTTTCAGCCTATGTTACTATTATATATTAGGTAACAACATACCTGTTCTATACTTGTTATTGGAAATGCTATTAAATCTGCAGGTACACATGAGATAACTGTCATCCGCATGTCCCCGGTGCCCCTATACATATACATTCTTGACCTGTGTTGTTGGGGGAAAAACATTGCCAGACATCTTTGATTGGCTGTCCTTCTCCCACAGACAAAAAGGACTAGGCATGTTGAGATCCAGCAAGTCCAACCCATCTCTCCATCTGCCATCGTGTGAGAGTAGGGATCCCATTATACATTTGATGTGTTCGTCCAGCTTTAGACTGCAAAAATATCAATTGCTTAGCATTGCTGTGTGAACCTGTCTGCAGAATGTGGTCCCATATACTTATTATGTCAATGGGGCACACTTCTTATTGTAAAGGGATTGATCCCAATAACAATTATTTGGAAAATCTTAGAAATGATAATACTTAGAACTCTAATATGTTCATCATCGGTGGTGACAATCAAGACAAATAACAAGCAGAAAAGCATAATTTGTGAATAAGTGTCATCCACAGACCAGCCCCATAACAGTGTCATCCACAGATAACCCCATAACAGTGTCAGCCACAGATACCCCCATAACAGTGTTAGCCACAGACCCCAATAAGTGTCAGCCACAGACTAGCCCCATAACAGTGTCAGCCACAGATCCCCCATACCAGTGCCATCCACAGATCCCCCATAACAGTGTCATCCACAGATCCCCTATAACACTGTCATCCACAGATCCCACCATAACAGTGTCATCCACAGATCCCCCATAACAGTGTCATCCACAGATCCCCCATAACAGTGTCATCCACAGATCCCCCATAACAGTGTCATCCACAGATCCCCTATAACACTGTCATCCACAGTTCCCCCCATAACAGTGCCATCCACAGATCCCCCCATAACAGTGCCATCCACAGATCCCCCATGACAGTATCATCCACAGATCCCTTATAACAGTGCCATCCACAGATCCTCCATAACAGTGCCATCCACAGATCCCCCATAACAGTGCCATCCACAGATCCCCCCATAACAGTGCCATCCACAGATCACCCATAACAGTGTCATCCACAGATGCCCCCATAACAGTACCATACACAGATACCCCATAACAGTGTGCCATCCACAGATCCCCCATAACAGTGCCATCCACAGATCCCCCATAACAGTACCATTCACAGATACCCCCCTAACAGTGCCATCCACAGATCCCCCATCACAGTGCCAGCACTACTGTTCTAGCGCCCGTTATTGTAAAGGGCTTAATGTCTAGTTATATATATATCCTAATAATACAGAGGGGGCCATTATATATCCTAATATTACAGAGGGGTCATTATATATAATAATTATACAGAGGGGCCATTATATATTATAATTATACAGGGGGGCATTATATAATAATTATGCAGGGGGCCATTATATATTATAAAGAGGGGCCATTATATATAATAATTATACAGGGGGGCCATTATATATAATAATTATACAGGGGGCCATTATATATTATACAGAGGGACCATTATATATAATAATTATACAGGGGGACCATTATATATTATACAGTGGGACAATTATATATTATACAGAGCGGCCATTATATATAATAATTATACAGGGGGCCATTATATATTATACAGAGGGGCCATTATATATAATAATTATACAGGGGGCCATTATATATTATACAGAGGGGCCATTATATATAATAATTATACAGGGGGGCGGTTATATATTATACAGAGGGGCCATTATATATAATAATTATACAGAGGGACCATTATATATAATAATTATACAGGGGGACCATTATATATTATACAGGGGGACAATTATATATTATACAGAGCGGCCATTATATATTATACAGAGGGGCCATTATATATAATAATTATACAGGGGGCCATTATATATTATACAGAGGGACCATTATATATAATAATTATACAGGGGGACCATTATATATTATACAGAGGGGCCATTATATATAATAATTATACAGGGGGCCATTATATATTATACAGAGGGACCATTATATATAATAATTATACAGGGGGCCATTATATATTATACAGAGGGGCCATTATATATAATAATTATACAGGGGACCATTATATATTATACAGAGGGGCCATTATATATAATAATTATACAGGGGGGCGGTTATATATTATACAGAGGGGCCATTATATATAATAATTATACAGAGGGACCATTATATATAATAATTATACAGGGGGACCATTATATATTATACAGGGGGACAATTATATATTATACAGAGCGGCCATTATATATTATACAGAGGGGCCATTATATATAATAATTATACAGGGGGCCATTATATATTATACAGAGGGACCATTATATATAATAATTATACAGGGGGACCATTATATATTATACAGAGGGGCCATTATATATAATAATTATACAGGGGGCCATTATATATTATACAGAGGGACCATTATATATAATAATTATACAGGGGGACCATTATATATTATACAGGGGGACAATTATATATTATACAGAGCGGCCATTATATATAATAATTATACAGGGGGAACATTATATATTATACAGGGGGACAATTATATATTATACAGAGCGGCCATTATATATTATACAGAGGGGCCAATATATATTATAATTATACAGAGGGGTCATTATTAAAGGGCCCTCTGTATAATTATAATATATAATGGCCCCCCTGTATAAATATTATATATAATGGCCCCTCTGTATAATATATATTGGCCCCTCTGTATAATAAATAATGGCCCCTCTTTATAATATATATTGGCCCATCTGTATAATATGTAATGGCCCCCATTCTTTCCCCGACCTCCATAGTGCCCCCAGTATGACCCCTAGTACTTACATAAAAAAATATATAAATACTCACCTCTCTTCATCTCCTCTTGTAGCCTTTGCTCGGGCGTCCCGGCGCAGGACGTCACGGTGATGTAATCGCGATCTCCTGCGCTATTCTACTGCTTCATAGGCTTCAGGCCTGGCCTGAAGCTTATGACGCAGAACGGAGGAGATGGGAGCCATAGGCTTCCATCACCCTTATACTGCCTGCTGCCTGGCGCCACCTACAATTTGGCGCCCGGGGCAACGGCCACCCTGCCCCCCCGCCACTGGTATATCCTATTTTCCTTTGTAGTTTGGTGTTTATAAGATGTGGGTCTTTCATTTTTTAAGCCCTTAGGAGTGTGTAGTAACAAGCCTGTAACCTGGTACCGCTTCTACATGTATTGTTGGGTCCCTGTTGCTCTGAATTTCCAGGCCTCTAGGGGATCTAATAAACCGATTGCTTATGCTATTTTTTTTTAGTCCAGGTGCTTTCCTTTGGTGCAAACCATTGGCTTAAAGCCTCATCACCTCTGTACTTAGCCTGCTGCTGCCTTGCACCAATAAGCTTGGTCTCTGCCTTCTGTCACTGCACTTGGCCTTTGCCTTCTGTCTCTGAGCTTGGCTTCTGTCTCTCAGCTTGGCCTCTGCCTTCTACTACTGAGCTTAGCCTCTTCCTTCTGCCACTGAGCTTGGCCCCTGACTTCTGCCACTGAGTTTGGCCTCTGCCTTCTGAGCTTGGCTTTTGCCTTCTGCCTCAGTGCTTGGCGGCCCGTTGTCTTTGACTGGGCCTTCTTCAACTTATGTTTCACAAATAAGTTGGTAGATCCTGGGGTTTTAGACTTCTCTAATCTTATCGACCTGAACATTTGGTTGGGGCTTAATTTTTAAAGGTGTTTTCTAGCATTTTTTAACTGATGACCTATCCACTGATGACCACAACCAGGGCCCCTGCCAATCAACTGTTTGAGAAGGCAACGGCAATAGCAGTAGTGCCACAACATTCTCTCAGCTCACCAAGCACAATGCCATACATTCACTTCTATGGGACTGACTGAGCCTAGGCCATGTGACCGATGAACGTGACATCACATGGCCTAGGCAAAGCTGTGAGAAGGCAGTGGCGCTAGAAGATAAGTCATCAGTTAAAAAAATCCAAGAGAACCCTTAAATTAAAAAAAAGAGGGAAAATGTATTTTATGTTAAATGTTTTTTCTTCTAGGACTTCATGTAGTTTAATATTCTGTCTTTGAAAATAAGTAGGTCCCTGTCTGCGTTAATTCCTAGTTTATACTTGCATGGGTACTGTCATGGGCAAGACAGTACACCAAAATAGTAGTGTTCCAGCAAAAAAGCCTCTGACCCTTAATTATCACAAGAGAAATTTGGAATGATTATTAAGTTAAAACATAACTTTTACTAGCCTGAAGCTAAAATAGGTACAATAATGGTTAAATGTGCTCAAACAATAAGGTGAGAAAAAATATTGAAGTAATATACTAAATAATAGGAGGATATAATTGCCTGACTGGTATATGAGAATGTTCTTACCAGATCAGACATGTAAAGAATGGCGTATATCTGTCGGATCACTTGCATTTTCGTGCTTCCAGGTAACATAATTCAGAGCAGTGGAGCAGGAACTCCTTTGGATGTACAGGTCTTTATAGGACAGAAACTACATCTCCCTCAAACAATAAGCCCTAGGTGAATAGGGGGTGGGGGCTAATAATACCTGCCTGTCATTTACGGAGCCCCTGCCCCGATAGGGGCGCACCGTCAGGAACCTGTTCCTTGATGGGGCCGAATCCCTACACATATCCCTCACTACTGTCCCAACAGAGTGCACAATTTAGTCTATCCAGTCAACCAAGAGATCAACATTCCAGTATGTGGCTGTAAAAAAAAGTGGAGATAACAGTTTAGACTTCCCATCATTAACCCAGGGAGAATTATAGTACAATGGTTGGTTATGGACAATAACAGATTGCATTCAGTTTTGAGAATGTAAAATAAACTTTGGCTTGAGTAAGGCTACTTTCACACTTGCGTTCGAGGCGGATCCGTCTGGTGTCTGTACAGACGGATCCGCTCCTACAATGCAAACGCTTGCATCCGTTCAGAACGGATCCGTCTGCATAACAGTTTTTTAGATCTGATTTTTCACTTCGTGAAAACTCAGATCCGACAGTATATTCTAACACAGAAGCGTTCCCATGCTTATGAGGACGCTTCAAGTTAGAATATACTTAAAGAACTGTGTACATGACTGCCCACTGCTGCCTGGCAGGTGCTGCCAGGCAGCAAGGGGCAGACCCCCTGTCCCTCCCTCCCCTGTATTTAACTCATTGGTGGCCAGTGCGGCCCCCCTCCCTCCCCTGTATTTAACTCATTGGTGGCCAGTACGGCCGGGCCCCCCCTCCCTCCCTACCCTATATTTAATCACTGTAATGACCAGGGGAGAGATTATAAAGTAACTTAAAGAGTCATTGCTTTTTAATTAAACTTCTGCCACGTCATTAAGGCATGTCAGAAACATATACTGAAGGTGGGTGCCAAAGCACAGAGACCAATACCAATTGCTCAGCTAAATATTGTGCTTTTTCAGCCCCCATAGACTTTCTATTTGCCAGAATCAGCCAAACGAGCACTTGTGCTCTTTTGTTCAAGCAACTGGTGGGAGACTTAATGCCTGGATCCAAATCTTTGTAGACTTCTCTATGACATGTCAAAAGCATAAAGGGTTTTTCCTGGGAGTAAATATTGATGTCCTGTCCTATCCCATCCCAATATATAGCGGTTGGGCTTGGTATTCCAGCCTACATCCATTTACTTGAATGGGACTGAATTGTCACTGAAGGCAACTACCTAAAACATCACTTTTAATTTAAATATCGTAAAAAAAAAGTCCAGTCAACAAAATTCAATCCGGACCAATATAATCGTAGTACAGCAGCCAAGTCGATAAGGCTGTCACATGGGGACGATCAGCAGTAGGTAACTTTGGTAACGCAGATGAAACACAGGAAAAATTGGGAAATTCTCTGTCCCTATACTTTTCCTGGAGAAACTGCTCATCCCAGAGATATGCCTTGATCGTAGGAGTACGCTGTCCACGTACCTCAGCTGACCTGTCCCTACACAGCCCTAGTGCCTATCTGATACAAAATACCTTATCTGATACAGTATACAAAAGTCCCTTATCTGATACTATAGTCCCAACGTGTTTCTCCTTGTGATGGATAAGGTTCATCAGGGGACAATTAGTGTCAGTCTAGCGGTAAAATAACTGAATGACTTTCACCATCTGGAAGTAAAAAAGATAGGTAACACAAACTTGAGCGCCCCAGACCTGCAGTGGTCTGTAGTGAAATAAGGAGATAATAATAGGTCTCTAGCGATATTAACAACCAGACAAAAAAGGGACCGAATGATAAAGACCACTCATTTCAAAAATAATTAACTTATCTGACATAGATGGAGTGTCTACTTCACACAGACCAGCATGCACGGTTGGAGGGCTCCAGGGGGGAAAATAGATGCAGCTCCATTAGATCTAAGGAATACACTCACTTTTAAATGCTAGATCCTGGGCGGGTTCAAGCCCCATAGGTGCATCCAGTATTCTGCACTGCCCATCCTGGTCAGATGACCGGGATATGTGCAGTTATTAGGCAGGTAATCCTTCAAGGTCCGCACTATTTGATTTGCCCTATTATTATGCGTTCCACGTGTATCAGCAGTGGAACGCATACATATATATGGGAGGATTAGCTGGCCAAGGTAAGAGGATGCCATGTGGGATCGCGTAGTTACGCGATCCCGCGGTATCTTATCAAGCCCACAGTGTGATACGCTCATCTGATCACAGGGAAAATGGCCATGTTTTCCACCATTGTACAGAGGAGGTGCAGGCTTATTGCGATCATGTGGTACATACACGTGATCGCTTAGATCATGGCCGTGCGTCCAAAGTGCCGATGTGAAACCCAGGATTCTAGTGGCAGGAGAGAGGTGTATATTCACTTCCCAGCCGCCACATGATATATACAGGGAGTGCAGAATTATTAGGCAAGTTGTATTTTTGAGGATTAATTTTATTATTGAACAACAACCATGTTCTCAATGAACCCAAAAAACTCATTAATATCAAAGCTGAATATTTTTGGAAGTAGTTTTTAGTTTGTTTTTAGTTTTAGCTATTTTAAGGGGATATCTGTGTGTGCAGGTGACTATTACTGTGCATAATTATTAGGCAACTTAACAAAAAACAAATATATACCCATTTCAATTATTTATTTTTACCAGTGAAACCAATATAACATCTCAACATTCACAAATATACATTTCTGACATTCAAAAACAAAACAAAACAAATCAGTGACCAATATAGCCACCTTTCTTTGCAAGGACACTCAAAAGCCTGCCATCCATGGATTCTGTCAGTGTTTTGATCTGTTCACCATCAACATTGCGTGCAGCAGCAACCACAGCCTCCCAGACACTGTTCAGAGAGGTGTACTGTTTTCCCTCCTTGTAAATCTCACATTTGATGATGGACCACAGGTTCTCAATGGGGTTCAGATCAGGTGAACAAGGAGGCCATGTCATTAGATTTTCTTCTTTTATACCCTTTCTTGCCAGCCACACTGTGGAGTACTTGGACGCGTGTGATGGAGCATTGTCCTGCATGAAAATCATGTTTTTCTTGAAGGATGCAGACTTCTTCCTGTACCACTGCTTGAAGAAGGTGTCTTCCAGAAACTGGCAGTAGGACTGGGAGTTGAGCTTGACTCCATCCTCAACCTGAAAAGGCCCCACAAGCTCATCTTTGATGATACCAGCCCAAACCAGTACTCCACCTCCACCTTGCTGGCGTCTGAGTCGGACTGGAGCTCTCTGCCCTTTACCAATCCAGCCACGGGCCCATCCATCTGGCCCATCAAGACTCACTCTCATTTCATCAGTCCATAAAACCTTAGAAAAATCAGTCTTGAGATATTTCTTGGCCCAGTCTTGACGTTTCAGCTTGTGTGTCTTGTTCAGTGGTGGTCGTCTTTCAGCCTTTCTTACCTTGGCCATGTCTCTGCTTTTGGGCACTCCAGTGATGTTGCAGCTCTGAAATATGGCCAAACTGGTGGCAAGTGGCATCTTGGCAGCTGCACGCTTGACTTTTCTCAGTTCATTGCGCCTTGGTTTTTCCACACGCTTCTTGCGACCCTGTTGACTATTTTGAATGAAAAGCTTGATTGTTCGATGATCACACTTCAGAAGCTTTGCAATTTTAAGAGTGCTGCATCCCTCTGCAAGATATCTCACTATTTTTGACTTTTCTGAGCATGTCAAGTCCTTCTTTTGACCCATTTTGCCAAAGGAAAGGAAGTTGCCTAATAATTATGCACACCTAATATAGGGTGTTGATGTCATTAGACCACACCCCTTCTCATTACAGAGATGCACATCACCTAATATGCTTAATTGGTAGTAGGCTTTTGAGCCTATACAGCTTGGAGTAAGACAACATGCATAAAGAGGATGATGTGGTCAAAATACTCATTTGCCTAATAATTCTGCACGCAGTGTAGAGGTCAACTCACATGGACAAAAATAGTCATACAGTATGCCAAATTTGGAAATATAGGGGCAACCAAGGGGTTACTAATATAATCAATCTCAAAGCCATTAGCAAATTAGACAAACGGAGGTATTAGATCTTTAAGTACATATGAATGGTACAGTAGTATCACATGGCCAAAGAAGGGAAACCATTTATACCCAGTATCGTCATGAGTGCTTCAATAACAAGCAGTCGTTACTACCATAGAGGATGCTATTAGATATTAACAAACAAATACGCTGATAGAAGGAGGGTTTATGAATAATCATATGACACTTCCTGTGTCGATAACTATTTCTGTCTCAAACAGGAGGTGAAACAGCATACACTCAGACAGAAGGCTAGTTACTAAGGGGGTTCATATAAAGCAGGAGAAAGTCAATCTCTCATTAAGTCCCCTGGGCGACTGAGATTGGAATCTATATATCCATTCAGTTTATTTTTGGAGAATTCTCCGATCCCAGTCGCCCTTTCTTGGGGAGGGTTTCACCAATTCCAATCCTGAGAATGTCAGTGAATTCAAATCACTACCATGGCACTCCCACATATGATCAGCCACCGGGTGTTTTTCTTTTTCTTGATATCATTCACATGTTCTAAAATACGTCGGCGGAATTCCTAAATGTCTTCCCCACATAGTCCAAAGGACAAGTCCACTGACAAAGATATACAACCCCCTTACTTCTACAATTTACAAAATCCCTTACATTATACCTTTTATTTATAACGGAACAAATATTTATCTTTGTATTCCTCATAAAACGGCATGCAGAGCATGTCCCACAATGAAAGGTACCAAGTGGTTTTCTATACAGCCATGTCCCTGACTGAGCCGGGCGTGAAAAATGACTGTGAGCCAGTCGGTCGCGTAAAGATCTAGCTGTCATGGTCCCTCAGGTGACTGATGTCAGGAAATCAAGGAGATTGGCTGAGTGTGGAAGACTCTAACAGCATCCCTGATTTCTCTTGATTTAAGGGTTAATGACTACTTCCCTTTTCTCAGCTGTTGCTCAGTGGTCATCACTTCTACCCTTTATAGTCTCACCCAACCCTTCTGACTATGCGATTGATAGCTTCATTTAGGTTTGGCTGAGCTGGTGTGAGATCCTCTCTGGTGTTCCTGTTCTTCCATCTCTACAGAAGTTTAGTGTCACTTTTGTTTGTATTTGTTATATTCCCTGTTGTTGTATCTGGGCCTGTGACAGAGACTTCCATTCATCCATCTGGGGAGGAATGGGCTGTCTCTGGTCCTATACTTATTCCAGGGCCTTATAGGGAAATCAGGGCCTAGGTATACTGCTTATGAATATTCCTACCTTCAAGGTCTATTCATATTGACAGGTAGTCAGGGCCCGGATTAGGGTTGTCTAGACGGTGACCTGTTTCTTCCCTATTTTCCAGGCCCAGTTACTGTTCCCCTTCCCTCCTGTGTTTAGTGTGGAGTTTCCCCCCCACACTGATCATGACATTATCAACTGCTACAAAAACCGCCATTTTGTTCAGGTCATTGCAGCTATGGATCTTATGTCTGTACTGGTCGAACAGCTGCAGGGATTGTCTTTGGAGGTAGCTGACCTCCGCGTGACAGTCTTATGGATTCAGAGACCACAGGCGGCTGGTTCCGATGGTGGGTACTAGGCCTGCCTTGAACCTAAGGTTGCCCTCCCGGACAGATTTTCTGGGGGTAGTGACAATTTCATTCAGTTAAGGGAATCGTGTAAATTGTACTTTAAGCTTGGTCCATACTCTTCTGGGGATGAGTGTCAACGTGTGGGTATGATCATTTCTTTGCTTAAGGATGATGCACGGTCTTGGGCTTTTTCTCTGCCGATCGGATCACCGTCCCTCCAATCGGTAGATTAATATTTTAGAGCCTTGGGTCTTATTTATGATCGCCCGGATCAGATCTCTCAGGCTGAGACCAAGTTACATGGTTTACGGCAGGGAGATCTATTGCTCTGAATTTAGGAGATGGGCTACGGATACGGAGTGGAATGATCCTGCTTTCTGTAGCCAGTTCTGTCAGGGTCTATCTGAGAGGCTGCAGGACGCGTTGGCCTTTCATGAAAGTCATTGGAAGCAGCCATGTCCCTTGCTGTACGTCTGGATAGACGCCTGAGGGGGAGATCTAAGGGTCCTGATCCTCAAGACGTACTGTCAAATAAGGTGGCGGCTTCCTTTGACACTTATGGTAAAGAGACACCTGTGGTTACGCCTTGTGAGGAGCCTATGCAGTTCGGGGGAGCTACTCCTGGGACTGCTGGTAAGAGCTCTGGGTCATATGAAGGGAGTCTGTTTTTGTTGTGGAAAGAAGGGAAATTTTGTGAATATTTGTCTGTACATTCAGTGTAAAGGTGAAAACAAAAACAAAAAAAAGTTTAATCCCCAAATTACTATTGGTGGTGTGGTTGGGGAGCAAGAAAACGTACTTTTGTCATTTACTAATAGTACCCGATTTCTCCTGTCTGCCAAAGTGGCACTAGAGTCCAAAACTATGGAAATCAAGATATTTATCGACAGTGGGGTTGGGGTTAACCCGATTGATGCACAGTTTGTTCGTATTCATGGGTTGACTACTAGTGCACTAGAGAGAAGCATTTCTGTCTTTGCAATTGATTCTGCACCTCTTACCCATTACATTTAAGAGTGGGTGATTTCCATCAGGAATCTGTCTCGTGTTATGTGTTGGAGGGTCTGCCTGCTCCGATGGTTTTGGGCTTACCATGGTTAAAGGGGTTGTCCAGGTTCAGAGCTGAACCCGGACAAAGCTCTATTTTCACCCAGGCAGCCCCCCTGACTTGAGCATAGGAGCAGTTCATGCTCCGATGCTCTCCTTTGCGCTGCGCTAAATCGCACAGGGCAAAGGATCTTTTGTTTACAGTAACACACTGCTGGGCTGAGGCTTCCGCCCGGCAGTGTGTTTGGTGACATCACCGGCTCTGATGGGCGGGCTTTAGCGCTGACCTAGCTGTTTTACTGGCTAGAGCAGCGCTAAAGCCTGCCCATCAGTGCCGGTGATGTCACCGGGCTCCCTCAGCAGCCGGAAGAAGAGGCTTCAGCGCTCCTGCAAAGGACCCGGTACGTCACCGAGTCTAAGAAAACTTCACCTCCAGTGAAGAATTTCCTATAAGAAAACAGGGCTTCAGAAACATGTGGAAAAGGTAGGACATGAATGAATGTTATATGTATGTCTGTCTTGTACTAATGGAACAAAGTCCTCAATCCTGGACAACCCCTTTAAACAAACATAACCCTACCATCGACTGGCAAGCGAGACAGATTCTAGATTGGAGTGATTGTTGCATGGACAACTGTCTTAATGTGTCTTTCTTTGTAGTCACCATTAAAACTGTACCCTTGTTCATTTCTGAATTTTCTGATGTGTTTTCTGAGAGTGGTAACCAGGAGTTACCCCTGCATCGGGAGTATGATTGTTCCGTCAATCTTATTCCTAGAGCTAAACTGACCAAATCTCGGTTGTATAATCTTTCGGAGCCCGAAAGAAAGGCTATGCGAGAGTATATCACCGAAAGCTTGGCGAAGGGTCACATCAGACCATCCAAATCCCCAGTGGCTGCTGGGTTGTTCTTTGTAAAAAAAAAAAAAAAAGATGGTACCCTTAGACCATGTCTGGACTTCCGTGAGCTCAACCGTATTTTCATACGTGATCCTTACCCCCTTCCTCCGATTCTGTATTTGTTTAGTCAGATTGTCGGTGCCAAGGTGTTCTCTGAATTGGATCTGAAGGGGGCATATAATCTGGTAAGGATCAGGGAGGGGGATGAGTGGAAGACCGCATTTAATATTCCTGAGGGTCATTTTGAAAACCTGGTCATGCCCTTTGGGTTAAACAACACTCCAGCGGTTTTTCAACACTTTTATCAATGACATCTTTCATCATCTGGTGGAGAGATTTGTTGTTGTATATCTGGATGACATACTAATTTATTCTCCAGACATGGAGACTCATAAGGATCATGTGAGACAGGTGTTACAGATCCTAAGAGAGAAAAAAATGCATGCGAAGATGGAAAAATTAGTTTTTGCTGTTCAGGAAGTGCAATTCCTGGGTTATCTTCTCTCACCCTCAGGTTTTCGTATGGATCCCGAGAAAGTCTGTTCGGTGTTGGACTGAGATCGACCCAAAAATCTGAAAGTGCTTATGCGGTTTTTGGGATTCACCAACTTCTACCGTAAATTCATCTTCAACTATTCAACTGTGGTTAAACCTTTAACAGACATGACTAGGAAGGGGGTCGATTTCTCTGTTTGGTCTGAGGCGGCATTACAAGCCTTTTCTGCTGTGAAGGAATGTTTTGCTTCAGCCCCTATTCTGGTGCAACCGGACGTGTCTCAGCCATTCATTGTAGAGGTTGACGCATCTGAGGTAGGGGTGAGAGCAGTTTTGTCGCAAGGTCCTTCACCTAGTAAATGGTGCCCATGTGCTTTTTTTCTCTAAAAAACTTTTGACTGCTGAAAGAAATTATGATGTGGGTAATAGGGCAGGCCATTAAGTTGGCTTTTGAAGAATGGCATCATTGGTTGGAAGGAGCAATTCATCCTATTATGGTAATTACTGATGACAAAAATCTGGCTTACCTTGAGTCGGCTAAATAACTGAATCCAAGGCAGGCCAGATGGTCGCTGTTTTTCACCAGATTTATCTTCATTGTCACCTACCGCCCTGGGGTTAAGAACGTGAAGGCGGATGCTTTGTCACGCAGCTTTCCTGGGAGGGTAATTCTAAAGATCCTAGCCCTATTTTGTCTGAAGGGTGTAGAGATTTGCTCTGGTAGGCAGGGCAAGCGGACACAATACAGAGGCAAGACCATTGTTGAAAAGCAAAAGTTCAGTGTTTATTCACACAAAAAGGTAGAAAAGAAAAACAATACTTTCTAGGGTCCTGGTGTTAATTCACACAGCAAGAGTCCTGGTGTTAATTCACACAGCAAGAGTCCACAGAGCAAAAAATGTCACCTGGTAGTCCACAGCAGGCTTTAGGGCGCCTGACTCCCAGCAGGCGGATCTCATCCTTGCAGCATGGCGGAACTCCTCAGCTCCCCAAACACAGAGCTTCCACAGCTCCACTATCACCTGGAGGATCATTCCACACCCAGCTGAGCTGCTGGCTGGGTTTTTAAATCCCAGCCCAAAACCTGGCCTGGAACGTGGGGAACAGTCACCCACCCGCTCAACCGGCTCGGATCGGCTTTGCAGCCACACTAAGTAAAAACAGTGTCAGCGAGCACTAGCGACCCTCGGTGACACGTACCTTCCGTCAATGACGGACCCTTACGACTTCCTACATACCTCCCCCCTTTGTTCAACCCTGAGGGGCTGAACACACGCCAGACAGTGTACTCGGGACAGGGTATCTGCGTTTCCCTGTAACTGGCTTGCCCTGTGTTCTACTGTAAACTTAAAGTTTTGTAGAGACAAGAACCACCTGGTGACCCGAGCATTCCTCTCTTTGGCCTGGCTCATCCACTTGAGAGGGGAGTGGTCGGTCACCAGACGGAATTTCCTCCCCAAAAGACAATAGCGGAGAGACTCGAGTGCCCACTTAATGGCCAGGCACTCTCTCTCTCCACTATACTGTACCGGGTCTCAGCTGGAGTGAGCTTACGCTGAGGAAGACAACGGGATGCTCCTCCCCGTTGACCTCCTGAGACAGTACAGCACCAAGGCCTACTTCGGAGGCATCGGTTTGTACTATAAAGTCCCTTTTGAAGTCAGGCGTCCCAAAACCGGGGACCCACACAGGGCCGACTTCAAAGTGGTGAAAGCCTCTTCCGCCTGGTCATTCCAGCGAACCATCACGGACTTCCGTCCCTTCAAGAGCCCTGTCAATGGAGCTGCTAAAGTGGCAAAATGGGGAACGAACCTCATATAATAGCCCACCATTCCCAAGAACGACTTTACTTGCCTAGAGGTGACAGGTCGGGGCCAATTCCTTATCGCCTCTATTTTGTTTACTTGGGGTTTGATGACTCCGCGCCCAATGACATACCCTAGGTATTTAGTCTCCTCTAACCCTATTGCACATTTCTTTGGTTTGCTGTTAGTCCCGTCTTTCAAAGGGAGTCCACTTCGGCTTGTACTTTGGCCAGGTCACTTTCCCAATCAGTACTGTGAATGACAATATCATCCTGGTAAGCCGAGGCATACTGCCGATGGGGACGAAGCACAATGTCCATTAGACGTTGAAAAGTGGTGGGAGTGCCATGCAGGCCAAAGGGTAACACCTTATATTGGTACAGTCCCTCTGATGTAATAAAGGCAGTTTTCTCTTTGGCAGCCTCCGTCAAGGGTACCTGACAGTACCCTTTGGTGAGGTCAAAAACAGAAAAATACCTGGCTTGGCCTAATCTCTCAATAAGTTCATCTACCCGAGGCATGGGATATGCATCGAACCTAGATAGTTCGTTTAATTTCCGAATATCGTTACAAAATCATAACGTCCCGTCTGGCTTGGGAATTAAGACTATAGGACTGGCCCTCTCACTTTTAGACTCCTCAATGACTTCAAGCTGCAACATGAGCTGCACTTCCTCCGAGATGGCTTTTCGCCCAGCCTCGGGTACTTGGTATGGCTTTAACCGGACTTTTGCCTGAGGCTCAGTGACAATGTCATGTTGGATTATGGAAGTGCGTCCAGGGAGGTCTGAGAACACATCCATGTTCCGACTATCCCTGGTTTCCTGAGCCTGTTTAGAAGGGAGGCTATCAGCAATTTTTATTGTGGCAACCTCTTCCTTTGCATCATACAGAGGAGCCGGAACCTCTTGCCCTAAAAAACCCGGCCGCGGGCTGTCTTCCGTACAGGTTTCCCAGGTTTTAGTAAATTAACATGGTAAACCTGTTCTGGCTGTCGCCTCCCCGGCTGGTGTACTTTGTGATTTACCTCTCCAATTTTTTCACGTACCTCGTAGGGCCCCTACCACCTGGCTAGGAACTTACTGTCTACGGTCGGCAGCAGAACCAAAACCCGATCACCCAAGTTAAAGATCCGGACCTGAGCCTGCCGATTATAGATCCGACTCTGGGCTCGCTGAGCGGCCTCCATATGCTCCCTGACAAGAGGCAAAACGGTCTCTATCCACTGTTGCATCGTGGTAACATATTCAAGGACGCTTTTATGAGGAGTGGGTTGTTGTTCCCACGCCTCTTTGGCTACATCCAACAAGCCACGAGGATGTCTGTCATATAGCAATTCGAAGGGGCGAGAACCCAGTAGAGGCCTGAGGCACCTCTCGCACTGCGAACAGGAGATAGGGCAGAAGAAGGTCCTAATCCTTTTCATCTTTGGATACTACTGTTTTTAACATGGTTTTTAATGTTTTGTTAAACCTTTCAACCAGTCCGTCTGTTTGTGGATGGTATACGGACGTTCGTAACTGTTTAATATGCAGCAACTTACAGAGTTCCCTCATGACCTTGGACATAAAAGGGGTCCCTTGGTCAGTCAGGACCACTTTAGGTAGCCCCACTCAGGAGAACATCTCCATTAGATCTTTAGCTATAAGTTTTGCCAATGTATGTCGCAGTGGCAGTGCCTCGGGGTACCGAGTGGCGTAATCAAAGACAACCAAGATGTGTTGGTGTCCCCTAGCAGACTTCGGTACTGGGCCTACTAGGTCCATAGCGATTCGCTCAAACGGTACCTCGATGATCGGGAGAGGTACCAAGGGACTGCGGAACAGGTCTTGGGGCTAGTTGCCTGGCAGGTCGGGCAAGACTTACAGAACTCGTCCACCTCCTTAAATACACTGGGCCAGTAAAACTGTTGTAGTATCCGGTCCTGTGTTTTCTGCATTACCAGATGACCCTTGATAACATGCTGGTGGGCTAACTCTAACACAAGTTTGCAATAAGCCTGGGGCACCACCAACTGTTCAATGTATTCACCTCGCAGCTGGTTTACACAATATAACATGCCCTGATGAACCACAAATGGGGGAACACCGACTCTGCCCCTGGTTGTTGTGGTTCACCATCTACCATTAACACATTTTCCCAGGCTCGGGATAGGGTTGGATCTCGGTGTTGTGCAGTATCAAAATTATCCCCAGAGACATTGAGGTCTGCCAGCTCAGCACCTGGTGGCAAGTCCTCCATGTCTCCTACATTACACTTAGCGGGGTTGTCTCCCCCTCCTCCACTGAAGTGCCGGTCACCCCCTACCGCTGACCCTTCGGACTCAGGTTCCTAGGGTTCTGGTCTCCCCCCTGAGCCACTCTGCTAGGGTTACACCTGTCTCATGGGTATCAGTCATCGGAACAGGCCACAGTGTCGGGAAGCCCGGGAAGTCTCTCCCTATTATAAGTTCATAATGCAGACAGGTTGCGACAGCCACCTCGTGGGTCCACCGGCCGGAAACCGTGGACAGAGTCACCATAGCAGTAAGGTAGTCTTTTAAGTCCCCATGTATACACATGACCCCTACTTTACGGCCAGTATACTCATGACTCCATACCAGGGGAGCCCTTACCAGGGTCACCAGACTCCCTGAGTCCAACAGAGCCTCCACCTGGCACAGGTGATTCAGTGTCTCCAGAGCAGCCACTGCACACAGCTTCCTGGCATACAATGATTGACGGAAGCCATAGTTCGTGTCCACGGGTTCCCCTTGATGTGGACAGTCCGCGCGAACATGGCCAGGCTCCCAACACCGCCAGCAGACTATTGGAGCGGGGTCCACAGGGGTTACATCCCGGGCAGGTTTGGTGGGCACCAGTCGCCGGGTCCGGGGTGGAGAGATACGGGATTTGACTGCCCCCCTCCCAAAAGAACCCCCCTGTAAGTTCCGGGTAGCCTCATAGCGCTCCACTAGGTCAACCATCTCCAGCGCATTACTTGGAGAGACCTTGCCAATCCATTCCTGGAGAAGGGGTGGCAGAGCCCTCCAGAACCTGTCTGCTAACAACCGGTCCAGCATAGCAGTGGGGCTCAGCATGTGAGGTTGTAGCCACTTTTGAAACAGGTTGAGCAGGATATAATACTGAGGTCTCACGGGCTCAGCCGAGTTGAACCCCTGCTGGGCCCGGACCAGTACATTCACCCCTAGTCTTGGCAAAATCTCACCCTTTACCTTTGGGTAGTCGGCTGCTTGATCGTCCGGCAAGTCAAAATACACCCGCTGGGACTCTGATGCCAGAAAAGGAGCGACGACCTCAGCCCACTGGTCTTGGGGCAGCTTTTCCCTGGTGGCCACTTTCTCATACATCGCCAGGTAGGTTTCGATGTCGTCTGCGGGGGTCATTTTAGGGATCGCTGCACGGACTGCTTTCTGGGCATCATGGACGCTTGGGGTTGCTCCTGCTGTCTGCAAAGCCATCATGTGTTGTAGCAGCAACTGGTTGGTCTCTTTCTGCTGCTTATTAGCCTCGCGTTGCTGCAGGTTGGTCTCTCGCTGCCGCAGATTATCCTCCATGAGGGCCTTCACAACAGCCTCCATTTTGTCACGTGACACAGGTTTGAATCTAGCAGATTTGATAAATGACATACAACCGTGTGCAAACCAAACAAATATTTCAGCGTTCACGCCAGCCTCACTGCTCTTGCCCGCACCCTCTACCAATTGTAGGGATTTGCTCTGGTAGGCAGGGTAAGCGGACGCAATACAGAGGCAAGACCACGGTTGAAAAGCAAAAGTTCAGTGTTTATTCACACAAAAAGGCTGAAAAGAAAAACAATACTTTGCAGGGTCCTGGTGTTAATTCACACAGCAAGAGCCCTGGTGTTAATTCACACAGCAAGAGTCCACAGAACAAAACATGTCACCTAGTAGTCCACAGCAGGCTTTAGGGCGCCTGACTCCCAGCAGAGCTTCCAAAGCTCCACTATTACCTGGAGGATCATTCCACACTCAGTTGAGCTGCTGGCTGGGTTTTTAAATCCCAACCCAAAACCTGGCCTGGAACGTGGGAAACAGCCACCCACCCTGCTCTTTGGCTGCTCCCAATAAGAACCGGTCCGGAGCGGCTTTGCAGCCACACTAAGTAAAAACAGTGTCAGTGAGCACTAGATGCCGCTGACACACAAAATTACCGGTTCCTATCTCACCAAGGCCAGGACCATCGGTGACATGTACCTTCCATCAATGATGGACCCTTGCACCTTCCTACAATGGGTAGTCATATCTGCCCTATATCCTGATCTTAAGGCTAAGGTGTTGGAGGCCCAAGAGGATGCTCCGGACTCTTGTCGTCCAGGGAAATTGTTTGTTCCTTCAGACTTACGTCATAAGGTATTTGAGGAACATTACTGTACTGTCTTGGCTGGACACCCTGGGAGTAGATCCACTGTCAATCTCATCTCGCGCAGATTTTGGTGGCCGGAGCTGCGTAAGTGTGTTGAGGACTATGTGTCAGCCTGTTGCACCTGTGCTCGTGCTAAGGTGACACATACACGACCTTCTGGATCCATTCTTCCGTTACCCATCCCGTCCAGACCTTGGACACATTTGTCCATGGACTTTATCACAGATTAACCGAATTCTTCAGAAAAAAACATGATCTTGGTGGTAGTTGATCAGTTTAGCAAAATGGGGCATTTTATAGCATTGCCTGCTCTACCTAATGCCAAGACTCTTGCACAGGTGTTTGTCGATAACATTGTGAAACTACATGGCATTCCCTCTGATGTGGTATCTGATTGGGGGACTCAGTTTGTTTCCAGATTCTGGAAAGCGTTCTGTACTCGACTGGGGGTACAATTGTCCTTTTCTTCGGCTTTTCATCCTGAGTTGAACGGACAGACGGAGTGCACCAATCAGAATCTGGAGACTTACTTGTGATGTTTTGTTTTGGAGTACCAGGAGGAGTGGTCTTCATTCTTGTCGTTAGCTGAGTTTGACATTAATAACCGTAGACAGTTTTTTGGGGCATATGGATTCCATCCACAGTTTGGCACATTTTCTGGTTCTCAAACTTCCGGTATTCCTGAGGAGGAACAATTTTCCTCTTCTTTGTCTTCGATTTGGCGGAAAATTCTAAATAACCTGAAAAAGATGGGTATAAGTGTGTGGCTGACAGAAGACGTATAAATGGTCCGGAACTGAGAGTGGGTGATTCTGTGTGGCTATCCACAAGAAACATTAAGCTTAAGGTACCTACAGAAGTTAAGTGTCGCGTTTGTTTGTATTTGTTATATTCCCTGTTGTTGTATCTGGGCCTGAGACAGAGACTTTTATTCGTCCATCTGGGGAGGAATGGGTTGTCTCTGGTCCTATACTTATTCCAGGGCCTCATAGGTAAATCAGGGCCTAGGTATACTGCTTATGAGTATTCCGAACTTCAAGGTCTATTCATATTGATAGGTAGTCAGGGCCCGGATTAGGGTTGTCTAGGAGGCGACCTGTTTCTTCCCTAGTTTCCAGGCCCAGTTACTGTTCCCCTTCCCTCCTATGTTCAGTGTGAAGTCCCCCCCCCCCACACTGATCGTGACACTACCTCATCTAAAGGTGATACTAGGACGAGGTAGGAGCACATCAGTCACATCCGGATCCATTATAAGGATTGGCCAGTACTTATCAATAATTGCTCTTACATTCCGATTCTCAACATCATAGGTAGAGACAATTCTGATGATATCACCCCCTTTAGCATCAGTCTCCTTGGGGATTAAAAGGGTATTACGTTCCCGTGTCTCCGCATTTTGAAAAGCCTTCTTTAGGACCTGTAACCTCTCATCCTAAACCAGTTTTGTAATTTCATGGAGTCTCACCATCTGAACAATTTCTCCTCATCCTCAAATATTGGCCCCGAGGTATCCCTTTCTTCAGATTAATGGGGTGATAGCTGTCCCAATTAAGTTATTTATTCGTCGCGGTGACCTTTCTGAAGGTGGTTGTGACAAGCCTGTCTCCCTCTTTGGTGACCCTGACATGTAAAAGGTCAAGGTGTCTGGATTAAACTCAGAGATAAATGCTAGACCTAGCTCATTCCTATTGAGCTCTTTAACAAATAGTTTGAACTCATCAGCGTTGCCATTCCATATCACAAACACATTATGAATATAGCGTGTCCAGAAGACAATCTTGTCACACCACCATACATGTACATCAGGAAAGACCACCTTATCCTCCCACCGGCCCAGGAGGAAATTAGCATAGGTCGGGGCACATGGAATCCCCATTGCGGTCCCCCTTAGCTGGTGGAAGAACCACGAGTCAAATAGGAAGAAATTATGCAGAAGAAGAACAAATTTAAGGAGAGTCAGCACAAATTTGTTATAAGAACTATAGCAGATTGCCCTCGTTTTCAGAAACTGCTGTCGCCATCAGTCCCTTTGAGTGAGGAATGGAGCTATACAAAGATTCAACATCAATGCTTGCTATTGAGCATGATGGTTCTACATTGATAGTTTAAATTTTCCTTAGGAAGTCCATTGTATCTCTGGTGTGGGAGGGGAGAGCTGATACAAATCCTTTCAAAATGGGAAGTGTCATATGATTATTCATAAACCTGCCTTCTATCAGCGTGTTTGTTTGTTAATATCTAATAGCATCCTCCATGGTAGTAACGGCTGCTTGTTATTGAAGCACTCATGACGATACTGGGTATAAATGATTTCCCTTCTTTGGCCATGTGATACTACTGTACCATTCATATGTACTTAATGATCTAATACCTCCGTTTGTCTAATTTGCTAATGGCTTTGAGATTGATAATATAAATAACCTCTTGGTTGCCCCTATATTTCCAAATGTGGCATACTGTTTGACTATTTTTGTCCATGTGAGTTGACCTCTATATATCATGTGGCAGCTGGAGTGAATATACACCTCTCTCCTGCCACTAGAATCCTAGGTTTCACATCGGCACTTTGGACGCACGGCCATAATCTAAGCGATCACGTGTATGTACCACATGATAGCAATAAGCCTGCACCTCCTCTGTACAATGGTGGAACGCACGGCCATTTTCCCTGCGATCAGATGAGCGTATCAAGTGATCGCAATATACTTGTGCCTTCTGCTCTGGGCTTGATAAGATACCGCGTGATCGCATAATTATGCAATCCCACACGGCATCTTCTTACCTTGGCCAGCTAATCCTCCCATATATATGTATGCGTTCCACGTGAAGGATTGCCTGCCCAATAACTGCACATATCCCGGTCATCTGACCAGGATGGGCAGTGCAGAATACTGGCTGCACCTATGGGGCTTTAACCCGCCCAGGATCTCGCATTTAAAAGTGAGTGTACTCCTTAGATCTAATGGAGCTGTATCTATTTACCCCCTGGAGCCCTCCAACCGTGCAGGCTGGTCTGTGTGAAGCAGACACTCCATCTATGTCAGATAAGTGAATTATTTTTGAAATGAGTGGTCTTTATTGGTCACTTCTTTGTCTGGTTGTTAATATCGGTAGAGACCTATTATTATCTCCTTATTTCACTACAGACCACTGCAGGTCTGGGGAGCTCCAGTTTGCGTTACCTATCTTTTTTACTTTCAGATGGTGACAGTCATTCAGGTATTTTACCATTAGACTCACACTAATTGTCCCCTGATGAACCTTGTCCATCACAAGGGGAAACACGTTGGGACTATAGTATCAGATAAGGTATTTTGTATCAGATATGCACTAGGGCTGTGTAGGGACAGGTCAGCTGAGGTACGTGGACAGAGTACTCCTACCATCAAGGCATATCTCTGGGCTGAGCAGTTTCTCCAGGAAAAGTATAGGGACAGAGAATTTCCCAATTTTTCCTGTGTTTCATCTGCATTACCAAAGTTACCTACTGCTGACCGTCCCCATGTGACAGCTTTATCGACTTGGCTGCTGTACTACGATTATATTGGTCCGGATTGAATTTTGTTGACTGGACATTTTTTTTAATGATATTTAAATTAAAAGTGATGTTTTAGGTAGTTGCCTTCAGTGACAATTTGGTAGTTAAAAAGTAGTATAGACAAACCGCTCACTCCCCTTACAATTCTGAATTGGGTGCTCTAGTCTCAAATTGATTCACTCAAATCAACAAAGGCGTAATAAAAAGTATATATTATGTAGTATGAGACTGGCACTCCCTCGCATGGAAATAGAGCAATAATAATAGTGTTGTTACACAATATTTAATTGGCAAAATATATTAAAATACAGCATCACAATACAATATTAAAATAACAATCGCTGCAGCGGAGACAATATCAGTCCCTAAAAATACCTAAAATCTAAAACTTCGATAAAAACTCAAAAAAAGTCCAAAAAGAAGGGGACCATACGTCCTGAATGTGCAAAAATATTGCAAGCCAAAAGTGTCAGTCTATTCCTTATAATAGTATTGGCATTCCTTTCTTATATGCAATATAACATGCAAAATCCATGCAAGGCACCTTTTCGAATATTCGGAATTGTCCGATATAAATATTCGATAATGTATCCAATCGGACACCAAGTTTTTACTCACAGGTGAATGTCGATTATCCTGCAGTCCCAATATTCAATCCTTTTGATTTTTACTCACGGTATTTATTCACGTGGTTCTCAGTGTTTAGCGTCCCACCTGGTTCGTTTGTCTCTGGTCTCTCTCGATCGTTATCCACAAATCTCAGATCCGGTTATACGATCAGGGTGTGATATCGCGAGAGGTGAACTTATACTTGTACTGACCAGTTTGAATGGCTGGAATTCCGAGTCTTTATCTTTGGAGCGCTCCAATTTCTTTGTGTATCTCCGGATATTAGTAGACAAACTTCCAGTGGGGGTCACTTGTTGGGGATGTCTTTTGAAAAGCACCAAACGCGTTTCGGGGATCTCCTTTCCCCTTCATCAGTGGTGACATCCCAACTTACTGTGATTCCTTTTATATCCCTTTTAAGATGCATGTAAGATCAGATCTGGAGTAAGGGATCTGCTCTGGAACACCAAAATCTGGTCTGGAACCAAAAAACGCATATGCGGTTTCCATGCGTTTTTTTGGGGGACGATGCGTTTTTTGCAGTATATTGTGCCCCATGGTCTAATTAGTCTAATCTATAAAGGAAATAGTCCAGAAAGGTTGCTAAATGGTCAATTCATAACAAAATATATCAATATGCGGATATCCTGTAACGACAATCAATTCTAAGTGCTATACTGTGGATATTAATTTCCTAAATAACATTACATAAGTGTAAAACATACAAGTGAAATAAATATAATATTACATATGGTATACTAATAAATAAGGTGACCGTGCATCTGTTCAAGTGTTGAATGGTAGATAAGATGCATGTAATATCAAATCTGGAGTGAAGGATCTGCTCTAGAACACCAAAATTTGGTCTGGAACCAAAAAACGCATATGCGGTTTCCATGCGTTTTTTTGGGGGACAATGCGTTTTTTATGGTATAATGTGTCCCATGGTCTAATTAATCTAGTCTATGACAGAAATAGTCCAGAAAGGTTGCTAAATGGTCAATCTAGAACAAAATATATCAATGTGCAGATATCCTGTAACACAAATCAATTCTAAGTGCTATATTGTGGATATTAACTTCATAAATAACATTACATAAATATGAAACATACAAGTGAAATAAATATAATATTACATATATTACCCTGATAGATAAAGTTACTCCAGATCTGATCTTACATGCATCTTAAAAGGGATATAAAAGGAATCACAGTAAGTTGGGATGTCACCACTGAGGAAGGGGAAAGGAGATCCCCGAAACGCGTTTGGTGCTTTTCAAAGACATCCCCAACAAGTGACCCCCACTGGAAGTTCGTCTACTAATATCCGGAGATACACAAAGAAATTGGAGCGCTCCAAAGATAAAGACCCGGAATTTCAGCCATTTAAACTGGTCAGTACAAGTATAAGTTCACCTCTCGCGATATCACACCCTGATCGTATAACCGGATCTGAGATTTGTGGATAACGATCGAAAGAGACCAGAGACGAACGAACCAGGTGGGACGCTAAACACTGAAAACCACGTGAATAAATACCGTGAGTAAAAATCAAAAGGATTGAATATTGGGACTGCAGGATAATCGACATTCACCTGTGAGTAAAAACTTGGTGTCCGATTGGATACATTATCGAATATTTATATCGGACAATTCTGAATATTCGAAAAGGTGCCTTGCATGGATTTTGCATGTTATATTGCATATAAGAAAGGAATGCCAATACTATTATAAGGAATAGACTGACACTTTTGGCTTGCAATATTTTTGCACATTCAGGACGTATGGTCCCCTTCTTTTTGGACTTTTTTTGAGTTTTTATCGAAGTTTTAGATTTTAGGTATTTTTAGGGACTGATATTGTCTCCGCTGCAGCGATTGTTATTTTAATATTGTATTGTGATGTTGTATTTTAATATATTTTGCCAATTAAATATTGTGTAACAACACTATTATTATTGCTCTATTTCCATGCGAGGGAGTGCCAGTCTCATACTACATAATATATACAATTTGGTAGTCAATGCAACTGTCTGTGAATTTATATTCAGTGATTTTGTTGAATGGGACTGAGTTGCAGATAGGGCATGTGACCAATGAACATGATGTCAATGGCCTAGGAAGAGGCCGCAGTTCAGGTAAGAACTCTTCAAACAGCTGATCGATGTTGGTTTAAGGAGATGGACCCCCACTGATCTGTAACTGATGATCTAACCATGAAAACAGGTACCGTATTTTTCGCCGTATAAGACGCACTTTTTCCCCACCAAAAGTGGGGGGAAAATAGCAGTGCATCTTATACGGCGAATGCTGCTGATTTTGCTGAGTTTTCAATGAAACAAGCATCGCGGCGGGTGTATCAGCTGTGAGGGAGGCGGGACTGGTGGCCGGCATCTGCTTTTATAATGACAGCGGGGCCCGTGCAGTGACTGTATTCTACTACACGGGCCCCGCTCACTGTATAATCCTATGTCTAATAGTTAATTGTAATTGTATGTAATCACATAAGGAGCGCTGTGTATTACCGGTACTTACAACTACAAGCGCTCGCCGCTAGGTAGGTAGCAGAGAGGAGGGAGGAGGCAGGCCGGGAGGACGGGCGCTGGCAGTGTGAGTCATACGTCATGCGCCGCCCACTTTATGAATGAAGCAGGCGGCGTGGGCGCATGACGTATGACTCACACTGCCAGCGCCCGTCCTCCCGGCCTGCCTCCTCCCTCCTACCTACCTAGCGGCGAGCGCTTGTAGTTGTAAGTACCGGTAATACACATCGCTCCTTATGTGATTACATACAATTACAATTAACTATTAGACATAGGATTATACAGTGAGCGGGGCCCGTGTAGTAGAATACAGTCACTGCACGGGCCCCGCTGTCATTATAAAAGCAGATGCCGGCCCCCAGCGTGTAATGAGGGTCATTCACTACAGGGACACTTATGGAGGGGATCTGTGGATGACACATAGCATAAGATGCCGGCCCCCAGCGTGTAATGAGGGTCATTCACTACAGGGACACTTATGGAGGGGATCTGTGGATGACACATAGCATAAGATGCTATATATGTGTCATCCACAGATCCCCCCCATAACTGTCATACACAGATCCTCATAACAGTGCCATCCAGAGACCCCAACAAGAGCCACCCACAGATCCCCCATAAGTGTCACCCACAGATCCCCCATAAGTGTCACCCACAGATCCCCCATAACAGTGCGTCACCCACAGATCCCCCATAACAGTGCGCCATCCACAGATCCCCCATAACAGTGCCATCCACAGACCACAATTAGTTCAAAACCAACCAAAAGCACACCTTTTGGTTCAAATTTTTTTTTTTCTTATTTTCCTCCTCAAAAACCTAGGTGCGTCTTATGGGCCGGTGCGTCATATAGGGCGAAAAATATGGTAATCAATATTGAACTCCTAGAAAACCCTTTTAATAAAATGACAGTGACTCTTTCATTATATTACAATAGTGTCCATTTTACTAAAACTGTCGTTAGGTGAGTGGGGTTCATTTATCAAGGGACTAGGGTTGTTTTGATACCAAAATTTTGATTTGGTTTCGATACCATAAAAAAGTATTGCGATACTCAATACCATTCAATACCACACAAAAAAAATAAAACGCCAAAAAAACTGCGTGCAGTCCGCATTTTTTGGAACATCCGGCCCATAATCGAACAGTCCTACCCAATTTTTGGGGGAACAAGGTGACAAAAAAAAAAAATGACGAATCACACAGTTTTTCTTTTATTTATTTTTATTTTACGGAGTTCACCGCATAGGAGATATTTTTTAATATTTTAATAGTTTGGACTTTTCGGACATCACAATATAAAATATTTTATTTATTTATTGTTTATATATTTTATATGTAAAATTGGGTAAGAGGGTGATTTATACTTAATATATTGGTGTTTATTTTTATTTTATTTTTTTACAGTTTATTTAAGGCTACTTTCACACCTGCGTTCAGGTGTCCGCTCGTGAGCTCCGTTTGAAGGGGCTCAGAAGCGGCACCGAACGCAGCCGTCCAGCCCTAATGCATTCTCAGTGGAGGCGGATCCACTGAGAATGCATCCGCCTGCCAGCGTTCAGCCTCCGCTCCGCTCAGTCGAGCAGACACCTGAACGCTGCTTGCAGCGTTCGGGTGTCCGCCTGGCCGTGCGGAGGCGAGCGGATCCGTCCAGACTTATAATGGAAGTCAATGGGGACGGATCCGCTTGAAGATGACACTATATGGCTCAATCTTCAAGCGGATCCGTCCCCCATTGACTTTCAATGTAAAGTCTGAACGGATCCGCTCAGGCTACTTTCACACTTAGAAATTTTTCTAAGTTATAATGCAGAAGGATCCGTTCTGAATGGATGCAAACGTCTGCATTATAGGAGCGGACCCGCTCCGAACGCTAGTGTGAAAGTAGCCTAACCCCTTAAGGACTCAGCCCTATTTCACCTTAAGGACTTGGCCATTTTTTGCAAATCTGACCAGTATCACTTTAAGTGCTGATAACTTTAAAAAGCTTTTACTTACCCAGGCCGTTCTGAGATAGTTTTTTCGTCACATACTGTACTTCATGACACTGCTAAAACTGGGTCAAAAAAGTTAATTTTTTTGCATAAAAAAATACCAAATTTACCAAAAATTTGGAAAAATTAGCAAATTTCCAAGTTTCAATTTCTCTACTTCTATAATACATAGTAATACCTCCAAAAATAGTTATTACTTTACATTCCCCATATGTCTACTTCATGTTTGGATCATTTTGGGAATGATATTTTATTTTTTGGGGATGTTACAAGGCTTAGAAGTTTAGAAGCAAATCTTGAAATTTTTCAGAAATTTTTTTAATTTTTTTTTAGGGACCAGTTCAGGTCTGAAGTCACTTTGCAAGGCTTACATAATAGAAACCACCCAAAAATGACCCGATTCTATAAACTACACCCCTCAAGGTATTCAAAACTGATTTTACAAACTTTGTTAACCCTTTAGGTGTTCCACAAGAATTAAATACCTGGTACAGTAACTGGTAACATGGTAGTTATCAATAGGTTCAGATTACAGTAAATCTGTGACATCAAATTGTATCAAGCTCACTTTAAAAATTATAATCGAGGCAGAATCATAGTTACAAGGAAAATCTCAGAAAGCATGTGATAGCAGAGGAAAGCAGCTGCAGAGGCAGATATATGGAAAGAACATCTGGCTGTAAGACTTGTTCATAAAGTAGCATGGATTTTTCCTACTGCCTGCTCCTCTGTGTAATCTTTCGACGTACAACTAAATGTTCATATAATGCATTAATAACACATTATTTGCATCGTGAGTGGAACGTTTGTCCACAATTTACTCTATCAATTATAGATATCACATCAGTGTATTATATCATGAATAGCACTCCCAACAATACCCAGAATGAGTCTCTCCAGTCTCTGTTTTAAGTGGAGGGCTTGCCTTGTATACAAGGATGTTCACTGGGTTTCTTTCTTACCATTTATCTCACTGGACAGTGACAAATCATTAGCGGCCACCTTTTTGCACATTACAGAACCCCTCATTTTTAATAATCCTATACAGATTAATGTATTGTCTGCAGGAACTTGTCAAGAATGGCAGGTTCACTCAACAGTCTATGTGTATAGGGGGCTCTATGACAGATGGTGGTCAGTTTTTCTTTTTAACTTCGTTAATAGGCTTATTGCAAACACCCCACTAGCATATTTATAAGCATATAGCTTATATAGCTTATTGCAAACACCCCAATAGCATATATATTTTTTTTTGTAATTGGAACATATCAGTGCATTATATCTATATTATATATACTGCATGTGTTGCATATTACTGCAAGACAACGGATAGTTACAACAAAAGCAATACTGCAATAATGCCATTTTTATACACCAGTGTTATTTTATATTGCTGCAAGATAACAGGATAGTTAGAGCAAAAGCAATACTGCAGTAACTTCATTTTTAAACTAATGTTATTGAACACATTTTATTTTTGCAAAAAGTGTGCTGTTTTACTGCAAGATACCATGTAGTTCAAAGACATTACTACAAAAATTGCATTGTTATACCCATATTACTAAACACATTGTTGCATCATACCATATAGTTCAAAGACATTTTACTGCAAAGATTACATTGGTATACCCCAGTTAGTATACACATTACTGCATCATACCATGTAGTTCAAAGATGTTACTACAAAGACTACATTATTGCCAAAGTAAATTGTCAACAGCAGTGTGACGTATGTTTGCAGAGGGGGAGTGGGGACATTTCAATGTGCATCTGTCTTTAAATTACAGTGAAAAAAAAACTATTGAAATTTTGCTAGTACCATTAAATAATATGTGTACCAAGCCTGTCACTTTTCATTTATAGACCTCATAACATAATTTCTTGAAAACAAAAGAACGAAGCCTTGTCATCCGAGAGTCAGAATGTCGGTAGTAGCAGCAGTAACAGCACCAGCCATCCGGCCAGTAGTAGTAGGTTAAAATTCTCCCTGGCTTCTGATAGGCTCCACATTAATATTGAGGACAAAGAGCATGAGATTGTGGACTGGATGGGTCAACTCTCCTCTCAGTCTACGCAGTATGATGTAGATGTCACTTCTGAGTCTGGGGCCAAAAAGCACACAATGACATATTACCGGCTGATAAAATTGGCGTAGAGAGTGAGGATTATGTGTTGGACAGGACCTGGGAGCCAGATCAGGTTGCTGAGGAGGAGGTAACATCAGAGGAGGAGAGTGTTGACCGCTGAGGCAATAAAGAGCAGAGGCAATGTGCAGCCAAAACCTCCCAAAAAAGTGCTAGGGCCAGATCTGCTTTTATTATGGTCAATTTGGGAACTGGTGATGCCGCCGATACTGTTGGCACAGGCTCAAAACATTCCAGCTGCCGCTATTTCTTTGTGAAGTGTGCGAGTATCTCCCATCTGGCAGTTTTTCTCCACACTGCCTGTAGACAAAAGCATTACCATGTGCAAGATCTGCAGGCTGAAAATAAGTCATGGGCGTTCAAACACAAAGGCACCATGGCTCTATTGCAGCAAATAATGTGGTATTACTAGTTGCTATGGGAAAATAGGAGTGTCAGCCAGCATAAAAAGCATCCTTCTTTTCTCTGTCTCCTTTATTGCAGCCAGATGGCATTCACGTGCAGTACAGTGTTCTTGTTATCGGTATCATAATTTACTGATTCTCCTGCTCTGACTATTCCTCCTACTACCTACTACTACTCCGCTCTATTGTCAGCCATCAATAAAGGAATGTGTGGCCAGGAAACAACTCTATAAGCCCAGCAATATGGTGGTGCAAAAGCTTAGCTCCTACCTGGCCAAGTTACTGTTACCCATATCACTTAATGGATTCTGCTGCCTTTATGGAGCAGAAGGCATGCGCTCACCCTCAATGGAAGATACCTAACTGGAATTATTCCTCCCAAAAAGCCATCCCTGCCTTGCAGAGTTGCAAGAGCAGCTCCTTGCAACTCTCACTGTGCAGCAAGGTTCTTGCCACCATAGACAACTAGAGTAGCTGTTACGACAGATCACTTCTTTCACGGTCTATTGGGCTCTTTGCAGCAGAGGCGAGGCAGCAATGCAGCAAGAAAGCCATGTCCTATTGACACCTCCACATTTGAGCCAGTCTGGTTCCCACACCAGGCGATTATCCCCCTCCTTCATGGACATATTCCTGTCCCCAAAAGAAGATGCTGGCCATGTTAAGGACACTGTCCTTGCATTTCAGCCATTCTCATGTGGGAAGAAACACACTCCTGGACTTGCAGCGAAAAAATTGTCTGCAATTGCATGGCTTGATCCGTGATGTTCCAACTCTATGGAATTCAACCTTGCAGATGCTAGAACATCTGTACGAGCAGTGTAAAGAGGTGAATGTTTTTGTGATGCACCAGACCACCTCAGCAAGGAGCAGGTGTTGTTTCAAGGTCAGGCACTGGAAGCTCATCAGACACACATGCCGCATACTCGGGCCCTTCAAAGAAGCCACAAGATTTGTCAGTAGGGGCAATCTGCCCCCCACCTCCCGCCGTTTCAGCTGCCACAAGCAGCAGAAGCTGCAGCAGCAGTCTGTTTAGTATCTTAAACATGATGGAGAAATCTTTTCATGTGACGTGCCAGGCTGATGCAAATCAGAAAACCGAGACGTGCCGCCTAAACACAAGTTCGGTCCTACCTGAACTTTGGTCATTCTCTGGCACATACCATGTTGCTGACCTTATGGACTTCTGGGCAGCCACAATGGAACAGTGGTCGGAACTCGCCCAATTAGCTGTCTCTGTACTTTCTGGTGGCATCATGACACCCAAACGGACAAAGTTGTCCTAATGTACAAAACATCACTTTTGTCCAAATTAACAAGACATGGATCCGTGAGCATTTTCACACTTCTTCGGCTGAGGCTGATGAATATTTCTGCCTTTGCTGACAATGCCCCATCATGCCACTGCTGCTGCCTGCCTAACATCATGTTCCATACCATTTGGCTACTGCTGCCATTATGCCACTGCCAGTCTGCCTGCTATCCAGTCCTGTACCACCATCTACCACTACTACTACTACTCCTGCCACCATCACAGCTGCTAATCCCCATACTGCCACTGCCATTACCGCTACACAGCAGCCACTACTACCCCAAACAGCTGCACACACATCTACTTGCTTCCATGTCTGTTCCATGGTGTGATGCTTCTGCTGGCACTACTACTGCTGCCACTATTACCCATACACACCAACCCTTTCTACATCCACACTGTACTGCTACTGCTCGAAAATGAAACAGAATAGTTTTTCAGGCTTGTTTAACTTCAGAACAAGCCACTGTTTCTTTTGACAATTAACAATTGTGTGTGTATAAATTTAAACAGGCATTCTGTCCTTATTAACGCATAGTTTTTGGACACTTCTTTTCTTCTGACATTAACATGTGTGTGTATAAAAGAGCAGGGATCTACCCCATTAAGGCATCTTTTTTAGACACTTTGTCCCAACAAGCCACAGTTTGTTTTGCCCATAACACTCTGTGAATTTAAACAACATCTGACTCCAATAAGGGAAAATTTTAGGAAGGCTTCTATATGAAAAAGTATAACACTTGCGATGGAGCAGTGTTTTTAAACACACTTAACACCATCAGCCATAGCTACAGTATATATATCAGTGTCACTGACATTATTTGCTATTGCTGTCATTGTGTTAAAGAGCTTAAAAGGAAGGAGAAGAGGATAGAAAGAGCAAACATTTTAAATATATATATATATAAGAAAAAGATATTTAAAAAAAATCTGAATCCCAGGAGACGTCAGAACTTTAGAGTGTCATATACAAATTTTAAGGCCAATTACACAAATGAAATAAAAATTTGCAGAATGGCACAGGAAACAAATTTCCTGTAAAATAAATTAGCTCATCTCTAGTATGGCCACCTTTAGGCTGGTCACATAGATTCAATTTTATCTCTCTGGGATGCTTTGTGCACATGCTGTGTTTGTCATCTAACTGGGGAGAGGGACAAAGCTGCTGCCCGACTCTTCTGTTGGTGGCTTATCTTCCCGAGAACAAAAGGATCAGGCAGTTAAATCTTTTCTATAATAAGGAGAATTGGGATGCCCCATCATACACATTAGATGGTTAACCGGTATGGTCGACACAAAACTTTTGTATAGCCAGCTTTAGGATTAGTAGCTGCAGTGACATGCTAAGTAGATGAGGGACCCTAAAACAAAGATAAAAAGTCATCCCATTCACTACACTGCTAACATGGTCCTTGTCCCATCATGGAGCAAACCACATTGTAAATACAATGAGGGGAGCCATGATGACATGACACCTATCATTGTATTACTATGGTAATGTTGGGAATAATCTACGTACCTAATATTCAGGTGATGATGGGTCAATCTCACGAAAATTCGGTTAAACATGAGACACCAACTGGAATTTGATTGGAGGATAAGTAATGCATTCATCTGTAAACCTATAAAAGAAGCAAGAACAATGGTATCAGCACATGCACGTAAGTATTTTCAACATTACAAGACCTGCACTCATTAGGGAAGAATTACTAAAACAGCTGATCCGTAAAGCAGAATCTTCAGGAGGGGCAGAATGGCTGCGAACTTGCCTACAATCATGTCCGAATACGGAAGATCCGGCTCAACTCTCCACTAATTCTGCCTACGCAGCAGGATGCAACTGATCTTACCTCTGTCACTGGCGCGCGCATCCGCAGTGACACAGTAGACATTGCTTCACCTAGAAAGCGCACAAGGAAGGATCAGAGAGCCTATTCTCCTTCTGACCACACCACCGTACCACCAACAAAAAATAAACATCTATCAATTTACCCTAAATAGGCAAAACCACAAGAAACTGCACAGCACCGCTCTGCAGCAACTCCCAAGAGGATCCCTTCGCATACTCCCACACCACATAGTGACTGCATTCTACATTCATTAACTCTCTTACATTAGAGTCAAATTCTTTTTCTTTTGAGAAAAATCAATTATTTAAAGGGGTTGTCTGAGTTATGAAAAAAAAAATATATAGCACTGAAAATCTGATGGGCTGCAATATATAACTAAGCTAAGCAAGTTTTATGCAAGAAAAAATATATATATTTCCTCATTTCCCTGGTTCTTTTCTGGCCCTTTGTTTACATGCAATAAAAACAATCTCTGCCCCTCCCCCTGCACTGCTAAGGGAGTGAATACAAGAGCTGCCCTGAGTGACATGTCTGCCTGCTGGGAGACTCTGCAGCATGTTGTATGTGTAGAACTACAAGTCCCACCTGTATAATGACACTGCTAATACACACAGGATCTCCCCCCTACCTTCTTGTGCAATGCTCTCTCTAGTCCTTCAGCTCCTGTGCCCAGAATTGTCACTGCTGCAGATACCCAGTGTGTGCCGCTGAAGGGGTTAAGAATCCTAGGAGAGAGAGCAGACGGCAGTGAAGGGGGCGTGGCCATCACCGTGACGTCTCGTTTACAGGCTTGTAAATGAAGTTTATCAGAGCAGAGAGAGAAGCTGACATCACAGGTCATGTGACCCTCAGTGAAATCTGAGAAACCAGCCACTGGAGATAAAGTGAGTTAATTGGAAAGCTGTTATATTTGCCCAGTTAGGAACATAGAAAGAACAAAAAAAATAACTCGGACAACCCCTTTAAGGATTTCCTAAATTTCTTATCTAACAAAACACAATCTGAATTTAGGAGATGTTTGGTCCCCATCACACGACCAAATTCAATTACCCATACAACCAGATAAAGATATTGAAGTTACTTTTAACAAAAATAACTCCCACAAACAAACTTCAATCCTGATTCTATAAATTCAGATATTAAACTTTTGCCTACTCTGGAATTTGGTACTGGCATAAAAGAAACTTCTGTTAAAGAAGCAATGGCGTCCAATTTCACAATTGGGATTCCATTTACCTCAAAATACAAAAGAAAAAAATTTGGAGAAAGGAATACATTGAGATTTTTTCACTATTACCTTCATCCAGAGACACACTGAAATCTGATGAAGATAAGAAAAAAATCTCAAACTAAATCCTTCTTCAATTGGCTACAAGCTTTTTGCATATATTCCACCTCTTTAGGCGAAAAACAACCTCACCTTTGTACGGGCCTTTTTTACCATCTAGACACCATTCTGGAAGCTCACAGAAATTTCGGTGGTTTCGGATGGTGTCTTTATGATGAGTCATTTCGCCAAAAACATAAATTGGGGAACAAAACATGTTGTTCTTTGGTTTAACCTTATGCTTCCACAAAGAAATTACCTTTTTCGTCAACAATCCAGCATCCAAAACAACACCAAAAAGGGCATCTGCTTTGCCTACAATGAAAACTATGGGCAAATAAATTGTAGGTACAAGCACCAGTGCTCCTTCTGTACAGAATCACACCCTGCTGCGAAGTGTTTTAAAAAACAAGGTATTCAATTCTCACAAGCAAACAGAGAGCAACCTAATAAAACAAGTGACCCCATTGAATACCACAAGATTAATACAATGGCTAAATCACTATCCAAACAAACAGATGCCTAAGCTGTTAATTAATGGACTCTCTGTTGTATTTCACATGCCTGAATATTCCGGTCCTAGTTGTGTAATTGTTGATAGTTTATTATCTGTAAATAAAAACATTGACATTGTTAAAGTATACAATCCATATTGAAATTGTGGCAGGTAGAGTCGCTGGCCCCTTTGATACACCTCCATTCCCTAACTTCAGAATTTCTCCATCAGGTCTAGTACCCAAACAAGAAGCTAATTCATTTAGATGAATTCATCATCTGTCAATACCGAAAGACAAATCTCTTAATGATGAAATTGACAGAAATAAAGTGTCAGTCAAGCACGCTTCCTTTGACCATTCTCTGTCACTTCTAAAACAAGCTGGGAAACACGCTTTACTTGCCAAAGCAGATATAAAATCAGTGATTAGATATTACCTATTCACCCATCAGGATACAACTCATTAGGGTTTCAATTCTTAGGCAAATTATTTTACGAATAGAGCTACAAACACTGATTAGGGAGGTCAAACCGTGGTAAAGGTCTGCGCTCCAGATTACCAGAGGTAAGGCATGATTCAGGAGGTGGGTAATCTAAAATTTAACATTTATTGATAATGCAGATAAAATAATTCCAAAATAAAGAGTGCAATAACAGACCTTGGGATAGAACAGATGAATATACACTGGCGGACAGCCTAAGTGTCCATCCCAATTGAAAAATACATGTAAACACTAAAAATAGTGCACGGCGGCACCAGAAACCAGTTGTCCTACCGGTACCGTGAGACAGGAAACGGGACGTTCACCCTTGACAATGCTCCATAGCTGCTTCTCCATAGAAGTTGAAAAAAATTGAAAAAGATGATGTCAGGCAGTGATACACAAGAGTGTAGGGTCCCTGTATACGCCCTATGGCTGACTAGCGAACATGACCCTAATTCTAAGATATGGGTAGCAGCCTCACCACAGGGCACTCGTCCTTACAAGGACGACCCCGTCCGGAACCTGTCCCTGAAGATAAGACTAGAAGTCCCTAAAAGGATCTAGAAAAAAAGCTCCCTACACGCATGTTTCACTGCCTGCAAACAGATATGTATATACTGCAGGTAGTTCATCAGGGGAGATAGAGAAAAGAACACCAGGGATAAGTATAAGGTAAACACTAAATCCCTAGAGACCAGCCTGAACAAATTCGTCAGCCAGTGATGGAGGTTTGCCCAGATGGTGGACAAATCCTGGGGCGGTCTCTATAGATGGAGAGACTGTGGATATGCAGCTAAATGATATGTAGTAAGCTACAACTGGGACGCCAACTATACTGGCGTGCCAGACACTTTTAAATAGTTTACCTACTTGCCGCCTTCGCCGCCCACACTATGGTCAGGCCAATGGGCGCATCCGTGCGTTTGCACGTCATCGCCGCGCATGCGCCCATCGCGGAGACGGAAGCGAGGCTTGAGGCGCACGGAAGTGCTATGGATGCCAGCTACTTCCTGCGCATGCGCGGCATCGCCAAATATCGCGATGCCGCGGCTGCCAGCTGAGTTAGCCGCAGCAATACAGATAGGTAAGAATAATGGTCCTACCTGTAATCACTATTGGGTAACAGGGCGATCAGAACTCACCCGGCTCCCAAAGTGCAACGGTCCCCAATCGGACCATCAGAAAATACACAGTATTTGGGCAACCGGTCATATAAACCAGTATAAGACATCTGGACAATGACAGGCACCGACATATCGATGTGGTGGCCAGTAAATCGGACAAATTATAAAGCATTGTATTCAATACATAGGAGGAATAATCAAATGTGTTAGGAACACCTAAGACGTAGTATATACACACATGCAACCTCCATGCCAAATCAGTATATAGACATAAATTGGCTAAGTGGGCCTGAATGAACGCCGAAACCGTCTGTATAGAGCTAGACCCAGCTAGTCCCATCATAGGAAGCAGCTGAAATTCAACTGTTCATTCAGGCCCATCGGTACTACTGTGCGCAAGAGGAAAATCCAGCGGGCTTCTCGCTGTAATATGATTTTATCCCAGTCTCCTCCACGTTTTGGGGGGGAGACTGCCTCAATACCACAAACTTTGATAACCCGCGGATCGCCTTGGTGGAAATCACACACATGACGGGCCACAGCCGTGTCCCGTCCTTTTTCTATATCAAGGAGATGTTCTCCGATTCGCCTTCGCAGCTCGCGCTTGGTCTTGCCAATGTATTCTTTGTTACAAATACACGTGATCTTATATATCACGCCTGCGGTTCTGCAAGAGATAAAGTCTCTGATATCAAAGGTCCGTTTGAGATTGTTACTAAAGAAGGTCTTGCCTGTGGCAATCCTGTCACAGGCTACACAGCCGCTGCACCTGAAACTGCCAACCGGCCGCCGGCTCAGCCAGGTCTCAGGGGCAGCGGGTGGCGAGAGATGGCTATGCACAAGCAAGTCCTTGAGGCTCTTACCTCGTCTGTAGGTCACTTGTGGGTAGTCATGTAAAACATCACTGATGTCAGGGTCCATCATAAGAATGGACCAGTGACGATTAAGTATCTCCCTTGATTTGTTGGCTAAGCCATCAAAGGTGGTTATAAACCGTACCTTCTTCTCTGTCTCTTGTTTTTGCTTAGGGACTAGAAGTGTGTCTCTATGGATGTGGGCAGCTCTCTGAAATGCTTTTTTCAAAATGCAGTCGGGATAGCCTCTGGCCAAAAATCTTAGTCGGAGGTCTGCCGCCTGGACTTTGAATTCGTGCTCCCCTGAGCAGTTCCTCCGTAGGCGCAGATACTGCCCATAGGGGATACCTCGCTTCAGGGGCAACGGATGGCTACTCTGCCAATGGAGGACTGAGTTGGTTGCCGTGGTCTTTCGATAAATGCTAGTTGAGAGTTCCCCCCCAGGGTTTTTGAATATACAGACATCCAGAAACGGAAGTTTTTCTTTGTTAATCTCAAACGTGAAACGGAGACCGATAGAGTTTATGTTAAGCGAATCCACGAATAATTTAAAGGCTGCATGGCTGGAATTCCAAATGATCAGGATATCGTCGATGTACCGGGCCCATAGGGAAACGGGCCCGGTCATCGACTCCCCTTCTCCAAAGACGGTTACGGCCTCCCACCAGCCCAGGAGCAGATTTGCGTAGGACGGCGCACAGGAACAACCCATCGCCGTGCCCCTGAGCTGGTGGTAGAGACGACCGTCAAACATGAAGAAGTTGTGTGTAAGTAAGAATTTGAGCAGCTGTAAAACAAGCTCATTATGAGCCGCAAACTGTTGGCCTCGCATGCTCAGTTTGCGCAAACTGTGGCCCGTCATGTGTGTGATTTCCACCAAGGCGATCCGCGGGTTATCAAAGTTTGTGGTATTGAGGCAGTCTCCCCCCCAAAACGTGGAGGAGACTGGGATAAAATCATATTACAGCGAGAAGCCCGCTGGATTTTCCTCTTGCGCACAGTAGTACCGATGGGCCTGAATGAACAGTTGAATTTCAGCTGCTTCCTATGATGGGACTAGCTGGGTCTAGCTCTATACAGACGGTTTCGCGTTCATTCAGGCCCACTTAGCCAATTTATGTCTATATACTGATTTGGCATGGAGGTTGCATGTGTGTATATACTACGTCTTAGGTGTTCCTAACACATTTGATTATTCCTCCTATGTATTGAATACAATGCTTTATAATTTGTCCGATTTACTGGCCACCACATCGATATGTCGGTGCCTGTCATTGTCCAGATGTCTTATACTGGTTTATATGACCGGTTGCCCAAATACTGTGTATTTTCTGATGGTCCGATTGGGGACCGTTGCACTTTGGGAGCGGGGTGAGTTCTGATCGCCCTGTTACCCAATAGTGATTACAGGTAGGACCATTATTCTTACCTATCTGTATTGCTGCGGCTAACTCAGCTGGCAGCCGCGGCATCGCGATATTTGGCGATGCCGCGCATGCGCAGGAAGTAGCTGGCATCCATAGCACTTCCGTGCGCCTCAAGCCTCGCTTCCGTCTCCGCGATGGGCGCATGCGCGGCGATGACGTGCAAACGCACGGATGCGCCCATTGGCCTGACCATAGTGTGGGCGGCGAAGGCGGCAAGTAGGTAAACTATTTAAAAGTGTCTGGCACGCCAGTATAGTTGGCGTCCCAGTTGTAGCTTACTACATATCATTTAGCTGCATATCCACAGTCTCTCCATCTATAGAGACCGCCCCAGGATTTGTCCACCATCTGGGCAAACCTCCATCACTGGCTGACGAATTTGTTCAGGCTGGTCTCTAGGGATTTAGTGTTTACCTTATACTTATCCCTGGTGTTCTTTTCTCTATCTCCCCTGATGAACTACCTGCGGTATATACATATCTGTTTGCAGGCAGTGAAACATGCGTGTAGGGAGCTTTTTTTCTAGATCCTTTTAGGGACTTCTAGTCTTATCTTCAGGGACAGGTTCCGGACGGGGTCGTCCTTGTAAGGACGAGTGCCCTGTGGTGAGGCTGCTACCCATATCTTAGAATTAGGGTCATGTTCGCTAGTCAGCCATAGGGCGTATACAGGGACCCTACACTCTTGTGTATCACTGCCTGACATCGTCTTTTTCATTTTTTTCAACTTCTATGGAGAAGCAGCTATGGAGCATTGTCAAGGGTGAACGTCCCGTTTCCTGTCTCACGGTACCGGTAGGACAACTGGTTTCTGGTGCCGCCGTGCACTATTTTTAGTGTTTACATGTATTTTTCAATTGGGATGGACACTTAGGCTGTCCGCCAGTGTATATTCATCTGTTCTATCCCAAGGTCTGTTATTGCACTCTTTATTTTGGAATTATTTTATCTGCATTATCAATAAATGTTAAATTTTAGATTACCCACCTCCTGAATCATAAATTATTTTACGACAAAGCTCTTCCCATGGGTTTTACCTTATCCTGTCATTATTTTGAGGCCTTTTTTTATCTTTCTACAATGGGTAGTAGAATTCAATTCATCAGAAGGTCATGTATTACACTATTTAGACATCTTTTTATTCATTGGTAAAAAAAGATTCTAATTCTTGCATGAATCTTCTTCAAAAATTCTCAATAAAGCAAAATTTTTCAACATGCTTAAAATTCCTTGGTATCACAATTGATACTGATAATATGGAATTTAAGATTCCTGAGGAAAAAAATTCTAGTACCATTGCATCATTGACTGAATTATTAGGGAAAAAAAGAAAACAACCCTCAAAAGTGTACAAACTTTACTCGGATCTTTAAATTTCATTGCGCGAGTAATTCCCATGGGAAGAGTTTTTTCCAAAAGGATGTATTCATCTACAAAAGGTGTCTTCTCCAAATTCCCATATACAGTTAACACAGCAAATTAAAGAAGATATCTCTATTTGACTTAATTTCCTAAAATAATTTAACGGTAATACTTCATGGCAGGGAGATTTTATTGATTCCGATGCCTTGTCATTCTTCATAGATGCTTCCGGTGCTATCAGTTATGGAGCATATTACAACACAAGTTGGTCTGCAGAAGAATGGTCACCTAAATGGATAAATAACAAAATTACCAAAAAAAACTTTGTTTTTCTAGAATTATTCCCAGTTCTTGTTTTCTTGATTTGGTCAAATGAATTCAAGAACAAAATAATTTTCTTACATTCCGATAAGGGTACTTTCACACTAGTGGCAGCCTTCTCCGAAATGTCGTAGTTTTATTCCGGCCGCCTCTCGGCATGTTTGCCGTGCTGTCGCCGGAACTCCGGCCCGCCCCTATTCTAGTCAATGGGGCCGTAGCGGACCTCCGGCGGCATGCATGCAATAGCGGCAGCACGGATCCAGCTTGCTGTTCACCCACCGGAACAGCCTGCCAGAGAAGGCTGCCGCTAGTGTGAAACTAGACTAACCAAGGAGTTGTACTTTTCTATTAATTGTCTAACTTCCAAATCAGACATAGTAGTTCTCTTACTTCGTCACTTGGTACTGATTTGTTTAAAAAACAATATTTGGTTAAAAGCAAAATACATCCTGGAAAAAAATAATTATATTGCTGATGCTTTATGCCAACAGTGATTAAAGGATTTGATAAAACTTGTACCACAAGCATCAAGAATTGGTATACCCTGCCCAACTCACCTGTGGAACCTGTTAGAAGTATAACTAATGAACTGATAATACATTCGTTAACCAACAATACATGGGCTGCATACTCAGCGCTTGGCAGTCATGGACCGAATTTTGTAATAGCAACAAACTATTACCGTTTCAGTATAAAGAAGAGAATTTCATCAAGCACATAATATCATGAATAAAAAATGGCTTACATGCTGACTTCATCTTAAAAAGATTGTCAGGCATGTCTTTCTTCTTTAAACTTCAATGTTTCGAGACCCCCATTTCGAATTTTAAAATATAACAAGTTATCAAAGGCCTACATAAAATCTCTTCAACAAAAGAAAAAACTAGACCAATATCTATTAACATATTCAAAAAGTTCATTAATTACTTACCTAAAATATGCAACTCCAGTTTCGAGACTCAACTTTTTACTTCGGCCTTTTTCTTATCTTTCTTTGCGGCTCTTAGAATTAGCAAAATAGCTGCAATTAACAAACATTTTTAAGCGCCATTATTAATCTCTAACATTTTTATCCACAATAACTCTATTAAAATACACATCAAAAAAAAAAAAGCTGATCAAACGGGAAAAGGAACGTGGTTATCCCTAAATAAATTTACCAAAAATTCCATTTGTCTAGTAGAAGCCATAATAAATTGGTTAAAGATTAGGGATGAGCGAACCCGAACTGTATAGTTTTTTCGTATACTTTTTCGTAAAAGTCCGTGTTCGGGTTCGGTGTTCGGCGCTTTCTTGGCGCTTTTTGAAAGGCTGCAAAGCAGCCAATCAACAAGCGTCATACTACTTGCCCCAAGAGGCCATCACAGCCTTGCCTACTATTGGCATGGCTGTGATTGGCCAGTGCAGCATGTGACCCAGCCTCTATATAAGCTTGGGTCACGTAGCGCTGCACGTCACTCTGCTGATTCAAGCATAGGGAGAGGTTGCTGCTGCGACGTTAGGGCGAGATTAGGCAGATTAACTCCTCCAAAAGACTTCATTCTGTGATCGATCTGCAGCTGTGGATCATTGAAGTGCTAATATCGACTTGCTCACTTTTTTTAGGCTGCCCAGAGCGTTTTTAGATCACTTTTTTCTGGGGTGATCGGCGGCCATTTTGTGGCTTGTGGTGCGCCAGCACAAGCTATCACCAAGTGTATTTAACCATCAATAGTGTGGTTATTTTTTGCTATATCCTACATCAGCTGCAGGCTGAGCCTGTGTCACCGAAGTGCATTTAACCATCAACAGTCTGGTTATTTTTTTGGCCATATACTACATCAGCTGCAGGCTGAGCCTGTGTCACCGAAGTGCATTTAACCATCAACAGTCTGGTTATTTTTTGGCCATATACTACATCTGGTGTAGGCTGAGCCTGTGTCACCCAAGTGCATTTAACCATCAATAGTGTGGTTATTTTTTGGCCATATACTACATCAGGGGCAAGTTGAGCCTGTCACCCAGCGCCTAAAAAATAGACCTGACATTTCTATTCAACCAAATCTGTACTGTTTTAGCTGGTCAAATTATTTGTAGTGACCGTAAAAGCACACTTTTTGTTCTGGGTTGAAAAACTATTCCCAAATTTGCCATTCTCAAAATAAGTAGTTTCTGCTATATCAGGCCTACTTGAAATCTATCCCAAAAAGGATATCTTAGATTCAAGGTGCTGATAGTGTCATTCAGAAAAACTTAACACACACGCTACCGTGCAGATACAAGTCTAATTCTGTGATTAAACCTATACCTGTCACACAGCGCAAAAAAAAACAGGCCTCACATTTCTATTCAACCAAATCTGTACTGTTTTAGCTGGTCAAGTTATTTGTAGTGACCGTAAAAGCACACTTTTTGTTCTGGGTTGAAAAACTATTCCCAAATTTGCCATTCTCAAAATTGTGGTGAACGGGAACAATGAGGAAAACATCTAATAAGGGACGCGGACGTGGACATGGTCGTGGTGGTGTTAGTGGACCCTCTGGTGCTGGGAGAGGACGTGGCCGTTCTGCCACAGCCACACGTCCTAGTGAACCAACTACCTCAGGTCCCAGTAGCCAGCAGAATTTACAGCGATATTTGTGGGGCCCAATGCCGTTCTAAGGATGGTAAGGCCTGAGCAGGTACAGGCATTAGTCAATTGGGTGGCCGACAGTGGATCCAGCACGTTCACATTATCTCCCACCCAGTCTTCTGCAGAAAGCGCACAGATGGCGCATGAAAACCAAGCCCATCGGTCTGTCACATCACCCCCATGCATATAAGGGAAACTGTCTGAGCCTCAAGTTATGCAGCAGTCTCTTATGCTGTTTGAAGACTCTGCTGCCAGGGTTTCCCAAGGGCATCCACCTAGCCCTTCCCCAGGGGTGGAAGAGATAGAATGCACTAACGTACAAGCACTTATGTTTCCTGATGATGAGGACATGGGAAGACCACCTCAGCACGTCTCTGATGATGACGAAACACAGGTGCCAACTGCTGCGTCTTTCTGCAGTGTGCAGACTGAACAGGAGGTCAGGGATCAAGACTGGGTGGAAGACGATGCAGGGGACGATGAGGTCCTAGACCCCACATGGAATGAAGGTCGTGCCACTGACTTTCACAGTTCGGAGGAAGAGGCAGTGGTGAGACCGAGCCAACAGCGTAGCAAAAGAGGGAGCAGTGGGCAAAATCAGAACACCCGTCGCCAAGAGACTCCGCCTGCTACTGACCGCCGCCATCTGGGACCGAGCACCCCAAAGGCAGATTCAAGGAGTTCCCTGGCATTGCACTTCTTCAAACAATGTGCTGAATACAAGACCCGAGTGGTTTTCACGCTGTGCCATCAGAGCCTGAAGCGAGGCATTAACGTTCTGAACCTTAGCACAACCTGCATGACCAGGCACCTGCATGCAAAGCATGAACTGCAGTGGAGTAAACACCTTAAAAACGAGGAAGTCACTCAGGCTCCCCCTGCTACCTCTTCTGCTGCTGCCGCCTTGGCCTCTTCTGCTGCTGCAGCCTCGGCCTCTTCCTCCGCCTCTGGAGGAACGTTGGCACCTGCCGCCCAGCAAACATGGGATGTACCACCAACACCACCACCTGCGTCACCAAGCATCTCAACCATGTCACACGGCAGCGTTCAGCTCTCCATCTCACAAACATTTGAGAGAAAGCGTAAATTCCCACATAGCCACCCTCGATCCCTGGCCCTGAATGCCAGCATTTCTAAACTACTGGCCTATGAAATGCTGTCATTTAGGCTGGTGGACACAGACAGCTTCAAACAGCTCATGTCGCTTGCTGTCCCACAGTATGTTGTTCCCAGCCAGCACTACTTCTCCAAGAGAGCTGTGCCTTCCCTGCACAACCAAGTGTCCGATAAAATCAAGTGTGCATTGCGCAACGCCATCTGTGGCAAGGTCCACCTAACCACAGATACGTGGACCAGTAAGCACGGCCAGGGACGCTATATCTCCCTAAGTGCACACTGGGTAAATGTAGTGGCGGCTGGGCCCCAGGCGGAGAGCTGTTTGGCGCACGTCCTTCCGCCGCCAAGGATCGCAGGGCAACATTCTTTGCCTCCTGTCTCCTCCTACTCAGCTTCCTCCTCCTCTTCTTCCACCTGCTCATCCAGTCAGCCACACACCTTCACCACCAACTTCAGTACAGCCCGGGGTAAACGTCAGCAGGCCATTCTGAAACTCATATGTTTGGGGGACAGGCCCCACACCGCACAGGAGTAGTGGCGGGGTATAGAACAACAGACCGACGAGTGGTTGCTGCCGGTGAGCCTCAAGCCCGGCCTGGTGGTGTGCGATAATGGGCGAAATCTCGTTGCAGCTCTGGGACTAGCCGGTTTGACGCACATCCCTTGCCTGGCGCATGTGCTGAATTTGGTGGTGCAGAAGTTCATTCGCAACTACCCCGACATGTCAGAGCTGCTGCATAAAGTGCGGGCCGTCTGTTCGCGCTTCCGGCGTTCACACCCTGCTGCTGCACGCCTGTCTGCGCTACAGCGTAACTTCGGCCTTCCCGCTCACCGCCTCATATGCGATGTGCCCACCAGGTGGAACTCCACCTTGCACATGCTGGACAGACTGTGCGAGCAGCAGCAGGCCATAGTGGAGTTTCAGCTGCAGCACGCACGGGTCAGTCGCACTGCGGAACAGCACCACTTCACCACCAATGACTGGGCCTCCATGCGAGACCTGTGTGCCCTGTTGCGCTGGTTCAAGTACTCCACCAACATGGCCAGTGGCGATGACGCCGTTACCAGCGTTACAATACCACTTCTATGTCTCCTTGAGAAAACACTTAGGGCGATGATGGAAGAGGAGGTGGCCCAGAAGGAAGAGGAGGAAGAGGGGTCATTTTTAGCACTTTCAGGCCAGTCTCTTCAAAGTGACTCAGAGGGAGGTTTTTTGCAACACCAGAGGCCAGGTACAAATGTGGCCAGACAGGGCCCACTACTGGAGGACGAGGATGAGGAGGAGGTGGAGGAGGATGAGGATGAAGCATGTTCACAGCGGGGTGGCACCCAAAGCAGCTCGGGCCCATCACTGGTGCGTGGCTGGGGGGAAACACAGGACGATGACGATACGCCTCCCACAGAGGACAGCTTGTCCTTACCTCTCGGCAGCCTGGCACACATGAGCGACTACATGCTGCAGTGCCTGCGCAACGACAGCAGAGTTGCCCACATTTTAACGTGTGCGGACTACTGGGTTGCCACCCTGCTGGATCCCCGGTACAAAGACAATGTGCCCACCTTACTTTTCTACACTGGAGCGTGATAGGAAGATGCGCGAGTACAAGCGCATGTTGGTAGACGCGCTACTGAGAGCATTCCCAAATGTCACAGGGGAACCAGTGGAAGCCCAAGGCGAAGGCAGAGGAGGAGCAAGAGGTCGCCAACGCAGCTGTGTCACGGCCAGCTCCTCTGAGGGCAGGGTTAGCATGGCAGAGATGTGGAAAAGTTTTGTCACCACGCCACAGCTAACTGCACCACCACCTGATATGGAACGTGTTAGCCGGAGGCAACATTTCACTAACATGGTGGAACAGTACCTGTGCACACCCCTCCACGTACTGACTGATGGTTCGGCCCCATTCAACTTCTGGGTCTCCAAATTGTCCACATGGCCAGAGCTAGCCTTTTATGCCTTGGAGGTGCTGGCCTGCCCGGCGGCCAGCGTTTTGTCTGAACGTGTATTCAGCACGGCAGGGGGCGTCATTACAGACAAACGCAGCCGCCTGTCTACAGCCAATGTGGACAAGCTGACGTTCATAAAAATGAACCAGGCATGGATCCCACAGGACCTGTCCATCCCTTGTGCAGATTAGATATTAACTACCTCCCCTTAACAATATATTATTCTACTCCAGGGCACTTCCTCATTCAATACTATTTTTATTTTTATTTTACCATTATATTGCGGGGCAACCCAAAGTTGAATGAACCTCTCCTCTGTCTGGGTGCCGGGGCCTAAATGTGTGACAGTGGCCTGTTCCAGTGGTGGGTGACGTGAAGCCTGATTCTCTTCTATGACATGAAGACAGATTCTGTGCTGACATAAGGCCAGATTCTCTGTTACGGGACCTCTCTCCTCTGCCTGGGTGCCGGGGCCTAAATGTGTGACAGTGGCCTGTTCCAGTGGTGGGTGACGTGAAGCCTGATTCTCTGCTATGACATGAAGACTGATTCTGTGCTGACATAAGGCCAGATTCTCTGTTACGGGACCTCTCTCCTCTGCCTGGGTGCCTGGGCCTAAATGTGTGACAGTGGCCTGTTCCAGTGGTGGGTGACGTGAAGCCTGATTCTCTACTATGACATGAAGACTGATTCTGTGCTGACATAAGGCCAGATTCTCTGTTACGGGACCTCTCTCCTCTGCCTGGGTGCCTGGGCCTAAATATGTGACAGTGGCCTGTTCCAGTGGTGGGTGACGTGAAGCCTGATTCTCTGCTATGACATGAAGACTGATTCTGTGCTGACATAAGGCCAGATTCTCTGTTACGGGATCTCTCTCCTCTGCCTGGGCCTAAATGTGTGACAGTGGCCTGTTCCAGTGGTGGGTGACGTGAAGCCTGATTCTCTGCTATGACATGAAGACTGATTCTGTGCTGACATAAGGCCAGATTCTCTGTTACGGGACCTCTCTCCTCTGCCTGGGTGCCTGGGCCTAAATGTGTGACAGTGGCCTGTTCCAGTGGTGGGTGACGTGAAGCCTGATTCTCTGCTATGACATGAAGACTGATTCTGTGCTGACATAAGGCCAGATTCTCTGTTACGGGACCTCTCTCCTCTGTCACATATTTAGGCCCAGGCACCCAGGCAGAGGAGAGAGGTCCCGTAACAGAGAATCTGGCCTTATGTCAGCACAGAATCAGTCTTCATGTCATAGCAGAGAATCAGGCTTCACGTCACCCACCACTGGAACAGGCCACTGCCTGGGTGCCTGGGCCTAAATATGTGACAGTGGCCTGTTCCAGTGGTGGGTGACGTGAAGCCTGATTCTCTGCTATGACATGAAGACTGATTCTGTGCTGACATAAGGCCAGATTCTCTGTTACGGGACCTCTCTCCTCTGCCTGGGTGCCTGGGCCTAAATATGTGACAGTGGCCTGTTCCAGTGGTGGGTGACGTGAAGCCTGATTCTCTGCTATGACATGAAGACTGATTCTGTGCTGACATAAGGCCAGATTCTCTGTTACGGGACCTCTCTCCTCTGCCTGGGTGCCGGGGCCTAAATGTGTGACAGTGGCCTGTTCCAGTGGTGGGTGACGTGAAGCCTGATTCTCTGCTATGACATGAAGACTGATTCTGTGCTGACATAAGGCCAGATTCTCTGTTACGGGACCTCTCTCCTCTGCCTGGGTGCCTGGGCCTAAATGTGTGACAGTGGCCTGTTCCAGTGGTGGGTGACGTGAAGCCTGATTCTCTGCTATGACATGAAGACTGATTCTGTGCTGACATAAGGCCAGATTCTCTGTTACGGGACCTCTCTCCTCTGCCTGGGTGCCTGGGCCTAAATATGTGACAGTGGTCTGTTCCAGTGGTGGGTGACGTGAAGCCTGATTCCCTGCTATGACATGAAGACTGATTCTGCGCTGACATAAGGCCAGATTCTCTGTTACGGGACCTCTCTCCTCTGCCTGGGTGCCGGGGCCTAAATGTGTGACAGTGGCCTGTTCCAGTGGTGGGTGACGTGAAGCCTGATTCTCTGCTATGACATGAAGACAGATTCTGTGCTGACATAAGGCCAGATTCTCTGTTACGGGACCTCTCTGCTCTGTCTGGGTGCCGGGGCCTAAATATGTGACAGTGGCCTGTTCCAGTGGTGGGTGACGTGAAGCCTGATTCTCTGCTATGACATGAAGACTGATTCTGTGCTGACATAAGGCCAGATTCTCTGTTACGGGACCTCTCTCCTCTGCCTGGGTGCCGGGGCCTAAATGTGTGACAGTGGCCTGTTCCAGTGGTGGGTGACGTGAAGCCTGATTCTCTGCTATGACATGAAGACTGATTCTGTGCTGACATAAGGCCAGATTCTCTGTTACGGGACCTCTCTCCTCTGCCTGGGTGCCTGGGCCTAAATGTGTGACAGTGGCCTGTTCCAGTGGTGGGTGACGTGAAGCCTGATTCTCTGCTATGACATGAAGACTGATTCTGTGCTGACATAAGGCCAGATTCTCTGTTACGGGACCTCTCTCCTCTGTCACATATTTAGGCCCAGGCACCCAGGCAGAGGAGAGAGGTCCCGTAACAGAGAATCTGGCCTTATGTCAGCACAGAATCAGTCTTCATGTCATAGCAGAGAATCAGGCTTCACGTCACCCACCACTGGAACAGGCCACTGCCTGGGTGCCTGGGCCTAAATATGTGACAGTGGCCTGTTCCAGTGGTGGGTGACGTGAAGCCTGATTCTCTGCTATGACATGAAGACTGATTCTGTGCTGACATAAGGCCAGATTCTCTGTTACGGGACCTCTCTCCTCTGCCTGGGTGCCTGGGCCTAAATATGTGACAGTGGCCTGTTCCAGTGGTGGGTGACGTGAAGCCTGATTCTCTGCTATGACATGAAGACTGATTCTGTGCTGACATAAGGCCAGATTCTCTGTTACGGGACCTCTCTCCTCTGCCTGGGTGCCGGGGCCTAAATGTGTGACAGTGGCCTGTTCCAGTGGTGGGTGACGTGAAGCCTGATTCTCTGCTATGACATGAAGACTGATTCTGTGCTGACATAAGGCCAGATTCTCTGTTACGGGACCTCTCTCCTCTGCCTGGGTGCCTGGGCCTAAATGTGTGACAGTGGCCTGTTCCAGTGGTGGGTGACGTGAAGCCTGATTCTCTGCTATGACATGAAGACTGATTCTGTGCTGACATAAGGCCAGATTCTCTGTTACGGGACCTCTCTCCTCTGCCTGGGTGCCTGGGCCTAAATATGTGACAGTGGCCTGTTCCAGTGGTGGGTGACGTGAAGCCTGATTCCCTGCTATGACATGAAGACTGATTCTGCGCTGACATAAGGCCAGATTCTCTGTTACGGGACCTCTCTCCTCTGCCTGGGTGCCGGGGCCTAAATGTGTGACAGTGGCCTGTTCCAGTGGTGGGTGACGTGAAGCCTGATTCTCTGCTATGACATGAAGACAGATTCTGTGCTGACATAAGGCCAGATTCTCTGTTACGGGACCTCTCTGCTCTGTCTGGGTGCCGGGGCCTAAATATGTGACAGTGGCCTGTTCCAGTGGTGGGTGACGTGAAGCCTGATTCTCTGCTATGACATGAAGACTGATTCTGTGCTGACATAAGGCCAGATTCTCTGTTACGGGACCTCTCTCCTCTGTCTGGGTGCCGGGGCCTAAATATTTGACAGTGGCCTGTTCCAGTGGTGGGTGACGTGAAGCCTGATTCTCTGCTATGACATGAAGACAGATTCTGTGCTGACTTAAGGCCAGATTCTCTGTTACGGGACCTCTCTCCTCTGTCTGGGTGCCGGGGCCTAAATATGTGACAGTGGCCTGTTCCAGTGGTGGGTGACGTGAAGCCTGATTCTCTGCTATGACATGAAGACTGATTCTGCGCTGACATGAAGCCAGATTCTCTGCTATGGCATGAAGAGACTGATTCTCTGCTGACATGAAGCCAGATTCTTTGCTATGGCATGAAGAGACTAATTCTCTGCTGACGTTAAGCCAGATTCTCTGCTATGGGACCTCTGTCCAATTGATATTGGTTAATTTTTATTTTTTTAATTTTTATTTTAATTCATTTCCCTATCCACATTTGTTTGCAGGGGATTTACCTACATGTTGCTGCCTTTTCCAGCCCTCTAGCTCTTTCCTGGGCTGTTTTACAGCCTTTTTAGTGCCCAAAAGTTCGGGTCCCCATTGACTTCAATGGGGTTCGGGTTCGGGACGAAGTTCGGGTCGGGTTCGGATCCCGAACCCGAACATTTCCGGGAAGTTCGGCCGAACTTCTCGAACCCGAACATCCAGGTGTTCGCTCAACTCTATTAAAGATCAGACCTAATCGCCATGGTGCACTCTTTATGCATCAGGATAGGTTGCCTTTGACCAAATACCAGTTCAATTTTATTCTCAAATCTTGTACCACCCAACTAGGATTTTCCAATCTTAAAATTTCATCCCATTCCTTTAGAATAGGAGCAGCAACTTTTGTTGCACAAATTGGTCTTGACCACAACATAATAAAAAAAAACTAGGTAGATGGAGCTCCAGTAGATATAAAATTTACATTCGCCCAGAATTAATTTTTCATTAATTTTATTTTAGGTTCAAAGAAAATAATTTGGATTCTTGGAAATTCATTAATTTCTTTAGCAAAAAGAAGATCCACCATAAGAATCAATTCAGGAAATCTTGGATTCCCAGAAGAATATATTATTCTGTGGAAAGTAGTTGAAAATGTAAGAATCAGTAACTTAATCTCGGAATGTAAATGTCTTTTATCAAAATGGCCAAAACCTAATCTCCTAATTTTGCAAGTTAATTCTCATGATCTAGGTAGAATCAAAACACATAAACTAATTTTCGAAATGAAAGAAGCTATTCGACAGATTCACCACTTACTTTCAAAAACAACCTTAGTTTTCTCCGACATCATCCCAAAATGTTCCGGGTCCTTCAAGGAATTAGCCTTCCTGGAAAAATAAGAAAAAGAGTGAATAAACAAATAGAAAAGTTTATGTTCTCAATGTTTTCATCTGTGAAAATTCTTACCGTCATGTTGAGTTAGAAGGATTTGTTAGGGGTCTTTATCAACCACACAGAGATTTCCTTTCAGACATTGGTTGTGACATATTCAATTTGGATCTTCAAAACATGGTAGAAAAATTTTACATTTAATAATTTATAGGTATGCAATGTTTTTTGCCATTTCGCTACGCGTTATGGCGGTTGCTCAATACAGTGTACTAATGATATAATTAATTTAATTGAGTTAATTTATTGATGTTGGTTTATTAGTTACAATTTATTAATTATCTAGTAAACATACCGTATTTTTCACCCCATAAGACGCACTTTTCCCCCCAAAAAATTGGGGGAAAATGCTCCTGCATCCTGTGGGGCGAATGCTGACATTTTTACATCGCAGGCTGAGCGAGCGGGGAGGGACTGGGAGGAGGAGCTGGGGGCCGGCAATTGCAGCTCCAGTGCTGCACTATACAAATATAAAATGTCTCATTCATATTAAAAGTGATTAAACATGCCCGCCCCACTTTTAATATTACCGTACACCCTAACAGCTTCTGTAGAATGCAGGCAGGTCAGGCGGGCGGCAGCCTAACTCCCTGATGTCACGTGCCTGTGCCGCCTACTTTATGAATAAAGCAGGCGGCGCAGGCACGTGACGTAATAAGCATTGCAGCCTTTATTAATTAATCAATCAATAAATAAATAATTTATCATCATTATTTATGTGTGGCGTTTTATTAATATTACTAACTCGATGGTGAATATGTCATCATGCCTCTTTATCGACTCAAGCACATTTTCCCCTTCATGGTTTACCAACATAGTAGATCCTGTGGAGAAAACAACTCTCTGCAAGGTTTTAAGACCCATATTAGAATATGGACAAGAACAACCTAGAATCATTGGTCATATGGCCGTTTACACACAGATCTTTTGTTATACATACCAACTATTGGTCTGATTGGACATAAATTGGTCAGATAATCTCTTGGTGAAATACAGACCTTAGAGTGGTCTAATTGACATGCCATAAAAGTTAAAGGGGTTATCCAAACCCTGAAATGCCTGGGCCCCTCACACACAATGTACTTACCTTGCTCCCCATCACCCGCGTCTTCTGATGCCCACACAGCAGCAGCTGCATCTCCCCATCCCGTGGATGAAAACATCAGGCATCGGGGGGGGGGGGCTTTTGGAGTCAATAGCAGTCCGCGATGCTAGGGAGGCTCGTCCCCATCTGCTATTGGCTGCCCCCACCACTGACTCCGGATGTTTTCATCCGCAAGATGAGGAGATGCAGCAGCGAGGTAAGTACATTGTGTGTGAGGGGTCCGGGCAAATGGGGGGGGGGGGGCATTTTAGGGGTTGGATAACCCCTTTAATTAAAGGAAAACCTTATTAGCTCTCTAATCCACATCAGTGATACACATTGTCTATAGATGCCAATTTATGAACCACTCCGTGCATATTGTACTCTACACTGGACTACTGTATATGCTGTATGGAATTAGGACAGTCTCGTATGTAATCACAAACGTGTTGGCACGTTTACTATAACATTACCTGCTGTTTTATGGCAGCAATAGCTATGGGTGCATAACTGCTATGTGTGAAGATTGATATAATGATGTATATGGTTTGTCTTGGATGTCTACTTGCTATGTGATCTTGTCCATATTGTGGGCATATTATATAGCATGCACATGGTTTTCCTCTTTTTTTGCTGTGTATTGTCTTTACCTTTCCTTTTGGGATCCAGTTCTACATTGTAATGTAAATATCCTGTAATTTTATGCTCTGAAATGGCTGAGAGTTTATGCGGAAATATGAAGCATGCAGAAAGCCCAGTGCATGATCATCCAATGCTTTCTGCATTCAAGGGATATCTGAATTCTGCTATATTATCAATGGAGCAGCTGTAGTCATTCAGGAGTTAACATGTGGACGTGCTTTTCAGGGCAACACTTCCCCACAGCATTAGACTATTAACAATTCTGTAGGATTAAGGAAAAGAATAACGTAACAAAGTAAAAGCTCCAACCAAACCCTCCCTTTTATCTTCAGATTAACCTTAAGACGGAAGTGTTTTCCTGTTTTGCTGCATCTGACTGCAAGCTCATAGGGGGAGAGGTGTCACACATCAACTCCGAGCCCCTTCCATAATGCATAAGATGACACACGTGTGACTGCAGCCTTATATGGAGCGGTTGGGAATTCTCTCCAGCCCACCGCTTGTTTGTGGGTTTTGTGAGGGGGTGGAGAGAGGGCGATGTGCTATCCTACGCTCAATAAGACAAGCGCTTTTCTGAGCCATCATCACAGGGAGTGAAATGATTGCTTGCCTTATGTGGGAGATGAAAGCAAATCCCACCCCGTTGATGCACTATGGAAACTACGCTCATTCAAAACAGATGACTTCAATAGAGCTCAATGCAAGGAAAAATAGAGGGAACACAAGCATGTGTCATAACAAGATCCCACAAGCTACACTGTGATCTAATAGGGTGTGTAGCTCTATGCCTCGCAGGTGTGTGATGTATCTGATACAGGCCCATCAATGTATCACAGTACAAATACACTGTATAGCAGTTCTGCAGTGCAGACCTGCGGATGTATATTCGTTGTACTGCTCTGCCGCAATTGTAAAGGCGACCATACACCTTCAATAGCTGCCAGCCACTGAAAGCTATAGGTAGGTTCTTGGAGGAGGTTTGGATGCCGATTTTCCTGCAGGTTTTTTCATCCAAACCCAAACATGTATTCCAAAGGAATAGGAAATATGAAGGAAGGGCTTGCACTTCTCCTTTCTTGCGGATCCATTTCTGTATTTGCCTGAAAAACCTGCAGGAAAATATGATGCAGACTGCAAATTGGCATGGTATTAAAAAGCAGGAAGTTTTTTTTTTTATCTTTATTCCTATTTTTATCTGTATTGCTGTTTTTATATGCCTTAATACCATCACTACTTCTGCTACTATTTGATTAGCTGTGAATAATATATTTTAGTCATATTATTAATAAATCCTATACCTACTATCATCCACTGTTCTCACTGCTATTGAGAGTGCCCCACTGTTATCCACTATTATTCTCTTCTTTCAGATTGGGTGTCATCTGTTAGTGGGTGCACCTCACGTTGTTCCCTAGTCACTCTTGTGCGTCATATCCCTTTTATTCATTAAAAAGCAGGAAGTGCTCAACCCCATATGCAGTGGTGCATCTATACCGGGGGGGGGCAGATCCTGCACTTGTGGTCCGCTGCTAATGGCAATCCCCAGCAAAAATGCATACAATGGAGGATGCCTGCAGCGGACCACAAGTACCACAATGGACACCCTACACAGGATAGCAAATGTGTGGATGTGATAAACAGTATATATGATATAACAAAAACAAAGACAGGTGCACTCTGCGGTCTTACTAAGCCCTCAAACTGGTGTTAAAATTGAGAGATTAGCCAACATGTCCTACGTGAGGACATGTCTGAGCCCGAGCACCGCGCCAAGGTTTCTCAAGTAGCTCGGGATCTAACGCTAAACCTACCTGGGCCGTATGGGCAATACCAGGAGCCAGTTGGCGAATTACAGGAGCGCAAGGTCCGACTCAAAGCAATCTCCTAGTAACCTCCAGCATGTGACCATGCATACAATGGGAGGAGGCAGAGAGCTCTGAGCCCCACCCAAGACTGGCTGATATAGCCCGGGCCTCACATGTGCACCAGAATGCTGCCTGTAGATGGAAATAAAGGCACATTCAGACTAGGAGTTTCTACACCTCCAAAAAATTCATCTGATCCATCCCACTCCTGTAATTCGCCCACTGGCTCCTGGTATTGCCCATACGGCCCAGGTAGGTTTAGCGTTAGGTCCCGAGCTACTTGAGGAACCTTGGCGCGGTGCTCGGGCTCAGACATGTCCTACACCGTAGGATATGTTGGCTAATCTTTAAATTCTAACACCAGTTTGAGGGTTTAGTAAGACGGCAGAGTGCACCTGTCTTTGTTTTTGTTATATCATAAAATCTGATGCAGAACCTTCTCCAAAAAACTTGGTGGGGGAGAATTATCAAATCACTGGTGTAAAAAAAACTGGTTTAGTTGCCCATAGCAACCAATCAGATTCCACCTTTAGAGATCCTTTAGAAAATAAAAAGGTGGAATCTGACTGGTTGCTATGGGCAACTAAACCAGTTTTTCTTTACACCAATTTTGATCAATTTCCCCCAGTGTGAACTTACCCTCAGACCAGGGAAACACGTGACAGAAAATCCAGCTGAATATTCTACGGATTTTGCTGCGTTTCCTCAGCAAAAACTGTACGAAGAACAACAACAAAACCGCATCGGATTGCACCATCTACATTGGAAAGGGTGGCATCAGCAAGACAAATCTGCTGTATAAATGGACATGCTGCAGATTTCAAATACGCAATAACGCAGCTTTTCTGCTGTGTTGGTTTTTTTCGCAGCATGTGGATGAGAATTCAGAGATTTTCATTCACTTTGCTGGTACTGTACAATGCTGTGGATTTGCCACAAGTCAGTCATGTGTGAACCCAGCCTACCTCTCCTGACTCACCAATACACATACACACTTGGCTTGTTTTGTGTTTTCCAAAAAGGGAGAGGAGAAAGAGGCTGCCAGACAGCTCTGGTGACTTACCTCGCAGGAGAACATAAGGATTGGGAGAAAGAATTGAATTCACCAGATCCTACAGTACTTCCTCCCTGGACATCATTTGTTGGGGAAGCTGCCCATACAACTAGATTGTTGGCTGCTAAAAACTGAAGGTTTGGTCAACAATACACTAATGTATATTAGCGCTATAAAGCAAAATAATAGACTATGATAAGGCAATGCAACCAGGGTTCACCCGACCCAGCGACACATGACACGAAGGTGATGGTCACAACTTTATTAGATCATTTCTGTATTCTTCAAATAGGACCTCAAAAAACAAACACAAGGGGGCAGATTTATCATACCTTCACTCCAGAATTCTGACTTCAAAAAGTTGAAAAATAGGGCTTTTGTGGCTTTTTTCACTTGCTTGTGCAAAAATGTTGGACTTTTTGCAGTTTTACACCACTGCCCTTTTGGCCACTAATACAAACAAAAAAACTAACGGGAGGGTGGGCAACCCACATTTCAGTCTGTCCTAAGCTCCATCCCCTCAATCCCAAACCAATTGCCAACATCCTAACTCAAAACCACATCCCACTAGTAAACCCTTCCTAGCCTGAGCTCATTATGAGCACCCTATGCCCAGTTTTATATTAGAAATTGTGAATTGTAGCATAACTATGTAATTTGCAAGGTTTTATTGTTTTGTTTTCAGCTGGTTAAATGAAGACATGGACATTTTTAGGACTGCTAAGGACTGGACAAGTAGTTCCCTAAATACTTACTGCCCAACTATGAGTGGGATGGATCAGATAAGACAGCAGGGAAGATACGTTCACCTTGAGATCCCCTCTATTATGCCTTATGCACATAAGCATATCTGGGATCCATATTATGCGGATACCAAATATAACGGTAAGATACATCAGATGGGTGCAGTCCATACATCGGATACCATACACCGAGCCGACATTTCCTCTAATTCATTTTAAAGGGTTTTCTAAGATTTTTTTTTTTTTTTACTAATGCACTCTGCGGTCTTACTAAACCCTCAAACTGATTTTAAAATTGAGAGATTAGCCAACATGTCCTATGGTGTAGGACATGTCTGAGCCCGAGCACCGCGCCAAGGTTTCTCAAGTAGCTCGGGACCTAACACTCACCTACCTGTGCCATGTGGGCAATACCAGGAGCCAGTGGGCAAATTACAGGAGCATGAGGCCGACTCACAAACAACTCAACAGTTACCTCCAGCATGTAACCATGCTAGCAATGGGAGGAGGGAGGAGTCTGCAAGTCCCACTCAAGACTCACTGGTATGGCCCAGGCCTCACAGGTGCACCTAAATGTAGCCTGTAGATGGAAAGCAGGCACATTTAAATTGGAGTTTATACACCTCCAGGCATCTCTATATATACAAACTGAAAAGAATGGCCTGGTATTAAACAGGCAGGAAGTGCTCAAACCCACATGCAGTTGTGCATATATATACAGGGGAGCAAATCCTGCACTTGTGGCCCGTTGCTAATGACGATCCCCAGCAAAAATGCATACAGTGGAGGATGCCCACAGCGAACAATGAAGATGTAGTGAACATCTGGATTAAGGTAGCAAGAGAGATAGAAACCAAAGGTTGGAAGCCACAAGTTTACAGGGGAAAGTTGTACTACAAACCCCCTGAAGAGGAAACTGAAAAGGTTAAATCTGGAGGTCCACCACCTTACAATCCTTCAAGGGCGCATGCCTCTTCCACGGCCCCTGCACAGGGACCGGAGGGATGGATATGCAGGACCTGCGGGAATCAGAATTCAGATTGGACTGAAACCTGCAGAGCGTGTGGTGCCCCCAGATACCGTACTGGATCATATCCAGCTCTATTGAGAACAGGGAGGATACCACAGGTCCCTCAGGCGCCCACCGCCGATGGAGCTGGTGGTGGAGATGGCCAAGACGGCCAACAGGCAGCACTACCTCCTCAGGCTCCCCATTATTTTCAACAGCACCTTATACAGTATGTTCCATGGAGTCCTAAGGACCAACTGGGACTACTGTCAAGGATACCTGACCCACTGACGCGACCCATGCCTACATACCGAATGTTACAACAGATACAGGCAACTAACAGAGAAACATGGGCAGACTTAAATGACTTGGTAGCCCTGAAGTTAGGGGAGGCACAGTATAGCTCGGTTAAGAATACCCTAGAGGGCGACAGAGTAAAAAATGACCCAAATGTGGCCTGGAGGTATTGAGAGTAGAAAAGAGACAGTAGCGACGTATGCAGCTGGACTGCGGACGATTACAGGATGCGATTCAAATGGAGAACTGAGTGTGGAAACTTGCTCGGTGCAGCGCAGAGGAAGTATTATGTCTTGCCTGTTTGTGTATCTGTGTGACCTGTTGCCCGGTAAATATGTCGCAGAACCCGTAGGAACTCTGTTTGCTGAGATAGAGAACATATGGAGACGGAAAGCTGAGTATGAGGGGAGAATGCAGGGGCTGCTTGCAGCTGCGGGGGAGTGACGTCACGGCATTGGAATGTGTGATAGCGAGAACACTGTCTGCAATTTTAAGATAAAATAACAAGGCAATGTTTGTGAGGTACTTAGTGTGAGTGTATGGAGCTCCAGAAAATTTTATTTGTTAATAAGTTCAAAGACTTGTATGTGTGTTAATGTATGGGAAATATTTCTTTATGTCTGTGTGAGCGAAATCAGCTTTACTGATGGAATCATCACATAAACACAGGGAGATGTGTGCTCTGGTTTACTTTACTTTATTCTGGATATATATAAAAAACAAACATAAAAACAATGATGAACAGACATAAAGAAACTCACTATGTCTCTGGTTACTGTGTATCTTAAGTCAGGATGTCAGCCCCCTCGAGTGTAGCAGTACCCCGTCCCCCTCCCCCCTAAGTCATGCCCAGACTCAGAAGCATGGTGAACATCAACGCCCAATGGCATACTTCTCAGCTAGATTAGATCCTGTTGCTCGAGGCGCCCCCTCCTGCGTCAGGGCAGTCGCAGCAGTGCAGGCAATGATTGAAAAAGCCTCAGAAGTAGTGTTGGACTACCCAGTGATTGTGCAAACTCCCCATGACATACAGGGCATTCTCACATAGGTGCAACCAAAACATATTTTTATGGCTAGACAACTCAGACTCCAACGTGCACTCCTCATGCCAGACAATATTTCTTTCACAAGATGTACTACTCTGAATCCTGCTACTTTGTTACCAATCAGATTCAGAAATGAGGGGGGGGGGTAGCACAGGTAACCTTTTGTCTGATTTAGCTGAAAATAATCCTCATGATTGTATACAGTTAATGCAGCAAGAAACTTCTGGATTTTCTCAAGTGCATGAAAAACCTCTTGATAACCCTGATGTTGAGTATTTTGTAGATGAAAGCAGGTTTATAGGAGAAGATGGCCGGTTCTACACTGGATATGCAGTGGTCACACAGCATGGGGTAGCCGTTGCTGAACCACTCCCTCCGCACATGTCTGCGTAGGAGGCAGAGTTGAAGGCACTCACTGAGTTGTGCAATATGGCTGAAGGGAAGAAGGTGAACATCTACATGGATTCCAGGTATGCTTTTGGTATTGCACATGACTATGGACCCATATGGCGGGCTAGAGACTTTTTGACTTCTGCAGGTCAGCCCATTAAAAACAAAGACTCTGTGCTTGAACTAATGAACTCTTTACTGTTGCCAGAAGAAATTGCTATTGTGAAAGTAAAGGCTCACACAAGGTGTACCACAGCAGAGGTAAAAGCCAGTGACAGAGCTGATAAGGCAGCCAAGCTAGCTGTGCTCCTGCTACTGAATGCTGATGCCACCCCGGTAAGAGCCTTAAAACCTGTGAATATATCCAAAGAAACTCTGATCAAATTGCCTGAGCAGGCCCCACCTGAAGAAAAAGAACTATGGACTAAACAAGGGGCTGGGCCAGATGACCAAGGACTATGGAGAAACAAAGACAGAATTTGTCTACCACGCCCTCTGTACCCAGCTATGGCTCAGCAAGCCCATGGGCCCACACACCTGTCGAAAGGTGCCATGGTAAGTGTTGGAAATGAAAGGTGGATTGCTCCGGGGTTTTCTGCAGTAGCCGCTCGATTTGTACAAGGATGTATGGTCTGTGCATTGAAAAACCCCGGCCAAGTGGTGAAGACTCCAAGCAAGCACACCCCCAGGCCACTTTACCCATTTCAGAGACTGCAGATAGACTACATACAAGTACCAAAGGTAGGAGTGTATGAGTTTGTTCTTGTGTGTGTTGATCTCTTTTCAGGTTGGCAGGAAGCCTTCCCAATAGCCAAAGCCAGTGCCAAGAACACTGCAAAGAAACTGGTCAGTGAACTGATATGCAGGTATGGTGTTCCTGAAGTTATTGAGTAAGACAGAGGTTCCCACATTACAGGTGAAGTGATGAGAGAGGTTATGCAAGCATTAGGGGTGACCCAAGCCTTTCATACAGCTTACAATCCCCGGTAGTGGCCGAGTTGAGTGCCTGAATGGCACATTGAAACTGAAAATACAGAAGGCCATGCAGGAGACCCAGAGGCCCTGGACAAAGTGTTTGCCTCTAGCCTTATATTCCATAAGAACCATTCCAAACAAAAATACAGGGTTATCCCCATTTGAGGTATTGTTTGGCAGTGCCCCAAGGCTAGGATTGTATTTTCCTCAACAGTTGCAGACTGATAGTATGGTCAATTACATGAAGGCCCTTACTGAAAGGTTAGATCACACTCATAAACAATTGTTTGCTTCCATTCCAGACCCTTATTCAGTAGAAGGCACACACAGTCTTGAGCCTGGAGATTGGGGGGTGATAAAGAGGCAAGTGAGGAAAACCTTTGAGCCCAGATTTGATGGTCCCTTCCAAGTCCTGTTGAAAACTGCAACCTCTGTAAAGGTGTAAGGAAAGCCTAACTGGATTCACGCCTCACATTGCAAAAAAAGTGCCCAACCCGGAGGATGGAAATCCTTGCACTGCTACTCCTAGGTCTGAGCATTCAAGCTCTACATGTGAACCTAAAAAGTGACTGGGAAAATGCCCTTATTAGGCATCATCAGGTCATGTTAAAAAATATGACAGATGCGGACAATTATAAAAACTGTTGGATCTGAACTCACAGTCCTGTGAGTTCAAAGACTATGCCTTATTTAGCAATTCTGGTACCGTGGTTAGAACTTGCTGACATAAATTGTAGAGACTTCTTATCTATCTGAAGACCAGAAAATGAAAGTTTTAAGTTTAACTCCACTGACTACCTAGATGACCAAATATGGGATGTGTTAGGCCTTGTAAACCAAACTAATGATGTGCAATTTCAGTTAATCATAGTTACTAACCAGCATACTCTAGTTTTAGTCTATCTTACTGCTAAGGAAGGAGGAATGTGTCAAATAATAGGATCTGCTTGTTGTCATTATAAGGTAACCTTCAAGTAAGAGCAGGTATTGAAAAGATGAAAGAAATTAGAGATAAATGGATGGATGCACATAGTGCTGACAAGGACTCTTGTTAGTCAGATACCTTCTCTTTCTTGAATCCAGCAAACTGGTTTAAAAATGTTGGTGGGTGTCTTATGGGTATAGTACAGGGAATAATACAGATTTTGTTGATTGTTGCAGTCATTTACATTGTAATTAAGCTCACATTGATGTGCTTGAGCAGAGTGTGTAACAGGAACAAAGGTAGAAAAGACTATGAGACATATTGAGATGCTCCATCAAACAGGTGCAGATATGCAGAATCTGGGAAACCAGCAGCAAGGGGAATATTCGGTTGAAGTATGTGTATATGACACCTGTGGTGAGTGAATATCTCATAATAGGGGAATTATGAGGGATAAGACTCCATGGTGTGTCCTGAGCCTCCATGTTTGTATTTTATACTGCCATTTTACATTAATGAACTGTGAGCTTCTTGTGGAAAGTTACTGTAACTTCAAGGTCACGCCTAGCTCCCAGCAACGCTCGTTAGAAAGGAATCTTAACAAGCGTCAGGAGTACTAGTATGTAGCTAGCACCCACAGTTAAGATAAAGGAGACGGTCTAGGCGCATAGCGAAGAAGATGCACATTTCAGATTGTGTTTTTAATGAGTTAATGATGTAAATGTCACGGACGTTCCCGTGGCAGGTACCAGGAGATCAGAGAGACTGGCAACTCGTGGGTTAAATTGACAAGTTCACTGTGGATCTTATTGTGTCTGTGTTTTGGTGAATGCCACACCCCTTGCTTCAGGTGTTCCTTGTTGGTAAACTACCTCTCTCATAAGTAGCAGTTTCTCACTCTTGGAGGTGCGGTTTATAGATTTTCTTCCTGCCTTCTAACTAGCTGGTCGGTTGTACTCTGTGGTGCTTCTGGAGTTGCCAGTTTTCTACTTTCAGATAAGCCTTGTCTGTTCTTATTGTTTTGTGTTTGTTATATTCCTTGTTCTTTGTATCTGGGCCTGAGACAGAAACTTCCATTCGTCCATCTGGGGAGGAATGGGTTGTCTCTGGTCCTAATCTCATTCCAGGGCCTTATAGGGATATAAGGGCCTAGGTACACAGCATATGAATATTCCTACCTTCAAGGTCTATTCATATTGATAGGGACCCGTCCGCGAAAGCCACCTTGACGCCTGGTGGATGGGCCCGACACAAGTTTGATCAAAATGTGCGCTAACAGCTTCCATTGATCCAAATAGTAGGTATAGTACCACTTGAATTTAGAATGATCCCCATTTCTCAGCTTTACTGCTTATATGTGTGTGCAGCCATTATTTATTTATTTATTATGTTTGCCTTATGGATGTGCACCCATGACTATGATTATGAATAAGAATATGGCAGTCTAAATTTTGACCTGTTCCTTCCCTAGTTTCTAGGCCGTTACTGTTCCCCTTCCCTCCAGTGTTTAGTGTGGAGCTTTTCCCCCACTGATCGTGACAGTAAATGTTTGACCAAATGTTTGGAAATTATCCAGAAAATTGCTTTATTAACCTCTGCTTTCTTTAATAAAGTTTACAAAACTCTTGATACACAGCTCTATGCCTGTGTTAGTTTTTCTCTATGGATATCCATAACTTCTAATTTGGAGTCCACCGTTCATCCGGCATTGGGGTATTTGCCCCAAAATGAGCACAAAGCCCTGCTGGACCCAGCGAGCCCATGTTCTACATTTTTGATAACTGACGCTGCACTGCTGTAGGGGAAATGTGCAAGCCCTGGCAGTTTCCCTGGCAATAACATCTAATGGATGGGGGTTTCTGGTCTAGTGAAGGTTCCTCTAAAGGGTTACAGCCTGAGTGTTCCCAGAGATACTATGTGCAGAATAGTACTAGCTGTCTGATGGGAGAAGTATGACTCATTGTTATCCTGGTAAACAAGCAGGGAGCCTCCTATGTACATTTGTTTACAGCCTGCAATGCTGAACACGTCTTTCCCAAAGTCCTTTCACCAGGACCGCAGCTGCGGAATACAGTGCCGCTCTGCACAGAGGACATACAGACCCATATACAGGGCATATAGCGGCAGCTATAGCTTCTACTCTCTGGGTGGTATTCTGGCACATGATGCTACACAACAAGCCCTGATTAATGAGGTGCTCCCCTCACCTCTCAGCGTAGTGAAGGAGGAGGGGAATCATACTCATCATCCCTACTACTGAGCGTTAACCGCTCACACGCCAGAGGGCTGCTGCTTTGCAGCATACACGTGATTCACTGCAGAGTATGCTCACCCAGGCAGCAGGCATATACCTACATAGCGCCAGGGTGCAGACAGCCCACAGCCCCGCAGTGCCTGCCTGCGCCATACTCCTCCCCAGCGCCACAAGGGTTAAAGGGGAGACTCAGGCGCCCTGGGGATGACTGCAGAGAGGGGTGACACTGGATTATCCATTGCATGCAGTCATCACAGCACTGATTCCCAACACTACACACATCATGGTCACGATGCGTGACACATCAATAGATCGTCCTGCGTCCCCCTCTAATGAGTCACTCATACATAATGTACAGTAAATGGGAGGAAGGGGACCACACGGCAAACTTGACAGCTCAGCCTGTGAGGTGGGGGGTGGGTAGGAGGGGATGGAAGTAGTCCCAGGGCGGGCTGCAGCTTCACAAACACACTGTCTGCACATTCAGCCCCTCCCCCGCTGTCATATATGGTGCGCTCTTTCCTGTAGTAGTGAATCCGTATGCGAGACTCTGCTAATGGAAGGACGCGCCCCTGGCCCTGAGCCCTCCCTGTCTTGTCCTTTAGCACACTAGGATTTACCTTGCTTTATATGAGAATGATGGGGCCCCGTGGGCTAAAGGACCAGTGGTTCAATGGACTTCTTGATGTTGCAGTGAAGTCAAATGATGCGATTTCTCTGCGGGTCGAGTGCGATTTAGGATTGGCAACCTTAAAAAAATAAAAAAAATTAAAAACATGATTGCCACTCGCAATAGCGGGACGAAAATTCAGCAGCTTTGGGTTTTTGCAATAGTCACATCATGTGTTGTAACACGACTACATGCACAATCATTACAGGCTCATGTCCGCGAGCGTGAGGGCCCAGTGCTGGTGCCGCGGATGGCAACATACCACCCATTGAATTGAATGGATTTGCAATCCGCAAAATACGGCCAAAGACAGAACATGTTCTATCTTTTTACGTTGCGGGGGCAGGGATGGGAAGCCCATGGAAGCGCTTCGTAGGGCTTCCGATCCACGCTTTCGTTACGCAAAAGATAGAAGTCCTATCTTCGGTCATATGTAGCAGATTGATGACCCATTCATGTCAATGAGTCCGCATCCGCACCATGGAGTGTGCACGGCCAGTGCCCATATATTGCGCACCGGCCGTTTAGGATCCGCAATATGGGCACTGAGCCAGTATGCTCGTGGGCATGAGCCCTACCTGTGATGTCGCTCTTCAGGTCCCCGTCCTATAAACTTTCTGATGTATGGGGTTACATACGCTGCTGCAGACATTGGCTGGCCTCAGTGGTGATGTGTCCCACAAGCAGCATGTGAGGCAGCAGCGGTGTGCTGCTTGAGGACATATCACTCCTGAGACCAGTCATTGGCTGCAGTGGCGCACATGACCCTGTCAGTCGATAGGTTTATAGGACAGAGTCCTGAATGCCGCTGAGGTGATCCGGACAGGAGAAGTGGAGAGCTGCTGAGCGTGAGGTTTTCAACACGTACAACATGCTGCAATGTGTACTGTGCAAGGATGTGTATATATGTGATGTGTACGTTGCAGTGCTGTGTGCTTAACGTGTACTGTCTGTGCAGAGCTGTGTGCTTAACGTGTACTGTCTGTGCAGAGCTGTGTGCTTAACGTGTACTGTCTGTGCAGAGCTGTGTGCTTAACGTGTACTGTCTGTGCAGAGCTGTGTGCTTAACGTGTACTGTCTGTGCAGAGCTGTGTGCTTAACGTGTACTGTCTGTGCAGAGCTGTGTATTTGACAGGTACTACTGTGCAGAGCTGTGTATGTGAAATGTACTACTGTGCAGTGTATGTGAAATGTACTACTGTGCAGTGTATGTGTGTACTACTGTGCAGAGCTGTGTATGTGTGTACTACAGTGCAGTGTATGTGACGTGTACTACAGTGCAGTGTATGTGACGTGTACTACTGTGTAGAGCCGTGTACTAGTGTGCAGTGTATGTGACGTGTACTACTGTGCAGTGCAGTGTATGTGACGTGTACTACTGTGCAGTGTATGTGACGTGTACTACTGTGTAGAGGAGTGTATGTGACGTGTACTACAATGCAGTGTATGTGACGTGTACTACAGTGCATTGTATGTGAAATGTACTACAGTGCAGAGCTGTGTATGTGACGTGTACTACAGTGCAGTGTATGTGACGTGTACTACTGTGTAGAGCAGTGTATGTGACGTGTACTACAGTGCAGTGTATGTGACGTGTACTACAGTGCAGTGTATGTGACGTGTACTACTACAGTGCAGTGTATGTGACGTGTACTACTGTGTAGAGCCGTGTACTACTGTGCAGAGCAGTGTATGTGACGTGTACTACTGTGTAGAGCAGTGTACTACAGTGCAGTGTATGTGACGTGTACTACAGTGCAGTGTATGTGACGTGTACTACTGTGTAGAGCCGTGTACTACTGTGCAGAGCAGTGTATGTGACGTGTACTACTGTGCAGAGCAGTGTATGTGACATGTACTACAGTGCAGTGTATGTGACGTGTACTACTACAGTGCAGTGTATGTGACGTGTACTACTACAGTGCAGTGTATGTGACGTGTTACTACTACAGTGTAGTATATGTGACGTGTTACTACAGTGCATGTGACGTGTACTACAGTGCAGTGTATGTGACGTGTACTACAGTGCAGTGTATGTGACGTGTACTACAGTGCAGTGTATGTGACGTGTACTACAGTGCAGTGTATGTGACGTGTACTGCAGTGTATGTGACGTGTTACTACTACAGTGCAGTGTATGTGACGTGTTACTACTACAGTGCAGTGTATGTGATGTGTACTACAGTGCAGTGTATGTGACGTGTACTACTACAGTGCAGTGTATGTGACGTGTACTACTACAGTGCAGTGTATGTGACGTGTACTACTACAGTGCAGTGTATGTGACGTGTACTACTACAGTGCAGTGTATGTGACGTTTACTACAGTGCAGTGTATGTGACGTGTACTACAGTGCAGTGTATGTGACGTGTACTACAGTGCAGTGTATGTGACGTGTTACTACTACAGTGCAGTGTATGTGACGTGTTACTACTACAGTGCAGTGTATGTGACGTGTACTACTACAGTGCAGTGTATGTGACGTGTACTACAGTGCAGTGTATGTGACGTGTACTACTACAGTGCAGTGTATGTGACGTGTTACTACTACAGTGCAGTGTATGTGACGTGTACTACAGTGCAGTGTATGTGACGTGTACTACTACAGTGCAGTGTATGTGACGTGTACTACTACAGTGCAGTGTATGTGACGTGTACTACTACAGTGCAGTGTATGTGACGTTTACTACAGTGCAGTGTATGTGACGTGTACTACTACAGTGCAGTGTATGTGACGTTTACTACAGTGCAGTGTATGTGACGTGTACTACTACAGTGCAGTGTATGTGACGTGTTACTACTACAGTGCAGTGTATGTGACGTGTTACTACTACAGTGCAGTGTATGTGACGTGTACTACTACAGTGCAGTGTATGTGACGTGTACTACAGTGCAGTGTATGTGACGTGTACTACTACAGTGCAGTGTATGTGACGTGTACTACAGTGCAGTGTATGTGACGTGTACTACAGTGCAGTGTATGTGACGTGTACTACAGTGCAGTGTATGTGACGTGTACTACTACAGTGCAGTGTATGTGACGTGTACTACTACAGTGCAGTGTATGTGACGTGTTACTACTACAGTGCAGTGTATGTGACGTGTACTACAGTGCAGTGTATGTGACGTGTACTACTACAGTGCAGTGTATGTGACGTGTACTACTACAGTGCAGTGTATGTGACGTGTACTACTACAGTGCAGTGTATGTGACGTTTACTACAGTGCAGTGTATGTGACGTGTACTACTACAGTGCAGTGTATGTGACGTGTTACTACTACAGTGCAGTGTATGTGACGTGTTACTACTACAGTGCAGTGTATGTGACGTGTACTACTACAGTGCAGTGTATGTGACGTGTACTACAGTGCAGTGTATGTGACGTGTACTACTACAGTGCAGTGTATGTGACGTGTTACTACTACAGTGCAGTGTATGTGACGTGTACTACAGTGCAGTGTATGTGACGTGTACTACTACAGTGCAGTGTATGTGACGTGTACTACTACAGTGCAGTGTATGTGACGTGTACTACAGTGCAGTGTATGTGACGTGTACTACTACAGTGCAGTGTATGTGACGTGTACTACTACAGTGCAGTGTATGTGACGTGTACTACTACAGTGCAGTGTATGTGACGTGTACTACTACAGTGCAGTGTATGTGACGTGTACTACTACAGTGCAGTGTATGTGACGTGTACTACTACAGTGCAGTGTATGTGACGTGTTACTACAGTGCAGTGTATGTGACGTGTACTACTACAGTGCAGTGTATGTGACGTGTACTACTACAGTGCAGTGTATGTGACGTGTACTACTACAGTGCAGTGTATGTGACGTGTTACTACAGTGCAGTGTATGTGACGTGTACTACTACAGTGCAGTGTATGTGACGTGTACTACTACAGTGCAGTGTATGTGACGTGTACTACTACAGTGCAGTGTATGTGACGTGTACTACTACAGTGCAGTGTATGTGACGTGTACTACTACAGTGCAGTGTATGTGACGTGTACTACTACAGTGCAGTGTATGTGACGTGTTACTACAGTGCAGTGTATGTGACGTGTACTACAGTGCAGTGTATGTGACGTGTACTACAGTGCAGTGTATGTGACGTGTACTGCAGTGTATGTGACGTGTTACTACTACAGTGCAGTGTATGTGACGTGTTACTACTACAGTGCAGTGTATGTGATGTGTACTACAGTGCAGTGTATGTGACGTGTACTACTACAGTGCAGTGTATGTGACGTGTACTACTACAGTGCAGTGTATGTGACGTGTACTACTACAGTGCAGTGTATGTGACGTGTACTACTACAGTGCAGTGTATGTGACGTGTTACTACTACAGTGCAGTGTATGTGACGTGTACTACAGTGCAGTGTATGTGACGTGTACTACAGTGCAGTGTATGTGACGTGTACTACTACAGTGCAGTGTATGTGACGTGTTACTACTACAGTGCAGTGTATGTGACGTGTTACTACTACAGTGCAGTGTATGTGACGTGTACTACTACAGTGCAGTGTATGTGACGTGTTACTACAGTGCAGTGTATGTGACGTGTACTACAGTGCGCACTAGTCCATGTGTGTGACAAACCTAGAGCTGCACAGAGGATACCGCATTGATGCGTTTGCTGACGTTCATGAAGTAACGCACCCTATCACCCGCTCGTGATGCTATTTTCACATAATGAAGGCGTCTAGCAGCAGCACCACAGCCTGACTCCGCCCACACATGATCACATGGTCGTGACATCATGAAAGGTCCTTCAGCCTACTAAGCCCGCCCCCTCCCCTGTGTGTATGTTTTCACTGTCGGTAACTTGGTACGTCACATGTTGTTTTGCTTCTCTACTTCAGTCACTGGATGTGCTGCGCTATTTACACAGCGGCCGAGACCAGGAGAACAGCTCTGTGGCGGGCGGGCGGGCGCTGAGGATCATGGCTGCACCTGACTGGACTGCCGCCTGTTTATTTCACCGCTGCACTTCTGGAGTAAAGTGCGTCTGAGGCGATGTCCGCCGCTTACACCATGTTCCTGCGTAGCTGAGTGCTGCCCCTGGTCGTGTGTACACAGCGCGGTAATCTACACATCCTTATTATGTCTTCATTCACGTATTTACTGCAGCATTCAGACCACTGCAGGAGAGAGCTGTCCTGTCTGCAGGGTTACAGCGGGCGTCTGCCCATCAGGGATGTGTGTATCCTCATGTGTGAGGTGGATATACACTAGATGTATGGTGGTGTGTGCATATAGATATATAGTATATGTGTATTATAGATGTATGGTGGGGTGTGCATATAGATATATAGTATATGTGTATTATAGATGTATGGTGGTGTGTGCATATAGATATATAGTATATGTGTATTATAGATGTATGGTGGTGTGTGCATATAGATACATAGTATATGTGTATTATAGATGTATGGTGGGGTGTGCATATAGATATATAGTATATGTGTATTATAGATGTATGGTGGGGTGTGCATATACAGTGTGTGTACATTATAGATGTATGGTGGGGTGTGCATATACAGTGTGTGTACATTATAGATGTATGGTGGGGTGTGCATATACAGTGTGTGTACATTATAGATGTATGGTGGGGTGTGCATATACAGTGTGTGTACATTATAGATGTATGGTGGGGTGTGCATATACAGTGTGTGTACATTATAGATGTATGGTGGGGTGTGCATATACAGTGTGTGTACATTATAGATGTATGGTGGGGTGTGCATATACAGTGTGTGTACATTATAGATGTATGGTGGGGTGTGCATATACAGTGTGTGTACATTATAGATGTATGGTGGGGTGTGCATATAGTATATGTGTATTATAGATGTATGGTGTGTGTGTGTGTGTACATACATAGTATATGTGTGTATTATAGATGTATGGTGGTGTGTGCATATACAGTGTGTGTGTACATACATAGTATATGTGTGTATTATAGATGCATGGTGTGTGTATGTACATTATATGTGTGGATATTACCTGTGTGTATCTATATAGCTCTATATTATGCACACACAGACCTGCAGATTCTTTGAGGAGTGCTGTAAGGTATGTGCATATACAATATATGTGTGTATGTACATTATATGTGTGGACATTACCCGTGTGTATCTATATATCTCTATATGATGCGCACACACACAGACCTGCGCTGTAAGGTCTGTCACTCGTCTTGTGTACACAGCTCAATACTCTACATATCATTACTATGCCTTCATTCAGACATCTCCTTATTTACTGCAGCATTGATATCTCTGTAGTCGTGTGCTGTCCTGTCTAGGAGGTATACATTAAATCTAGTTATAGATTAGTGTGTAGGATGAGTATACACAGTATCTGTAAATAGAAACCTTAATGAGTCACTCATATATAATGTACAATGTGAGATATGTATCTCAGATATTGCTGCATACGTTGTAAGGATTAATAGATGCACCCTCCTCTACGTCTTACTCAAGTCCTTTTTTTTTTTTCTTCTCCCTGTTGAAGGTCAAGGTAGAGCAGGTGGAAATCTACAAACACGTTATCTATCATCATCCCTGCCACTGTACTGCAGCAGCGGCTGAGAAGTGAGGAGAGGATGGCCAGCCCTCCTGTTCCCGGACAGCCAGTTCTGCCCGCTGCTGGCTCTAACCTCAACCACAATAACAACAACAACAGCAGCTATGTAAAGAAGTGTGGCTATCTACGCAAGCAGAAGCATGGCCACAAGCGCTTTTTTGTGCTCAAAGAGCCTGGAGATGGGTGCCCAGCTGCCAGGCTTGAATACTACGAGAGCGAGAAGAAGTGGAGGAGCAAGTCTGCAGCACCCAAAAGGGTAATTTCTCTGGACAATTGTCTTAATATTAACAAAAGGGCAGATGCGAAAAACAAATACCTGATTGCCCTTTACACTCGGGATGAGTATTTTGCAGTGGCGGCAGAGAACGAGCAGGAGCAGGAAAGCTGGTATCGGGCTCTCACAGAGCTGCTTGGCACCGGCAGAGGAGAGCGAGACAGAAATGGCTGTGTAGTTAGCGGAGGATGCTGCTGTTCAGGAAGCACCAGCTGCAGTGCAAACTGCAGCAGCCACCTGACACTGAGTGAGGACCCAAACTATGGACTGATAACACCAGCCAATGCAGCTTACAGAGAGATTTGGCAAGTAAACTTGAAGCCCAGAGGTTTGGGCCAGATTAAAAGTCTGACTGGTGTGCATCGACTTTGCCTGTCTGCAAGAAGCATCAGTTTTGTGCGGCTGAATAGTGAGGCACCCTCGGTCACCCTACAGTTGATGAATATCCGACGTTGTGGTCACTCTGACAACTACTTCTTTGTAGAGGTTGGTCGTTCTGCTTCCACTGGACCAGGGGAGATCTGGATGCAAGTTGAGGACAACGTGGTTGCCCAGAGCATTCATGAGACTATTTTGGAAGCTATGAAGGCCATGAAGGAGTTGGCTGAATTTAGGCCTCGTAGTAAAAGCCAGTCTTCTAGTTCTAACCCTATTACAGTTCCAGGGAGACGTCATCATTCTCGGTTGCCTCCAAGCCAGACAGGACTGTCCAGAAGGACCCGTACAGATTTTCCTCCCTCTTCTTCTAGTGTTCCTATAAATCAATCTTCCCGCCTCCGCACTGCTAGTGAAGGTGATAACTTAAGCCACAGCACAGTCATAAGTAGTCCCTTAAGTCCTAGTATTCTCCGAGCACCACTAAGCCGTTCTCATACAGTAAGCTTGGGTGGTCGCAATGGAAAATTGTTTCCAGCACCAGGACCCCTGCAACACAGTAGGTCCATGTCCATGCCAGTTCCCCAGTCTCCACCATCAGCTGCAAGTCCAATTAGCTTGTCTTCTGGAAGTAGTGGTCATGAGTCTGCCTCTGATCCTCTTATTCCTCAAAGACCTTCTAGTTGCAACGCTTCAGCTTCTGGGTCACCTAGTGACACAGGTTTCTTGTCCTTGGATGAATATAGCTCTAGTCCAGGAGAACTGGCACGTGCATATTTGAGCTGTAGGAGTGGAACTCCAGATTCTGTGTCAGGTACTCCACCCCACTCAGGGGACATGAATGGATACATGTCCATGGATAAACCATTTCCAAGTGGCTGTGCATGTCTTGCTCGGCGATTAGAAAGTTCAGTACTTGAAAAATGCCACCGAAAGAGAACATACTCCTTAACAACCCCAGGAAGACAAAAAGTTACAACTCCTCAACTATCCTCTGCTTCCCTTGATGAGTCTACTCTGATTCGTGCCACATTTAAGGGAAGTCCTAGTCTTTTGTCTTCATCTCCCAAAACATGCCATCCTTATCCAGAGGACTATGCAGATGTGGAGATCGGACGTAATGAAGATGATGGGTACATGCCAATGAGTCATGGGACAGCTACTGTTTCTTCTTCCACAGATTATGTTCCCATGAGCCCAGCTAGTGTGTCTGCACCTCAGCAAATTCTTCACCCACGTTACTCCACAGAGTCCTCTGCAGGGTCTCAGGAGAACTCACCAGACGGTTATATGCCTATGTGGTGTGGTCCAAAAGCACGACCAGTACCTGTGCACCATCGAGTTTCACCTGCAGAGTCGCTATCATTTACTCCCCCTGATTATTTCTTCATGCAGCCTAAAAATAATTGTTCCTGTCAAAATAACACAATGCCATATCAGACTATCAGTCGTGCAGATGCAGAACCATATGTGATGATGAAGTCCCCGGCTTCCTCTTCACCACATGGTCGAGCAGCTCGACCATCCCGACTTGCCTTGCGCACTCTTCCCAGTATGAGTGAGCATCCTCCAGAACCACCTAGCCCACCTGGAGGGGAATATATTCATATATACTTTGGAGAGACAAGGTCCCAAGATAATCTGCCTTTGCCTCCCCCACCTGCTCTTTCAGATTCTACACCTCTGTCTGCTGCTGGAAGTCCATCATCATCTTCGTCTGGGTCAGAGCCTCAGCAATCTCCAATTTCAGACTACATGAATTTGGATTTTGGCCCTCTATCTCCAAAGTCAAAAGTCTCACCAAACTTATGTCCAAACTCTGACTACACGGAAATGAGTCCAAGGAAGTCTCCAACACAATCATCTGTTCCTGTGTCTTCAACAGATAATCAAACATTACCTATAGAAGGCACAGTGTCTGGTGTGCAGCACCTTACTTTGCTCATGGACCAGATAAATGGGGGCTTTAATCTACACAGTCCTCCACCAGATCCTAACAGGGGCGCAAAGGTTATTAGGGCAGACTCACAAGGTGGCCGCCGTCGTCACAGCTCAGAGACCTTCTCTTCTACTACACAAGTGACTCCTGTTTCTCCTTCCTTTGCACATAGTCCGAAGAGACACAGCTCAGCCTCGGTGGAGAATGTGTCCCTAAGACCAGGAGAAACATTAGAGACTGGTGAATGTGGCAGTCCGATGTGCAGGGAAACCTCAGCTGGATTTCAGAACGGACTGAACTACATTGCCATTGAGCTGTCGCCTGAAGATCGAAACTTATTGCTGCTAACACAAGCCTCTTCCAGGGGGCACTTGCCTGCTCTTGGACTTGCCAGTATGGACATTGGATCTTATCCAAGCATAGATTTCCTGGGACATAGGATGAAGGGTGCCACCACTGTCAGAGGTGAGGCCTTACATTTTGTGAATTAATATTGCTAATATGACTGAAGCCAGAGGTTATACAGACCCATTTATACTTTATGTAGCACTTAGGATAAATGGCTCTTTTATTTACTGCTGAAATGATCAGGATGCCTCACATGGTGTGACAGATGTGAGCAGGGTATCGATTATTCCATGTCATAAAACAATACGGCTTGAGGTGATACTATCTCACATGGAATATGCCACCAATGTCAGATTTGGTGGCCCTTACTCTAGAACAGGCATGCTCAACCCACGGCCCTCCAGCTGTTGCAAAACTACAACTCCCAGCATGCCCGAACAGCCTACAGCAGGACATTGTGGGAGTTGTAGTTTAACAACAGCTGGAGGGCCGCAGGTTGAACATGCCTGCTCTAGAACATTCACTTCTATGGGAGTTCTGAAAATAGCAGAGCAAGTGTGCTTGGCTATTTTTGGAAGTCCCATAGAAATGGAGAGCGCACCACACATGCGTGACCGCCGGACATAGCTGAGCCAATGCTCACTCTCATATAAATGAATGGAGGACAGCCATACATGCACAGCTGTTTTCCATTCGCTTTAGATGTCCTCTTCTCGAGATAGGTGCAGGTCCCAAAGGGCAGACGCACCTCTATCTGACATTGGTGGCATATCCTACCCCTTTAATGTGTTTTGAGAGCCCAAACAGTCCGTCATAGTCAGGACACCAAACATACATGCAAGTCTACTTTCACACTGGCGTTTTGGCTTTCTGTTTGTGAGATCCGTTCAGGGCTCTCACAAGCGGTCCAAAACGGATCAGTTTGCATTCTGAATGGATAAGGATCCGCTCAGAATGCATCAGTTTGCCTCCGTTCCGTCTCCATTCCGCTTTGGAGACGAACACCAAAATGCTGCTTGCAGCGTTTGGTGTCCGTCTGACGAAACTGAGCCAAACGGATCCGTTCTGACACACAATGTAAGTCAATGGGGACGGATCCGTTTTCACTGACGCAATCTGGCACAATAGAAAACGGATCCATCTTCTATTGACTTTCAATGGTGTTCAAGACGGATCCGTCTTGGCTATGTTACAGAAAATACAAACGCAGTCCATGACGGATCCGCACAAAACGCGAGTGTGAAAGTAGCCTTAGTTGGTTGGCTGATCCTGCTTAAATTGTTGGGTTTAGCCATATTAATCTAATGTGTGGGCCAGCTTTAGGCCTTACAGGAAGGGTCATCATGTGTGGTTCTTTTCTGAGCCCTAAAGATATTTTTATGCAGGTTCCTTGCACCACTTTGTACTTTTTATTCTTTTAGTTTCAGATTCTGTTTTTATTCAGTTCCAAAGCTAAAAAGCATTCAGGTCTCTGTTTAGAGACATCAAAGCCTTGATGTCGTTTAACCTTTAACCAGATGGTACATAGAGCGTTCTCCCAATAACATGGGAGTGAAAAGGTCGGCCATCACTGTCAGCCGTACTCTTCCCTTTTATTCCCATACATTGCCTCCATACTTGACGAGTAGCTATGGCGTTGTACAAGTTTCTCTCCTACCTTGTGTCTGTTTTCTGGACTAAGTAGGTGGAGGTGTCTTTATGAACATAATCTTATTTCTTGGAGAGACTGCTCACATGATGAGAGTGGTTGTAGCAGTGAGAACCTCCTTTTTGATGGTTACCATTGAATACTTCTTACAGGGTTTGTAGTAGTCATGATTGTCACAAATGACATTGCCGTTTTTTTTTTGGGGGGGGGGGGGGGGAGTTCCTTTCTCTCAGTGAGTGTGTGTCTCACAAGATGAAATTCATGTGTCTGAAACCGGTTTCATAAGCCCCGGAAGTGCCATGTAATCCTCTTTGTAAGGGAAAGGTTAAATAAGCAGAATATTTCCTCTCTGACCACACTTCTGGAGGGGGAAAGTGTGAATGGCTCCTCAGTCTGCGTCCAGCCTTCTACAGTTCCATTGTCGTTGGGATATTGTTTATTCTTCACATTTGTGACTGTCTTCTTTCTGCCGCTCAGAAATTGGTGTTTGGGATTTGCTTGCTTCTGCCGAGCCATTGAAGAGCAGCTTGTCAGAGATTAGCATTGAACGGGGAGGGGTTCATTATTGTTTTGCTTTGTAAAAGGCTCTGGTGAATTGCGTACTAGTCCCTTTTTTTTTTTTTTTTTTCTCCCCCCAAAGGGACGTGCCAGTGGTTTGGTTGTGTAGTAAATAAAGGATCACTGACGTGGAAAAAAATAATAGGAAATATTACGAAATTCTGCATAAACCTCAGAGGAAGATGGAACCTGGCAAATATGGAATTCTGTGTTTTGTAGTAGAAGAGATGTCTTGACAGCCTCTGCTTTACCTCTCAGTGCAGTAATTCTCCCCTCCCCCACTTGTTTACCTTAAACCTCCCCCCTCCTCTGAATCCAGGCACCAGACTGTGCTGTAGTCCTCTCATTCATACAAGCTCAAAGCTGTGGTCGGATTGAACCCACTGGTGCCAGGAGACCTGGCATGTGCTTGCTTTCTGCTGTAGATTACAGGGGCTAGCAGGGGTACCTCCATTTTATTTGTATTTGCAGTATGCAGCCTTCTCGTGGAAATTTGGGGCTTTTCATCACCTTATCCCAAGGCTATTTCTGTCTGATTGTTACATGATCTATTTTCTCTTGTGTCTGTATTTCATTATTCTGTACATCAGCCATGACTCCTGATATGTGGCTCCCTAGAAGACAGCAACCGCAAATATGTCACCTTTTTAAAGGGTTGTTCCCAGTGATATCGCTAGGATGTGCCAATACTTATACTTGGTGGGAGTCCTACTTTTGGGACCCTTGCTGGTCCTGAAAATGAAGGTGACGGCGCTGGATTATCACTGCACCCCCTTCACGTCAGTGGTTTGACCACCTGCTGTGCAGATGAAATGGTTTGACTACAGATCCCTGCACAGCCGGGTGGCAGGAGAGCGAGGAGGGGAATGTAACTCCTTTGTTCTCAGGATTGATGGGGTCCCGAATTTGGACCCCCACAAATCATAAAGTTTTTGCATATCCAAGCAATGTGCTATCATTATACAAGATGGGAATACCCCTTTAAAACAGAGATATGATTGTTTTTGGGGTTACCTGCGGGTAAATATAATTATTTTTTTTTTATTATTTTTTTATTTTTTTTTTGTTAGGGGTTCCACGGTGGTAAAAAGGTAGGCAGTGCCATATATACTTTTTGGAAATGCCGCCTTCGTGTTTAAAATCTGGAAAGGGCTACATGTTCTACGAATGTCCAACCATCAGGTCTAGCTTGGTCCGTGCTTCACTATTGCTCTAGATTGTGGCATTAAGGGTACGGCCACACAGTCAGGGATTTTGCATGCAGTTTTGGAAGTCAAATCAGGAGTGAATCATAAAAGGAGAAAAAGTATAAAGGACAGATATGACTTGTCCTCCTTTTTTTTTTTTTTTTTTTAAACTCCTGGTTGTGGCTGCCAAAACTGCATGCAGAAACCTGACCGTGTGGCTGTACCCTTATTAGCTGACATAACCTGCCTCGTTTAGAAGTGCGAGCCCATGGTAAGAGTGAAGAATGTACGCTATCACACACAGTCATTAAATTCTTATCCTTTCAATGCTGCAGACTGCGAAGGTTCAACTTTGTTTATTATCTCAGCAGTAAAGCTGTAGTACTCAGTATTATTTTTTTTTCATCTCACCCTATAATAATAATAGGAGGGCAACGGACGCCTTCTATGGCTGAAAACGTCATGCTGGCCTCTAAAGGTGACCATACACACATACACTTGTTAGATATCAACATGGCTAATCCTTGTGGATATAAGCTTCCACCGAGTGAGTCTGGCAGCAGCTTACTCCCCTCTCCACACTCTGAACACATGCATGCTCAGCCGAGGGAGCATGTTGTTCAGTCATCGGCTATTTGAAGTGTATGGCTAGCTTAAGGCTCTGTTTTCACACTGCTAATGTCCGCTTTCGGCTGCGCATTGACAGAAATATTTAAAGGGTTTTGCAGGATTTTTTAACTGATGATGATAGTTCATCAGTATCTGATTGGTGGGGACCCCCGCTGATCATCTGTTTGAGAAGGCATCGGCGCTCTGAGTAGTACCGCGGTCTTCTCTCTGCTCAACAAGCACAGTGCCGTACATAGTATAGCGGCTGTGCCTGGTATTGCAGCTCAGTCCTATTCACTTCTCTGGGGCTGAGCTGCACCTAGGACATGTGACCGACGTGACGTCACATGGCCTAGGCACAGCTGGAGAAAACCGCAGCGTTACTGCGAGGGCTGGTGCCTTCCCGGGTATCGGACCCCTACCAATCAGATACCGATGACCTATCCTGAGGATTCAAAAATGTCGGAAAACCCCTTTAACATAGTTTTCAGCACTTTAACAAAATGGAGACCTGACAAACCCATCACTTGTTAATCGGGACCCATTGGGATGTAAAATGTGAACTAGGCCTTAGATATTTAGCACAGTACTGTGTTCTACATAGATTTACTTACTAGCAGATGGCAAATGCAATCTACATCTTCAGAATAAATATCCTGAGAAAGGGAAACCACACCATTTAGTGACCGATATGTTACAGAATAGTAATGTTTTGTATTATTCAGATACTCAAACCATACATAAAGTGACAGCACAACGTCCCGCATTAAAGTGGTCCTGGAAATGTCTGCCTAATTAGCTTGGCTCATTGCATGTCGGCCTTTTATAAGATTCCACTGAGATCTTTCCTCTTAATATTTTGTCCTTGGCCACATAATCCCCGATCATCCTCTCTGAACGCGGTGGGCGAGATTGGTATCTTGACAGAATGTTAACATGCCCTTATATAGAACCCTTCTATTCAGCCGAAATCTAAGCAGTGCATTCTTTAGACCTGGCCACGTCACATTTCTGGGGCTAGCATCTGGAGTCTTCGGAAAAACACTTAGAGCAGGCACCGCCTTGGACTGAATCTGCAGTGCACAGATCTGTAATGTTGCCATAGATTTTGGTGGAGACCTATTGTTATAGCAGACCGTAAGTCGCTATTGAAGTTAAAGGTGTTAGGGTACATTCACACTGTGCGCGCAGTGGATATCGTAAGGTTTTCCTGACGTCTGCCACTGTACAATGGCATCTAAAATGTATGTTTTATCCTGGATGCTCCTATTCTGTACAGAAGATACCGACATGCTTTTTGCCTCTGTCAGGCCATAGACATGTTTGACGTCCCCACTGAGAGCGTTCCGATCTCATATGCCAAATGCACCCGTGATGATACAAGGACATACATTGTACACGTGCCAATGGATTCGGATGGAGGGTGCAGTATGCGCTTGGCACCTTTTTTCGTCCAGTCCACATTATTTCTTTATACATGATGCGTTAACCCCTTTTGCCAACAAATGTTATCAGTTATAAGCTGGACATGAAATGGGCCTTTATCTAAAGGATGTCATGAACGCAGTAAGCAGTGCGATTATCATCCTATAGGACATGCCATAGGCTTACTCTAACGCCAAGTGCACCAGTTTCCATGTGAGTGCATACTGTCATTTTCTCCCCAGGAACCATATTTCCCAAAACTACCATTGACACTGTTTAGAAGAAAGGTAGTCGGTGAAGAATACATTAATGAATCCCCAAGCTGACTTCTACCATTGTTAATGAGATTAGCCATTTCCACCTCTACAGCAAAAGGAGAGGATAAGAAAATGGGAAGAAAGTCTTTTTTGTTTCGGAGTAGGAATATATTTGTTTTTGTTGCCAGTATTGTCATTTTGGTAAGAGTGTTTGTATTGATTCTTAAAGGGGTTTTCCAGGATTATCATATTGATGAACTCCCCTTAGGATGGGTCCTAAATATGAGGTCAGCGGGGGTCCAACTCCCAGAACCTCCACCGATCAGCTGTATGAAGAGGCCGCTGTGCTCGGTAAACAGCGAGGAGGCCGCAGATGATCATTTCCTGGGAGTCGGTCACCCACCGATCTGAGGGCGGGTCATCAATATGATAATCCCAGAAAGGCTCTTTTAGCTTCCTAGAATTTACATTTGCGTTGTGGCGCAGGTTTAGAGCTCATGCACGCGGCCATTGCCTGGCCGTGTGCATATTGTGGCCCGCAAACTGCAGGCCTACAATATACAGGCACCAGCCATTTGTGCACCGCATCACAGATGAGGACCCACTTGAATTGGTCCACAATCCGCAAGGTGCGGTGCGGAACAGAGGCACGGAAGCACTACGGAGTGCATCTGTGGGGTTTCTCTCCGTGTCAACGCACGGCCAAAAGCAAAAAAGTTTTTATTTTTTTGCATTGCGGGCAGATCACAAACCCATTCAAGTTGAATGGGTCTGGATCTCCCTGCGGCAGCCGCACAGATGGTGCCCATGCATTGGGCACCGCAGTTTGCACAGAACAGCCGTGTGCATGAGCCCTTAGAACTGTTCATTTTCTGTGAGTAATGTCTCGGAGGAGAAATGATCTCCCCGACCTTTCGCTGGAGGGAAGTGTTGACAAACACCAATTTCTAATGTGTTTTGTGAAAAACTGCGGGCATGTGACCTCAAGATCCTTCCCTCCTGCACATGTAGAACAGTAATGCTAGCCATTCTGGTTTGACTGTCCTGTCACAGCAGGATGAGTCTGGTGTGTGCGCGCTCCAGCTACTAGCACTCCCATTGCTGCACAGCCGTATGCCCCCCCCCCCCCCATTGACACCATGCACATTTCTGTTGAAGGCTGGGTTTTGGATGATAAATAATAGGTTGGCTTAATATGGTAATTCCTAGAGCTTGTCTGGGCCGTTGCCATCACTGTCTGGCTCAGCAATGGAAAATTGGTTGCACATTCATAGGAACATCTGCGTAGCTGTGGCAGACATCAGTGACCACAAAAAGCAAATGCCTGTTTTTCTTTTTTTTTTCTTCTCCTAAATGCAAGTAATAGAAGACCCTATGTATCACCTAAGCCTCCTTGTATAGTATACAGAAGTATCGGTTTATTGGCACCCACTCCATGCTGCTCCGAGACTTCAGTCTGAATGGGTAGAGTTGTATATGACGTTTGCTTGGCTTAGTAATAACCCCCTTTATGTACAGGTCCGGTGCTCTGATCTCTGGTATATTCTGGTTTTGTAAGTGGGTGGTGTCAGTTTTAGGGGTCTCCGGCAATGACCTGAGAAATGGTTGTGGAGTAGTTGTGTGGTCAGGACCTTGGCTACACTGTGTGACTATTTGTAGCGCAACTGATTGATTTTACCCATTTGAACTACAGCTGCCGTCCAAATGCATGCACTCAGTTGAATGCAATCTCGTGGACTGCACCTGTCATGCAATAGTTAAAATCAACCAATCGCACCACAGAAAGTCGCAGTGTAGCTGAGGCCTTAAAAGTGTGCGTTTCTGGGTTAATATGGTCCCATAGAAGAGTTCAGAATAAATGGTGTCAGGGTATAGTGAATGGAGTGTTTGTTCTCCAGTCAGCTTAGAACAATTGTCGCTTAAGGCATAGGAAGTGCTTTGCTTGAGCATTGCCTCCGATTACTTTGAAGATAGCAGGACAAGCTTGCGTTCACTGGTTGTGTGTGCTGCAGATCCAGAATAGGAGGAGCCGCCCCCCGTGGGTGATCAGAGGGGCGTCCCTGCAGGAACTCTCTCGCCTGTGCTCATCATAGTTTTCTGTTTTTCAGGGAATTGGATATTTTAGTATCCGGTTGTTTTTAAGTGTGTTGTTTGTCTTAAAGGCTGATAAACACACTTCTATTCTCGTGAAAACATTTTAAGTTTTTTTTGTTTTTTTGTTTTTTAGAGCTGTATATAGACGTGAACGCTGCTGAGCTATTTTCCCTGCCATGAGAACTTGAAAATGGAATTTATGATTCATAACTTTCTTCTAGCTTTTGACAAGCAGATGGTCCCAGCTAACTTGTGAGGAATGCAGGCGGGTACTAACTTGAAGACTATTATAAAGAGAGGTGATCCATAATAAAAAAGAGACTTCAAAGAGCAGTAAGAAAGCAGCGCTATAACCCAGCAATAGCACGGCCCGGAGTCTGCTAGCAATGCCTTGCCCACGGCTCTCTATGGCTAGCTTGTGTACGTAGCTGTCACTACTCGGTGCTGTGAAAACACTCATTGAACCTCAAGTTGGCTTCTCCTTGGCAGCAGCGTCGCTGACATATGTAAGCTATAGTTTAGCGTTTGCTAGGGTTAATTGGCCAGACAAGAATCCAGGGTGTAACCTATACAGTATATATACACAGTGCTGTGTGTAGCCCTCTTACGTAACCTAAACAAGGGGAGCACATGAGGCAATGCAGATGAATAGGGCACGGCAAGGCTGAATGACATTTGGAGGGTGACTGCTAAAGGCATGTGGTAAGCTCTGCTGTCCACTATTGCCGGCTGGGGTGTGTACCCCCATCCTTCATCTCTGACGAGAACCTCTTTATAATGCAGCCCCTGATGATTGTAAATAAAGGCGAGGACGGATGGTGCCCTCAAAAGACCCCGGGCTTTGCCTGTGCATTCAGGATTAGACTGTGCTGAAGCTCAGCATGTGCACAGTGCCAAAATTGTATTCAAGGTCACTGCATGTCTGAATGAAGCGCGCTAATCTGTTTTATTGGGAGTCCAAAGGTACTTGTATTCAGCGCATGTCATTATGCATGAGCAGATGCGAGGACTGCAGTCTGCGGGTCATTATTTTTGGCTCCCTAAAGTAGAAGGAGAAATGAATGAGCTGGCTGTAGTTTTACAATCCGCTCTCGCCCCCACTGCGCTTCCTGTCTGTACGGTGATGATCGGTATATATGATGTAATATTCAAAGTGAAATGGAGGAATGAACTCCAATATGAAAGGTGTGTGTGTAATATAATTAATTTAGACCATACATTAAAGGTGGAGATGTTACCTCATTACATGGTTACGGGATCAATGACCATCGGTGATTATTAGGCCGGTACGTTGTGTTGGCTTTGACGGAGCGAAGGGCAATATATCGACATGAACAGTGTTCACCTTTGAGACTGCTTTAATCTATACAGAGCTCCACCATAAAGCAGTCTTTATCAGCCGCATCAGAAGTGCATTGACATCCAGTAATTGACTTTGTATTTTATGTTTTATTTCTCTGCTGTTTCCTTCTTCTTGATGACTAAATCAGAAAGCTCTGCCTTACCAGAGATGGATTCTATGTTCTCTATGATAGAATTAGCACGGCGTTGGGTTTTTCTACCAATGAGTGGAGATTGGGGGTTGTTGTTTACATTTGTCCCATCCACATCTTGCAGGAGAAGACTTCCTTCCTCAGCAGATGACAGCCTCAGGGCCATGCACCTGCCATGACAAGCAAGACACACTAGTGCCTACCCCAGCATCGCTGTTGACAATAGGCTAATGATTGCATGCCATCTGCCTCCCAGGCCTACTACAACATAGAGGAAGAGATTTCCTCTTTCCAGAGACAATAATGACAATGCAAGTGAGATTAGAGGACAGTGCAAGATCTCAGCGCTGTCGCTTTCACTCGGCAATGACGGACCCCTGGGAATTTTCCATGGCCATGTGAGATACTGTTTACAGGTCCATCTCATTCCGCGACGCCTGCGTTTTTATACACATATGTGACAGACGCAGACTTCGTCCATGTACTGTGATCCTTTCTAATCAGCATTCGGAAAAATTCAAAGGGAACTATCCAGTGCGCTCCCTCTGGTCCTGACTGTTGTGCACACTTTAAGGCCGGTCAAAGTCCACTTGAAGAATATCTGTAGTAAACTGCTTGCTGACTGGAATGTGTAATCTCCTGGAGCACGTTCAAAGGGTTTAGAAAAACAAGTTGGAATTCATCATTTCACCAGGCCATGCCTGCAAGCACTTAGTGTAGTCAACAGTTTTGAATTTTCTTTAACATAAAAGTGCAAAATATACATTTTATTTATTTTTTACTTTTTATTTTTTTTAAAGGGCATCTGTCACCTCAAAAATCAGTTTCAAAGTAAGCATACTGCCATGTAGGGTAGGTGCCGTGAAACCTAACCATACTTGAAAATGTAGTCCTCTTATCCTGGGAAATGCTTCTTTTTCTGAACATCATAGCGGAGACAGCCCGTTTAGCGCGCGATCACCTCCTCTTGTTTGACAATGCCCAAAATGTCATAGTCTGTAACAATCATGCAGAGGAAGGCAGTAGCACCAAACGGAGCGGCCAGGGGTGCACCGAGAAACTTATTTACATTAAAAAGAAGCATTTCTCAGGATGAGAGGACCTGATTTTCACAAGAAAGTTATGGTGATGTTTCGCCCCACCTTACAACAGCATGTTTCCTTTGAAACTGATTTTGGAGGTGGCAGACTCTTTAAGGGGGTATTGTACACAGATTACTTTTGAGTAAAAAAAATATACCGTATATAAAAAAAAAAAAGGACACTTGAAGAATATCATTACGATTTGTTATTATATTAACACCGTTACTGCAAGTGAAATAAGAGACTAAAGTTGAATTCATATCATGGTTGTTGTAAGGTTCTTGTCTAAACTAGACTTGGACAAGGCAGCATTGTGGGTTCCTTCAAATAGGCCAAGATGTTCTTTCTAAATTTAAAAACAAAAAAAGGTCCAAACATCACCCAGAGTATTAAGTAGGATTATATGACGCATGGATTAGGCATTGTTGAGCAGCTTGGTTTAATGGAAAGGGTCAGAGTTGGTGGCATTAGTGTAATGCTGAACTGGCTGATACCAGTAACTACAGGGAAAGTTCACGGTAACTCACAAGACGCAAGGAAAAGCAAATAAAGCACGTGTTGTATGACTTCCCAAAGTCACAGGTTCCTTACGAAACCCTGAATATTGCTCTCTGGGGGCATTAGTAGAATTTTGTGTTCATACTGTATGAGCCCTGACTTCTCCACCTATTCTAGGTGTGGATGGTTACATATGGAATGAAGCATTGTAGACTGACACGTAACGTTGAGGTTACTACAGGATAAGCTTCGCATCCCATTCTGCACATATTTGCTGAGTAAACTCTGAGCTGCCGTTTGAACTTCTCATGAGCCATGTTCTGTTTGTGCCAAAAGCAGACATGGTGCACTGTACAAGAATAGCAGCTTGAATCATTAACATTATTCGTGGGCACCTATTTTTGTAGCAGAGATGTTTATTAGTAGTCTTCTGTCAGCTGTGAGTGTAACATGAAGGGCTTATATAGCCAGCAATGTCTCTGAAAGCTGTCCAACTGGGAGGTTTAGCACTGGCTACCATGTCCACCTCTCCGGTCTGGACAACTTTGGATTATTTGGCCAGAGCTGGCTGCCACAAAATAATTGTTTTGCTACCCACCCAACAAAGTGGCTCTCATCTTTGGACAATCTACGGTATTTTTGCACTAGAAACGTCCCCAGAAAATAAACTCATCTCAGGTCTTCTTGCCACTGGGACCTCCCCACAATGAACTGAAATTTGTGGGGAAACCACAATGTTCAGTTCCCCTGCAGTGCCACCAGAAGGACGCTGAATCATTACATACCTCTGCAGGTTGTCTACCAGCACTGGAGTCCTGGGCTTGAATATGACTAAGGCCTCATGCACACGACCGTTGTTGGGTTCCGTGTCCGTTGTTCCGTTTTCCGTGATTTTCTGCGGACCCATTGACTTTCAATAGGTCGGTTGAAAACTCGGAAAATGCACCGTTTGTCATCCGCGTCCGTGATCCGTGTTTCCAGTCCGTGAAAAAAATATGACCTGTCCTATAGAAGAGTCAATGGGTCCGTGAAAAAAACACGGAGGCACACAAGATTGTCATCCACGTCCGTGATCCGTGTCCATTTTTTTCCTATCATTTCCAAGGCAAACTTGACTTCGTTTTTTTTTTTTTCACTTTTCATTGTCTGGTGATCCTCTAAAAATCAAGGAAGACACACGAAAAAAAAAACGGAAACTGAACAACAGAACCCCGTTTTGCGGACCGCAAAAAAATACTGTTGTGTGCATGAGGCCTAAGGCTACTTTTACACTAGAGTTTTTGCTGGATCCGGCAGGGTTCAGCAAAAAACGCTTCCATTACTGATACTACAATCGTCTGCATCCGTTATGGACGGAACCCGTTGTATTATCTTTAACATGGCCAAGACGGATCCGTCATAAACTCCATTGAAAGTCAATGGGGGAGGAATCCATTTTCTATCGTGTCAGAGAAAACAGATCCGTCCCCGTTGACTTGCATTGCGGGTCATGACGGATCTGTCTTGGTCCGCGTCTCGGGACGGAAAGCAAACCGCAGCATGCTGCGGTTTGCTTTCCGGTATGAGAACAGAACGGAATGCATTTTGGAGCATTCCGTTCTGTTCAGTTACGTTTTGTCCCCATTGACAATGAATGGGGACAAAACGGAAGCGTTTTTTTCCGGTATTGAGACCCTATGACGGATCTTAATACCGGAAAACATTAACACTAGTGTGAAAGTAGCCTTAGGACTCCTGCACAAGACCATATATTTCATCTGTTTGCTATCCACATTTTTTTCCGGACAGCACACTGACCCAGTCACTTCTATGTGGATTTGTTTTTCCATTCTGCAAATTGTAGAGCATGTCCTGTTGTGGTCCATTTTGAAGTCAAGAATAGCCATTTCTGTTGATGGGAGTGAGAAAAACATGGAATGCGCATAGAATATACCTGTATTTTGCGGATCTATTTGTGGACTGAAATACGGACACAGTTGCGTGCATGAGGCCTAAGGACATTTGCATGGTGTATGTTCTCCTCATGTTTGCTTGGGTTTCATCTGCATGCTACAATTACCACTATCCAGTCCCTGCTCTTTATAACCTGCTGTCCTCTCCGGCTAATTAATGGAGGTCTCATCTGATGCCCCATATGAACCCAGAGTGCCCTTATAATAGGTGGCTTAAGTAAAATTTATATTTTTTTTCCCCCTAAACCAGTAACTGGAAAATGAGACATTCTGAGCATTGATTGAAGCAATTATCCCATGATTAATATCTAAGAAAATTGGTCACCATATAGTACATGGCAATCTGTTTCTAACAAAGCTAGAACCGCATGGATCCAGAGTTCCCCTACTCATGCTCTAGATTTATTTCTAGCTGACCGCTCAGGAGGAGTTTCCTTTCTCAGGTGGCCCGTACTGTAACGGTCACAACTTCTAACTGAAGATATGGCTATTGGTAGTTGAAGGTTGGAACTGAGCATGTGAGTCCACCTCTACCAGGTGGACAGAGAGATGAGGAAAGGAGAAAACAGCAGGTGGTGCGATACAAGTACATTTTATTGAAATAACTCTGGCTATAGTAATTTCTTTCTTTCTTTCTTTCTTTCTTTCTTTCTTTCTTTCTTTCTTTCTTTCTTTCTTTCTTTCTTTCTTTCTTTCTTTCTTTCTTTCTTTCTTTCTTTCTTTCTTTCTTTCTTTCTTTCTTTCTTTCTTTCTTTCTTTCTTTCTTTCTTTCTTTCTTTCTTTCTTTCTTCAAACAAGTTTAAATGTTTTCATATGAATGGAAAACGATTACCATTTTTCCCTGTCTTATGAAAAATAGATGTTTTGCTGGCTTCTAGTGAAGTGTGTCTTCATTGAGAGCCCTGGGCCTGACACAAAGCTGGACTGTCAAACCGAGATTGTGTTTGCATAGTAATTTAACCAGAGGCAAATTGCTAAACCCTCAGCGATGGTCTGGGATCTTGCCTCAGCCCAGGACAGCTTTCCTTTCATACTCTTCTAGGAGTTCAATGTTTTGATTGAAAATACAGACATAACTTAATTTTTTTGACCAAAACACTTTTATCATTGAATTTTCTGGATTATTTTTCATGGCCAATAGTCCTTTCACATTGGTTAGATGCATGTCTTACCTAAAAAGTTCTCCAAAGCAACATGACCATCATGGACCTTAGTGCAGATTGCTTTCTAGTGATCTAGTTCCGTTGACGTGTTTGGAAACGTATACGTACGTACCTGCATCTCAATCCTCCATTATTTAGTTCCTCTGAAACGTGGATATTCGGTCTCATAATTGAGGACTTGTTAAAGCAGTGTTTGCACAGAGGCTTTATTTTCCATCAGCGTAGGCAGTCCAACCATTGCTTGGCCTTGGTTGAGGGAATCTCCTTGTGTACACAAAGTGAAGGTGATCGTCATGAACTGTTCCAAGCCTGGAGCTGATGATGCGCTTCGAGCTTTCCCCACGTCATCAGAGAGAGATGTGATGCAAATATTCATGTGCTGTTGACCTGGGCATGATAAATCAACATCACTTTCATTGCAATAGCAAGTGATATATAGCATCTAATTCTTGTGTCTAGCTGAGCAAATAGGCAAACTTTGAGCAACTCCCTTGGCAAACTTTATCTATCGGTACAGAATTCAGACAGGAAGCAGGAATTTCCCTATTTTCCTTTTGTGTGACAGATGGGCAACAGTAAAAGCAAAAAGCAGCTGTTCAGACCCGTGGCGGATCATGAACACTGGGAAATACCTTAACCCTTTCCTTCGGCTTCTGCTGGTGGAGATGACGGCAAACAAGTTAAGCAGACGACAAGCAACGTTTGACGTTTTCCACGTTGAAGATATTATTCTTTAGTGTTACCCACAACCGATAACGGTTCCCACCACTGATAGAAATAAAATTATTCTTACTGTCCCAAACCCATTCCGTTCCAGAATCGCTCCTCCATCCTGCCTGCAGCGGAGACATGCCCATATACTGCTGAGTACAGATGAGCGAATTGATTTTGTACAAATGGATTTGTCTCATTAACCAGAGTTCTTCACCTGCTAGGGGCTCTCCCCACTGCCGCTTGATGGACAGGGCCGGACATCTCAACCGTCCCTGACAATCTTGCGCCTGCGTCGCCTCTCCTAGTAGTGCCGCAAGTGCAAGGGCTTTGCTTCCATTACCAGAGAAGTGACTGGGCCTTCACCCCTTCACTTCAAGGTAGCATTATGTAAACAATTGCTGGAACAAAGCCTCCGCGCTTGCACCGATACAGGTACATCATTGCTGCAGCCATAATTTTACGTCATGAATGCAGTATTGGGGAGGATAGGAGCGGCAGCAATGGAATGGATGGCATTCAAGATGCTCCGTTTGCTTGTATTCTAATAATGTCAGCAATGTGTTTTTAAAAAAAAAATGGGACAACCTATTTAAGACTGCCCAGGTGTAACGCCTAAATTTATAGTTATATGAGGTCATTTATCAAACTGGTGTCAAGTAGAACTGGCTTAGTTGTCCATAGCGACTAATCAGATTCCACTTTTCATTTTGGACAGCTCCTTTGGAAAATGAAAGGTGGCATCTGATTGGTTGCTATGGGCAACTAAGTCAGTTCCACTTTATACCAGTATGGTCTCTCTGGACATTTTGTAATAGCCGTGTGTTATAGTATTTTGTTTACTATGCATTTGCAGTATTGTCATAGGCGGCACAGCGAGTCTGACTTCTTGGATTAGCAGCGAGCGGAGGAGGGTCAGGTGATGCATGCCACCGCTTGGGTGCTGTAACCTGATCACAGGTGAATAATTCAAAAACACTTCTGGAAAGCACTTTAGGGAAACAAATATTTTCAGCCGTTCTAGTAGAGTGTAATTGACATGCTTACTTGACTTCAGAATAAACCAGTGTAACATGTTCCTTCTGCTTCTGGAGGATTTAGAAGGGAAACTGTTCACGGATCATGATTTCTTTTATTTTGTTGATGTGTAGATTTAGGATGTGTTTACCTGCTGTAGGTTACTGCACCATTGAGTCTATTGTCTCAGCAATAGTTGGATGTATAGTGCTCTACTGTTTTTTATGTTTGTGGGCTTTTAAGGGGCCCATACACATTAGATTAACATCGGCCAAATCAACTGACTTGACGGGACTGAACAATTATCTGATGTGTACTGGGTATTCCACCTCTTCCTCAGTGGAAGATCTCCACATTGAGAACACGTGAATGTTCAGCCAAGTGAGCATTCAACCAAGGTCTAAGGTTGTATTGCCACCTGTGAGGGTTCACATATGGTGGCACTGGTGCAGAGGACTGCACTTTTTATATACCTTGGACTTTGTTTAAAATGGCATCTGTCAGCAGGTTTGTATTTATTTTCTGTGCCCGTATTGCTGAGAAAAATGACATATTTTAAAATATGCAAATGAGCCTCTAGGAGCAACGGAGGTATTCCCGTTACACCTAGACGCTCTGCTCTTTCTGCAACTGCCACACTCTCTCCACTATGACAGGGCCAGGTACTGGAAACGTGATCATACCTGCCTGGAGACGATGCCCCAGTTGCAGAGAGAGCAGAGCCTCTAGGTGTAACGGGACCCCCCCCCCCCCCTATTGCTCTTACAGGCTCCTTCACATGTATTAAAGCCATTTTTCTCAGCAATGTGGGCACATATGAACATGGAACCAATACCTTCAACGGCCAAGCTCACATGCAAATGGTCAGACTGTTTCATAGGTCCAAATCTGCTGACAGATGCCCTTTAATCACAAGAGAAAATGTACGTTTTATGCTATAAAAACCGTATCCTAATACTTATGTAACTAACTACTTCTGCCATTTCTGTATTTCAGAGTGAAGGCGGTGGCTCAGAACCTCACCACACTACAGAAGAGATCTACGGGCCTACTTTGTGACCAAATGCTGCTAAAGTCTCACTCCTTCCGCTCATGCGGGTTTGAATCGATTCCGCTCAGGTACACAAGTGGTGGACATACTTCAGAGACCTGCTTCAATGTAATTAAATGGCATTATTTTTCTTCTGTCATATTCCCACGGATGACACAAAGACAACCATGTACTTTCAAGTTCACATTGAATGACGAGGCCTTCATCAAACTTCCTTATTTATTCTTCAGTAGACCAAGACATGGCAGTAACCATCAGAGTTATTGGAGATGAAGAGTACCAGTTGCCCTACCTCAGAAAATGAATGAAAATAATCAATGAAGAGGATTTTTGTGTTTCATTTTGGTTGTGCAATGAAGATTCTGCAGAAATTGTTCAGCATTATTATATGATAAATTTATAATATATTGCTTTATGGATCAAAATCTATTGGCTGCACAGTTTACTTGGGAAAATGGACACACTATGGTAACCAGTGACTAGGGAAATGGAAGAGCAATGCTTTGGTGCACACGTGCTGTTCCTATTTCCAAAGGTGGACCAAAAATGTTACTAATGAACGTATTGTACTCCATGTTACGCTGCATGCACTACGCGGTTCCTCCCTCTAGACTGATCAAGCTCAATGATTTCTATTAATAATCATTAGGGTGTACGTTTTCAGCAACCAGTGATTTTGTGTGATGCCACACCTATCTTCATGTCCTAATGACTTCCTCACAGGTACTTTGTTAGCATATGCTACATAAATTTTAATATTGATTGTAGGAATACAGACACAGACGCACACATAGCTGCATTGCTGTTAACCAAAAACATCCATATATTTTATATCTTGGAGGATTTACCTAAGTAATGCGCTGTTACCACCCTGAAATTATTCGCCCGGCCACTTGGCTTGGTTCTTCCTGGTTGAACAATACACTGCAGTAATGTCTTGTAGATGCCACAAAGCGGCCCTGTTTGAGATGTGCCGATTCGCACGCTCGGAAAGTGGCACATGCACTTTTTTGTTTTCAGTGTACTGGAAAATGCAACCTTTGCAGCATTACACATTTCGGAAAGGGCTGCATTCTCACTTATCAATATTTCACAGCTTATTTTTGAGGCTACTTTCACATTAGCGGTTTTCAATGCCGCTATTGAGATCCGTCATAGGGTCTCAATAGCGGAAGAAAAAGCTTCAGTTTTGTCCCCATTCATTGTCAATAGGGACAGAACGGAACGAAACAGAATGCACCAAAATGCTGAATGTCTGTGATTTTTTATTTTTAGTTTATTTAAAAAAAAATCGGAGTGCAAACAATCTGCGATCTAAAAGGCTGAATGGTGGTGGTCATCAGTTAAATCATATTCTTGGCATTGAACCATGTAATGATGAAATTGAAAAGCTTCATGTCTTCCTACTTGCTCAACAAAAGTCTTACTAACATGGATTGTATTGCCAGACAAAAATGAATGTAAATTCATATCTTTTTTCTATTGCTCCTTTTTATAGTTTGATTCTTGTTGGAAGAGGAAGGTAGTGCTTCATAAACCGGTTGTGCGAGTTATTGGCCTGTTTATGTATAGCGTAGTTTTTCTATGTAAATGTAATGTACAGATGTAAAACTTTCTAAACTATTTTGGCCTGGACTCCAGATAAATTGGACTTAATATTTGCTACGTATGAACCATAATAGCACTGATCATTCTTAACTGCTGACGTCAATATTTGATTTATACTAAGAATATGTTTCGAAATAAGATTGATTTACTAGAGCAGTTGGGCATAACGGGCTTAAATCGACTTCAACTCTGTACATTTTCACATAAGGCATATGCAATATTTAAAAGTAACGTTTAGTTTACAGAGTGCAACCAAAATGTACAGGTTTTGCAGAAACACCATAATGTATATTTAAATCTTTATACATTCTTGCCCAGTGTCCCTTAAATTTAAAATATTTTGCTATCGTAAACTTAAGAGGTATCAAACAGTATTTTATTCTTTCTCTACTGGGTACATAATGTTTCTGAATATCAAGATGTTAAATATATTTCAATCGTGGTATGACAAGAGACTTTATCTTGCAGTGTCTTCCGATGTACAGTGGAATATATATATATATATATATATATATATATATATATATATATATATATATATATATATAAATTCCTATAAAATAATGATGAGATGCTGCTGGAGACAACAAACAAAACTAGGGTAGTACATTGTATGTAGTCTTTATTGATCTTGGATGCTGTCTTAATAGCCATATGCAATAAATACATTATTTATGATAGGATTTTTGAGTGTGCTTTCTGTGGATTTGTAACTTCAAAAATAATGATGATATGATTATTCTAATTTATTATTTCATTTTTCATTATGACATAATTACAGTGTGCACCGCTACACTTAAAGGGGTTCTCCGGGCTTTTAATATTGATGACCTATCCTGAGGATAGGTCATCAATATCAGATGCACGCCATGCCAGCGCTGCCTCCTCTTCACTGTTTACCTTCTCGCCATCGCCTCTGCAGCGGTGAACAGGTGTAATTACACCTAACAGTCCCATTCATTTCAATGGGACGGATCGTTCCCATAAACTTGTATAGGAGTGATCTGTCCCATTGAAATGAATGGGACGGCTTGGGTGTAATTACACCTGCTCACCGCTGCAGAGGCGATGGCGAGAAGATAAACAGTGAAGAGGAGGCAGCGCTGGCACGGCGCGCGCCTCCTCTTCTTCAAACAGCTGATTGGCGGGGGTGTCGGACCCCCGCCGATATGATATTGATGACCTATCCTGAGGATAGGTCATCAATATTAAAAGCCTGGAGAACCCCTTTAATGTTTGCTATAATTTATTATATTCGTTATTTAAAAAAAGGAAAAAAATATGACAAACGGTACTATGTCAGTTCTCTATAGTCCATATAACATTTTTGTTTGGCGTGTGCCATTTGCTGTTTATACTGGAAAGGATTTTCCTTTGCCACCTTTTATAACAATAAAGACATGAGTGAATTTTATAAGTAAATTGTCATCTGTAAATTGTGCAGATTCAATTTAGGCTCCCACCGTCATAATTCTCCATATTATTGTATACCCCTAAGCTCTGTACATGTACAGCAGGTGGTGCTGGGCTTTAATCCAGAGTGCCGTACATGTACGCAGTGCAACCTAGCAGGAGCTGGTTGGGTCCCCTAGGAGATGTTATTAGGGGTTTATTAACATTTCTGATTTCTCCATTGCTCGGCGCATAGCACTCAATGAGCACAGTGAATAGAGGAAGCAGCTATCCTATTGCAGCTATATGTCCCGGTGATCACTTGATTGCTTAGTGTCTCTGGAGCAGAGCAAAGCTGTTTGCTCTTATCAGCTCTGCCTGTGTAAAACGGTACATGTCCATGAGTTAGGGGGCGCAATGCTTGGCGTACCCTGTGCTCTGGCAATCAATGCTACACCACAGCAGTAACCATTTTAATCTCGTGAACAATATGGAGCAGTTTTTTCATGTGCGGTACCAGATGCAAACCCCACAGACTTCTGGGCAGACAGATTGGAACAGTAGCCAGAAATGGCCCAGTTTGCTTTTTCTATACGGTCTTGTCCAGCCTCCAGTGTCATCTCAGAGTTTGCAGTTGGCGTTGCCACACCCAAACTGACAAAGTTGTACTCCACCAGCTAATGGTGGCTATTTATCGCAGGCCCCGTCATACCCTCCTGCCACATCCATTACTCGTACTGCCACTACCATTACTCCACCCAGCCGCCACTTGTACTACACCAACACAGCTGCACACACTCCTAATGCCTTGTCCATGCTGTGCTGGCGCTATTATTGCTTCTAGTTATTAATCCTAAAGGCCAGTCGTAACGAATTACCATCTATTCATACTAGAGTCTCATTATTCACTCTAGCCTCTAACTGGGTGGGTGTCAGATTTACATATTTTGGGGTCCTCAAATTCCGCGCTTGATCGGGTTAGTAAATAAATGTTATCAAGCTTGTTTCTACAATACAACTGTCCTCCAGTTCTTTTCCACCAAATAATGATAGCTCGTCCTGCTGAAATTGGCGGATTGTAGCATAGAGTCCTATGTGCATTCCTAATAATTAGTAGGAGCTAACGCCTTTTATCACTGGTCATCTATTCAGATCCCTTAACCCCTTAGGGACACATGACGTACCGGTACGGCATGTTTCCCGAGTCCTTAAGGGCACGTGACGTACCGGTACGTCATGTGTTGTTCCGATCACCGGCGGGTGATGATCGGAACAAGGTGCCTGCTCAAATCATTGAGCAGGCACCTCAGCTAAATGCGCCCCCCCCCCTTCCCCCGTGTTGACGATCGCCGCAAACCGTAGGTCAATTCAGACCTACGGTTTGCGGCTTTTTATGGTGCAGCAGCGGTGCCATCGGGTCCCCATTGGGCTGTGGGGGGGACCCGATGGTATGGAAGGCAGCGTGATGCCTTCCTGAGGCATCTGCGCTGCCTTCCGGTGAAGAGCCTGTGAGATCCAGCCCTGTGAGATACAGCCAATGCATTCCAATACAGAAGTATTGGAATGCATTGTAAAGGAATATACCCCCAAAAGTTCAAGTCCCAAAGTGGGACAAAAAAAAATGTGAAAAAGAAAGTAAAAAAAAAAAAAAAAGTTTTACCCAAAAAAGTTACGTTTCAAGTAAAAACCGGCTCTATAAACATATAACATGTCCTAACCCCTCAGATGAACACCGTAAAAAATAAAAACTGCTAAATAAACAATTTTTTGTCACCTTACATCACAAAAAGTACCACAGCAAGCGATCAAAAAGGCGTTTGCCCACCAAAATAGTATCAATCTGTCACCTCATCCCGCAAAAAATTAGCCCCTACTTGAGACAATCGCCCAAAAAATAAAAAAAACTATGGCTCAGAATATGGAGACACTAAAACATCTTTTTTTGTTTGAAAAAAGCTATTATTGTGTAAAACTTACATAAATAAAAAAAAGTATACATATTAGGTATCGCCGCATCCGTGACAACCTGGTCTATAAAAATATCACATGATCTAACCTGTCAGATGAATGTTGTAAATAACAAAAAATAAAACTGTGCCAAAACAGCTATTTCTTGTTATCTTGCCTCACAAAAAGTATAATCTAGAGCAACCAAAAATCATATGTACCCTAAACTAGTACAATCAATACTGCCACCCTATCCTGTAGTTTCTAAAATGGGGCCACTTTTTTGGAGTTTCTACTCTAGGGGTGCATCAGGGGGGGCAAATGGGACATGGTGTCAAAAAAACCAGTCCAGCAAAGCCTGCCTTCCAAAAACCGTATGGCATTCCTTTCCTTCTGCGCCCTGCCGTGTGCCCGTACAGCGGTTTACAACCACATATGGGGTGTTTCTGTAAACTACTGAATCAGGGCCATAAATATTGAGTTTGGTTTGGCTGTTAACTAGGGATGTCCCAATACCAGTATCGGGGCCGGTACCGGACATTTGCACGAGTACTTGTACTCGTGTGAATGTCGCCGATACCTCATGGCCCAGATCAGCGGTGGTGGCGGCGTGTCCCATCTTCTTCCGGGCGGCGGTGGCACTGCTCCCAGCTGATCGGCGTGTGGGCGGGACTTCTTTGCGGCAGTGTTTCAAGTTCCATGCGGTTTCATGTCAACTACGCACAGACCTGGGGATGGCAGCGGATATTATCCACCTGGGGACGTGCTGGCTCGGCAGCGGCAGGAGGAGGCTGCCTCTGGCTGAGGTTCTGGATATTATCTTCAGGGGACTGCAAGAAGCTGGTCCGGAGGTGGAGAGATGGCAGGAGCTGCCGGAGCCCAGGTACTGCAGTCCATTCTTATGTCTGCCAGCCGCATCTGATTCTGAGAAAGCTGGGTGACAGCCAATATGGCTGCCTTTCATAAGCGGAGCCATCCAGAGCAGAAGTGGGAGGAGCTGGCATTGAGAACTTCAGGGAAAGTGGGTGACAACCCCTGTGACTGCTGTGATGCTGGCTGCTGTGGTTGTCACCAAGGATCTACCAGACTGGGAGTACTCCTACAGTCTGTGACTATTCAGTCGCCTTCATTATGCTGGTGCCCGAACTGCCTGCTGGATCCGTCAAAACGCATACCAACTGATGGCATTTGTCAGACGGATCAGGATCCTGATCCATCTTACAAATGCATTGAAATGCCGGATCCGCCTTTCCGGTGTCACCCGGAAAAACTGATCTGGCATTTATTTTTTTTCACTTTTTTTTTTGCGGTCTGACCACAATGCCGGATCCGTTTTGCCGGAACACTGGCACTGGGAGGAAGTTGAAGCCACTTCCTCCCAGTACTCTGGTGCATCTGCATAGGAAGGATTGCACCAGGCCAGGTGGGTGTGGTGCATGAAATGGAGGAAAAATTCTGTTAATTTCTCTCCATTTCACGTTACACTAGACAAACAGTGAATAATAAAATAAGGTGGGTGGGGATGGGCATATAATAGTGATCCCCAACCAGTGTGCCTCGAGCTGTTGCAAAACTACACCTCCCAGCATGCCTGCACAGCCAAAGGCTGTTCGGGCATGCTGGGAGTTGTAGTTTTGCAACAGCTGGAGGCACGCTGGTTGGGAAACACTGCATATGCCCATTCTCTCCCTTCATTTGCCAATTTATTAACCCTTGTACAAAGGAAAAGTAAAGCAGTTGTCCATAGCAACCAAATTCCAGCTTTAGATTTTTTCATTGCTATCAGCAACTGCGCCGCTATTTCTTTGTACAAGGTTTGATAAATCTCCCCTATGACTAAATTAAATTTGAATTTGCTGTAAAAACATTACCACACCATAATTGGTATCGGTGAGTACTTAAATAAAAGTATCGGTACTCTGTCTTAAAAAAGTGGTATCGGGACATCCCTACTGTTAACCCTTGCTTTGTAACCGGAAAAAAATTATTAAAATGGAAAATCTGCCAAAAAAGTGAAATTTTGAAATTGTATCTCTATTTTCCATTAATTCTTGTGGAACACCTAAAGGGTTAACAAAGTTAGTAAAATCAGTTTTGAATACCTTGAGGGGTGTAGTTTATAGAATGGGATCATTTTTGGGTGATTTCTATTATGTAAGCCTCACAAAGTGACTTCAGACCTGAACTGGTCCCTAAAAATTGGGTTTTTGAAAATTTATGAAAAATTTCAAGATTTGCTTCTAAACTTCTAAGCCTTGTAACATCCCCAAAATGATCCAAACATGAAGTAGACATATGGAGAATGTAAAGTAATAACTATTTTTGGAGGTATTACTATGTATTATAGAAGTAGAGAAATTGAAACTTGGAAATTTGCAATTTTTTACAAATTTTTGGTAAATTTGGTATTTTTTTATAAATAAAAATGATTTTTTTTTACTTCATTTTACCAGTGTCATGAAGAACAATATGTGATGCTAAAACAATCTCAGAATGGCCTGGATAAGTCAAAGCGTTTTAAAGTTATCAGCACTTAAATTGACACTGGTCAGATTTGCAAAAAATGGCCTGGTCCTTAAGGTGAAATAGGGCTGAGTCCTTAAGGGGTTAAAGTATTATGATTATTCTGTATACTCCCCTCTTGCACATTCACTCTCACATCATAAATACTTTCCTGTGTTTTTTTGTATAAGGGTTTCCCCCAATATACATCACTTCCTACCGTGATTGGCAGTTCTGAGCCACCACCAACAAGAATATAAAGCTCCCTCCTGTTTGTAATGGCTTATCCTCTGTTTTATTATAGACAGTTGTAACCATCCAAGAGTCCAACCTTTCCTCCCTTAGGCTACTTTCACACTAGCGTCAGGGCTCCGCTTGTGAGCTCCGTTTGAAGGGTCTCACAAGCGGCCCCGAACGCATCCGTCCAGCCCCAATGCATTCTGAGTGGAGGCGGATCCGCTCAGAATGCATCAGTCTGGCAGCGTTCAGTCTCCGCACCGCTCAGCAGGCGGACACCCGAACGCTGCTTGCAGCGTTCGGGTGTCCTCCTGGCCGTGCGGAGGCAAACGGATCCGTCCATACTTACAATGTAAGTCAATGGGGACGGATCCGTTTGAAGTTGACACTATATATGGCTCAATTTTCAAACGGATCCGTTCCCCATTGACTTTCAATGTAAAGTCTGGACGGATCCGTCTGAACAACTTTCAGACTTAGAAATTTTTCTAAACCATAATGCAGACGGATCTGTTCTGAACGGATCCAAACGTCTGCATTATAGGAGAGGATCCGTCTGTGCAGACACCAGACGGATCCTCTCTGAACGCAAGTGTGAAAGTAGCCTTAGGCCTCTTTCACACTTGCGTTGTCCGGATCCGTCGTGTACTCCATTTGCTGGAGGTGCCCGCCGGATCCGTAACACCGCAAGTGTACTGAAAGCATTTGAAGACGGATCCGTCATTTGAAGACGCTATTAAAGTCCTGGCTGCCATAGTAGTAGTGGGGAGCAGGGGAGCAGTATACTTACCGTCCGTGCGGCTCCCGGGGCGCTCCAGAATGACGTCAGAGCGCCCCATGCGCATGGATGACGTGATCCATGCGATCACGTCATCCATGCGCGTGGGGCGCCCTGACGTCACTCTGAAGCGCCCCGGGAGCCGCACGGACGGTAAGCATACTGCTCCCCCGCTCCCCACTACACTTTACCATGGCAAACAGGACTTTAGCGTCCTTGCAGCCATGGTAACCCTTCAGAAAAAGCTAAACGTCGGATCCGGTAATGCGCCGAAACGACGTTTAGCTTAAGGCCGGATCCGGATTAATGCCTTTCAATGGGCATTAATTCCGGATCCGGCCTTGCGGCAAGTGTTCAGGATTTTTGACCGGAGCAAAAAGCACAGCATGCTGCGGTATTTTCTCCGGCCAAAAAACGCTCCGTTCCGGAACTGAAGACATCCTGATGCATCCTGAACGGATTTCTCTCCATTCAGAATGCATTGGGATAATCCTGATCAGGATTCTTCCGGCATAGAGCCCCGACGACGGAACTCTATGCCGGAACAGAACAACGCAAGTGTGAAAGAGCCCTTAGTTACACCTTAGCCTTATGGCCCCAGTGTTTGTTTGTTTTTGATGGAACTGATCTGTCACATTGTACTCTGTGTTAGTACGGATTGGAGCTGTCAGAGGAACAGGTGGGTGGTAGTTGCATCGGTGATGGTTCAGCCATTGTGATTGGTTTAGCCAGAGTGGCCCCCATCCTGGGCAATACTTATAGACTGACACAACCCGGCAATGCTGACATAGGTGGAGGTCACTCCTACTGACATAAGACCTAGCTGACACTGGTTGAACCTTCCTGAGACCAGCCTTCTTATGTGGCAGCTAATGATTGGACCTGCTGCTCACATTAATAGGGAGGCGATGCCAAAGATATAAAGAGAAACTGTGAGGCACTGGTGCTTGACCACTCTATAGGTCAGACAACCAGACTATGTGCTTAACTCCGATATTTGTTCTCTAATCAGACATCCCATGAAGATTCCTATTAGGAGGAAACCAGTGAGTGCAGAACCTGTGGCCCATGATGTCCTTTGATGAAGCCCCCAACCATCAGGACCCAGGCATGCCTCTGATACGTTGTTGGTTAGGTTTGTTATTTTTCGCCATGCCAATAAGACACACCTAGGTTTAAAAGGAGGAAAACAAAAAAAATATATATTTTCCATTAGACCTCACCTCAGACCCCAGTGTTAATAAGACCCCCAGTCAGACCTCAGCTCAAACCTCCAATGTTAATAGCTCCAATGTTTATAAGAACCTCAATCAGACCCCCAACGTTAATAAGACCCCTAATGCCGACATCCTCAATCTGTGCGCTGGTCACCGAGCCCTCACAGGGAGCGATGCATTCACCGCTCCCCGGTCCTGCTGTATTAATGAATACCCCAAATGACACAGACATTTTTTCCCCTGCTTTGGAGAGGGGGTGTATCTTATAGGCTGAAAAATACGTTTAGTGATTTTCTAACCTTTCTTCATTAAATATTTCCTTCCATTTCCCCCTCTGCAAAGTATGTGTAAAGTCCTTCATTTAGCTGCTGGCGCTGCAGAATCTGACATACAGTTGTTTTCAAAATAATAGCAGTCAGACATCACTACCTGATCAATCACTGTTTTTGGTAGAAATTATATTTCTACATGGCAAATAATTTACTAGCAGGTGTAGTAGAGTAATAGAAACCCAACAGTGATGACATGCATGCTGCCGATTCTGTGTAATTGAATCACTAATTGAAAGGGGTATTTTCAAAATAATAGCAGTGTGGAGTTTAATGAGTGAGGTCGTTCATTCTTTGAAAAACAGGTGGCAATGATTGCCCTTATTTAAGGAAGGAAGGCAGCAAATGTTGTACATGCTGGTTACAGTGCATTTCTGTCTGAAATTCTGAGGAAAATGGGTCGTTCCAGACATTGTTCAGAAGAACAGTGTACCTTGATTAAAAAGTTGATTGGAGACGGGAAAACATACAAAGTGCAGAAAATGATAGGCTGCTCAGCTAAAATGATCGCAAATGCTTTAAAATGGTAACCAAAACCTGAAAGACGTGGAAGAAAGCGAAAAACTACCATTCAAATGGATAGAAGAATAGCCAAAATGGCAAGGACTCAGCCAACAATCAGCTCCAGGAAGATCAAAGGTCTAAAGTTACCTGTGAGTACTGTTACAATTAGCTTGGTTTCACATAGGCGTCTTCTATCTGCAAGAAGCCCCCGCAAAGTCCCACTGTTGGAAAAAAGACATGTGCTGAAGAGGTTACAATTTGCCAAAGAGCACATTGACTGGCCTAAAGAGACATTTTGTAGACTGGTGAAGGTAATATTGTTCTTTTTGGGTCTAGTGGCCGGAGACAGCTTGTCAGATGACCCCCAAACACTGAATTCAAGCCACAGTACATTGTGAAGATTGAAGCATGGTGGTGCAAGCATCATGATATGGGGATGCTTCTCATACTACGGTGTTGGGCCTATTTATCGCATACCAGGGATCATGGATCAGTTTGAATACATCAGAATACTTGAAGAGGTCATGCTGCCTTATTCTGAAGAGGAAATGCCCTTGAAATGGGTGTTCCAACAAGACAACGACCCCAAACACACCAGTAAACGTGCGACATCTTGATTCCAGACCAACAAGATGGACGTTATGGAGTAGCCAGCCCAATCCCCGGATCTTAATCCAATAGAAAACTTGTGGGGTGACATCAAAAATGCAGTTTCTGAGGCAAAACCAAGAAATAGAGAAGAACTGTGGAATGTAGTCCAATCATCCTGGGCTGGAATACCTGTTCACAGGAGCCAGAAGTTGTTAATAGTTATTCTCTATCCTGTGGATAGGAGATAAATGTAACCCCCTGGAATACCCCTTTAAGTGGGGACTTGTCTGAAACTTTAATTCTAACCACCGAGCTCCCACCTCAACAGAGAACTTACTATTCTGAACTTACATCTATCAGCCTCTCAGGAACCCAATAACGTAATGCTCCTCTTCTCAAAATCCAGCTTTCACCGCCATCACCTCCTTTACTATATTTCCGGCATGAAGTATGGTTGGGATGTCACTTCCACTGTGGACAGGATCAGCAATATTCCTCTCCATGGTGCATGTGTAAACTCCTGAATCCAACTCATCTGCAAATGGAACAGGGAGAGGAATGTGATTTCATGTCCATAGCTCAGACTGGGCAGGCCCAGGTTGTAATATTAGCAGAAGCTGGATTTTCAGAAGAGGAGAGTCACGTGCTATGTGACATACTCTCTTCCACCCCATGACTGCCAGGCTGTTTTCACTGGACTTATTGTCCCATCTGTCAACTTCTGCACAGATGCGGTTGCATGTGCTATACTGCAGTCAATGACCCCAAGTCCCCAAGCATCACGTGACCCAGCATTGACATGTTGGTTAGAGACACATCAATGCTGTGGCCAGTCATTGGCTCTAGCAGTACCCATGAACCCATCCATGCAGAAGCTGACAGACGGGAACTGGAAATCAATTCTTGCAGAAGTTAACAGAAGGGAACCGGAAGTCCTGTGAGGACACCCAAGGAGCAATGGTCAGAAAAGATTAGCGGGGAGCAGGTATGCATAGATTTCTTCACCGGTACTGCTGGGCTGGGGGATAAAAAAAATAAAAATCCTGAATAACTCCTTTAAGGTGGGACCTGTTTGGTCCGCAAGCCCCTTGTCAGCACTGAATATCAACAAGTGATTCTAAGTAAACTGAAATACCTTTTAAACAATTTACCAATAGCAGCCACAGAACTGAAATTAATAACGTAATATTATTGAAAGGAGGGGAGGAGATGTAGAAAGGATGAAAAATGGATGAAAAATGAGTTTTTATACTTATGTGTAGCAGGGAACTTGACAGTGGAAGCTGAAGCTTCTAACCACCAGAGTGCAAAGACATCCTTCTTTTATAGTTTTAATTTCTCCTGTTATATGTAGAGATGGCCTTTCGGTTCGCGGCTAACTTTGCGCGTTCGCGATTCGCTGAACATGCGAACATATGGCGATATTCGCGCCCGCCATATTCTTTTACATTGTGAAGAACTTTGACCCATGACACATCCATCAGGTGGTACAGGACAGCGAATTGAGACATTTCAGCACATGGACAAACCCCCTACCTTATAAATAAAGCTGATCTGGCTGCTATTTTACATTCAGTCTTTTGCCAGTGTAGGGAGAGGATGCTGTGTGGAGCAGGGACAGACTGTTAGGGACACAAAACGCTACTAATAGGGCCACAAAAGTCCTTTAAGGACTGGTATAGGTGTGCTATCGATAGGTGTAGCTTACTGAGGGGTGTAATATACTTATAATATAATTTCTAACATAGAAGGTATATTATAGTGCGAATAGAGCACATGATGCGGGTGTAGAGGCGGTCCTCGACATCGTGGCGAACCTGGGTAAGAGTGATTTGTACTGTGAATTTGTTGGCGAAGCACTGAGGTTCATTTTAACTAATAATACTTTCCAGTTTGGGAGCGAGTGGTTCAGACAGAAAGTGGGCACGGCTATGGGGACCCCGGTCTCCTGTACATTTGCTAATATGTACCTTGCCAGACTAGAGGACAGGTATGTTTATTCTACCAACAATCCTTTCCTCTCAAAACTCAAGGCGTATTCACGCTTTGTAGATGATGTGTTCCTCGTCTGGCAAGGTACAGAACAGGAATGCGGTGAATTTGTGAGTTATCTCAATGAGAATGATATGGGCATGACCTTTACCCTCAATTTCGGAGGAAGTAGGTTAGAATTCTTGGATGTGGCTGTCATGGTGGAAGGCGACGGGTTGGTCACGGAGGGTTTTCGTAAACCCACGGCGACCAACTCCTTGCTCCACCATGACAGCTTCCATCCACAGAGTGTCAAGAGATCCGTACCTTACGGTCAATTCATTAGATTGAGACGCATCAACAGCACTGACAGTGGGTACCATAAACAGGCTCAGCATCTGAAACAGCGATTGGTTAGGAGAGGCTATCCTGAAGAGGTATTAGAGAGGGAGATGGAACGAGTAGGACAAAACTTCACACAAGAAAGTCTTCTGAAAAGTGGTCGTGAGAAAAAGGATCAGATGAAAAGGGGGAATAAGAGTGTCAGATTTGCATTTTCATTTAAGTACAGCCCCATGGCTGAACGCATACGGTCAGTCATATTTAAAAACTGGGACGTATTGAGAAGGGATGCAACTCTGAATGAATTGACACAACAGAAACCCCTGATTTCCTTTAGAAGGAGCCATACGGTGAAGGATAAGTTGGTCAGGAGTAGGTTTCAATCAGACAGGAGCAAGAGTTGGCTCAATAGTAATCTTCCTAAGGGCAACTTCAGGTGTGGAAGCTGCTCACTGTGCACTAGCAATTCTCAGAAAAAATGTGTTGAGTTTGCCGGCATTTCATATAAAGTTAACACCTTTATTAATTGCCGTAGTACTTATGTAGTATACTTGCTATTGTGCACGTGTGGCCGCTTCTACATCGGGAAGACTATAAGATGCCTATACTAACGAGTCAGGGAACATTTTAACTCCATCAGGACAGGTAAAGGATGTCCGAGACTCATAGAGCATATTAGAAGAGCCCATGACGGTGATGTCAGTTGTATCTCCTTCTCAGGTTTGGAAACAGTACCCACGCCCCCGCAAGGAGGAGACAGACATCGCCTACTCCTACAGAGAGAGGCTAGATGGGTACTACGTACGCATGCCTTAGGGGACCTGGGTATGAATGACAGGAATGATCTCAGCCCCTTTTTATAATACTTTGTGTATTAATTCATTGCCATATTATTTGTATTGTCTATTGTCCTTGACGTTGCACATGTCATTGTTTTTATATTTGTATTTTCAATTACAACCTTTGTGCGGACGCAGCCTGGTTTGTCGGTTTCTATGGCAACAGATTGCGCCAGCATTTAAAAGGAGCGATGCGTGAGCACGCATTGACAAACAGCCAGAAGAAGCGCATGTAGCGTGAAACGGCCGCCGCTGTTCAATGCGTGCTCTGGATCTTTCCGCCCCCTGCCTCATGTGAATTTTGAATAATAAAGCTGTTCAGTACACACGGGTGAGTGCCGCTACTTGTTTTCACTTCTATATTGATTACGTATATTATAGTGCATTTGTATTGTGCAGCAGATGTGTGCGGTTCTGCTTTGATACTGCAGCCACACAGAATGCCAAACGCTATTGGAACAAATAATTTCTACTGGTGTTATTTACCAGTTGCCCCCCAAAAAAACCTGATTGAAGCAGGGGTGTTATATACCAATAATATATGTTCTATATAGTGCATTTAGGTAGTGCAGCATTTGTTTGCGGTTTTGCTGCATTACCGCAGCTACAGATAGTGACAAGCACCATTGGAACAAATAATTTCTACTGGTGTGATATTCCAGTTGCCCCACAAAAAAACTGAATGAAGCAGGGATTTTATATACCAATAATATACATTCTATATAGTGCATTTAGGTAGTGCAGCATTTGTCTGCGGTTTTGCGGCGTCCCCGCATCTACAGAGTGAAAAACACTATTTGAAGAAATCATTTCGACTGGTGTGATTTACCAGTTGCCCCCCCAAAAAACTTATTGAAGCTGGGATTTTATATACCAATAATATACATTCTATATAGTGCACTAGGTAATGCAGCATTTGTCTGTGGTTTTGCTGCGTTACCGCATCTACACACAGTGAAAAACACTATTGGAACTAATAATTTCTACTGGAGTGATTTACTAGTTGCCCCCCAAAAAAACTGATTGAGGCAGGGGTGTAATATACCTTCTTCCACAAATACTGCTCTTCTATATGGACTTTTGTCACAGGGTCAGGGAAGAGGCAGGCTATTCCACAGGGGTGGTAGGGGTCGGGCAGGTGCACCAGGCCGGAGCCTAAGTGGGTGCGTGCGATTACATCAAAGGACGCACCAGACTTGGTTGAGTGGCTCACTCAGCCTTCCGCTTCTGCACCCTCCTCATCCTCTCTATCTGCACCCTCTTCACTCTCTGTTGTGTCCACCACCAAAGACATCACGACCACCACCCCCATATCCCCTCCGCTCGAGTCAGAGAAATTATTTTCCCATACATTCCAAGACCTTACCGATGCGCAGCCATTGGCATTGGATCAGGAAGAGGAGGTATCAACGGTCGCCACCCAGCAGTCTGATGACTGGACTGTACCCTGATCAGCCCAAGGAGGGTGGTTCCCGCTGTAGCTGCTTACTCCAAGATCTCTAATGTCAGTGGTGGTGAAGGTGACGAATCCAATGATGACGTGTCGATGGACGTCACATGGGTGCCTACAAGAGAGGAAGAGGAGAGGCGTTCGGAGGGAGAGACAGAGCAGCAGTTAGGGAGGAGAAGCAGGCAGAACTTACAGTGCACAGGAGGCAAAATGCAGACTGCTAATGTATCTGGAACGAAACATCCACCATGCACGGTCACATCTGGAGCTCCCAAGATGCCGGCACATGGCTCCGCAGTGTGGGCTTTTTTTTTTATGTGTCCGCTGCTGACAATAGTGTTGCCATCTGCAGCCTGTATTGTCAACGCATAAGTTGCGGTAAGCCAAACAATCACCTAGGGATGACCGCCTTAAGAAGGCATCTGGCCTCCCATCACCGTGCCGTCGTCGCGTTCATCTGGCAAAAGGGAGGCTTCCTTGCCCCAAATGTACAAGCGAAAAAAGATGATGACGCCGGATAACCCTCTTGCCCAACGGCTGACCGCTGGCTTGTCAGAACTGCCATATAACTGGTGGACTCAGAGGCCTTTAGAAAATGTATGGCTATTGGAACACCGCAATGGAAGGTCCCCGAAAGGAAATATTTCTCTCAGAAGGGCATCCCAGAGCTATATGGCCACGTTCAGCAGCAAGTGAATGTATCTCTGGCACACAGTGTCGGTACCAAGTTACATCTGACCACAGACATGTGGTCTAACAAACATGGGCAGGGAAGGTACATAACTTTTACTGCCCACTGGGTGAACCTTCTGACGGCCATCAAGCATGCAACCCGTGGCACCCGTGTAGATTTGGTGTTACCACCACGGATTGCATGTAGGCCTGCCTCTTCTCCTGCTCCTACTCCATCCTCCCTCTCCTCCTCAGCTGACTACTCCTTTTCCGCTGCTACCGTCTCTTCCGCTGCACCCCCCAAGATCCCCAGAACCTATTTGACGTGCCAGGTGAGACGTTGCCATGCTGTGCTGCGTCTGTTGTGCCTGGAAGCCAAAAGCCACACCGGTCCTGTACTCCTTTCAGCTTTGCTGTCACAGGCAGATCAGTGGCTAACCCCGCTCAATTTGACAGTTGGTAAAGTGGTGTGCGACAACGGTGCCAATCTGCTGAGCGCGCTGAAACAGGGCAAAATGACACACGTGCCGTGCATGGCACACATCCTGAACTTAGTCATGCTTCGATTCATTGCCAAATACCCCGGGGTCCAGGACGTCTTGCGGCAGGCCAAGAAAATCTCTGGACATTTTAGAAGATCTTACACAGCCATGGCTCGCCTTGCTGACATTCAGCGGCGACACCACCTGCCCGTCAGACGTCTGATTTGTGACTGCCCGACGCGATGGAACTCCACATTGTATATGCTTGATAGGCTACTCCAGTAGAAACGTTCAGTTAATGACTACCTGTACGAACTCTGCGGCAGGACAGGTTCTGGGAGCTTGGTTTTTATTCACCGCGCCAGTGGCTGCTCATGCGCGACGCATGTAGACTTCTGCGGCCATTTGATGACATCACCAAACTGGTCAGTCGCAGCCAGGGTGCCATCAGTGACTGTACCTTACACCTTTCTGGAGCGTACATTGCGTTGTGTCATTGATCAAGCCGTCGAGGAGCAGGAGCAGGAAGATGAGGAAGTCGCAATGCTGGATGAATTCCCAAGAGGGGCTACTCCATCTAAAACAAGTCAACAACAGGAGTCTGAAGAGGAGTCAGAGGAGGATGGTGCCGGGGCGGAGGAGGAGCAAAAAGAGCATGCTTTAAACTTTTCTGGGATCCCTGGTGTTGTCCGTGGATGGGGAGGAGAGCGAGGATGACATTATCCTGGATGATGAGCAGGAGCCAAGCCACTCCACCGCTTCCAGTTTAGTGCAAATGGGGGCCTTCATGCTCCAGTGTTTGAAGAACGACCCCCATATAAAAAGCATAAAGGGCAAGGACCAGTACTGGGTGGCAACGTACTTAGACCCCCGGTACAAACGCAAAATGGTGGAAATGTTACCACCATCACAGAGGCCTTGCTTCGGGAAATGCTGCATTCTGCTTTTGCGGGCGCTGGCGGAGGAATTTTCACTCACAGAAAAACAGTTGCGGGTGCCAATCCAACAGCGCATGGAAGAAGAGGGCGGTTTGAAGATGTGTTGGTCAGAGATGATATGAGATCATTCTTGCAGCCAACCCATCGACAGCCGTCCTCCCTATCCAGCCTCAGGGAAAGCCTAGACCGACAGGTGTCTGACTACATCGGGTTAACGGCCAATGTTGACGCTCTGAGAAGCGATAAAACCCTGGACTACTGGGTGTGCAGGCTTGACCTGTGGCCAGAGCTGGCACAATTTGCCATGGAACTGTTGGCTTGCCTCTCGTCCAGTGTTCTGTCCGAAAAAATGTTCAGCGCAGCAATGGGGGTCGTTACCGATAAGCACACTCGCCTAGCTTACAACAGTGCGGACTACCTCACATTTCTAAAAATGAATGAGGCATGGATCTCATAGGAATTCAAAACATGTGACGAGTCGACCATGTTTGATTGAAATTCCTCATGACAGCCCACAAATATCCGCCACCACCCAGAACAAATCATGGTCCCTGTCTTACGTAAATACAGCGGCATAAAAGGCCTTTTATGTCCATTGAATGCCTAATTTTTTAAGCCTGTACTGGCCGACAGTCACATATTTATCCTGTGACCGCCTAATGCACCTCCAGCCACAGAATCCAAAGTTTTTTGCTGTCAGGTGAATGCCTATTGGCAGATTTTTGGGGCCTGTACTGGCCGACAGTTACATTTTTATCCTGTGAACGCCTAATGTACCTCCAGCCACAGAATCCAAAGTTCTTTGCTGTCAGGTGAATGCCTATTGTATAATTTTTGGGGCCTGAACTGGCCGACAGCTACATATTTATCCTGTGACTGCCTAATGTACTTCCAGCCACAGAATCCCACAAAGTTGTGTGCTGTTAGGTGAATGCCTATTGACTAATTTTTGGGGCCTGTACTTGAGTGGCAAGTTCTCACAACAATACTTATTGCATCAATCACTAATATCTCATGAGACCTTATAAAATGTGAAGTTGTGTGTGTACCGTGAAAAAATAAATCGCATCATTAGGGATTTTCGCAAAGGCGCTTTTTTAAGCACTCGATCTGCATATACAGCGATTGTTATAACATGCATGTGAAATGTAATCAAATACACTGCTTTAATGTCAAATTACTTACAGTGATCAGAAATTCTTCCTCAACATCGCAAAAATTGTTGCCAACCATCTTTTCTGATCGCATCCAACTTCGGTCTGGTGAAAACCCAGTTGCTGTAGTAGGCGGCGCATATTTTGCGCATTTGCATAGGTGACAATTACATTGCCGATATTTCGCATTGAAAAAAATAATAAATGGAGATTGCAAATTCGAATAACACATCTGGTATGTCATTGTTCATGTTGTGGGACTATTTGTGCACTTCTAGTAAGTATTTCTTGGCTGCAAATATGAGCTGAAGGTTTTTCAGGTTCGCCTTCCTTTAAAGTGAATAGGGCCTGCCGCAAACTTACGGTTCACGAACATTTGATTGCGTTTGTGCACCGTCCCGGCCGATGTTTGTCCATCACTAGTTCTATGTTCTATTTCGGATGGGTTAGGCCCAGTTCACACATCAGTTAGTAGTTGAGCCAAAACCAGGAGTAGCAGCTACTCAGAGATAAGGTGTAATGAAAAGATCTGCACCTGTTCTGTGTTTTTGACCCGCACCTGGTTTTGGCTCCCAATAACTGTGTCACGAGTTGGAGGTCCCAGGAGAGACCCCCGCGTCGTCAAGCAATAAACGGAAATCAGGTACAGACACATAAGAGTTTATTGCACAAACAAAAACATGAAAGGCAGCACAGAGAAAACATGAGCTCTATGTACCGTCAGCACAGTGGGAGAAAACCCCCACTGTGCCACTGTCTAGTAATACTCCAGAGGGGCGTAACTAAGCAACTCCTGGTTTTCACTAGAGCCTCAGAAGGTAAGGTTAGGCTTTGCCGCAGGAAGTTGCCAGGGTCCACTCTGGAGCGTGAACTAGACAGTGACAGCAGGAGCGAATGGACAACAGGTACCAGAAGGTACCGACGGCACATAGGCAATCATAACAGACAGGTAAATACAAAACAGGGCAAAAAATAACACAAGCAGGAGTTCATGCAAGGGAGCAGGAGTGGCAATGAGCAGAGAAGGACTTGCTCCACCAGTAGTAAACTGCATGGCCTTGTCATGCCACTCTGCTGCAAAGGCTTGCTGAACACAGACATATGAATACAAAACAGGGGAACTAATAATACGAGCAGGAGTTCACGCAAGGGAGCAGGAGTGGCAATGAGCAGAGAAGGACTTGCTCCACCAGTAGTAAACTGCATGGCCTTGTCATGCCACTCTGCTACAAAGACTTGCTGAACACAGACATCAGAATAAACACAAAGTAACTAAAACATAACTGGCAGAACAGATAACAGAAAGACAGGAAAGAGGACATCAAAGAAGACAGGAGAGAACGTAAATGAACAAGTAGGGAAACCCACAGAGCACAGGCAGACAGACACGGATCCCATGGGTCAGCAGCATGGGAGAGAGAGTACAAACCAGGAGCAGGACAAGACAACACACACCAGGAGAGCTGACCCAGAACTGAGGAAACCTCAGCCTTATATACAGGTTCCATGGGTGCAGCAGAGAGACCACACCCATGGAGCAGACAGAGGATTAACTCCTAATAGGAACACAGGGGAGTTAACCCATACAGAACCACAAATAGCACACAGAAACTGAGCTGCAGCAAGAGCATAGACAGAAGGTCACAGCCAGAGGTAACGACTGTGACAAACTGATTGAAATAACTGATCAAATAACTGAAGTGTGAACAAGGCCTTATACTATTATTGACTGTAAATGTGTCATTTTTTTGTCCAGTCATAGAGGCAGCTACATTTACAGATCACTGTTCCATCATTTGTCAGAAAGGCAACACCATTATAGTCTCCCTAACAGAGGAGCTAGGGTCCTAACAAAGATTAAGTGTCATGTTCATAATTGAATATTATAGAAAGAGAGCAAAAATAAATGAAACGGTTGTTACAATTTACAGTAAGTTGCTATTTAAATCAATATGTCTTTGGAAAAGCAATTTGAAATAGCTTAAAAATAATTGATTTTATACAGGCATCAATCACATAGCGCTCCATAAACACATTACAATGACTTGCAAGCAATGTCTTATACAACTCCATTCTTGATATAGCTTACCCTTAAATACTATAATAATAATCAGTTTAATTCCCAAGGACGCCATAAAAGCAACAGCTACAAAAACAGGGAAAACACAGCAGGAAAGCTACCATATTGACTAATAGACAAGAGGTATTTGAAGTAAGTAAAATTACAAGAACTATCTGCGACTAATATAAAGACAGTAAAGGAGCCTCCCAGTATATACATGAGTTTATGTATTCTCTGACATGGCAGAAAATCACATCGGTATTTTCCATGACGCAGGTGCAAATTGGTTGTAAGAAAGAAGGGGTCATGTTATTTTTCTTCACCAATGTGATTTTTGTTGCAAACGTGCTAACACTTTGCCGCAATTAAATTACACCTTTTTCATTGCAAATAAATACACAACATTGAATTGACTTTCTACGGATTTAACATCTACACTCCATAGCAGGTTATGTGCTGATTTTCTTGCTGAAAATGTCTGCAGCGTGTGAATGAGGTTTGTAAAAATCTCATCCACTTTGCTAGTACTGTAAGCACTAGGGATTTTCCGTAAGCAATTCTGCTGCAGAAAATCTGCAGAGTTTGCATCATGCATGGACGTACATGTGAGTATGCATGACTATTAAGAAGATGTTCTGGCAGCAGTTTCCCAACATATAATGGAATTCTACCATTAGGGATGAGCGAATCGAGCTTCAGATCCAAGATCTGTTGTCGATTCCCTCAAAACGTCATTTTAAGGCCTCATGCACACGAACGTTGTTTTGGTCCGCATCCGAGCCGCAGTTTTTGCGGCTCGGATGCGGACCCATTCACTTCAATGGGGCCACAAAAGATGCGGACAGCACTGCGTGTGCTGTCCGCATCCGCTGCTCCGTTCTGTGATCCTCAAAAAAAAAATATAACCTGTCCTATTCTTGTCCGTTTTGCCGACAAGAATAGGCAGTTATATTAATGGCTGTCCGTGCCGTTCCGCAAATTGGAGAACGCACATAGACGCCACCCGTGTTTTGCGGATCCGCAATTTGCGGACCGCAAAACACACAACGGTCGTGTGCATGAGGCCTAATGCTTTAAGGAGATCCGTCTCCGTACAGCATTACAATGTATGAGATCCGGCGAGGGAAATTCATTATCACCGACCTCTCGCTGGACTTCGGTGAATAACTTCGGGATTGCTTCAGTACCGAGGTACCAACCAGTACCAAAGCTGACTTCAGATTCCTGTTTTAAAATGGTTTTCAATTTTACAAATCGAATGCCGAAGTTATTCACCGAAGTCCAGCGAGAGGTCGGTGAGAATGAATTTCCCTCTCCGGAGCTCATACATTTCAATACTGTACAGGGACGAATCTTCGTACAGTATTCAAACAAAGTATTAAGCGAAGTGACTTCACTCATCACTATCTACCATATACAATATAAAAAGCACCTGTCAGCAGGATCAACCCTTTTAAAATCAAGCATGCTGTCTCATCGGGTTGATCTTGCTGATTAAAATTATACCTGTCTCGTTAAAATCCAAAGGAAAAACTTTCATTATTTATGGAAATGAAGGCTTCAGTGCACCGATGGGCAGATCCTAGTCCCCACAGTGCACCTTAGCACCTCAGCCCCTCAGCTTTCCAGTGCTGGCCCCATCCCTTGGTACATTAAAGTATTCATTTGCATTAATAATAAAAACATTTTTTTCAGAAACGCTGAAACCGACTTTCATCAGATAGGTTCCATTTTAATCAGCAGGACCAACCCTACCAGGCAGTAGGCCTAGTTTATTATGATTGATCCTGCTAGCATGTGCTTTTCATGTAGGAAGTCATTAGCTTCCTTTTAAAAGAGAGATTGTCTGTTATATCATCTACATTTCATAAAATTCTACAAAGGCGTGTATGAAAAACTATGTTATCATTTGGTATTTAATTGGTTTCTATGGGTATCAGCATGCTTCCTGGTTACAAATGTTAAGAAATGTTTTATATGCAATTATACTTGAAGGCTCTTCCAGATCACATTAAAAGTAACATTGTGAAATCTTTTAGTGTTGTAACGTATATATTCTATGCCAAGACTTTTTTTTCTGTCCTGTTTTCTATAAATACTGTACTTATTATAATGGTAGTTGCTGTAGTAATTGACCTGCCGGGTAAAGTGGATGATACTGACTTATTATTTTTCACTGAATTGAGCAAATTACTCTTTGACACCAATTCAAAAAGTTGCAGAAACTTTCAGCAATGTGATGAAGAAAAGGATCCGGAGTCCAGTGCAACATTTTTTTGTTTCATACATTAAACTATTTAACTAGAACATTGCTAAGTTTCTGAGATGTCCCAATATAAAAATATAGTAAAATTCCTCTTGTTCAGCATTATTAAGAAAAAATGTTCTGAAGCCAGTGGGATTTGGAAGAGCTAGGAATCTAGTAGTGTCAACTAGTAGTGTAAGCAGCAAGAAAAGTACTCCAAGTGGCAGGAAGTTGGTGAAAAGTAACCAGTCATTAGTGTTTTATACACATGCATCATAGGGCCTCATACCAAAACTTAGTAAGGGCTCATGCACACGAATGTGTGCGGCCCGTGCCCATGCTGTGGACTGCAAATAGGGGTCTGCACGGGCACTAGCCTTATGCATGCTGTTTAGTCCGCACTGCAAAAAAAATAGTGCTTCCGTGGCTCCACTCCGCATCACTCTGTAACTTGCAGATTGCACAGCTATTCAAGTTTGCAGGCCAAAATATGGACACATTCGTTCATGTGCATGAGCCTAAGGGCACCCAGTGAGATTTCTGATGAAAATAGTTTTTTTTTTTTCATGTGAAAATCTTGTAATAATTAAAGTACCGTATTTTTCGCCTTATAAGACACACTTTTTTCCCCCAAAAGTAGAGGCAAAATGGCCTTGTGTCTTATAAAGCGAATACTAGTAAGCGCTTCCATTATGGAAGCCCTCACTAGTATGCATTAGGTGCCAGGAGCCAGGAAGAAGCACAAGCACTTCCGATACTCACCCTCCCCGGTCTTCTTGCTGGGGCCGGCGCTGCACTGTCCTGACCCCGTACAGCGCCAGGACGTAGTGTGCGCACTATGACCTGACGCAGCACGCAGTCAGGTGACAGTGCAGTGCGGGCTGGAGAAGACAGGGGAGCACGACTTCTAAAGAGACCTCTGGACCGAGTGGAGCAGGAGAGGTAAGAGAAGTTTTTTTGTTTGTTTTGTCTGATGGGGGTCTGAAAGAACAGGGCTGGTTTGATGTCTGATGGGGGTCTGAAAGAAAAGGTCTGATGGGGGTCTAAAAGAAAAGGTCTGATCTGAGGTCTGATGGGGGTCTAAAAGAAAAGGGCTGATCTGAGGTCTGATGGGGGTCTGAAAGAAAAGGGCTGATGAGGGTCTGAAAGAAAAGGGCTGATCTGAGATCTGATGGGGGTCTGAAAGAAAAGAGCTGATGGGGGTCTGAAAGAAAAGGGCTGATCTAAGATCTGATGGGGGTCTGAAAGAAAAGGGCTGATGGGGGTCTGAAAGAAAAGGGCTGATCTGAGGTCTGATGGGGGTCTGAAAGAAAAGGGCTGATGGGGGTCTAAAAGAAAAGGGCTGATCTGAGGTCTGAAAGAAAAGGGCTGATGGGGGTCTGAAAGAAAAGGGCTGATCTGAGATCTGATGGGGGTCTGAAAGAAAAGGACTGATGGGGGTCTAAAAGAAAAGGGCTGATCTTAGGTCTGATGGGGTCTGAAAAAAAAAAGGGTTGTTCTGAGGTCTGTTGGGGGTCTGACATGGAGGGCTGATATGATGTCCTGATATTTGTGGGGGTCTGATCTGAGGTCTGATGAAAAAAAATATTCTTATTTTCCTCCTCTGGCGTGCGTCTTATAAAGCGAAAAATACGGTAACTCTTACGCGCACTTTACCCAACTTATATATATCAGGAAAAAGTGGAACATGTGCTTTATAAATATGGCATTCATTTTGATCATCATATTAGTCATTATATTTACAACAGATAACTTCTATAGATCCACTGATAGATCTCCCTCACTCATCTTCTAAATCTGCTTATGCACTTACCATTGAACTAAATGGCTGTAAAGCGTAGTGCTTAGCACTGTCATTCGGGTCTCAAACGAATGCATTTTTACCTAAAAATTGCACATAAGAAGACAGCTATGACAAATTCCAGATTTACTAACACTGATTCTTTGTCTATCATTCTAAAAAAATTATCATCGGAGTGAATTGTGCCATAATGTATTACATGTTGGGGAACATTTATCAATGTCTTTACACCGCAATAGTGGTGTAACAAAGTTGCAATTAATGGTGCACACTATATTTGCTCAATAGTTTGTGACTTTTAGAGGTTCTCGACACTTTTTAAAAGTGGTGAGGTATAGGGCAGGGCTCAGCGAGAGGGCATGGACTTTGCTTGGCCCACTAGATTTACTATGACTAATGCCAGAAACTGGTGTAAGTTATAGCTGAAATCTGCGCCATCCCCTAGCTGGTGTAGACTTCATTTTCTGGCACACTGATTTCCAGAGATTCGACTAGTTTATTAAGAGTCATCTGCCTGTTAATCAATTAGGAGCATCTCACTCCGGCAACATTGGAATTAAGACTGATGTATGGGAACACCAGTCTTGATAAATGTCCCTCATTATGTCTACTTTTAGCTTTTTTTTTTTTTTTTTTTAGATGTTTTTCAATACTTTCTAAGTAGGTGTATCCAGTGGCTCATGTGGTGCATTCCAGCATACAGTATAAGCTGCTTATACAAATTCAAAAGCCTCCTGGCTTTATATAATTATATTGTCACTGTCTTATTCACTGTTATACTATTATATTTGGCTTACATGAATACCCTGGCCAAACACTTCACTCAAGGAGTACTGAAAATGACTAAATACAGGCAGGTTTATAGGTCAATATGTAGTAGTGATGGTCAAAAAAGAAAAAACTAGGTGGAATCTTTCTCATCTATATTGGTTGTGTACCAATGGTTTGGACACAATAGCCAATGCAGCATGTAGTATGGACAGTGGGGGTGCAGCTGTCTCTACCTCTGTCTGTAAGTGCTACTCTATTTGGGCAGTAATAGTGAATAATGAATTCCAGGTTATTCAAGAAGTATCAAATTTATTAGTCTCCAAAGACAGTGTTTCAAGGCATAAAACCTCTTCATCAGGTACAGTGAGGTAGCTAGTTCACTCCTGCATTCTTCTTAGAATTTTCCCTTTGTTATATATACTGTAGGTCATGAACTGGGGGGGGGGGGGGGGGGGGGGGGGTTATATAAAACATGGATTCTCTCTTGGAGTTTCTTGAAACTAATGTGTCCTGAGAGCTCGCAACTCTCCCCCCTACAGATGATAGTGAGGGAGACAAGGATCAGGTGAAATGTATATTTTTACCTGATCTTTTTGTTCTCCCAAGAGATAAGTTACCTCCAGAACTGTCTGGCAGCAACTTTCTCCACTCTTCCCATAGCATACACAGACATGTTCAGCCATGGCAGCGTGCACCTGCACATTGGGATGTGCTGACTGACCCCCTTTTCTTGCAGTTTCACCCCTGACCAACCTGTCTGCCCCATAGGCAGTAAGTATAAAGCTGTAGCCTGCTTTCATTGTATTTATTAGAAGCCATCTGGCACCAGGAGAGGTATAGAGTGGGCTCAGCATGCATGTTGGTACCTGCATCCCTGGATTTAATGGAGGCCGTTATGGCACTAAAAATGGTAAAAAGCAGAGTGGACCCAGCATGCATGTGGAACCTGCACTCCCTGAATTTTATGGTGGCCATTAAGGCACATAACAGGTAGTATTTAGTGTTAGGTTCCTGTCTTATAGAGATCGCCTTGAATTTTGGCAGACGAGCCCAAATAATTTTGTACAAAATGTATTTGCCAAGATTCTCAAATTTGCAAAATAAGTGTAGCATTGGCACCATTGGCATTATTGCACTTTATTTGTGTTTGCAGAGTGCTGTTGCATTGTCTTTTTTTCTTTGCCTGAAACATGACTGCATGCTGAGTTTTGCAGCAATTTGACATTTCTATCTGGGTGCATTATTTATTTATGTCAATGAATGGTAAATTAAATGTTACAATAATAACATTTTAAAATACATAAACACTTGTTTTACACATAAAACCAAACAACTAGTGAATGCTAAAATCTTTCAAAATTCTAAGAAAAAAATAAGGATTCAATAAGAATTTTGAGTTCACATTTACTAACATCTAGAGGAGGATATAAAACCACAGAATATAGAATGTCTAAAAAATCCCATCCTAAAACCCAGGTGAGTGTTTTAAGCCTACACTCATGTTATTTTGGTTAGGCTCCGAACTGACCAGCCACATTGCTTCAATTTCCAGTTTCATTTTGTTATGGATATTGATAAACCCATTCATGTAGTATGGTGGCTCAGTGGTTAGCAATCGGGTTCTGGTTTGAATCTGAGGCCAACATTAGCATGGAGTTTGCATGTTCTCCCTGTCTTTATGTGGAATTCATCTGGTACACTGCTTTCCTGCCAAATACATACTAATAGGAAATTTAGATTGTGAGTAGTGATGAGCGGCAGGGGTCATATTCGAATTTGCGATATTTTGCGAATATTTCGTAGAATATTCATCGAATATTCGCAAATTCGAATATTCGTTATATTCTACGATTTTTTTTACTAAAAAAATCAGCAAGGTAATGATCGTGTAATATGCAAATTTTCGTATTAGAATTTTCAAATTTTTCACTTTTTAGACAAAGAATATTATAGCACTATATAAGCTAAATTGCTCTATATTTGTTTTTTTATTTTTCGAATATTCGCTATATTGCTATAACTTCGTTTTTCTCGAATATTCGTAATATTCTAAAACAAGAATATATAGCAATATAGCGAATATTCGAAAAAAAACGAATATAGAGCAATTTAGCTAATATAGTGCTATAATCTTCTTTGTCTAATAGTTGTAATTTTTTTCTCATCTGAAGTTCAGATTGGAAAAAAATTACAACTATAAAAAAAAAGATTATAGCACTATATTAGCTAAATTGCTCTATATTCGTTTTTTTTTTCCGAATATTCGCTATATTGCTAAAACAAGAATATATAGCAATATAGCGAATATTCGAAAAAAAAAGAATATAGAGCAAAATTCGCAAACAACACTACTCCTAAAGTCAAGTATATTGCAGCCTTCTTATTGGCCCACAAGCTAGAAGCAGGGAGGGATCATGTGTACTGATAAAAAAAAAAAAAAAACGAATATTCTAAATTACGAATATATATCACTATATTCGAAATATTCGCGAATTTTCGAAGTACCTATATTCGCGATAAAAATTTGAATATTCGTGATCAACACTAATTGTGAGCCCCACTGGGAGTGAGTGATCACAATGTCTGTAAATCAATAAGCAAAAAGGATGGAGAGCCCAACAGAAAACTGTATTGCAACTGCACAATAGGGTATTCGTTGTAATGTACACTTAGTTATTCCTATTATATGTAGTCATTTGGTAGAGAATAAGCATTCATTCATTGAAATGTCAGTGATAATTATGTTTTCTAATCTCACAAGCTGAATTAGAAGAATCCTTCTGGATATATAGAGCTTTAGTACTACCACTGATTACATCATCATAGCTAGAGGACTGTGTTATGTCAGTTATATATAGAGAATATATGGGCCATTGTGCAATAACAATAGCTAATTAACCATGTGTTTTACTAAAATGGGTCTATGGTTAAACCCCCATTGAGAAAGGAAACACATCAGGCCATCTGGTGATAAGAGCATTCAGAGCTTCCTCAGCTGATCAAGCCCCGCTTTGTATCATTGATAAGTCACTCTGGTATCAGCAGCTGTGGCAGATTAGGAGTAGAAGAAATAACGTCAGAATGTCTGAGGGATTCCTTATTTTACAATGTATGACATGCCACAAGTTCTACTGAGGGTAATACTAAACCTTCTACTGTAATGGAATAAAATCATTTTCTGTATTGATTCATTCTTTCAGATTATTTTCTTTTCAGAATGATTTAGTTAGAGGTTAGAATCTTAAACTTATTTCTCTGTAAAAGAAAACATGCATAGAGAGCATACAGAACTTTTTATCTCCAAATTGTTTCATAGTTACATATACAAAACATACCACCAAATTTAATGAAAAACAGATATAATTTAGCTTAAAGGGGTTGTGCCACCATTAAGTGTTATTTTAATATAATTCAGCATGAAAAACGAGTTATTTTTGTACTTTACGTTACAAAAATGATCCAGCTGTGAGATATTCTCTTCATCATGGAGGTGCCCCATAGTGTTTAATTTCTATAGGAATGTGTATGTCCACCTACTGAGGTGGTCAAGCATGCTCAGTTCCGTCATTCATCTACCATATCTATTGTTAGAAGCTGTGGCAATTACAGGGAGAGAGCAGTAGCAGAAAGGACACTCCCCTTGAGTTGCACCAAAAAGGACATGCCCTGTGAGAAGGACATGGCCCTGAGCGGTCAGTCAAGCTGTCAATAAATGGTGGTGGTTCTGGATCTATGTGAGGTAGAGGGCTGGTTCTAATTTTGTATTATATGATGTTCTTTTTTATGTGAACCATAGCATAACACCTACAGTATAAAGGGTTCTTCCTATTTTATACAAAAATAGCACAGTATATGATCAATCAAGGTCTGACCTCAGAGACCCCCACTTGATTTGTGTGTGAAGGGGCTGCAGAACAGTGGGCTGTGCTGGAGTTCACTAAAATAAAGTGGCCTAAATGGGAGGAAATGCTCAAAAACCCCAAACACTGTAGCGTGTTTAGCTAGCGGCAATCCCTAGAAAAAAATGCATACAATGGAGGATGTTGGCAGCGGACCACATGCACCACAAAGGCATCCTACACAAGATGGAGTAGTGTATGGATGAAAATATACAAATACATAAATCACTGCAAAAGGTGCACCACAATGATATGCAACTGACAATACTGGCTTCAATACCTTAATATTGAAGCTAATAAAACAGAAACTGGTGAGAAAGCCATACTCTCATTGGATGCCCAAAAGGCGTTTGATTGTATCGAGTGGGAGTATCTATGGGCAGTTCTGAAAAAGGTTGGTATAGGGGAGGGATTTATAAGATGGATTCAACTTATATATTCTAATCCGAGGTCTAGGGTGATGGTGGATGGGAGCTTGTCAATGCCTTTTGCCCTCTATAGGGGCACTAGGCAGGGATGCCCTCTCTCCCCATTATTATTTGCTATTGCAATAGAACCTTTGGCATGTATGATAAGAAATGATAGGGAGTGTAAAGGTTTTCAATATGGGGATGGAAATGAAAAATTATTAATGTATGCCGATGATATTTTATTTTTTATGCACAACACTGGGGATGAGTTTAATAGAGTAATAGATATAATAGATAATTTCGTTTTTTTTTCGGGTCTAAATATTAATTGGGGGAAATCCCATATGATGTTATTAGGGAAGGGGCTACCACAGAATTGTTCAAGGGTGCATGTGCTTGAGCAACACGAGATGTTTAAATATTTAGGTATATAGATTTCTAGTAATATAGAAGAATATGAAAAGTTAAACGTACTCCCCTTAATAAAAGAACTTAGAACTAAAATACATATCTGGAAAAAATTGCCGTTGTCAATTCAGGGTCGGGTGAATTTAACAAAAAATTATTTTTCTCCCAAAAATATTGTATGTTTTACAAAATGCCCCAATGAGGTTTCTGAAGAAAATTTTTAGGTTATTAGATAGTTTAATGGGGGATTTTATTTGGAAAAGTGACATTCCTAGGTTAAGGAGAGAAGTTCTTCAGCTCCCAGTAAGAGAGGGTGGATTAGCAGTGCCTAATTGTTTTTTTTTAATTATTTAATAACACAATATAGTCAGATAAAGGGAAGTTTAAATGGGTTAGTGGGGAGGAAGGAATTAATGAAAATAGGGTGGAGTGGGGAAATGAATCACTTATATATATTATAGGAAATAGAATATTGAATTCAATGGAATACATATGGGTGGAAGTTAAAAAAATATTGGATATTAAAGGGTACTTGCAGTATACACCCATTTGGAAAAATATTAATTTAAAGGAAGTGCAAAGGATTAGGTCTTATATAGATTGGGATAAAAAGGGGGTAAAATATTTAGGTCAAGTATTTGAGGAAGATTAACTGAAGGATTTTGGCACCTTGGTAATGGAGTTTGGATCCCCCAAAAGGATAGTTAAAAATATCTTCAGCTTAAAAATGCTGTCAGGATACTGGTGAATTTAGATAAATATAGAAAGGAACAATCAAATAGAATAGACAAATTTACCAATGGAGGAGAAAAAAGAGTCACAACGGCAAAAAGATATGTGATTTTTAAGGATGGAAAAAAAGAACGGATTACAATACTTGCCAGAGGAAAATGGGAAAAAGAGCTCCCATCTTTTACGGAAGAAAAATGGAATGATGCTCTTAGAAGTTATATTAAGGTGTCGGAAAGGGCCTCACATAAAATCTCCCAGTTTTTTATAGTTCATAGGTTACATCGATCTCCTTGGGCGTTAAAGAAAATGGGAGTTAGAACTTCTGATAAGTGCCCAAAATGTAAGGGTGAGAAGGCAGATCTTATACATTGATTTTGGAGATGTCCTAAACTTTTTAGGTACTGGAAAGACATTTTAGAGATTACATCAGTATTTCTGGGAGTTCAAGTTTTTGAAGACCCAGTAGTTTGCATTCTAGGGGCTACAGAACATCTTAAACTATATAAAGAGATACGATTGGTTTTAAGTAAAGTACTATTTCAGGCTAGACTTCTCATACTTCGGAAATGGGTAAATGTAGATCCTCTCACAGTGGGACAGTGGCAAGAAGCAGTTGTTAATTTGATTAAACTGGAACGGGTGTCCGAGAGATATAGTGATAGAGCTGAAAAAACTGACAAAATATGGAAAAAATGGTTGAACTAGGGCCAGATGTGTTTGTGTTTGTTATTTTTTTGTTGTTTTTTTTTCTTCTCTCGCCCTCTCTCTCTCTCCAAAGGGTAGGGGGTGGGTATCTGGGGTAAAATGTTATTATATTGTTTATTATTGTAAGATGGACCCTTGGATGGTCTGATTTTGTATATGTATATGTTTTTTTTATATAACAGATAATAAAGATTAAAAATAAATAAATAAAAATAAAAAGACAATACTGGCTAATCCCTCAGGCTGATGTTAAAAACTGAGACTTTAGCCAATGGAGAATGGAGCCCTTTTGCACCACCATCATGGTATCTCAGTGTGGCATGGGTCCTACCACTAGACTACCTATGGTGTGTGAACATGGTCTGAAAGGCGCAATGCTGGTAACATTCTTGTGCACCTGGTAGCCTGTGTCACATGGCCTGTTATAGGTGGGGCTTGCAGCCTTATCCCTTCTCCCACTACATGAGTGATCTCACTATGGAGGTATGTGGGAGCTTGGCTGTGAGTTGGATCTTAGAGCCTTTCAGACCGTGCTGGAGGTAACTGGTGAGTTGTCTTTGAGTCGGACCTCACGCTCCTGTAGTTTGCCCACTGGTCCCTTGAGAAACCTTGGCGCGGTGCTCGGGCTCAGACATGTCCTCCACAGTAGGATATGTTGGCTCAATTTTATCATCAGTTTGAGGGTTTAGTAAGTCCGCAGAGTGCACCTGTCTTTGCTATTATTATATTGTTATATTGGTTATCACATCCACATAATTTCTATCTTGTGTAGGATGTCTATTGTGGTACTTGTGGTCCGCTGCGGGCATCCTCCACTGGCAAATCGCCATTAGCAACGGGCCACAAGTGCAGGATTTGCTCCCCTGTATATATATGCACAACTGCATATGGGTTTGAGCACTTCCTGCCTGTTTAACACCACACCATTTTTTCAGCTGGTTATATATTAGTTTTATGAACCACCCAATGCCCTCCTTGTGTCCCTTGTGGGAGCGGACATCACGCCACTTACCTTGCCATATAACGTCCTTGTTACTGATTTCCTCTCCATTCTGCTGCTTCCATATTCCTGCCTGATGCTTCCTTAGGGCACACATGCGCTCAGCTCTTGCCTCTTAAAAAGGCCAGGGTCTGGACCCCCAAATCCTTTTCCAGCCAATGGCTTAGAGCCTTTGGGTATTTAAGACACCCTGTCCAGTAGGAGGTTGCCTGACCAGCAAAGGTATCCTGATAGTCTAGTGCTACCTGCATTTATCCTACGTTTTCTCCTGCCATGTTTCAAATGTATGCCCTCCTGCCTGTGTGTCCCTGCACTTTCAACTCCAAGTTCAGTTCCTATTTAAGCTAACTCAGTCTTGTCTGTGCTCCAGTCCAGTCCCCTGCCAGCCTACCTCGTATTTGCCTCACTACTCTGCCCGCAAGTCTTTTTGTTATCTTAATTAACTGTGTACTCCCTGTATCTCTAAAAAACAGTATTCTAGTCTTGGTGACTGTTCAGACTAAACCTACAGTTTTCCTGTGGTTTTGGTGTATTTTCTGTACCCTGAGCTTCTCGTGCTTGCACCAGATCCCTGACATCTTGGTCCATGTAAAAGCTCCCTAAGTCTTAAGCATGATTATTGATAACTAAATGATTTTCCTAGACCAGGTTATAAAGGTCATCACTAGTGTTGAGCGAATTGAAGTTAACGAACTGAAATTCAATATTGAATTTCAAGAAAAATTCAATTAATCACGAATCCGAATTTCCTTTCGCTTCATAGTAACAAATCTGATTTTTTTTATAAAATGGCTGCTGCACATGTTACAAAGTGAAAATAAGAAGCCCGGGAATGAAGGATCACCTATAATGCTGTGCAGCCAGCCAATCAACAGCTAGCCAGCCCCTCTGATGTCACAGCCCTTTAAAAAGCCCCATCCAGCCTGGTGTCCACCATTTTACTGTGAACTTAGTGAAGGGAGAGACTTGACAGGAGCTAGGGACAGTGATTAAGAAAGCCATTAATTGTAAAATTTTAGTTAGGAAGAGTTAAGGGACAGTGCAGGGAGAGTGTAGGGAGATCATAGGGAGATTTGGGCAAACTGAGGGCAACAGGGGAGGAACTGCTCTGCTTCCTTCATGAGGAAATCAAATCCTGGCTATCTCCTTGCCAACTAAAGATCAGATCCATGGTCACCGATAACAGAAAGAACATTGTTTTGGTGCTGTGTCAAGAAGGACTGACGCATGCACCCTGCATGGCGCACATCTTTAATCTGGTTGTAAAGTGGTTCTTGAAGTCTGCAAGACATCTTGAAAATGGCCAGGAAACTATGCATGCACTTCAGCCACTCTTACACTGCAAAAAACACCCTCCTTGAGCTGCAAAGACAGAATAGCATTCCCCAACATCGTCTCATATGTTGGACCGACTATATGAGCAGAGGAAAGCTGTGAATGATTTCTTTATGATGCAGGCGGACAGGAGTACTCCCTTGTGTAACTTTGACATTAGCCAGTGGCAGCTCATGTGTGACACCTGCCGTTTGCACAGACCCTTTGAGGAGGCCACTTTATTTGTCAGTTGCCAGGACTACAGGAATGATGTCATTCCACTCCTTCACATCCTGGAGCAGATGCTGATAAATCTGGCTGGCCAGGGGACAGGAAAGGTGGCGCCTACATCCCATGGCCACCTGAGCCCTGTGGGGGCTGAACTGGTGGAGGACCAGGAGGACATTCATGCACAAGCAATGTATACAGAAATGGGTGGTTTATCTGCACAAGTGACAGGAGAGATGACCCCGACAAATAGTGGCAGTATGCAGTGGAGATGGAGGCAGTGAGTCTCTCCGAGTCCCTTGCACAAATGGCCAGATGCATGCCGAGTTGCATCTGTAGTGACAGCCGTATTATCACCATTCAGCATACGGATGACTGTCATGGGCCGACTACTTGTTTCAGTGTGTAACAGAACAGGCTCTCTAGCAATCTATGTGGAATCAGCAGACTGTGTAAAAGGAGAGAGCTATTTTACTCTATAGTACAATCTTGGGCCACTGCATGGTTAAGTACATTATACCTGACACTAACATTGACCTGTAAGGTTGAGTTCACACACATTTATTTGGTCAGTTAACTGAGTCTAAGAGGGACACCTGTCAACTATCTGTCATACGGATTTACAGTAACTATTTCACTACCATAGTGGACTAGCTATGCATGTCTATGCAATGCACAGTGATGTACACCGAGATACACGCTCCCTGCAGCCGGGAAATAGCTGATTTATAACACGCTTTGTAACAAATTAATTTGGATTGAATCACACTTTTTGGAAAAATTCTGCGAAGTGTCCAAATCAAATTTTTTTAAACTTTGCTCATCTCTAGTCATCACTGACTCCTACCCAAATAAGAGAAACGCACTCCTTGCTGGAGCCCAAAACTATGCTGAGAATGCTGCTCCTGGCCTGACATCTCTACTTCTTTTTAATTTCAAGTATGCAGGACCATTAGATAATTACTTTGATTATGATGTGCAATTATTTTTTACTTAAGCCTCATGCAGACGTCAGTGTTTCACGGACGTGTGCTGTACGTGTTCTCCACGGACAGCACACGTCCCTATTCATTTTAATGTGTGTATTCACACATCAGTGTTTCAGCATGGTCCGTGGGTCAGTTTTTTTTACCATGAATGCATGCTCTATTTTGTCCGTGTTCACGGATCCATCACGCCCATTATAGTCTATAGGTCTATGAAAACCACGGATGCCATCCGTGTTGCATCCGTGTTTCACGGATCATTAACAAGAGATTCTTTAAAAAATTATTTTTCAGCTGTTGAGTGTTAGTGAAACACGGATGCTACACGGACAGCAAAAAAACTGACCCACGGACCCAACACGGATCTGTCACGGGAGAAAACACGGATTGAACACGGTCCGTGTTACCACTGATCCAAAACTGACACGGACGTCTGCATGAGGCATTAGTCTGCAAAATTCTTCAGGCAATGCAAATGACAACTATTGGCTCGACACATTGTTTTTTCCTTTATTTAATTACAACCTGTACATGCCATTTTATCACACATGATAGAAATAATTATTTTAATTTATTAAGAATTCATTCCTAGCTAACCTAATTTATCCCTGGGTGTAAGAAAGCAGTGATAGCTGCTAACAAACAACCAAGCATTTTCTGTTAAATTAGCCAGTGCCTTCTGTGTTGACATGAGGTGCAGTGGATTTCTGTAGCATAAAGCTCTTTGACGTTTTTAATCCACTCATTGTTTCAATTAGCACAGCATTCTCCGCGTTACAATGAAAGACGAGAGAGAAGAAAAAGGCTTGCTGAAAAATGTGTAAAGTTAAAACAGCTTATATTTAATCACTTGTACTGCATGCTGTGCATACTACAAAAGGCAACAATTCTTTATAACTGGTGGGGAACCGGTCAAAATAAGAGTGTAAGAGAGCATAAAAACTGCATGAGAATAAGTCACTGGCAAGCCTGCAAAATGAACAGAGTGAAGGAGCTCATAAATTATTTCGAGATATTAAACATGTATTTGCCATCAAGTTTCAGTTTTTGGGTGATGCTGCAGTATACAGGGTATGTTTATTGTATATAACATTTTTTAAAGACGTTGGGGACTTTGGCTAATGTAAATGAATGTGTTTGTAAGAAGACTATACAGCATTTAGTGATATAGTCTTTGTTGATATTTTGCACCATTTTCTATATTTCATATGGTATGCCCCTTGTTGGCTAAGTCTTTTGTGCTGTCTGCACTAAGGTCCTGTCCATAACATGACTTCTGATAGAGGGTCATGTGGCCCAACAAATAACTCAGTCTTCTCTATTCCAATACACTGAACCTGCCATCTGCACTTGCACTGTTGGAAGTTTAGTGCAGGTCAGTGTATTTGAATGGAGGAGGGTGAGTGATGTATCTAGTCACATGACCTTCAGTGGCCATCTTATGGATAGAATCTCTGTGCAGAGAGCATGTCATCTTACTTGCACTTTTGTCAACAGTAGCCAGAAAATGGCCAACCCCTTTAAGCTAATTCATCTTTCTAAAGAGTGATCAAGACAACCATGTGTGAGTTTGTACCAACTGTATACAGTCAATACATGGTTGGCATGGCTTAAAGGGTATCTGTCACCACATAACTCACTATGAAACCATCTTACATGCCAGATGCACGCTTGTCAATACATTCTAATGGTGTTGGTTTTTTCCATAGGTGATCACATTGTGGAGAAATTAGGCTTTTTGTTTTATCCTAATTAGCCACAACAAGGGTGGTGTTATTGCACCTTGTTTCACCCAAAGCTAAATTGTGAAGACTTAGTAGAAATGTTATACAGAAAAACTAATTCTAGTCTTTATTTAAGCCTTGGGGCCCAGCACATAATAGCCTCTTGAAAGAAGAATCCTTTTTGTTATGTACTTTAGTCCCTTGGTGTTCATGTTTTGCTATAGTAAAATCTTAGGGATATAAACCATGTGGTGGGTGATAACAAATATTCTAATTTATGAACAACGTACTAATGTAGTAGTGGGCAAAAGTGAAATCACAGCAATTCTTTCATGCTGATATGGCTTGAATTAGACAAAGTGTATCTGACTAATGAACTAAGGACATTTTTTTAGGTCACTCATTTCATCTCTCCACCAATGGCAGAATGGAATATGTTGGAGGGAGATAAAGGCTCAGGCAGTAACTTTTGTTCTTGGGGAGATAAGCCATTGCAAGAGGAGTCTGGCATTTTCCTCCCCATCTTCCTACTGAGAACACATGCTTGCTCGGCAGAACAGGCATATATACGTGGAGATTTGAAGTGATAGCTGTCAGCCAAATGAGCATTCTGCTGACATCTATCATGTGTATGGTTGGCCTTAGGCATATGTCATACGTGAATGTGTTTTTAATAGCGAGAATGGAGTAAGCTGCTGACAAACGTCTCATATTGAAATCCAACAGCCTTGTTTTTCTCTTCCTGACATCAGCCATGGGGAACATTCAGGAGGCCCTGTCAGAATGACCAGCTGAGTTGACATATATCTATTGTGTATGACCACCTTAAAGGCAATCTTCGGTTCCATAATGATTTTTTATCTGCCCAGAGTATGTTAAACTCTGCACTAGAAACCTGTGTTATCATGTCAGCACTTTCCATCCCCATTTTTAACATCACCACATCCTAGCAGGATGTTTACATGCAGAACTTCCTGTTTTCCTCAGCTTCGTGCTGGGGTTGCTAACCAAGCCCAGCATGCTTTGCTCTGTACTGTTTCGCAGTGCTTCCTCTACCTAACATAAAGAAGGAAGATTTAAGGATGGGTATACTACATAAGTAAGGGTGGAAGGTGGAGCAAGCCCTGTGGAACATTAGAGCAAAGCATGCTGGGTTTTGTTAGCATCCGCACACAGGGAGAAGCTGCACCGGTGGTGCGGGGACCAGGAGCAGTGCAGGGAGCGGGGAGCCAGGTAAGTATATTCAATGTGAGGGGGGGGGACATTTTATAGGATTGGATAACCCCTTTAACAGCTGATTGCTTGGGTTAAAGAAGCTGAACCTGCTGCTATGGCTTATTTTTAAAAAGAAAAAGTTTTCATGAGACAATCTTAATATCTCACTTTGCCAAGATACTTTAAGCTCTGGCCACGTCACATTTTTGGATCCTGTAAAAAAGGTACCTTTAAAACAAGGTGCAGCAGATGGGCAGAGGAAGCCAGTAGTTTATGAATAGTCAGTTAAAGAAAGTGACCCAGCATTTTGCTAAGGGGATCTTAGTTAGGACACCATAAAACTGGTGACAGATTCTCTTTAAAAAGTTGCAATAGACATATCTCCCAAACACCTAATAAAAAGAGTTGACCACTGGAGATGAGAGAATTTTCGCTTATGAAATTCGTTCACACTTCATTTGGTGGTAAAAGGTGAATTGCGTTATGGATTCCGTTACCACGGACCATAACGCAATTCTATGACGGAATGCATAACGGAATGCCTTTAGAGGCATTCAGTTATTCATTCCGTCATAATAGAAGTCTATGGGCTGCAAAATGTATCCGTCCTGTTTCCGTTATGCAGGAGAGGACTCCCCTGCATAACAGAAACATGACAAATCCGTTATGCAGGCCATAAACTTCTATTATGATAGAATGAATAACGGAATGCCTCTAAAGGCATTCCGTTATGCATTCCGTCATAGAATTGCATTATGGTCCGTGGTAACAGAATCCTTAACGCAATTCACCTTTTACCACCAAACGAAGTGTGAATGAATTTCAAAATATTAAATTCGCTCATCTCTAGTGGTCAACACTTTCCATAAAAATTTGGTAAGCCTCAAAATTTGTGACTTTCTCCTACCAGAATTCTGGTGCAAATGGACCAATAAATTCACTCTAATGTTTATCACAATTCTTGTACATAAGTAGACCTCTATTAGAAAAGTACATGAAAAATATGAACTGCTTATATTTACTGTAATTTAAAAACTTCAAGACATGGAATTCAATTTTCTTACTTCAAAAAGTGTTAAAATTACTAGTTTAATAGTGTCCTGCTGTTCCAATGATTATTATTTTTTTAAAGTGGAAACCAGATGTCTGGTACACAAGGTCAAGCATTAAGACAAAGAATTGGCATTAAATGGAAAACCAGTCAATTCCCCAATTGATTTTGGTGTCTCTGTCACTTTGAGCAGATGGCTTGTTTGGCAATGAGTTAATTTAGTAGACATCACCTCATGAGTATGTGAATATCACCCGCACTGTACTGCTAAATCACTGTTTTACTAGGTTTATTATGTTTAGGTGTCCATGTTGACTTTTTTTTTGTTTTAGCATTAAAAGTATACAAATACCATATATAATCAACATTCATAGTGTATCTAAAAATTTATAAAAACAGCCCAAGCCCACCCCACCGCCACCACCCCGAGAGCAAAGAGGAGGGAGAAAAAAAACAAGAAAAAAAAAACACATTAGCCGTTTATCATATCCATAAAGTTGTTCCAATTACTCCATATTCTTTCATAGAATTGCATTTTGTTTAATTTGATGTAACCTGCTTTTTCGATAGACCTGTTTAAATTCATCACATTATCCACTCCCTAACAGTGGGAACCTCAGTTCTCATCCATCTTCTAGCTACCACTAACGAGCTTAAAAAAAATGGATTTATAAAGCATAAGCCTATTATCTTTTTGTTAATTTAAGGGGAGTTTCTCCCAAAACGCAAATAGTACACGTCATAGGCAAATTAAAGGAAAAAGCATCTCTGATCACTTAAATTAATCCTTTCCAGAAGGGTTGTATTTTAGGACACCACCACCACATATGAATCAAATCTGCTGAAACTCTCTGGAGCCATTTAGGGGTCACATATAACCGATGTAAAATCATAAATTGGGTAACTCTATGTGATGGATTCCTCAAATATTTACTCGCTTGCCAGAATCCCTTCCATTGTTCACCTGTTAGGGGACCAATATCCCTTTCCCAGGCAATCTTGCTATTCAAGGTCTCTCCACTATGATTAGCTGCTCTAAATTTTTTATAGAAATTTGAAACCAAACTGTAATTTCCCCTCCAACCAAAAATAAAATTCAACAATTTGTGTGAACATAATTCAAATGAATTCTTATTCTTTACTACCTTAAAAATTGTTAATAATTGAAGCTATCTAAACTGACTCAATTTGTCGTTTCCTAAATCACCTAGTAACTCTACTCTAGGCTTTAATTCCCCATCCTTAATATATTGTGAGATGTACCACAAATAGAGATGGCCTTGCGGTTCGCCTGGCGGTCGGTTCGCGGCGAACTTTTCGCGTTTGCGATTCACCGAACATTCGAACATATGGAGATATTCGCGTCCGCCATATTCTTTTACATTGTGAAGAACTTTGACCCATGACACATCCATCAGGTGGTACAGGACAGCCAATTGAGACGTTTCAGCCCATGGACATACCCCCTACCTTATAAATAGACCCGATCTGGCCGCCATTTTACATTCAGTCTTTTGTCAGTGTAGGGAAAGGTTGCTGTGTGGAGCAGGGACAGACTGTTAGGGACAAAAACGCTATCAAATAGGTCCACAAAAGTCCTTTTAAGGACTGGTATAGGTGTACTATTGATAGGTGTGCAGTACAGAGGGGTGTAATACACTTATAATATACTTTCTAACATAGAAAGTATATTATAGTGCAATTGTATTGTGCAGCAGTTGTGTGCGGTTCTGCTGCAATACTGCAGCTACACAAAGTGCCAAACGCAATTAGAAAAAATAATTATAACTGCATTTGCACATGCGCGAACGTGAAAATATTGCCTATATTTTGCATTGAAAAAAATAATGAATGGAGATAACAAATTCGAATAATACATCTGGTATGTCACTGTCCATGTTGTGGGACTATTTGTGCATTTCTAGTAATTATTTCTTGGCTGCAAATATGAGCTGAAGGTTTTTCAGGTTCGCCTGCCATTAAAATGAATGGGACCCGCCGTGAACTTGCGGTTCGCGAACATTTGATAGCGCGATCGCGTTCACGAAACCATCCCGGCATATGTTCTTCCATCACTAACCACAAACCCTTTGAAATCCAGTACTTGGCCTCCTCTATAAAAGTACTATCACCCAGTGCCTTATTGTACCAAAAGGGAGTATAACCTGTGATTCCCTCCAATCCCAAGTGTCGTTTCATCATAGTCTAATTCTCCATTACCACTTTCACCATAGGAAACCTATATGCCCCTCTGTTATATAATTGTTGAGATTTAAGTAGTGCAAACATATTCAGGAGGCAACCTACACTATTACTGACCAGATATTGTAATAAATCCACCTGTTCCCATTTCATTATCAGTGCAATATTAAGTCCATATTTCACTTTAATTTAAATTGAATTTTTCAGTCAAGTTTAACTGCATCAAAATGCCAAAAATATTATTAGTAATAACTTTAAAAATATATATCTGTCTTCTCTGCAAGTCTTTAATGTAAAGATTGTGGATCTATCCAACATGATTAGGCATACTGGTGCAGATGAGGTCTGGATCATGTCTACTTGCATGTTATATGCTTTTAGATGAACTTTTCCAGGGGCCGGCAATACCATGATGTAGCACAAAATACTGCCCCAACAGAGCCAAATACCACAGTGCATCACAAAATAATGTTCCAGCAGCACAAAATACCTCACCAGAAGCTGCTTCTTTGAGATGGCCAGCAATAGCTGCCACGTTCTGTCCTCCTGCCTCAAGATGGTAATACAGTTGAATTCAGGAGTCAGGACTGCTCCTCCAGCTGCTGGCCGGGTAGATAAGTACTTGACACTCCCAGCTTAAATTAACTCTGGGAGCATCAGATCATTACTTATCTGGCTGGGCATTGGCCAGACAAGAGTTAAAAATGTATGTCCAAGGTGACCTTGGGGTGTCATAGACAAATTTTCAGGCCAATTGGAGCACTTTCAATTCTGGTAGAATTGAATTGGACCCAAATCGAATCAGTCAATTGAGTTAGCTGAACCAAACACGAACTGAATTTTGAGCGATTTGCTTATCTCTACTGTTCAGCATTTCTATCATGTAAAAATGCAATGCAAGATTAAATGAATTTGGACCGCCACAACTGCAGGAAAGAGAACATTATACAAGTTGTGTGTTTTTGTGCTATTAACTGGTCGATATTACTGTACATTTATAATGCAGGTATTTCACTGGGTAAATTATGTTTTCTGGTGAGGCACGTTCTGATCTAGCGTTGAGCCAGCTATTCTGCCAGCTGAGATAATTATTCCCAGCGGACGCTAGATGTATGCAACCTCATTTCACCTTTCTCTGTCTATTTGTTTACGTGTCTCCCATTAATTGTGATATGGTTGTTGTACTCTTTTCCTGTTGGTGCTAGGTGGAATTTGTGCAGTAAGATCCTACAAACCATCATATATTGCAAAGCCTATTGCCTCCAGTCTAGATGACACAGCTCATTTCCAGTGTTTTACTAACAATGACCCTGTCTGCCCGGCCCCATCGCAGCAGATGCATTTAAAAAAAAAAAAAAGCAATAAAAATAATTGTAAAAAATCATGTTGCACGGAATGGCACATCCAAAGCTTTATAGAATAATTTGCTGTACCATCAATTTTACTTAGACTATAAAATATTTTATTGTTCTGAAAATTCTATAATATTCTCCCCATTATCCAATATGGTTTAAGAAGTTAACAAGACATAACATTATATAAATGTGTGCCTATTGTATGGAAATATAAATCAATCTGTTAGAAATCATTAAAGTCAGGTGCTTCATTGTAGATTTTATTACAGACCTTATTACCACAGAAAAGAACATTCTTGTGAAAACATTTAAGTGCACAAAAAAACATTACTTGCCTTGTTTTGCTACAGGGAGCAGCTACCGTGTGCCTTCTCAAAGTCTCTCATTACCTGTCTGGTTTGGATTATTCCTGTTTGTAGAGGTTTCTACAAGAATAGATTTAGTAGATTTGTTAAGTTAAACACAAAATAAGGAAGAAAAGGGCATGTAGCATGTGACAATGTGTTTGTGAACTGACATAAACTGGAATAAGAGAGAAGTTGAGTAAGTTACTTTTTTAGTCCACATTCTCATTTCAAATGAATGAATTTACATAAGGCCAGTGTCACACAGCTGTAATAGAGTCATGTTTTAGGGTCTATATTAAAGCCACATCGCCTCAACTGTCTGTAGGTCTACTGCTTGAAATTTAGATCATCTTGGGGTTTTAAGGCAATCTTACAGGAGGTTGGGAGTTTACACATGCTGCTATTGTGTTATGACCACATAAAACTAAGTTATACATGTGGAGGATTTTTTTTTTGTATGAAAATCAACTGCAGAAATGAGTAAATGGGGCTTTACTAAACCCTATTCACATGTCGCAGAAAAATATGGAGCAGATCATGATGCAGGAAAAACAATCCTCGGCAGTCCCTATGAATATGTGCTGTAACTGCAATGGTTTTAACTAGTGATGAGCAAATCGATTCCAAACTAATAAGATTCATTACAAATTTAGCAAAAATTAGCCTGCAAGGCAAAGTTGAATTTTTTTTATTTGTTTCAGATAAATCTTGCAAAAATTGTGCCATTTTACTGTGAGAATTGACAAGCATAAAACCATAAGGCAGGGGGAATAAGGATGGTCACATGACACTGGGAGGCAGTGGGGGGGGGGGACTTGTCCTGATTAGCTCAGAGGTTGACATGCAGAGTCATCAGCCAATCAGTGTGGCAGCAGACAGGGAGACTCCTGGGCAGAACGAGCAAACACCATACTTTGTTGAGCTGTTGATGGGGGTCTGAGAAGTTTGTCAGAAAAAGATTTTCCACAGTATACAGAGGCACAAGCATCTATTATAATGTAATAGGGACAGTGTAGGGAAAGAATAGAAATAAATAATTCTGTAGATTTTAGGGACTTTGAGCAGGGAAAGCTTTGAGGGAGTAGGGCTAGACACACTGCTTAACACAGCAGCTGCTGCAGCACCTCATTCTGTGTTACAAAACCAACCGCCTGCAAGGAAAAAATTTTTTTTTCAATTGAACGGGGAGGCAGCTTTGTTTTCTTTTAAAAACCTTAAGTTTCTACATAGACTTATGTAACGGCATACAAGGAAATGCTCCAAACTCCGAACGGAACCTCACGAATAGCTGCTAGCAGACAAATAGGAAACGCACCCAAGCGGCTTACACTCCTAGCAATCAGTCTCTAACAGCATACAGTGAATCCCCCCAAGAACGATACCAAGCTCCGTGTTGAGGGTAAAGCAGTGGACAGCCAGAGCTGTGTGTTTATTGTTCTTATATAACATTGTTACACACTAGTACCACCCACAGGGTTTTGTAAAAACAACCAATAAACAGGTACAATACAGTAAAACACTCCCACACAAAATCCTCCCCTCTGCCTGTGATACAATTACCTTACACAATGGGTTGATGTAATTATCACAGGCAGGAGAATACACAATGTCTTCTGTCCTGGAGACAACCGAGGAGTAATTCAATTATCTCTCAGGATAAAAGGAAATCGCCAATACACACGTGGAGACAATAGGACAGACATTACTACTCAAATATACAATGTCCCAACCATTACAGTAAACATAGACATTTAACTTATCCCCAGATGGCTTGGATCTGAGCGCTCAATATATCCAAACAGCGCTCAGATGCCACAAACACAGTCAAATCGTCATTGGGTTTAAGTTTATCATGGGCTGATGAGAGGGCCCATAATCCTGGGGCAAGAGGCTGGCAACCGGGCTTCTCCACCACCCAGTGGCGAGGTTGGTTTCGCCAGAACTTATTACCAGCACAGCAACCCAATAGCATTCTGCTGCTGAAGAATTGCACATTTTTTCACTGCATTATATCCATCCATTATAGCAAAATCAATTTACGGCAATGACGCCATTTTTATACCAGTGAAATCAAATGCAAATTATGAAGTGAATTTCACCGCCAACACTGTATAATTTTTTTTCTTTTGCTGGCAGGCAGACCCATTATTGCATTGCAACATGTTTTTTTTTTCCGCATAGAAATGCTTTTTCCTTTTTGAATCAATCATTATTATTAAATGCACATTATACAATTAGATATTTTACCGCCAGCACTGTATAGTTATATTGGTGGCAGACAGATGCATTATTGCATTGCAACATGTGTTTTATAGTACATAATTTTTTTTTTTAACCTTTCAGTGTTATTAAATGCAAATGACACAGTGCATTAAAATCTATACTGGTGTTCAGTGTGTTTGTAGAAGAAGAAGAAGGACATTTAAGTAGACCTTCATCTTTAAATTATAGAAAACCCACTTGCAATTTTGGTACTACCGTTCAATAATATATAACCAAACCCGTGTCTTTTCATTTAGGAGCCCATGACTTTTCATTTATAGGAAACCTGTGAGTTTTCATTTTTAGGCTTCAAAATAAATTGTCTGAAAAACAGAAGAGTGCAAAATGAAAGACCCATTCTCATCCACCCAGAATGTCAGAATGTGTATAGCAGCACCAGCCATCTGGCCAGTAGTAGTAATAGCCTACATATTTCCCTTGCTTCCTACAAAGAGGATGAGATAGTGGACTGGATGGCTCACTCCTCCTCTCAGTCACAGCAGCATGATGTGGAGGTCACCTGTGAGTCTGACACAGTACCTTGAAGACAAGGGTCACAGCATTCCTCCTGCTCTTCCTCCTCTCAACCCCAGAGAAGCCTTTCACTCTGTCTTCACTGCCCCATCCTAGGGGACACCTTCTTTTTTCCTAAGAAAAGAAGAGGCAACAAAACCCAACCGCATGCTATAGAGGATACTCAAAAGAGTCTCCATGTTGATTAGTTGTGTGAGAACAGTCAGTGTTTGCCATGAGGAGAAGGTTCAGGGGGAAGTGGGGGACCCCATGCATAGTTGTGTTGATGGTGGTGGTGGTAGTAGTGGCACCTGTAGCCATGGTGGTGGAGGTAGGGGCAGTGGTAGTGACAGTGTCACTCAGGGCAAATACAAATCAAACAATCAGGAGGGGGCCAAAGATCCCACAATGGCATAACACAGTCTGATAAAAGTGGTGGGTAAGGTGAGGGCTATAATAATTATTGTGTGTTGGACATTATCTGGAAGCTAATTCAGCATGCTGAGGAGAGGGTAACATCAGAAGAGAAGGGTAGTTACAGCCGCAGCAAATGGGCAAATAGAGACTTACAGCCTCAGCACTCAGTTCCAGTCCTACCTGGACACTGGCCCTGTTCTCTGACCCCATGGACTTCTGGGCAGGCAGACTGGAATAGTGGCCTGAACTTGCCCAATATCCTCTCTGTTCTGTATTGCCATCAGTGTTATCTCAGGGAGGATTTTCAGTGTGGCAGGGAACCAGTAAACAAAACATTACTTTTGTCAAAATGAAGCATGGATCTGTGATTTTCACTCTTCCCCAGATGAGGCAGATGAATAGATTTGCTCTTGCTAATGGTGCCCCATCCTGTCACTCAACACACAGCCATTAATGTCTAAACCACTGCCAACAAAAGTGAGTACACCCCTAAGTGAAAATGGCCAAATTGTGCCGAATTAGCCATTTTCCCTCTCCGGTGTCATCTGACTCTTTAGTGTTACAAGGTATCAGGTGTGAATGGGGAGCAAGTGTGTTAAATTTGGTGTTATCGCTCTCACACTGGTCACTGGAAGTTCAACATGGCACCTTATGGCAAAGAACTCTCAGAGAATCTTAAAAAAAGAATTGTTGCTCTATATAAAGATGGCCTAGGCTATAAGAAGATTGTCAACACCCGGAAATTGAGCTGCAGCACAGTGGCCAAGACCATACAGCGGTTTACCAAGACAGATTTCACTCAGAACAGGCCTGCTGTGGTCGATCAAAGAAGTTGAGTGCACGTGCACATCGTCATATCCAGAGGTTGTCTTTTCAAAATAGACCTATGAGTGCTGCTAGCATTGCTGCAGAGATTAAAGGGGGATGGGGGGGTCAGCCTGTCAGTGCTTAGACCATAAGCCGCACACTGTATCAAATTGGTCTGCATGGCTGTCGCCCCAGAAGGAAGTCTCTTCTAAAGATGCTACACAAGAAAGCCCTGAAACAATTTGCTGAAGACAAGCAGACTAAGGACATGGATTACTGGAACCATGCCCTGTGGTCTGATGAGACCAAGACCTCCAGGTGAGGAGTACAAAGACAAGTGTGTCTTGCCTACCGTCAAGGATGGTGGTGGAAGTGTCATGGTTTGGGGCTGCATGAGTGTTGCCGGCTGTGGGGAACTATATTGAGGGAACCATAAGTGCCAACATGTACTGTGACATGCTGAAGCAGAGCATGATCCCCTCCCTTTGGAATTCCAACATTATAATGACCCCAAACACACCTCCAAGATGACCACTGCCTTGTTAAAGAAACTGAGGGTAAAGGTGCTGGATTGCCCAAGCATGTCTCCAGACTTAAATCTGATGGAGCATCTGTGGGGCATCCTCAAACAGAAGGTGGAGGAGCGCAAGGTCTCTAACATCCACCAGCTCAGTGATGTCGTTATGTAGGAGTGGAAGAGGATTCCAGTGGCAACCTTTTAAGCTCTAGTGAACTCCATGCCCAAGAGAGTGGAGGCAGTGCTGTAAAATAATGGTGGCCACACAAAATATTGACTCTTTGGGCGCGATCTGGCCATTTTCACTTAGAGTTGTACTCACTTTTGTTGCCAGCAGTTTAGATATTAATGGCTGTGTGTTGAGTTATTTTGAGGGCACACCAAATTTACACTGTTATAAAAGCTGTACACTGACTACATTGTATCAAAGTGTGATATCTTCAGTGTTGTCCCATGAAAAGATATAATAAAATATTTACAAAAATGTGAGGGATGTACTCACGTTTGTGAGATACTGTATGTCTGTGTCACTGTGACATTATTTGCTATTGCCATCATTGCATTCAAGAGCTTAGGGAGAGTGGAGGTTGAGAGAAAGAGCAGAAATTTGTAATAAAAAAACTAAAATAGAGTCCCAGGAGACTAGGGGATGTTATATGCCAATTTTCAGGGGAAATGGAGCAAGTTCGATTTTTGTAGGTACAAATCAAAATTTTTCAAACATTCGCTGAATCGGACATCAAACCAATGCCAAGAAATGTGCTCATTGTAATGAAATTGTTGAAATATGTGAAAAATCTGGATTTTGAATCTATAAAGCAAATGTTATGTCTTTGGACTGGAAAGTCACCTTTTTAGCCTCTGACAGCCAAGGGTACTTTCACACTTGTGTTGTTGGATTCCGGCAGGCAGCTCTGTCGCAATCTGTATGCAAATGGATACCATTTGTAGATGAATCCGGATGCGGATCCGTGTCACAAATGCATTACAATACTGTCATCCAGAAAAACTGATCCGGTATTTATCTTTTTCACATTTTTAAAGGTCTGCATATGCGCTGACCGCAAAACCGAATTCGTTGTTCCGGAAAACTTGTGGCCAGATCCGGCATTAATGCATTTCAATGGAAAACAATGCTGGATCCGGCATTCTAGCAAGTGTTCGGGAATTTTGTACGGAGAAAATACCGCAGCATGCTGCAGTATTTTCTCCGTCCAAAAACCGTACAGAGACTGAACTGAAGACATCCTGATGCATACTGAACAGATTGCTCTCTATTCAGAATGCATTAGTATAAAACTGATCAGTTTTTTCCGGTATTGAGCCCCTAGGATGGCACTCAATACCAGAAAAGTTTAACGCAAGTGTAAAAGTACCCTTAGACTAATTTCACACAAGTGAGTTTTCCATCCGGAAGCATTCCGTTTCAGCTTCCTGGCTCATTAATTTCAATGGTTATATGCACATGAACATCGTTTTTCACTGATCGTCTTTGCATTCTATTAAACCTGCATACAAAAGATCAGCTTTTCAGTGAACAGGTTCTAACACATTCTGTATTGGTCATGTGAAATGGAACTTAGACTTTTAGATAAAATCTGGAGTTGAAGTTTTATCGGCAAAGTAGCAAAAACGCCATAAAACAAAATGCAAAAGTTCTAAAAAACACCACAATCCACCATGATAAATACACCCGTATGCAGAAGCCAGGCGTTATTTTAAAGTCTATAATAAAGCAGTCACGCTTCGATGTGGGAGGGAAACACCATACCGAGCATAGGAGGGAAGGGGGAAGCAGGGAATCAGGCCTGAGAACTAGGGAAGGAAGATGGACACCTCCTAGTGAAAACACTAAACAAAATCCTGACTGACTACCAGTATGAACAGACCCCAAAGGTAGGTGAGTTTATACACAGGAATACCTAGAGTCCTATCTAGCCCTATAGGACCCTGGTACTAATGGCAGGGACGAGACTATCTGTTCCTCCAAAAAGAAGGACGAACAGGAGTATACTTCAGGCCTAATACAAACAATAGGGAAATGCACTACACAGAACCTAAACAAAATACAAAAAGGAAAGGAAAGACTTAACTTCAAAGAGCCTATGGAAGCACCAGGAACTCAGCCGAGATCCAACCACGAACAATCCAAAGGCACAGAAGCTATAAACCGCACAGCATAGTGGAAGAAGCAACTATAAATAAGGAAGGTTAAATGACCACATAAGCAACACCTGGAGGTAACACAGACACCTATTGATCCACAGGGAAAACCTGTCAGATCAAACCACGTGTTGCCAGTCTGATAGATCTCCTGCCACTCACTGTCGCCGGGACGTCCGTATGTCTCGGTACGTCCGAGACAAAAGCATTATAAAGACATGGAGGTCCATCATGTGCTGATTGAATCCGTCATTAGTGTTGAGCAAATCGGAGTTCACAAAGTGGATTTTGATCCGAATTTAAGGGAAAATTAGATTCACCGCAAAGTCGAATCTCCTCGTGCTTTGTACTAATGAGTCAATTTTCCCTAAAATGGCTGTAAAAATATTAATACCCCCATTTGCACGCAAAGTCCACCTCGGCCATCCTCATTGAAGATCCCGCGTGAAATCTCGTATGCGGTGACGTATGACGTCACCACGCCAGCCAGTGTGATGACATCATCACGCACCGTGTGAGATTTCACGCCAGATCTTCAATCAAGATGGCCACAGCGGACACTTTGTGTCTTAATAGATAAGGTAAGTATTTTTTATTTTTTTTTAACAAATTATCTCCGGACAGCCCTCAATGGTCATCACAGATGTCGCAATCAGCGCTGAACACAGCATCTGAGATGTTCAAAGACGGGTGGTGGTACCCTTGTCGTTCCCCATCATCACGCCTGCAACTCACAAAGAAATGCGCTTTGTGATGAAGTAATTATTACGGATCCGGTACTTGTGTTATTTTTGTTGTTCTGCTCCTAAACTAAGGTTTAATGTGACATATTTTGGTATATGTATGGCAATTTATCTTACATCAAATTGTCCAAATCCATTTTTGTTAAATGTGTATAATATGACTTGTGAAACATAGTTACATAGGCTGTACAAAGACAACTCTATCAGGTTAAGATGTAGCTATTAGATGAAGTAAAAGGCAGCACAAATTCTCTAGGGGCAATTGTGACCAACTATGTCTCATAGGTAGTGAATTTTTTTTTTCTAAATGCCACAAAGACAGATATAGGTATTTCAGTATTCAAACTTCCAACCTTGTACATTAGAGGCAAGGATGTTAACCACTACACTATAGAGCTACATGTTAACCTGCACAGAAATATAAAATAAGTCTTCTACAGAATAGGAATACTCACTACATCAGAAACCACTATGAGGTTTTTCTGACACAGTTTAGCATTCAGCTTTAAAGCTGTGTGGATAAGGTCCTTGCCTCTAATGTACAAGGGGTTGGGAGTTCAAATCCTGACAGAAACTTTTCAGAAATAGATGCTAAATTACATTTAAATACACTGGCTCGAGCACACGCGGTGTTCGGCCGAGCATAGTGATGCTCGAACCGAACTGGTGTTCGGCCGAGCATGCTCGCCCACCACAACTCATAATGTCTTTATTTCAATTACAACTTTCTATGCCATTAGTTTGTGTTTGTAGAAAGAGGGACAGATATCGAAAATACATTTAATTCTGATTACTACAATCTAGCTTTTATATTTTATTATAGCCAATATTTTGGCTTTGTCCAATCAATCTAGCTCAATGGAGACTGTACAGCTGTAATGAACAACCCACAATTTCCTTATGTAAATAAATTGTAGAAGGAACATTTTTCCTTGTCATATATAGTGTTTTCTCTAACAGGAAGATACAGTGTAATGATATATATGATATTTTTGTTACTACTCACACAGGGGTTTTCTGGAATTATATGAATATGTATTTTATACAGTATGCTGTTAATACAGTCCTGATCAAAAGTTTAAGAAAAATGCCAAAAAATACTATTTAGCATGGCTGGATCCTAACAACGTTCCAAGTAGACCTTCAACATGCAACAAGAAGAAATGGGAGTGAGACAAAACATTTTTTGAGCATTCAATTTAATCAAAACAACGAGTAAACTGAAACAGGCTGTTTTTCAGCTGATCAAAAGTTTAGGACCACACCTCCAAAAAAAAACTATCAAAGGTTAAATTTTTTATTATCAGAGAATAAAACTGATGGGGGCTATTTGAGGCATATGGGGGCTGATGGGGGCAATATGAGGCATATGGGGGCTGTATGAGACTGATAGGGGCTGATGGAGGCTGTTTGAGGCTGATGGGGGCTATTTGAGGCTGATGGGGGGCTATTTGAGGCATATGGGGGCTGTATGAGGCTGATGGGGGGCTATTTCAAGCTGATGGGGGGCTATTTGAGGCTGATGGGGGGCTATTTGAGACTGATGGGGGAATATTTGAGGCATATGGTGGCTGATGGGGGCTGTATGAGGCTGATGGGGGCTATTTGAGGCTGATGGGGGCTATTTGAGGCTGATGGGGGAATATTTGAGGCATATGGGGGCTGAATGAGGCATATGGGGGCAATATGAGGCATATGGGGGCTGTATGAGACTGATAGGGGCTGATGGAGGCTGTTTGAGGCTGATGGGGGCTATTTGAGGCTGATAGGGGGCTATTTGAGGCATATGGGGGCTGTATGAGGCTGATGGGAGGCTATTTCAGGCATATGGGGGCTATTTGAGGCATATGGGGGCATATGGGGGCAATATGAGGCATAAGGGGGCTGATTGAGGCATATGGGGGCTGTATGAGACTGATAGGGGCTGATGGAGGCTGTTTGAGGCTGATGGGGGCTATTTGAGGCTGATGGGGGGCTATTTGAGGCATATGGGGGCTGTATGAGGCTGATGGGGGGCTATTTCAAGCTGATGGGGGGCTATTTCAGGCTGATGGGGGCTATTTGAGGCTGATGGGGGAATATTTGAGGCATATGGTGGCTGATGGGGGGCTGTATGTGGCTGATGGGGGCTATTTGAGGCTGATGGGGGAATATTTGAGGCATATGGGGGCTGATGGGAGCAATATGAGGCATATGGGGGCTGTATGAGGCATATGGGGGCTGTATGAGGCATATGGGGGCTGATGGCGGCTGTTTGAGGCTGATGGGGGCTATTTGAGGCTGATAGGGGGATATTTGAGGCATATGGGGGCTGTATGAGGCTGATGGGGGGCTATTTCAGGCATATGGGGGCTATTTTAGCCATATGGGGGCTGTATGAGGCTGATGGGGGCTGTTTGATACATATTGGGGGCTGTTTGATGCATATTGGGGGCTGATGGGGGCTGTTTGAGGCTGATGGAGGCTATTTGAGGCATATGGGGGCAATATGAGGCATAAGGGGGCTGTTTGAGGCATATGGGGGCTGATGGAGGCACTTGGGGGCTGATGCATGTAACAGAGCTGAATATGCTGCTGTTCAGCCATAGTTCTAGTGGGGAAGGGAATAGACAGATGTAGAACAGCTGTATATGTGTCGGGTCAGCATCAATGCTAGTGGAAGAGAGAAACTGATGTAGCAGAGCTGTATATGTTGCGGGTCAGCATCAATGCTAAGAGAGAAACTGATGTAGCAGAGCTGTATATGTTGCGGGTCAGCATCAATGCTGATGGAAGAGAGAAACTGATGTAGCAGTGCTGTATATGCGGCTGTTCTGACACAGTGCTGGTTGAAGAGATAAACAGACAGATGTAGCAGAGGTGTATATGTAACTTTTCAGACCCAGTGCTAGCGGGGGAGTAGAATAAAGATGTAGCAGGGCTGTATAGGAAGCCATCCAGCCAAAGTGATGTTAGGGGACTGGAGAAGACACATGTAGCTGAGCTGTATATGCATCTTTAAAGATACATATTGTAAGGTTTATACACAACTGGAGCTGTAATGGAAACAAATCTGCATCAGTGCTGGTGGGTGGGGGTTGGTCAAGCTTTTGGGCTAATGTATAATAGGAATTATGGAATTATAGTTTTTGATGCACAGAATGGATTTGTAAAAGATCAGACTGAGATTTTGTGTGTAAAACTGCAGAACAGCCACGTGTTACTGTACACTGAGCTCACGTCACATGGCTCTCTGATTCCCCAGCAGGGGGAGGGGCATCACAGACACTCAGGCTGCCAGACTGATGAGTCATACTATTCACAGGAACTAGCACGCAGGACTCAGCTCTAAGTGTGATGTCATAAGGAGGCGTGGCCGGCCTTCACTCTAGCTGCCTAAGCCCGCCCAGCCTCATCTGCAGAAAACCAGGAAGTGAACAGCAGAGTGACTGCAGGGAAGGATGAATAAGCGAGATGAGAATACCCCTTTAAATTAAATTAAATTCTTACTGTGTCCCACCTCAGCAGCGATGGCGCGCTGTGAGAGACCCTGCTTATGCAGTTCAACAACCCGACCACGTTCAAAAAGGGAGAGTTTTTTTGCCTTTGCCATCACAACGTGTGACTACCTGACAGAAAATGACAATGAATCCACATCTTTGCACAGATTTGGCCATTTAAAGGCATGTGGTCCTAAAATTTGGATCAGCTGAAAAACAGCCTGTTTCAGTTTAATCGTTATTTTCAATTAATTGAATGCTCAAAAAATGCTTTGTCTCACTCTCATTTCTTCTTGTTGCATGTGGAAGCTCTACTTGGAACCTTGTTAAGATCTAACAATGTAAAATATGATTTTTTGCCATTTTTCAAGTGGTCTTAAACTTTTGATCAGAACTGTATATGATATACTATGTCCATGTATATCTACTCTATCCATGGAATAAATTTAGATAGTAACTATTTAGGATAAAGAATTAAAATGAGACATACGCTTACAGAGCAGGTGGCAGAGCGGGAGCCTAGTATTAGAAGACATGGCTGTTGTTACGGCACAGGTCTGAACTGCTTGAGGCCAACAAAATCAATAGCAATTTCTAAAGGAAAATCAGAAAACACAGTGTGGTGTGCATTTAATTAAAGGTCGCAAATATATATATTTTTATTTTATTAGACACTGGAACAGGTAACACCAGGCCTCTATAGCTCACACATCGCACCAATAAACTATTAAATAAGAATACTCTTTAGATGTCAGATCATAGAGCGTAGGTCTCCAAAACATCATGACTAGAGATGAGCGAATTGAAGTTGACAAAGTGGAATTTGATCCGAATTTCAGGAAAAATTTGATTCGCACCGAAGCCGAATTTCCTCGCGCTTCATGGTAACGAATCACATTTTTTCCTAAAATGGCTGCTGCACGTGTTAGGACATGGAGCAAAGAATTCTGGGAACGAGGGATCACCCACAATACCATGCATGCAGCCAATCAGTAACCAGCCAGCCCCTGTGATTTCACAGCCCTATAAATAAAGCAACCATCTTAGATTCTGCCAATTTCCAATGTGCTTAGTGCAGGGAGAGATGTTAGCAGGCGCTAGGGACAGTGCTAGGAAAGACTTTATTGTGCTGAAAAATTGATTTACAAGTTCAGGGAAAGATTATTCAAGGTGTAGAGAAAGGATAGGGAGGCATTATCTACACTATAAAAGGAGAACAGGGCGCAATAGGAAAGTATACAGCCTGGTTAATAGGATCCAAATTGCAGTTATACTGCTGCTTTTAGGTTGTTTGCACTATATGATAGCTCAGTAATTCCAGCAAACCTTGCTTCTGATTGGGGTGCAAGTGCTGTGTGATACAGTCATTTACGGGGTGTATTAATAGGAAAGATACGTATGTCCTTTCTGTGTTGATTTTATATTGTTTTACTTTTTTGGGGGTGTATTAATAGGGAAAAAAAGGAAAAAAAAATGTCTTAATTGCCGTTCTGCGGTGAAGTTACATTGTACTACAGTTATTTATGGGGTGTATTAATATGAAAGATACATACGTCCTATTAGCCGTTCTGCGTTGATTTTATATTGTTTTAAATTTATTGGGGGGGGGGTGTATTGATAGGAAAATAAAAAGGAAAATAAAAAGGAAAATATATTTGTCATAATTGCCGTTCATCGGTGAAGTTACATTGTACTACAGACATTTATGGGATGTATTAATAGGAAAGATACGTACGTCCTATTAGCCGTTCTGCGTTGATTTTACATTGTTTTACCTTTTTTTAGTGGATGTATTAATAGGGGAAAAAAAGGGAAAGAATATATGTCATAATTGCTGTTCAGCGGTGAAGGGAGCTGACTGTCCTTCCCATAATCTGCTACTCATCAGTCATTCTGTCAAAAATCAATCACCAAAGCGATTGTCAAGAGGCAATTAGTATGCGTGCACTCATCCAATGGCGCAGAAGCTGCTGGTGCTTCAGTCCCTCCCCAAGTGGTGGACTCTGCACCTTTCAGAGAACTGATGGCTTGTGCCAAGCCGAGGTGGAGAGTCCCAAGCCGTAATTTCTTTTCCAAAAAGGCAATACCAGCCCTGCACACATATGTAGAACAGAAGGTGAGCCAGTCCTTGAGCCTGTCGGTGTCTGCCAAAGTGCACGGCGCCACCGACATGTGGAGCTGTATCTACGGTCAAGGACAATATATGTCCTTTACGGCCCACTGGGTAAATGTGGTTCCGGCCCAGCCACTCCAGCAACTTGGCCAGGTGATGCAGCTTCCGCCTCCACGTTCTCTTGCCATTGGTCCTGTGACAATGTCTGCCTCTGCCTCCTCATCCTCCACCGTGTCTTCAGCCTCCACTGCAGGGACAATTCACAGTGCTCCTCCAGCATACCACATGTGCAGGGCATGGCGGTGTCACGCTGTTCTGCACCTGGTTTGCCTGGGCAAACGTAGTCACACAGGGGAGAAACTGCTCCGCGTCCTTCATCAAGAAATCGAATCCTGGCTTTCTCCTCGATAACTCAAAATCATAGCCATGGTGACCGATAACGGGAAGAACATGATGATGGCGCTGCGTCAAGGAGGGCTGAGCCATGCGCCCTGTATGACGCACGTGTTCAATCTGGTTGTAAAGCGGTTCCTGGAGTCTTCATCCCATCTGCAAGACATCCTGAAAATGGCCAGGAAACTTTGCATGCACTTCAGTCACCCGTACACCATAAAACACACCCTCTTTGAAATGCAGCAGCAGAACGGCATCCCCCAACATAGGGTGATGACGTTTCCACCCGTTGGAATTCCACCCTCCATATGTTGGACTGATTATATGAACAGAGAAAGGCCATAAACTATTTCTGGATGATACAGGCAGACAGAGTTATTCCCCTGTGTAGCTTCGATGTTAGCCAGTGGCAGCTCATGCGTGACACCTGCCGTTTGCTCGGGCCCTTTAGGAGGCCACTTTATTTGTCAGTCGCCAGGACTATGGGATGAACAACGTCATTCCACTGATTCATGTCCTGGAGCACATGCTCCTAATTGTGGCTGGCCAGTGGACAGGAGACGTGGCGACTACATCTCAGGGCCACATGAACCCTGTGTGGGCTGAACTAGAAGAGGAGGAGGATATTCGAGCACAAGCAATGCGTAGCGAAATGGGTGGTTTTTCTACACAGGTGATAGGAGAGGAGGAGCAGCCGGAGGAGCTACATGGCAATGAGGAAGATGAGGTAAAGGACCCAGACACACCGTGGCAGTGCAGTATGCAGTGGAGATGGAGGAAGGGAGCCCCTCCGAGTCACTTGCACAAATGGCCCAATGCATGCTCAGTTGCTTGTGTAGTGACAGCCGAATTGTCACCAGTTGGCAGACGGATGACTACTGGCTCTCCACCATGTTAGACCCTCACTACCAGTCCAAAATGGGGGCCTTTTTTACACCCACTAAAAGGGAGGACAAACTGAACTACTATCGATACATTTTTTTGTAGTCAGTTGGCCGCTGTCTTTTGTGCGCCATCGCCCATCCTCACGCAGATCTGACTGGGGGGCCCTCTGTGCTCACATTCCACTGCCATGGCTGCTGGGGGGGTGGGGTGGCAGGAGCAGTACCAGCTCCATCAGCAGCAACTTGAGTCTAGAGTCGCTGATGAGCAGTTTTCTTCACCCGTCTACTTAAGAAACTACTCACCAGCCGCAGCAGCTAGAAACATAGAAACATAGAAACATAGAATGTGTCGGCAGATAAGAACCATTTGGCCCATCTAGTCTGCCCAATATATCTGAATCCTATGAATAGTCCCTGGTCCTATCTTATATGAAGGATAGCCTTATGCCTATCCCATGCATGCTTAAACCCCTTCACTGTATTTGCAGCTACCACTTCTGCAGGAAGGCTATTCCATGCATCCACTACTCTCTCAGTAAAGTAATACTTCCTTATATTACTTTTAAACCTTTGCCCCTCTAATTTAAAACATTGTCCTCTTGTGGTAGTTTTTCTTCTTTTAAATATGCTCTCCTCCTTTACCGAGTTGATTCCCTTTATGTATTTAAAAGTTTCTATCATATCCCCTCTGTCTCTTCTTTCTTCCAAGCTATACATATTAAGGTCCTTTAACCTTTCCTGGTAAGTTTTATCCTGCAATCCATGTACTAGTTTAGTAGCTCTTCTCTGAACTCTCTCTAGAGTATCTATATCCTTCTGGAGATATGGCCTCCAGTACTGCGCACAATACTCCAAGTGAGGTCTCACCAGTGTTCTGTACAGCGGCATAAGCACTTCACTCTTTCTACTGCTTATACCTCTCCCTATACATCCAAGCATTCTGCTGGCATTTCGTGCTGCTCTATTACATTGTCTTCCCACCTTTAAGTCTTCTGAAATAATTACTCCTAAATCCCTTTCCTCAGATACTGAGGTCAGGACTGTGTCAAATATTCTATATTCTGCCCTTGGGTTTTTACGCCCCAGGTGCATTATCTTGCACTTATCCACATTAAATTTCAGTTGCCAGAGTTCTGACCATTCTTCTAGTTTTCCTAAATCCTTTTCCATTTGGTGTTTCCCTCCAGGAACATCAACCCTGTTACATATCTTTGTGTCATCAGCAAAAAGACAAACCTTACCATCGAGGCCTTTTGCAATATCACTTATGAAGATATTAAACAAAATTGGTCCCAGTACAGATCCCTGTGGAACCCCACTGGTAACATGACCTTGTTTTGAATGTTCTCCATTGACTACAACCCTCTGTTGTCTGTCACTCAGCCACTGCCTAATCCACTCAACAATATGGGAGTCCATGCTCAATGACTGCAGTTTATTGATAAGTCTTCTATGTGGGACAGTGTCAAAAGCCTTACTAAAATCTAGATATGCGATGTCTACTGCACCTCCACCGTCTATTATTTTAGTCACCCAGTCAAAAAAATCTATAAGATTTGTTTGACATGATCTCCCTGAAGTAAACCCATGTTGTTTTTCATCTTGCAATCCATGGGATTTTAGATGTTCCACAATCCTATCCTTTAATAGGGTTTCCATTCATTTGCCTACTATTGATGTCAGACTCACTGGTCTATAGTTGCTCGATTCCTCCCTACTACCTTTCTTGTGAATGGGCACGACATTTGCCAATTTCCAATCTTCCGGGACGACTCCTGTTACTAATGATTGGTTAAATAAATCTGTTAACGGTTTTGCCAGCTCACCACTCCTGCTCAAAATCCACGACATATAGCAGAACCTGAACCAGCAGGTTGTGGCATACTTGGAGTCAGTGGCGTGCCCAGGGGGGGTGGTCTGCCCCAGGTGCCGGCTCTCAGGGGGTTCCAGAGCCTAGAAGCAATGAGCGATTCCATCAATATACAGTGGGATGCAAAAGTTTGGGCAACCTTCTTAATCGTCATGATTTTCCTGTATAAATCGTTGGTTGTTACGATAAAAAATGTCAGTTAAATATATCATATAGGAGACACACACAGTGATATTTGAGAAGTGAAATGAAGTTTATTGGATTTACAGAAAGTGTGCTATAATTGTTTAAACAAAATTAGACAGGTGCATAAATTTGGGCACCACAAAAAAGAAATGAAATCAATATTTTGTAGATCCTCCTTTTGCAGAAATTACAGCCTCTAAACGCTTCCTGTAGGTTCCAATGAGAGTCTGGATTCTGGTTGAAGGTATTTTGGACCATTCCTCTTTACAAAACATCTTTAGTTCATTCAGGTTTGATGGCTTCCGAGCATGGAGAGATCTCTTTAAGTCACACCACAGATTTTCAATTATATTCAGGTCTGGGGACTGAGATGGCCATTCCAGAACGTTGTACTTGTTCCTCTGCATAAATGCCTTCGTGGATTTTGAGCAGTGTTTAGGGTCGTTGTCTTGTTGAAAGATCCAGCCCCGGCGCAGCTTCAGCTTTGTCACTGATTTCTGGACATTGGTCTCCAGAATCTGCTGATACTGAGTGGAATCCATGCGTCCCTCAACTTTGACAAGATTCCCAGTCCCTGCACTGGCCACACAGCCCCACAGCATGATGGAACCACCACCATATTTTACTGTAGGTAGCAGGTGTTTTTCTTTGAATGCTGTGTTATTTTTCCTCCATGCATAACGCCCCTTGTTATGGCCAAATAACTCAATTTTAGTTTCATCAGTCCACAGCACCTTATTCCAAAATGACTCGATAAAAAAAAAGGGAGAAAGAAAAGGTTTCTGCCCCGGCGCAAAAATCACTGGAGAAGACGATCTTAATGCAAAAGCTCTTCTTGATTTAATAGAAACAACGCGTTTCGGGGATTAAAAACTCCCCTTCATCAGGTTTCATAATGATACAATAAAAAAACAAAAAGGTACATATTTATAGATACAGCATATCAAAAAAACCGCCAAAAAGATGCACCTGGGTGACGCTCCCTAAGGGGAGGGGCCACCCCCAGGTGTCATCCCATGTGCAGCTTCAGTTTCTGTACAAGCAAACAGTATTGTGAATGTATGAATATTCCTAAGGGGTTGAGGCTAAAACCGCTGGTGTTTTTATAAAGATCACTTTATTCATAGCTGGTTTGTTATTAAGAAAAGACTCCCTGTCACGTGATCGCAAGTACAAGCGGTCACGTGACATAAGAGACAGGAAGTGGAAGCAGCCTCTAGTGTTTGCTATCCCTCTCCCGTCGCTAGGGGGAGAGAGGCTCACAGTGCCCGGTGCCTAGTATGTATATTGCGCTTGCGTGTTGGTTGTTAAGGGGTGGTCATTGTATTTAGTGATGTCAGGTGTCACGTGATCGCTCCTTTTCGTTGTTCTCTGATTTATTTGCCGATCCTATATTTGTCTCACAGTGATAATTGTCTCTGTTCATTTAGAGCTCTAGTGGATTTATAGCCCATGACACAATACATATAAATAAAAATCGAAAATACAATCAAGAAATAAAAATCAAGATAAAAATCGAAATAAAAGGAATCGAATAGAACATTCGATTAAAAATGTTCAGAGTAATCGAATAATGTAGGAATAAATAGATAAATACATAAATAAATAAATAAATAAAATAAATAGATAATCTTCTGGCCAGGGGGTGACATGTTTTGCATAATATCTCTGCTGGGCAAGCCTCACCCATATCATTATATACAATGCAAATGGTTATTTTGGTTATTCCAAAATGAAGCTGGCTTGTCCAAATATGCTTTAGCCCACCTCAAGCGGCACTTTTTGTGTTGTGGGCGGAGAAAAGGCTTCCTCTGCATCACTCTCGCATACAGCATCTCCTTGTGTAAAGTGCGCCGAATGGTTGAACGATGCACAGTGACTCCATCTGCAGCAAGATGATGTTGTAGGTCTTTGGTGCTGGTCTGTGGGTTGACTCTGACTGTTCTCACCATTCGTCGCTTCTGTCTATCCGAGATTTTTTCTTGGTCTGCCACTTCGAGCCTTAACTTGAACTGAGCCTGTGGTCTTCCATCTCCTCAATATGTTCCTAACTGTGGAAACAGACAGCTGAAATCTCTGAGACAGCTTTCTGTATCCTTCCCCTAAACCATGATGGGGAACAATCTTTGTCTTCAGGTCATTTGAGAGTTGTTTTGAGACCCCCATGTTGCTACTCTTCAGAGAAAATTAAAAGAGGAGGGAAACTTACAATTGACCCCCTTAAATACTCTTTCTCATAATTGGATTCACCTGTGTATGTAGGTCAGGGGTCACTGAGCTTACCAAGCCAATTTGAGTTCCAATAATTAGTTCTAAAGGTTTTGGAATCAATAAAATGACAACAGTGCCCAAATTTATGCACCTGCCTAATTTTGTTTAAACAATTATAGCACACTTTCTGTAAATCCAATAAACTTCATTTCACTTCTCAAAAACCACTGTGTGTGTCTCCTATATGATATATTTAACTGACATTTTTTATCTTAACAACCAACGATTTATACAGGAAAATCATGACAAGGTTGCCCAAACTTTCGCATCCCACTGTAGATGGAAGTGTTCATTGCTGGAGCACAGGGAGCTGTGGTCCTGTCACTCAGCTCCCTGTGCTCTGTCTCTCCCGCACTGAATGGTGAAGCAGGAAAACTTCTCCCCGCTCCACCATTCAGCCTGCAGGCAAAAATCGCACTGCCAGCATGTGTGGGTGGAGCCTGCAGCCCGGAAATCTGCATAAGTTTTGCCCACACAGTGCTGCAGAGCGATCTGTGTCTGTAGGGGAGAGCGGACTGTGAGCTTCAGGAACGGGACAAGGTGAGTAGGTACTGTGTTTTTATTTATTTAACAGAGGGCATTTCTACCATGGTGGGGGCACAGAGGGTATTTTTACCATGGAGGGAGCACAGAGGGCATTACTACTACAAAGGGGGCACAGAGGGTCTTATTACTACTACAAAGGGGGCACAAAGGACATTATTACTACAAAGGGGGCACAGAGGGCATTACTACTACAAAGGGGGCACAGAGGACATTATTACTACAAAGGGGGCACAGAGAGCATTACTACTACAAAGGGGGCACAGAGGGCATTACTACTACAAAGGGGGAACAGAGGGCCTTATTACTACTACAAAGGGGGCACAGTGGGCATTATTACTACAAAGGGGGCACAGAGGGCATTGGGGGGGGCACAGAAGGCAATACTACTACAAAGGGCATTACTAGTTGTAGTGGGGCACAATGGGCATTACTACTATAAATGGGATACAATTGGCATTATAACTATGAAGTCGGCACAGTGGGCATTACTACTGTGAAGGAGGCACAGTAAGCATTATTACTATGAAGGAGGCAAAATGGGCATTACTACTATTAAGGGGGCACAATGGTCATTACTACTATGAAGGTGCACAATGGGCATTACCACTATGAAGGGAGCACAGATTGCATTACTACTGTGAAGGGGGCACAGAGAGCATTACTCTTGTAAATGGGGTGGGCATAACTGTTATGGGGCACTGAGTGGGCATAATTACTATGAAGGGGCACAGAGGGCATTATTACTGTTATGGGGGCACAGTGAGGGCATAGCTACTCTGAAGGAGCACAGAGAGGGCATTACAACTGTGAAGGGGGCACAGATAGGGCATTACTACTTTGAAATGGGCACAGAGAGGGCATAACTACTGTGAGGAAGGCACGAAGAGGGCATTACAAATGTGAAGGGGGCACAATGAAGGGATAAGTACTTTAAAGGGGCACAATGTTAGCATAATTACTGTGAAAGTTGTACAGTGACGGTATAACTACCTTGAAGGTGCACAATATAGGCATAACTACCATAAGAGGGAACATATCTGGACAAAACTACTGTAAAGGTTGTACAATGAGGGCAATACTACTGTAAGGGGGTACAATTTTTTAAAGTATTGGTGGGGGTGCCAGAGAAAGGACCCACCCCGGGTGCCAAACACCCTAGGCACGCCACTGCTTGGAGTGCACCCTGACACCCCACATCGAATATCCCCTGGACAAGCTTTCCTGCAGTGTGGCATCAGAGCAGGTGTTTAGTGCGGTGGGGGCCATAGTTTCCCCAAGGAGAACTCGCCTGTCCACCCAAAATGTGGAGAAACTGACCTTTGTGAATCAGGCGTGGATCAGCCAGGATTATCAACACCAGTACATGATGCATCAGACTAGATCATCCATGGTGCCACACCTGTACTTTGTCAAAAGAGACCTGTTTTTTCTGGCTACCTGCTTCAGCTACTATTCTGATGCTGCCACCTGCCTGATGCCACACCTGCTGCCAGGTGCTCCTACTGCCACCCACCATCTTCAATGCTATGTCACTGGGCCACTCTGTAGTCTCTTCATGCTTCTGCCACTTTACCACTCTGTGGTCTCCTCATGCTGCTGCCACATCACCACTTTGTTGTCTCCTCATGCTGCTGCCACCTCAACACTATGTCACTGGGCCACTCTGTGATCTCCTCACGCTGCTGCCACCTCACCACTCTGTGGTATCCTCATGCTGCTGCCACATCACCACTCTGTGGTCTCTTCATGCTGCTGCTACCTCAACACTATGTCACTGGGCCACTCTGTGGTCTCCTCATGCTGCTGTCACCTCAACACTATGTCACTGGGCCACTTTATGGTCTCCTCATGCTGCTGCAAACTCAACACTCTGTCATTGGGCCACTCTGGTATTATCATGCTGCTGCCACCTCAACACTATGTCACTGGGACACTCTGTGGTCTTCACATGCTGCTGCCACCTCACCACTCTGTGGTCTCCTCATGCTACTGCCATATCACCACTCTGTGTTCTCTTCATGCTGCTGCTACCTCAACACTATGCCACTGGGCCACTCTGCGGTCTCATCATGCTGCTGCCACCTCACCACTCTGTAGTCTCCTCATGCTGCTGCCACCTCACCACTAAGTCACTGGGCCATTCTGTGGACTCCTCATGCGGCTGCCACCTCGCGACTCTGTCACTGGGTTACTCTGTGGTCTCCTCATTCTACTGCCACCTCACCACTCTGTGGTCTCCTCTTGCTGCTGCCACCTCACCACTCTGTGGTCTCCTCATGCTGCTGCCACCTCAACACTATGTCACTGGGCCACCATGTGGTCTCCTCATGCTGCTGCCACCTCACCACTCTGTGGTCTCCTCATGCTGCTGCTACCTCAACACTATGTCTTTGGGCCACTATGTGGTCTCCCTCATGCTGCTGCCACCTCACCACTATGTGGTCTCCTCTTGCTGCTGCCACCTCACCACTCTGGGGTCTCCTCATGCTGCTGCCACCTCAACACTATGTCACTGGGCCACCATGTGGTCTCCTCATGCTGCTGCCACCCCATCACTCTGTGGTCTCCTCATGCTGCTGCTACCTCAACACTATGTCACTGGGCCACTCTGGGGTCTCCCTCATGTTTATGCCACCTCATCACTATGTCACTGTGCCACTCTGTGGTCTCCTCATGCTGCTGCCACCTCACCACTATGTCACTGTGCCACTCTGTGGTGTCCTCATGCTGCTGCCACCTCCCAACTTTGTCACTGGGCCACTCTGTGGTCTCCTTATGCTGCTGCCAACTCAACAATCTGTGGTCTCCTCATGCTGCTGCTACATAACCACTCTGTGGTCTCCTCATGCTGCTGCTACCTCTACACTTTCACTGGACCAATCTGTGGTCTCCTCTTGCTGCTGCCACCTCACCACTCTGTGGTCTCCTCATGCTCCTGCTACCTCAACACTATGTCACTGGGCCACTCTGGGGTCTCCCTCATGTTTATGCCACCTAATCACTATGTCACTGTGCCACTCTGTGGTCTCCTCATGCTGCTGCCACCTCACCACTATGTCACTGTGCCACTCTGTGGTGTCCTCATGCTGCTGCCACCTCCCAACTTTGTCACTGGGCCACTCTGTGGTCTCCTTATGCGGCTGCCAACTCGACACTCTGTGGTCTCCTCATGCTGCTGCTACATCACCACTCTGTGGTCTCCTCATGCTGCTGCTACCTCTACACTATTTCACTGGGCCACTCTGTGGTCTCCTCATTCTTCTGCCACATCACAACTCGGTGGTCTCCTCATGCTGCTCCCACCTCACCACTATGTCACTGGACCACACTGTGATCTCCTCATGCTGCTTCCACCTCACCACTCTGTCACTGGGCCACTCTGTGGTCTCCTCATGCTGCTGCCACCTCAACACTATGTCACTGGGCCACTCTGTGGTCTTCTCATGCCGCTGCCACCTCACCACTCTCTAGTCTCCTCATGCTGCTGCCACCTCACCACTATGTCACTGGGCCATTCTGTGGTCTCCTTATGCTTCTGCCACCTTCTGACTCTGTCACTGGGCCACTATGTGGTCTCCTCATACTGCAGCCACCTCACCACTCTGTTATCTCCTCATGCTGCTGCCACCTCAACACTGTCACTGGGCCACCATGTGGTCTCCTCATGTTTCTGGCACCTCACCACTCTGTGGTCTCCTCATGCTGCTGCTACCTCAACACTATGTCACTGTGCCACTTGGCCATTCTGTGGTCTCCTCATGCTGTTGCCATCTCCCGACTCTGGCCTGGTTGACATCATCATTTATTTGACCCTTCTTCTGATCTGTCAGAAGGAAGTAAAAATCAGAAGCACAAAAGATCCTGTCTATTTAGCAGCTGTAAGGCCTGCATGACATGGTCTCTATTTTGCATAGCCAAAAGCAGGAGTAGGTACAAAACACAGAAGACATGCAAATATTCAATTCACGTGTTATCTCTGTTTTAGATCCACTCCTGTTTTATTTTTTTTGGCTTAAGCAATACTGATGGACAGTGATGGCCAGTTCGCATTGTTCGCCCGCGAACATACAGTACAGACCAAAAGTTTGGACACACCTTCTCATTCAAAGAGTTTTCTTTATTTTCATGACTATGAAGGCATCAAAACTATGAATTAACACATGTGGAATTATATACATAACAAACAAGTGTGAAACAACTGAAAATATGTCATATTCTAGGTTCTTCAAAGTAGCCACCTTTTGCTTTGATTACTGCTTTGCACACTCTTGGCATTCTCTTGATGAGCTTCAAGAGGTAGTCCCCTGAAATGGTCTTCCAACAGTCTTGAAAGAGTTCCCAGAGATGCTTAGCACTTGTTGGCCCTTTTGCCTTCACTCTGCGGTCCAGCTCACCCCAAACCATCTCGATTGGGTTCAGGTCCGGTGACTGTGGAGGCCGGGTCATCTGGCGCAGCACCCCATCACTCTCCTTCATGGTCAAATAGCCCTTACTTTCAAAGTTTTCCCAATTTTTCGGCTGACTGACTGACCTTAATTTCTTAAAGTAATGATGGCCACTCGTTTTTCTTTACTTAGCTTCTTTTTTCTTGCCATAATACAAATTCTAACAGTCTATTCAGTAGGACTATCAGCTGTGTATCCACCTGACTTCTCCTCAATGCAACTGATGGTCCCAATCCCATTTATAAGGCAAGAAATCCCACTTATTAAACCTGACAGGGCACACCTGTGAAGTGAAAACCATTTCAGGGGACTACCTCTTGAAGCTCATCAAGAGAATGCCAAGAGTGTGCAAAGCAGTAATCAGAGCAAAAGGTGGCTACTTTGAAAAACCTAGAATATGACTAATTTTCAAGTTGTTTCACACTTGTTTGTTATGAATATAATTCCACATGTGTTAATTCATAGTTTTGATGCCTTCAGTGTGAATCTACAATTTTCATAGTCATGAAAATAAAGAAAACTCTTTGAATGAGAAGGTGTGTCCAAACTTTTGGTCTGTACTGTGTGCAGGCTGTTTTTTTTTTTTTTTCACAAGTCCGGCGAGGCACAGGTAAGCCCTTACCTGTGCCTGTGCCGCGAGCCGGTCTGAAAACAAATGCGGTCACAGGGAGCAGGCAGTTCCGAGAACAGCCCGATGACAGCCCCCGGTGGCTGTCCTCGGGAACTGCCTGCTCCCGCTGACCGCACTTGTTTTCAGACCGGCTCGCGCACAGGCACAGGTAAGGGCTTTCCTGTTGCGATCCAAGAAAGAGAAGGAATAATGATAGAGGCACTCACCAATTGCAGCAAAATTCTTCTTTATTTTCAATTGAAGTTCAAGTTACAAAAGGCTGGGGCGGACATAAGCGTTAGAACACTGAGTGATCAGCTGGAGACGGCCGTTTCGCGCACCTGTGCTTCCTCTGGCCTCTGACCTAGTCGCGCTACCCATGCGCTCATTTAAATGCGTCCACGTTGCTTCAGCAACCTCAGACGCTAAAAACATACCTCGTCCAATTCGGAGCGAGGAGGGTAAAGACATAACATTCCCTGACAATGGATGTACATATATCGCGTGTGTGGCCCTCTAACTGTGTAGACAAACACTTAGATCGTTTCGATCATTTAGTCCCAGAGGACCCATAGCAGCAGTGCGGATAATCCACTCCGCCTCCTTCTGCAAGAGGAGGCGGTCTCTATCTCCACCTAGTACTGGGGTGGGGACATGTTCAAGGGCTGCAAATTTTAGGCATTTAGTATTGCAATCATGTCTATTACGGACATGATCAATCAGCCTGGGGCAACCCTTGCCTGACCTTACTGAGTTGATATGCACCCTGAATCTCTCATACATAGGACGGATAGTCTTCCCTATGTAGAAAGACCCACAGGAGCATAGCACCAGGTATACCACATATTTAGTCCTGCATATGGTGAATTGCTTAACCCTATGCCTAATACCTGCAAAGAAAAAATATTTGCCCTGTAAAGCATATTGGCAGAAAGAACAGTCCCCACATTTGTAATTTCCTATTGGTAAACGTTCAGTGAGCCAATTACTAGTTCCTTTCTTCTTAAGCCTACTTCTCACCAGCTTGTCCTTAATCGTGTGGCACCTTTTGAAGGTAATAAGAGGTTTATTATGTGTTAAATCCTGGAGCCCCTCTTCATTCTTGAGGATGTCCCAGTTTTTAAGTATAGCCTGTTTAATGGTGTCCGCTAAGGGACTGTATTTGAAGGCAAATGCGAACCTATTTGTAACACTGTTTTTAGAATTGTTTTTCTTCTTTAGTAATTCACCCTGTGTAAATTGGCCTGCTCTCTCTAAAGCTGCATTTAATTCTGATTCCGGGTATCCTCTATGTAGGAGTCTCTTCTTTAATTCCTGGGCCTGCGTTTTATACCCTGTTTCTGCGCTGTTGATACGTTTCAAGCGTATAAATTGTCCATACGGGACCGCCTGTTTTACGCTACGTGAATGATAACTGTCATAATGGAGCAATGAATTAGTGGCGGTCGGTTGACGGAAACCAGTGGTGACAAGGGTGCCCTCGTCAATTGTCACACGTACATCGAGGAAATCCAATACAGGGAGTGCAAAATTATTAGGCAAGTTGTATTTTTGAGGATTAATTTTATTATTGAACAACAACCATGTTCTCAATGAACCCAAAAAACTCATTAATATCAAAGCTGAATATTTTTGGAAGTAGTTTTTAGTTTGTTTTTAGTTTTAGCTATTTTAGGGGGATATCTGTGTGTGCAGGTGACTATTACTGTGCATAATTATTAGGCAACTTAACAAAAAACAAATATATACCCATTTCAATTATTTATTTTTACCAGTGAAACCAATATAACATCTCAACATTCACAAATATACATTTCTGACATTCAAAAACAAAACAAAAACAAATCAGTGACCAATATAGCCACCTTTCTTTGCAAGGACACTCAAAAGCCTGCCATCCATGGATTCTGTCAGTGTTTTGATCTGTTCACCATCAACATTGCGTGCAGCAGCAACCACAGCCTCCCAGACACTGTTCAGAGAGGTGTACTGTTTTCCCTCCTTGTAAATCTCACATTTGATGATGGACCACAGGTTCTCAATGGGGTTCAGATCAGGTGAACAAGGAGGCCATGTCATTAGATTTTCTTATTTTATACCCTTTCTTGCCAGCCACGCTGTGGAGTACTTGGACGCGTGTGATGGAGCATTGTCCTGCATGAAAATCATGTTTTTCTTGAAGGATGCAGACTTCTTCCTGTACCACTGCTTGAAGAAGGTGTCTTCCAGAAACTGGCATTAGGACTGGGAGTTGAGCTTGACTCCATCCTCAACCCGAAAAGGCCCCACAAGCTCATCTTTGATGATACCAGCCCAAACCAGTACTCCACCTCCACCTTGCTGGCGTCTGAGTCGGACTGGAGCTCTCTGCCCTTTACCAATCCAGCCACGGGCCCATCCATCTGGCCCATCAAGACTCAAGAATCAAAAATCAGTCTTGACGTTTCAGCTTGTGTGTCTTGTTCAGTGGTGGTCGTCTTTCAGCCTTTCTTACCTTGGCCATGTCTCTGAGTATTGCACATCTTGTGCTTTTGGGCACTCCAGTGATGTTGCAGCTCTGAAATATGGCCAAACTGGTGGCAAGTGGCATCTTGGCAGCTGCACGCTTGACTTTTCTCAGTTCATGGGCAGTTATTTTGCACCTTGGTTTTTCCACGCGCTTCTTGCGACCCTGTTGACTATTTTGAATGAAACGCTTGATTGTTCGATGATCACGCTTCAGAAGCTTTGCAATTTTAAGAGTGCTGCATCCCTCTGCAAGATATCTCACTATTTTTGACTTTTCTGAGCCTGTCAAGTCCTTCTTTTGACCCATTTTGCCAAAGACCACACCCCTTCTCATTACAGAGATGCACATCACCTAATATGCTTAATTGGTAGTAGGCTTTCCAGCCTATACAGCTTGGACTAAGACAACATGCATAAAGAGGATGATGTGGTCAAAATACTCATTTGCCTAATAATTCTGCACGCAGTGTATAGTACCCCCGAAGTTTAATGTGAATTTCATGTTCATTTCATTATGATCATTTAAGAACTGGACAAACTCCTCACACACCTGCTTCGAACCTTGCCAGACCATAAAGACATCATCCACGTAGCGTAAAAATAGCTTAATGTGCTGCAAATATGGATTTGAGGTAGAACAAACATAGCGGTCTTCAAAAACCGCCAAGTATAAATTGGCAAATGTGCAAGACACGGGTGTGCCCATGGCCGTACCATAGATCTGCCTGTACCAGCATCCCCCAAAAGTAAACACATTATTGCTGAGTACAAAATTGAGTGCTTCCCGGACAAAGGTGCAATAGATAGCACTCTTGTCAGTTTAGCTCAAGACCTTGATGACAGCCTGCACACCCTCCCCGTGTGGTATACGGGTGTAGAGGATTTCCACATCAAGGGACACCAAGTTAAAATCTTCCTGCCACTGGAAATCCTTCAGTGCTTCCAGAAAGGCATTGGTGTCACGCAAATATGTAGGGGCATTTGACAAGAGCGGTCTCAGGAGCCAGTCCAGGTATTTAGATAAAGGTTCAGTCACTGAACTATCCCCGCCACAATGGGGCAGCCAGGGGGTTGGGTCAGTGACTTGTTAATCTTAGGTACGAAGAACCAGGTGGGTTTCTTGGGGAATGGTGGTACAAGCCGATCCATGATACGAGCCGTAAAAAAATCAACCTCAATATAACGTGTTAGCAACTCACAGAGTTGTGCTTGGATAGCAGGGGTGAGATCATTCCCAAGCTTGGAATAAACAGAGGTATCTCCCAGCTGTCTATGTGCTTCTTGCAGGTAGTACTCCCTGGTAAGAAGGACAATATTGCCCCCCTTGTGTGCCGGTTTCACTACGACATCATCCCTATTAGCCAGCCATTTAATAGCAAAAAATTCTTCCTTAGTGGTATTATTCTCCACTCTGGGGTACACTAGGGCTTTCACATCTCTTAATACAGTCCTGATCAAAAGTTTAAGACCACTTGAAAAATGGCAAAAAATCCTATTTTACATTGTTGGATCTTAACAAGGTTCCAAATAGAGCTTCAACATGCAACAAGAAGAAATGAGAGTGAGACAAAACATTTGAGCATTTAATTAATTGAAAATAACGATTAAACTGAAATAGGCTGTTTTTCAGATGATCAAAAGTTTAGGACCACATGCCTTTAAAAGGCCAAATCTGTGCAAAGATGTGGATTCATTGTCATTTTCTGTCAGGTAGTCACACGTTGTGATGGCAAAGGCAAAAAAAATCCCCCTTTTTGAACGTGGTCAGGTTATTGAACTGCATAAGCAGGGTCTCTCACAGCGCGCCATCGCTGCTGAGGTGGGACGCAGTAACACAGTCATTTGGAATTTCTTAAATGATTCTGAGGGTTATGGAACAAAAAAGACAAGTGGAAGACCCAAAAAAATTTCATCAGCACTGAGCCGGAGGATCCAATTGGCTGTCCGTCAAGACACTGGACGATCCTCGACCCAAATTAAGGCCCTTACTGGTGCTGACTGCAGCCCCATAACCATCAGACGGCATCTGAGACTGAAGGGCTTCAAAAACAAAAAACGTCTTCAAAGACCTCGTCTCCTTGAACGCCACAGAACTGCTCGTTTGGACTTTGCAAGAGAGCACCAAACATGGGACATTCAAAGGTGGAAGAAAGTTTTATTCTCTGATGAGAAAAAATGTAACCTTGATGGTCCTGATGGTTTCCAACATTACTGGCATGACAAGCAGATCCTACCTGAGATGTTTTCTACGCGCCACAGTGGAGGGGGCGCCATAATGGTCTGGGGTGCTTTTTCCTTCAGTGGAACAATGGAGCTTCAGGAAGTACAGGGGCGTCAAACGGCCGCTGGCTATGTCCAGATATTGCAGAGAGCATTCCTCATGACTGAGGGCCCTCATCTGTGTGATAACGACTGGGTTTTTCAACAGGACAACGCTACAGTACACAATGCCCGCAGGACAAGGGACTTCTTCCAGGAGAATAACATCACTCTTTTGGCCCATCCTGCGTGTTCCCCTGATCTAAATCCAATTAAGAACCTTTGGAGATGGATGGCAAGGGAAGCTTACAAAAATGGACAACAGTTCCAGACAGTAGATGGCCTTCGTGTGGTCGTCTTCACCACTTGGAGAAATGTTCCCACTCACTTCATGGAAACGCTTGCATCAAGCATGCCGAAACGAATTTTTGAAGTGATAAACAATAACGGCGGAGCTACTCATTACTAAGTTCATGTTTGGAAGTTGGATTTCTGTTTTGGGGGGGTTTAGGTTTATTTTGGAGGTGTGGTCCTAAACTTTTGATCAGCTGAAAAACAGCTTGTTTCAGTTTTTTCATTGTTTTCATTAAATTGAATGCTCAAAAAATGTTTTGTCTCACTCCCATTTCTAGTTGTTGCATGTTGAAGCTCTACTTGAAACCTTGTTAAGATCCAGCCATGCTAAATATGATTTTTTCAAGTGGTCTTAAACTTTTGATCAGGACTGTATTTGTTTGTGGAAGATGTCGATGCTACTCCCGGCAGGCAAGGTGGGGGAATATGTAGATTTTATGCCTCCCTCAAAGCGACCTGCTTCTGTAGAGGGGGCAGGAAGACCATCTAAATCTGTATCAGCTAGAAATTCTAAACAGGCAATTTCCATTTCATCATAGGTTTCATCCAGTTTAAACCCCAGCACATTTGTATGGGCCGGGATTTCACCCTCTCTTTTAGACCCTAATACAGACGGGGAATTACTATACATTTTATGCAGTTGTAATTTGCGTATAGCTCTGAAGAGATCTATTTCAAATGTTACTGGATTGAAGTTTTCCACCAAACTGAACCCGAGCCCTTTATTAAGGGCACTTGTGCAGGGAGGTGTTAATTGATGTGCAGTCAAGTTGATTACGAGGTTATCTTCAGATACACTTATAGGGGGCTTTCCTGTGCCTCGCCGGACTTGTGAAAAAAGATGGCAGCCCGCATATGTTCGCAGTCGAACAATGCAAACTGGCCATCACTGCTGATGGATTACTGACCAAATGCTGACCGAGTGAAGGCGGATGCTCAACAGACAGGATCCGTTTTTTGGAAGTTATTTTTCTGACAGATCAGAGGAAGGGCAAAATAATCAGTGACGTCAACACAAACTTACTACTAACACCCTCTCCACTCTGTCGGGGGGCTCTACTTGTATAAGCGTTTAATAGAACAGGTTCTGTAGACATCTATGTGGAATCAGCTGACGAAGGTGTAAAAGGAGTGTGCTCTTTCATGCTACAGTAGGATCTTGGGCCTCTGCACGGTTCTTTATACCTGGTGCTAACATTGACCTGTAAGGCTGAGTTCACATTGACCTGTAAGGCTGAGTTGGTCAGTTTTGGCCCCGTAATTGACCAAATGAGTGAAGTGTGAAGTAATTCTAAGAGCAACGCCTGTCATCTGCGTGTCATACTGACTCACAGTATTGTTTCACTACCACAGCAGACTCCCTATGCGTGTTACTTCAAGGCACACTGTTCTACACCACTATACAGGCTCCCTGCAGCCAGGAAATAGCAGTTTTTTTACGCGATTCACCAGAAATAAATTCAGATCAAATCAAATCTTTTAAAAAATTCAGCGAACTGACCGAATAGAATTTTTGAGAAATTCGTTCATCTCTAATTATTACATAGGGCTACTTATTTATTTATTTATTTTTACTGTTTTATCACAGTCCATTATGTAATTCATCCTCGGAAGCTAATATTCTAACGGTCATTTATAAAGAATTTTACCTAAATCCCTTGACATACAGTGGCGGAAATAATTATTTGACCCCTCACTGATTTTGTAAGTTTGTCCAATGACAAAGAAATGAAAAGTCTCAGAACAGTATCATTTCAATGGTAGGTTTATTGTAACAGTGGCAGATAGCACATCAAAAGGAAAATCGAAAAAATAACTTTAAATAAAAGATAGCAACTGATTTGCATTTCATTGAGTGAAATAAGTATTTGAACCCTCTAACAAAAAAAGACTTAATACTTGGTGGAAAAACCCTTGTTTGCAAGCACAGAGGTCAAACGTTTCTTGTAATTGATGACCAAGTTTGCGCACATTTTAGGAGGAATGTTGGTCCACTCCTCTTTGCAGATCATCTCTAAATCCCTAAGGTTTCGAGGCTGTCTCTGTGCAACTCTGAGCTTGAGCTCCCTCCATAGGTTTTCGATTGGATTAAGGTCCGGAGACTGACTAGGCCACTCCATGACCTTAATGTGCTTCTTCTTGAGCCACTCCTTTGTTGCCTTTGCTGTATGTTTTGGGTCATTGTCGTGCTGGAACACCCATCCACGACCCATTTTCAGTTTCCTGGCAGAGGGAAGGAGGTTGTCGCTCAGGATTTCACGATACATGGCTCCGTCCATTTTCCCGTTTATGCGAATAAGTTGTCCTGTGCCCTTAGCAGAAAAACACCCCCAAAGCAAAATGTTTCCACCCCCATGCTTGACGGTGGGGACGGTGTTTTGGGGGTCATAGGCAGCATTTTTCTTCCTCCAAACACAGCGAGTTGAGTTAATGCCAAAGAGCTCTATTTTGGTCTCATCAGACCACAGCACCTTCTCCCAGTCACTCTCTGAATCATTCAGGTGTTCATTGGCAAACTTCAGACGGGCCTGCACATGTGCCTTCCTGAGCAGGGGGACCTTGCGAGCCCTGCAGGATTTTAATCCATTGCGGTGTAATGTGTTTCCAATGGTTTTCTTGGTGACTGTGGTCCCTGCTAATTTGAGGTCATTAACTAACTCCTCCCGTGTAGTTCTAGGATGCTTTTTCACCTTTCTCAGAACCATTGACACCCCACGAGGTGAGATCTTGCGTGGAGCCCCAGAGCGAGGTCGATTGATGGTCATTTTGTGCTCCTTCCATTTTCGAACAATCGCACCAACACTTGTCACCTTCTCTCCCAGCTTCTTGCTAATGGTTTTGTAGCCCATTCCAGCCTTGTGCAGGTCTACAATTTTGTCTCTGACATCCTTGGACAGCTCTTTGGTCTTTCCCATGTTGGAGAGTTTGGAGTCTGCTTGATTGATTGATTCTGTGGACAGGTGTCTTTTATACAGGTGACTAGTTAAGACAGGTGTCCTTAATGAGGGTGACTAATTGAGTAGAAGTGTCTAACCACTCTGTGGGAGCCAGAACTCTTAATGGTTGGTAGGGGTTCAAATACTTATTTCACTCAATGAAATGCAAATCAGTTGCTATCTTTTATTTAAAGTTATTTTTTCGATTTTCCTTTTGATGTGCTATCTGCCACTGTTACAATAAACCTACCATTGAAATGATACTGTTCTGAGACTTTTCATTTCTTTGTCATTGGACAAACTTACAAAATCAGTGAGGGGTCAAATAATTATTTCCGCCACTGTAGCTACAACTGCTCATTAGAGCAATACTGAAGGCATCAGCCTTCTCACAATGACAATTAGCAGGAGGTTTATGTAATATGATGGAAGAGATTGCATGGGCTAATTTCCTTACCCTCCGGGGAATAATAAGCATTTCCTATCCAGAAATGAATGTTTGTAAATGGGAGACAACTTTTAAATTAGCTGTACGGGGAGGTTCTGTGCATATTCTTAGTAGTTACCTGTCTGAGGCTAGTACATTCAGATACATCCATATTTCAACATGTTTCATCATTTGTTGCAGGATGCTATTTGTCTCCCACCTGATTTTGTGTGTATGTATCATCACAACAAAGTAGTAAGATCTGGGAAACAGATCCCAGGGAATTGCTAAAGAACAGTCCCTGTACACTAAGGCCTCATGCACACGGCCGTTGCTGTATTGCGGCCTGCAAACAGCAGGTCCACAATATGCGGTCACCAGTCGTGTGCTCCCCGCATCATGGATGCAGACCAATTCACTTGAATGTTTCCGCAATCCAGAGCTGCGGTGCGGAATGGAGGTACAGGACCCCACTGAAACACTACAGAGTGCTACCATGGTGTTTCTGTCCGTGCCTCCGCACCGCAAAAATATAGAACATGTTCTATTTTTTTGCCGTGTGGACAGATCGCAGATCAAGTTTAATTGGTCTCGATCCGTCCCGGACGTTGCCCGTGAATTGGGGACCGCAAATTGCGGTCCCCAATGCAAGGAACGGCCGCACAACGGCCGTGTGAATGAGGCCTAACTTAGGTCCAGGAAAATAGTTCAGCTCAGGAGGGACAACACGTGAACATAAAAGCTTTTTATGGCTGTGGTTAGATAACATTGAAGGTTCAGCATTAAAATTGAATAAACAACAGCATAATAGTATACAAATCTAGGATGTGCATATTTTTCAGTCGAATATTTTTTAGATTTAGGCCTCCTGCACACGACCGTTGTGTGCACCCGTGGCCGTTGTGCCGTTTTCCGTTTTTTTTTCGCGGACCCATTGACTTTCAATTGGTCCGTGGAAAAATCGGAAAATGCACTGTTTTGCAGCTGCATCCGTGATCCTTGTTTCCTGTCCGTCAAAAAAATATGACCTGTCCTATTTTTTTGACGGACAACAGTTCACAGACCCATTCAATGGGTATGTGAAAGAACACGGATGCACACAAGATTGGCATCCGCGTCCGTGATCCGTGGCCGTAGGTTACTTTCATACAGACGGATCCGAAGATCCGTCTGCATAAAAGCTTTTTCAGAGCTGAGTTTTCACTTAGTGAAAACTCATATCCGACAGTATATTCTAACACAGAGGCGTTCCCATAGTGATGGGGACGCTTCTAGTTAGAATATACTACGAACTGTGTACATGACAGCCCCCTGCTGCCTGGCAGCACCCAATCTCTTACAGGGGGCTGTGATCCGCACAATTAACCCCTCAGGTGCTGCACCTGAGGGGTTAATTGTTCATATCTTAGCCCCCTATAAGAGATCAGTGGCTGCCAGGCAGGAGGGGGCACACCCCCCTCCCTCCCCAGTTTTAATTTCATTGGTGGCCAGTGCGGCCCCCCCGGCCCCCCCTCCCTCCCTCTATTGTATTAACTTCATTGGTGGCCAGTGTGCGGCCGCCCCCGCCCCCCCCCCTCCCTCCCTCTATTGTATTATCATTGGTGGCCAGTGTGCGCCCCCCCTCTATTGTTTTAATATCATTGGTGGCCAGTGTGCGCCCCCCTCGGCCCCCCCTCTATTGTTTTAATATCATTGGTGGCCAGTGTGCGGCCTCCCCTCCCCCCACCCCCGATCATTGGTGGCAGCGGAGAGTTCCGATCGGAGTCCCAGTTTAATCGCTGGGGCTCCGATCGGTAACCATGGCAACCAGGACACTACTGTAGTCCTGGTTGCCATGGTTACTTAGCAATATTAGAAGCATCATACTGTCTGTGACCGGCCAGGAGCTCCTCCTACTGGTAAGTGACAGATCATTAAGCAATGCGCCGCACAGACCTGTCACTTACCAGTAGGAGGAGCTCCCGGCCGGTCACAGACAGCGCAGCAGGTAAGTATGATGCTTCTAATATTGCTAAGTAACCATGGCAACCAGGACTACAGTAGTATCCTGGTTGCCATGGTTACCGATCGGAGCCCCAGCGATTAAACTGGGAGTCCGATCGGAACTCTCCGCTGCCACCAATGATCGGGGGGGGGGAGGGGAGGCCGCACCGCACATTGGCCACCAATGATATTAAAACAATAGAGGGGGGGCCGGGGGGGCCGCACACTGGCCACCAATGATATTAAAACAATAGAGGGGGGGCTGGGGGGGCCGCACACTGGCCACCAATGATATTAAAACAATAGAGGGAGGGAGGGGGGGCGCACACTGGCCACCAATGATATTAAAGCAATAGAGGGGGGGCCGCACACTGGCCACCAATGATATTAAAACAATAGAGGGAGGGAGGGGGGGCGCACACTGGCCACCAATGATATTAAAACAATAGAGGGAGGGAGGGGGGGCGCACACTGGCCACCAATGATATTAAAGCAATAGAGGGGGGGCCGCACACTGGCCACCAATGATATTAAAACAATAGAGGGGGGGCCGCACACCGGCCACCAATGATAATACAATAGAGGGAGGGAGGGGGGCCGCACACTGGCCACCAATGATATTCAAACTGGGAAGGGAGGGGGGTCTGCCCCCTGCTGCCTGGCAGCCCCTGATCTCTTACAGGGGGCTATGATAAGCACAATTAACCCCTTAAGGTGCGGCACCTAAGGGGTTAATTGTGCTGATCACAGCCCCCTGTAAGAGATCAGGTGCTGCCAGGCAGCAGGGGGCAGTCATGTACACAGTTCGTAGGATATTCTCACTTGAAGCGTCCCCATCACCATGGGAATGCCTCTGTGTTAGAATATACTGTCGGATATGAGTTTCACGATCTAACTGAAATCCGATGGTATATTCTAACATAGAGGCGTTCCCATGGTGATGGGGATGCTTCAAGTTAAAATATACCATCGGATTGGAGAAAACTCCGATCCTATGGTATATTAACTCCTGACTTTACATTGAAAGTCAATGGGGGACGGATCCGTTTGCAATTGTACCATATTGTGTCAACGTCAAACAGATCCGTCCCCATTGACTTGCATTGTAAGTCAGGACGGATCCGTTTGGCTCCGCACGGCCAGGCGGACACCAAAACGACTTTTTTTTCATGTCCGTGGATCCTCCAAAAATCAAGGAAGACCCACGGACGAAAAAACGGTCACGGATCACGGACCAATGGAACCACGTTTTGCGGACCGTGAAAAAATACTGTCATGTGCAGGAGGCCTTAATGTATACACCTGTATTGTAGAAAGACATGAATGCCGTTTGTACTGTTTTACAATATAAGGACTTAGATGAATACTATATAAAGATGTAGTAAAGTTAAAATTGGGGCTACATGTTTTATGGATTTGTGTTAAGATAATGCTTACTTCCGTACTGGTATAATGGTCATTTGTGTTAAAAAAAATATACAGCTCTGCTACAGCAGAAAAATCCAGCTCTAGCAGAAAAATCCAGAGGGAAAAAAAACAGCAATCTGGCGTCTGGGAATAACAACTACAGTACAGTCGTGGCCAAAAGTTTTGAGAATTACATAAATATTGGAAATTGGAAAAGTTGCTGCTTAAGTTTTTATAATAGCAATTTGCATATACTCCAGAATGTTATGAAGAGTGATCAGATGAATTGCATAGTCCTTCTTTGCCATGAAATTAACTTAATCCCAAAAAAAACTTTCCACTGCATTTCATTGCTGTCATTAAAGGACCTGCTGAGATAATTTAATTAATCGTCTTGTTAACTCAGGTGAGAATGTTGACGAGCACAAGGGTGGAGATCATTATGTCAGGCTGATTGGGTTAAAATGGCAGACTTGACATGTTAAAAGAAGGGTGATGCTTGAAATCATTGTTCTTCCATTGTTAACCATGGTGACCTGCAAAGAAACGCGTGCAGCCATCATTGCGTTGCATAAAAATGGCTTCACAGGCAAGTATATTGTGGCTACTAAGACTGCACCTCAATCAACAATTTATAGGATCATCAAGAACTTCAAGGAAAGAGGTTCAATTCTTGTTAAGAAGGCTTCAGGGCGTCCAAGAAAGTCCAGCAAGCGCCAGGATCGTCTCCTAAAGAGGATTCAGCTGCGGGATCGGAGTGCCACCAGTGCAGAGCTTGCTCAGGAATGGAAGCAGGCAGGTGTGAGCGCATCTGCACGCACAGTGAGGCGAATACTTTTGGAAGATGGCCTGGTGTCAAGAAGGGCAGCAAAGAAGCCACTTCTCTAAAAAAAAACACATCAGGGACAGATTGATCTTCTGCAGAAAGTATGGTGAATGGACTGCTGAGTACTGGGGCAAAGTCATATTCTCCGATGAAGCCACTTTCCGATTGTTTGGGGCATCTGGAAAAAGGTTTGTCCGGAGAAGAAAAGGTGAGCGCTACCATCAGTCCTGTGTCATGCCAACAGTAAAGCATCCTGAGACCATTCATGTGTGGGGTTGCTTCTTATCCAAGGGAGTGGGCTCACTCACAATTTTGCCCAAAAACACAGCCCTGAATAAAGAATGGTACCAAAAGACCCTCCAACAGCAACTTCTTCCAACAATCCAACAACAGTTTGGTGAAGAACAATGCATTTTCCAGCACAATGGAGCACCGTGCCATAAGGCAAAAGTGATAACTAAGTGGCTCGGGGACCAAAACTTTGACATTTTGGGTCCAAGGCCTGAAAACTCCCCAGGTCTTAATCCCATTGAGAAATTGTGGTCAATCCTCAAGAGGCGGGTGGACAAACAAAAACCCACTAATTCTGACAAACTCCAAGAAGTGATTATGAAAGAATGGGTTGCTATTAGGGATGAGCGAACCCGAACTGTATAGTTCGGGTTCGTACCGAATTTTGGGGTGTCCGTGACACGGACCCGAACCCGAACATTTTCGTAAAAGTCCGGGTTCGGGTTCGGTGTTCGGCGCTTTCTTGGCGCTTTTTGAAAGGCTGCAAAGCAGCCAATCAACAAGCGTCATACTACTTGGCCCAAGAGGCCATCACAGGCATGCCTACTATTGGCATGGCTGTGATTGGCCAGTGCACCATGTGACCCAGCCTCTATTTAAGCTGGAGTCACGTAGCGCCGCACGTCACTCTGCTATGATCAGTATAGGGAGAGGTTGCAGCTGCGACGTTAGGGCGAGATTAGGCAGATTAACTCCTCCAAAAGACTTCATTCTGTGATCGATCTGCAGCTGTGGATCATTGAAGTGCTATTATTGACTTGCTCACTTTTTTGAGGCTGCCCAGAGCGTTTTTAGATCACTTTTTTTCTGGGGTGATCGGCGGCCATTTTGTGACTTGTGGTGCGCCAGCACGAGCTATCACCAAGTGTATTTAACCATCGATAGTGTGGTTATTTTGTGCTATATCCTACATCAGCTGCAGGCTGAGCCTGTGTCACCGAAGTGCATTTAACCATCAACAGTCTGGTTATTTTTTGGCCACATACTACATCAGCTGCAGGCTGAGCCTGTTTCACCCAAGTGCATTTAACCATCAACAGTCTGATTATTTTTTGGCCATATATTACATCAGCTGCAGGCTGAGCCTGTGTCACCGAAGTGCATTTAACCATCAACAGTCTGGTTATTTTTTGGCCATATATTACATCAGGGGCAAGTTGAGCCTGTCACCCAGCGCCTAAAAAATAGACCTGACATTTCTATTCAACCAAATCTGCACAGTTTTAGCTGGTCAAGTTATTTGTAGTGACCGTCAAAGCAGACTTTTTGTTCTGGGTTGAAAAAGCATTCCCAAATTTGCCATTCTGAAAATAACTAGTTTGTGGTATTTGAGGCCTACTTGAAATCTATCCCAAAAAGAAAATCTTACATTGAAGTTATTTATAGTATCATTCAGAAAAACCTAAGACACACGCTAGCGTGCTGATAGAAGTGTCATTCTGTGATTAAACCTATAACTGTCACACAGCGCAAAAAAAAACAGGTCTCACATCTCTATTCAACCAAATCTGCACAGTTTTAGCTGGTCAAGTTATTTGTAGTGACCGTCAAAGCAGACTTTTTGTTCTGGGTTGAAAAAGCATTCCCAAATTTGCCATTCTGAAAATAACTAGTTTGTGGTATTTAAGGCCTACTTGAAATCTATCCCAAAAAGAAAATCTTACATTGAAGTTATTGATAGTATCATTCAGAAAAACCTAAGACACACGCTAGCGTGCTGATAGAAGTGTCATTCTGTGATTAAACCTATAACTGTCACACAGCGCAAAAAAAAACAGGTCTCACATCTCTATTCAACCAAATCTGCACAGTTTTAGCTGGTCAAGTTATTTGTAGTGACCGTCAAAGCAGACTTTTTGTTCTGGGTTGAAAAAGCATTCCCAAATTTGCCATTCTGAAAATAACTAGTTTGTGGTATTTCAGGCCTACTTGAAATCTATCCCAAAAAGAAAATCTTACATTGAAGTTATTGATAGTATCATTCAGAAAAACCTAAGACACACGCTAGCGTGCTGATAGAAGTGTCATTCTGTGATTAAACCTATAACTGTCACACAGCGCAAAAAAAACCAGGTCTCACATCTCTATTCAACCAAATCTGCACAGTTTTAGCTGGTCAAGTTATAGTGACCGTAAAAGCAGACTTTTTGTTCTGGGTTGAAAAAGCATTCCCAAATTTGCCATTCTCAAAATTGTGGTGAACGGGAACAATGAGGAAAACATCTAATAAGGGACGCGGACGTGGACATGGTCGTGGTGGTGTTAGTGGACCCTCTGGTGCTGGGAGAGGACGTGGCCATTCTGCCACAGCCACACGTCCTAGTGAACCAACTACCTCAGGTCCCAGTAGCCAGCAGAATTTACAGCGATATTTGGTGGGGCCCAATGCCGTTCTAAGGATGGTAAGGCCTGAGCAGGTACAGGCATTAGTCAATTGGGTGGCCGACAGTGGATCCAGCACGTTCACATTATCTCCCACCCAGTCTTCTGCAGAAAGCGCACAGATGGCGCATGAAAACCAAGCCCATCGGTCTGTCACATCACCCCCATGCATATCAGGGAAACTGTCTGAGCCTCAAGTTATGCAGCAGTCTCTTATGCTGTTTGAAGACTCTGCTGCCAGGGTTTCCCAAGGGCATCCACCTAGCCCTTCCCCAGGGGTGGAAGAGATAGAATGCACTAACGCACAACCACTTATTTTTCCTGATGATGAGGACATGGGAATACCACCTCAGCACGTCTCTGATGATGACGAAACACAGGTGCAAACTGCTGCGTCTTTCTGCAGTGTGCAGACTGAACAGGAGGTCAGGGATCAAGACTGGGTGGAAGACGATGCAGGGGACGATGAGGTCCTAGACCCCACATGGAATGAAGGTCGTGCCACTGACTTTCACAGTTCGGAGGAAGAGGCAGTGGTGAGACCGAGCCAACAGCGTAGCAAAAGAGGGAGCAGTGGGAAAAATCAGAACACCCGCCGCCAAGAGACTCCGCCTGCTACTGACCGCCGCCATCTGGGACCGAGCACCCCAAAGGCAGCTTTAAGGAGTTCCCTGGCATGGCACTTCTTCAAACAATGTGCTGACGACAAGACCCGAGTGGTTTGCACGCTGTGCCATCAGAGCCTGAAGCGAGGCATTAACGTTCTGAACCTTAGCACAACCTGCATGACCAGGCACCTGCATGCAAAGCATGAACTGCAGTGGAGTAAACACCTTAAAAACAAGGAAGTCACTCAGGCTCCCCCTGCTACATCTTCTGCTGCTGCCGCCTCGGCCTCGTCTGCGGCTGCTGCCGCCGCCTCGGCCTCTTCCTCCGCCTCTGGAGGAACGTTGGCACCTGCCGCCCAGCAAACATGGGATGTACCACCAACACCACCACCTGCGTCACCAAGCATCTCAACCATGTCACACGGCAGCGTTCAGCTCTCCATCTCACAAACATTTGAGAGAAAGCGTAAATTCTCACCTAGCCACCCTTGATCCCTGGCCCTGAATGCCAGCATTTCTAAACTACTGGCCTATGAAATGCTGTCATTTAGGCTGGTGGACACACACAGCTTCAAACAGCTCATGTCACTTGCTGTCCCACAGTATGTTGTTCCCAGTCGCCACTACTTCTCTAAGAGAGCCGTGCCTTCCCTGCACAAACAAGTGTCCGATAAAATAAAGTGTGCACTGCGCAACGCCATCTGTGGCAAGGTCCACCTAACCACAGATACGTGGACCAGTAAGCATGGCCAGGGACGCTATATCTCCCTAACTGCACACTGGGTAAATGTAGTGGCGGCTGGGCCCCAGGCGGAGAGCTATTTGGCGCACGTCCTTCCGCCGCCAAGGATCGCAGGGCAACATTCTTTGCCTCCTGTCTCCTCCTCCTCCTACTCAGCTTCCTCCTCCTCTTCTTCCACCTGCTCATCCAGTCAGCCACACACCTTCACCACCAACTTCAGCACAGCACGGGGTAAACGTCAGCAGGCCATTCTGAAACTCATATGTTTGGGGGACAGGCCCCACACCGCACAGGAGTTGTGGCGGGGTATAGAACAACAGACCGACGAGTGGTTGCTGCCGGTGAGCCTCAAGCCCGGCCTGGTGGTGTGCGATAATGGGCGAAATCTCGTTGCAGCTCTGGGACTAGCCGGTTTGACGCACATCCCTTGCCTGGCGCATGTGCTGAATTTGGTGGTGCAGAAGTTCATTCGCAACTACCCCGACATGTCAGAGCTGCTGCATAAAGTGCGGGCCGTCTGTTCGCGCTTCCGGCATTCACACCCTGCCGCTGCTCGCCTGTCTGCGCTACAGCATAACTTCGGCCTTCCCGCTCACCGCCTCATATGCGACGTGCCCACCAGGTGGAACTCCACCTTGCATATGCTGGACAGACTGTGCGAGCAGCAGCAGGCCATAGTGGAGTTTCAGCTGCAGCACGCACGGGTCAGTCGCACTGCGGATCAGACCCACTTCACCACCAATGACTGGGCCTCCATGCGAGACCTGTGTGCCCTGTTGCGCTGTTTCGAGTACTCCACCAACATGGCCAGTGGCGATGACGCCGTTATCAGCGTTACAATACCACTTCTATGTCTCCTTGAGAAAACACTTAGGGCGATGATGGAAGAGGAGGTGGCCCAGGAGGAAGAGGGGTCATTTTTAGCACTTTCAGGCCAGTCTCTTCAAAGTGACTCAGAGGGAGGTTTTTTGCAACACCAGAGGCCAGGTACAAATGTGGCCAGACAGAGCCCACTACTGGAGGACGAGGATGAGGAGGAGGTGGAGGAGGATGAAGATGAAGCATGTTCACAGCGGGGTGGCACCCAAAGCAGCTCGGGCCCATCACTGGTGCGTGGCTGGGGGGAAATACAGGACGATGACGATACGCCTCCCACAGAGGACAGCTTGTCCTTACCTCTGGGCAGCCTGGCACACATGAGCGACTACATGCTGCAGTGCCTGCGCAATGACAGCAGAGTTGCCCACATTTTAACATGTGCAGACTACTGGGTTGCCACCCTGCTGGATCCCCGGTACAAAGACAATGTGCCCACCTTACTTCCTACACTGGAGCGTGATAGGAAGATGCGCGAGTACAAGCGCACGTTGGTAGACGCGCTACTGAGAGCATTCCCAAATGTCACAGGGGAACCAGTGGAAGCCCAAGGCGAAGGCAGAGGAGGAGCAAGAGGTCGCCAACGCAGCTGTGTCACGCCCAGCTCCTCTGAGGGCAGGGTTAGCATGGCAGAGATGTGGAAAAGTTTTGTCACCACGCCACAGCTAACTGCACCACCTCCTGATACGGAACGTGTTAGCAGGAGGCAACATTTCACTAACATGGTGGAACAGTACCTGTGCACACCCCTCCACGTACTGACTGATGGTTCGGCCCCATTCAACTTCTGGGTCTCCAAATTGTCCACGTGGCCAGAGCTAGCCTTTTATGCCTTGGAGGTGCTGGCCTGCCCGGCGGCCAGCGTTTTGTCTGAACGTGTATTCAGCACGGCAGGGGGCGTCATTACAGACAAACGCAGCCGCCTGTCTACAGCCAATGTGGACAAGCTGACGTTCATAAAAATGAACCAGGCATGGATCCCACAGGACCTGTCCATCCCTTGTGCAGATTAGATATTAACTACCTCCCCTTAACAATATATTATTCTACTCCAGGGCACTTCCTCATTCAATACTATTTTTAATTTCATTTTACCATTATATTGTGGGGCAACCCAAAGTTGAATGAACCTCTCCTCTGTCTGGGTGCCGGGGCCTAAATGTGTGACAGTGGCCTGTTCCAGTGGTGGGTGACGTGAAGCCTGATTCTCTGCTATGACATTAAGACAGATTCTGTGCTGACATAAGGCCAGATTCTCTGTTACGGGACCTCTCTCCTCTGCCTGGGTGCCTGGGCCTAAATGTGTGACAGTGGCCTGTTCCAGTGGTGGGTGACGTGATGCCTGATTCTCTGCTATGACATGAAGACAGATTCTGTGCTGACATAAGGCCAGATTCTCTGTTACAGGACCTCTCTCCTCTGTCTGGGTGCCGGGGCCTAAATGTGTGACAGTGGCCTGTTCCAGTGGTGGGTGACGTGAAGCTTGATTCTCTGCTATGACATGAAGACAGATTCTGCGCTGACATAAGGCCAGATTCTCTGTTACGGGAGCTCTCTCCTCTGCCTGGGTGCCTGGGCCTAAATGTGTGACAGTGGCCTGTTCCAGTGGTGGCTGACGTGAAGCCTGATTCTCTGCTATGACATGAAGACAGATTCTGCGCTGACATAAGGCCAGATTCTCTGTTACGGGACCGCTCTCCTCTGTCTGGGTGCCGGGGCCTAAATGTGTGACAGTGGCCTGTTCCAGTGGTGGGTGACGTGAAGCTTGATTCTCTGCTATGACATGAAGACTGATTCTGCGCTGACATAAGGCCAGATTCTCTGTTACGGGACCTCTCTCCTCTGCCTGGGTGCCTGGGCCTAAATGTGTGACAGTGGCCTGTTCCAGTGGTGGGTGACGTGATGCCTGATTCTCTGCTATGACATGAAGACAGATTCTGCGCGGACATAAGGCAAGATTCTCTGTTACGGGACCTCTCTCCTCTGCCTGGGTGCCTGGGCCTAAATGTGTGACAGTGGCCTGTTCCAGTGGTGGGTGACGTGATGCCTGATTCTCTGCTATGACATGAAGACAGATTCTGTGCTGACATAAGGCCAGATTCTCTGTTACAGGACCTCTCTCCTCTGTCTGGGTGCCGGGGCCTAAATGTGTGACAGTGGCCTGTTCCAGTGGTGGGTGACGTGAAGCTTGATTCTCTGCTATGACATGAAGACAGATTCTGCGCTGACATAAGGCCAGATTCTCTGTTACGGGACCGCTCTCCTCTGTCTGGGTGCCGGGGCCTAAATGTGTGACAGTGGCCTGTTCCAGTGGTGGGTGACGTGAAGCCTGACTCTCTGCTATGACATGAATACAGATTCTGCGCTGACATAAGGCCAGATTCTCTGTTACGGGACCTCTCTCCTCTGCCTGGGTGCCTGGGCCTAAATGTGTGACAGTGGCCTGTTCCAGTGGTGGGTGACGTGAAGCCTGATTCTCTGCTATGACATGAAGACAGATTCTGCGCTGACATAAGGCCATATTCTCTGTTACGGGACCGCTCTCCTCTGTCTGGGTGCCGGGGCCTAAATGTGTGACAGTGGCCTGTTCCAGTGGTGGGTGACGTGAAGCCTGATTCTCTGCTATGACATGAATACAGATTCTGCGCTGACATAAGGCCAGATTCTCTGTTACGGGACCTCTCTCCTCTGTCTGGGTGCCTGGGCCTAAATGTGTGACAGTGGCCTGTTCCAGTGGTGGGTGACGTGATACCTGATTCTCTGCTATGACATGAAGACAGATTCTGTGCTGACATAAGGCCAGATTCTCTGTTACAGGACCTCTCTCCTCTGTCTGGGTGCCGGGGCCTAAATGTGTGACAGTGGCCTGTTCCAGTGGTGGGTGACGTGAAGCTTGATTCTCTGCTATGACATGAAGACTGATTCTGCGCTGACATAAGGCCAGATTCTCTGTTACGGGACCTCTCTCCTCTGCCTGGGTGCCTGGGCCTAAATGTGTGACAGTGGCCTGTTCCAGTGGTGGGTGACGTGATGCCTGATTCTCTGCTATGACATGAAGACAGATTCTGCGCTGACATAAGGCCAGATTCTCTGTTACGGGACCTCTCTCCTCTGCCTGGGTGCCTGGGCCTAAATGTGTGACAGTGGCCTGTTCCAGTAGTGGGTGACGTGAAGCCTGATTCTCTGCTATGACATTAAGACAGATTCTGTGCTGACATAAGGCCAGATTCTCTGTTACGGGACCTCTCTCCTCTGCCTGGGTGCCTGGGCCTAAATGTGTGACAGTGGCCTGTTCCAGTGGTGGGTGACGTGATGCCTGATTCTCTGCTATGACATGAAGACAGATTCTGTGCTGACATAAGGCCAGATTCTCTGTTACAGGACCTCTCTCCTCTGTCTGGGTGCCGGGGCCTAAATGTGTGACAGTGGCCTGTTCCAGTGGTGGGTGACGTGAAGCTTGATTCTCTGCTATGACATGAAGACAGATTCTGCGCTGACATAAGGCCAGATTCTCTGTTACGGGACCGCTCTCCTCTGTCTGGGTGCCGGGGCCTAAATGTGTGACAGTGGCCTGTTCCAGTGTTGGGTGACGTGAAGCCTGATTCTCTGCTATGACATGAAGACTGATTCTGCGCTGACATGAAGCCAGATTCTCTGCTATGGCATGAAGAGACTGATTCTCTGCTGACGTGAAGCCAGATTCTCTGCTATGGGACCTCTGTCCAATTGATATTGGTTCATTTTTATTTTTTTAATTTTAATTTTAATTCATTTCCCTATCCACATTTGTTTGCAGGGGATTTACCTACATGTTGCTGCCTTTCGCAGCCCTCTAGCTCTTTCCTGGGCTGTTTTACAGCCTTTTTAGTGCCCAAATGTTCGGGTCCCCATTGACTTCAATGGGGTTCGGGTTCGGGACGAAGTTCGGGTCGGGTTCGGATCCCGAACCCGAACATTTCCGGGAAGTTCGGCCGAACTTCTCGAACCCGAACATCCAGGTGTTCGCTCAACTCTAGTTGCTATCAGTCAGGAATTGGCCCAGAAGTTGATTGAGAGCATGCCTAGTCGAATTGCAGAGGTCCTGAAAAAGAAGGGCCAACACTGCAAATACTGACTCTTTGCATAAATGTCATGTAATTGTTGATAAAAGCCTTTGAAACGTATGAAGTGCGTGTAATTATATTTCACTACATTACAGAAACAACTGAAACAAAGATCTAAAAGCAGTTTAGCAGCAAACTTTGTGAAAACTAATATTTGTGTCATTCTCAAAACTTTTGGCCACGACTGTATATAAGCAGACAGAAAATACAAGTTTGGGAGCATGCAAGTATTTGATCACAAGTATATGTTTACTACATTGATTTAGTTGTTTATCATTTTGAGTGAATTGTATTATTGTATTTTTTCTCTCTCCCCCCCCCTCTCTTTTCTGGTGTGATCCCCATTACCAAGTATGGTCTCCAAGACTGACAAGGCAGTCCAGTGCACATCTGTGCAATCTATGCAGTCCTTAACAGCCCTTTGAGGGAGCATTTTATTATTCAAAATGTTAGCAAATTGCTTGTTTGGAAGCCTAGATCTAGTATTGGATGTCCACACTGAGATATCTTGGCAATAAGGAAAAGAGTTTTCTCCTTGCGCAGATACTTAATGGAGTAGATGAGGAGGAGTGTGGTAGTATAGAGCAGCAGGTAAGTGAAGTAGCTAGCTGTGTAACAGATAGAAGGCAGGGTAGAGGGAAGAGTGCCAGGGAGGCTAGCCCTGATCTGACACACCCCAACAAGTTTCCAAGGTTGGCAGATGATGGAAATATCAGTTCAGGGATAGCACTACTGCAGCAAGACACTTCCTCTGCCATCCCGGGGAATGTCAGTTCCAGTAAGCAGGGGGCCAGTAATGCAGGGCACGTCAGAGAGGTGCTGGTAGTGAGAAACTCAATCATTAGGGCAATTTTCCACAAGGACTGGATCATTGAACGATGTGTTGTCTTCCTCTTGCACGAGTTCGACATATTGTGGAGTTGATAGATTACCAGGAGATATTGGCAAAGACCTAGCGGTTATGATGCAATGACAAGATTAGAGGTATGTGGAGTTCCCTTAAAAATGATTTCAAGGACTTGGGTCGCAAGCTCAGGGCAAGGACCTCAAAGGTTTTATTTTCTGAAATAATAATTTTACCACACCAGAAAGGCAGCGGGATATTAGGGAGGTAAGCAAGTGGCTCAAGAACTGGTGTAGGAAGGAGGGATTTGGGTTCCTGGAAGGAACAGACTTCTCTGTCAGGTAAAGGCTCTAACATAGGGATGGACTGCACCTCAATGGGGAAGGTGCAGCTGTTTTGGGGGAGAAGATGACTAGAATGTTGGAGGAGTGTTTAAACCAGGGACCTTGGGGAGGGTAATTACATTACTGGACGGGAAGATAGTGCAGATAGAGATCTGGAGCTAGGTAATGGAACTAGGTGAAGAATGGAGGGAGAAACCTGAACAGTTAACAAGGTAAGATGTAGGGTAAGAAATATACAATCACTTCTTAATTGTATGTATACTAATGCCAGAAGCCTGATAAATAAAACTAATAAAACTGGTAAACTTTAATTATTGTGTGGCTGTCATGGCCCATAAACAGGTAGGAACTAGTGTTAGGGACCACTCAAATGAGACGACCTTGACGCGGTGAGTGGCTTATTACGCTTTGGCCAAAATGTACACCAAGTCTCATCCAGCATGGAGGCAGGGCAGAGTGCTGGATGTAGTGTGCGATCACATTTGCATTTTCCGTTTGTATATGTATTTCGCCATAGTGATATGCACCTACATACGGGTTGTGCTGACTCAACCCCCCACATTTTAAACTTTAATTATTAATGTCTGAAGAGGACTATGAGATAGTAGGAATAACTGAGACAAGGCTGGATGATAGATATGACTGGAAAGTTAACATACAGGGTTACAGCTGATTTAAAAAGAATCATAAAAACCGAAGAAGGAGTTTACCTATTTATAAAACAATAATAAAATACTGGTAAGAATTTGTTATAAGCCACCTAATATACCAGAATCCACAGTAAATCTACTACTAACGGCTACTACTAAGGGCTTGTGGCTCAGATGCAGAACCAAACCACGGTCGTGTGAATGAGCCCTAAGGGAAATAGATAAGCAGCAAATCATAATGAGGTTGTTATTATGGGGGACTTCAACTTCTCAGATACAGATTAAGAAACTAAAACTTGTGGATCTCATAAAGGAAACAGGTTACTAACAATAACTGAAGACAATTACCTTTCCCAACTGGTTCAGGATCCTACTAGAGGGATGGCCATGATGGACTAAGTATTAACCAACAGACCTGACAGAACAACAGACATGCAGGTTGGGGGACACCTGGGAAATAGTGACCATAAAATAATAACCTTCTAATTGTCATTCAAAAGTGTTTCTTGAGGGAAAAAAGAGGTACAAACCTTATCGGAATAAAAGGGTAGGGAAGAAGAAAAAAACTATGTTGATAAATAGAAATGTAAAGGGGACAATAAATGACAAAAAAATAAATAATTTAATCCTTAAAACAGGAAGGTAGCGAGGATGTATTTAAACTAGGAAGGGGGGGCAAAAGAGTGAAAATAAAAGAGTCCAATTGCCCCCCGAAACAATGCCAGAACAGGTCAGAAGCACAGAGGTTAAGAAATGATAAGCTCAGAATTCTGTCTACAAATGCTCGCAGTTTAGGTAAAAAAATCAATGAACTTGGGTCAATAATGGCATCTGAGAATGTAGATTTAGTGGCTGTTACGGAGACATGGTTTAATGAAAGAAATGACTGGGACATAACCATACCAGGGTACTCTTTATACAGAAGAGACAGAGAAGGCAAGAAAGGAGGAGGAGTGGCCCTGTATGTGAAAGATAGCATTAAATCTAACCTAATACAAGTTGGTGAGGCCAACATAGAGTCAGTTTGGGTTACGTTGCAGTTTGCTAATCATGCAGTAACTCGTGTAGGTGTGATATATAGACCACCTGGTCAAGTTAAAGAACTAGATGATCTACTAGTTGAAGAAATAGCTAAAATGACAATGAAAGGAGAAGTTATCATTATGGGAGATTTCAATCTTCCAGATATAAACTGGAAAACCAAAATAGCAAGTTCTACCAGGAGTACAGATATTCTAAATTCCCTACTGGGGTTATCTCTACAACAAGTGGTTGAGGAGCCAACCCGGAGGGAGGCCATTTTGGATTTGGTATTCACAAATGGGGATTCGGTATCTGATATTACTGTAGGGGAAAGCTTGGGATCTAGTGATCACCAGTCAGTGTGGTTTAATATAAGAACTGTGAAAGAGTCCCACCACACAAAAACAAAAGTTTTAGATTTTAGAAAAACAGACTTTTCAAAAATGAAATTAGTCATAAATGAGTCCTTATCAGACTGGAACGGATTACATGGAGTCCAGGAGAAATGGGACTACTTAAAAGGTGCATTATTGAAGGCAACAGAAAATTGCATTAGACTTGTCAGTAAAAGCAAAAAAAGGAAGAGACCACTGTGGTACTCAGCACAAGTGGCCCAAATCATTAAAAATAAAAAGCTAGCATTTTGTAATTATAAAAAAACCCAGAGCAATGAAGATAAGGAAATCTACAAGATTAGGCAGAAAGAGGCCAAGCAAGTTATAAGAACTTCTAAAGCGCAGGCAGAAGAAAAACTAGCTCAGTCTATGAAAAAAGGGGATAAGACATTCTTCAGATATATAAATGAAAAAAGGAAATTAAAACAAGGAATAACTAAATTAAAAACAAAAGACGGAAGGTATGTAGAAGAGAATAAAGGGCTAGCCGACTGCCTTAATGAATACTTCTGTTCAGTTTTTACAAAAGAAAAAGAAGGAGAAGGACCTCCACTAGAAAGGATGACTAATAATCGTTTGATGCATGTGTCTTTACAGAGGAAGATGTTCTAAGTTTGCTGTCTAAAGTGAAGACAAATAAGTCACAGGGCCTGATGAGATACACCCAAAATTATTAAAAGAGCTTAGTGGTGAGCTGGCAAAACCGTTAACAGATTTATTTAACCAATCATTAGTAACAGGAGTCGTCCCGGAAGATTGGAAATGGCAAATGTCGTGCCCATTCACAAGAAAGGTAGTAGGGAGGAATCAAGCAACTATAGACCAGTGAGTCTGACATCAATAGTAGGCAAATTAATGGAAACCCTATTAAAGGATAGGATTGTGGAACATCTAAAATCCCATGGATTGCAAGATGAAAAACAACATGGGTTTACTTCAGGGAGATCATGTCAAACAAATCTTATAGATTTTTTTGACTGGGTGACTAAAATAATAGACGGTGGAGGTGCAGTAGATATCGCATATCTAGATTTTAGTAAGGCTTTTGACACTGTCCCACATAGAAGACTTATCAATAAACTGCAGTCATTGAGCATGGACTCCCATATTGTTGAGTGGATTAGGCAGTGGCTGAGTGACAGACAACAGAGGGTTGTAGTCAATGGAGAACATTCAAAACAAGGTCATGTTACCAGTGGGGTTCCACAGGGATCTGTACTGGGACCAATTTTGTTTAATATCTTCATAAGTGATATTGCAAAAGGCCTCGATGGTAAGGTTTGTCTTTTTGCTGATGACACAAAGATATGTAACAGGGTTGATGTTCCTGGAGGGAAACGCCAAATGGAAAAGGATTTAGGAAAACTAGAAGAATGGTCAGAACTCTGGCAACTGAAATTTAATGTGGATAAGTGCAAGATAATGCACCTGGGGCATAAAAACCCAAGGGCAGAATATAGAATATTTGACACAGTCCTGACCTCAGTATCTGAGGAAAGGGATTTAGGAGTAATTATTTCAGAAGACTTAAAGGTGGGAAGACAATGTAATAGAGCAGCACGAAATGCCAGCAGAATGCTGGATGTATAGGGAGAGGTATAAGCAGTAGAAAGAGTGAAGTGCTTATGCCGCTGTACAGAACACTGGTGAGACCTCACTTGGAGTATTGTGCGCAGTACTGGAGGCCACATCTCCAGAAGGATATAGATACTCTAGAGAGAGTTCAGAGAAGAGCTACTAAACTAGTACATGGATTGCAGGATAAAACTTACCAGGAAAGGTTAAAGGACCTTAACATGTACAGCTTGGAAGAAAGAAGAGACAGAGGGGATATGGTAGAAACTTTTAAATACATAAAGGGAATCAACTCGGTAAAGGAGGAGAGCATATTTAAAAGAAGAAAAACTACCACAAGAGGACACAGTTTTAAATTAGAGGGGCAAAGGTTTAAAAGTAATATAAGGAAGTATTACTTTACTGAGAGAGTAGTGGATGTATGGAATAGCCTTCCTGCAGAAGTGGTAGCTGCAAATACAGTGAAGAAGTTTAAGCATGCATGGGATAGGCATAAGGCTATCCTTCATATAAGATAGGGCCAGGGACTATTCATAGGATTCAGATATATTGGGCAGACTAGATGGGCCAAATGGTTCTTATCTGCCGACACATTCTATGTTTCTATGTTTCTATGTTTCTATGTACTGAAAAACTATAAGAAAAAAAATATAAGGCTCTGCTCTAGGGATAGATCTGCCAAAGTTATGTAGAGGCGCCGTACTATCCACTGCTGCTTCTAAATGTAAGACGGCTTCCGAGCTGTCTTACATTTAGACAATTTTCTACGCCTACTTCCCCGCCCACTTTTTTAGACCTAGCGTGAGCGGAGAAAAGTCACAAATTGCTGCACAAAAGACCTTTGTAAAGCAATCTGCGCCAGAAATACGCCTAATATAAGCATATTTCTGTTTCATAAATGACCCTCTATGTTACTATCTGACAAACACAATTCTGCTACAGATATGTCAACAGTTGCTAATACCGGGATCTCTCGACTGTCCTTGACAGCAGATGCCTGGGGAAACAAGAATCAAGCATCTTGGGTTTCAACATGACCAATTCCTTTTTCTGCAGGGAGATAAACCAGCATCAGGACTTTCTAACAGTGGCTTCTTCCCTCTCCCAATCGAGAACCTTGGAAAGTCAAGGGAGATAGGTGTTGGCTATTAACACCTCCAGAGTGATCTTTCTAAGGGAACACATAATAATCAATTATTTTTCCCCAGACATAAGTTATTCAGAGATAGGCAGCATCCAAAGATATTGAATTCATGTTAGGAAGTCATCTAGCCAAACAAGTTAATGTTTATTTTGCCATTACTACTATTTCATGTAGGGGCTCTGAATATTTACTGAAGACAGGCTCATATTCCTAGTTAGGACATATGGACATCATAGAGGTGGATACTCAGTTTGAGACCCTTTAGAACAGAAAGCTACTTTAGACAAGCGCCTCCAGTTCTGCACAACTCGATCTGTGCAAGTACTGTATGGAAAGCCATTCATTTGGATGGCTGCTAAGTAATACTACAATTTTGTCACAGATGCCACTGCAGGGAAACTGGCAGTAGCTTACCCTGCAAAATCAGCTACATTCTTTTAGATGTAGTGAGACAGCCCCATTAATCTGGGGTGTGATAAGTGTTGGAATATCAAATAATATGAATAATGGGAAACAGGGCACCCACCAATATCTACCAGCAGTGAATACACAGCACACACCAATCTATACCAGCAGTGAGTATACCGCACCCACCAATATTTACCACCAGTAAATATACTGCTCACATATATGCCAGCAGTGAATATTCTGCACACATAAGAGAGGAACAAAAGGGAAGATTGATATTGACACGTAACAGAAGAACAAAAAGGGATTGATCCAGCACCATGGTAAATGTATAAAATGTGACTTTTATTGTTCCATTAAAAAAGTATCAAACGTGTTCCATACAGTGAAAAAAGAAACATGCTTCTGATGCATTTCCAGCCTGTATGAGCTGGAAATACGTGAGAAAAGTATTTGTCTTTTTTCGCTGTTTCGATGTTTGATACTTTTTAATGGAACAATAAAAGACAAGTTTTAAATTTTTTATCCCGGCGCTGGATGAATACTTTTTTGGTTAATATACAGTGGCGGAAATAATTATTTGACCCCTCACTGATTTTGTAAGTTTGTCCAATGACAAAGAAATGAAAAGTCTCAGAACAGTATCATTTCAATGGTAGGTTTATTGTAACAGTGGCAGATAGCACATCAAAAGGAAAATCGAAAAAATAACTTTAAATAAAAGATAGCAACTGATTTGCATTTCATTGAGTGAAATAAGTATTTGAACCCCTACCAACCATTAAGAGTTCTGGCTCCCACAGAGTGGTTAGACACTTCTACTCAATTAGTCACCCTCATTAAGGACACCTGTCTTAACTAGTCACCTGTATAAAAGACACCTGTCCACAGAATCAATCAATCAAGCAGACTCCAAACTCTCCAACATGGGAAAGACCAAAGAGCTGTCCAAGGATGTCAGAGACAAAATTGTAGACCTGCACAAGGCTGGAATGGGCTACAAAACCATTAGCAAGAAGCTGGGAGAGAAGGTGACAAGTGTTGGTGCGATTGTTCGAAAATGGAAGGAGCACAAAATGACCATCAATCGACCTCGCTCTGGGGCTCCACGCAAGATCTCACCTCGTGGGGTGTCAATGGTTCTGAGAAAGGTGAAAAAGCATCCTAGAACTACACGGGAGGAGTTAGTTAATGACCTCAAATTAGCAGGGACCACAGTCACCAAGAAAACCATTGGAAACACATTACAACCGCAATGGATTAAAATCCTGCAGGGCTCGCAAGGTCCCCCTGCTCAGGAAGGCACATGTGCAGGCCCGTCTGAAGTTTGCCAATGAACACCTGAATGATTCAGAGAGTGACTGGGAGAAGGTGCTGTGGTCTGATGAGACCAAAATAGAGCTCTTTGGCATTAACTCAACTCGCTGTGTTTGGAGGAAGAAAAATGCTGCCTATGACCCCCAAAACACCGTCCCCACCGTCAAGCATGGGGGTGGAAACATTTTGCTTTGGGGGTGTTTTTCTGCTAAGGGCACAGGACAACTTATTCGCATAAACGGGAAAATGGACGGAGCCATGTATCGTGAAATCCTGAGCGACAACCTCCTTCCCTCTGCCAGGAAACTGAAAATGGGTCGTGGATGGGTGTTCCAGCACGACAATGACCCAAAACATACAGCAAAGGCAACAAAGGAGTGGCTCAAGAAGAAGCACATTAAGGTCATGGAGTGGCCTAGTCAGTCTCCGGACCTTAATCCAATCGAAAACCTATGGAGGGAGCTCAAGCTCAGAGTTGCACAGAGACAGCCTCGAAACCTTAGGGATTTAGAGATGATCTGCAAAGAGGAGTGGACCAACATTCCTCCTAAAATGTGCGCAAACTTGGTCATCAATTACAAGAAACGTTTGACCTCTGTGCTTGCAAACAAGGGTTTTTCCACCAAGTATTAAGTCTTTTTTTGTTAGAGGGTTCAAATACTTATTTCACTCAATGAAATGCAAATCAGTTGCTATCTTTTATTTAAAGTTATTTTTTCGATTTTCCTTTTGATGTGCTATCTGCCACTGTTACAATAAACCTACCATTGAAATGATACTGTTCTGAGACTTTTCATTTCTTTGTCATTGGACAAACTTACAAAATCAGTGAGGGGTCAAATAATTATTTCCGCCACTGTATAGCACACACCAAACTATACCAACAGTGAATATACTGCACCCACCAATATCTACCAGTAGTGAATATACTGCACACATAGATACCAGCTAGTGTTGAGCGAAGTATTTAAAAGTTTGATTCGGCTACTTCGCCGAATTTTACCAAAAAATCCACTTTGTGATGAATTACTTCATCATGAAGCGCATTTCTTTGTAAGTAGTGGGTACAACTACAAGGAGTGTCGATTGCACCGCTTCCAGACATTGTACCCCTCAGATGTCGCGTTCATATATGATTGTGGCATCTGATATTAATTACAAAGTTTACAATTAAAACAAAAAAAATGACCTGATCCAATTGCTCACGTACGGGATTTCGACTGAGATCTTCAAGATTGCGGTAGCCAGCACCTCGCAAGCAAATGGATCAGGTAACTATTTGTTTTTTTTGTTTTTTACACTATTTATGGTTAAATCCATTAGCTACCGCGAAGCACAAGCAAGTTTGGTATCACAGTAAATCAAATTTATCCAGAGCCGTCAATTCACTCATCACTAATACCAGCAGTGAATATACCGCACACACCAATATCTACCGGCAGTGAATATACCGCACACATATCTACCAGCGGTGAATATACCGCACACAGAACTATATACCAGCAGTGAATTTACCCCACACAATCTATGCCAGTGAATAAACAGCAAACACCAATATCTACCAGCAATGAATAGACCACACACCAATCTATACCAGCAATGAATGTACCTCACCCACCAATATCTACCAGCAGTAAATATATTGCACACACTAATATATACCAGCAGTGAATATATATCGCACACATAAATATATTCGAGCAGGGACTAAATCTCACACATAAATATACCACAACATAAAGAAACAAATAGGCGGCACACACCAGATTAGTAAATTCTTTTATTTCGGGCAAAAAAGTGCTTCCAAACACAGGCAGAGGTGGACAAGCGTACATAGCATGCAAACAGCTAGTGGCGATGGCCGTTTTGCGCTATTGCACTTCCTCAGACTGCTAACATCAAGACATCATTACGTCTCCTCTTTTATATGCTGATTTGTCGGTTCACCAAAAAACTGTCAATCTCGAGAAATCAGTTCTCTACATAAAAACAAAATAAGTATATTACATTTAAACAAAATACAAAATATTTGTCTTTATAAAATCACACTGAGATATTTTTTCTCATTTAATCCCAAAGGGGCCATGGCTTATGATTGTATAATCTACCTCACTTCCTTTCTCAATAGGGCGCAATGTCTGTCTCCCCCTTGTGGCAAGCAGGGAACTACTTGTATCCCAGAGAAACGCAAAACCTTTGGATTACCACCATGTTCAGACCTAACATGTTCTATCAACCACGGGCAACCTTTTCCTGTTCTTATAGAATTCATATGTTCTCTATTGCAAAGGTTGCTTTTACATGTTATTAAAGTATTTACTTTGTGGTATATCCCCCCAAAACTCCAGTAATTCCAGTAGCACAACTACCACATCTGCGATTTCCCATGGGTATACAATCATTTAACCACCCATTAGATTTTTCCTTGACAAAGCGACTCCTGACTAATCTGTCCTTTAATGTATGACTTCTGAAAGCTACTAATGGTTTCATATTCACGACCTCCTTCAAACTTTTGTCCCTCAATAATATTTCCCAATTATCACATATTACTTTCTTAATAAAGTCTGCCATTGAGCTATATTTAAAAGAAAACACAAAACGCGTCTGTTCTTTCTCATTATTTTTTGTGCTGGTGGAACAATGACACTCTATTCATGGCCTCATTTAGCACCTCCATTGGGTATTCCCTAGCTAACAACCGTTTTTTCAAGTCTAGTGCCTGTGTCATAAAGCTCTCCTCTGTACCATTGATTTTTTTAAATCTAACAAACTGCCCATATGTAACTGACCTTTTTACATTCTAGGGGTGATAACTAGAATAATGTAGAAGCAAATTCGTCGCCGTGGGTTTTCTGTACCCCTCAGAGACCAAATCATGGTCCTTCACAGATATCAATACATTCAAACATTCCAAAGTGGAGCCTCCAAAATTGTGGGTGAACTTCATATTCATCTTATTAGTCCTATTGAGATACTCAACAAACTTTTGGAACTGTAGTTCCGTGCCTGACCACACAATAAATATACAGTGCTGCCCATAATTATTCATACCGTTGGCAAATTTTGTCTTAAAGTAACTTTTATTCAACCAGCTAGTAATTTTTTGACGGGAAATGACATAGGTGTCTCCTAAAAGATAATAAGACGATGTACAAGAGGCATTATTGTGGGAAAAAAAACATTTCTTAGCTTTTATTTACATTTGAGCAAAAAGTGTCCAGTCCAAAATTATTCATACCCTTCTCAATAATCAATAGAAAAGCCTTTATTGGCTATTACAGCAATCAAACGCTTCCTATAATTGCAGACCAGCTTTTTGCATGTCTCCACAGGTATTTTTGCCCATTCATCTTTAGCAATGAGCTCCAAATCTTTCAGGTTGGAGGGTCTTCTTGCCATCACCCTGATCTTTAGCTCCCTCCACAGATTCTCAATTGGATTCAAGTATGGACTCCAAAACATTAATGTTGTTGTCTGCTAACCATTTCTTCACTACTTTTGCTTTGTGTTTTGGGTCATTGTCATACTGAAATGTCCACTGGTGCCCAAGGCCAAGTTTCTCTGCAGACTGCCTGATGTTGTCGTTAAGAATCCTCATGTATTGCTCTTTTTTCATGATGCCGTTTACTGTGATTAGGTTCCCAGGTCCATGGCTGAAAAACACCCCCAAAGCATTAGGTTCCCACCACCATGTTTGACAGTGGGATGGTGTTCTTTGGGTTGAAGGCTTCTCCTTTTTTACGCCAACTGGACACTTTTTGTTTAAATGTAAATAAAAGCTGAGAAATGTTTTTTTTTTTTTCCACAATAATGCCTCTTGTACATCATCTTATTATCTTTTGGGAGACACCTATGTCATTTCCCGTCAAAAAATTACTTGCTGGTTGAATAAAAGTAACTTTAAGTCAAAATTTGCCTGGGGTATGAATAATTATGGGCAGCACTGTATAATCAATAAATCCAATACTATTGAATATAGCACACAAACGGATTTTCTATTGAATATATATATCTGTCCTCAAATCTAGCTAAGTAAATATTTGCAAATCTACATGACACTATAATAGAATTGCCTTTTGTTGTCCGTGTCTGCGGACAAGAATAGGACATGTTCTCTTTTTTTGCGGGGCTGCGGAACGGAAGTGCAGAGGCGGACAGCACACTGTGTGCTTCAATAAGAAACAGGACCGGTACTCCTAGGAGTGCCGTTCCTGCTTCTTATTGAAGTACCTGGGGCGACGCCCGCTGACCGTGCACCCATACCTCCACGCAGTGCCGCCTGATTATCTACAACAAGCACACTGTGTGCTGTCCGCATCTTTTGCGGCCCCATTGAAAATGAATGGGTCAGCAAAATTGCGAATTGTGGACTCATTTTGTGGACGTGTTAATGGACCCTTAGAGAAAATGGTGGTGGTGGTGGTGCTGGGGGGGTCTTTAGAATATTTCTTCAAGCAGTTTTATTCATGCCCCCTGAACATAATTCATCTTGGTCAATCAGTTGACCAGAAAACATTTATATGCGGACTTCCAGTTGGTGTACCAAGTGACTGTCTCTGCTAACTATGCTTCCCACCAGTATTACTAAAGTGCAGCACTGATTAGCTGTCTAGTAGTACCTCCCTACAGTATATTACCGTGCTACATGTTCTGTACTGCCCTCTATGTTTCTTTGGATTATCAGGTGAGAGGGCCCCATTTTATTTCTCTGGTAAACAGGGGCGGACTGATCGGTCGGGCACTTCGGACATGGTCTGAGGGCCCGGCCAGGATGGGGGCCCACCGCAGAATAACATTATGGTTAATGTTATGCCCAGCACCCCGATTTCGAATGTTATGCTGGCCTGGTAATGGCAGCGGGGCCCGGTGCAGTCACTGTATTTTATTACACCGGGCCCCGCTCACTGTAATACTAATATTCATATGTGAACAACTTGAAATCCTCTGCGATCCTCTCCCTCTGAGCTTTCTGTACTCACAAACTCAGTAGCAGGCCAGGCGGCAGCGCAACTCGCTGATGTCACGTGCCTGCTCCTCCCACTTTATGAATGAAGTAGGAGGAGCAGGCGCGTGACGTCAGTGAGTTGCGCTGCCGCCCGGCCTGCTACTGAGTTTGTGAGTACAGAGAGCTCAGAGGGAGAGGATCGCAGAGGATTTCAAGTTGTTCACATATGAATATTAGTATTACAGTGAGCGGGGCCCCAGACCCTGTATTGGGGATCATTCACTCACAGGGACACTGTTATGGGGGGATCTGTGGATGACACATATATAGCATAGGGTGCTATATATGTGTCACCCACAGATCCCCCCCACAACAGTGTCATCCACAGAGCCCCCACAACAGTGCCATCAACAGAGCCCCCACAACAGTGCCATCCACAGAGCCCCCATAACAGTGCCATCCACAGAGCCCCCATAACACCTTTTGGTTCAAAATATTTTTTAATTTGGCTATTCCCCACCCCTCTTGTAATTGTTCCGCTACTTGTGGGCTGCGCAGGAATGAGTTCAGTCACATCAGTGGGCAATCCCATCCTGCAGCGCGTGATCCCGAAAGACCCGCCGCTGTAGGTCACGGATCTCGCGAGATCACGCGCCGCAGGATGGGATTGCGCACCGAAGTGACTGAACTCATGCCCATGTAGCCCGCAAGTAGCGGATCAGTGGAACAAGTACAAGGTGGGCGGGGGGATGATCTGTGGGGTTGCCCAGACGGCTAGGCCCTTCACAGTAGTTATTAACCCCTTTCAGCAGTCCCCCATTCACGGAAGGGGGGACTGCTGAAAGGGATTAATAACTACTGTGAAGGGCCTCCCCCCCTTTCACAGTAGTTATGCCCAGATATGTGCCCCCTTCACAGTAGTTATGCCCACACTGCTTCTAACAGAGGCTCACTAATGGACGCTGAGATTAGATCACCTCATACGAAAGCATTGAATCAATGCTTTCCTATGGGGAAAAATCTGACCCTGGAGGTCATCATGCAGGGTGTGAGGACGTCCAGCGTCAGATACCAGACCAAAGGTCTGTTTTAATCCATGAAGCCCTCAGGTGGCTGCCGGCCACTAGAGGCTGACTTATTGCTGGAACATAAACAATGCAGTTTCTCTATAACATTGCAGCTCGATTTGCAAAAGGGTCACTGTACCCAGACCACATCAATGAGCTGAAGGGGTCTGGGTGCCTTTTGTGTCACTTTAACTTTGAAATCTTATTAAAGATTGTGTAGGGTGTGGCTGGAGGCGGGGAATGGAGGCGGGACAAGGGTGGGGCTTGCAGCAGAATATGGGTGGGGCCTATAAGGGGGCCCTTGATTTATTTTGCCCAGGGGCCCTGAGGGTTCTCAGTCCGCCCCTGCTGGTAAACTGTGTTCTATACAGGACCCTGAAAAAGCTCCAGTCCTCATCATAGAAAGTGACTTACAGGTTCCAGCTACTAATTTTTACTTTTAAATGTAAAGAATTGCATTATCCGTGTTAGTTTTTTGCTTGTTTTGCCCTAATGCTTGTGTTTTATTTTTATGGGTTGACAATCTGGAGCCTTCAAAACCGTTTAGGCTACTTTCACACTAGCGTTCGGGCTCCGCTTGTGAGTTCCGTTTGAAGGGGCTCACAAGCGGCCCCGAACGGATCCGTCCAGCCCTAATGCATTCTGAATGGATGCGGATCCGCTCAGAATGCATCAGTCTGGCTCCGTTTGTCCTCCGCTCCGCTCAGCAGGTGGACACCTGAACGCAGCTTGCAGCGTTCAGGTGTCCGCCTGGCCGTGCGGAGGCAAACGGATCCGTCCAGACTTACAATGTAAGTCAATGGGGACGGATCCGTTTGAAGATGACACAATATGGCTCAATTTTCAAACAGATCCGTCTCCCATTGACTTTCAATGTAAATCCGTTTGCATTATCATGAACAAAAAAAAATAAAAAAAATAAAAAAAAAATTTTTTATTTTTTTTTTGTTCATGGTAATGCAAACGGATCCGTTCTGAACGGATCTAAATGTTTGCATTATAGGTGCGGATCCGTCTGGGCACATACCAGACGGATCCGACCTAAACGCAGGTGTGAAAGTAGCCTTACTAGATTTCCATAGAGTTATGGTCTGAAATGACAATACTTTCAACTTAGGCTACTTTCACATCTGTTCCGTCAGGATAATACAACCGGCTGCATCCGTTATCAAAGGATCCAGTTGTTTTATCTCTAAAATAACCAAGACAGATCCAGAACTAAATCCATTGTAAGTCAATAGGCGCCGAATCCGTTTTCTTATGCGTCCAAGAAAACAGATCCAGCATCATTGACTTGATCAGTTTCCCATGACGCATGATGCTTGCAGCGCTTTTGTGTCCGGCATGGGAACGCAACCAAACGGAACGGAATGCATTCTGGTGCACTCCATTCCATTCAGTTCAGTTTTGTCCCCATTGACAATGAATGGGTACAAAACAGAAACGTTTTGCTCCGGTTTTGAGACCCTATGACGGATCTCAATACCGGAAAGAAAAACGGTGATGTGAAAGTAGCCTAACAGTGGTTGTCTCAGAACCATTTGATATTGTAACTTGAGAGACCAAAGTTAAAACTTGTTTCACACATTGTGAGTGAAGAAATGTGAGGGAAGCAAGCAATGCATGACAGATGGACTTGAGAATGGGCTTGAGCATATTAGACTGATCAAATAGTGTTATATGTGCCACCCAGAACTTAAAAACGGTACCTTTGTTGTATCTAATGGAGTTTTCTTTCAGCCAAAAATGAACTTTTAAGATTCTGTAAATGCGCCCTCTCAAGTGCCCAGGGCGGCGTCTCAATCGTCTGAGCCCCAGGCAGCACCTCCTCAACGGCTCATAACCCCGCCCTCCGTGTGCCTCTGCCCGCCCGTTTACTCTCCTCCTCTCTCCTTTTCCACTGCGCTACGAATTTGACCGCGCAGCCGCAGTGGAAAAGGAGAGAGGAGGAGAGTAAACGGGCGGGCAGAGGCACACGGAAGGCGGGGTTATGAGCCGTTGAGGAGGTGCTGCCTGGGGCTTGGGCGATTGAGACGCCGCCCTGGGCACTTGAGAAGGCTCATTTACAGAATCTTAAAAGTTCATTTTTGGCTGAAAGAAAACTCCATTAGATACAACAAAGGTACCGTTTTTTAGTTCTGGGTGGCACATATAACGCTATTTGATCAGTCTAATATGCTCAAATGTGGTGACAGACTCCCTTTAAAGAGAAGAAAGGGTTTATGGCTGATTGTTCCTGCTAAACCATTCCTTAACCCGCCGAGTATTTTAAAATGATTATGTTCGACTCTTCATCTTCTGGTCGCAGGATAGCTTGCGATGTACTCTGTGACATACAAAGTTTGACTGTAGCTGCCTATTACTACTCTTGCTTTTATACGTTTTTTTTCTATGGTCAGTCTTTTATCTGTTTCATTGGTCCATGTGTCTATTCCATGTCTTCTTGACAGCTACTTTAGTGCTCTACCTCACACCCACATCCCCAAGTCTCTCATGTTTTGCATCTGCCATTACTTATTCATTTCACCTTTGTGGGATGATTCAAGACTAATTTCTTTCCTGCAACATGATGTATTTCCACAAACATTTCCCAGAGGCATTCAATGTTATCAGTCAATAGCTTTAGTCTTGCTCGCGGGGCCCGCTCAGAGTATCAGTTACTTTATAGTAAGGAACTACATCTGCACTGGTAACTATATCAGAGGGACAATATCTTTTAGGAATTTTGCTCATCAGATAATTGAAATAGTAAATAATAAAACTAATAAATATGTTTCCCTTTGAAATTTCAAATTTTGCAACTAAAATATTACTACTAACACTACATGATCTACTTGACGCTACTTGACGTGCAGAAATGTAGCTGTCTCTTTTAATATGCATTTAACCCCTTCTTGTAGCAGCAATTTTCTGTTTTCTCGTTTTCATTTTTCTACTCCCGGCCTTCCTGGAGCCATAACTTATTTTAGTTTTCTGTTCACAAAACCACATTAGGGCTTATTTTTTGTGGGACATGTTGTTCTTTCGAATTACACTATTTTATATTCCATACAATGTAGTGGGAATCTGGAAAGAATTCCAAAAGGGGTAGAATTGGAAAAATAAAAACTCAATTCCACCATTTGTGATGGGTTAAGTTATTGTAACATTCCCTATGCTGTAAAACTGACCTGGCACTTTAATTCTCCCGATCAGTACGAGTACCACATATTTATCCTTTTTCTTGTGTTTTAATACTTAAATTGTTTTTTTTCTTTTCATCACCATATGTAACATTTATGTACAAAGCTGCAGAGCTGTGTGAAAGCTTATTTTTTGCAGGGTGAGCTATAGTTTTTTATAGATACAATTTTGGGGTGTGTATGACTTTTTAATCACTTTTTATTCTTTTATTTTTTTAAATGAATGAAAAAAATGTAAAATCAGCCATTTTGATTCTTTTTTCATTGCACTATTCACCGTACAAGCTAAATACATTTATGTTTTAATAGTATGGGCATTTTGAAGCAGTAATGCTAATGATGTTTATCTTTTTTGTTTATTTATTTAAATGTGGAGAAACTGGGACAATTTAAATTTATATATTTTTGTATTTTTCAAATTTATATTACTTTTGTCCACTTTTTTAAAAGTGGACGAAAGTTTAACACTACAGCCTATGGGTGATTCATTGTGCTGCTGTGGCAGTGCTCTCTGTGTCAGGCCTCTGGACTTTCTGAAGATCAAATGAGTCCTTTGATCTTGGCACAGGTAGCTGTCCGGGCCCTGGGAGTGGAATGGGTTTTCACAGCTCAGATGCCATGTTTATTAGTGTTGAGCGCAAATATTCGAATCACAAATTTTTATTGCGAATATCGCCACTTCGAGAATTCACGAATATTTAGAATATAGTGCTATATATTCGTATTCGCGAATAGAGTTGAATATTCTAATCACAAATTTATCGAGAATCTATTACATTGCCAATTTTTCGCAATCATGTAAACAATGACTGGAGATCACAAATTCTTGAATTTGATAATTTATGGTGAATATTCGGCCAAAAATTTGCAAAATATTGCGAATTCGAATATTGCCTATGCCACTCATCACTAATGTTTATTGTCTTGATTTTCACATGTATGGCAAAACAAAAGATTTCAATCAAATTGCCTCTTTCCCTTCTTTCCTCCAGGCGTTTTTCTTGGTAAATTTTATTTTTAAGGCCCTCCACCATTTTTGTAGCTCATATTTAGACTCATATTTTACCAATGTCTTTTTGTAGGTAAGATCTCCAGAACTGGACACATTATTTCAGATGAGGTCTCACTAGCGCTCTATACAGAGAGATCATTATCTCACTCCTTATTCAGGTGATACCTCTTGCCATGCACTCCAGCATTACTTATTACTTATTTTCATCATCACTTATTTGCTTTCCCTACCGCCTTTCCATACAAAACTGCCAGAAGATTCCTTCTCTAGTAACATGTCTTTAGATGATCTCCAAACTTTTCAAATGTAGGTTGAAGCACGATCATTAACTGAAACAGCTGCATTGGAGGCTTAAAACTGGACCTGGAACCTCCAGACTCTGCTACAAAGGTGAGTTTGAGGAAGACATGTCACAGCATAGCAACAGGACACAATTTAGTTATACTATATCACCAAGGTCTTTCACAGGCAAATATTTAAAATCAGACTGGGGTTTCAGGGTGTGCTGTTTAAGCTCTTTTGAAGAAGCACAAAGAAACCGGCAATGGTGAAGACCATGGAGTCAGTGGTTTGCCAAGGAAACTTAGTGCAACAGCTCAAAGCCACATCATGCTTATTTCCCTTCAAAATTGGGAGATGTCCAGTAGTTCCATCAGTTCAGAACTGTCACAGACTAGTGGGACACAGGCACACCCATCTACTTTTCTGAGAAGTTTGGCCACAAATGGTCTTCATGGAAGAATTTATGCCAAAAAAGTGCATTTCTTTGTCATGGAAACAAGGTTCAGCCACTTAACTATCCAAAAACATACAAACGGGGATGCTGAAAAATGTCAGTGGGTACTCTGGACAGACAAGTCAAAATGTTAAATATTTGTCTGTAACAGAAGGTAGTGTGTTTGCCAATGGCTGGAAAGCAGTATAATAATGAGTGTCTGCAGGCAACATTAAAGCATAGTGGAGGGTCCTTGCAAATTTGGGGCTGCATTTCAGAAAATGGGGTTAGGAATTTGTTCAGGATTAATAGTTTCCTCAATGCTGAGAAATATAGGCAGATACTTATCCGTCATGCAGTATCATCAGGGATGCATCTGATATTGGCTCCATATTTATTCTACAGCAGGACAACGACCCCAAACATACAACCAATGTCATTAACCTCTTCAGGACACATGACGTACGGGTACGGCATGTTGTCCTGGTACTCAAGGACACATGACGTACTGGTACTGTCACGACCATGGTATGGCCGTGACTCCTGAACCGCATGCAGTTGCCTGTGGTCTGGAGTTGTTGTCAATCACAGGTGAGGGCTGAAGTATTTTGCCTCACCTGTGGTTGCCGCTGGCAACATTAGGTTTGTGGCAGTAGAGCAGCTGGAGCTGGTTGCTAGGCTGCTCGCTGTCATTGCATGCGGTTACACCTGGCAACCTGTCTATTAGGTGTGCCTTGTGTTTGTTTGTTGTGCACAAGGTTTTTGTATGTGTACACGTCCCCTTTTAGTGTCTGTCTTCCCTTCCCTGGTGTGGGAAGGGTTAATTCCCTTCCTAGTGTGTGTGCACTGGGTGTGTCTGTGTGGGTGTGGCTACATGGGCTATTTAGCCTCAGTTGAGAGCAGAAGTCTGAGGGGTACTTCAGCCATGGTTAGCTGGAGTCTTCCTCCTGGTTTATATTCCATCTGCCAGTGAGGGCCACCCTTGTGGTCATATGTTATGTTACATGGTGTTATGAAGGTGTGTGTTTGGTCTTTCTGTTATTGCAGCTTATGGTCCTGGGTTCCTGAGTGAGGTGTGGTGTGTGCTGTGTCCGTTTGAGTTCTTGTGGACAGCAGCAGTTATACATAGGTTCCAGGGTCTGTGTCTGTGGCAGGTAGGTGTTGTCTTGTTGCATTTTCCTGCCATTGCCATAATCTGTTCATGTTCCCCTTTCTTTGTAGTTTGGCCAGTGAGACTCCTGTTCCTCCACATCTAGCAGGAACAGGTTGTCTTACCCTGCTCCTTGTTCCAGGGCAATCCTCAGGGCTAGCAGGGATTATTAGGTTCCGGTGTATGAGCCCTCCCACCATCAGGGTTGGCTCATATGGTTAGGATTCAGGGTCAGATTAGGGATGCGTTAGGAGGTGACCTGCTCCCTAATTCTGTCGTAATGGCCGAGCAGCCACTACATCTTCTGACATCGCACGGCTGAGGGTTTCCCCCATCCTCAGCCGTGACCGGTACGTCATGTGTATTTTCCGATAACCGCCGCCCGAGCACCTTGGCTAAATGCAGTTTGCGGCTTTTACCTGCGGTTGCGAGGGCAGTGCCATCGGGGCCCCATGTGGCTGTAGGGGGGACCCGATGACATGGAAGGCAGCACGATGCCTGTAAGATCCAGCCCCCTGGATCTCACAGGCCGGAAGCTGTATGAGTAATACTCACTGTATTACTCATACAGCCAATGCATTCCAATACAGAAGTATTGGAATGCATTGTAAAGGGATGAGACCCCCAAAAGTTTTAAAAAAATAAAGTTTTCCCCCTAAAAAATTTAAAGTTTCAAGTAAAAATAAACAAAAACGTAATTTTCCCCAAATAAAGTAAAAATGTGTAAAAAGTAGTGGAAGAAAAAAAAGTATACATATTAGGTATCGCCGCGTCCGTATCGACCGGCTCTATAAAAATATAACATGACCTAACCCCTCAGATGACAACCGTAAAAAATAAAAACTGTACTAAATAAACAATTTTTTTGTCACCTTACATCACAAAAAGTACAACAGCAAGCGATCAAAAAGGTGTTTGCCCACCAAAATAGTACTAATCTAACCGTCACCTCATCCCGCAAAAATTAGCCCCTACCTGAGACAATCGCCCAAAAAATAAAAAAAACTATGGCTCAGAATATGGAGACACTAAAACATATTTTTTGGTTTTAAAATAGCTGTTATTGTGTAAAACTTATATAAAAAAAAAAAAGTATACATATTGGGTATCGCCGCGTCCGTATCGACTGGCTCTATAAAAATATCACATGACCTAACCCCTCAGATGAACACCGTAAAATTTTTTAAATAAACACTGTGCTAAATAAACCATTACATCACAAAAAGTGTAATAGCAAGCAATCAAAAAGTCACATGCACCCCAAAATAGTGCCAATTAAACCGTCATCTCATCCCGCAAAAATCCTACCCTACCCAAGGTAATCTCCCAAAAACTGAAAAAATTATGGCTCTCAGACTATGGAAACACTAAGGGCTGTTTTACACGAGCGGATGCCGTGCGTGGCATCCGCTCCGTGAAAGAGTGCCAAGACCCGATGCAGACTGCAGAGGCACGGAGCATTAACATGACTGATAATGCTCCGTGCCTCTCTGTGATCTCTTTACTACGAAATCACAGTGAGATAAAGTTGTCACTGTGATTTTGTAGTAAAGAGATCACAGAGAGGCACGGAGCATTATCAGTCATGTTAATGCTCCGTGCCTCTGCAGTCTGCATCGGGTCTTGGCACTCTTTCACGGAGCGGATGCCACGCACGGCATCCGCTCGTGTGAAACAGCCCTAAAACATGATTTTTTTTTGCTTCAAAAATGAAATCATTGTGTAAAACTTACATAAAAAAAAAGTATGCATATTAGGTATTGCAGCATCCGTAATAACTTGCTCTATAAAAATATCACATGACCTAACCCCTCAGATGAATACCGTAAAGAACTAAAACTAAAAACGGTGTAAAAAAAGCCATTTTTTGTCACCTTACATCACAAAAAGTGTAATAGCAAGTGATCAAAAAGTCACACGCACCCCAAAATAATGCCAATAAAACCGTCATCTCATCCTGCAAAAATCATACCCTACCCAAGGTAATTATGGCTCTCATCAGACTATGGAAACACTAAAACATGATTTTTTTTGTTTCAAAAAAGAAATCATTGTGTAAAACTTACATAAATAAAAAAATGTATACATATTAGGTATCGCCGCATCCGTGACAACCTGGTCTATAAAAATATCACATGATCTAACTTGTCAGATGAATGTTGTAAATAACAACATGCCTCACAAAAAGTGTAATATAGAGCAACCAAAAATCATATGTACCCTAAACTAGTACCAACAATACTGCCACCCTAGCCTGTAGTTTCTAAAATGGGGTCACTTTTTTGGAGTTTCTACTCTAGGGGTGCATCAGGGGGGCTTCAAATGGGACATGGTGTAAAAAAAACAGTCCAGCAAAATCTGCTTTACAAAAACCGTATGGCATTCCTTTCCTTCTGCGCCCTGCCGTGTGACCGTACAGCAGTTTACGACCATATATGGGGTGTTTCTGTAAACTACAGAATCAGGGCCATAAATATTGAGTTTTGTTTGGCTGTTAACTCTTGCTTTGTTACTGGGAAAAATGGATTAAAATGGAAAATTTGACCAAAAAATTCAAAAATTTCATCTCCTTTTGGTAATGACTCTTGTGGAGCACCTAAAGGGTTAACGATGTTTGTAAAATCTGTTTTGAATACCTTAAGGGGTCTAGTTTCTTAGATGGGGTCACTTTTATGGAGTTTCTACTCTTGGGTTGAATCAGGAAGGCTTCAAATGGGACATGGTGTAAAAAAAAAACAGTCTAGCAAAATCTGCCTTCCAAAAACCGTATGGCATTCCTTTCCTTCTGCGCCCTGCCGTGTGCCCGTACAGTACCGTATTTTTCGCCCCATAAGACGCACTTTTCCCCCCCAAAAAATGGGGGGGGAAATTCCCCTGCGTCTTATGGGGCGAATGCTGACAGTTTAACATCGCTGGATGCGATGTACGAGCGAGCGGGGGGAGGGGCTGGGAGGAGGAGCCGGGGCCGGGAATAGCGGCGGGGCGGTGCAGTCAGTGTACTATAGCCCCGCCCTGCCGCTCCGGTATAGTAATATAAAATGTCTTATTCAATTAAAATGTATTACATATGCCCCCTCACTCCTAAATTCCTAATAGTACCTTACATCCTATTTCTAATAGGTTCTGTACAATGCCGACAGGCAGGCCGGGCGGGCGGCAGCATAACTCCCTGATGTCACGTGCCTGCGCCGCCTACTTTATGAATGAAGCAGGTGGCACAGGCAAGTGACGTCAGTGAGGGACACGCCGGACGCCCGGCCTGCCGGCATTGTACAGAACCTATTAGGAATAGGATGTAAGGTACTATTAGGAATTTAGGCGTGAGGGGGCATATGTAATACATTTTAATTGAATAAGACATTTTATATTTGTATACTGGGGGGGGCGGCGGCTGGGGGCTGATCCGTGGATGGCACAGTTAAGTGGTGGGGTGGGGGGGGGGGTCTGTGGATGGCACTGTTATGGGCTGGGGGGTCTGTGGATGGCACTGTTATGGGCTGGGGGGTCTGTGGATGGCACATATATAACAGTGCCAGCCACAGATCCCCCCCTGTAACAGTGCCATCCACAGATCCCCCCTGTAACAGTGCCATCCACAGATCCCCCCTGTAACAGTGCCAGCCACAGATCCCCCCTGTAACAGTGCCAGCCACAGATCCCCCCCGTAACAGTGTCCGTCATCCACAGATCCCCCGTAACAGTGTCCGTCATCCACAGATCTCCCCGTAACAGTGTCCGTCATCCACAGATCCCCCCCATAACAGTTTCCGTCATCCACAGATCCCCCCATAACAGTGTCCGTCATCCACAGATCCCCCCATAACAGTTTCCGTCATCCACAGATCCCCCCATAACAGTGTCCGTCATCCACAGATCCCCCCATAACAGTGTCCGTCATCCACAGATCCCCCCATAACAGTGTCCGTCATCCACAGATCCCCCCATAACAGTGTCCGTCATCCACAGATCCCCAGTAATAGTGCCATCCACAGACCACCATTAGTTCCAAACCCACCAAAAGCACACCTTTTGGTTAAAAATTTTTTTTTTCTTATTTTCCTCCCCAAAAACCTAAGGTGCGTCTTATGGGCCGGTGCGTCTTATAGGGCGAAAAATACGGTAGTTTACGACCACATATGGGGTGTTTCTGTAAACTACAGAATCAGGGCCATAAATATTGAGTTTTGTTTGGCTGTTAAAAATATAAAAATGGAAAATATAAAAATGGAAAATCTGCCAAAAAAGTGAAATTTTGAAGTTGTATCTCTATTTTCCATTAATTTTTGTGGAACACCTAAAGGGTTAACGACGTTTGTAAAATCGATTTTGAATACCTTGAGGGGTGTAGATTCTTAGATGGGGTCACTTTTATGGAGTTTCTACTCTAGGGGTGCATCAGGGGGGCATCAAATGGGACATGGTGTAAAAAAAGACAGTCCAGCAAAACCTGCCTTCCAAAAACCGTATGGCATTCCTTTCCTTCTGCGCCCTGCCGTGTGCCCGTACAGCGGTTTACTACCACATATGGGGTATTTCTGTAAACTACAGAATCAGAGGCATAAATATTGAGTTTGGTTTAGCTGTTAACCCTTGCTTTGTTTCTGGGAAAAATGGATTAAAATGGAAAATTTGGCAAAAAATTTAAATTCTGAAATTTCATCTCCTTTTGGTAATAACACACCTGCCGTGTGCCTGTAAAGCGGTTTACTACCACATATGGGGTATTTCTGTAAACTACAGAATCAGATCCATAAATGTTGAGTTTGTTTTGGCTGTTAACCCTTGCTTTGTAACTGGAAAAAAATTATTAAAATGGAAAATCTGCCAAAAAAGTGAAATTTTGAAATCTCTATTTTGCATTAATTCTTGTGGAACACCTAAAGGGTTAACAAAGTTTGTAAAATCAGTTTTGAATACCTTGAGGGGTGTAGTTTCTAGAATGGGGTCATTTTAGGATGGTTTCTATTATGTAAGCCTCGCAAAGTGACTTCAGACCTGAACTGGTCCCAAAAAATTGGGTTTTAGAAAATTTCTGAAAAATGTCAAGATTTGCTTCTAAACTTCTAAGCCTTGTAACATCCCCAAAAAATAAAATGTTGTAGACATGAAGTAGACATATGGGGAATGTAAAGTAATAACTATTTTTTGAGGTATTACTATGTATTATAGAAGTAGAGAAATTGAAACTTGGAAATTTGCAATTTTTTTTTATCATTTTTGGTAAATTTGGTATTTTTTTATAAATAAAAATTCATTTTTTTTACTTCATTTTACCAGTGTCATGAAGTACAATATGTGACAAAAAAAAAACAGTCTAAGAATGGCCTGGATAAGTCAAAGCGTTTTAAAGTTATCACCACTTAAAGTGACACTGGTCAGATTTGCAAAAAATGGCCTGGTCCTTAAAGTGAAATAAGGCTGTGTCCCAAAGGGGTTAAAGGGGTTGTCTCACTTCAGTAAGTTGCATTTATCATGTAGAGGAAGTTAATACAAGTCACTTACTTATGTATTGTTATTATCCATATTGCTTCCTTTCCTGGCTGAATTTATTTTTCCATCACATTATAAACTGCTCATTTCCATGGTTACAGACCACCCTGCAATCCATCAGTGGTGGTTGTGCTTGCACACTATAGGAAAAAGCGTCAGCCTCTCTGGTGGCTGGGACCATGGGAGCGCATATAGGCTAGTGCTTTTTTCCTATATTGCACGACCACCACTGATGGATTGCAGGGCGGTCTGTAACCATGGAAACGAGCAGTGTATATAATGTGATGAATCCATCCAGCAAAGGAAGCAAGATGGATAATAACAATATATTAGTAAGTGGCTTGTATTAACTTTCTCTACATGATGAATGGTACTTACTGAAGTGAGACAACCCCTTAAGGCTCCATTTAGACGACCGTAGAATGGGTCCGCATCCGTTCCGCAATTATGCGGATAGGGTGCGGACCCATTCATTATCTATGGGGCCAGAAGAGTGTGCTGTCTGCATCTGCATTTCCGGAGCGTGGCCCCGATCTCCCGTTCCGCAGCTCTGGAAAAAAATAGACTAATTGCGGACAAGAATAGGCATTTCTATGGGGGTGCTGGCCGGGTGTATTGTGGATCCACAATTTGTGGATTCGCAATGCACTAACGACGTCTGAATGGAGCCTTAAGATATATCTTCAGTATAAAGAAGAACAATGTGTACTGGAAGTGAAGATATGACCCCGCAGAGCCCTGATCTCAACATCATTGAATCTGTCTTGGATTACATAAAGAGAAAGAAGGATTTGAGCATGCCTACATCCACAGAAATGTAGGTAGATCTATGGCACACCAAAATATTTTTCAATGCTGTTTTAATAAGTATTCATATTCACACCATTTTGTACATTTTTTGTCCAGATTATATAGTAATCTTAACAGGCCATACAAAGTCCCTAGATCTATCTACATATTGGATAGACTATTGTCTTCTATGAGCACCCACCTTCCATGGGTGTCCAGATCTCATCCTACCCTTTACATCCACAGAAGATCTGTGGTTAGTTCTCAAACATTATTGGAACAACTTCTCTGCCGAGTTTTTTTAAAAACTGTGTGCAAGTGTACCTAGAGCAATTGAGGAAAAACGCGAAGAGTGGTCACACAAGATATTGATTTGATTTAGAGTTCTCTTTTGTTCATTTACTTTGCATTTTGTTAAAAAAATAAATGAACACTTTTATTTTTTAACACATTCTTACTTTTCAGCATTTTCCACACCTCCCTGGTGTGTTGCAAGAATTGCTTAATACTGTGTTAGCCAGAAAATACGATGACGTTGAATACTTTTGCGTTCACATCCACACCTTTCTAAAAACTAAAACATTTGCACAGTACTGTATGTGTTGCCTCCAACTACAGCAGATTTTGAACTATCTCTATACACATTAGACCCTTACCAGATCCTGTGGACGTCATTGGAATTATTTGGCAGCTATCTAATGTGCGGGCCTAAATTTACATGTAGTTAAAAAGTACATAACATAGAATCTAGACATGTGTAACCATCTTGAGCCTCTTAAGCATTGACTTTCATAGCCTAGCTGCTTGCTCAGAAAGTGATCTGTACCTGATATTGCTATTGATGCTTAACCTGAGATAGCTTAACGTGTCAGTCTAATCTTTGCCAAAGCCATCACATACAAATCCACCTGTGCCAAAAATGACAATCCCATCTGAAAAGTCGATTTTTTACTTTAAATTGCAATGGAGTTAAGACTTATAAAGATTGCAAAAACTAATCCTCCTTCACATTGAAGGTGACTATATTTATAACTAGGTTTTCTGGCTATATTTACAGCTGGTCTTTTCTGGCTTTAGTTGATAGATGCACTGCCGAAGAAAAATTCAGAGACTGTGTTCTAAATGATCAACGTAAATCAAATGACAAGCAAAGCACAAACATTCCTCGTGGCAAACCCAAGAGCTTCACAACATTTTAAGATCTGCACAGTTGATATGTAGTATGGCAACTGATACAAGCATTGCTTCATATTATTGATTGACATTTACTTTTGGCTTAAAAAATTAACAATTCTGACATGAAAGAAAGGAATATAGATTACCAAATAATATTTTTGGGGCATACTTCAATTGTAAAATGTTTACAAATATTAAGTAGAAAAAAACTTGGAAAGCATCAATTCCCCTAAGGGAGCAAAAAAGGGAGCTAAAATATAACTTTTACTGGTAATTATTAAAACCTAGCCCCACGTTCAATGGATAATAGGTATAGCTTTAGAAATAAGGAACAGTCTTACCATTCCAACGTAACCCCGATAGGGACAGGCCAAGCATGGTAAAGGAGATGCACCACGTCTAGGCTGGTTGCTAAGCAGCAAGGAGACGCCGGCGAGTGCGCTGACGTCTGATCCATGCTGCGGAGGAGTGGGCGTATAGACAGCGCTCATGAAACAATATATATAGCATTTAATGCAGGAAATCAGGTAAAAAAAAGTCGCGTATGTTCTCTTAAAACAATATAACAAAACAATAACAAACATAGGTGCACTCTGCAGTCTCACTAATTCTCAAACTGATTTTAAAATTGAGAGATTAGTCAACATGTCCTACGGTGTAGAACATGTCTTAAGCCCGGACACCACGACAAGGTTTCTCAAGTAGCCCGGGACCCTACACTCTCCTACCTGAGCCATATGGGCGATACCAGGAGCCAGTGGGCAAATTACAGGAGCATAGGGCCGACTCGCAAACAACTCTCCAGTTACCTCCAGCATGTGGCCATGCTTGCAATGGGAGGAGGGAGGAGTCTGTGAGTCCCACTCAAGACTTGCTGATATAGCCCAGGCTTCACAGGTGCACCTAAATGTGACCTGTAGATGGAAAACAGGCACATTTAAATAGGAGTTTATACACCTCCAGGAATCTATATATACAAACTAAGAAGACAGGTTGGCATTAGCAGGAGCTGCTCAAACCCACATGCCGTTGTGCATATATATAGGGGAGCAAATCCTGCACTTGTGGCCCGTTGCTAATGGCAATCCCCAGCAAAATGCATACAATGGAGGATGCCCGCGGCGAACCACAAGTACCACAATAGACATCCTACACAAGGTAACAAGTGCGGATGTGATAATTAATATAACAATATAACAAAACAATAACAAACATAGGTGCACTCTGCAGTCTCACTAATTCTCAAACTGATTTTAAAATTGAGAGATTAGTCAACATGTCCTACGGTGTAGAACATGTCTTAAGCCCGGACACCACGACAAGGTTTCTCAAGTAGCCCGGGACCCTACACTCTCCTACCTGAGCCATATGGGCGATACCAGGAGCCAGTGGGCAAATTACAGGAGCATAGGGCCGACTCGCAAACAACTCACCAGTTACCTCCAGCATGTGGCCATGCTTGCAATGGGAGGAGGGAGGAGTCTGTGAGTCCCACTCAAGACTTGCTGATATAGCCCAGGCTTCACAGGTGCACCTAAATGTGACCTGTAGATGGAAAACAGGCACATTTAAATAGGAGTTTATACACCTCCAGGAATCTATATATACAAACTAAGAAGACAGGTTGGCATTAGCAGGAGCTGCTCAAACCCACATGCCGTTGTGCATATATATAGGGGAGCAAATCCTGCACTTGTGGCCCGTTGCTAATGGCAATCCCCAGCAAAATGCATACAATGGAGGATGCCCGCGGCGAACCACAAGTACCACAATAGACATCCTACACAAGGTAACAAGTGCGGATGTGATAATTAATATAACAATATAACAAAACAATAACAAACATAGGTGCACTCTGCAGTCTCACTAATTCTCAAACTGATTTTAAAATTGAGAGATTAGTCAACATGTCCTACGGTGTAGAACATGTCTTAAGCCCGGACACCACGACAAGGTTTCTCAAGTAGCCCGGGACCCTACACTCTCCTACCTGAGCCATATGGGCGATACCAGGAGCCAGTGGGCAAATTACAGGAGCATAGGGCCGACTCGCAAACAACTCACCAGTTACCTCCAGCATGTGGCCATGCTTGCAATGGGAGGAGGGAGGAGTCTGTGAGTCCCACTCAAGACTTGCTGATATAGCCCAGGCTTCACAGGTGCACCTAAATGTGACCTGTAGATGGAAAACAGGCACATTTAAATAGGAGTTTATACACCTCCAGGAATCTATATATACAAACTAAGAAGACAGGTTGGCATCAGCAGGAGCTGCTCAAACCCACATGCCGTTGTGCATATATATAGGGGAGCAAATCCTGCACTTGTGGCCCGTTGCTAATGGCAATCCCCAGCAAAATGCATACAATGGAGGATGCCCGCGGCGAACCACAAGTACCACAATAGACATCCTACACAAGGTAACAAGTGCGGATGTGATAATTAATATAACAATATAACAAAACAATAACAAACATAGGTGCACTCTGCAGTCTCACTAATTCTCAAACTGATTTTAAAATTGAGAGATTAGTCAACATGTCCTACGGTGTAGAACATGTCTTAAGCCCGGACACCACGACAAGGTTTCTCAAGTAGCCCGGGACCCTACACTCTCCTACCTGAGCCATATGGGCGATACCAGGAGCCAGTGGGCAAATTACAGGAGCATAGGGCCGACTCGCAAACAACTCACCAGTTACCTCCAGCATGTGGCCATGCTTGCAATGGGAGGAGGGAGGAGTCTGTGAGTCCCACTCAAGACTTGCTGATATAGCCCAGGCTTCACAGGTGCACCTAAATGTGACCTGTAGATGGAAAACAGGCACATTTAAATAGGAGTTTATACACCTCCAGGAATCTATATATACAAACTAAGAAGACAGGTTGGCATTAGCAGGAGCTGCTCAAACCCACATGCCGTTGTGCATATATATAGGGGAGCAAATCCTGCACTTGTGGCCCGTTGCTAATGGCAATCCCCAGCAAAATGCATACAATGGAGGATGCCCGCGGCGAACCACAAGTACCACAATAGACATCCTACACAAGGTAACAAGTGCGGATGTGATAATTAATATAACAATATAACAAAACAATAACAAACATAGGTGCACTCTGCAGTCTCACTAATTCTCAAACTGATTTTAAAATTGAGAGATTAGTCAACATGTCCTACGGTGTAGAACATGTCTTAAGCCCGGACACCACGACAAGGTTTCTCAAGTAGCCCGGGACCCTACACTCTCCTACCTGAGCCATATGGGCGATACCAGGAGCCAGTGGGCAAATTACAGGAGCATAGGGCCGACTCGCAAACAACTCACCAGTTACCTCCAGCATGTGGCCATGCTTGCAATGGGAGGAGGGAGGAGTCTGTGAGTCCCACTCAAGACTTGCTGATATAGCCCAGGCTTCACAGGTGCACCTAAATGTGACCTGTAGATGGAAAACAGGCACATTTAAATAGGAGTTTATACACCTCCAGGAATCTATATATACAAACTAAGAAGACAGGTTGGCATTAGCAGGAGCTGCTCAAACCCACATGCCGTTGTGCATATATATAGGGGAGCAAATCCTGCACTTGTGGCCCGTTGCTAATGGCAATCCCCAGCAAAATGCATACAATGGAGGATGCCCGCGGCGAACCACAAGTACCACAATAGACATCCTACACAAGGTAACAAGTGCGGATGTGATAATTAATATAACAATATAACAAAACAATAACAAACATAGGTGCACTCTGCAGTCTCACTAATTCTCAAACTGATTTTAAAATTGAGAGATTAGTCAACATGTCCTACGGTGTAGAACATGTCTTAAGCCCGGACACCACGACAAGGTTTCTCAAGTAGCCCGGGACCCTACACTCTCCTACCTGAGCCATATGGGCGATACCAGGAGCCAGTGGGCAAATTACAGGAGCATAGGGCCGACTCGCAAACAACTCACCAGTTACCTCCAGCATGTGGCCATGCTTGCAATGGGAGGAGGGAGGAGTCTGTGAGTCCCACTCAAGACTTGCTGATATAGCCCAGGCTTCACAGGTGCACCTAAATGTGACCTGTAGATGGAAAACAGGCACATTTAAATAGGAGTTTATACACCTCCAGGAATCTATATATACAAACTAAGAAGACAGGTTGGCATTAGCAGGAGCTGCTCAAACCCACATGCCGTTGTGCATATATATAGGGGAGCAAATCCTGCACTTGTGGCCCGTTGCTAATGGCAATCCCCAGCAAAATGCATACAATGGAGGATGCCCGCGGCGAACCACAAGTACCACAATAGACATCCTACACAAGGTAACAAGTGCGGATGTGATAATTAATATAACAATATAACAAAACAATAACAAACATAGGTGCACTCTGCAGTCTCACTAATTCTCAAACTGATTTTAAAATTGAGAGATTAGTCAACATGTCCTACGGTGTAGAACATGTCTTAAGCCCGGACACCACGACAAGGTTTCTCAAGTAGCCCGGGACCCTACACTCTCCTACCTGAGCCATATGGGCGATACCAGGAGCTGGAGGTAACTGGTGAGTTGTTTGCGAGTCGGCCCTATGCTCCTGTAATTTGCCCACTGGCTCCTGGTATCGCCCATATGGCTCAGGTAGGAGAGTGTAGGGTCCCGGGCTACTTGAGAAACCTTGTCGTGGTGTCCGGGCTTAAGACATGTTCTACACCGTAGGACATGTTGACTAATCTCTCAATTTTAAAATCAGTTTGAGAATTAGTGAGACTGCAGAGTGCACCTATGTTTGTTATTGTTTTGTTATATTGTTATATTAATTATCACATCCGCACTTGTTACCTTGTGTAGGATGTCTATTGTGGTACTTGTGGTTCGCCGCGGGCATCCTCCATTGTATGCATTTTGCTGGGGATTGCCATTAGCAACGGGCCACAAGTGCAGGATTTGCTCCCCTATATATATGCACAACGGCATGTGGGTTTGAGCAGCTCCTGCTAATGCCAACCTGTCTTCTTAGTTTGTATATATAGATTCCTGGAGGTGTATAAACTCCTATTTAAATGTGCCTGTTTTCCATCTACAGGTCACATTTAGGTGCACCTGTGAAGCCTGGGCTATATCAGCAAGTCTTGAGTGGGACTCACAGACTCCTCCCTCCTCCCATTGCAAGCATGGCCACATGCTGGAGGTAACTGGTGAGTTGTTTGCGAGTCGGCCCTATGCTCCTGTAATTTGCCCACTGGCTCCTGGTATCGCTCATATGGCTCAGGTAGGAGAGTGTAGGGTCCCGGGCTACTTGAGAAACCTTGTCGTGGTGTCCGGGCTTAAGACATGTTCTACACCGTAGGACATGTTGACTAATCTCTCAATTTTAAAATCAGTTTGAGAATTAGTGAGACTGCAGAGTGCACCTATGTTTGTTATTGTTTTGTTATATTGTTATATTAATTATCACATCCGCACTTGTTACCTTGTGTAGGATGTCTATTGTGGTACTTGTGGTTCGCCGCGGGCATCCTCCATTGTATGCATTTTGCTGGGGATTGCCATTAGCAACGGGCCACAAGTGCAGGATTTGCTCCCCTATATATATGCACAACGGCATGTGGGTTTGAGCAGCTCCTGCTGATGCCAACCTGTCTTCTTAGTTTGTATATATAGATTCCTGGAGGTGTATAAACTCCTATTTAAATGTGCCTGTTTTCCATCTACAGGTCACATTTAGGTGCACCTGTGAAGCCTGGGCTATATCAGCAAGTCTTGAGTGGGACTCACAGACTCCTCCCTCCTCCCATTGCAAGCATGGCCACATGCTGGAGGTAACTGGTGAGTTGTTTGCGAGTCGGCCCTATGCTCCTGTAATTTGCCCACTGGCTCCTGGTATCGCCCATATGGCTCAGGTAGGAGAGTGTAGGGTCCCGGGCTACTTGAGAAACCTTGTCGTGGTGTCCGGGCTTAAGACATGTTCTACACCGTAGGACATGTTGACTAATCTCTCAATTTTAAAATCAGTTTGAGAATTAGTGAGACTGCAGAGTGCACCTATGTTTGTTATTGTTTTGTTATATTGTTATATTAATTATCACATCCGCACTTGTTACCTTGTGTAGGATGTCTATTGTGGTACTTGTGGTTCGCCGCGGGCATCCTCCATTGTATGCATTTTGCTGGGGATTGCCATTAGCAACGGGCCACAAGTGCAGGATTTGCTCCCCTATATATATGCACAACGGCATGTGGGTTTGAGCAGCTCCTGCTAATGCCAACCTGTCTTCTTAGTTTGTATATATAGATTCCTGGAGGTGTATAAACTCCTATTTAAATGTGCCTGTTTTCCATCTACAGGTCACATTTAGGTGCACCTGTGAAGCCTGGGCTATATCAGCAAGTCTTGAGTGGGACTCACAGACTCCTCCCTCCTCCCATTGCAAGCATGGCCACATGCTGGAGGTAACTGGTGAGTTGTTTGCGAGTCGGCCCTATGCTCCTGTAATTTGCCCACTGGCTCCTGGTATCGCCCATATGGCTCAGGTAGGAGAGTGTAGGGTCCCGGGCTACTTGAGAAACCTTGTCGTGGTGTCCGGGCTTAAGACATGTTCTACACCGTAGGACATGTTGACTAATCTCTCAATTTTAAAATCAGTTTGAGAATTAGTGAGACTGCAGAGTGCACCTATGTTTGTTATTGTTTTGTTATATTGTTATATTAATTATCACATCCGCACTTGTTACCTTGTGTAGGATGTCTATTGTGGTACTTGTGGTTCGCCGCGGGCATCCTCCATTGTATGCATTTTGCTGGGGATTGCCATTAGCAACGGGCCACAAGTGCAGGATTTGCTCCCCTATATATATGCACAACGGCATGTGGGTTTGAGCAGCTCCTGCTAATGCCAACCTGTCTTCTTAGTTTGTATATATAGATTCCTGGAGGTGTATAAACTCCTATTTAAATGTGCCTGTTTTCCATCTACAGGTCACATTTAGGTGCACCTGTGAAGCCTGGGCTATATCAGCAAGTCTTGAGTGGGACTCACAGACTCCTCCCTCCTCCCATTGCAAGCATGGCCACATGCTGGAGGTAACTGGTGAGTTGTTTGCGAGTCGGCCCTATGCTCCTGTAATTTGCCCACTGGCTCCTGGTATCGCCCATATGGCTCAGGTAGGAGAGTGTAGGGTCCCGGGCTACTTGAGAAACCTTGTCGTGGTGTCCGGGCTTAAGACATGTTCTACACCGTAGGACATGTTGACTAATCTCTCAATTTTAAAATCAGTTTGAGAATTAGTGAGACTGCAGAGTGCACCTATGTTTGTTATTGTTTTGTTATATTGTTATATTAATTATCACATCCGCACTTGTTACCTTGTGTAGGATGTCTATTGTGGTACTTGTGGTTCGCCGCGGGCATCCTCCATTGTATGCATTTTGCTGGGGATTGCCATTAGCAACGGGCCACAAGTGCAGGATTTGCTCCCCTATATATATGCACAACGGCATGTGGGTTTGAGCAGCTCCTGCTAATGCCAACCTGTCTTCTTAGTTTGTATATATAGATTCCTGGAGGTGTATAAACTCCTATTTAAATGTGCCTGTTTTCCATCTACAGGTCACATTTAGGTGCACCTGTGAAGCCTGGGCTATATCAGCAAGTCTTGAGTGGGACTCACAGACTCCTCCCTCCTCCCATTGCAAGCATGGCCACATGCTGGAGGTAACTGGTGAGTTGTTTGCGAGTCGGCCCTATGCTCCTGTAATTTGCCCACTGGCTCCTGGTATCGCCCATATGGCTCAGGTAGGAGAGTGTAGGGTCCCGGGCTACTTGAGAAACCTTGTCGTGGTGTCCGGGCTTAAGACATGTTCTACACCGTAGGACATGTTGACTAATCTCTCAATTTTAAAATCAGTTTGAGAATTAGTGAGACTGCAGAGTGCACCTATGTTTGTTATTGTTTTGTTATATTGTTATATTAATTATCACATCCGCACTTGTTACCTTGTGTAGGATGTCTATTGTGGTACTTGTGGTTCGCCGCGGGCATCCTCCATTGTATGCATTTTGCTGGGGATTGCCATTAGCAACGGGCCACAAGTGCAGGATTTGCTCCCCTATATATATGCACAACGGCTTGTGGGTTTGAGCAGCTCCTGCTAATGCCAACCTGTCTTCTTAGTTTGTATATATAGATTCCTGGAGGTGTATAAACTCCTATTTAAATGTGCCTGTTTTCCATCTACAGGTCACATTTAGGTGCACCTGTGAAGCCTGGGCTATATCAGCAAGTCTTGAGTGGGACTCACAGACTCCTCCCTCCTCCCATTGCAAGCATGGCCACATGCTGGAGGTAACTGGTGAGTTGTTTGCGAGTCGGCCCTATGCTCCTGTAATTTGCCCACTGGCTCCTGGTATCGCCCATATGGCTCAGGTAGGAGAGTGTAGGGTCCCGGGCTACTTGAGAAACCTTGTCGTGGTGTCCGGGCTTAAGACATGTTCTACACCGTAGGACATGTTGACTAATCTCTCAATTTTAAAATCAGTTTGAGAATTAGTGAGACTGCAGAGTGCACCTATGTTTGTTATTGTTTTGTTATATTGTTATATTAATTATCACATCCGCACTTGTTACCTTGTGTAGGATGTCTATTGTGGTACTTGTGGTTCGCCGCGGGCATCCTCCATTGTATGCATTTTGCTGGGGATTGCCATTAGCAACGGGCCACAAGTGCAGGATTTGCTCCCCTATATATATGCACAACGGCATGTGGGTTTGAGCAGCTCCTGCTAATGCCAACCTGTCTTCTTAGTTTGTATATATAGATTCCTGGAGGTGTATAAACTCCTATTTAAATGTGCCTGTTTTCCATCTACAGGTCACATTTAGGTGCACCTGTGAAGCCTGGGCTATATCAGCAAGTCTTGAGTGGGACTCACAGACTCCTCCCTCCTCCCATTGCAAGCATGGCCACATGCTGGAGGTAACTGGTGAGTTGTTTGCGAGTCGGCCCTATGCTCCTGTAATTTGCCCACTGGCTCCTGGTATCGCCCATATGGCTCAGGTAGGAGAGTGTAGGGTCCCGGGCTACTTGAGAAACCTTGTCGTGGTGTCCGGGCTTAAGACATGTTCTACACCGTAGGACATGTTGACTAATCTCTCAATTTTAAAATCAGTTTGAGAATTAGTGAGACTGCAGAGTGCACCTATGTTTGTTATTGTTTTGTTATATTGTTATATTAATTATCACATCCGCACTTGTTACCTTGTGTAGGATGTCTATTGTGGTACTTGTGGTTCGCCGCGGGCATCCTCCATTGTATGCATTTTGCTGGGGATTGCCATTAGCAACGGGCCACAAGTGCAGGATTTGCTCCCCTATATATATGCACAACGGCATGTGGGTTTGAGCAGCTCCTGCTAATGCCAACCTGTCTTCTTAGTATGTTCTCTTAAACAAACAGAAACAGAGAGCAATTTACTGCTGAGCAAAAGAAACAAAAAACGAAGAAAAATTAATCAATATTGAAGAAACGTGATACCTACCAGGTTTTATCACGGGATCCTACTGAGGAATACAAACAGGAGCTTAGGTTATTCTGGATGATGCCAAAAAACATAGCTTGACTGCATTTCCCAGGCAGGCAACATTTTATTGTTTGCCGAAGCTACATAAAGGGGTATCACCCCTCAAAGGGTGCCCCATCGTATCAGGGGTGGGCAATCTTTGTCAGAATGTGGGCCTCTACATCGACCAGATCCTGGCCCCTTTTGTCTTAGCCTTACCATCCTATACACGGGATACTACGGATTTATTAAAACGCTTGGAGGGGGTCCACGTTGATGCTGATGACTTAATTGGCAGCATTGACGTGGAAGCCCTCTATTCAAGTATCCCTCATGGAATGGGATTAAGAGCTGTACAGTTTTTCCTCCAAACTAGAGGCTGTCAGTACCATGCCCACAGTCACTTTGTTCTTCAGTTACTTGAGTTCACTCTGACCAGAAATGTATTTTCATTCAATGGGAAGATCTACCACCAGCTCAGGGGCACTACATTGGGGAGCCCATGTGCCCCATCGTACGCTAACTTGTTCCTGGGCTGGTGGGAAACAACTTTGGTCTTCACCAAGGAGAGCCCATAGGACTGTGGGCACGGTACATTGATGACATTTTTGTCATATGGCACGATACTAAGAAGACTTTTGAGTCCTTTGTTAAGGACCAGAACACAAATGAGATAGGTCTTTGTTTCCCGTGCGAATCAGATGAGCAGGCCTTACCCTTTTTGGATGTCCTGATCACTAAGAATCAGATGGGCAAGCTGGACACTTTGGTGTATAGAAAACCTAATTCTACAAACTCACTCCTTAGATTGGGAAGCGAACATCCGCTCCCTTTAAAACGTGGGATCCCTAAGGGACAGTATTTATGTCTGAGACGGAATTGTTCCACTAAGAAATAATTTCTACACCAAGCTGCTGACCTGCGCCAGAGATTTTTGGCAAGAGGTTACCCTGACCGTGTTCTCAAATCGGCATTTAGATCAGCCCTAATTGAGGAACGCTCGACTCTTCTTACCCCTAGACCTAAACCGGCACCAACAAACAGATTGATTCGCCTAATAACTTCCTATGATGGGGAAGCCAAATCTATTAAAAGCATAATTGACAGGAATTGGCACATCCTTTTGATGGACCCAGATCTGAGGGAGGTGTTGGGAGATTATCCCCACATTACCTACAGACGATGTAGGAGCCTACGGGATAGTCTTGTACAGAGCCAATACACCCAAAATACATCAACGGGGTGCCTGGCTCCGTAACCCTAATCAGGGCTGCTACAGATGTAGTGGGTGCATCGCCTGTCAACATATCAAGACTGGCAAATCCTTCAATGTTACAGGCAGGGAATTTATTATTCATGATTACATCAACTGTCGGACTAGAGGGGTCATTTACCGGCTTGCCTGCCAATGTGGAAAAGAATATGTAGGCAAGACAATCCGGGAATTTCGTAGGAGGGTGGGGAACACCTCAACGACATTGCCAAAAATAATGACACTCCCGTGGCAAAACATGTCCACAATTTTCATAATGGCTCTGCACGTCTCTCTTTCATGGCCATTGACAAAGTGAATCCACCGGTAAGGGGTAGTGATTGGGACAAAATCATATTACAGAGGGAGGCCAGATGGATCTATGATCTTAAAACCATGGCCCCTACGGGTCTCAATGAGCAACTAAATTTTGGCTTCATGTAATTACATATGGGCACCGCCCTTAGCAGCTTGCAAAAAAATCTTTACTCACAATTTACCCTATATAGTAGGATGAGAAGGGCTGGGGAAGAGGATAATAAATATTTTTTTTAAAAAAGGGGGGACAATAGTGTCACCATATTGGGCCCCTTTCATCTAAGATTGGCCATGGTATCCCAGATTAATGATACAGTCAGGTCCATAAATATTTGGACATCAACACAATTCAAAATTTTTTGGCTCTATACACCAGCACAATGAATTTGAAATGAAACTAACAAGATCTTCTTTAACTGCAGACTGTCAGCTTTAATTTGAGGGTATTTACATCCAAATCAGGTGAACGTTGTAGGAATTACAACAGTTTGCATATGTGCCTCCCACTTGTTAAGGTCCCAAAAGTAATGGGACAATTGGCTTCTCAGCTTTTCCATTGCCAGGTGTGTGTTATTCCCTCATTATCCCAATTACAATGAGCAGATAAAAGGTCCAGAGTTCATTTCAAGTGTGCTATTTGCATTTGGAATATGTTGCTGTCAACTCTCAAGATGAGATCGAAAATGCTGTCACTATCAGTGAAGCAAGCCATCATTAGGCTGAAAAAACAAAACAAACCCATTAGAGAGATAGCAAAAACATTAGGCGTGGCCAAAACAACTGTTTGGAACATTCTTAAGAAGAAGGAACGCACCTGTGAGCTCAGCAACACCGAAAGACCCGGAAGACCATGGAAAACAACTGTGGTGGATGACCGAATAATTCTTTCCCTGGTGAAGAAAACACCCTTCACAACAGTTGGCCAGATCAAGAACACTCTCCAGGAGGTAGGTGTATGTGTGTCAAAGTCAACAATCAAGAGAAGATTTCACTAGAGTGAATACAGAGGGTTCACCACAAGATGTAAACCATTGGTGAGCCTCAAAAACAGGAAGGCCAGATTAGAGTTTGCCAAACAACATCTAAAAAAGCCTTCACAGTTCTGGAACAACATCCTATGGACAGATGAGACCAAGATCAACTTGTACCATAGTGATGGGAAGAGAAGAGTATGGAGAAGGAAAGGAACTGCTCATGATCCTAAGAATACCACCTCATCAGTAAAGCATGGTGATGGTAGTGTCATGGCGTGGGCATGTATGGCTGCCAATGGAACTGGTTCTCTTGTATTTATTGATGATGTGACTGCTGACAAGAGCAGCAGGATGAATTCTGAAGTGTTTCGGGCAATATTATCTGCTCATATTCAGCCAAATGCTTAAGAACTCATTGGACGGCGCTTCACAGTGCAGATGGACAATGGCCCAAAGCATACTGCAAAAGCAACCAAAGAGTTTTTTTAAGGGAAAGAAGTGGAATGTTATGTAATGGCCAAGTCAATCACCTGACCTGAATCCAATTGAGCATGCATTTCACTTGCTGAAGAAAAAACTGAAGGCAAAATGCCCCAAGAACAAGCAGGAACTGAAGACAGTTGCAATAGAGGCCTGGCAGAGCATCACCAGGGATGAAACCCAGCGTCTGGTGATGTCTATGCGTTCCAGCCTTCAGGCTGTAATTGACTTCAAAGAATTTGCAACCAAGTATTAAAAAGTGAAAGTTTGATTTATGATTATTATTCTGTCCCATTACTTTTGGGACCTTAACAAGTGGGAGGCACATATGCAAACTGTTGTAATTCCTACACCGTTCACCTGATTTGGATGTAAATACCCTCAAATTAAAGCTGACTGTCTGCAGTAAAAGCACATCTTGTTCGTTTCATTTCAGAGCCAAAAACTTTCAATTGTGTCAATGTCCCAATATTTATGGACCTGACTGTACATGCTGCCTCCATTTAGGAATTTTTCCCCCTCAGTCTCCCCTCCCCTCTCTTTCCCTGTTTCTTCGTTTTTTGTTTCTTTTGCTCAGAAGTACATTGCTCTCTGTTTCTGTTTGTTTAAGAGAACATACGCCACATTTTTTTACCCGATTTCCTGCATTAAATGCTATATATATTGTTTTATGATCGCTGGCTATATGCCCGCTCCTCTGTAGCATGGATCAGACATCAGCGCACTCGCCAGCATCTCCTTGCTGCTAAGCAACGCACGCACATTTCCTCCTGACTGCCACCTACCGCACGTGACCGGGCCCTGCGCTTCACCTGCTGGCGCGCAATACGTCTATAAACATGGCGCCTCACATGCAATTCGACGTGCAACTGATGGAACCAATTCAGCTGTTCCATTGGTGTCCCCCCAGTGACATGTGGGGTTTACCACTTGTAAGGGACCATTGACGTCCCGCTTTTGTATCCTATGGATCCACTGATCTAAGGTATGTCCCTGTTCTGTCCCCCTGTAGTTCTCATCTTTTTGTGAACCAATTCTCATATTGATTATATCCTTCTTGTAGGACTGTTTTCTTTACCTATTTGGATTACTTCCCCTGATGATAGACAACTTGAAACGTGACACATCGGGAACTATCCTATAGGGCACAATAAGGATACCTCCCTATTCTAGAGTTAGGTATCCGGACGGGGCCGCTGCTTGTGGGGCAGGAACTCTGTATAGACAGGCAGGGCCGTATCAGCAATGTCCCCATCCCCATTCAGGGATAACTAGGGATACTTGTTCCCTGCGTTGTCTACACTACGTCTGAATGGTAAGACTGTTCCTTATTTCTAAAGCCATACCTATTATCTATTGAACGTGGCGCTAGGTTTTAATAATTACCAGTAAAAGTTATATTTTAGCTCCCTTTTTTGCTCCCTTAGGGGAATTGATGTTTTCTAATTGATTTTGGGAGCGCCATTGTCTACTATATATCGCTGTAATCATTGCTCTCTTTATGGAAAAAACTTAGGACATATGTACATGGCAGAGCCAATATAGAGCATGTAGAGTCCATACAGGTTGTTACTATGGCGGTGCATGCCTGCTGTTGCCCCACTCCTCTTAGCGGGAACGGGTACCACATCTCTTATCCTGTATTTAAGGTGTCCTCCCCAGTGGAGGCTGCCTAAGCTTTAGATTCCTACAGTAGCTTGCTAGTTTATACAGTGAAAGTGTTCAATTCAGACTGTCTGCTTGTGTACTAAACCTCTGCCTGTTAACCGATTCTGACTTCGCTGCCTTCCCTGACTTTAGTCCATTTACTGTGCTGATCCTCAGCTGCCCACCCTGACCTTGAACCTGTCAACCTGTTATATGAGATGGGAGATCTGGTCACGGACAATCTTCAAAAGTTCCTGGAGACTTTTAATAGGGTTTATGAGGAACCCATGTGAACTTCCTCTGCTACCTCTTCTCTACCACAATTACATCAGGGCAGTCTCTCAGTCGGCCAATATGCCACCCAGTTCCAAATACTGGCCTCTGAGCTGACCTGGAATAATTAAGCACTTTTGGTGGACTTTGTGAAAGATTGTTGGGGAAAATCAAGGATGAACTGACAGGTTGAGATATACCTTCAGCTCTAGAAGCCCTGATTTCTCTGGCTACCCGCATTGACCTTCAGTTCCGAAAACTTGTCAAATAGGCGGCTCTGGAGAAGTTATGCAATTCACTGCACTTGCATCAGGCCTTGGCAAACCAGTATCGAATTCCTGTTCAGAGTCTAAAGAAATCCATGGTGGGGGCTTCTGTTAAAGGAAATGCTCTTATTGAGACCATACAATATGTCACAAAACCTTTGGACCTTTGAGTGAGTGCTCTACAGTCACAGAGGATCACAGTGTTTTTCCTGGTGCTTGCTCTACTCCTGGCTATGTCTGCATTGCCCTGTCCAGGATTGGAAAACTGGTCAAATACTTCTTTAGGGATCTGCTTGCCATTCTCAAAGCCTGAGCACTGTTATACTTGTTCGGACAAAACCTATCTTGCAAAACCGGCATAGGATACCAGCCGCTTATTTCATTTGCTGATTCTGATATCTTTGAAAAGAAAATGGATGAAACCTTGCCCCCTCATTGTCCATATGATTGTTCAATTGACTTGCTTCCTGGGAATACACCTTCTTGAGGTCGAGTCTATCCCATGTCTCTTCAGGCTATATCTGAATATATAAAAAAATATATTGAGAGAGGGTTTATCTGTAAGTCCGCTTCTCTTGCTGGAGATGGATTTTTATTTGTCAAGAAAAATGATCGATCAAATTCAATCTGGCATACACTACCAGAAACTAAACAAAATAATGCTGAAGAAAAACTACCCGCTACCTTTGATTACAGAACTTTTTGATAGATTGTGTGGTCCCAGGATCTTCACTAAACTTGCTACATTGAGTGTACAATCTTATCCAGATCCAGGAAGGAAACAAATAAAAAACTGGCTTCAATATCCATGATGGTCACTATGAGTACTTGGTCATGCCATTTGGACTTATCGATGCTCCAGCAGTGTTTCAAGAATTTGTAAATGATATATTCTAGGATCTCCTCTACTCCTGAGTTGTGGTATATTTTTTTCGGTCAGATCTCATCTGATCTGACCTCAAAACAAAGGCACATCCGCACTTTACTCCAGTGTCTTAGAGAAAATTAGACAATACGCAAAATTTGAAAAAATGTTTCTTCCCTTACTGGGTTATATAATTTCTGATCAAGGACTCCAATTGGATCCTGAGAAATTGTCAACCGACTTACATGCAATTGAACAATTACTGGGCTTTTCAAATTATTACAGGCAGTTTATTCCCACTTCTGCTCCTTAATAGTGTTGATCACGAATATTCGAATTGCGAATTTTAATCGCGAATATCGGCACTTCGAGAATTCGCAAATATTTAGAATATCGCTAAATATGTTCGTAATCGCGAATATTCTATTTTTTTAAAAATACCAGTTCATGGTATTAGGCGAATTTTATGCGAATTTTCGCAATCAAGAAAATAAGGCCTGAAGATCGTGAATTCGCGAATTTTCGAATATATGGCGAATATTCGCCCAAATATTCGCGAAATATCGCGAATTCGAATATTGCCCCTGCCGCTCATCACTACTCCTTAACCACTCCAATCTCTGCCCTGACTAAGTTCTGAAGATCACTCTGTAGGTTGGACTTTGATTTTGGAAGACTATCTGTTCTTCTTTGCCTTCACCAAGCAAGATGACTGGGTATCTTTGCACCCATGGGCTGAGGTCTACCACAATAACAACTCCAATGAGTCACCCACAAGTCACCTTTCTTTATTGTCTGTGGACAGCTTCATCATCTTTCTGTACCTAATAATTTGTTCATTCGAGTGCCGGCTTTAGGTGCCATGGACAATATATATATTTTTTGATCTGGCAATAGACCAAGGCTTCCCTGATTCAGGCTTTTGAAGCCATGAAGAGATGTGCAGACAAGAAACAAAGAGTTTCTCCACAATTTTCCCCTGGAGACTGGTTTTGTTTACATTCAAAAAATACCTGTCTGAAAGTCCCATCTTTCAAATTCACTTCTTGGTTCTTGGGGCCTTTTGAAGTATTTTGCTGTGAATCCTGTCTGTTACAAACTTTGTAGATGTCCCTCCTCAGACCTCTAGTACTCAACCGCTACTCCAAACCCTCTATTTCTGTCAGTGCTGAATATGAGTTTGAGGTCAGCAGTATATTGGTGTCATGGACGTTCCTGCGACAGGTGGCAGGAGATACGTGAGACTGGCAACACGTGGTTTGATCTGACATGTTTTCCGTTTGGATCCAATGACGTCTGTGTTGTTTCTGGTGCTTGCCACACCTTCTTTCCCCAGGTGTGGCTATTAGGGTCATTTAACCTTCTCTATTTATTGTTGTTCCTGGTGCTGCCATATCCACTTAAGTTAAGTGTTTTCTTTCCCTTTTGTATTTTGTTTGGGTTATTTTGTGTGTTGCATTTTCCTGTCAAGGCCTGAGGGAGACTCCTGTTTGTCCTTCCTTTTGGAGGAACAGGTTGTCTCAGGCCTGACATTAGTACCAGGGTCCTATAGGGTGAGTTAGGACACTAGGTATTCCTGTGTATGAACTTACCTACCTCTGGGGTCTGTTCATACTGGTAGTTAGTCAGGACTTTCATTAGGGTTTTACTAGGAGGTGTCCATCTCCTTTCCCTAGTTTCCAGGCCTTTCTTCCCTCACCCCTTTCCCTCCTATGTTCAGTGTGGTGTTTCCCTCCCACACCTGAACGTGAAAATTGGATATCAGTCAGAGAGTCAGGGGCAAGACATTCTACCTTTTTTATTGAAAGGGTTTTGGTCCTGAGGGAGGTCTTCAGAGTCTGTGGAAAACATCAATGCTTTAGTTCTCCTGAAAAAAAATTCCTGGCACAGTCAGGTCCTAAGAATAGTGGGCGTAAGGAGAGGGGGGTACTTTTATGATAGTGGATGGTGTCTGCTACTGCCCTGGTCTCCTCTCAGGACTTCTGCCTTATGGAGCATGTGCAGACACTTCCTATCTCTTAAAGGGCCAGCATGCACACACCTCTAGTATTCCCCATCCTATCATAGGTCACTTCTGGGTATATAATGTTCCCTCCCTGAGATGAGGATGCCTGAGCTTTAGGTTCCTAGTTTGCAAGTTTACCCAGTGAAGGCGTGCTATTCAAACTACCTGCTGTGTAAAAAATCACTACCTGTTAACCAATTCAGATACTCTGCTTTGTTCCCTGACCTTAGCCTGTTTACCGTATTGATCTTCATCTGCTTGCCCTGACTTCGAACTGCTCACAGAGACTTCAGTAATAACTGACTTTGCCTCATCGGAGGTACATTTTAAAGCTGTACGGAGATGGATCTCCGTACAGCATTAATCCAAACTTTTGTGTGAAGCGACTTCGGACCTACGATCCAAAGCTCAATTTGCTCATCACTAATCTTAACTATTCCATTGTATCATTCTCTGTATGTTTAGGGCCGTTGTCCTGCTGGCAGGTGAACCTCCACCCCATTCTCAAATCTTTTGCAGCCACTAACAAGTTTTACTCCAGAAATGCCCTGTATTTAGGTCTGTGAAGGTTCTCATTTATCAAGGTCATGGTATATCTGTAAAGAATAAATCAAGGCAACTGGACTTACTGTAGATTTCTTGAAAACGTTTCACTCGTTCTTCCAATGAGCTTTCTCAATTCTGAGTGACTGTACAAGAATTCTCTGGGAATAAATATGTAACTGAATCAACATCTGGTAATTATACCCAGCATGGGATCAGAGGTCATTATACCCAGCATGGGGGTCAAAGGTGTTGATTCCATTATCCTAATTGGAGTCAGTAGGTGATAATGACCTCCCAGAAAAAGGTGTCAAGGCGGGGTATAATGACCTCTGACCCCATGCTGGGTATAATTACCAGATGTTGATTCAGTTACATATTTATTCCCAGAGAATTCTTGTACAGTCACTCAGAATTGAGAAAGCTCGTTGGAAGAACGAGTGAAACGTTTTCAAGAAATCTACAGTAAGTCCAGTTGCCTTGATTTATTCTTTACAGATATGCCCTGTATTTAGCTCCATCCATCTTCCCATCAACTCTGATCATGTTCCCTCTCCATGCTGAAAAAAAGCATCCCCACAGCTTGATGCTGCCACCACCATGTTTAATGCTGTGTTCAGGGTAATGTGCAATGTTAGTTTTCCACCACACATAGTGTTTTGAATTTATGTCAAAAAGTTCAACTTTGGTGTCATCTGACCAGAGCACCTTCTTCAATATGTTTGCTGTGTCCCAAACATGACTTGTAGAAAACCACAAATAGGGTTTTTTCGGCTTGCTTTCGAAAATGTCTTTCTTCTTGCCACTCTTCCATAAAAGCAAGATTTGTCAAGTACAAAACTAATTAATGTTGATCGAGCACCAAACTGCTCGGGTGCTCTGGCCGAACACATTGGGATGCTCGGGTGTTCTACTAAGCACCCGAGTATAATGGAAGTCAATGGGATTACCCGAGCATTAAACCAGGGTGCCTAGTTCATAGGAAAAGGTCAGAAAATGATGAAAACAGCACCTAAATGGTTTGGGAACAGCATGGCGAGGATGTCTGGATAGATCTTGGACTCCCAGGTCGCTGCTGTGAACGATGTTGTCCAAGTAGTATGCCACTTTTACAGACTAACAATAATACGCACCAAACCAAAGCTAAAATCTATTTTAGAGGAAAAATCTTTAGGAAACATTCTTTCCTCTATATTTACGAGACTATAAAGTGTAAGTGCTGCCAAAAATTACAAGGAAGAGGCAATCCGATATAACCTGTATATCACATAAAGGAGGGCCTCATTCACATTGTGGTACAATTGTTCAGGTAGTGGGACTCCTACACTCATAAAGCCAATGTACTAAGTGAAAGGGTTGCCAAAAATTACAAGGAATCGGCACTCCAATACACCCTTTGTTACACATAAAGGAGGGCATCATACACAGCCTTGAAATATTATGATTGATGGCCTACTGATGACCCTCAAAAACATTTGGAGCAAGGGCCTGCTGATCTGGCCATCTAAAACATTATGGGCGAGGGCCTGCTGCCGCTTTGGTGACTCTAGATAACTTGGGGCCGATCGCACATTCCCATGACGGCAACGATCCATTCGGATGTCTGCCCTATCAACTTTCGATGTTATTTTCAGCCCAAACCATGTAGACCATGGGTAACGGGGAATCAGGGTTTGATTCCGGAGAGGGAGCCTGAGAAACAGCTACGGCTACCACATCCAAGCAAGGCAGCATGCGCGCAAATTAGAGGTCATTATACCCAGCATGGGGGTCAAAGGTGTTGATTCCATTATCTTAATTGGAGTCAGTAGGTGATAATGACCTCCCAGAAAAAGGTGTCAAGGCGGGGTATAATGACCTCTGACCCCATGCTGGGTATAATTACCAGATGTTGATTCAGTTACATATTTATTCCCAGAGAATTCTTGTACAGTCACTCAGAATTGAGAAAGCTCGTTGGAAGAACGAGTGAAACGTTTTCAAGAAATCTACAGTAAGTCCAGTTGCCTTGATTTATTCTTTACAGATATGCCCTGTATTTAGCTCCATCCATCTTCCCATCAACTCTGATCATGTTCCCTCTCCATGCTGAAAAAAAGCATCCCCACAGCTTGATGCTGCCACCACCATGTTTAATGCTGTGTTCAGGGTAATGTGCAATGTTAGTTTTCCACCACACATAGTGTTTTGAATTTATGTCAAAAAGTTCAACTTTGGTGTCATCTGACCAGAGCACCTTCTTCAATATGTTTGCTGTGTCCCAAACATGACTTGTAGAAAACCACAAATAGGGTTTTTTCGGCTTGCTTTCGAAAATGTCTTTCTTCTTGCCACTCTTCCATAAAAGCAAGATTTGTCAAGTACAAAACTAATTAATGTTGATCGAGCACCAAACTGCTCGGGTGCTCTGGCCGAACACATTGGGATGCTCAGGTGTTCTACTAAGCACCCGAGTATAATGGAAGTCAATGGGATTACCTGAGCATTAAACCAGGGTGCCTAGTTCATAGGAAAAGGTCAGAAAATGATGAAAACAGCACCTAAATGGTTCGGGAACAGCATGGCGAGGATGTCTGGATAGATCTTGGACTCCCAGGTCGCTGCTGCGAACGATGTTGTCCAAGTAGTATGCCACTTTTACAGACTAACAATAATACGCACCAAACCAAAGCTAAAATCAATTTTGGAGGAAAAATCTTTAGGAAACATTCTTTCCTCTATATTTACGAGACTATAAAGTGTAAGTGCTGCCAAAAATTACAAGGAAGAGGCAATCCGATATAACCTGTATATCACATAAAGGAGGGCCTCATTCACATTGTGGTACAATTGTTCAGGTAGTGGGACTCCTACACTCATAAAGCCAATGTACTAAGTGAAAGGGTTGCCAAAAATTACAAGGAATCGGCACTCCAATACACCCTTTGTTACACATAAAGGAGGGCATCATACACAGCCTTGAAATATTATGATTGATGGCCTACTGATGACCCTCAAAAACATTTGGAGCAAGGGCCTGCTGATCTGGCCATCTAAAACATTATGGGCGAGGGCCTGCTGCCGCTTTGGTGACTCTAGATAACTTGGGGCCGATCGCACATTCCCATGACGGCAACGATCCATTCGGATGTCTGCCCTATCAACTTTCGATGTTATTTTCAGCCCAAACCATGTAGACCATGGGTAACGGGGAATCAGGGTTTGATTCCGGAGAGGGAGCCTGAGAAACAGCTACGGCTACCACATCCAAGCAAGGCAGCATGCGCGCAAATTACCTATTAGGTATAATTCGGTGAGGGCCTGCAGGTGAGCTGACCCTGTAAAATATTGTAGGTGAAGGCCTGCTGGTGACCCTCAAAAACATTTGGAGCAAGAGCCTGCTGATCTGGCCATCTAAAACATTATGAGCGAGGGCCTGCTGCCGCTTTGGTGACTCTAGATAACCTGGGGCCGATCGCACATCCCCATGACGGCAATGATCCATTCGGATGTCTGCCCTATCAATTTTCGATGTTATTTTTAGCGCAAACCATGCTGACCAAGGGTAACGGGGGAATCATGGTTCGATTCTGGAGAGGGAGCATGAGAAATAGCTACGGCTACCACATCCAAGCAAGGCAGCATGCGCGTAAATTACCTATTAGGTATAATTAGGTGAGTGCCTGCAGGTGAGCTGACCCTGTAAAAGATTTTAGGTGCGGGCCTGCTGGTGAGCTGACCCTGTAAATGATTTTAGGTGCAGGCCTGCAGGTGAGCTGACCCTCTGAAACCTTATATGCGAGGGCCTTCAGGTGAGCTGACCCTGTAAAAGATTTGAGGTGCGGCCCTGCTGGTGAGCTGACCCTGTAAAAGATATTAGGTGCGGGACTGCTGGTGAGCTGACTCTCTAATAGGTTGTAGGTGCGGGCCTGCAGGTGATCTGACCCTCTAAAACATTAAATGCGAGGGCCTTCAGGTGAGCTGATCCTGTAAAAGATTGTAGGTGAAGGCCTGCTGGTGAGCTGACCCTGTAAAACATTATATGCGAGGGCCTGCTGGTGAGCTCCCCCTTTAAAAATTATATGCGAGGGCCTGCTGGTGAGCTGACCCTGTAAAACATTGTAGGTGAGGGCCTGCTGGTGAGCTGACCCTGTAAAACATTATATGTGAAGGGCATATATGCGATGGCAGGGCTGGTGCAAGGATTTTTGCCACCCTAGGCAAAAGCTAATTTTACCGCCCCTTGACTCCGCCCATTGACCACACCCCTTTTCCGGACCCTTTTTCAGCCACCTATTGCATGCAACATTTAACTATGGTCGTGTACCCTGTGCCAGTCTATGGTCATGTACCCTGTGCCAGTCTGACTATGGTCGCGTACCCTGTGCCAGTCTGACTATGGTCATGTATATATAATATCCAGCCATTGTCTGCCACCTAGTACCATCCCAGTGATGCCAATCACTCTGCGCTGTTCAGCAGGTTGGCACACTAAACACGAGCAGTGCCACCTATTTACTGCCAGGCGCCATTCAGCCACTGTCTGAAATCCTGTGCCACCAGGGCAACATAAAACAGTCTGCTGCCTTGTGCCCTCTGCCAGTCTGGCACTGTCCTGCACCCTGTACCATTCATAGCCCTTTAGACAGTCTGTGCCATCTATTAGGCTCCATGTGCCACTGCTGGGCACCCTGTGCCAGTCAGAATCTATGGCCCCTAGTCAAGCAGCAGGTGTGCCCTGACCCCTGTACACAAGTGTGTGCCACCCTGCTGCCAGTCACTGTCCTGCAGCCTCTGACACCCTAGTGCAGGTTGTCAGAGTGCGGTTGCCAGGGGTGCTCACCAGGTTCTGCTCCTCGCTGTGCTCCAGGTCCACATTGCCTTGGCTCTTGCCAAGATCATGTGTCTTTGGCGCGTGATCCCGCGAGACCCACCTCTGGAGGTCACTGGTCTCGCGGGATTGCGCGCCCGAAGTCAGGGCCGGTGCAAGGATTTTTGTCAACAGAAGCAAATCTACATTTTGCCCCCCCCATCATTTCACATTTCCGCCCCTCATGATTCATGTCCATTTCTTGCCCCCCCCATCATTTCACATTTCTGCCCCTCATGATTCATGTCCATTTCTTGCCCCCCCATGTGCTAATATCATAGTGCCATCCTCTCCCCCTGCCCCCTAATGTGCCAGTATCAAGTGCCTCTCTCCTTCCCCCTCCATGTGTCAGTATCATGGCGCCAATAGTCCCCCCTCCCCGTGGCAGTAAAGTAACAGTCCGGTATTTAAAAAAAAAACACTTTCAGAAAAGTTTCTCCTGGGACTCGAACTCACAACCTTTCACATCAGAGGCAAGGCATTTACCCTCACAGATATGAGAGCTGTATAGACAGTGACTTAAAATATATATATATATATATATATATATATATATATATATATATATATATATATATATATATATATATATATATATATATATATATATATATATATATATATATAAGACTTCTACTGTAGATAACTTTGATACTTAGTGTACATCCATACACATGACAGCTGCCCCAGTACACTGTGTATGGATGTAGCAGAGCTGGGTGTGTTGGGGCAGTTGACATGTGTATGGATGTACACTAGGTATCAAAGTTACCTACAGTAGAAGTCATATATATATATATATATATATTTTTTTTTTATCTATATATATATATATATATATATATATATATTTATTTTATTTTTTATTTTTTTATTATTAAAGCAACTGGTAATACCTTCATAGCTGTGAGGGTAAATGCCTTGCCTCTGAAAGAAATCCTAAATGAGATTTAAATACACCAGGGTCTCGTAGCTGTGTGTCAGCTGCGTGCCGCTCTCTCTGCCCGAAGTGAACAAACTCATGCTCGCACTCATCTCAGCGCATCCGGCCGGCAAGTACAGGAACAGAAGGAGATGATGTCAAATGGATGACAAGTAGGGGGCGGGGCGCAGCCGGCGGCCGGCACCCCCAGGCAGAGTGCGCTCTACACGGTGGTCCACTCTGCTTATGGGTGGCGCCGGCATTTTATGCGACGAATAAGCATGTGTTGATATGATGGAAGAGGAGATGGAGGATGAGAAAAGGAAGATTCAACCATATACCCTTGTTTGTGGTGGAAGGGGTGCATGGGAATACAGTGTATTCAGTACATTATAAACAACACATTTAAAGTGTCTTTATGTTCATCTGGTGGAGTCGAGAAGTCATGGTCTATCCAGGCCTTGTTCATTTTTATAAGAGTTAACCTATCCGCATTTTCAGTTGACAGGCGGATACGCTTATCTGTTATAATGCGACCAGCAGCACTAAATACCCGCTCAGACAAAACGCTGGTGGCAGGGCAGGCCAGCACCTCCAAGGTGTAGAGCGTCAGTTTGTGCCACGTGTACAACTTGGACACCTAGTAGTTGTAAGGCACTGAGGGATCATTGAGGACGCTGACACTGTCTGCTATGTACTCCTTCACCATCTTCCAAAAATGTTGCCTCCTTGTGACACTAGGCCGCGCATCAGGGTAAGGGTGCTGGCAGGGTGTCATAAAACTGTCCCAGGCTTTGGAGAGTGTTGCTCTGCTTCTGGTTGCAACTGCTCTGTGTTCCCCTTGTCTCCCCTCCTTGGTTGGCCAAGGAACTACGGACTCTGCCGCCAGCGTTGTCAGATGGAAATCTTTGGAGCAATTTATCAACAAGGCTCTTCTGGTATTGCACCCTTTTGCTCTTCATCTCCACCAGAGGAATGAGAGATGAGAAGTTATCTTTGTAGCTGGGGTCAAAAAGGGTAAACAACCAGTAATCCATGTTGTCTAAAATGCGTATAACGTGCGGGTCACGTGAAAGGCTACACAACATGAAGTCAACCATGTGTGCCAGAGTACCAACAGGCAAGACTTCGCTGTTGTCATCAGGAGGATGACTCTCAATCTCCTCATCCTCTTCCTCCTCTTCTGTCCACTCACGCTGAACAGATGGAATAAAACTTCCATGGGTACTGCCCTCTGTAGCGGAGGCAACCGTCTTCTGCTCCTCCTCCTCTTCATCGTCCAATTCATGCTGAGAAGACGAACTGAGGGTGATCCGGCTATCACCCTGTGTAATGTCTTCCCCGATTTCTGCCTCTTCCACATGCAAAGTGTCGTCCTTTATTGTGAGCAGCAAGCGTTTGAGTAGACACAGAAGTGGGATGGTTACGATGATAATAGCTTTATCGCCGCTCACCATCTGTGTTGATTCCTCAAAGTTTCTTAAAACCTCACAGAGGTCAGACATCCTTGCCCACTCCTCGCTTGTGAATAGTGAAAGCTGACTGGAAAGGCGATAACCATGTTGCAGCTGGTATTTCACTACTGCCCTCTGCTGCTCACAAAGCCTGGCCAACATGTGGAACGTGGAGTTCCAGCGCTTGCTCACGTCGCACAACAGCCGGTGAGCTGGCAATTTCAAGTGCTGCTGCAGCGTTGTAGTATCGGCTGAAGGTGTCGATGACTTGCGGAAATGTGCACACATGCGGCGCACCTTCACCAGTAGCTCAGAAAAATTGGGGTAGGTTTTGAAAAACCGCTTAACCACAAGGTTGAACATGTGGGATAGGCATGGGATGTGTCTGAGCTCCAAAGCCACCACCAAGTTACGGCCATTATCAGACACAACCATGACTGGTTGTAGGTTGAGTGGCGAGAGCCACAGCTCAATCTGGTCTCTTATCGCCTGCCACAGCTCTGCGGCGGTGTGCTGTTTGTCCCCTAAGCATATCAGCTTCAGCACGCCCTGTTGACGCTTTCCCACCGCAGTGCTACACTGCTTCTAGCTACCAACTGATGACTGACTGGTACTGCACGCGGATAGTTCTGAGGTGGAAGTGGAGGAGGAGGCGGAGGATGAGAAGTGGGTTTTGGAGCCACTAACGTACAGTACAGACCAAAAGTTTGGACACACCTTCTCATTCAAAGAGTTTTCTTTATTTTCATGACTATGAAAATTGTAGATTCACACTGAAGGCATCAAAACTATGAATTAACACATGTGGAATTTATATACATAACAAACAAATGTGAAACAACTGAAAATATGTCATATTCTAGGTTCTTCAAAGTAGCCACCTTTTGCTTTGATTACTGCTTTGCACACTCTTGGCATTCTCTTGATGAGCTTCAAGAGGTAGTCCCCTGAAATGGTTTTCACTTCACAGGTGTGCCCTGTCAGGTTTAATAAGTGGGATTTCTTGCCTTATAAATGGGGTTGGGACCATCAGTTGCGTTGAGGAGAAGTCAGGTGGATACACAGCTGATAGTCCTACTGAATAGACTGTTAGAATTGGTATTATGGCAAGAAAAAAGCAGCTAAGTAAAGAAAAACGAGTGGCCATCATTACTTTAAGAAATGAAGGTCAGTCAGTCAGCCGAAAAATTGGGAAAACTTTGAAAGTAAGGGCTATTTAACCATGAAGGAGAGTGATGGGGTCCTGCGCCAGATGACCTGGCCTCCACAGTCACCGGACCTGAACCCAATCGAGATGGTTTGGGGTGAGCTGGACCGCAGAGTGAAGGCAAAAGGGCCAACAAGTGCTAAGCATCTCTGGGAACTCCTTCAAGACTGTTGGAAGACCATTTCAGGGTACTACCTCTTGAAGCGCATCAAGAGAATGCCAAGAGTGTGCAAAACAGAAATCAAAGCAAAAGGTGGCTACTTTGAAGAACCTAGAATATGACATATTTTCAGTTGTTTCACACTTGTTTGTTATGTATATAATTCCACATGTGTTAATTCATAGTTTTGATGCCTTCATAGTCATGAAAATAAAGAAAACTCTTTGAATGAGAAGGTGTGTCCAAACTTTTGGTCTGTACTGTAGGTGCTTGCGGAAATCATGATCAATGTAGGGCCCGCAATCCTTGGCGTTGGTAGCACCTCTGCCATCCCAGGGTACGACTCGCTCCCGGCCTCCACAACATTCACCCAGTGTTCCGTCAGGGAAATGTAGCGTCCCTGGGCGAATGCACTTGTTCATGTGTCCGTGGTTAAGTGGACCTTCCCAGTAACTGCGTTGCTCAGGACACGTGTGATGTTACGGGACATATTTTAGTGTAAGACGGGCACGGCACAACTTGAAAAATAGTGGCGACTGGGGACCGTGTAACGCGGGACGGCTGCCGACATCAGGGTGCGGAAGGCCTCAGTGTCCACAAGCCTAAATGGCAAAATTTCAAGGGCCAGTAATTTCGAAAGCTGCACATTTAGTGCTATGGCCTGTGGGTGGTTGGCTGGGTATTTTTGCTTGTGTTTAAAGGCCTGGGGTAAGGACAAATGGACGCTGCGCTGGGACACGGAAGTGGATGTGGTTGCTGATGGTGCTTGCGAAGGTCCAGGTGCAGGGCGGATGGCATCCGTGCCTGCGCCTTTGACAGGGGATTGGCCAGGACGTAACATAGGGGAAGAGGAGTTAGTGGTGTGACCCGCAGACACAGATTGTGGACCCAGGTGTTCGGCCCACTTTTTACGGTGCATGGATGCTATGTGGCAGATCATGGTGGTAAGATTGCTAGTGTTCACTCCCCAGCTCTTTTTCGTATGGGACAGGTTGCAAACTACGATTCTTTTGTCGTCCGCACTTTTCTCAAAAAAGTGCCATACTGCGGAACATCTACCCCTTGGCAAGGGAGATTTCCGTAAGGGGGTGCTCTGTGGAACAGTTGTGGGCCTGTTTAGTGTGAACTGCCTTCTCCCTTTTGGCACCCCACTGCCTCTTCCAGCCTGTTGCAGTGCTAAAGATTCCTCCCCCTCTGTACTGCTGTCCTCGCTCGGCTTTCCACCTTCCCAGGTTGGGTCAGTGACCTCATTGTCCACCACCTCCTCTTCTACTTCCTCTCTCTGATCATCCTCCTGATTTGTTGACCTAACCACAACCTCAGTGATTGACAACTGTGTCTCATCCTCTTCATCAACCTCTTGAGACAGTAATTGCGGTTGACTCATTGGCAACTGTGTTTTATCATCTTCCACCTCATTAAACACTAATTTCCGTTCCCCACCATCATGTTCTTGTGACTGTGGATGCTCAAGAGGTTGGAAATCAGGGCACAAGATCTCCTCATGTCCCTCTTCAAGCGTGCTTGGCGAGAGGGCCAAATCAAGTACTGGCAATGAAAAGAGGTCCTTGAAATATCCGAGTGTGGGATCACTTGTTTGTGGTGGGAGGAAGGAGGTACATGGTGGGAGGAAGGAGGATCAGGGTGAGGATTGTGTTGACCAGACTCCTGGCTACTGAGACTGGACTTGGTGGAAGACAGGGTGGTGCTTAACCGACTGGAAACATTATCTGCTGCAATCCAACCAACCACCTGCTCGCACTGGGCTGACTTCGCAAGCATTGTCCTGTGCTGCCCTGCAAACTGGGACATGAAGCTAGGTATTGTGGATAATCATTTTTTCTTGTGCTCTGGCAGCAGGCACAGTTTCTCCGCGCCCAGGGCCACTGCCTCTGCATGCACCATCAGCATCACGGCCACTTCCCTGTCCCTTACTGCTCACCTTCTTCATTTTAAATGTGATATATGCTTGAAAGTATGTCACATGTACAGTAGTGTAGGATTTGGAAGTGTATGCGCCAAAAATTATTTGTGATAAGGAAATACAGGACAGGTACCACAAGTAATGTCACTGTTCGCAGTGTCTACGGAAAAAGTACACTGGATGTCACTGATATTTTAGGGATGCAGACACTTTAAACAGGAGATGTGGCGTGGATAATTTAACTGTCCACAGAGGACACAGTCTACGGAACAAGTATACTGGATGTCACTGATATTTTAGGGATGTGCACACTTTAAACAGGAGATGTGGCATGAATAATTTAACTGTCCGCAGCAGATATTATCTATTGAAAATGTACACTGGATGTCACTGATATTTTAGGGATGCACACACTTTAAACGGGAGATGTGGCGCGGATAATTTAACTGTCCGCAGCGGACACTGTCTATAGAAAAAGTACACTGGATGTCACAGATATTTTAGGGATGCGCACACTTTAACCACCTCAGCCCCCAGTGCTTAAACACCCTGAAAGACCAGGCCACTTTTTACACTTCTGACCTACACTACTTTCACCGTTTATTGCTCGGTCATGCAACTTACCACCCAAATGAATTTTACCTCCTTTTCTTCTCACTAATAGAACTTTCATTTGGTGGTATTTCATTGCTGCTGACATTTTTACTTTTTTTGTTATTAATCGAAATTTAACGATTTTTTTGCAAAAAAATGACATTTTTCACTTTCAGTTGTAAAATTTTGCAAAAAAAACGAGATCCATATATAAATTTTGCTCTAAATTTATTGTTCTACATGTCTTTGATAAAAAAAAAATGTTTGGGTAAAAAAAAGCGTTTACAAACTATGGTACAAAAATGTGAATTCCCGCTTTTTGAAGCAGCTCTGACTTTCTGAGCACCTGTCATGTTTCCTGAGGTTCTACAATGCCCAGACAGTACAAACACCCCACAAATGACCCCATTTCGGAAAGTATACACCCTAAGGTATTCGCTGATGGGCATAGTGAGTTCATAGAACTTTTTATTTTTTGTCACAAGTTAGCGGAAAATGCTGATTATTTTTTTTTTCTTACAAAGTCTCATATTCCACTTAGGGCTCTTTCACACTTGCGTTGTTGGGATCCGGCGTGCACTTCCGTTGCGGAGTGCCCGCCGGATCCTGGAAAAACGCAAGTGTACTGAAAGCATTTGAAGACGGAACCGTCTTCCAAATGCTTTCAGTGTTACTATGGCACCCAGGACGCTATTAAAGTCCTGGTTGCCATAGTAGGAGCGGGGAGCGGGGGAGCGGTATACTTACAGTCCGTGCGGCTCCAGGGGCGCTCCAGAATGACGTCAGAGCGCCCCATGCGCATGGATGACGTGATCCATGCGCTTGGGGCGCCCTGACGTCACTCTGGAACACCCGGGGAGCCGCACGGACGGTAAGTATACTGCTCCCCCGCTCCCCACTACACTTTACCATGGCTGCCAGGACTTTAGCGTCCCGGCAGCCATGGTAACCACTCTGAAAAAGCTAAATGTCGGCTCCGGCAATGCGCCGAAACGACGTTTAGCTTAAGGCCGGATCCGGATCAATGCCTTCCAATGGGCATTAATTCCGGATCCGGCCTTGCGGCAAGTGTTCCGGATTTTTGGCCGGAGCAAAAAGCGCAGCATGCTGCGGTATTTTATCCGGCCAAAAAACGTTCCGTTCCGGAACTGAAGACATCCTGATGCATCCTGAACGGATTTCTCTCCATTCAGAATGCATTAGGATAATCCTGATCAGGATTCTTCCGGCATAGAGCCCCGACGACGGAACTCTATGCCGGAAGACAAGAACGCAGGTGTGAAAGAGCCCTAACTTGTGACAAAAAATAAAAAGTTCTATGAACTCACTATGCCCATCACGAAATACCTTGGGGTCTCTTCTTTCCAAAATGGGGTCACTTGTGGGGTAGTTATACTGCCCTGGCATTTTAGGGGCCCAAATGTGTGGTAAGGAGTTTGAAATCAAATACTGTAAAAAATGACCAGTGAAATCCGAAAGGTGCTCTTTAGAATATGGGCCCCTTTGCCCACCTAGGCTGCAAAAAAGTGTCACACATCTGGTATCTCTGTATTCAGGAGAAGTTGAGGAATGTGTTTTGGGGTGTCTTTTTACATATACCCATGCTGGGTGAGATAAATATCTTGGTCAAATGCCAACTTTGTATAAAAAAATGGGAAAAGTTGTCTTTTGCCAAGATATTTCTCTCACCCAGCATGGGTATATGTAAAATGACACCCCAAAACACATTCCCCAACTTCTCCTGAGTACGGAGATACCAGATGTGTGACACTTTTTTGCAGCCTAGGTGGGCAAAGGGGCCCATATTCCAAAGATCACCTTTCGGATTTCACTGGTCATTTTTTACAGAATTTGATTTCAAACTCCTTACCACACATTTGGGCCCCTAGAATGCCAGGGCAGTATAACTACCCCACAAGTGACCCTATTTTGGAAAGAAGACACCCCAAGGTATTCGCTGATGGGCATAGTGAGTTCATGGAAGTTTTTATTTTTTGTCACAAGTTAGTGGAATATGAGACTTTGTATGAAAAAAAAATCAAAAAAAAAAATCATCATTTTCCACTAACTTGTGACAAAAAATAAAAAATTCTAGGAACTCGCCATGCCCCTCTTTGAATACCTTGGGGTGTCTTCTTTCCAAAATGGGGTCACTTGTGGGGTAGTTATACTGCCCTGGCACTCTAGGGGCCCAAATGTGTGGTAAGGAGTTTGAAATCAAATTCTGTAAAAAATGACCAGTGAAATCCGAAAGGTGCTCTTTGGAATATGGGCCCCTTTGCCCACCTAGGCTGCAAAAAAGTGTCACACATCTGGTATCTCTGTATTCAGGAGAAGTTGAGGAATGTGTTTTGGGGTGTCTTTTTACATATAGCCATGCTGGGTGAGATAAATATCTTGGTCAAATGCCAACTTTGTATAAAAAAATGGGAAAAGTTATCTTTTGCCAAGATATTTCTCTCACCCAGCATGGGTATATGTAAAATGACACCCCAAAACACATTCCCCAACTTCTCCTGAGTACGGAGATACCAGATGTGTGACACTTTTTTGCAGCCTAGGTGGGCAAAGGGGCCCATATTCCAAAGAGCACCTTTCGGATTTCACTGGTCATTTTTTACAGAATTTGATTTCAAACTCCTTACCACACATTTGGGCCCCTAGAACGCCAGGGCAGTATAACTACCCCACAAGTGACCCCATTTTGGAAAGAAGACACCCCAAGGTATTCGCTGATGGGCATAGTGAGTTCATGGAAGTTTTTATTTTTTGTCACAAGTTAGTGGAATATGAGACTTTGTATGAAAAAAAAATCAAAAAAAAAAATCATCATTTTCCACTAACTTGTGACAAAAAATAAAAAATTCTAGGAACTCGCCATGCCCCTCTTGGAATACCTTGGGGTGTCTTCTTTCCAAAATGGGGTCACTTGTAGGGTAGTTATACTGCCCTGGCACTCTAGGGGCCCAAATGTGTGGTAAGGAGTTTGAAATCAAATTCTGTAAAAAATGACCAGTGAAATCCGAAAGGTGCTCTTTGGAATATGGGCCCCTTTGCCCACCTAGGCTGCAAAAAAGTGTCACACATCTGGTATCTCTGTATTCAGGAGAAGTTGAGGAATGTGTTTTGGGGTGTCTTTTTACATATACCCATGCTGGGTGAGATAAATATCTTGGCAAAAGACAACTTTTCCCATTTTTTTATACAAAGTTGGCATTTGACCAAGATATTTATCTCACCCAGCATGGGTATATGTAAAAAGACACCCCAAAACACATTCCTCAACTTCTCATGAATACAGAGATACCAGATGTGTGAAACTTTTTTGCAGCCTAGGTGGGCAAAGGGGCCCATATTCCAAAGAGCACCTTTCGGATTTCACTGGTAATTTTTTACAGATTTTGATTTCAAACTCCTTACCACACATTTGGGCCCCTAGAATGCCAGGGCAGTATAACTACCCCACAAGTGACCCCATTTTGGAAAGAAGAGACCCCAAGGTATTCGCTGATGGGCATAGTGAGTTCATGGAAGTTTTTATTTTTTGTCACAAGTTAGTGGGATATGAGACTTTGTATGAAAAAAAAAAAAAATCATAATTTTCCACTAACTTGTGACAAAAAAAAAAAAATTCTAGGAACTTGCTATGCCCCTCACGGAATACCTTGGGGTGTCTTCTTTCCAAAATGGGGTCACTTGTGGGGTAGTTATACTGCCCTGGCATTTTCCAGGGGCCCTAATGTGTGGTAAGTAGGTAAATGACCTATGAAATCCGAAAGGTGCTCTTTGGAATGTGGGCCCCTTTGCCCACCTAGGCTGCAAAAAAGTGTCACACATGTGGTATTGCCGTATTCAGGAGAAGTTGGGGAATGTGTTTTGTGGTGTCATTTTACATATACCCATGCTGGGTGAGAGAAAAATCTTGGCAAAAGACAACTTTTCCCATTTTTTTATACAAAGTTGGCATTTGACCAAGATATTTATCTCACCCAGCATGGGTATATGTAAAATGACACCCCAAAACACATTCCTCAACTTCTCCTGAATACGGAGATACCACATGTGTGACACTTTTTTGCAGCCTAGGTGGGCAAAGGTGCCCAAATTCCTTTTAGGAGGGCATTTTTAGACATTTGGATACAAGACTTCTTCTCACGCTTTGGGGCCCCTAAAATGCCAGGGCAGTATAAATACCCCACATGTGACCCCATTTTGGAAAGAAGACACCCCAAGGTATTCAATGAGGGGCATGGCGAGTTCATAGAAAAAAAAATTTTTGGCACAAGTTAGCGGAAATTGATTTTTTTTGATTTTTTTTGATTTTTTTCTCACAAAGTCTCCCTTTCCGCTAACTTGGGACAAAAATTTCAATCTTTCATGGACTCAATATGCCCCTCAGCGAATACCTTGGGGTGTCTTCTTTCCAAAATGGTGTTATTTGTAGGGTGTTTGTACTGCCCTGGCATTTGAGGGTCTCCGCAATCATTACATGTATGCCCAGCATTAGGAGTTTCTGCTATTCTCCTTATATTGAGCATACAGGTAATGAGATTTTTTTTTTTCCGTTCAGCCTCTGGGCTGAAAGAAAAAAATGAACGGCACAGATTTCTTCATTCGCATCGATCAATGTGGATGAAAAAATCTCTGCCAAAAAAAGAAAAAGGAGGGGAAAGGCGTCTGCCAGGACATAGGAGCTCCGCCCAACATCCATACCCACTTAGCTCGTATGCCCTGGCAAACCAGATTTCTCCATTCACATCAATCGATGTGGATGAATAAATCATTGCCGGGATTTTTTTTTTTATATATACAAAGTGTTTTCCAAAGTATATGAACATCGCCACCTCCTCAGCTCATATGCCTCGGCAAACGTATCTTTTACTGCAGAGGAGAAATCTCGTCTTGCAGCGCCGCATACACCGACTTGCGTGTAATCTGACAGCAGCGCAATGCTTCTGTCCGAATGCACATCAGTGCTGCAGCTAGTCGATCGGTTGGTCCACCTGGAAGGTAAAGAAAACAAAACAAAAAAGAAAAAACCAGGCCGCAACGCAATAAATTTATTAACTGTTGAACAGAACATAGAAACTTTTTTTTAACTTTTTTAACTGAACGTTTAACTTTTTTACTTACGGGTAATTTTTTTTTTGTTTAGTTTTTTTTACCTTTATAGAACAAACCTCTCCTTCCCCATGGGACAATGTGCAAAGCGCAAATCGCCCAAAGATGTGGCGAAGTACGTTATGCACTTTATCCCAGGTGAAAGGAGAGGTTTGCAGCAGCTGTGAGTAAAATGGCCCTAATAGCCCTGTGTGCCTGTCCTGTGAGATGCAATCCCTATGCTAAGTGTACCTGTGTGTGGTACTTCCGGAAACACTCTCCATAGCATAGGGCAGGGTGGTCAGCACAGTCAGGACAGAAATAGCGGGTGTCACGCCTTATTCCACTCCTGCTACAGACACGACATCTTTTTCGGGGTGACGGTTGGGTTGAGGTACCAGGAATGACACTGGGGAAATGTCGCTCGTGTAGACGGCTAACTACACTGGTGGATGGGGCCACGGAACCTTCTGGATACAGGAGGTTCTCGATGATCTCTTCCTGGAATTTGAGGAAGGATCGTGTTCTCCCAGCCTTACTGTAGAGAACAAAACTATTATACAGCGCCAATTGAATTAAATATACAGACACCTTCTTATACCAGCGTCTGGTTCTGCGGGAAACTAAATACGGAGACAACATCTGGTCATTGAAGTCCACCCCTCCCATGAGCGCATTATAGTCGTGGACACAGAGGGGCTTTTCAATGACACGGGTTGCTCGCTCAATTTGGATTGTCGTGTCTGCGTGAATGGAGGAGAGCATGTAAACGTCACGCTTGTCTCTCCATTTCACCGCGAGCAGTTCTTCGTTACACAAGGCAGCCCTCTCCCCCCTTGCAAGATGGGTGGTTACAAGCCGTTGGGGGAAGCCCACGCGACTAGTTCGCGCGGTGCCACAGGCGCAAATCCGTTCTAGAAACAAATGCCTAAAGAGGGCCACACTTGTGTAGAAATTGTCCACATAAAGATGGTACCCCTTGCCGAATAAGGGTGACACCAAGTCCCAGACTGTCTTCCCACTGCTCCCCAGGTAGTCAGGGCAACCGACCGGCTCCAGGGTCTGATCTTTTCCCTCATAGATCCGAAATTTGTGGGTATAGCCTGTGGCCCTTTCACAGAGCTTATACAATTTGACCCCATACCGGGCACGCTTGCTTGGGATGTATTGTTTGAAGCCAAGGCGCCCGGTAAAATGTATTAGGGACTCGTCTATGCAGATGTTTTGCTCAGGGGTATACAAATCTGCAAATTTCTGGTTGAAATGGTCTATAAGGGGCCGAATTTTGTGGAGCGGTCAAAAGCAGGGTGGCCTCTGGGACGGGAGGTGGTGTTGTCGCTAAAATGCAGAAAACGCAGGATGGTCTCAAATCGTGTCCTGGACATAGCAGCAGAGAACATGGGCATGTGATGAATCGGGTGCGTGGACCAATATGACCGTAATTCATGCTTTTTTGTCAGGCCCATGTTGAGGAGAAGGCCCAGAAAAATTTTAAGTTCGGAAACTTGGACTGGTTTCCACCGGAAAGGCTGGGCATAATAGCTTCCCGGGTTTGCGGTTATAAATTGTGTGGCATACCGGTTTGTCTCTGCCACGACTAAGTCCAAGAGCTCCGCAGTCAAGAACAGCTCAAAAAATCCCAGGGCCGAACCGATTTGAGCCGTCTCAACCCGAACTCCAGACTGGGCGGTGAAAGGGGGAACTACTGGTGCGGCTGAAGTTGGTGACTGCCAATCAGGGTTTGCCAGCACCTCAGGGATTCTAGGGGCTCTACGGGCCTGTCTGTGCGGTGGCTGCGACGGGGTAACTATTGCACGTGCCACCGTACCAGCTTCAACTGCCCTTCTGGTGCTCGCTACTTTACCAGGTTGTACGGCAGTGCTGGTACTAGGTCCAGGAAGGGCTGCGCTGTTGGTGTATGCCTCACCACGTGATCCGGCAGCGACAGCCCCACTCTGCTGCTCTTGAAGCGGATCCTGCGCAACCTGTGGTCTAGCGACACGGGGCCTGGTACGCCTGGTGCTATCAGGGACCTCCACCTCCTCGTCTGAACTTTGGGTCAGAGAGCCACTGCTTTCCACAGGTTCATATTCTGACCCGCTAGATTCGTCAGATGAGGGTTCCCACTCCTCATCCGACTGGGTCAGAATCCTGTAGGCCTCTTCAGAAGAATACCCCCTGTTTGACATTTTGGACTACTAAATTTAGGGGTATTCCCTGAGACTACCCAAGAAAAAAAGCAAGCCTGTCTTACAAAGGGGAGGCTAGCGAAGTACCGGAGGCCGCTGCGGTTGATAAAAAATATCAAAACTGATTTTTTTTTTATCGCCGCAGTGCGTGTAAAGTGAATGTGCAGTGATCAAAAAAAAAAAATTTTTTGTCACTGCGGTGGGGCGGGCGTGGGTGAACGCACGTGTGGGCGACCGATCAGGCCTGATCGGGCAAACACTGCGTTTTGGGTGGAGGGCGAGCTAAGGTGACACTAATACTATCATAGATCTGACCGTGATCAGTTTTGATCACTTACAGATACTATAAAAGTACAAATGCTGATTAGCGATACGCTAATCAGCGAATAAAAGTGACTGCGGTGCGGTGGGCTGGGCGATAACTGACGCTAACTACCTAACCAAGGGGCCTAAACTATCCCTAAAACTTAACAGCCAATACTAGTGAAAAAAAAAAGTGACAGTTTACACTGATCACTTTTTGTCTTTCACTAGTGATTGACAGGGGCGATCAAAGGGGTGATCAAAGGGTTAATTGGGGTGCAGGGGGGTGATCTGGGGCTACAGTGAAGTGTTTGGTGTACTCACAGTTCAGTCTGCTCCTCTGCTGGATCCAACCGACGAAAAGGACCAGCAGAGGAGCAGAGAAGCCATATAACAGATCATATTTACTAATATGATCTGTTATATGGCTTGTGATTGGATTTTTTGAAAATCGCCAGCCTGCCAGCCAATGATCGTTGCTGGCAGGCTGGTGACGAACTTGTTCTTTAACTTTTGCGTCTCGCGAGATGACGCGTATATGCGTGACTCTGCGCAGCGCTGCCACCTCCGGAACGCGATCCTGCGTTAGGCGGTCCGGAGGTGGTTAAACAGGAGATGTGGCGCGGATAATTTAACTGTCCGCAGCAGACACCATCTACGGAAAAAGTACACTCGATGTCACTAATATTTTAGGGATGCGCACACTTTATTCTCAGTATAATCAACCGATTTGATAGATATGCAAATGAATCTGAGATGAGTCCTGTATGTGAGATGAGTCAGAGACAGGACTCATCCCAGGTTAATTTGCATATGTATCAAATCTTTTTTTTACACAATAAAAGCACACAGAGCTATGGGGACTGGATATTGCGGATGTGTTAGCGTCCATCTAGCAACCCATGTCCTCAGCTCTATACACAAAATCCCGATGACAGGTTCCCTTTATGTCATTCAGAGAGGAGAAAGTAATAGCGTTGCGGCACTCACCAGGATACAAATCAGTAACTTTTATTGAAGCTTCCTTGGAAGTAGATACATGTGAGATCCAGGGGCGGACACACTGTTGCAGGCGGCGACGGCCGTTTCGCGCGTGGGATCGCGCTTCCTCAGGCCGCTCAATACGTCATGACGCAAGTGCGTTTTATATAGAGGCGGGCAGGGTACGGCCGGCGCCGTCGTCCACAGCTGTTCGCCCCTGAAGTAAAATGACATATATAAAAACAAGCGCACAGCAGTGACAATGCTAATATGATCAAGCTAGCAACATAGATACAAAATTGGATATCATTCACCTGCTTATACCCCCAAACCATGGGACATGCATGCAGGGACCCGGATAAGTATGGGAGACATAAACAAAGACAATGCATACTATATCCCTGTGAACAAGGGGTGAAAGCGCGCACCATTAGCATAAACAAGAACCGACATATAACAATATGTTATGTGGACAGAGGGACCAAATATTGCGCAAAAGGCAAAAAGAAGCCTACAGCAACAGATATGAAACAAAAGTTAGTAGACATAAAAAATGATACCAACTAAAAAATAACGCATAGCCGAACGTAGAGGGACACCGACCTATAAATGTGTCCATAGATACATTGAGCGCATATTGATTACAAGAAGACAGACATATCATTTTTGTCGTTCATGCCTGCTGGGCCCATGGTGCCCGTCTGGATTATCCACCTAGCCTCCCTCTGCAGGAGCAGGCGATGCCGATCCCCCCCGCGAGGGATAGGACGGACATGCTCCACCCCCGCAAAGGAGAGGCAACGTGGATGAGCGTCATGGGCAATGCGAATCTGATCAATAAGGCGAGGACTACCTCTGCCTGACCTAATAGAGCCGACATGCTCACGTATACGCTCGAAAAGGGGACGTATGGTCTTGCCTACGTAAAAACGTCCACAGGGACAGAAGACCACGTAAACAACATAGGATGTACGACAATTTATAAACTCACGCACTGTATGTGTAATGCCCCCGAAAGATAAATGCTTGCTGCACGTATTAAGTGCGCAAAACGAGCAATGACCGCATTTGAAGTTGCCCTTAGGCTTACCCAGCCAAGTCTCGCCCTTGGGTGTGGAGAACACACTACTGACGAGTTTATTTTTGAGTGTAGGGCATCTCCTAAATGCAATCAGAGGTTTCTCGCTTGATACACTACTGAGAGAAGGATCCCCTCTCAAGAGGTCCCAGTTTTGGTTAATAACTTGCTTAACCATGTCTGCAGCAGCACTGTATTGGAAAGAAAATGCAAAACGTGATGGTGTGGAGTTAGTTTCTCTCTCCCTAAGTAGGGAGGTGCGATCCAATTTGGCGGCCTTGCGCATGGCCGCTGAACTGCCGCCCGGCTGTATCCCACTCCTCAATCGGGGGCTGGGATACAGCCTACCTGGGCAGTTCAACCTAGTTGATTTTGAGATTGACCTTTTTTTATCAGTTCGCAAATTGTATCTCAAAAAAGTGTTTGCTGAGACCCCTGTCCGCTGCCTTAATCCCTTACAGGGAGAGGTCCCAGCAACCATGTCCCTTACCGACTTTCACCTGTCGGGCAGATTCACTGAGGAAGAAATTGCATGCATACACTTCTTGTCTAATACTGTACCTGATGAGCCAGTGGCCGCAGGGGGCCATCTGAATAAGTACACAGGGGGCGTCAGGTCCACCTTCCTTCCTCCCATGCCGGCCGGCTCTGCTATAGATCTCTTCCACAAACGAGTATTAAGAGAAATTCGTGCGCTGGTGTATCCGGCAGCACCTTCTAATCTTTTGATAGAAGAATCTCAAGCTCTTTTGTGGTTGAGCAAGCAGACCAGTATGGTCATTAAGCCGGCCGACAAGGGAGGGAACGTGGTCCTGATGCCCAGGGAGTATTATCTGGAGGAGGCACATCGGCAATTGGGTGATTGTTTGGTTTATTCCAAACTTAGGGGAGACCCTATACCCGGTATATCATCAAAATTATACGCCCTAATCAATCGCTATATTTTCAATGGTTTTTTACCCAAAAACATGATAGAGCGTTTGATACCAGCCTTTCCCAAAATTCCCACGTGGTATTTTATACCAAAAGTTCATAAATCACTGACCCGACCCCCAGGTCGCCCCATTATCTCGGGGATCGGCTCAGTGATGGAGCCCCTTTCCAGCTATGTTGACTGGCTCCTCAGGCCCTTGCTGCACAGTACCCCGACTTACTTGAAGGATACAGGTGACTTTCTTCGTGCACTCAGCCACCTTGAGTGGCAGGAAGATTTTCACCTTGTCTCTCTTGATGTCGAGAGTTTATACACTCGTATCCCACACGATCTGGGCCTCCAGGCAGTCGATACGGTTTTACACAAAACTGACAAGAGTGTTATGTTCATAGACTTTGTTCATGAGGCTTTGGATTTGGTCCTTAGCAATAACGTCTTCTAATTTGATGGTCTCTGGTACCGCCAGGTGCTAGGTACTGCAATGGGCACCCCTGTCTCGTGCACATTTGCAAACCTGTACCTGGCGGTATTTGAGGAGACCCCTATTTACGCCACATCCACCTTTTACTAAGGTATGTGGATGATATTTTTCTGGTCTGGTGGGGGAGTGAGGAGTTGTGCTGGGCCTTTGTAGACCATTTAAATACACATAATCGGATGAACATGAGGTTCACCGTCAAATTTGGCGGGGAATCCTTGGACTTTCTGGATGTGCAGGTCACAGTTAGGGATGGCACTGTACATACCAGTGGCCACCGTAAACCCACAGCAACCAACTCCCTCCTCCACCAGACCAGTTTTCATCCACCCTCGGTCAAACGTGCTGTTCCCTATGGACAATTTGTCCGGCTACGTAGGATAAACGACACAGATGAGGGTTTTTTCAGGCAAGCAAGGGAGCTTCGCAAAAGGCTCCTGGATAGGGGTTACCCGTCGAACGGTGTCTCAGCGGCCATGCGCAAGGCCGCCAAATTGGATCGCACCTCCCTACTTAGGGAGAGAGAAACTAACTCCACACCATCACGTTTTGCATTTTCTTTCCAATACAGTGCTGCTGCAGACATGGTTAAGCAAGTTATTAACCAAAACTGGGACCTCTTGAGAGGGGATCCTTCTCTCAGTAGTGTATCAAGCGAGAAACCTCTGATTGCATTTAGGAGATGCCCTACACTCAAAAATAAACTCGTCAGTAGTGTGTTCTCCACACCCAAGGGCGAGACTTGGCTGGGTAAGCCTAAGGGCAACTTCAAATGCGGTCATTGCTCGTTTTGCGCACTTAATACGTGCAGCAAGCATTTATCTTTCGGGGGCATTACACATACAGTGCGTGAGTTTATAAATTGTCGTACATCCTATGTTGTTTACGTGGTCTTCTGTCCCTGTGGACGTTTTTACGTAGGCAAGACCATACGTCCCCTTTTCGAGCGTATACGTGAGCATGTCGGCTCTATTAGGTCAGGCAGAGGTAGTCCTCGCCTTATTGATCAGATTCGCATTGCCCATGACGCTCATCCACGTTGCCTCTCCTTTGCGGGGGTGGAGCATGTCTGTCCTATTCCTCACGGGGGGGATCGGCATCGCCTGCTCCTGCAGAGGGAGGCTAGGTGGATAATCCAGACGGGCGCCATGGGCCCAGCAGGCATGAACGACAAAAATGATATGTCTGTCTTCTTGTAATCAATATGCGCTCAATGTATCTATGGACACATTTATAGGTCGGTGTCCCTCTACGTTCGGCTATGTGTTATTTTTTAGTTGGTATCATTTTTTATGTCTACTAACTTTTGTTTCATATCTGTTGCTGTAGGCTTCTTTTTGCCTTTTGCGCAATATTTGGTCCCTCTGTCCACATAACATATTGTTATATGTCGGTTCTTGTTTATGCTAATGGTGCGCGCTTTCACCCCTTGTTCACAGGGATATAGTATGCATTGTCTTTGTTTATGTCTCCCATACTTATCCGGGTCCCTGCATGCATGTCCCATGGTTTGGGGGTATAAACAGGTGAATGATATCCAATTTTGTATCTATGTTGCTAGCTTGATCATATTAGCATTGTCACTGTTTTTATATATGTCATTTTACTTCAGGGGCGAACAGCTGTGGACGACGGCGCCGGCCGTACCCTGCCCGCCTCTATATAAAACGCACTTGCGTCATGACGTATTGAGCGGCCTGAGGAAGCGCGATCCCACGCGCGAAACGGCCGTCGCCGCCTGCAACAGTGTGTCCGCCCCTGGATCTCACATGTATCTACTTCCAAGGAAGCTTCAATAAAAGTTACTGATTTGTATCCTGGTGAGTGCCGCAACGCTATTACTTTCTCCTCTCTGAATGACTTACTTGCACTTGATGATACTTTGTTGCTGAGCACCGCGGACTGGATACTTTCTTACCGCATGCAAGCTGCTGACAGCGGTGATATCAGTGGGGGCAGTGCCGCTGTATCTTCTCTTCTCCCTTTGCCAGGTTCCCTTTATGTTTGTGCACGTAATATGAAAATATGTGAATATTAAAGCCCCGGAAGAGACAAGAAATTATTAGATTATTTTTATGCCCGCTTAAGTAATTAGTTATCAGCCACTTCAACTGTGTCTGGTCAGAAGTGAGTAATATATATGAAAAATATGCCCTACTTCACATAGGATAATATCTCATCTTAAACATTGGGTTATTTTTTTTTTATCTCAGCTATTGGTGGTTGAGGGGGATGGGGAATGGAGGATGGGGGGGGGGGGTAAACTTTGTATACCATGTTGTTTTTTGTTATTGGTTTATTTTTCTTTTCTTTATTGTAAGCTCTAAAAATAAAAATAAAGTTTATAATAATAAAAAAGTGAAAAAATGTAGAAAACTTCAAGGGGTTGTCACAAAATGAGAGGGACAGAATCCTTGAACTGATCGACCTTGGTTTATATTGCCATGCGCCTAGGCCAAGATGTCAGCACTATTCAGCGTTGCAAGCCCCAGTGGTTGGGAAAAGAACAAAGAACTGGAATGACAGCAAGAGGTGCATAACGGCAAACCTTTGCATGGACAGATTATCATATTAGAAGAATGGCGCATAGTGATCCATTCTGCACTGCATGTGAAATCGGATGTTGCATCTAGTGTTGAGTGAATTTAAAAAAAATTCTATTCGGGTACTTCCCCAAATTTCACATAGAAATAAGCTAGGTGACAAATTACTTAATCATGAAGCGCATTTTTTTTTGTAAGTAGCGGGTGCAATGACGGGGAACAGCGATTGCACTGCCCCACAGCACTGAACCCCTCAGATGCCACGTTCATTGCTGATCATAGCATCTGAGAATAATAGTGAGGGCTTTCAGGGGTTAAGACGTAAAAAAAAAAAAATACTCACCTTCTCCATTTGAGTGCGAAGAGGCCACTGCGATCATCTTTTTTTTTTTTTTTAATAGTGTTTATTTAGTACAAGAGGGGTCTGAGAGCCTACACATATGATGCAGACGCACTGGAGTGAGATAAACCCTGTGGACCCACTTAAGTTGAATGAGCTGGTCACGGGCGCTTATTACCGTGCTCTTCCAGACAGAGCTCAGTTCCTCCAGGTGAGACGCCTCCAGATCCGGAATATCAACTCTCCAACGCTCGAAGGAGCGACAGAGCGGCGAATCCTGCATTCTCATAATTTCTACATAAGATGATGAAATAGGTTTATATGGTTGTTTCAACCGAGCCACAGATTCAATGGGGCCACATTTCAAAGACACGGATAAGGATTTAAATTGGGCCTCACAAGCGTGCCTCAGCTGGAGGTATCGGTAGAAACAAGTGTGGGGCAATTTGCATTCCCTGCGAAGGCTTTCAAATGAACAGAAGACCCCATCCACATACAATTGAGTAAGGTACTTCACACCCCTTTGAGGCCAAAATTCAAAGTCGGGTAAATGAAACAGTTTTTGCAGCTGCCTATTGCACCAAAATGGTATATACGGGGACCAAGCATCACTCCCTTCACTCTCAATGTGCATCACCACAAACTGCTTCCAAGCCATCACCACTGTAGCCATCGCTTCAGTGTAATGCAAGGCTGAAGTCCCTCCTCCCGATATACCAAGTTGGCCAATGCCTCATAAGAGCCCACAAGAGCCGCCTCTAACAACACTGCAGGATTATTAGCATCCGCCCTGATCCACCAAGAGGCATACACTAATTGGGTAGCAATGTAGTACAAATACAAGTCTGGTAGCCACAACAAAAGGCTCCTGGATAGGGGTTACCCGTCGAACGGTGTCTCAGCGGCCATGCGCAAGGCCGCCAAATTGGATCGCACCTCCCTACTTAGGGAGAGAGAAACTAACTCCACACCATCACGTTTTGCATTTTCTTTCCAATACAGTGCTGCTGCAGACATGGTTAAGCAAGTTATTAACCAAAACTGGGACCTCTTGAGAGGGGATCCTTCTCTCAGTAGTGTATCAAGCGAGAAACCTCTGATTGCATTTAGGAGATGCCCTACACTCAAAAATAAACTCGTCAGTAGTGTGTTCTCCACACCCAAGGGCGAGACTTGGCTGGGTAAGCCTAAGGGCAACTTCAAATGCGGTCATTGCTCGTTTTGCGCACTTAATACGTGCAGCAAGCATTTATCTTTCGGGGGCATTACACATACAGTGCGTGAGTTTATAAATTGTCGTACATCCTATGTTGTTTACGTGGTCTTCTGTCCCTGTGGACGTTTTTACGTAGGCAAGACCATACGTCCCCTTTTCGAGCGTATACGTGAGCATGTCGGCTCTATTAGGTCAGGCAGAGGTAGTCCTCGCCTTATTGATCAGATTCGCATTGCCCATGACGCTCATCCACGTTGCCTCTCCTTTGCGGGGGTGGAGCATGTCTGTCCTATTCCTCACGGGGGGGATCGGCATCGCCTGCTCCTGCAGAGGGAGGCTAGGTGGATAATCCAGACGGGCGCCATGGGCCCAGCAGGCATGAACGACAAAAATGATATGTCTGTCTTCTTGTAATCAATATGCGCTCAATGTATCTATGGACACATTTATAGGTCGGTGTCCCTCTACGTTCGGCTATGTGTTATTTTTTAGTTGGTATCATTTTTTATGTCTACTAACTTTTGTTTCATATCTGTTGCTGTAGGCTTCTTTTTGCCTTTTGCGCAATATTTGGTCCCTCTGTCCACATAACATATTGTTATATGTCGGTTCTTGTTTATGCTAATGGTGCGCGCTTTCACCCCTTGTTCACAGGGATATAGTATGCATTGTCTTTGTTTATGTCTCCCATACTTATCCGGGTCCCTGCATGCATGTCCCATGGTTTGGGGGTATAAGCAGGTGAATGATATCCAATTTTGTATCTATGTTGCTAGCTTGATCATATTAGCATTGTCACAAGAGCCGCCTCTAACAACACTGCAGGATTATTAGCATCCGCCCTGATCCACCAAGAGGCATACACTAATTGGGTAGCAATGTAGTACAAATACAAGTCTGGTAGCCACAACCCCCCTTGATTATATAAGGCTTTCAAAGATTTCCTAGCAATGCGAGGGGACTGGTGTTTCCACAGGAAAGGGGAAAATATCTTATCCAGGGAATCTAAGTGTATACGGGGGATCGTTGTAGGAGCTGCTCTATAAAGGTATAGAAGTTTTGGTAACAAAGCCATTTTTATCATATTTGTTCTACCTATTAATGTCAGTGGCAAATTTGCCCAAGCTTCCAGTTTACGAGTAATATACTCCATAGTGGGGACAACATTGAGCCGATAGAATTGCGAGGGATCTCTGTGAACCTTGATCGCCAAATAGACAAAACATTCAACTACCTTCAAACGTGAGAAGGGCATTATATCTGCGGGGTCCATCTCATCTACTAAGCAGAGACTAGATTTACTCCAATTAAACCTAAGGCCTGAGTACTTCCCAAAGCCGTCTATGGTATCCACAAGTGCTTCCAAGGAGGGACCTGTATCTGCCAGATACACCGGTAGGTCATCAGCATAAAGCAAAATCTTTTCCTGTATTCCTGCTATAGACCATCCCTCAATCAGTACCGATCCGTTAACTAATTGGGTAAGGGGTTCCATAACTAGGGCAAATAACATAGGTGATAAGGGACATCCCTGCCTAGTACCTCTATGGAGGCTAAAGGGACGCGACAGGTAGCCATTAACCCTAACCCTTGCCATAGGGGCCTGGTATAGTAATTGTACCCACCTTATAAAAGACTGGGGGAAGCCCAGACAGCATAACGTCTCCCACATAAAATTCCATTAAACCGTGTCGAATGCCTTCTCATTATCGAGGGAAGCGATCGCTCGGGATCCCGCATTATCATGTGAGACCTGCAAATTGGTAAATAATCTTCTAAGATTAATATCAGTGGTTTAACCTTCATGAAACCAGATGAAATCACAGACAAAATTACACCCCTAAGGATACTTTCACACTAGCGTTCGGGGCTCCGCTTGTGAGCTCCGTTTGAAGGGGCTCACAAGCGGCCCCGAACGCATCCGTACTGCCCTAATGCATTCTGAGTGGATGCGGATCTGCTCAGAATGCATCAGTCTGGCAGCGTTCAGCCTCCTCTCCGCTCAGCAAGCGGACACCCGAACGCTGCTTGCAGCGTTCGGGTGTCCGCCTGGCTGTGCGGAGGCAAACGGATCCGTCCAGACTTACAATGTAAGTCAGAGGGGACGGATCCGTTTGAAGCTGACACAATATGGCTCAATTTTCAAACGGATCCGTCCCCATTGACTTTTAATGTAAAGTCTGGACGGATCCGTCTGAACTACTTTCACACCTAGAATTTTTTCTAAGCTATAATGCAGACGGATCCGTTCTGAACGGATCCAAACGTCTGCATTATAGGAGCGGATCCGTCTGTGCAGACAGCAGACGGATCCGCTCTGAACGCAAGTGTGAAAGTAGCCTAAGACGTCTAGCGAGAAGTTTAGCTAGGATTTTCGCATCCACATTCAAAAGGGAGATTGGTCTATAGAAGCCGCACTGGTCCGGAAGCTTCCCAGGTTTGTGGATTACCACAATAGTCGCCTCCATGAATGACGGGGGCAAGCTGTTACACTCAAAGGCGCAGTTAAAGAGTTTCAACAACCGCGCACTTTGTTTGTCCACATCCGTCTTTTACCATTCTACCGGGAAACCATCTGGACCAGGAGACCTCCCCACCATCATGCTTTCTATTGCAGCCCTTAGTTCTCCCACCTCAATGGGAGCGTCCAGAAAGGATCTATCAGAGTGAGAAAGTGACGTAAGCTTGACGTTCTTCAAAAACCCCTGAATATCACTAGCTGCATAGGGTGTTTTAGAGGTATATAGGTCAGAATAGTAACAGGCAAATTGAGTACAAATATCACCTGGTTGGGAAAACTTAGTTCCCTCCGCATTAGTAATGAGGGAGACCACTGTCTGAGGATTTTCTGTTTTTGCTAAATAAGCCAAAGCTCTCCCATTTTTGTCCCCTTCTGAGAACACTACTTGTTTCTGATACAATAGCTTCTTCTGAGTGTAGCCTAGTCGATGAAGGTGATATCTTCTCTGGGCCTCTTCCCACACTTCTCGGGTCTCTGGGCTAGGGCTCTGAGTAAATTAATATTCTTTATTAGCTATCTCCTCTTCCAGTTTAGTCTTAGTACTCACTAATTCTTTCCTATGCGAGGCAATGGCATGTATAAACGTGCCGCGCTGCACCGCTTTAAAGGCCTCACATTTAACAGTAGGATTAGTCGATCCCTCATTAGAAGCCCAATAGTCTGTTGCCCCCTCTAGAGCTGCACAGGCCACAGGAAAGACCTCCAGCCATCTAGCATTGAGACGCCACTGCCTATCCGGGGGTGCCAGCGGCATAGCCAAGATCACGAGTAACGGGGCATGGTCGGATATACCCTGCGGGAGGTATTCCACCTTAGTCAGCCACGGCAATAGCTCTTTGCTAACAAACACCAAATCAATACGAGACAAGGTATCAAAAGAAGCCGAGTGACAGGAATATTGATGGTCACTTGGGTGGAGAAATCTCCATCCTTCAGTCAGAGCATGCGCATCAACCCAATTGACAAGTGACCTATTATGCGAGACCTGGGGACGGAGTCTATATGCAATCGGATCCAACACCGCATTATAGTCACCCATCATGATTAGAGGGTCAGTCGGCAAAGTTGATACCCTCCCTATAATATCATCTAGTACTCCTCTCTGAGGGGGGGGGGGGGAAGCAATACACCCACCACTATATAATCTCTTCCCCGTATAGCAGCATGTACAATAACATAATGCCCAGACAGATCAATCTGCACGGAATGCAACTGAAAAGGGATTGATTTAGATACCAGGATATAGACTCCCCTAGCATAATTACTGTATATAGCATGGAATGATGATCCGACCCATGGACGCTTCAATGCTAACAACTTTTGGCCCCTCAAATGAGTCTCCTGCAATAGTACCATATCTGGGGAGAATTTCTTAAAGTAATTGAATACAAGAGATCTTTTCACTCTGTCATTTAGTCAGGAGATAAAATTACAGCACACCATCATGTTATAGTGCCAACCACATAAGTCGCAGAAATCTCAGGACATCCAGGCCATTCACTCACCCACACACACCACAAGACAAAGGACAAACATAGATAACATTTAGTAACCCAGAACCATAGTAATGTTAGGCATAACCCCCCACCCTGCCCAGACCACCGCAACCTATCTGAGCCTATCATCCCAAACTTAAAGCTAGCAAGTTCTTTGTTAAATCGGAGAGTCCCAGCAAACTTATACTAAACAGTGCCCAATTTTGAACCTGAGAACATATAAATCTACAGTAAGTGAAGATGTTCAGTCTATCTTCAGCTCCCGCAGATAACGTGGACATCTGTAAGGTGCTCAAAGGGATTGCAACCCAGGGGCCCTGGATGCTCAGCCTCTCCCGTCCAGCCAGTCCGAGGCTTCCTCTGGAGTAGTGAAGAATTTAACAGTGTCTCCATCCTGGATCCTTAAACGAGCTGGATACAACATGGCATAACGGAGGCCCTTTTCCCTCAGGTGAGCCCTCACCGCAGTAAACTGGCGTCGCAATTTTGGGTAGAACTGGCCAGCGTGGTGATGTCATACGTCACCGTGTACGAGATTTTGCACTGGATCTTAAATCAAGATGGCTGTTGCGGCCTCTTCATGCTCAAATAAATGAGGTATGTTTTTTTTTTTAACACCATTTCAGGGAAAATTGATTTGTTACCATGAAGCACGAGAAAATGTGGCTTCATGGCAAATCGAATTTTTGATGAAATTCGGATCAAAGTCCACTTTGGATACTTCGATTCACTCAACCCTAGTTGCATCCCAAGCCTAGGGTGGCAAACATTGTCTACACAAACCAAAATAAGGCATTTGCACGACATTAGGCTATGAGCAGAAATTCAGCTACAGGTGTGCCATTTACCTCATGCCACCGCTCCAAGGTGGCGCACAGCAAGATGACAAAAGAGGTCTGTCCTTTTCAGCCATGAGTTCTGCATTTGTGTCAGACACAGTGATAGTCAGATATTAGTCTGGAGACTATGTGGGCAACACAGTGAACAGGCCTTCAGAAGGGAACATCACACCGGTCCTACTCCCAGCATTAAGGTGTGGGGTGGCATAATGTATGGTAGCCGGACCTCTCAAGTATACTAACAGTTTGTTATTGCATTAATTTGGTTGTGGAAACAGTGGTATGGCTATATATCTAAAGTTTCCTAGGACAACACAAAGCTGCATGTTGCTCGTGATACTGTGAGCAGCCTGTGAGGTCTTAACATGCTACCATGGCCTGCAGTGTCTTTGAACTTGTCTCACATTGAGCATATCTGGGACATCATTGGTTGACAATTGCAAAGGGAGCTGCCAGCAGTGACTCTTGATGATTTGAGTGCCCAAGTGCATTCAGCTTGGCCCTTAATAACCTCACTTATAGCATGCCAAGGCATGTAAGTGTGTATATTTCTGTGCATGGTGCTCAAAATTCGATCTGAAGAAATTGAGATATTTTTAATATTTTGTTTCCATTTTTTATCATTTGTATATCTGCAGTGACCGGATCCGCAGGGGCAATACATGAGGCTATAGTGGGCCGATGGGGGTAGTAGTTAATTTACTCTTGGTTAGCAGAACCTTCGTGGGCCGGCGTGCAGTGATGGGGAAGACAGTACTAAATCCTCCGGGGCACTCTCTATTGCAGGGAACACCAGCCAGATGGAAGTTGAGGTGCCCTTGATGTAATGGATATGCTAAGGGTACTTTGGTGGCTGGGCCCCTGTGTTCGTGACACCAGCACCGTAAGGTGCAATTGTTGAGAGTAGTAGAAAGGATGAGGAGTCACTTGTAATAAAACACAGTTGAACTTTTGCTGAATCAATGGTCTTAGGACAGTTGGTAGAGTTCATTTATAGATCAAAGGTAATAATCCAGATGTTACTTTAGCTGAGATCATTATACCAGGTCTGGCAATGGTCAGTTAAGGAGTTCTCTAATGCTGTTACTTTACAGGCAAAGAATGGGTAAATTTGCACTAAGTCCACTTTCTAGCACTCAGGTACTGAATATAATAATTTCCTATTTATCTTGAGCTATCCAATAAGGGCATTCTCCCTAGTGGCAGGCAAACTCCCTGCTACATTATTTTATGCAGGATGCTCTTCTGAAGTATTCAGGTTCACTATGTCCCAGAAGGCTTTTAATGAAAAAGGATAATTCTGCGCACTAATCATCCAATTGTGTACATGTACCTTTAAGTTCCTCCTGGTCACTTCTGCTTGTGAAGTCCCTTGGCTAGATTCAGCTCTAATCTTTACTAGACTTCCTCTATATTCATACTTAGACTTACTGTTTTGTGCTGAGCTGCGGTAAACTATTGGTTTGTCCTCTCCAGGCTTAATCAGGGCCCAGAGGAAAGAAAGGCAGCTATATTGTGGAACTTGCCTGTTCTCTTCCTCCATTAACTTCCTTCTCCTCTCTCTCCCACTTCAACTAACTACTTCCTCTCTAAGCTAGCACACCCCTGGCTATATATATATATATATATATATTATGTGGCGCCATCACCCTCTAGGGGCGAATAAATGTAATGACAATGTCAGCCTGATAAAAGGAAAATACAATAGATTAAATACATTAAATAAGACAATTAGCAGCAAAAGTTTAAAGTGCTCACATATAGCACATAGTGGAACACTGTGTGTCATTAACATGATCATCGATCCTGTGATGTCCTTAATTCTATAACTTTTCCTTCTTTGTGTTGCAATATCAATGGTAAGGAGTGTATAAACATAAGCGTAAATGAAAAGAAGTATCAAAATACAACAGAGCTTTGATTTAACTGCCTCCGGACCGCCTAAAGCAGGATCGCGTTCCGGAGGCGGCTCACCCAGGCAGAGTCACGCATATACGCGTCATCTCGCGAGATTTCCTGTAAACGCGCGCACACAGGCACGCGCGTTCACAGGAACTGCAGGTAAGCGAGTGGATCTACAGCCTGCCAGCGGCGATCGTTCGCTGGCAGGCTGTAGATGCGATTTTTTTAACCCCTAACAGGTATATTAGACTCTGTTTTGATAACAGCGTCTAATATACCTGCTACCTGGTCCTCTGGTGGTCCCTTTTGCTTGGATCGACCACCAGAGGACACAGGCAGCTCTGTAATAAGTAGCACCAAGCACTACACTACACCCTTCTGTCACTTATTAACCCCTAATTAACCCCTGATCACCCCATATAGACTCCCTGATCATCCCCCTGTCATTGATCACCACCCTGTAAGCCTCCATTCAGACGTCCGTATGTGTTTTGCGGATCCGATCCATGGATCCGTAAAACACATACGGACGTCTGAATGGAGCCTTACAGGGGGGTGATCAATGACAGGGGGGTGATCATCCCATATAGACTCCCTGATCACCCCCCTGTCATTGATCACCCAGCTGTAAGGCTCCAGTCAGACGTCCGTATGTGTTTTATGGATCCACGGATCCATGGATCGGATCCGCAAAACACATACGGACGTCTGAATGGAGCCTTACAGGGGGGTGATCACCCCATATAGACTCCCTGATCACCCCCTGTCATTGATCACCCCCTTGTAAGGCTGGCTCCATTCAGAGGTCCGTATGTGTTTTGCGGATCCACAGATCCATGGATCAGATCCGCAAAACACATACGGACGTCTGAATGGAGCCTTACAGGGGGGTGATCAATGACAGGGGGGTGATCACCCCATATAGACTCCCTGATCACCCCCCTGTCATTGATCACCCCCCTGTCATTGATCACCCCCCTGTAAGGCTCCATTCAGACGTCCGTATGTGTTTTACGGATCCATGGATCCATGGATCGGATCCGCAAAACACATACGGACATCTGAATGGAGCCTTACAGGGGGGGTGATCACCCCATATAGACTCCCTGATCACCCCCCTGTGATTGATCACCCCCCTGTAAGGCTCCATTCAGACGTCCGTATGTGTTTTGCGGATCCGATCCAGGGATCCGTGGATCCGCAAAACACATACGGACCTCTGAATGGAGCCTTACAGGGGGGTGATCAATGACAGGGGGGTGATCACCCCATATAGACTCCCTGATCACCCCCCTGTCATTGATCACCCCCTGTCATTGATCACCCCCCTGTAAGGCTCCATTCAGACATCCGTATGTGTTTTGCGGATCCGATCCATGGATCCGTGGATCCGCAAAACACATACGGACCTCTGAATGGAGCCTTACAGGGGGGTGATCAATGACAGGGGGGTGATCACCCCATATAGACTCCCTAATCATGCCCCTGTCATTGATCACCCCCCTGTAAGGCTCCATTCAGACGTCCATATGTGTTTTACGGATCCACGGATCCATGGATCGGATCCGCAAAACACATACGGACGTCTGAATGGAGCCTTACAGGGGGGTGATCAATGACAGGGGGGTGATCACCCCATATAGACTCCCTGATCACCCCCCTGTCATTGATCACCCCCCTGTAAGGCTCCATTCAGACATTTTTTTGGCACAAGTTAGCGGAAATTGATTTTTTTTTGTTTTGTTTTTTTTTGTTTTTTCTTACAAATTCTCATATTCCACTAACTTGTGACAAAAAATAAAATCTCACATGAACTCACCATACCCCTCACGGAATCCAAATGCGTAAAAATTTTTGGACATTTATATTCCAGACTTCTTCTCACGCTTTAGGGCCCCTAAAATGCCAGGGCAGTAAAAATACCCCACATGTGACCCCATTTCGGAAAGAAGACACTCCAAAGTATTCACTGAGGGGCATATTGAGTCCATGAAAGATTGAAATTTTTGTCCCAAGTTAGCGGAAAGGGAGACTTTGTGAGAAAGAAAAATATATCAATTTCCGCTAACTTGTGCCAAAAAAAAAAAATCTTCTATGAACTCGCCATGCTTCTCATTGAATACCTTGAGGTGTCTTATTTCCAAAATGGGGTCACATGTGGGGTATTTATACTGTCCTGGCATTTTAGGGGCCCTAAAGTGTGAGAAGAAGTCTGGGATCCAAATGTCTAAAAATGCCCTCCTAAAAGGAATTTGGGCCCCTTTGCGCATCTAGGCTGCAAAAAAGTGTCACACATGTGGTATCGCCATACTCAGGAGAAGTTGAGCAATGTGTTTTGGGGTGTCATTTTACATATACCCATGCAGGGTGAGATAAATATCTCGGTCAAATGCCAACTTTGTATAAAAAAAATGGGAAAAGTTGTCTTTTGCCGAGATATTTCTCTCACCCAGCATGGGTATATGTAAAATGACACCCCAAAACACATTGCCCAACTTCTCCTGAGTACGGCGATACCACATGTGTGACACTTTTTTGCAGCCTAGGTGGGCAAAGGGGCCCACATTCCAAAGAGCACCTTTAGGATTTCACAGGGCATTTTTTACACATTTTGATTTCAAACTACTTCTCACACATTAGGGCCCCTAAAATGCCAGGGCAGTATAACTACCCTACAAGTGATCCCATTTTGGAAAGAAGACACCCCAAGGTATTTTGTGATGGGCATAGTGAGTTCATGGAAGTTTTTATTTTTTGTCACAAGTTAGTGGAATATGAGACTTTGTAAGAAAAAAAGAAAAAAAGAATCATCATTTTCCGCTAACTTGTGACAAAAAATAAAAAGTTCTATGAACTCACTATGCCCATCAGCGAATACCTTAGGGTGTCTACTTTCTGAAATGGGGTTATTTGTGGGGGTTTTCTACTGTCTGGGCATTGTAGAACCTCATGACAGGTGCTCAGAAAGTCAGAGCTGCTTCAAAAAGCGGAAATTCACATTTTTGTACCATAGTTTGTAAACGCTATAACTTTTACCCAAACCATTTTTTTTTTTACCCAAACATTTTTTTTTATCAAAGACATGTAGAACAATAAATTTAGAGAAAAATTTATATATAGATGTTGTTTTTTTTTAAACATTTTACAACTGAAAGTGAAAAATGTCATTTTTTTGCAAAAATTTCGGTCAATTTTGATTAATAACAAAAAAAGTAAAAATGTCAGCAGCAATGAAATACCACCAAATGAAAGCTCTATTAGTGAGAAGAAAAGGAGGTAAAATTCATTTGGGTGGTAAGTTGCATGACCGAGCAATAAACGGTTGCATGACCGAGCAAAGTAGTGAAGTGCAGAAGTGTAAAAAGTGGTCTGGTCATTAAGGGTGTTTAAGCTAGGGGTGGTTAAGATTAAGAAATCTGCCTCACTGTCATGTAATCTTGCAAGAAACTAATAGTCAGAGCTATTTAGTGCATGCACTTTCATTGTGCCATAATATCAGACCATCAGTCGGAGAAGAGTAATTTTACTACCTTTACATATTAGGTGGATTTAAAATAGTCATATGTCTATTTTACTCATGAATATGTAATAATGTTTGTATCAGAAAGATATGCCTCATTGTGTTAATAGTCTTGCTTGCTGACCTTGCGAGCTAATAAATCCCTCTTGTGCTTTACCTCAGCTGCCAATTTGCCTCATACAGGAAACTACTCTGGTTCAAAAACTGCCTTCCGGTACTATAATGATAAGTAGAGCCAAATGGATTTTGTGGCGGAAGAACTGAGCGAGTTCCTGTGTTGCAGTGCTGATCGCAGCTAGAAATGATAGTAGCTGTTTACAGTTGACTGTAACAATGTAATTATGTCCTCGTTTGGCTCCCTTTATACATCACAGAACAGCGTCTTAAATTAACAGTGAAAAATAATAATTGATCTTACTAAGAAGTGTCCTCCCTAAGGGAATTTTTTTCTAGAAAAGTCATTGCTGTAGTCTTGCCAAGTACAAAAAGAGCATTTTAAATATTAATAAAATAATGTTAAAAGTATGTCTAATAAAACCTCTGTGAGAGTAAAATAATAGATACAAGAACTGCCATTTGCTGTGTTTGTTTGTGGTAACTATTAACATCCCATATTTGTATTATGTTACATCATGGATGTGAATAGGCTCAGGTATTATCTGTACAACTGTGTGTCTCTAATGTGATCTCTCTCTAAGGATCAAGGGGAACTGGGGACAATATCAACATAGTTAAGCTTCTTAAGTTCAGAGATCTTATCTCTTATGTACAAGTATCACAAATAATCAACATGGAACGGTAATATTTTCTAGAATCGTGATATTGTCATAGGAAATTTATAAGAAAGAAAGAAAGAAAGACACATTTTATCAGTTAGAATTAAAGGCGTAGTCCACTTAGAGAAGAGCCATAAGAAGGGAAACATTGTCAATGCCATATTTTTACATGCACAAGAATAATAAAAAGTATATCAAAGATTGATTGTATATTATATGGGATTCTTGTTGGCCTGAAATACCAGGAGACTTTTTGTAGCACTGCAGGTCTAGTGCATTGTTTGCTCAAAATGTTGCATCCCATTTAAAACATGTACCTTACATAGAAGTGCCAAAGACAGTGGGTCCGCAATACACGGCCAACAGTCATGTGAACTCCGTGCTGCAGATGAATGGGTCTGCAATCTGCAAAATATGGCAAAAGATAGGACGTTCTATCGCACGTGAAGTACAGATCTCTGTACAGGGGTTAAAGTATGAATTTCAGGGAATCACCATGAAAAAGCCCTTAGGTTTATCCCAAAGTTAAACTGGTTAGTTGGCACAGTGGATCCACACCCACTGCCTATTACAATATCTAATAATTCCACACTAAAATGATAATAAAAGAACCAGGTGAGGGTCAATTACTGCAGCATACCAGTTATACACCTACCTGCCCTTCATACCAGCACTGAGGATTCCGTTCCCATTTCTTCCAGTCCCCTGTTAACCAAAAGTGTGACATTATGTCTGTAGTCACATGCACAACTTCAGGCATTCACTGGACTCATCAGTCATGTACTGCTTGATGACACATCACTATTGAGGCCAGTGAATGATCGCAGTGGTGCACATGATGACAGATGGGACATAACACTTCCAGTCCACAGGGGGCCAAATGCAGGTGGGATGGAAACCTTGTTGCTGGAACAGAGTTCTGGTGAATAGGTAAGTGGTCTTTTTTCTTTAGGCTGAGCACTTTTGGAAGGATAAATATTGTTCATTGGCAGTCGGACAACCCATTTAACAAATTCAAGACCAGGCCATTTACCCCCTCCCTGACCAAACCCTGTCTTCACTTCTCCCTTCAAGTGGGATACATTTTTTTTTCCTAAGAGAAGGCAACAAAATCACATATAATCACATATGTAAGGCACTCAAGTCTTTATGTTGATGACATGTGAGAAATGTCAGCTTTAGTGTTTGGACTGCCATGAGGAGCAGTTTCAGGGAGATGAAGGGCACCATGCATAGCTCTGTTGTAGGCAGTGGTAGCTGTGGTGACAGTGGCACACAATAACATATCACAGTCTGATAAAAGCGGAGCTGATGATTGTATGTTGGACATGATTTGGGAACTAGATCGGCGTTATGAGGAGGAGATGACATCAGAGGAGGAGGGGGGTGGCCGCAGGGGCAATAAAGGGCAGAAGCAATGTATGGGCACAACCTCCCAAAGAACTGCCATGGCCCAGTCAGCTTCTATTGTAGTCAGCTTGGGAACTTATGATGCTACTGGGTGCTGGCTCAAAACGTGGCAGATCTAAGCCAAGCTCGGCAGCCACTTGCTCTTGAGTATCTCCCATTTGGCAGTTTTTCTTCACAGTGTTGGCAAATAAAAACATTACCATGTGCAAACTATGCAGCATGAAATAAAGTCATAGAAGGTCAAACACCAATGTACCCATCAGGGCTCTATTGCAGCACATGTGGTGGCATCACCAGATTCTGTGGGAAACTAGAACTGGCCACCAGCTATCAAAACAAGAGTGTTCTCCTCCTCGCACCATCCACAAGTAGTACAGTGTCCGAGTCATTGTCAGTTACTGCTTCTCCCGCTCAGACTCCTCCGCTCCATCGACTTCCATTGATAAACGAAATTGTGACCTAGGTAACAATTCTACAGCCTTGCAATCCGATGGTGTGCAAGCTTAACTACCACTTGGGCAAGTTGCTGGCTGGTCGCTACCACACCTCTTAGTACATTCTGCTGCCTTTAGGGAACTGATGGCATGCGCTCAGCTTAATTGGAAGGTGCCTAGCTGCTTTAGATACAGCTTGCCTTGTACTGTCACTTGGTGGAAAACAAGCACCGCTTCTTGCAATTGTCACTGTGCAACAAGGAGCAGCTGTTAATGGCAGGGACACTACAAGTATTTCATGGCTCACTGGGTCAATGTTTTTCACGGCAAAGCAGCACTGCAGCAAAAAGACTAGGCCCTATAGACACCTCTACTTTGTGTCAGTATGGTTCCCACACCAGGCGCTTATCCGCCGCCTCCACTCGACATCCTTCCATCTGCAATAGAAACAGGGCAGAGCATTGCTTCCACTCCCCCTCCCTCCTTATTATATTTGTAAACTGATGCATTTTAATGCTGTGTTAGAACTGCTCAGCCTTGGTGTGAGTAGCCACAGAATCAATTACTTGCTTAGCTGCATCAAACAGCAGATATCCTACTGGATGTCTCCCTGTCAAGTCCTACTGGACAAGGTGGTCAGTAACTATGGTAGGAACATCGTGGCTGCACTGCATTTGGAGGAAATAACACATGCCTCTTGCATGGAACACATATTACATTTAGCTATACAATTCTTTTTGAAAAAGTATGGTGTTTTGCAGAGGGCACTGGCCATGTCCAGGAGACTGTCCTCACAATTCTGATGATTACAAATGGTATCAGTAGCATCTCACATCATCGACTTTATTGAGACTTCAAAGCAATGATACACATAGCAGCAACGTTTCGGCTGATAAACAGCCTTTGTCAAACCTGTTCACATTGTATTACATACAAAAAGTGCGCCACCCCCATACAGATTATCCAATTACAAGGTACTGGTACGATCCGACCAATGAATATACACCTTTTTCAAAACCCTCTTTAGCCTAATATGCATTCATGCCTCACCTGAATGTCATCCAATCACACTGCAAGCCCGATCGTCACATGACGTCTGACATTGCTGAATAATATATGCATATATGTATTCAATTGTGTAGATCATAGCATCAATTAGACCATTCAGCGTTCCTCACTACTGTGTGCGCACAGCTGTCCAATCATCTACGTCATGGTCTATGTTACCTCTGATGCGCCCGTGGGTCCGCCTCTCAGAATCATCTCGCTCCGTCCTCTGCTACCGTCTACGTTATCGGGCCGCGACAGGCGCACCCGGTTACCTCATCACAACGCCGATGCACAACCATCTGACCTCACAGAAGGTGGCCCGATGTTACCATGGCAACCCACAACGCCATCAGAGGTATCCAGGTATCCACAGATGCCCCAATAACATAAACTCCAATCAGCCACCTGTATATACACTCACCTAAAGAATTATTAGGAACACCTGTTCTATTTCTCATTAATGCAATTATCTAGTCAACCAATCACATGGCAGTTGCTTCAATGCATTTAGGGGTGTGGTCCTGGTCAAGACAATCTCCTGAACTCCAAACTAAATGTCAGAATGGGAAAGAAAGGTGATTTAAGCAATTTTGAGAGTGGCATGGTTGTTGGTGCCAGACGGGCCGGTCTGAGTATTTCACAATCTGCTCAGTTACTGGGATTTTCACGCACAACCATTTCTAGGGTTTACAAAGAATGGTGTGAAAAGGGAAAAACATCCAGTATGCGGCAGTCCTGTGGGCAAAAATGCCTTGTGGATGCTAGAGGTCAGAGGCGAATGGGCCGACTGATTCAAGCTGATAGAAGAGCAACGTTGACTGAAATAACCACTCGTTACAACCGAGGTATGCAGCAAAGCATTTGTGAAGCCACAACATGCACAACCTTGAGGCGGATGGGCTACAACAGCAGAAGACCCCACCGGGTACCATCATCTCCACTACAAATAGGAAAAAGAGGCTACAATTTGCACGAGCTCACCAAAATTTGACTGCTGAAGACTGGAAAAATGTTACCTGGTCTGATGAGTCTCGATTTCTGTTGAGACATTCAAATGGTAGAGTCCGAATTTGGTGTAAACAGAATGAGAACATGTATCCATCCTCTGATGGCTACTTCCAGCAGGATAATGCACCAGGTCACAAAGCTCGAATCATTTCAAATTGGTTTCTTGAACATGACAATGAGTTCACTGTACTAAAATGGCCCCCACAGTCACCAGATCTCAACCCAATAGAGCATCTTTGGGATGTGGTGGAACGGGAGCTTCGTGCCCTGGATGTGCATCCCTCAAATCTCCATCAACTGCAAGATGCTATCCTATCAATATGGGCCAACATTTCTAAAGAATGCTATCAGCACCTTGTTGAATCAATGCCTCGTAGAATTAAGGCAGTTCTGAAGGCAAAAGGGGGTCCAACACGGTATTAGTATGGTGTTCCTAATAATTCTTTAGGTGAGTGTATATACCCCAATGTTGTAGCGATCCACACTACATTATATAGATGAGAGACATAGATGCCAAACTACCCAAGTAATTATTCCGTATAATTCAGCAATGTCAGACGCATAAGTGCGATCAGGTCACGCTATATTTATGTCCCAATATCCCCAATCAGGAGGCACTATATATATTCATTTGTATATAACCTAACATATGCCATAATTCAGTTCCGCCAAAAATACGTGCGAGCGTAATCATCTGCTCTGCCGTCCCAGCAAGACAGAATTACCATACCCCCCCCCCCCCCCCTCAGACAATCATGAATGGGGAACAAAGGCCACTGTATGAAAAAACAATATTCAAAATTGTACACCCACAAAGACACTGCACAACAACATTTCAATCAATGGTGGAGACTTTGAACTCAATGTTTAATCCATAAGGCTGAAGTGACTTCAAAGTATGTATCCATTTAAGTTTTTTTCTCCTCAGAATCTTATTTTTGTCACCCCCCTTCTTAAATATCCTACACTATCTATTGCACAAAAACGTAATTGATTTATAGTGTCCACACTCAATAAAGTGCTTTGCCACAGGTTTATCAATCAAGCCTTTCCTTATTGTACTCTTATGTTTATTGATACACTCTCTTAATTCCATTTTCGTCTCACCAACATAAATATAACTGCATGGGCACTGTATCATATAAATGGCATCTCTAGATCTACACGTGTACTATCCTTTCATTTTATATATTTTACCACTGTATGGATGTGGGAAGCTGTCACCTCTCATGATGCCACTACAGTTACAACATGAGAGACAAGGAAAATTCCCATATTTTTGGGGGGCCAAGAGTAGTTGTCTATCTAGACCTTTCCCTCCGACGTCTGCCTTCACTACTCGGGGCCACCAGATTTGTCTGTAGATGCAACTCCAGCATCATTTATCATCCCCCTGATATTTATCAGACACTTGTGCTGATGCAGCAAGGAACAGCAGAAAAAGAACAGCTTCCACATCTTGCTGGCCTCACTGTAGCTGCTGGTGACCCACACAGACAAAATCCCATGGAGGAGAAATTGGAGGAAGAGGATGATGATGAGGAGCTTCCACTGTATAAGGAGGAGTAGGAACATGAGGCTGATGATGATAACACTGGCCATGACAACCAATGATCACAGTTGGGGGCCCATCTCAGAGAAGGTTGAGGCAGATGAATAAATCTGCCATTGCTGATGCTGGCGCCATCATGCCACTGTCGCTGTCTGCCTGCCTACTATCATGTCTGCTGCTGGTAGTAGCTGCTACTCCCCCTACTGCCACCATTATTAAGCTTACTCAGACAATGCTACTATGACCCCTAAACAGCCACACACACATCTACTGCCTTGTCTGTTCGATGCTGTGTTGCTACTGCTGCCTCTACTATTGCTGTGACATGTGACTATTACCCCTACACACCTTAGACTTTACCATAAACCTTTTCAAATCCACATTATACTGCTGCTGCTACCAAAATAAGATCATATTTCAAGGCTTGTTCATAACAGGCCACAGTTTCTATTGACAATTAACACTTTTGTGTGTAGAAACAGGGCAGGCATGATTTTGTATGCTTTTTCCTAACAAGCCACTGTTTTTTTCCAATAACACTGTGTGTGTTTAAACATCATCTGACCCCAATAAGGAACTATTTTTGGAATGTTTCTAGTATGAAAAAGCAAAACACGTGACGTCACTTTTTTTTAACACCATGAACCATGCTTTTACCCATTGCTATAAATGTCATTTTTACTGTGACCTTATTGCTATTGAAAACAAGATAAAAATGAAAGAAAGACAAGAGAGATCTTAGAGTATTATATACCAATTGTCAGCCTTTTTGATTAGTGTAGTATTGATCCCAAATTTTTTGAAAAATTCAATGATTTGGATATGAATTTCAAGAAATAAATTTCTAGAAATTTGGTCATCTGTACCTGGGAACAGGTACTGTATGCACAGATAAGCACAGAGCAGCAGAGAAAGAGGGAACTTGTAGTCAGTGGAATTGATAGTATCTTAGTCTTCCCATAAAATACCCCCTGTATACGCTGTCTCATCAATGTGAAGATACCAATCCAACAAGGGCACCCCCACTCTTGTTGGTTAATCCTATAGGACCCTAACTCACCCTACAAAAGATAGTAATTACTTAAGATACAGAGTTCTGACAGACTTCCCCTTTTGATAGATTATTTCATCAGGTGACTAGTTTAAATGCATAATGGAGATAAAAAGAGAAATTTTCTGAACCTTTTTTTTCTCCCGGCGCTGAACACAGGAGACGTAGATGCTTCTTTAAAAGGAAAGTTGTTTTTTTATTATTAATGTCAACGCGTTTCAAGGGCGTACAGCCCTCTTCATCAGGACAATAAAAAGGTATATGTTGGGAGATGACAGAACCTCGTTTTTAAACAGTATTTTGGTGCGCAGGCCAGTGGTTTTTGGAGGGGCGGGGGTCTGGTAACTATGACGCTACTCGTGATGTCAGGTCGACACACCCCTTATCTATTTGGCTGTCACTGGGAATGCAGCGCTTCTTGTTGTGAGATGACTAGTTATTATACAACTCGTTTATCTATTAGCAGGATTTTACTGAATACCAGATAAGATTTTCTGGCTGTCCTATTTTTGTATTATAAATTTTTTCCATGTATTTTACTGCTGCCAGCACGGTACGGCAGTAGGGTTAGGTCAGACTTCAGTGTCGCTAAGGAATGTTGCAGATAGTGCCCTGTGGTCTGCTGGCTGCGTTCTAGGTATCGATCTTATTATTATTTCTTTGCAGGTCAGGTGCTGGCAGGGGAGGGGGGCATCATAGGTCACAGTGCCGCAGATCTTTGTGATGGTTTGTGAAAACTGTTGCTTGATTGAAGCAGCAGTTGCGGCAGTTGGATTTTGGTAGGGATTTTTGTTATGCTTTATAATGCAGTGTCCGCCCGTACATTTTCTCTAGGTGCTGGTGCTGGGGGTCCCACACTCTATGTCTAGCTGTGGGCTCCTCTGACTGTTCCCCTCTTTTTTATATTTATTTTTTATATTTTAGGAATCAGGTGATTACTAGCAGTCAGGGGATGCGTAGCGCTGGGTATGGACGTGATGATATCGTATCGGCACTAAAGGACATAATAACGGGGAGATCCACAGGTGGACGACACTATCACCACCATTTCAGCTTGGGACCGGCAGGTAGTTGGCCTGTGGTCTAAAGTCGGTGTTATTGTGTTTTTGTTTTGTTTCTGCCGTGCGGAAAGGTATTTCCACTGTCAGTGTATACCGATGTGGCGGCGGCTATTTTGTAGCAGCATGATTATGTGTTTTGATATTATGAGGATTGTGACACATTTGTTGCAGCATGTTTGTATGTTTTTAGAAAGGGATACAATGTTGAACCTGTCTTGATCATGAGAAAAAAAAAAAAAAAAAAAAAAAAAGGGCAAAGGAATAGGAAAAAAAGCTGATGATAAAAATCTATATATGCACTATTATTAATAGAAAATAATGGTGGTTGATCGGGAGGAAAAAAATATATAATAAAATTGGAGTAAAAATCAATAAAAATAGTCTAAGAGATAGTACATGGGCATAGAGATATATATACATATATATATACATATAAATACATACATACACACACACATACACGTAGATAAGATACATGTCTAAGAGGGACTCGTTTAAAATTAACCATGGATACTGATGGTAAATGGTGGTAGAGAAAAGTTTTTGTTATTATTATTCATATCGCTTTGTTCATGTTCTTCTATTTGGAGAGGAGTGTGGAGATTACTGAGGGTTCAAAAATCCTCATCTGGAGGGTTATAATATACTGGGAGATTTTTTCAGGATCTATATATATAGAAAACATAGACCTGAGGGGGGGGGGGGGGTCACAGGTGAATCCTCATACCTACATATACATATATATATATATATATACATACATACATACACACACACTATATACACATATATATATATATATATATACATACACATACACACACACATACATACATACATACATACACACACACACACACACACACATTTGTCATGATGGACAGAATATTGTTGAAGGTAGATTAGGTGTAGATTTGTTGAGAATAATTATGTAATTAATGATAATAGTGCTCTGAGGTGGGTTTCGTTTATAGTATTGTTTCTGAAATTTCATTGAGTCCAAATGGTGCAAGGGTGTCCAGCTGGTATATCCAGTATACCTCTCTTTTCTGTAGGGTGTTGAATCTATTGAAAGGATTTTCTGGTATGTATTCAATTGGGGTTATGGTTAGGGGATGTTTTTCTTTTTCTATTGTGGATGCACAGTGTCTGGAAAGGCTGTGTTTGAGGTATTGTCTCCGTATGTTATATCTATGTTGATTTACGCGGTTATGTAGGGGCTGGGTCGTACGTCCTACGTACTGAAGGCCACATTTACACTCAATGAGATATATCACATAACATGTTTTGCAGGTCATGTGGTGTTTGATCGTGAACGTGGTCCCATTTTTATTTGAAGAAAACTGTGTGTGGTTATGTGTAATGACCTTACAGCATAGACAGGTTTTTGTTCCGCATTTGAAGCTGCCTTTTCGGGCTAGTTTATCACTTTCTGGGATTTTTTCATGTTGTTTTGGCTTGCTGGGAGCTAGCATGTTTTTTATAGTGGGGGCTCTTCTGTAGATTATTCTTGGTTGTTTTGATAGAAATTTGTCAAGATAGGGGTCCTTTTGTAATATATGCCAATGTTTGGCTAATATTGAACGGATGGTTTTGTTGGATGTGTTGTATTGAGTGATTAGGCTTAGATGCATTTCAGATTTTTGTTCATTCTTATTTGTTTTTTCCAGGCAAGTCTTTTGTGATATTTGTGTGGTTTTCTCATATGCATCTTTTATTAGTTTTTTTGGGTATCCTTTATCACTGAATCTTTTTTGTATTCTTTTGGCCTGTAGTATAAAGTCGTCTCTCTGTGTACAGTTGCGTCAGATTCGTTTATATTGGCTGTAAGCGATATTCTGTAGCCATTTTTTATGGTGGAAGCTTGTAAAATGTATGTAACTGTTTGTGTCCACTGTTTTGAAGTATGTCTTGGTAATGAGCTGGTTGTCTATGTTGGTGATTGTGATGTCTAGAAAGTCTATCTGTTTTTTATTGTAATTGGGGGTAAAGGAAATTCCCCAGTCCGTGGCGTTTAGCTGTGAGCAGAATTTTTTGGCCTGCTCTTCATCCCCATCCCAGATGATGAACAGGTCGTCTATATATCTTTTATAGTATACAATGTTTTTGTTTGGTTTTTCTGTGTTTATGATGTATTTCTTTTCGAATTCGCCCATAAACAGATTAGCGAAAGATGGTGCCACTTTCGTCCCCATCGCGGTCCCCCTGCATTGATGATACGTGGTCTTGTTATAAATGAAGAAATTATTTTCTAATATGAATCTTAGGCTTTCTAGGAGGAAGGTTACCTGCGGTGGTTTTAGTTTTGTGTCATTAGATAGTATTGTGTTTATGCATTTTATTCCTAAGTTGTGTTGTATATTGGAATACAGTGCAGTGACATCCATGGTGAACAAGGCATAAGTATCTTTATATGGGATTTCGCTCAGTTCTCGAATCAGTTGGCAAGAGTCATGTAAATAGCTGGGAAGTGAACGGACATATGGTTGCAAGAATAGATCTAGATAGTGAGACAGGTTGCTGGTGGCTGAATTGGTGTTAGATACAATTGGTCTCCCTGGAGGTTTGTCAGGATTCTTGTGAATTTTTGGGAGGTGGTAGAAGTATGGAATGCATGGTGATTTTGGTGTTAAAAAGTTTTTTTCTTTTTTGTTTATAAGGTGTTGTTCGTGTGCCTTTTTGATTCGGTTGATCAGTTCTTTGTTAAGGGCTGGGAAAGGGTTGTCTTGGACTGTTTGATAGTAGGTTGGGTCTTTTAGGATGTTTTGTGCCTCGTCCTCATAGTCCCTATAGTTTTGTAGGACGATGCCTCCTCCCTTATCCGCTGGGCGGATTATGATATCCTTATTATCTTTCAATTTTTTCAATGTAGTTTTTTCTTGTTTATTTAGATTTTCTGTGTCTATAGGTCTTTTTTTCTTTTTTGCTGTCATCTTTTTTATATCTGTTGATATTAAATCAAAAAAGGTGGGTATGAAGTGTCCCTGACTTTGTAGAGGGAAGAAATTGGACTTTGGATGTACCTCCTGATGTATATACGGTGAGGGTTCGTGGGTGGTTGCAGAGTTTTGCGTTGGGGTATCTTTGTTTTTTATGCTTATAGATTCGAAATGCCTTTTGATCGTGAGGTTTCTTCTGAATTTTTGTATGTCTAGATATAATTCGAAAGAGTCCACCGGGTTATGTGGACAGAAAAAAAAGACCTTTCTGCAATAATATATTCTCGGATGTAGAGAGGATGTGTGATGAGAGGTTGAATATTTTCACAGTGGTTGCTGTGTGTGGTTATGTGTAATGACCTTACAGCATAGACAGGTTTTTGTTCCGCATTTGAAGCTGCCTTTTCGGGCTAGTTTATCACTTTCTGGGATTTTTTCATGTTGTTTTGGCTTGCTGGGAGCTAGCATGTTTTTTATAGTGGGGGCTCTTCTGTAGATTATTCTTGGTTGTTTTGATAGAAATTTGTCAAGGTAGGGGTCCTGTTGTAAGATATGCCAATGTTTGGCTAATATTGAACGGATGGTTTTGTTGGATGTGTTGTATTGAGTGATTAGGCTTAGATGCATTTCAGATTTTTGTTCATTCTTATTTGTTTTTTCCAGGCAAGTCTTTTGTGATATTTGTGTGGTTTTCTCATATGCATCTTTTATTAGTTTTTTTGGGTATCCTTTATCACTGAATCTTTTTTGTATTATTTTGGCCTGTAGTATAAAGTCGTCTCTCTGTGTACAGTTGCGTCGGATTCGTTTATATTGGCTGTAAGCGATATTCTGTAGCCATTTTTTATGGTGGAAGCTTGTAAAATGTATGTAACTGTTTGTGTCCACTGTTTTGAAGTATGTCTTGGTAATGAGCTGGTTGTCTATGTTGGTGATTGTGATGTCTAGAAAGTCTATCTGTTTTTTATTGTAATTGGGGGTAAAGGAAATTCCCCAGTCCGTGGCGTTTAGCTGTGAGCAGAATTTTTTGGCCTGCTCTTCATCCCCATCCCAGATGATGAACAGGTCGTCTATATATCTTTTATAGTATATGATGTTTTTGTTTGGTTTTTCTGTGTTTATGATGTATTTCTTTTCGAATTCGCCCATAAACAGATTAGCGAAAGATGGTGCCACTTTCGTCCCCATCGCGGTCCCCCTGCATTGATGATACGTGGTCTTGTTATAAATGAAGAAATTATTTTCTAATATGAATCTTAGGCTTTCTAGGAGGAAGGTTACCTGCGGTGGTTTTAGTTTTGTGTCATTAGATAGTATTGTGTTTATGCATTTTATTCCTAAGTTGTGTTGTATATTGGAATACAGTGCAGTGACATCCATGGTGAACAAGGCATAAGTATCTTTATATGGGATTTCGCTCAGTTCTCGAATCAGTTGGCAAGAGTCATGTAAATAGCTGGGAAGTGAACGGACATATGGTTGCAAGAATAGATCTAGATAGTGAGACAGGTTGCTGGTGGCTGAATTGGTGTTAGATACAATTGGTCTCCCTGGAGGTTTGTCAGGATTCTTGTGAATTTTTGGGAGGTGGTAGAAGTATGGAATGCATGGTGATTTTGGTGTTAAAAAGTTTTTTTCTTTTTTGTTTATAAGGTGTTGTTCGTGTGCCTTTTTGATTCGGTTGATCAGTTCTTTGTTAAGGGCTGGGAAAGGGTTGTCTTGGACTGTTTCATAGTAGGTTGGGTCTTTTAGGATGTTTTGTGCCTCGTCCTCATAGTCCCTATAGTTTTGTAGGACGATGCCTCCTCCCTTATCCGCTGGGCGGATTATGATATCCTTATTATCTTTCAATTTTTTCAATGCAGTTTTTTCTTGTTTATTTAGATTTTCTGTGTCTATAGGTCTTTTTTTCTTTTTTGCTGTCATCTTTTTTATATCTGTTGATATTAAATCAAAAAAGGTGGGTATGAAGTGTCCCTGACTTTGTAGAGGGAAGAAATTGGACTTTGGATGTACCTCCTGATGTATATACGGTGAGGGTTCGTGGGTGGTTGCAGAGTTTTGCGTTGGGGTATCTTTGTTTTTTATGCTTATAGATTCGAAATGCCTTTTGATCGTGAGGTTTCTTCTGAATTTTTGTATGTCTAGATATAATTCGAAAGAGTCCACCGGGTTATGTGGACATAAAGAAAGACCTTTCTGCAATAATATATTCTCGGATGTAGAGAGGATGTGTGATGAGAGGTTGAATATTTTCACAGTGGTTGCTGTTTTTTTGGGGGGTGTTTCTTTATCTTCTGGCTGGATTGTGTTTGATCCTATTTTGTCTAGAAAGATTTCCCTTTTTTGTTTGCCTCCCCTACATCCTCGTGTTCTAATTTTCTTTTTCCCAGGTTGGGTTTGTAATACTGGGTGATGAGAGATGGCGTATTTTTTGGGGGGGATTTTTTTGGGGATTGGTTGTTGGTCATTGTGTGTGTAGGAGGTGGGATTCTGGCAGAGCCTAAAAAAGGAACCAGTGCGGTAGCTCCTGGGATGGTGTTGTCAATGATGGTATGGCCGCCTGGGTGCGTGATGTTGTGCAGTGATGTCTCATGTACAGTTATATTGCTGATTGAGGTGTCTAGTAGAAAGTTGGTTTCTTCTAGGGTGGAGGAGACGTTAGGTTGTTTTGTATTGCCGTGGCTGGTGTTGATGTTACTTTTTCCATCGGGCAGGTGTAATGGAGTATGGGATGTGTTGGTGAGGTCGAGGTTAGTCCAATTAAAATAAAAAACAGATAGACTTTCTAGACATCACAATCACCAACATAGACAACCAGCTCATTACCAAGACATACTTCAAAACAGTGGACACAAACAGTTACATACATTTTACAAGCTTCCACCATAAAAAATGGCTACAGAATATCCCTTACAGCCAATATAAACGAATCCGACGCAACTGTACACAGAGAGACGACTTTATACTACAGGCCAAAATAATACAAAAAAGATTCAGTGATAAAGGATACCCAAAAAAACTAATAAAAGATGCATATGAGAAAACCACACAAATATCACAAAAGACTTGCCTGTAAAAAACAAATAAGAATGAACAAAAATCTGAAATGCATCTAAGCCTAATCACTCAATACAACACATCCAACAAAACCATCCGTTCAATATTAGCCAAACATTGGCATATCTTACAACAGGACCCCTACCTTGACAAATTTCTATCAAAACAACCAAGAATAATCTACAGAAGAGCCCCCACTATAAAAAACATGCTAGCTCCCAGCAAGCCAAAACAACATGAAAAAATCCCAGAAAGTGATAAACTAGCCCGAAAAGGCAGCTTCAAATGCGGAACAAAAACCTGTCTATGCTGTAAGGTCATTACACATAACCACACACAGCAACCACTGTGAAAATATTCAACCTCTCATCACACATCCTCTCTACATCCGAGAATATATTATTGCAGAAAGGTCTTTCTTTCTGTCCACATAACCCGGTGGACTCTTTCGAATTATATCTAGACATACAAAAATTCAGAAGAAACCTCACGATCAAAAGGCATTTCGAATCTATAAGCATAAAAAACAAAGATACCCCAACGCAAAACTCTGCAACCACCCACGAACCCTCACCGTATATACATCAGGAGGTACATCCAAAGTCCAATTTCTTCCCTCTACAAAGTCAGGGACACTTCATACCCACCTTTTTTGATTTAATATCAACAGATATAAAAAAGATGACAGCAAAAAAGAAAAAAAGACCTATAGACACAGAAAATCTAAATAAACAAGAAAAAACTGCATTGAAAAAATTGAAAGATAATAAGGATATCATAATCCGCCCAGCGGATAAGGGAGGAGGCATCGTCCTACAAAACTATAGGGACTATGAGGACGAGGCACAAAACATCCTAAAAGACCCAACCTACTATCAAACAGTCCAAGACAACCCTTTCCCAGCCCTTAACAAAGAACTGATCAACCGAATCAAAAAGGCACACGAACAACACCTTATAAACAAAAAAGAAAAAAACTTTTTAACACCAAAATCACCATGCATTCCATACTTCTACCACCTCCCAAAAATTCACAAGAATCCTGACAAACCTCCAGGGAGACCAATTGTATCTAACACCAATTCAGCCACCAGCAACCTGTCTCACTATCTAGATCTATTCTTGCAACCATATGTCCGTTCACTTCCCAGCTATTTACATGACTCTTGCCAACTGATTCGAGAACTGAGCGAAATCCCATATAAAGATACTTATGCCTTGTTCACCATGGATGTCACTGCACTGTATTCCAATATACAACACAACTTAGGAATAAAATGCATAAACACAATACTATCTAATGACACAAAACTAAAACCACCGCAGGTAACCTTCCTCCTAGAAAGCCTAAGATTCATATTAGAAAATAATTTCTTCATTTATAACAAGACCACGTATCATCAATGCAGGGGGACCGCGATGGGGACGAAAGTGGCACCATCTTTCGCTAATCTGTTTATGGGCGAATTCGAAAAGAAATACATCATAAACACAGAAAAACCAAACAAAAACATCGTATACTATAAAAGATATATAGACGACCTGTTCATCATCTAGGATGGGGATGAAGAGCAGGCCAAAAAATTCTGCTCACAGCTAAACGCCACGGACTGGGGAATTTCCTTTACCCCCAATTACAATAAAAAACAGATAGACTTTCTAGACATCACAATCACCAACATAGACAACCAGCTCATTACCAAGACATACTTCAAAACAGTGGACACAAACAGTTACATACATTTTACAAGCTTCCACCATAAAAAATGGCTACAGAATATCGCTTACAGCCAATATAAACGAATCTGACGCAACTGTACACAGAGAGACGACTTTATACTACAGGCCAAAAGAATACAAAAAAGATTCAGTGATAAAGGATACCCAAAAAAACTAATAAAAGATGCATATGAGAAAACCACACAAATATCACAAAAGACTTGCCTGGAAAAAACAAATAAGAATGAACAAAAATCTGAAATGCATCTAAGCCTAATCACTCAATACAACACATCCAACAAAACCATCCGTTCAATATTAGCCAAACATTGGCATATCTTACAAAAGGACCCCTACCTTGACAAATTTCTATCAAAACAACCAAGAATAATCTACAGAAGAGCCCCCACTATAAAAAACATGCTAGCTCCCAGCAAGCCAAAACAACATGAAAAAATCCCAGAAAGTGATAAACTAGCCCGAAAAGGCAGCTTCAAATGCGGAACAAAAACCTGTCTATGCTGTAAGGTCATTACACATAACCACACACAGTTTTCTTCAAATAAAAATGGGACCACGTTCACGATCAAACACCACATGACCTGCAAAACATGTTATGTGATATATCTCATTGAGTGTAAATGTGGCCTTCAGTACGTAGGACGTACGACCCAGCCCCTACATAACCGCGTAAATCAACATAGATATAACATACGGAGACAATACCTCAAACACAGCCTTTCCAGACACTGTGCATCCACAATAGAAAAAGAAAAACATCCCCTAACCATAACCCCAATTGAATACATACCAGAAAATCCTTTCAATAGATTCAACACCCTACAGAAAAGAGAGGTATACTGGATATACCAGCTGGACACCCTTGCACCATTTGGACTCAATGAAATTTCAGAAACAATACTATAAACGAAACCCACCTCAGAGCACCCATTATCATTAATTACATAATTATTCTCAACAAATCTACACCTAATCTACCTTCAACAATATTCTGTCCATCATGACAAATGGTGAAATGGTGGTGATAGTGTCGTCCACCTGTGGATCTCCCCGTTATTATGTCCTTTAGTGCCGATACGATATCATCACGTCCATACCCAGCGCTACGCATCCCCTGACTGCTAGTAATCACCTGATTCCTAAAATATAAAAAATAAATATAAAAAAGAGGGGAACAGTCAGAGGAGCCCACAGCTAGACATAGAGTGTGGGACCCCCAGCACCAGCACCTAGAGAAAATGTACGGGCGGACACTGCATTATAAAGCATAACAAAAATCCCTACCAAAATCCAACTGCCGCAACTGCTGCTTCAATCAAGCAACAGTTTTCACAAACCATCACAAAGATCTGCGGCACTGTGACCTATGATGCCCCCCTCCCCTGCCAGCACCTGACCTGCAAAGAAATAATAATAAGATCGATACCTAGAACGCAGCCAGCAGACCACAGGGCACTATCTGCAACATTCCTTAGCGACACTGAAGTCTGACCTAACCCTACTGCCGTACCGTGCTGGCAGCAGTAAAATACACGGAAAAAATTTATAATACAAAAATAGGACAGCCAGAAAATCTTATCTGGTATTCAGTAAAATCCTGCTAATAGATAAACGAGTTGTATAATAACTAGTCATCTCACAACAAGAAGCGCTGCATTCCCAGTGACAGCCAAATAGATAAGGGGTGTGTCGACCTGACATCACGAGTAGCGTCATAGTTACCAGACCCCCGCCCCTCCAAAAACCACTGGCCTGCGCGCCAAAATACTGTTTAAAAACGAGGTTCTGTCATCTCCCAACATATACCTTTTTATTGTCCTGATGAAGAGGGCTGTACGCCCTTGAAACGCGTTGACATTAATAATAAAAAAACAACTTTCCTTTTAAAGAAGCATCTACGTCTCCTGTGTTCAGCGCTGGGAAAAAAAAGGTTCAGAAAATTTCTCTTTTTATCTCCAATATTTTACCTCTCTTGCCACAACTGGGGCAGGGAAAAGGAACCTTGGCAGCAGTACAGGAACCCGCATGCTGGACGGGAGAATACCGGCACAAGCTCTAAAAAGTTGTTGTGGCTCCACACAACATCACACGGTAAGTGCATCTTGTATAAAGTGCATTTAGACTGTAATACAGCCACACACACACGAGGCGCGGCCTCCTGTCTCCTTTTGTCTCTTTTTCTCCTAGTTTAAATGCATCATTTATATAGGTAATATCAGATAGTTCCAGGCAGGACACCCAGATGGTAAATGTATGCCAGTAAATTTCAGCTTGTTGAAGTCATATGATTCCATATACCTTAGATATGTTCTTTAAAATTCTTATAATTCCTGTCATTTTATCCTAGTAAACATTAGTAGGGAAGTTAGGATCACTACCATATTTCAAGAATGTGAAATATCAGAATAATACTAGAGATAATGATTTATTTCAGCTTTTATTACTTTCATCGCAGTGAATCACCAGTTTATATACACTAAGGCCTCTTGCACACGAACGTATGGTTTTTTCAGTATTTTGCGGTTCGCAAAAAACAGATACACAAAAAATACGGATGACGTCCGTGTGCATTCCGTTTTTTGTGGAATGGAACAGCTGGCCCCTGATAGAACAGTACTATCCTTGTCCATTATGCGGACAATAATAGGACATGTTCCATCTTTGAACGGAACAGAAAAACGGAAGTACGGAAACGGAATGCATACGGAGTACATTCCGTTTTTTTTGCGGACCCATTGAAATGAATGGTTCCGTATATGGACCGTATACGGAACGCAAAAAACAGAACGTAAAAGGAAAAAAAAAAAACGTTTGTGTGCAAGAGTCCTAAGTTGACTGTTCCTTTAAAGAGGATCTGTCACTACAAAATGCAGCACAATCTGCAGGCAGCAAAATATAGAGCAGGAGGAACTGAGCAGATGATGTATAGTTTTTGAGAAAAGATTCAGTAAAACTTATAATTTGTACATTTAAGGCTACTTTCACACTTGCGTTGTTCTTTTCCGGCATAGAGTTCCATCACAGGGGCTCTATACCGGAAAAGAACTGATCAGTTTTATCCCCATGCATTCTGAATGGAGAGTAATCCGTTCAGTTTGCATCAGGATGTCTTCAGTTCAGTCGTTTTGACTGATCAGGCAAAAGAGAAAACCGCAGCATGCTACGGTTTTATCTCCGGCTAAAAAAACGGAAGACTTGCCTGAATGCCGGATCCGGCATTTTTTCCCATAGGAATGTATTAGTGCCGGATCCGGCATTCAGAATACCGGAATGCCGGATCCGTCCTTCCTGTATGCGCATGCGCAGACTGAAAAAAAGGTGAAAAAATAAATGCCGGATCCGTTTTTGCCGGATGACACCGGAAAGACGGATCCGGCATTATAATGCATTTTTTCGACTGATCAGGCATTTTTAGGACTGATCAGGATCCTGATCAGTCTTACTAATGCCATCAGTTAGCATACATTTTGCCTGATCCGGCAGGCAGTTCCGGCGACGGAACTGCTTGCCGGATCTCTCTGCCGCAAGTGTGAAAGTAGCCTAAACCTCTGAGATTTCTGATTTTAATGTTCACAGCGGAGGTGTTATCAGTATGGATAGCATTCCCTGTGTATAAGGCTAAAATGCACACGACCGTGCCGTTTTTTGCGGAACGGAACGGGCGGCCCATTGTAGAAATGCCTATTCCTGTCCACAAAACGGACAAGAATAGGACATGCTATATTTTTTTTGCGGGGCCACGGAACGGTGCAACAGATGCGGACAGCACACGGAGTGCTGTCCGCATCTTTCTCTGCGCCATTGAAGTCAATGGGTCTGCATCCAAGCTGCAAAAACGGCGGCTCGGATGCAGACCAAAACAACGGACGTGTGCATGAGGCCTAAAGATGGATGTACACACGCAGACAAGCAGTAGACTGTCAGGAACGAAGCATTCCTTCCCAACAGTTGGCCATTTTAAAGTCGGCCATTTTGAATCCAACTTTTGTTTTTTCAATAGGAAGAGGGTCATGTGACACATCAAACTTATTGGGAATTTCACAAGAAAAACAATGGTGTGCTTGGTTTTAACGTAACTTTATTCTTTCATGAGTTATTTACAAGTTTCTCTTTGTTTACAGCCATTGACATGTCGCCGAGGTTAACACGTGAGGAGCGGATAACACACAGGGCATCATGTTTTGGGGGAGCTTTGCAGGAAGGACTGATGCATTTCACAAAATAGATAGCATTATGAGGAAGGAAAATTATATGGAGTTATTGGAGCTACATCTCAAGAACATAGCCAGGAAGTTAAAATTTGGGTGCAAATTAGAGATCAGTGAACTTGAAATTTGCTTTGTGTCCGATTCTACAAATTTATTAGTCACGTATTGAAGTTGCTCCAATTGCTCTAAAAATTAGTATAAAACACTCTCTATTCTGCTAAAACGTATAAAAAGCAGCCGAATCAAATTTTTCATAACTTTGCTTATCACTAGTCACCATGCCCCCTGCAGCACTGAAAACCCTCTCCGTGATGACACTAAAGCCAGGGCAAGAAGGAAGGGGGTGACTCTGTGGGGGGCACTGTTTAAGACACGCTAGCTGCAGGTGTCTGCTTGCCGTAAGCTGAGGCAAGCTGCTCACCAATGTGGCTACTCTCTCTCAGGCCGATCAATTCCAACATGCCGTGACACATGTGACAAGAAGTAGAGGTTGTGCGAGTGACTCTGTGCCGTGCTGCTGTTGAGGACAGGATAAAGTCCATGGATAAGGAGGTGGAGGAGGCAGATTAGTGCCTGCTGTGGGAGCCAGGGCATGATATGATGGGAGGTAGTCAAAAGGACCTGGCCATGTTGCCGGGGTGCTGCCTCTCCACTGCAGGAAAAAACATTGATCCAGAGGGCAGTAAAAGACATGCACTGTCCATGCCCATAACAGTTGCTCTAGGTGTCCACTGTAGAGTGCAGCTTGATGCACAGAAAGAATCACAAGCAGTATTCTCTGCCATATGAGAGGGCAAGGCTGTACTTCAATAGCACTACAGCGACTGTACCACCAGCAACGTGGCCAGGTGGGGTTCAGCTAATAGACAAGCTAATTGCTGGTGAAGAAAAGGTTTTCAAGGCCAAATGTTCCATTATAGATGTCTCACATTGGAGCCGAGGACAAGGAGGAGTCTCAGCAGGAGAAGAAGAAGATGAGGATGATGACAAAGATACAGTACTGCTTGGGGATGTGTGTTGGCTGCCATAAAGAAGACCAGGAAAAGAAGGCCAGACTTCTTCTGATTGTGAATGCTGGCCAGTTGTAGTTTCCCAAAGGATATGATGATGCCACCTCATGTGCTGCAATAGACCTCTGGTACCTATAATTGTGCTTGAATGGCCACAGTTTTTTTTAATCCTGCAGATATTGCATACCACTGCGTTTTTGTGTGCCCTCCTTGGGGAGAAAAAGCGCCATATGGGAGTTGCTCGAACAGATCTACAGGCAGCCAAGCTGGGCTTAGCTCTGGCATGTTTTGGGCCTAACCCACCTATAGTGTCAGTGGCATCACCAGATCCCAAAGCAGACATGGTTCTGGCTGTTCTTTAGGAGGTACTGTCATGCTCTAGAGTGGGAGGGAAACCCCACACCAAACATAGGAGGGAAATGGAAAAGGAAATAAGGCCTGGGAACTATGGAAGTAAGATGGTCACCTCCTAGTGAAAACCCTAATGAAAGTTATGACTGACAACCAGTATGAACAAACCCTATACCTAAAGTCCTATCTAACCCTTAAGGACCCTGGTAGTAATGACAGGAAAGAGACATACTGTTCCTCCAAAAGGAAGAATGAACGGGAGTCTCCCTAAGGCCTCATACAAAACAACAAAGAAATGCAACACACAGAAAAGCCAAAATACAAAGGGAAAGGTAACACTTAACTTCCAAGAAGCTATGGTAGCACCAGGAACTCAGCCAGGATCCAAACACCAGCTATCCACAGGTCCAACTGAAGCTATAAACCACAAAGCATTGTGGGAGCAACAACTATAAATAGGGAAAGTTAAATGACCACAATAGCAACACCTGGAGGTTACGGGTGTGGCCAGTACCAGAAACAACACAGATGCCTATTGGTCCACAAGGTAAGCATGTCAAATCAAACCACGCGTTGCCAGTCTCAAAGATCTCCTGCCACTCACTGTGTCATGGGAACATCCATATCTCGGTACATCCGTGACAGGTACGTGGCCTCTTTATTGCTGATTCCACTGCCCTTCTCCACTGGTGTTGCCTCATCCTCAGCTACCCAATCCAGTTCCCAGGTCTTGTCCAGCACATAGTCGGCGTCAGAGTCCTCACCCTCGCTTTTAGCAGACTGCAAACAAAAATCGTATGGCAGCACACCATTACACATGCAAACAATAGAGATTAGGGATAAAGTGGTACTATATCTACTATACATAAAAAATCGAAGCTCTTTGCGCACATTTTTGATCAAACGTGTGTCGGGCCCATCTATTAGTGTCAAGGTGGCCTCTGCAGTTGGGTACCTAACACTAACAGAACTGCCTCTCCTGGGCCTAACCTAAGCCTACAATGTTCAGGGCGGTGTAGGAACCAGCTATATTTATACTCTTTTCAGAAGTCCTGGGCAGATGGGTGGGGAGTGCTTAACCTAAAGGAGGGAGCTACCCTCCAAACACACTGCAAGAAGCATTTGTAATGGTGTACTGCCATACGTTTTTTGTTTGATGTCTGCATGCTAGCACTACTATTGGTAGAGCACCAAAGTGCTCGGGTGCTCGAGTAGAACACCTCGGGATGGAAGTCAATGGGAGAACCTGAGCATTAAACCAGGCACTCCCTGCTCTGAAGAGGGGAGGGTGTCTGGTTCATAGGAAAAGGTTAGAAATTGATAGAAACACCACTGAAATGGTTCAGGAACAGCATAGGGAGGCTGTCTGGATGCATCTTGGACTCCCAGGTCGCTGCTGGGAACGATGTTGTCCAAGTAGTACGCCACTTTTACAGACTGACAATAATATGCACCAAACAGAAGATAGAATCAATTTTAGAGGAAAAATTGTTAGGAAACATTCTTTCCTGTATATTTACTTGTATATAAAGTGCAAGAGCTGCCAAATATTACAAGGAAAACGGCACTTCAATACACCCTTTATTACACATAAAGGAGGGCATCATATACACCCTTGAAAAATTATGATTAATGGCCTGCTGGTGACCCTCTAAAACATTAGGATTAAGAGCCTGCTGCTAAGGTGAACATCTAAAAAAAATTGTGGGCGAGGGCCTGCTGCCGAGATGGCCATCTAAAACTTTATGGGCGAGGGCCTGCTGCTGAGCTGACCATGTAAAAAAATTTGGGGGCGAGGGCCTGCTGCCGAGCTGACCATCTAAAAATTTTTCTGGGCGATGGCCTGCTGCCGAGCTGACCATCTAAATCATTATGGATAAGGGCCTGCTGCCGAGCTGACCATCTAAAAAAAATTGTGGGCGAGGGCCTGCTGTTGAGCAGACCCTCTAAAACATTAGGAGCGAGGGCAGCCTAATAAGCATGTTGATATGATGGAGGAGGAGGAGAACGACGAGAAAAGGAAGATTGAACAATATACCCATTTTAGTGGTGGAAGGGGTGCATGGGAATAGAGTGTATTCCATACACCATAAAAGCCACATTTAGAGTAAGTCAGGGGCAATCTAGGCCTTGTTCATTTTTATAAGAATCAACTGGTCAGCATTTTCAATTGACAGGTGGATGCGCTTATCAGTTATTATGCCCCCAGCAGCACTAAATACACGCTCTGACAAAACGCTGGTGGCAGGGCAGACCAGCACCTCCAAGGCGTAGAGCGCCAGTTCATGCCACGTGTCCAGCTTGGACACCCAGTAGTTGTAAGACACACAGGGATCACTGAGGACGCTGACACGGTCTGCTACGTACTCCTTCACCATCTTACAAAATTTTTCACTCCTTGCGACACTAGGCCGCGCATCAGGTTAAGGGTGCTGGCGGAGTGTCATAAAACTGTCCCAGGCCTTGGAGAGTGTTGCCCTGCCTCTGTTGGAACTGCTGTGTGTTCCCCTCCCCTCCTCGGTTGGCCAAGGAACTACATAGCCATGTGTGCCAGAGTCCCAACAGACAAGACTTCACTGTCCTAATCGATACAGTCATTAATGAGGATATGTGGTGTGTCAGATGGTATGGGTGGCAGTATGGCTGGTGAGATTGTTATTACTAGGGGTTAAAATGTACAGAATGCAATAGCTCCTGTTTAAGAAAATGAGGGAGACATCCTGTATTGGGTTCAATATCTCCTGTTTTAAGTGGTGCAGAGGATGCGGGTGTATGTCGTATATATGTGCTAAGTATAACGTGAATTGTTTTTTGTTGTTATTTCCTATAGATATAGGTTTTTGCAGATATCGCCCTACATTTGAGGTAAATAGGCTAACTACTGGTGCTTAGCCTTGGCGGCGGGTGCCATTTGGATCCCACGGGCCTGATAATTTGTGTGTCTTTAGTGGGGCCCCGCTGCGGAGGCTAGAGCGCCCCCCTCTTTTTTTAGTCTAAAGACAGGGGAAGGGGGGGGGTTTTCAGTTTTTTGCTAGTTAGAGTCTGAGGAGTGTGACCATGATTTCTCAAAGTTCCACAGTTAAAGTCCTAGAGCATGACAAGCGGAATATGTTATGTCCTTTAACCGCTTTACGTCCGCCCATAGGATATAAACGTCCTATGGGTGGACGTCTATTTCTGAAAGCACGTTTTAGAACGTCCTTTCAGAAATAGCAGCTGCACGCTAATCGTGCAGCTGCTGATCGGGTTGCCCGCTGTCAGTGACAGCAGGGCAACCCTAAGACAAGGCAGGGACAGTGCCCAGGTGTCCCTGCCTTCTAGATCGCTGCAGACACAGCGCTCACCGAGCGCTGTGTCTGCAGAGAAGGAAGCGCTATGCGCTTCCTGTTCCGGCCCGGCGGTCATGTGACCGCCGTGACCGGAGTGTGCAGGAGCTGTGTGAGGTCTCTCAGAGACCTCGATCAGCCCTGCTCTGAGGCTGTACAGCGCAGGATTGCTGCTGTACAGCCTCTATAGGGGTGCATTTGTCCTGTAACTTGGGCTACTATGTCAGCCCCAGTTACAGGAGAAATCAACTGTGGAAAAAAAAGTGAAGTAAATGTCCCCCAGAGGTCTTGTATGACCTTATGGGGGACGAAAAGTGTAAAATAAAAAAAATAAAAATAAAAGGTTGAAAATAAAAAAATAAAAAAAAGTTTCACATGGAAAAAAAAAGGAATGGAAAAAAAAAAAAAATAGAAAAAATAAAAAAAACTATACATATTAGGTATTGCAGCGTCCCTAAAAACCAACTCTATAAAAATATCACATGACCTAACCCCTCGGATGAACACCGTAAAAAAAAAAAAAAAAAACTGTGTCAAAACAAGCAATTTTTGTCACCTTGCATCACAAAAAGTGCAACACCAAGTGATCAAAAATGTGTATGTCCCACAAAATAGTACCAATAAAACCGTCACCTCATCCCGCAAAAAATTAGCCCCTACATAAGAAAATCTCTCAAAAAATAAAAAAACTATAGCTCTTAGAACATGGAGACACTAAAACATCATTTTTTGGGTTTCAAAAATGCTATTATTGTGTTAAAGTGAAACAAATAAAAAAAAGTATACATATTAGGTATTTCCGCGTCCGTAAAAACCAGCTCTATAAAAATATCACATGACCTAACCCCTCGGGTGAACACCGTAAAAAAAAAAAAAAAAAAAACTGTGTCAAAACAAGCAATTTTTGTCACCTTGCATCACAAAAGGTGCAGCACCAAGTGATCAAAAACGCGTATGTCCCACAAAATAGTACCAATAAAACCGTCACCTCATCCCTCAAAAAATGAGCCCCTACATAAGAAAATCTCTCAAAAAATAAAAAAACTATAGCTCTCAGAACATGGACACATTAAAACATAATTTTTTTGTTTCAAAAATGCTATTATTGTGTAAAACTTTAATAAATGAGAAAAAGTATACATATTAGGTATCGCCACGTCTGTAACGATCTGCTCTATAAAAATGTCACTTGACTGAACCCCTCAGGTGAACGCTGTAAAAATAAATAAATAGAAACTGTGCTAAAACAACCAATTTTTTGGTCACCTTGCCCCATAAAGTGTTATAATGAATGATCAAAAAATCATATGTACCCAAAAATAGTACTAATAAAACTGGCACCTTATCCTCTAGTTTCCAAAATGGGGTCACTTCTTGGGAGTTTCTACTGTAAGGGTGCATCAGGGAGCTTCAAATGGGACATGGCATCTAAAAACCATGTGGAGTTCCTTTTCTTCTGCGCCCTGCCGTGTGCCCATACAGCAGTTTATGACCACATGTGGGGTGTTTCTGTAAACCGCAGAATCTGGGTAATAAATATTGAGTTTTGTTTGGCTGTTAACCATCGATGTGTTAAAGAAAAAAATTTATTAAAATGGAAAATCTGCCAAAAAAGTGAAATTGAAAAATTTGATCTCCATTTTCCTTTAATTCTTGTGGAACGCCTAAAGGGTTAACAAAGTTTGTAAAATTGGTTTTGAATACCTTGAGGGGTGTAGTTTCTACAATGGGGTCATTTATGGGGGTATCCACTATGTAGGCCCCACAAAGTGACTTCAGACCTGAACTGGTCCTTATAAAGTGGGTTTTGGCAATTTTCTTATAAATTTGAAGAATTGCTTCTAAACTTCTAAGCCTTCTAACGTCCTAAAAAAATAAAATGACATTTCCAAAATGATGCCAACATAAAGTAGACATATGGGGAATGTTAAATAATAAATATTTTATGAGGTATCACTTTCTGTTTTAAAAGCAGAGAAATTGAAATTTAGAAAATTGCGAATTTTTCAAATTTTGGAGTAAATTTGGGATTTTTTCATAAATAAAGGTGAAATATTTTGACTCAAATTTATGATTATCATGAAGTACAATGTGTCACGAGAAAACAATCTCTGAATGACTTGGATAAATAAAGGCGTTCCAAAGTTATTACCACATAAAGTGAGATATGTCAGTTTTGCAAAATTTGGCCTGGTCTGAAAGGGGGCAAATGGCCCAGATGGCAAGTGGTTAATAATAGACTCCCGAGGTTACATCTGATTCACTGACCTGATGACTAAATTATTATTATGGCAGGGATAGTCCACTTCCTTAGCTGGAATACCAGAGGGGTGAAGGAGTGTAATAAATGGAGGGCTATTCTAGATAGTGTCAAACAGCACTGCCCTGTGATATGCTGCATCCAGGAAACGCATTTACTGGAGGGCCAAACAAAATTGCTCAGTCCGCATTGGGCTAGACACTGTTATCATGCTACATACTCTACATATGCGAGGGGAGTGAGTATTTTAGTACACAGATCCATAGCATTTACATGCATCTCGCATAGGATAGACAAGGAAGGTAGATACATATGCCTATACTGCACGCTGTACAATGTCTCATGTGTAATAATAGGGGTTTACATCCCTCCGCCTTACTCTCCGCAAGTGCTTAAGGCTATTCTAAGCTACTTGACGGAAGTATCGGATGTCCCGGTCATAGTTATGGGAGACTTTAACAATATTGTTAATCCTGCACTAGATAGGATGGGAGGGGGATCACACTCTCCTGGATGTGACCTCTCGCCATTTGGAAAGCTTCTGCAGGAATCCCTCTTGTTGGATTTCTGGCGATTGAAAAATCCACTGTTGAAACAGTATTCGTGTGTCTCCTCTACCTATGATTCTTTATCAAGGATTGACCTCATATTGGGAAACGCTGGTATGGGGCACTTTATCCGGGATATTAAATACCTACCTCGTAAACTATTGGACCACTCTCCAGTTCTGGCGGTTGCTGACTTTCAGCCCAGCAGGATAAGGAGAAACATGGTCTGGAAGTTTAACCCGTATTGGTTGTATGTGTTACCAGATCTGGGAGGAATAGGGGACAAACTAAAGGAATATTTTGACATTAATCTCCCATCGGCATCTAAACTAGTGGTATGGGACGCCATGAAGGCCTATTTAAGGGGGCTACTAATAGTGGATATCAATGCTAAGAAGACCGAAACTAAACTGACAGTACAAAGACTGACTACCGCGGTGGAGCTCTTGGAGGCAGCGCATGTCGCTGCTCCAACAGCGGACACTGACGTGCGGTGGAAAGAGGCGCAGGAAAAGTTGAATAAAAAACTGTTACAGAACGCAAAGAATAGGAGATTCTTTCAAAAACAGTCCTATTATGAGGAGGGTGAAAAAGCGGGGAGACTGCTGGCCTTAATCTCCAAAGCCCAACAGCAGACATCATATATAGCGGAGCTTAGGGATTCAGAGGGAGTACTAAGGGATGACCCTGACATGATAGTTCATATTGTGCAGTCCTTCTATTCCTCGTTGTACAAGTCTAGGATAACAGCCTCAGATGAGGAAATTTGGGAATTTTTACAACAGCTGCCGCTGCATACCCTTTCGGGAGAACACAGGGATATGTTAGATGCCCCAATAACCCTTAAGGAGTTGGAGGAGGCCTTAGGATCCATGTCTAATGATAAGACGCCAGGAAGGGATGGTCTACCACCTGAACTGTATAAAAGGTATTCGGCCGTACTTTTGCCGCAGTTGCTGGAGGTTTGTAAGGAGGCGAAGGAAGCGGGGCGCCTACCTGCCTCGATGAATGAGGCTGTAATAGTGCTTATCCCGAAACCCGGTAAAGATGACAAAGAAGCAGATTCCTACAGACCTATCTCGCTCCTGCAGACTGATGTGAAACTGCTGGCAAAAGTGATGGCTAACAGATTAAATCAGGTTATTACGATGCTTATTCACACAAACCAGGCGGGCTTTATGCCAAATGCCTCCACTGCTGTCAATGTCAGAAGACTTTTTATGAATATTCAGGCGAGCCAGGTCCACACCTCGTGTGCGGCGGTCGCATCTCTTGATGCAGCCAAGGCATTCGACAGTGTGGAATGGCGATATTTATGGCTAGTGCTGGAGAGGATGGGCTTTGGACGTCACTACATAGAGTGGGTACAGCTCTTGTATGCATCCCCGAAGGCTGTGTTGCGAGTTAACGGTGCTTTGTCGGATCCCTTTGAGTTGCATAGGGGGACAAGACAAGGGTGTCCCCTGTCGCCGCTTTTGTTTGCGGTGGCGGTGGAGCCTTTGGCGGAGGCTTTGAGACAGACAGTCTCGTGCGGGGTTTTCAGTATGGGGAGCTGACTGAAAAAGTCGCTCTCTATGCTGATGACCTACTGCTGTTCATGGAGGACGGGGGAAATTCTCTTAAAGGAGCCATGCAGGTTATTAATGACTATGGTGCACTGTCTGCTCTCCGTATCAATTGGACGAAGTCTGTAGTAATGCCATTAACTAACGGAGATGTTCCGACCCCGGAGGACGCCATGGGACTGACGATAGTATCCTCCTTTAAGTATTTAGGCGTCCAAATAACCCCTGATACTAGAGATTACGAAAACCTGAACCTTACGCCTTTGCTAAATAGATTTAAAGATAAGGTGAACACGTGGATCAAGCTGCCACTTTCCATGGAGGGGGGGAGAGGTAGGGTCACCTCTGTTCTTAATATGCTTTTGAAAATCAAATAAAAATATCTGATTTAAAAAAAAAAAAATTACACTGAATGAATGTCACTGATATTTAGGATGCGCACACGTTAAACAGGAGGTATAGCGCAAGTAATGTCGCTGTCACCACCGCCTAATAAAAAATTACACTGAATGAATGTCACTGATATTTAGGATGCACAAACGTTATACAGGAGGTATAGTGCAAGTAATGTCGCTGTCACCACCGGCTAATAAAAAATTACACTGAATTAATGTCACTGCTATTTAGGATGGGCAAACGTTATACAGGAGATGTAGTGCAGGTAATGTCGCTGCCACCAGCAGCAAAAAAATTTGACAGAATGTCACTGATATTTCGGATATGCAAATGTTATACAGGAAATGTAGCGCAGGTAATTTAACTGTCCGCAGCAGACACCATCTACAGAAAAAGTACACTGGATGTCACAGATATTTTAAGGCTACACACACGTTACACAGGAGTTGTAGCGCAGAAAATTACACTGAACGTCACTGATATTTCGGATGCGCTAACGTTATACTGGAGATGTAGCGCAGATAATGTTGTTGCTTCTGCTCCTAGAAGCTCTGTTCTCCCACCTCTGGACGTGCCCCTCTGCACTTGATTGACAGGGCCAGGCAGCCTTGGTCTTCTCCTAATGGCCCTGTCTTCCATGTATCTCGCGCCTGCGCCGTCCCGTCACTATTCGGCGCAGGCAAAGCTAGTTTAATAGGGTTAATTCTAATGACAGAAACCCTTTAAAAGGACTTTTGGGTCTCTAACAAGTTTTAGCAATTTAGCGCAGGTTGCGCAAAAAATTTATGGCTACGGCATTACAGTGAATGGCAGTACTTACCCTCCCCAACAAACGTGCGGGGAGGAGACTCGAGCACACGCGGTATTCGGCTGAACACCGCGATGTGCCGAGCATTTAGATGCTTGAGTAAAATTAATCTTCGGCCGAGCATATGGATATGCTAGTCAAATTTTTTGCAGTGTCTGCATGCTAGCTTTATGGATGTGCACTTGTGACTTATGGATGTGCTAGTCAAATTTTTTGCTTTTATCAGACTGTGAGATATCATGGTGGGCACTGCCACAGGGCATGGAGGGGTTTTCTTAGGAAAAAGGAAGGCGCCTGACTAGGAAGGGGTAGTGAAGACTGGGGGGACTACACTAAAAGTATTTTCCAGGAGTGGATCTAAAACAGAGATGACACGTGAACGGAATATTTGCATGTCTTCTGTGTTTTGTACCCACTCCTGCTTTTGGCTACCAAATCACAAGCCAATTCATTTTTTTTTTTTAACGGAGAGAAAAAACTACGTTTATTTAACAAACAGGACATTAATTTAACACACATCAATTACAACACAGAAGGGGCAAAACCACAAGATTTAAAAGAGAAACTGGAAAAAAAAAGTGCTTCATCAACAAGAATGGATTGATGACCAGTGTCGGGGTGACCACGATGGTAATGCATATTGATCATGAAATGTATGGGGTTATGGCTGATAACTGGAGGACAGTCCAGCAAACTCCAGCTCATTCCTACAGTGCAGGCTACACAATCGCAGCTGGAAGGTAACTGGTCAGTACAGGCAACACCCAAAAATCTTCATAAATAAGCCTTAGTATGTGCAGGTCTCACAGCTGCTGTAACAGAACGGTAAGAAGGGGTATAACATGTAGTAAGCACTGCAGGAATCATGTCTAAGACATGTAAGACGTCCAGGGGGTCCCAAACATTGTGGACAAGGTCCGCGGTGAGAGTCGTCCATGTGTTCAATACTGGATGTTATTGATGGTCAATGCCGTGCTGAATCCCAGATTAGGTAGTCCTTACTGAGGAACTTCACTTTTCCTTCACAATGCGCTGATGCCACAGATGCCATCACCTTGACGAGCTGGGTTGCTGATAAGTAGATTATGAAGAACTACGAGTAAAGACTTTGGAATAAATTGTCCACTTCCTCCAAAGTGACCTCGTCCTTTGATTTATGAAAATCATTCCATAAAGTCTTGAAGTCCTCTGCGTGGATGGCATAAGAAATGTCCATGCGAGGTTCGACAGGCACAGAGCATGGGTATATGTAAAATGACACCCTAAAACACATTCCCCACCTTCTCCTGAGTACGGAGATACCAGATGTGTGACACTTTTTTGCAGCCTAGGTGGGCAAAGGGGCCCATATTCCAAAGAGCACCTTTCGGATTTCACTCGTCATTTTTTACAGAATTTGATTTCAAACTCCTTACCACACATTTGGGCCCCTAGAATGCCAGGGCAGTATAACTACCCCACAAGTGACCCCATTTTGGAAAGAAGACACCCCAAGGTATTTCGTGAGGGGCATGGCGAGTTCCTAGAATTTTTATTTTTTGTCACAAGTTAGTGGAAAATGATGATTTTTTTTTTTATTTTTTTATACAAAGTCTCATATTCCACTAACTTGTGACAAAAAATAAAAACTTCCATGAGCTCACTATGCCCATCAGCGAATACCTTGGGGTCTCCATTTCAGAAAGTAGACACCCTAAGGTATTCGCTGATGGGCATAGTGAGTTCATAGAACTTTTTATTTTTTGTCACAAGTTAGCGGAAAATGATGATTCTTTTTTTCTTTTTTTCTTACAAAGTCTCATATTCCACTAACTTGTGACAAAAAATAAAAACTTCCATGAACTCACTATGCCCATCACAAAATACCTTGGGGTGTCTTCTTTCCAAAATGGGGTCACTTGTGGGGTAGTTATACTGCCCTGGCATTCTAGGGGCCCAAATGTGTGGTAAGGAGTTTGAAATTAAATTCTGTAAAAAATGACCTGTGAAATCCGAAAGGTGCTCTTTGGAATATGGGCCCCTTTGCCCACCTAGGCTGCAAAAAAGTGTCACACATCTGGTATCTCTGTATTCAGGAGAAGTTGAGGAAGGTGTTTTGGGGTGTCTTTTTACATATACCCATGCTGGGTGAGAGAAATATCTTGGTCAAATGCCAACTTTGTATAAAAAAATGGGAAAAGTTGTCTTTTGCCAAGATATTTCTCTCACCCAGCATGGGTATATGTAAAATGACACCCCAAAACACATTCTTCACCTTCTCCTGAGTACGGAGATACCAGATGTGTGACACTTTTTTGCAGCCTAGGTGGGCAAAGGGGCCCATATTCCAAAGAGCACCTTTCGGATTTCACAGGTCATTTTTTACAGAATTTGATTTCAAACTCCTTACCACACATTTGGGCCCCTAGAATGCCAGGGCAGTATAACTACCCCACAAGTGACCCCATTTTGGAAAGAAGAGACCCCAAGGTATTCGGTGATGGGCATAGTGAGTTCATGGAAGTTTTTATTTTTTGTCACAAGTTAGTGGAATATGAGACTTTGTATGAAAAAAAAAAAAATCATCATTTTCCACTAACTTGTGACAAAAAATAAAAAATTCTAGGAACTCGCCATGCCCCTCACTGAATACCTTGGGGTGTCTTCTTTCCAAAATGGGGTCACTTGTGGGGTAGTTATACCGCCCTGGCATTTTCCAGGGGCCCTAATGTGTGGTAAGTAGGTTAATGACCTGTGAAATCCGAAAGGTGCTCTTTGGAATGTGGGCCCCTTTGCCCACCTAGGCTGCAAAAAAGTGTCACACATCTGGTATCTCCGTACTCAGGAGAAGGTGGGGAATGTGTTTTGGGGTGTCATTTTACATATACCCATGCTGGGTGAGAGAAATATCTTGGCAAAAGACAACTTTTCCCATTTTTTTATACAAAGTTGGCATTTGACCAAGATATTTATCTCACCCAGCATGGGTATATGTAAAAAGACACCCCAAAACACATTCCTCAACTTCTCCTGAATACAGAGATACCAGATGTATGACACTTTTTTGCAGCCTAGGTGGGCAAAGGTGCCCAAATTCCTTTTAGGAGGGCATTTTTAGACATTTGGATACCAGACTTCTTCTCACGCTTTGGGGCCCCTAAAATGCCAGGGCAGTATAAATACCCCACATGTGACCCCATTTTGGAAAGAAGACACCCCAAGGTATTCAATGAGGGGCATGGCGAGTTCATAGAAAAAAAAAAAATTTGGCACAAGTTAGCGGAAATTGATTTTTTTGATTTTGTTCTCACAAAGTCTCCCTTTCCGCTAACTTGGAACAAAAATTTCAATCTTTCATGGACTCAATATGCCCCTCAGCGAATACCTTGGGGTGTCTTCTTTCCAAAATGGTGTTATTTGTGGGGTGTTTGTACTGCCCTGGCATTTGAGGGTCTCCACAATCATTACATGTATGCCCAGCATTAGGAGTTTCTGCTATTCTCCTTATATTGAGCATACGGGTAATGAGATTTTTTTTTTTCCGTTCAGCCTCTGGGCTGAAAGAAAAAAATGAACGGCACAGATTTCTTCATTCGCATCGATCAATGTGGATGAAAAAATCTCTGCCAAAAAAAAAAAAGGAGGGGAAAGGCGTCTGCCAGGACATAGGAGCTCCGCCCAACATCCATACCCACTTAGCTCGTATGCCCTGGCAAACCCGATTTCTCCATTCACATCAATCGATGTGGATGAATAAATCATTGCCGGGATTTTTTTTTTTATATATACAAAGTGTTTGCCAAAGTATATGAACACCGCCACCTCCTCAGCTCATATGCCTCGGCAAACGTATCTTTTACTGCAGAGGAGAAATCTCGTCTTGCAGCACCGCATACACCGACTTGCGTGTAATCTGACAGCAGCGCAATGCTTCTGTCAGAATGCACATCAGTGCTGCAGCTAGTCGATCGGTTGGTCCACCTGAAAGGTAAAAAAAACCAGGCCGCAAAGCAATAACTTTATTAACTTTAGAACAGAACATATTAACTTTTTTTAAACTTTTTTAACTTTTTTACTTACCGGTAATTTTTTTTTTTGTTTAGTTTTTTTTACCTTTATAGAACAAACCTTTCCTTCCCCATGGGACAATGTGCAAAGCGCAAATCGCCCAAAGATGTGGCGAAGTACGTTATGCACTTTATCCCAGGTGAAAGGAGAGGTTTGCAGCAGCTGCGAGTAAAAGGGCCCTAATAGCCCTGTGTGCCTGTCCTGTGAGATGCAATCCCTATGCTAGGTGTACCTGTGTGTGGTACTTCCGGAAACACTCACCAAAGCATAGGGCAGGGTGGTCAGGACAGTCAGGACAGAAATAGCGGGTGTCACGCCTTATTCCACTCCTGCTACAGACACGACATCTTTTTCGGGGTGACGGTTGGGTTGAGGTACCAGGAACGACACTGGGGAAATGTCGCTCGTGTAGACGGCTAACTACACTGGTGGATGGGGCCACGGAACCTCCTGGGTAAAGGAGGTTCTCGATGATCTCTTCCTGGAATTTGAGGAAGGATCGTGTTCTCCCAGCCTTACTGTAGAGAACAAAACTATTATACAGCGCCAATTGAATTAAATATACAGACACCTTCTTATACCAGCGTCTGGTTCTGCGGGAAACTAAATACGGAGACAACATCTGGTCATTGAAGTCCACCCCTCCCATGAGCGCATTATAGTCGTGGACACAGAGGGGCTTTTCAATGACACGGGTTGCCCTTTGAATTTGGATTGTCGTGTCTGCGTGAATGGAGGAGAGCATGTAAACGTCACGCTTGTCTCTCCATTTCACCGCGAGCAGTTCTTCGTTACACAAGGCAGCCCTCTGCCCCCTTGCAAGACGGGTGGTTACAAGCCGTTGGGGGAAGCCCACGCGACTAGTTCGCGCGGTGCCACAGGCGCAAATCCGTTCTAGAAACAAATGCCTAAAGAGGGCCACACTTGTGTAAAAATTGTCCACATAAAGATGGTACCCCTTGCCGAATAAGGGTGACACCAAGTCCCAGACTGTCTTCCCACTGCTCCCCAGGTAGTCAGGGCAACCGACCGGCTCCAGGGTCTGATCTTTTCCCTCATAGATCCAAAATTTGTGGGTATAGCCTGTGGCCCTTTCACAGAGCTTATACAATTTGACCCCATACCGGGCACGCTTGCTTGGGATGTACTGTTTGAAGCCAAGGCGCCCGGTAAAATGTATTAGGGACTCGTCTACGCAGATGTTTTGCTCGGGGGTATACAAATCTGCAAATTTCTGGTTGAAATGGTCTATGAGGGGCCGAATTTTGTGGAGCCGGTCAAAAGCTGGGTGGCCTCTGGGACGGGAGGTGGTGTTGTCGCTAAAATGCAGGAAACGGAGGATGGCCTCAAATCGTGCCCTGGACATAGCAGCAGAGAACATGGGCATGTGATGAATCGGGTGCGTGGACCAATATGACCGCAATTCATGCTTTTTTGTCAGGCCCATGTTGAGGAGAAGGCCCAAAAAAATTTTAAGTTCGGAAACTTGGACTGGTTTCCACCGGAAAGGCTGGGCATAAAAGCTTCCCGGGTTGGCGGATATAAATTGTGTGGCATACCGGTTTGTCTCTGCCACGACTAAGTCCAAGAGCTCCGCAGTCAAGAACAGCTCAAAAAATCCCAGGGCCGAACCGATTTGAGCTGTCTCAACCCGAACTCCAGACTGGGCGGTGAAAGGGGGAACTACAGGTGCGGCTGAAGTTGGTGACTGCCAATTAGGGTTTGCCAGCACCTCAGGGATTCTAAGGGCTCTACGGGCCTGTCTGTGCGGTGGCTGCGACGGGGTAACTAGTGCACGTGCCACCGTACCAGCTTCAACTGCCCTTCTGGTGCTCGCCACGTCACCATGTTGTACGGCAGTGCTGGTACTAGGTCCAGGGAGGGCTGCGCTGCTGGTGTATGCCTCACCACGTGATCCGGCAGCGACAGCCCCACTCTGCTGCTCTTGAAGCGGATCCTGCATAACCTGTGGTCTAGCGACACGGGGCCGGGTACGCCTGGTGCTGCCAGGGACCTCAACCTCCTCGTCCGAACTTTGGGTCAGAGAGCCACTGCTTTCTACAGGTTCATATTCTGACCCGGTAGATTCGTCAGATGAGGGTTCCCACTCCTCATCCGACTGGGTCAGAATCCTGTAGGCCTCTTCAGAAGAATACCCTCTGTTTGACATTTGGACTACTAAATTTAGGGGTATTCCCTGAGACTACCCAAGAAAAAAAGCAAGCCTGTCTTACAAAGGGGAGGCTAGCGAAGTACCGGAGGCCGCTGCGGTTGATAAAAAATATCAAAACTGATTTTTTTTATCGCCGCAGTGCGTGTAAAATGAATGTGCAGTGATCAAAAAAAATATATTTTTTGTCACTGCGGTGGGGCGGGCGTGGGTGAACGCACGTGTGGGCGACCGATCAGGCCTGATCGGGCAAACACTGCGTTTTGGGTGGAGGGCGAACTAAAGTGACACTAATACTATTATAGATCTGACCGTGATCAGTTTTGATCACTTACAGATACTATAAAAGTACAAATGCTGATTAGCGATACGCTATTCAGCGAATAAAAGTGACTGCGGTGCGGTGGGGTGGGCGCTAACTGACGCTAACTACCTAACCAAGGGGCCTAAACTATCCCTAAAACCTAACAGCCAATACCAGTGAAAAAAAATAAGTGACAGTTTACACTGATCACTTTTTTTCCTTTCACTAGTGATTGACAGGGGCGATCAAAGGGGTGATCAAAGGGTTAATTGTGGTGCAGGGGGGTGATCTGGGGCTAAGGTGTAGTGTTTGGTGCTACTCACAGTTCAGTCTGCTCCTCTGCTGGATCCAACCGACGAAAAGGACCAGCACAGGAGCAGACAAGCCATATAACAGATCATATTTACTAATATGATCTGTTATATGACTTTTGATTGGATTTTTTGAAAATCGCCAGCCTGCCAGCCAATGATCGTTGCTGGCAGGCTGGTGACGAACTTGTTCTTTGAATTTTGCCGGCCCGCGATGCGCATGCGCGGGCCGGCTTTGAGCGAAATCTCGCGTCTCGCGAGATGACGCGTATATGCGTGATTGTGCGCAGCGCTGCCACCTCCGGAACGCGAATCTGCGTACAGCGGTCCGGAGGTGGTTAAGGACTATTGTGTGTGGCAGCAATATCTATTTTTAGCGCATCCTGCGCTAAATAGTGTGCAATTGTTAGGCCTTTGCAGACAGCGACATTATCTGCGCTACATCTCCTGTGTAACGTGTGCACATCCAAAAAATATCAGTGACATCCAGTGTACTTTTTCCATAGACGTCTTCCACTGAGGACAGTGACATTACCTGGGGTACATCTCCTGTGTAACGTTTCCACATCCCAAATAACTGTGACATTCCCTGTAATTTTTTATTAGCCGCTGCTGACATCAGCGATATTATCTGCGGTATTTCTCCTGTGTAACATTTCCACATCCCGAATATCTGTGACATTTCCTGTAATTTTATATTAGCCGCTGCTGACATCAGCGACATTATCTGCAGTATTTCTGCTGTGTAACTTTTCCACATCCAAAATATCTGTGACATTCCCTGTAATTTTATATTAGCCGCTGCTGAGATCAGCAATGTTATCTGCAGTATTTCTCTTGTGTAACGTTTCCACATCCCAAATACCTGTGACATTCCCTGTAGTTTTTTCTTAGCCGCTGTGGACAGCATTGACATTATCTGCGGTATATCTCCTGTGTGATGTTTCCACATCCCAAATATCTGTGACATTCTCTGTAATTTTTTATTAGCCGCTGGTGACATCAGCAAAATTATCTGCGGTATTTCTCCTGTGTAACGTTTCCACATCCCAAATACCTATCACATTCCCTGTAATTTTAATTTAGCCGCTGCTGACATCAGCGACATTATCTGCAGTATTTCTCCTGTGTAACATTTCCACATACCAAATACCTGTGACATTCCCTGTAATTTTATATTAGCCGCTGGTGACATCAGCGACATTATCTGCGGTATATCTCCTGTGTGACGTTTCCACATCCCAAATACCTTTTTTAATTTTTTGGCGCATACACTTACAAATCCTACACTACTGTACGTGTGACATAATTTCAGGCATATATAACATTTAATATGAAGAAGGTGAGCAGTAAGGGACAAGGAAGTGGCCGCGATGCTGATGGTGCACGCAGAGGCCGTGGAACTGGGCGCCGTGAAACTCTGCCTGCTGCCAGAGCACAAGAAAAACAATCATCCACGATACCTAGCTTCATGTCCCAGTTTGCAGGGTGGCGCAGGACAATGCTCTCGAAGTCAGACTAGTGCGACCAGGTGGTCGGTTGGATTGCAGCAGATAATGCTTCCAGTCAGTTAAGCACCACCCTGTCTTCCACCAAGTCCAGTCTCAGTAGCCAATAGTCTGGTCAACACAATCCTCACCCTTATCCTCTTTCCTTCAACCATGGAGAGTCTTGCCAAACAAGTGATCCCACACTCGGATATTCCGAGGAGCTCTTTTCAGCACCATTCCTTCATTTGGGGCTCTCGAAAAGCTCGGTTGAAGAGGGACATGTCTTGTGCCCTTATTCCCAAACTCTTGAGCATCCACAGTCACAAGAAGATGACGGTGTGGAACGGCAATTAGTGTTTCACGAGGTGGATTATGATGATGAGACACAGTTGCCAATAAGTCAACGGCAATTAGTGTCTCAAGAGGTTGATAATGAGGATGAGACACAGTTGTCAATAACTGAGTTTGTTGTTAGGTCAACAAGTCAGGAGGATGAGAAGAGTGAGGAAGTGGAAGAGGAGGTGGTGGAAGATGAAGTCAGTGACCAAACCTGGGAAGGTGGCAAGCCGAGCGAGGGCAGCAGTACAGAGGGAGAGGGATCTGCAGCACCACAACAGGCTTGAAGAGGCAGTGGGGTGGCAAAAGGGAGAAGGCGGGCCCCACCAAACAGGCCCGCAACTGTTCCCTGGAGCACCCCCTTGCGGAAATTTCCCTTGGGGTAGGTGTTCTGCAGTCTGGCGCTTTTTTGAGGAAAGTGCGGCCGACAAAAGAAATGTAATTTTCAACCTGTGTCATACAAAAATGAGCAGGGATGTGAGCAATAGCAACCTCACCACCACCAGCATGATCCGCCACATGGCATCAAAGCACCGTAATAGGTGGGTCAAAATGCCTGGGTCCACAATCTGTGTCTGCAGGTCACACCACTGCATCCTCTTCCCCTATGTTACGTGCTGGCCAATCCCCTGTCGAAGGCGCAGGCCCGAATGCCTCCCGCCCTGCACCTGGACCTTCGCAAGCATCATCAGCGACCATATCCACTTCCATGTCCCAGCGCAGCGTACAAATGTCCTTACGCCAGGCATTTATATGCAAGCGCAAATACCCAGCCACCCACCCACAGGCCATAGCACTAAATTCACAACTTTTCAAATTACTGGCCCTGGAAATGTTGCCATTTAGGCTTGTGGACACTGAGGCCTTCCGCAGCCTGATATCAGCAGCCGTCCCTCATTACGCAGTCCCCAGCCAGCACTATTTTTCACGGTGTGCCATGCCCGCCTTACACCAGCATGTGTCCCGTAATATCACCCGTGCCCTGACCAACACAGTTACTGGGAAGGTCCACTTAACCACTGACACATGGACAAGTGCTTTCAGGCAGGGACGCTACATTTCCCTGACGGCACACTAGGGGAACGTTGTGGAGGCCGGGAGCGAGTCGTTCCCTGGGATGGCACAGGTGCTACCGACGCCAAGGATTGGGGGCCCTACTTCCATCAGGGTTTCCGCCACCACCTACGTTAGTGGCTGCAACCTCCACTTCTTCTCCTCAGAATTGTTCTCTTGCAGCACCAGTCAGCCATCAGTCGGTAGCTGGAAGCAGTGTAGCACTGCAGTGGGGAAGCGTCAACAGGCCGTGCTTAAGCTGATCTGCTTGGGTGACAAACAGCACACCGCCGCAAAGCTGTGGCAGGGGATAAAAGACCAGACTGAGCTGTGGCTCTCGCTTCTTAACCTAGAACCAGGCATGGTTGTGTCTGATAATGGCCGTAACTTGGTGGCAGCTTTAGAGCTTGGCAAGCTCACACACATCCCATGCCTAGCCCACATCTTCAACTTAGTGGTTCAGAAGTTTCTCAAAACCTACCCCAATTTGCCTGAGCTACTAGTGAAGGTTCGCTGCGTGTGTGCCCATTCACGCAAAGTCATCGACAGCTTCCGCTGGTCTGTCAACGCTTACAATTTCCAGATCACTGACTGTTGTGCGACGTGAGCATGTGCTGGAACTCGACGTTCCACATGTTGGCCAGGCTTTGTGAGCAGCAGAGGGCAGTAGTGGAATACCAGCTGCAACATGGTCGTCGCCTTTACAGTCAGCTTCCGCTCTTCACAAGCGTTGAGTGGGCATGGATGTCTGACCTCTGTGAGGTTTTAAGAAATGTTGAGGAATCAACACAGATGGTGAGCGGCAATAACGCTATTATCAGCATTACCATCCCACTTCTGTGTCTACTCAAACGCTCGCTGCTCACAATTAAGGCTGACGCTTTGCATGTGGAAGAGGTGGAGGAGGTGGAAATGGGGGAATACATTACATAGGGTGATAGCCAGACCACCCTCAGTTCGTCTTCTCAGCGCAAATTGGATGATGATGAGAAGGAGGAGAAGCAGGAGACGGTTGCCTCTGCTACAGAGGGTAGTACCCATGGAAGTTTAATTCCATCTGTTCAGCGTGGATGGGCAGAAGAGGAGGAAGAGGAGATTAAGAGTCATCCTGCTGATGAGGACAGCAAAGTCTTTCCTGTTGGGACTCTGGCACACATGACTGACTTTATGTTAGGCTGCCTTTCCCGTGACCCACGCGTTTTACGCATTTTGGCCAACACCGATTACTGGTTGTCCACCCTTCTCGACCCCCGCTACAAAGAGAAGTTCTCATCTCTCATTCTTGTGGTGGAGAGGACGAGCAAACTGGTGCAAAAAATTGCTACAAAAGTTTCCATCTGACAATGCTGGTGGCAGAGTACTTAGTTCCTTGGGCAACCGAGGAGGGGAGACGAGGGGAACACACAGCAGTTCCAACAGAGGCAGGGCAACACTCTCCAAAGCCTGGGAGAGTTTCATGACACCCCGCCAGCACCCTCATCCTGATGCGCAGCCTAGTGTCACAAGGAGGGAATTTTTTTTTAAGGTGGTAAAGGAGTACGTAGCAGACCGTGTCAGCGTCCTCAGTGATCCCTCAGTGCCTTACAACTACTGGGTGTCCAAGCTCGACACATGGCACGAACTGGCGCTCTACGCCTTGGAGGTGCTGGCCTGCCCTGCAGCCAGTGTTTTGTCAGAGTGGGTACTTAGTGCTGCTGGGGGCATAATAACTGATAAACGCGTCCGCCTGTCAACTGAAAGTGCTGACAGGTTGACTCTTATAAAGATGATCAAGGCCTGGATTGCCCCTGACTTCTCTACTCCACCAGAGGAAAGCGCCTGAACATAATGGCACTTTAAATGTGTTTTTTTTATAATGTACTAAATACACTGTATTCCCATGCACCCCTTTCACCACAAAAAAGGGTATATAGTTCAATCTTCCTTTTCTCATCCTCCTCCTCTTCCATCACATCAACATGCTTATTAGTCTGCCCTCGCTCCTAATGTTGTAGAGGGTCAGCTCACCTGCAGGCCCTTGCATATAATGTTTTAGAGGGTCACCTCACCAGCAGGCCCTCATCTATAATCTTTTAGAGGGTCAGCTCACCTGCAGGCCCTCATATGTAATGTTTTAGAGGGTCATCTCACCAGCAGGCCCTCACCTACAATCTTTTAGAGGGTCAGCTCACCAGCAGGCCCTCAACCATAATGTTTTACAGGGTCAGTCTTGGGTTGGACTCACAGCCTCCTCCATCCTCCCATTGCAAGCATGGCTGTATGCTCGAGGTAACTGGGAGTTTGCTGTGACCTCACAGTTGCAAGAAAAAGTATGTGAACCCTTTGGAATGATATGGATTTCTGCACAAATTGGTCATAAAATGTGATCTGATCTTCATCTAAGTCACAACAATAGACAATCACAGTCTGCTTAAACTAATAACACACAAAGAATTAAATGTTACCATGTTTTTATTGAACACACCATGTAAACATTCACAGTGCAGGTGTAAAAAGTATGTGAACCCTTAATAACTGGTTGAACCTCCTTTGGCAGCAATAACTTCAACCAAACATTTCCTATAGTTGCAGATCAGACGTGCACAACGGTCAGGAGTAATTCTTGACCATTCCTCTTTACAGAACTGTTTCAGTTCAGCAATATTCTTGGGATGTCTGGTGTGAATCGCTTTCTTGAGGTCATGCCACAGCATCTCAATCGGGTTGAGGTCAGGACCCTGACTGGGCCACTCCAGAAGGTGTATTTTCTACTGTTTAAGCCATTCTGTTGTTAATTTACTTCTATGCTTTGGGTCGTTGTCCTATTGCAGCACCCATCTTCTGTGTTGAGCTTCAGCTGGTGGACAGATGGCCTTAAGTTCTCCTGAAAATGTCTTGATAAACTTGGGAATTAATTTTTCCTTCGATGATAGCAATCCATCCAGGCCCTGACGCAACAAAGCGGCCCCAAACCATGATGCCCCCACCACCATACTTCACAGTTAGGATGAGGTTTTGATGTTGGTATGCTGTGCCTCTTTTCCTCCACACATAGTGTTGTGTGTTTCTTCCAAACAACTCAACTTTGGTTTCATCTGTCCACAGAATATTTTGCCAGTACTGCTGTGGAACATCCAGGTGCTCTTGTGCAAACTGTAAACGTGCAGCAATGTTTTTTTGGACAGCAGTGGCTTCCTCTGTGGTATCCTCCCATGAAATCCATTCTTGTTTTGTGTTTTACGTATCGTAGATTTGCTAACAGTGATGTTAGCATATGCCAGAGACTTTTGTAAGTCTTTAGCTGACACTCTAGGATTCTTCTTCACCTCATTGAGCAGTCTGTGCTGTGCTCTTGCAGTCATATTTACAGGACGACCACTCCTAGGGAGAGTAGCAGCAGTGCTGAACTTTCTCCATTTATAGACAATTTGTCTTACCGTGATGAACAGCAAGGCTTTTGGAGGTACTTTTATAACCCTTTCCAGCTTTATGCAAGTCAACAATTCTTAATCGTAGGTCTTCTGAGAGCTCTTTTGTGCGAGGCATCATTCACATCAGGCAATGCTTTTTTTGAAAAGCAAACCCAGAACTGGTGTGTGTTTTTTATAGGGCAGGGCAGTTGTAACCAACACCTCCAATCTCATCTCATTGATTGGACTCCAGTTGGCTGACACCTCACTCCAATTAGCTCTTGGAGATGTCAATAGTCTAGGGGTCCACATACTTTTCCACCTGCACTGTGAATGTTTACATGGTGTGTTCAATAAAAAACATGGTAACATTTAATTCTTTGTGTGTTATTAGTTTAAGCAGACTGTGATTGTCTATTGTTGTGACTTATATAAAGATCAGATCACATTTGATGACCAATTTGTGCAGAAATCCATATCATTCCAAAGAGTTAGCATACTTTTTCTTGCAACTGTATGTTGTCTGAATTTTCAATTTTAACACCAGTTTGAGGGTTTAGTCAGACTTGTTTGTTTGCATCCACAGTGGTGCACCTTCCTTATTAATGTTTATTTAATATACAGTAGTTATTTACATCCACACATTTTTCTATCTTGTGTAGGGTGTCTTTTTGTGGTACTTGTGGTCCACTGCGGGCATCCTCCACTGTATGCATTTTTGCTGGGGATTGCCATTAGCAACGGGCCACATGTGCAGGATCTGCTCCCCTGGGTATAGATGCACAACTGCATATGAGGTTGAGCACTTCCTGCCTTTTGATACCACGCTATTTTTTGTAGTTTGTTTTACAACTATAATAAGAAAAAAACAGCACAGACACATAAGGTAAGGGAGAGTTCACATCTCCGTTTCATTTTCTGTTCTTCTGATCAGTCAGAAAAAAACTGATCCTGTTGCATCAGTTGGCATCCATTTTAACCATTTCTGTCTGAGATCCATATTTTAGACAGAAAAAAAAGTGATGCATGCAAGACTTTTTTCCTCCTAAAAAAATAGATGTCAGTCGGAAATGGCTCGAATGGATGCCAACTGATGCAACAGGAAACCTTTTTTTTACAGGATCATGTTTTCTTTTTGTTCTTCTGACAGATAAGAAGAACGGAAAGTGAAATGGTGAACTCCCCCTAACACATAAACATGGCGAAGCTACAGAAAAAGTATGTTTCATAAAGGAAGCATACAGAGTGGTAAGATGTCTGTTGTTTTTACTTACTGTCACCTTTTTCTATGAAGTCCACAGTGTCATTTGTAAATGATAACAATGATCGCATATTGAAATAGTCCAGTATTATTAATTAGATAATGGCTTCTGTTATTGAACAGTTTGAGCATATGAATGTATCTAATGAGAGTAAAGATCAGAAGTCGAAGTGTAAAGATTTCTTTATCTAATTACTTTATTATCTATCTCTGGGAAGAGGTAGGTCCTCTCAGGTCAGGGTAAATCTGCATTAAGAAATCAATAATGAGATGATTACATTATACTCATTTATATAAATTCCTTTCAAGAGAAGATCAAAGAACAAAAACATTTAAGGCATAGATTAACTTTATCCTACAAAAGCTGCTTTTACCCTATACAGTTTACAGAAAGAAATGTGTTATACACTACAGAATATCATACAATATACAGTAATGTAGAAAATTGCATTAAAAACAATTTGCAGGTAAAACGCCAGTCTATGATAATTTTCCCCTATAGTTCTGTTGTGGCAGTTTACCATGTTGTTTGGAGCGTTTTCCTTGGTGTTACTTCTGAGTCTAGTAAAATATCCATCCACAGCATTTAGTTTTTTTGTGTTTCTATGTTGTTTTTGAGGTCAGTGTCATTTTTTAAAGCAAAGAATGCTTTAGGTATTGCTTTTTTAGTGTTTTTGTTAAAAGCTTTTATATAGGAATTCGAAAGCATGAGAAAAAAATTGAAAGAAAGAGAAAAAAGGTCACCAAAAATGTTTTTTGTGTGAACATATTACACAAATTATTGTTAACTGTGTGACAAACCTGACCGATGTTTGCCAAAAAGATGCATGTTAATTTTTTGTATTTTTCTAAAATTCATGTCAGGGGTGCACCACCAATGAGGCCAGCTGAGGCGATCACCTCAGGTAGCACCAGGTAGGGGCAAGAGGGGGGCAGCCGAAGGGCCAGGGGCTGAAGACAGGGTTAGATAAAGAAATGAACCGTAATGACAGGGAACGGCGATCATCGCTGATCGCTGCATCTGACATTAAAATTGATGCCTTTCAGGGGTTAATTAAGGTTAAAAAAATACATACTCAGCTTATCCATTTGCCCATGGAGAGGCCATCATGGTCCCCTTGATTGAAGAAACTGCACAAAATCTCGGGCGTTGATCACTGTGGCAGGGCGTGCTGATGTCATCACTGATGACATCACTGTGCCCGGCCAGCGCTCTGACGTGGTGACATCACATGTCACACCGCACAAAATTACAGGCAGATTCTTCAATCAAGATGGCCGCGATGGCCTCTCCTCAAGCAAAAGTATGTACTTTTTTTTATACCTCCATTTCAGAAAAAATAGATTCATTACCACGAAGCGTGAGGAAATTCGGCTTCATGGCAAATAACATTTTTACTGAAATTTGGATCAAAGTCAATTCATTTGACTTCTATTCGCTCAACACTAATTACAGTATATACATACAGTATCTCACAAAAAGTGAGTACACCCCTCACATTTTTGTAAATATTTTATTATATCTTTTCATCTGGCAACACTGAAGATATATCACTTTGATTTGCTGTGCCTTCAAAATAATTCAACACACAGCCATTAATGTCTAAACCTCTGACAACAAAAGTGAGTACACCCCCTAAATGAAAATTATCAAATTGTGCCCAGTTAGCCATTTTCCCTCCCCGGTGTCCTGTGACTCGTTAGTGTTACAAGGTTTCAGGTGTGAATTGGGAGCAGGTGTGTTAAATTTGATGTTATCTCTCTCACACTCTCTCATACTGGTCACTGGAAGTTCAATATCGCACCTCATGACAAAGAATGCTCTGAGGATCTGAAAAAAAGAATTATTATTCTACATAAAGATGGCCTAGGGCTAGGCCATAAGAGGATTGCCAACACCCTGAAACTGAGCCACAGCACAGTGGCCATGACGATGGCCTTGGTTTAAAAAGACTGAGGTTCCACTCAGAACAAGCCTCACCACGGTCCACCAAAGAAGCTGCGAATCGCATAAAAAACACTGCTATTTATGGGCTGCAGAGAGCCTTTATAGGGGTGTAGAACACTGTGCCTTGCAGTAACATGCATAGGGAGTCTGCTGTGGTAGTGAAACAATACTGTGAGTGAGTCAGTATGACAAGCACATGACAAATGTCGCTCTTAGAATCACTGCATACTTCACTTATTTGGGCAGTCAAGTGGCCAAAACTGACCAAATAACTCAAGTATCAACTCAGCCTTACAGGTAGATGTTAGCGTCAAGAAGAAGCGCACTCCTTTTAAACCCTCGTCAGCTGATTCTACATAGATGTCTACAGAACCGGTTCTATTAAACACTTATAAAAGTAGAGCCCCCCCCTTCAGAGTAGAGAGGGTGTCAGCAGTAAGTTTGACGTCACTGATTATTTTGCCCTTCCTCTGATCCGTCACAACAATAACCCCTCAAAAAACGAATCCTGTCTGTTGAGCATTTGCCTATACTCGGTCAGCATTTGGTCAATAATCCATCAGTATTGCTAATGCCAAAAAAAACAGGAGTGGATCTAAAACAGAGATGACACATGAACCGAATATTTGCATGTCTTCTGTGTTTTCTACCCACTCCTGATTTTGGCTACCAAATCATAAGACAATTCTGATGGGACCATACAGGCCTTAAAGCAGCTACACAGACAGGATCCGTTGTGCGTCTCATTTTTCCTTCCTTCTGACAGATCAGAAGTGTCAAATAAATGATGATGTCAGCTAGGCCGAAAGTCAAAATAGTGGACCAGTCATGAAGTGGGGAAGGGTAGGAACAGCATGAGAAGTCCACAGAGTGGACCTATGACATAGTGGTGAGGTGGAAGCAAGAGGAGACCACAGAGTCGCCCAATGACAGGGTCTGGAGGTGGAAGCAGCATGAGTAGGCCACAGAGTGGCACAATGACAAAGTCTGGAGGTGGCAGCAGCATGAGTAGGCCACAGAGTGGCACAATGACAGAGTCTGGAGGTGGCTGCAGCATGAGTAGGCCACAGAGTGGCACAATGACTGAGTCTGGAGGTGGCAGCAGCATGAGCAGATCACATAGTGGCACAATGACCGAGTCTGGAGGTAGAAGCATCAGGAGTTGGCTACAGAGTTGCACAATGACCAAGTCTGGAGGTGGCAGCAGCATGAGTAAGCCACAGAGTGGCACAATTACAGAGTCTGGAGGTGGCAGCAGCATGAGGAAGCCACAGAATGGCACAATCACAGAGTGTGGAGGGGGCAGCAGCATGAGGAAGCCATAGAATGGCACAATGACAGAGTGTCGATCGACCAAGATACTACTGGGGGAACCTGCCTGGCATAAAACAGGCCTCTAGTAGCTACAGACAATGAGAAGACAAAGCGTAAAGATAGCTGAGGAGTCGCGAAGTTCATCAAGATACATCACTAAAGATTTTACAGCATATAACCGCAATGTTGACCGCAGAATAAATTTTGTTTTTCGACCAAAAGACTTCAATAAAGATTTTACCGCATATAACCGCTGCGCTGACCACTGAATTAATTTTGTTTTTCAAACGACATACTTCAATAAAGATTTTACCACATATTACTACATGAACTGAATATTTGCATGTCTTCTGTGTTTTCTACCCACTCCTGATTTTGGCTACCAAATCATAAGACAATTCTGATGGGACCATACAGGCCTTAAAGCAAATACACAGACAGGATCCATTGTGCGTCTCATTTTTCCTTCCTTCTGACAGATCAGATGTGTCAAATAAATGATGATGTCAGCTAGGCCGAAAGCCAAAATAGTGGACCAGTCATGAAGTGGGGAAGGGTAGGAACAGCATGAGAAGTCCACAGAGTGTACCTATGACATAGTGGTGAGGTAGAAGCAGCATGAGGAGACCACAGAGTCGCCCAACGACAGAGCCTGGAGGTGGCAGCAGCATGAGTAGGCCACAGAGTGGCAGAACGACAGAGTCTGGAGGTGGCTGCAGCATGAGTAGGCCACAGAGTGGCACAATGATTGAGTCTGGAGGAGGCAGCAGCATGGGCAGATCACAGAGTGGCACATATTACTACAGTGCTGAACAGTGAAAAAAATCGTTTTTCCACCGAAAAACGTCCCAAAACATTTTACCACATATAATTGCAGTGCTGAACTCTGAATAAAATGTGTTTTTCCACTGAAATACATCAAAAAAGATTTTACCACATAGTGATGAGCGGCAGGGGCAATATTCGAATTTGCGATATTTTGCTAATATTTTGTAGAATATTCATCATATATTCGTGAATTTGAGAATTTGAGATTATATACTTGATTGCAAAAATCGGCAATGTATTATTCGCGTAATCAGATTCCTGAGACTGGAGAAAATGGTTGACACAGCAGAACATTAGAACAGCTTTATATGCAGATAGAGTGCTCCAAATATATTTGCGCTTGCAAATTTTTGGCAATTAATGATGCACACATATTTTTGCAATACGTGCAACTTGTATAGTAAGGGACAGGCAACTTTTCTATTGGTTGCTAGGGATGTTACTAAGCTTTGACAAAGCCTTCTCATTGGCCCACAAGCTAAAAGAAGGGAGGGATGATCACCTGAATATTCGTCATTACGAATATATAGCACTATATTCTAAATATTCGCGAATTCTCGAAGTGCCGATATCTGCGATAAAAATTAGCTTTTCGAATATTCGCGCTCAGCACTACATATAACTGTAGCGCTGAACGCTGATTACAATTTGTTTTACCACTGAAATACATCACAAAATATTTTACCGTATATTACTACAGTGTTGAACGCTAAATAAGATTTGTTTTTCCACCGAAATACGTCACAAAAGATTTTACCGCATATAACTGCAGCGCTGAACACTAAATAAAAAAATTTTTTCAACCAAAATAAGTCACAAAAGACTTTACCGCATATAACGGATCACGGATGCAGTATATGGACGTCTCAGAAATGAACCGCTGCTCCCAACAGCAGCTCCTGGGAAGGTCATAGTGCGTCCCGGTCATCCGGCATCTATTTGCTCCGCTGAAGGATTATTTTGAAAGTGTGCAGAAGCCACAAGGGGTCCCCACGCTGCAGATTTATCATGGAGACATCATTGAGATTTTACCGCACATAACTACAGTGCTGAACGCTGAATAAAATTAGTTTTTCTACCGCAATACATCAATAAAAATTTTACCACATATAACTGCAGCGCTGAATACAATTTGTTTTTCCACCGAAATAAGTCACAATAGATTTTACCGCATATAACTGCAGCGCTGAATACAATTTGTTTTTCCACCGAAATAAGTCACAATAGATTTTACCGCATATAACTGCAGCGCTGAACGCTGAATAAAATTAGATTTTCCACCGAAATACATCACAAAAGATTTTACCACATATAAATGCAGCGCTGAACGCTGATTACAATTTGTTTTACCACTGAAATACATCACAAAAGATTTTGCAACATATTACTACAGCGCTGAACGCTAAATAAGATTTGTTTTTCCACCGAAATACATCACAAAAATTTTTACCACATATAACTGCAGCGCTGAACGTCGATTACAATATGTTTTACCACGGAAATAAATCACAAAAGATTTTACCGCATATTACTACAGCGCTGAACGCTAAATAAGATTTGTTTTTCCACCGAAATACATCACAAAAGATTTTACCACATATAACTGCAGCACTGAACGTCGATTACAATTTGTTTTACCACGGAAATACATCACAAAAGAGTTTACCGCATATTACTACAGCGCTGAATGCTGAATAAGATTTGTTTTTCCACCTAAATACTTCACAAAAGATTTTACCGCATATAACTGCAGCGCTGAACACTGAATAAAATGTGTTTTTCCACCAAAATACGTCACAAAAGATTTTACCACATATAACTGCAGCACTGAACGCTGATTACAATTTGTTTTACCTCTGAAATACATCACAAAAGATTTTACCGCATATTACTACAGCGCTGAACGCTGAATAAGATTTGTTTTTACACCGAAATATGCCACATAAGATTTTACCGCATATAACTGCAGCACTGAATGCTGAATAAAATTAGTTTTTCCACCGAAATAAGTCACAAAAGATTTTACCGCATATGACGGAGCATGGAGATGGAGAGGGTCTTCGGATTCCCCCAGCACTATACGGACGTCTCAGAAATGAAAGGTCCTGGAAAGGTCATGGAGCGTCCCACACTGCAGATTTATCATGGAGACATCACTAAGATTTTACCGCATATAACCGCAGAGCTGAACGCTGAATATATTTTGTTTTTCAACCGAAATACGTCACTAAAGGCCTTACCACATATAACTGCAAAAGTGAAAGTTGAATATATTTAGTTTTTATACTGAAATAATAATAACTGCAGAAGTGAAATGCGTATATACTGTATATATTTTTTTGTACTGAAAAAGGCCAGTAAACGCTTTCACCACATAGAACTACAGAAGTGAAATGCATATACATTTTTCCTTTTTGGACTGAAATAGGCAACTAAACGCTTTCAAGACATATAACTGCCGCCGACGTGAACTGAGAATGTATTTTTCTTTTTGCACTGAAATAGGCCACAAAACGCTTTCATCACAAATAACCGCCAAATTGAACTGAGAATATATTTTTCTTTTTGTACTGAAATACAAAATAACACATATAACTGCTGCACTGACTGACTGCTACCGCCGCTACTTCCGTGAACCCCTGCGCCACTACTTCCTAGGCAGGTAGGCTTCTACGAAGCAGGTGGTCTATCTTGGGCACGTTTTATCTCCCGAACTCCCACCCTGCTGACTCCCAGCCATGCTTTCAACACATATAACCACTGATGTGAACTGAGAATATATTATTCTTTTTGTACTAAAATAGGCCAGTAAATGCCCTTTAGCATAAATAAATGCACCAGTGAAGTGCGTACATATTTTTCTTTCTGAACTGAAATATTCCACTAAACCCTTTTGCAACAAATAACTGCACCAGTAAGGTGCGTATATATATTTTTTATTTCTGTACTGAAATAGGCCACTAAACGCTTTTGTCACAAATAAGTGCACCAGTGAAGTGCATATATTTTTTTTCTTTCTATAATAAAATAGGCCAGCCACATCAACATTGAAGGTGGAGCCAGACCAGGAGGGCGTGATGACGTGAGGACGCTCGTCATGCTCCTCCGCTCGGTCCTTCCCCCTGCCTCCAGCCCGGACTCTGCCGCCCGCCTGACACCTGCGATGGTCGGGAGATCCGCGATGCTACCTTGCCCCATGCCTCCGCGCCGCCTGTCAGGATGAAGATCTCCTCCCTGCTTGTGCCGCTGCTGGCTCCCCTCTCTTCGGCCTCTCTTCGGCTGGACTCCTTGCCTGCACCCCCCTCGGATTACTGCCGAGTACTGTGCGCCACCTGTTGCGTTCCTGAGGACCGCTGCTCCTGCCCGGGGTCGGGCCAAGTTATACCCCCGTTTGTTCTCTTTGTTATCTCTTGATCTGGGCACTCCAGCAGGACTTGGTGGATGCACTGGACTTGTTTGTTCCCCGGTCTGTGTGAGGCTACTGGTTCGGGGGGTCCTTTCCCCCACCCCACCTGCGTGAGTTGGGGGCTCACACTGCCCTCACTGTAACATCCATTTTGAGGAGAAAGAGAACTAAGTGAGGAAAGGAGGGGGAAGGAAAAGGAGAAAGAGAGGGGAGGTAGGGAGAACGGAAAGAAGAAAAGGAGAGGAAGAGGGAAAGAAGGAAAAGAAGGGGAAAGGGAGGAGGAAGAAAGAAGGGGAAAAGGTGGCCCAAGTCAGGAGGTCTGCTGGAGATATATCGGTGGACTGTTGGAGGTGGAAGGGGGAGGGGGAGGAACATTGGGGTATGCTGCCTACCCAGGGGGGGGGGCTTCTTTAATAAAAAATCTTTTTTTTTTTGTCGCCATTGATTAATGGTTAAGATCCTATCTTGGAACGTCAGGGGCCTTGGAGAAAGAGCGAAGAGACAGGCAGTGATGGACGCAATCCGGAGCCACCTCCCTGCAATAGTCACTTTTCAGAGATGGTGGGTGACCCCCATTGGGGGAAGGGGGCTGGGCAGATCAGATCTACTATTCAAAAGTTAATAGCTATTCCAGGGGTGTATCTGTCTTGATACACCATGCAGTAGACTTTGTCCTGACTGACTCCTGGATAGATGATCAGGGAAGATTTGTTTTCCTCTATGACAGACTCTGGGGTCAGCCATATACCCTTGCTTTTCTTTACACACCTCCTCCATTCTCTATGCACCCCCTCAATTGCCTGTTGTCCTTTGTGGAACGGTGGCCAGACTGTTGGGTTGTTCTGATAGGTGACTTTAATAATGTGATGGATCCCAGTAGGGATAGGCTGACAGCAGACTCCAGTACCACAATTAGTGGGACTGAGACGCTGCTGTCACGATTCTGTCGGGAGACGGGCTTTGTGGATGTGTAGGAGTATATGGGGAGGGGAAAGAGGGTCTTCTCATGTGTTAGCAACGGAGGAAGGTCAATGTCCAGGATTGACCTGGCACTGACCAACAGAGATAATATTAGAAACATTAAATCCGTTAAATATGGATTGAGAACTCTCTCAGACCACTCTCCCCTCTCCATAGAAATTCTGGTAGGGTCAGGTCAGGCCAAATCAGATTTGCTATTTAGATTGAACCCATATTGGCTGGCTATAATGGATGACCATCAGCTTATTAAAAAACAGATAAACTCCTTTTGGGAGATCAATCACCCTTCAGCCAGTATTGGCTGTGTATGGGATACTCTGAAGGCTTATAGGAGGGGGTTGCTTATTAGCAATATTTCTGCATTGAGAGGATCATTTAAGAGAAGAGAGAAGGAATTAACTAATTTAGTAGTTAGTACTACGGAGCAGTTTATCATCCAGAAGACGGAACAAAATAGAGAAAAATTGCAGCAAGCCAGTCAGGACCTCAAAACTTTTCTCCTTGATATGGCCCATCATAGCTTGTTCTTTAAGGGACAGAAACACTTCTCGGAGTCAGGACCGCCAGGCAGGCTCTTAGCCAGGATAGTTAAGCAACAAGAGAACAGGAGGAAGGAAATAACTAGTATTTGTGGGCCCAATGGTAGGATCGTGCGAGATTTGGAGGGCATAGCTGATGCCTTTTAGGAATACTTTGCCGCAGTCTATAGGGCGGCCCCTCCTGTGCTGGTCAGTCTCGTGGACGCATATTTAGATAGTCTTTCTTTTCCTATCTTATCAGAATGCCAGAAGTGCCTCCTGGAAAAGGAGGTTTCCATCCAGGAGATTAATTTGGCCCTTGGGTCAACATCAGGTAGTTCGTCCCCGGGGTTGGATGGCCTCCCGTATGAATTCTACAGGAAATATGGTAACAAAGTCCTCCCCTACCTTTCAGAAGTATTTACAAAGGCGTTCCATGTATGAATGTCACCGCCAGCTCTGTGAGAAGATCTGGCAGACGTTCTTCTCTACCTGTTGTATGATGTTCTTTGTTTTGGTTTCACTTTCTATCTCCTTTCCTTCTCTCAGCTGTCACCTATTTGCACTGATTGTCTCCCTTTATATTTCCCTCCCATACGGCCTCACTTTGCGGTTTATACTTCTTCCTGGATTGTGTTCACTGCTGGAGCCTGCTTCTCCTGATTCCTCAGATAAGTCTGTTTCCTTTATTTGTGTTTTCTTGATGGATTAATTGTAGGTGACCCTGACTCCGTCCGTATTAAGTGCAGGGAACCGGTGGTCGTGTCCCCTCACTATTGTAGGGTTTTCAGGTGTCACATAGTATAAGGTACGAGGACATGCATTCGTCTACCATAAAGATCTTTGCATGGGCACCATCCGTGACAATGAAGCACTGATAGTTCTAATTTAAATAAAATATAAGGATATGTTGGAGATGGGTGCTTATAAACCCATTTCTTTACTTAACACCGATATTAAGCTGCTCTCCAAGGTCCCGGCCAATAGACTTTCCAAGTTGATTACATCGGTAATCCATCCAGACCAAAATGGGTTTATGCCTGGGAGGGGTACTCATTACAACATACATCGTTTGTTTGCTAACATCCAGTCCTCCGGGGGGACCGCCCGCTCAATCCTGTCGTTAGATGCCACGAAGGCCTTCGACAGGGTAGAGTGGAGCTTCCTCTGGAGGGTGATGGGAAGAATGGGATTTGGCCCAAGGTTTATAGCCATGGTCCGTCTGCTCTATAAATCTCCTGCAGCCAAGTTCAGGATCAATGGGACCTTGACCAGGAGTTTTATGCTGGAGAGAGGTACCCATCAAGGATGTCCTCTCTTGCCACTCCTATTCAATATATACATTGAGCCTTTGGCCATAAAAATCAGACAGGACCCGGGTGTTCTTGGATTTGGGATTGCAGGGGATCGTGATCAGATTTCCTTATATGCAGACCATATTCTGTTCTTCATGCAACAGACTAATACTACCCTGCCAAGAGTTATGGAGATTGTAGATTCATACTCCAGGTTTTCGGGCCTGGAGTTCAACTGGTTCAAAACCACTCTCCTTCCTATAGATAAGTCACAATGGTCAGTGGAGAACCCATCTCTGGATCTTGGGGTCGAGGATTCCATAAAGTACTTGGGGATAACTATCTCTGCTAATATTCAGGACTATGTCCAACTTAATTTACTTCCGGTTATGATGAAGATTAGGTCCAAAATCAAAATATGGCATCGGTTCACCCTTTCGAGAGGAGATAGGGTCTCCTTGGTGAAAATGATAGTTCTACCCCAACTGCTTTATGTTCTCCGAAACTCGCCGGTCTGGATAGAGGATAAATTCTTCAAACTGATAGAGAAGATGATTAACGATTTGCTATGGGGGAGAAAGCCGATAAGGCTGAAACTGGACTACTTTATAATGTCACTGGAACAGGGGGGTTTAAACCTCCCCAGCTTCAGGGGATATTTTATTGTGTCTCAGCTGTGCCTTTTTCATGAGTGGGAAACCAGCCCCCTATGTAAGAAATTAGTGGACCAATTTGGCTTTCATTACATTTTTACTCTATTAGAGTCAGGATGTCTACTGCGTCCGAGGCAGGAGTTTAGAAGTTTTGCTAGGCTGGTTACCAAGGCCTGGACATTGAATTTTTATCGCGAATATAGGTACTTCGAAAATTTGCTAATATTTCAAATCTAGTTATATATATTCGTAATTTCGAATATTCCCAAAAAAATTTCCCCTTTTTTTATTTTTTATTAGATTTTTTATTTTTAATCAGTACACATGATCCCTCCCTGCTTCTAGCTTGTGGGCCAATAAGAAGGCTGCAATATACTTGACTTTAGGAGTAGTAGTGTTTGCGAATTTTGCCCTATATTCGGTTTTTTTGAATATTCGCTATATTGCTATATATTCTTGTTTTAGAATATTACGAATATTCGAAAAAACAAAGTTATAGCAATATAGCGAATATTCGGAAAAAAAAAGAATATAGAGCAATTTAGCTAATATAGTGCTATAATCTTTTTTTTTATAGTTGAGAAAAAAATTACAACTATTAGACAAAGAAGATTATAGCACTATATTAGCTAAATTGCTCTATATTCGTTTTTTCCGAATATTCGCTATATTGTTATATATTCTTGTTTTAGAATATTACGAATATTTGAAAAAACTAAGTTATAGCAATATAGCAAATATTCGAAAAAAATCGAATATAGAGCAATTTAGCTAATATAGTGCTATAATCTTTGTCTAATAGTTGTAAAAATTCGCAATAAAAAATTTGAATCCGAAAATTCAAATTATGAAAATTCGCATATTACACAATCATTACCTTGCCGATTTTTAGAGTAAAAAAAAATCAAAGAATATTCTACAAAATATTTGCGAAATATCGCAAATTCGAATATGACCCCTGCCGCTCATCACTATTCCTCAGTAATGAAGTAATAGGAGTAAGGCCTCTTCTGGCTCAAAGAGTGGCTTTTGAAAGGTCTACAAACATTTTCACTGGCGGGGACAAAGGTTGTCATTTTCTAGAAGCAGCCATCAGTTGTCCTTTCACATGATAGAAAGTGAAGTGAGCTAGAACATCCCTGTGTACAACTTCGGGGGAGTCTTTGGCTTTGGAACCCTGTGGGCTCTGTCTGTGCTTAGTCCATAGTTGATAAGATCATGTAAGAGCGGCCTGAGGAAATGCTCAGAACCCCTGTAGCGTATTTATAACCGGGGGAGCAAAACCTCCACATGTGATCCGCTGCAAACGGCAATCTCCAGCAAATAATGCATACAATGGAGGATGCCGGCAGCAGACCACATGTGCCACAAAAAATCCTACACAATATGGAATAATGTGTGGATTAGAGTATGAGAATAAATAAATTACTGCAAAGATGCACTATAATATATGCAAATGAAAATACAAGGCTAGATGTTAAAATGAGACTTTAGCCAATATATTCCGTTCAAGCACATATTGAAGCCCGCGCACCCCATCAAGGTATTTCAGTTGAAGCGGGACCTACCGCTAAACCTACCTATAGTGTGTGAACACTGTCTGATAGGTGCTAAGGTCCGACTTACAGCCAAGCTTCCACAAACCTCCAAAGTGAGATCACAAATACAATGGGAAGAGGGAGGATGCTGTGAGCCCCACCTATGACAGGCCAGTGTGACACAGGCCAACAGGTGCACCAGAATGTTACCAATGATAAAAAATGGCACATCGCATACATCCCACAAATCACTGAATAAAGTGGCCTAAATGAGAGGAAATGCTCAGGACCCCAAATACTGTAGCGTATTTTTAACCGGGGGAGAAAAACCTCCACATGTGATCCGCTGCAAGCGGCAATCCCCAGCAAATAATGCATACAATGGAGGATGCCGGCAGCAGATCACATGTGCCACAAAAAATTCTACACAATATGGAATAATGCGTGAATTAGACTATGAGAATAAATAAATCACTGTAAAGGTGCACTGCAATATATGCAAATGAAAATACAAGGCTAAACCCTCACCTAGATGTTAAAATGAGACTTTTGGCAATATATTCAGTTTAAGAACATATCGGAGCCCGCTCGCCTCATCAAGGTATCCAATATGCCCGATATGTTCTTGAACAAAATATATTGGCTAAAGTCTCATTTTAACATCAAGCGTGAGGGTTTAGCCTTTTATTTTCATTTGCATATATTGTAGTGCACCTTTAAGTGATTTATAGTGTCATATTTATCATCAAAGGAACTGTGCAAGTCTGCAACCCACTATGTGCCATTGCAAAGGCAGCCATTTTAGAGTATGTCAACATAAAGCAGCTGTGATACGGTTGGTTTTCTGGTTGGTCAGGAATTGTGCGGGTAACTAGCCGCAGCTGTCTTTCATTTAACTAATGAAGATCGAACTGCATAGTCAGTTTTTATTTGTTAATGGCTGCGTGGCACCTTCAGTACCACGCAGTCATTAACAATGAAGACCGACAATACAGTGCAGTCTTCATTAGTTAAATGAAAGGCAGCTGTGGCTAATTGGCCGTATGGTTCTTGACCACAGCATGGCCGCAACCCGACCATATCACAGACGCTCCATGTGGCCGTACACTCAGTTTCCAAGTAAGACACTTTGCCTCCCATTTCAGAGAGCGGATTTGAAAGCTTTAAGGATATGGGTGAAATCCCTGAGGAGAGATACCCACCAGGCTGACAGCATTAGTTTAAAAGTGGTTTCGGACATCTCTTTATTGGACATTAGAGATGTCGCGAACATAAAATTTTCCGTTCGCAAACGGCGAACGTGAATTTCCGCAAATAATCGCGAACGGGCCAAGCGGGCGAACCGCCATAGACTTCAATAGGCAGGCGAATTTTAAAACCCACAGGGACTTTTTCTGGCCACAATAGTGATGGAAAAGTTGCTTCAAGGGGACTAACACCTGGACTGTGGCATGCCGGAGGGGGACCCATGGCAAAACTCCCATGGAAAATTACAGTTGACGCAGAGTCTGGTTTTTATCCAAAAAGGACATAAATCACCTAATATTCCTAAATTGTTTGGAATAACGTGCTTTAAAACATCAGGTATGATGTTGTATCGATCAGGTAGTGTAAGGGTTACGCCCGCTTCACAGTGACAGACCAAACTCCCCGTTTAACGCACCGCAAACAACCGCAAACAGTCCATTTGCACAACCGCAAACTCCCCATTTGCACAAGGTTGGATACCAAGCTAGCCATGTCCCATTCCTTGTCCTCATTGATGTCATTGAAGGTCTCTTCCTCCACCCAGCCACGTACAACACCAAGAGCCCCTGAAAGATGACAACAAGCCCCCTGGGACGCCTGCTGTGGTTGGTCTTCCACCTCCTCAAAGCCACCTTCCTCCTCTGACTCCTCTTCTTCAGACTCCTCTTTCTGCGTTGCCTCTCTCTGCGTTATTATAAGGTGTGTTAAGTAGTACTATTCCTATCAGTTTAATCCCTGTTACTTCCCCTATCAGGGGACGTGTATATGGCATCGATTTTAGGAACCGGGAGATGGAAAAAGATGCTTGGTCGGTAGTCCTACTTCAAATTTGGGGCACTGCGCGTGTAATCTAATGTGCCACCAGATAGGAGTGGTGTGTTAAGTAGTTCTATTCTTATCAGTTTAATCCCTGTTACGTCCCCTATCAGGGGACGTGTATATGGCATCGATTTTAGGAACCGGGAGATGGAAAAAGATGCTTGGTCGGTCCTCCTACTTCAAATTTGGGGCACTGCGCGTGCAATCTAATGTGCCACCAGATAGGTGTGTTAAGTAGTTCTATCCTTATCAGTTTAATCCCTGTTACGTCCCCTATAAGGGGACGTGTATGGAATAGATTTTAGACAACCGCAAAGAGATGTCAATAGTTGACACACTCATGACATAAATTTTATACCTCTATGCGTCAATCTTGGTGTAGTTATGACTGTGCTCGTGCACACGTTTGGGAGATTGCAGGCGATGGGGGTTTTACAAAGCCTATGGTCGTGCTGAGGTAGTTCAGTGACAGTCAAGTGACCCAGAAAAGAATGATTCTGTAGTGTGAGCCCATTGTTGGCCTAGTAGGCTTTAATGATCACCTTAGATGATCACAAAGAAAATTAATGTTTTTTCTATGCAAAATTATCCAGCCTATCGCTTTTGGTCTGTTCACAATGAAGCAACGACCTTATCATCTGCGGTGTGCCAACATTGACATTGCCAACACACTCATAGAGGTGGTCGCTTCATTGTGATATGCAAGCCCCTTCACCACGACAAGGTAACGATCACGAAGGGAAATTGACACATGTATGTGCCTTTTTTTTGTTTGGTTTTTGAAGCCACAGTGCAGCACCAGAGGCCAGAAAAATTAGGCATGTACACATGCCTGAAAAATTTGGTATTGTTGCAGCCGCTGCTGTAGCAGCGGCCAGAAAAATTGATGTTTGTTTCCCAGGCAGAAAGTGCCCTAAAACATTGCGGCTTGAACCCTAGTTGGTGGCGGATAAGTCACGCAAGTCATCCGGCATTCAGAGATAAAATACAGCAGCGTGTGGACCATTTTTAGCCCAAGGCAGCTCATCTCATCAGGCCTTTTTTAGTCGAATGTATCGCCCACTGTCAGTCCCTTCGGGATCCATGCCTCATTCATCTTAATAAAGGTGAGGTAATCTAGACTTTTTTGACCTTCTTCTCAGTGACAATACCTCCTGCTGCACTGAAGGTCCTTTCTGACAGGACACTTGAAGCGGGGCAGGCCAGAAGTTCTATCGCAAATTGGGATAGCTCAGGCCACAGGTCAAGCCTGCACACCCAGTAGTCAAGGGGTTCATCGCTCCTCAGAGTGTCGATATCTGCAGTTAAGGCGAGGTAGTCTGCTACCTGTCGGTCGAGTCGTTCTCTGAGGGTGGACCCCGAAGGGCTGTGGCGATGCGTAGGACTTAAAAAGCTCTGCATGTCCTCCATCAACAACACGTCTGTAAAGCGTCCTGTCCTTGCCGGCGTGGTCGTGGGAGGAGGATAATTACTTTCACCTCTTCCCCTGTTAGATTCCTGTTGTGCTGTGACATCACCCTTATACGCTGTGTAAAGCATACTTTTTCATTTATTTTGGAACTGCTGCATCCTTTCCGACTTGCGGTAATTCGGTAACATTTCAGCAGTGGCGTTGCAAGGGGGGTGCGGGGGGTGCGGGCCGCACTGGGTGACACCAGTCTGATGGGGTGTCACCTGCCCCCACCGGCCGCCTTACTGCAGTACAATTTAAATGTGTTAAAAATAAATTAATCACCTAGGTAGGTCTGGCTGGCGGCTGCTACTGTCTTGTCTGGCCAGCCTACGTGTGTGCCGTGCGGTGCGTCCGGCGCTCAGGCCTAAGGGGGCGTGACTGAGTCTGTCAGTGGGGCCGCGGCGGACGGCAGCGCCGGCGCAGCTGTCTGGAGGACTCTGGATGGAGGGAGGCGAGGATGCGGAGCTGCTCTGCTGTGGCCTGTAAAAGTTGCCTCTCCAGGCTGGCAGCAGAAGGACACAGACAACTTAAGGCTGAGACTGGAGCCAGGACCCCAGTGATATATCAGGTACAGTACTACTGATCATTCTCAGCCCAGAGGAGCTGCTGAGTTGATTGGGGGGGGGGGGGGGGGGGGGACACACGACTGTATTGTAACAGAGAGGGGGAGAAAAGAGATGAGGGACAAAATGTACAACATGTCTGTGCCATGGAGCCTGGAGGGGAGAAAAAGAAATGTGCCACCCATGGGGGGGAGGAGGGGATGACATGATGAGGGGACCCGGGACAATGATGAAGGGAGGGACAATGTTGGAGTCTGCACCATCAGGGGGGGTGACATGATGAGGGACAATGTTGGAGTCTGTGCCATGGGGAAGGGGGGGGGTGACATCATGTCACCCCCCTCCCTTTGGCACAGACTCCAACATTGTCCCTCATCATGTCACCCCCCCTGATGGTGCAGACTCCAACATTGTCCCCCATTAGGAAGCATAATGGATGGGGGGCTGACGGCTGACATGGGGGGCATGATGGATGGGGGCTGACGGCTGACATGGGGGGCATGATGGATGGGGGCTGACGGCTGACATGGGGGGCATGATGGATGGGGGCTGACATGGGGGGCATGATGGATGGGGTGCTGACATGGGGGGCATGATGGATGGGGGCTGACATGGGGGGCATGATGGATGGAGTGCTGACATGGGGGGCATGATGGATGGGGGCTGACCGCTGTCACGGGCATGATGGATGGGGTGCTGACATGGGGGGCATGATGGATGGGTGCTGACATGGGGGGCATGATGGATGGGGGCTGACGGCTGTCACGGGCATGATGGATGGGGTGCTGACATGGGGGGCATGATGGATGGGGGCTGACGGCTGACATGGGGGGCATGATGGATGGGGGCTGACATGGGGGGCATGATGGATGGGGGCTGACATGGGGGGCATGATGGATGGGGTGCTGACATGGGGGGCATGATGGATGGGGGCTGACGGCTGTCATGGGCATGATGGATGGGGTGCTGACGGCTGACATAAGGGCATGATGGCTGACATGGGGGGATGATAGATGGGGGCTGATCTGAGGTATGATTAACATTGGGGGTCTGATTGCTGGTCTGACCTGAGGTATAATGGAAAATATTGTTTCTTATTATACTCCTTTAAAACCTATGTGCGTCTTATAGGGCGAAAAGTACAGTCCTCAAACCAGCGATTGAAGCAGAGCGAAGATACCAGGACCACACAGAGGAGAAGCCAGATGTAGCTTCGCTTGTGTTGCCAAAAAATCCTTGCACCTGCACTGGTCACGTCCACGTGACAGCAGTGACTCACTCACACAGGTGGTCCGCCCAGTGTCTTCAGCTTGTCCTCTTCCTCCAGTGGCCAAATCCCGCGCCTGTGCCGAGGATCCGGATGTCCGCGCCTGCGCACTGGTTTCCCGATTACTGGCAGAAGCATCGGAGTATCCAGTGTGCAGGCGCAGGCCCGTACAGTGACACTCCTGCAAGCGCCGCATCGGAGGGCTGTTCAAAGCTCCACGAAGAGGCGTGGCGTGTTGGAGCTGCCAGCCTGCCTACCTCCTGACTTTGGCAATAGCAATATTTTTACTGCACAGTACGTGTCCCCTATATTTATACGTAATAAATAAAGCGTCCCACAGTACATAATGTGGGCAAAATATACTTAATTACATAACATTCCCAATAAATAAACTTATTTTTATGTGAAAAAAGGCTATTTTACATTTTTATTAGTGATACTCTTTGGTGCCAGGGGGTGTACCACATTATATAACATATTTTTGGTTATATGACTAAAATATTATTGCTTCGGGGGGGGGGGGGGGGGGGGGTGACACCATTTTCTACTGCACCGGGTGACACCAGCCCTAGCAACGCCACTTTCTGCTTATACCGGGGGTCTAGTAGCGTGGACAGCAAGTACAGGTCGTTCTCCTTCAGCCTTTTCATGCAAGGGTCCCTCAACAGGCACGACAGCATGAAAGACCCCATTTGCACAAGGTTGGATGCCGAGCTACTCATGTCTCGTTCCTCGTCCTCAGTGATCTCACTGAAGGTATGTTCTTCCCCCCAGCCACCCAGCCACGTACAACGAATATTCGCTATATTGCTATATATTCTTGTTTTAGCAATATAGCGAATATTCGAAAAAAAACTAATATAGAGCAATTTAGCTAATATAGTGCTATAATTTTTTTCCAATCTGAACTTCAGATAAAAAAAATACAACTATTAGACAAAGAAGATTATATCACTATATTAGCTAAATTGCTCTATATTTGTTTTTTTCGAATATTCACTATATTGCTATATATTCTTGTTTTAGAATATTACGAATATTCGAAAAAACAAAGTTATAGCAATATAGCGAATATTCGAAGAAAAAAAAACTAATATAGAGCAATTTAGCTAATATAGTGCTATAATTTTTTTCCAATCTGAACTTCAGATAAAAAAAATACAACTATTAGACAAAGAAGATTATATCACTATATTAGCTAAATTGCTCTATATTTGTTTTTTTCGAATATTCACTATATTGCTATATATTCTTGTTTTAGAATATTACGAATATTCGAAAAAACAAAGTTATAGCAATATAGCGAATATTCGAAAAAAAAACTAATATAGAGCAATTTAGCTAATATAGTGCTATAATCTTTTTTTTAATAGTTGTAATTTTTTTTCCAATCTGGACCTCAGATGAGAAAAAAATTACAACTATTAGACAAAGAAGAGTATAGCACTATATTAGCTAAATTGCTCTATATTCATTATTTTCGAATATTCGCTATATTGCTATATATTCTTGTTTTAGAATATTCTGAATCTCCAATTTAGCTAATATAGTGCTATAATATTCTTTCTCTAAAAGCTGAAAAATTTGCAATAAAAATTCAAAAATTCGAATACGAAAATTCGCATATTACACGATCATTACTTTGCCGATTTTTTGAGTAAAAAAAATCGTAGAATATAACAAATATTCGAATTTGCAAATATTCTACGAATATTCTTCGAAATATTCGTGAAATATCGGAAATTCGAATATGGCTCATCACTATTCAGGACGTCCTGTAACCCTGGGTACTTATGCACAAAGCGTTGTAAGATCAGATTACACACATGTGCCATGCACGGCACATGTGTCAACTTGCCCAAATTCAATGCCGTATCCGGGATGTGGAATAGCCCCTGGGGAGCTTGGGGGGTGCCGTTGATGTGGAGCAAGACGCAGCAGCAGAAGAGGACTCAGCCGAGGAGGTTATGGAAGAGGATGGAGTAGGAGGAGTAGAGGAGGTGGCAGCAGGCCTGCCTGCAAGTCGTGGCGGTGTCACCAACTCCTCTGCAGAGCCACGCATTCCATGCTTGGAAGCCGTCAGCAGGTTTACCCAATGCGCAGTGTAGATGATATACCTGCCCTGACTGTGCTTTGCAGACCAGGTATCAGTGGTCAGATGGACCCTTGCCCCAACACTGTGTGCCAGACATGCCATTACTTCCTTTTGTACAGGTTGGGGATTGCCTTTTGTACAAAGAAATTTCGGCTGGGTACCTTCCACTGCGGTGTCCCAATAGCTACAAATTTTTGGAACGCCTCAGACTCCACCAGCTTGTATGCTAAAAGCTGGCGGGCTAAGAGTTCAGACAAGCCAGCTGTCAGACGCCGAGCAAGGGGGTGACTTTGTGACATTGGCTTCTTACGCTCAAACATGTCCTTGACAGACACCTGACTGTGGGCAGATGAGCAGGAACTGCTCAAGGCGAGAGACGGAATGGCGGATGGTTGAGAGGGGGCAAGGAGGACAGCAGTGGTTGACGTGGATGAAGATGCTGGACCAGGAGGAGGATGGCGGCTTTGAGTTTGTGTGCTGCTATATATTCTTGTTTTAGCAATATAGCGAATATTCGAAAAAAAACTAATATAGAGCAATTTAGCTAATATAGTGCTATAATTTTTTTCCAATCTGAACTTCAGATAAAAAAAATACAACTATTAGACAAAGAAGATTATATCACTATATTAGCTAAATTGCTCTATATTTGTTTTTTTCGAATATTCACTATATTGCTATATATTCTTGTTTTAGAATATTACGAATATTCGAAAAAACAAAGTTATAGCAATATAGCGAATATTCGAAAAAAAAAAACTAATATAGAGCAATTTAGCTAATATAGTGCTATAATTTTTTTCCAATCTGAACTTCAGATAAAAAAAATACAACTATTAGACAAAGAAGATTATATCACTATATTAGCTAAATTGCTCTATATTTGTTTTTTTCGAATATTCACTATATTGCTATATATTCTTGTTTTAGAATATTACGAATATTCGAAAAAACAAAGTTATAGCAATATAGCGAATATTCGAAAAAAAAACTAATATAGAGCAATTTAGCTAATATAGTGCTATAATCTTTTTTTTAATAGTTGTAATTTTTTTTCCAATCTGGACCTCAGATGAGAAAAAAATTACAACTATTAGACAAAGAAGAGTATAGCACTATATTAGCTAAATTGCTCTATATTCATTATTTTCGAATATTCGCTATATTGCTATATATTCTTGTTTTAGAATATTCTGAATCTCCAATTTAGCTAATATAGTGCTATAGGAGGAGGATGGCGGCTTTGAGTTTGTGTGCTGCTTGTACTCATGTGTTGATCCCATAGGCGTTTGTGATGTGCGATCATGTGCCTTCTCAAAGCAGTTGTACCTTTTGGCACAGGTTGCAAATGGCATCGCTGTTGTCAGAGGCAGACACACAAAAAAAATGCCACACTGCTGAGCTCTGCAATGACGGCATTCTGGTGGTGGCAACAGCATGCGTTGATTGGCGTGCTGTCTGGCTCACCCCGGGTGCCGATGCATGCTGTCTGACTGTGCCACTAGCTCCTTGCGACGACCTCCCCCTGCTTCCAACTCGTCTCCTCCCCCTCTCTGTCTCCCCATCTGAACTTTCCCCCTGTTCTTCTTCTCTTCTAGCGGGCACCCACGTGACATCCACGGACACATCGTCATCATCAACCTCTTCACTTGTATCTGAAAACTCAGCAAAGAAAGCAGCAGCGGGTACAACATCATCATCATCACACCATACGTCCATGTGTGTAATGCTGCCTGACTGAGACATATCCCTGTTATCTACATCCTCTGGCAATAATGGTTGCGCATCACTCATTTCTTCCAACTGATGTGTAAGTAACTCCTCTGACAGATCAAGTGAAGCGTTTGTGGTGCTAGTGTTGGTGGTGGCGGCAGGCGGGCGAGTGGTAACTTGAGAGGTGCCCGAAGCTAAGCTGGAGGAGGATGGTGCGTCAAGGTTCCGAGCGGAAGCTGTAGAAGATTGGGTGTCCTGTGTTAGCCAGTCAACTATGTCCTCAGAACTTTTCGAGTTCAGGGTACGTGGCCTCTGAACACTGGGCATTATTCTAGGGCCAAAGGGAATCACAGTACAACGACCACGATGGCCCCTGCGGGGTGGCCTGCCTCTGCCTGTCATTTTTTTTTTTTAGATAAGTTAAGTTGTACTATGCGTGCAAGCTACTGTGACACCAGATATGAGTGGCACTGTGCACTGGCAGAAGTTGGCAGAGTAGACGCTGCAGGCCTGACACACACGCTTGCAGACAACTAACTGCTATTCAATCTATTACAGTCAAAATATATATTTTTTTTAAATGTACACTACTGTTACACCAGATATGAGTTGCACTAGTGTGACACTGTGCCCTGGCAGCAGGGGCGGGCTGGGCCGGGGGGCAGGGAGGCAATTGCCCCCTAGGCCGCCCTAAAAAAACGGCTGCTGGGCCGCCTGTCTTTAAAAAAAAAAAAAAATTATTCTTCAGGGCCGCACCGCCGATCACCACAGGTGGCGCGGCCCTGGATGTAATTGCGGCCGTGCTGTGTGCTGTGGGGCAGGGGAGGGAGAGGCGTGTCCCTCCCCTGTTCTTCTGATAGGCCGCAGGCACTAATGCCTGCAGCCTATCAGAGGCCGGCTCAGGCAGCGCCATGACGTCATTATCATCTCGCCACCTGAGCCGGGCAGCACACAGCAGGGACACAGGCCGGAAGAGGCCTGCATCGCATCCCTGCTGATGGAGGTAAGTATTAGTGTTTTTTTTTTTTCTTCTTTGCGGGGGGCTGGCACTATGGGGGGGGGGGGGATCTGGCACTATGGGGGGGCTTGCACTATAGGGGGAGCTGGCACTATAGGGGGGATCTGGCACTATGGGGGGGATCTGGCACTATGGGGGGGCTTGCACTATAGGGGGGCTGGCACTATGGGGGGGAGCTGGCACTATAGGGGGGGCTGGCACTATGGGGGGGCTGGCACTATGGGGGAGCTGGCACTATAGGGGGGGCTGGCACTATGGGGGAGCTGGCACTATAGGGGGGCTGGCACTATGGGGGAGCTAGCACTATGGGAGGGGCACTATGGGGGGGCTTGCACTATAGGGGGAGCTGGCACTATAGGGGGATCTGGCACTATGGGGGGGCTGGCACTATGGGGGGGCTGACACTATGGGGGAGCTGGCACTATAAGGGGGATGGCACTATGGGGGAGCTGGCACTATGGGGGATGGCACTATGGGGGAGCTGGCACTATGGGGGAGCTGGCACTATGGGGGAGCTGGCACTATAGGGGGGGAAGCTGGCACTATGGGGGGGGGGGGCTGGCACTATGGGGGGAACTGGCACTATGGGGGGGAGCTGACACTATGGGGGGAGCTGGCACTACGGGGGGGAGCTGGCACTATGACTGGAGCTGGCACTATTGGAGGAGCTGGCACTATGGGGGCATTTCTTACTGGCACATTATGGGGGGGCACCATGGGGGAGAGGAGCACTATGGGGGTATCTGGGGGCTCTAAAGGGGCTTTTTTTAATTATTGGCACATTCTGGGGGGCACTATAGGAGAGAGCAGCACTATGGGGCATCTGGTGTTACTATAGGGGCATTATTTGGGGGCAGTGGGGGCTCTAAAGGGGCCTTTTGTATTGGAACATTATGGGGGCACTATGGCATTTGGTGCCACTAAGGGGGCATTTTTTACTGGCACATTATGGGAGGCACTATAGGGGAGAGCGGCACTATGGGGCATTATTTGGGGGCACTATGGGGGAGTGGAGCACTATTGGGGCATATGGTGGCACTAAGAAGGGGCATTTTTTTACTGGCACATTGTGGGGGAGAGGAGCACTATAGGGGTATCTGCTGGGGGCACTAAGGAACATATTTTTACTGGCATATTATGGGGGACACTATGGGGAAGGGGGAGAGGAGCAGTATGAGGGCATTTACTGGGGCACTATATAGGGGTATTTTATACTGGCATACATTATGGGGACATTAGCTCAACTGCGGGCACTAAGAGGGGGTATTTCATGTACTGTCATATTATAGGTAAAATTAGTACTATTAGGGGGTAGTATGGGGAGCTTTACTACTACTGGGGGGCTATGAGGAACATGATTACTAGTGCACTATAGGGGCATTATTACTACTAAGTGTGCTCTGGCAGAGAATTATTTCTATTGGTGGGATTTTGGAGAGCACTGTTACTTTGGGGGCACCCTGGCATAGTATCAGCTTAGCACAATTATTTTTGGTGGACATTATCTTTATACTATTAGTGTCTGGGCGCAGTTATTTTTTAGAGCACTGTGTGCCAATAATTGTTTAAGGGGGCACTATCTGTGTGGTAGTAGTATTCCCAGGGGTACTGTTTCTGCAGTATAGTATTGGGGGCATAGCGGGTACAGTATTGGGGGCACTATCTGTGTGGTAGTAGTATTTCCAGGGGGACTGTTTCTGCAGTATAGTATTGGGGGTGGCAGGAAAGGGTGTTCAGAAGATGTGAAGATGATGGAAATGTGGGAAACTAATGTCTGTTTCTCAATCTCTGCAGAGACGGAAAATGGCAGAAAAATCATCATGGCGGTCTGGTCTGACAAGAGAAGATGAGGAAAGAGAACGTCTACATAAAAGGGGACATCACTGGATGTAAGAGCTATGTGGTGCTATGTAGGAGAGGAGATGCTCCGGCTCCTCCTTCTGCCATTTGCAGAAGGAGGATTCAGAGCTGGGTGAGGACGACGAAAGGGGGCAGCAGGCCACGGGCGGGTGGCAGATGGTGGGGGGGAACCACAAGCCTTGAGCAGGATCAGGGGAGGGAGGAGAGCGAAGGAGCTTCCTCACTGTAGCTTGTTGTATAAGCAGGCAGTGCAGCCAGGACAGACCTTTCCCTCTCCGTATGATGTGTAGACAGGCCTCAACTATAGAATGTCAGCTGTACAGTGTGTGTTGGGAGTGGCCTATTATATGTAGGAGGGGCTTTTAATAATGGGCGGGGCTAAAAATGGGCCACTTGACTGGATTTGCCCCCCAGAACTAAGGCTGCCAGCCCTCCCCTGCCTGGCAGGCTCTGAAACGCACACGTGTGAAGAAAACTGACTGCTATTATTTCACAGTCAAAAAAGTGTTGTTTTTTTTAAATGTGCACTACTGTTACACCAGATATGAGTTGCACTGGTGTGACACTGTGCCCTGGCAGGCCCTGAAACGCCCACGTGTGAAGGAAACTGACTGCTATTATTTCACAGTCAAAAAAGTGTTGTTTTTTTTAAATGTGCACTACTGTTACACCAGATATGAGTTGCACTGGTGTGACACTGAGCCCTGGCAGGCCCTGAAACTCACAAGTGTGAAGGAAACTGACTGCTATTATTTCACAGTCAAAAAGTGTTTGTTTTTTTAAATGTACACTACTGTTACACCAGATATGAGTTGCACTGGTGTGACACTGTGCCATGGCAGGCCCTGAAACGCACATGCGTGAAGGAAACTGACTGATATTATTTCACAGTCAAAAAGTGTTTTATTTCTTTTTTAAATGTACACCACTGTTACACCAGATATGAGTTGCACTGGTGTGACATTGTGCCCTGGCAGGCCCTGAAACGCACATGCGTGCAGGCAACTGACTGCTATTATATTAGAGTCAAAAAAGTGTTTTTTTTTTTAAATGTGCACTACTGTTACACCAGATATGAGTTGCACTGGTGTGACACTGTGCCCTGGCAGGCCCTGAAACACACACGTGTGAAGGAAACTGACTGCTATTATTTCACAGTCAAAAAAGTTTTTTGTTTTTTTTTATGTACACTACTGTTACACCAGATATGAGTTGCACTGGTGTGACACTGTGCCCTGGCAGGCCCTGAAACGCCCACGTGTGAAGGAAACTGACTGCTATTATTTTACAGTCCAAAAAGTTTTTTGTTTTTTTTATGTACACCACTGTTACACCAGATATGAGTTGCACTGGTGTGGCACTGTGCCCTGGCAGGCCCTGAAACGCACACGTGTGAAGGAAACCAGATATGAGTGGTGGCACTGGGCAAGTGGGCACAGTATACACTGTGAGCCTGACACACATGCTGGCAGGCAGGGAACTGCAATAAGATTACACAGGAAAAAAATAAAAGAAAAGCAGACTGATATTCTAGCCCTAAAAAAGGCTTTTTGGGGTGCTGTCCTTACAGCAGAGATCAGATGAGTCCTTCAGGACTGTAGTGGACACTGAATGCACTAGCCTAGCTATCGATTTCCCTATTAAATCAGCAGCAGCTCCTCTCACTAAGAATGCAGCTTCCGAATGAAGCTAAAATGGATGCTGTCCAGGAGGTGGGAGGGTCTGGGAGGGAGGGTCTGCTGCTGATTGGCTGGAATGTGTCTGCTGACTGTGAGGTACAGGGTCAAAGTTTACTCAATGATGACAAATAGGGGGCGGACCGAACATCGCATATGTTCTCCCGCCGCGGCGAACGCGCACAAGCTATGTTCGCCGGGAACTATTCGCCAGCGAACTATTCGGGACATCTCTATTGGACATCTGATAAGGTGCTTCTAGTGTCGCCTCATTGCAGTCTTCTCCATGTCAGCAGCTGATGGATATTTAGATTGCATTCATGGGACTCACTGTGGGAGATTAACTTGTAAAGCCTTCAGTGAGGTAGATTGCTGGTTTGTGCCAGTGTCACCGCCACTTCTGTGAGAAGGTCTGACAGACGTCCTTTTCTACCTCTTGCATGATGTTCTTTGTTTTGGTTTCACTTTGTCATCTCATTTCCTTCTCCCAGGTGTCACCTATTTAGACTAATCCTCTTTCCTTTATATTCCCTCCTATACTGCCTCACTTTGCGGTTTATACTACTTCCTGGATTTGAAGTGTTCACTGCTGGAGACTGTTGCTGCTTGTTCAGATAAGTCCTTTCATGTATTGTGTGTTCTTGCTGGCTTGATTCTAGGTGACGGCGCAGGCGCACTGAGAGGAGGACGCTCGCTCGGCTGCTCCTTCCTCAATGCGCCTGCGCCGGGTGTAGATGTGACGTCATCGGCGCAGGCGCATTGAGGATGGAGCGGCCGAGCGAGCGTCCGCCTCTCAGTGCGCCTGCGCCGACTGAAGACAGGTACGGCGCAGGCGCCAGATTTTGAATGCAAACAGGGCCAGCAGAGAAAGATCCTGTCCACTGGCCCTGTCAATCAACATGCGGAGGGGGGCGTCTTTAGGATAGGAGGATGCGGCTGCTACCAGCAAGTAGCCGCCCTACTTGCTGGTAGCAAGGTAATTTGCATATTTTAAAAGTACGTTTTTAACATAATCTGCTGAACCAAAATGATTAATTACAGTATGTATGCATAATTTGCAGTATAGGGATTATAAGTAACAAAAAAAACAAAAAAAAATGTTTAGTGGGGTGACAGAAGCTCTTTAAGATCTCGCTTCCGGATACGTTCTCCGGGGGAAGTGAGAATTTTGTTCGCTTTAGAGAGGCTTGCAAACTTCATTTTCGCCTACTTCCCCATTCCTCTGATGATGAGGTGGGGATCATCATCTCGCTGCTCAGGGATAACGCTCAGTCCTGGGCCTTTTCGCTGCCGGTGGGGGCACGGCCCCTCCGATCGGTGGATGAATTTTTTGTAGCCCTGGGGCAGATATGTGATGACCCGGATCTTATTGCTCTGGCTGAATCTAAACTGCATCTTTTATGCCAGGGTAAACAGTCTGCAGAGATATATTGTTCTGAATTTCGGAGATGGGCAGCTGATACTGGTTGGAACGATGCTGCACTCCGAAGTCAATTCTACCATGGTCTTTCGGAGGGATTGAAAGATGCATTTGCTTTTCATGAGAGACCTGCCTCGTTGGAGTCTGCCATGTCTCTAGCTGTTCGTATTGACAGGCGTCTTAGAGAGAGAGGAGAGACCACTCCTTCCTGTCATATTCAGTCCAAGGATAGTGGGGCGGTCTCATTCAGTGCGCAGGGGCCTCAGTCTCTCTTAATCCCCTCTGAGCAGGAGGCCATACGGCTGGGTTTGTTTGCCTCTGATAGTAGAGGATTCAGCTCTCAGAGGAGGGTTTGTTTCTGTTGTGGGGGTATAAATCATTTGGCTAATGCTTGCCCCTCTAGGAGATTCAGGGAGTTTTCTGAGGGTAATAAAGAAACAAAAAGAAAAAAACCCTCTAAAAACTTTCCATTTGCTACTATTGGCAAGGTTGATGTGGAAATTGAAGGTTTGCCGTTTTCTTGTAGTTCCTGTTTTGTCCTACCTGCCAGGGTGGCGCTAGATAGCAAGAACATTGTTTGTGAGATTTTTGTAGATAGTGGAGCAGCAATCTCATTGATAATCACTTTGCTATAACACATGGTTTCCAGGTATGCACTTTGAAAAAAGAATATACCTGTTTTTGCTATCGATTCCGCTCCACTTTCTCAAAAATCGTTAAAGGGCATAGTTCACAATATCCAGGGGCATAGCTATAGGGGGTGCAGAGGTAGCAGTCGCTACCGGGCCCAGGAGCCTGAGGGGGCCCAAAGTCCCTTGTGCAATATAAGAGGACACTGGTATTATAGAAAGTACATGCTGGTCAAGTTACACCTCTGGCTGAAGGGAAGAGGTTAGGTCAAGAATTTGGATTGAGGGGGGGTGCTGTTTAAATTTTTGCCTCAGGTGGCACGAAGGCTATGTGTTTCCCTGTCCCTTGCCACAAAGTAGGGGGCCCAAGCTGAACTCTTGCACCAGGGCCCATGAGCCTTTAGCTACATCCCTGACAATATCCGTTTGACTGTGGGTGATGCTCATGTTGAGGACATGTCATGTTTCGTCCTAAGCGGATTACCTACTCCTCTAGTGTTGGGACTACACTGGCTCAGTAAACACATACCCCACCATTGATTGGCAAGCAAGGCAAATAAATGGTTGGAGTGACTTTTGCAGAGAGAATTGCCTCACGGCGTCTCTTTCAGAGGTTTCTACCAAGACTGTACCATCTTTTCTCTCTGAATTTTCGGATGTGTTTTCCGAGAGTGGTGTCCAGGAGCTGCCCCCTCACCGGGAGTACGATTGACCTATTAATCTCATCCCAGGCGCCAAGCTGCCAAAATCACGTTTATACAATCTCTCCCAACCTGAAAGAGTCGCTATGCGTACTTATATCTCTGAGATCCTGAGAAAGGGACACATCCGACCCTCAAAGTCACCTGTTGCCGCTGATTTTCTTTTGTTAAGAAAAAAGATGGTTCTTTAAGACCTTGTCTGGATTTCAGGGAGCTGAACTGTATCACAATTCGTGACCCATATCCGCTTCCTCTGATCCCGGACCTGTTTAACCAGATTGTTGGGGCTAAAGTTTTTTCTAAGTTGGATTTAAGAGGGGCATACAACCTAGTCAGAGTCAGGGAAGGGGACGAATGGAAGACAACCTTCAATACCCCTGAGGGTCATTTCGAGAATTTGGTTATGCCCTTTGGTTTGATGAATGCTCCGGCCGTCTTCCAACATTTTGTGAACAGCATTTTTTATCATTTAATGGGGAAATTTGTACTGGTGTATCTAGATGACATTTAGATTTTTTTTCTCCTGATTTCAAAACTCATAGGGACCACCTACGTCAGGTCTTGCTCATTCTGCGGGAGAATATATTGTACGCTAAACTGGAAAAATGTGTGTTTGCGGCTCCGGAGATTCAATTTCTTGGTTTTCTTCTCTCAGCTTCTGGTTTTCACATGGACCCTGAGAAGGTCCGCGCTGTGCTTGATTGGGAGCTTCCTGAGAATCAGAAGGCGCTAATGCGGTTTTTAGGTTTTGGCAATTATTACAGAAAGTTAATTTTGAATTATTCCTCTGTTGTTAAGCCACTCACTGATATGACTAAAAAGGGGTAGATTTTTCCTCCTGGTCGGTAGATGCGCTTAAGGCCTTTTCTAGTTTCAAAGAGAGTTTTGCTTCCGCTCCCATTTTGCTACAACCTGATGTCTCTCTACCTTTTATTGTTGAGGTGGACGCTTCTGAGGTGGGTGTGGGTGCGGTCTTATCTCAGGGTCCCTCTCCTGCCAAATGGCGACCGTGTGCCTTTTTCTCAAGGAAACTCTCCTCCGCAGAGAGAAATTATGATGTGGGAGATAGGGAGTTGTTGGCCATCAAATTAGCTTTTGAGGAATGGCACCATTGGCTAGAGGGAGCCAGACATCCTATTACCGTGTTTACTGACCATAAGAATCTGGCCTACTTGGAATCAGCCAAGCGTCTGAACCCGAGACAGGCCATATGGTCTTTATTCTTTTCTAGGTTTAATTTTGTTGTCACGTTCCGCCCTGGGGTTAAAAATGTGAAGGTTGATGCCCTGTCACGTTGTTTTCCGGGAGGGGGGAACTTTGAAGACCCGGGTCCCATTTTGGCTGAAGGGGTGGTCATTTCTGCTCTTTATCCTGATTTGGAGGCAGAGGTTCAGACAGCCCAGCCAGAGGCTCCTGATCTTTGTCCTCCTGGGAGGTTGTTTGTGCCTCTCGCTTTACGACACAAGGTTTTTAAGGAGCACAACGATACTATCCTTGCTGGGCACCCGGGGAGTAGAGCCACAGTAGATCTCATTGCTCGGAGATTCTGGTGGCCGGCTCTTCGTAAGACGATTGAGGGTTTTGTGGCAGCCTGCGAGACCTGCGCTCGTGCCAAGGTCCCTCATTCACGGCCATCGGGTTCTCTGCTCCCGTTACCCATTCCTTCCCGTCCTTGGACGTATCTGTCCATGGACTTCATTACGGACCTGCCTCGTTCCTCGGGGAAGACTGTGATTCTGGTAGTAGTGGACCGTTTTAGCAAAATGGCGCATTTCATTCCCTTTCCTGGGTTACCCAATGCTAAGACACTGGCGCAAGCGTTTGTTGATCATATTGTTAAATTGCATGGCATTCCTTCTGACATCGTTTCTGAGAGGGGCACGCAATTTGTTTCCAGATCCTGGAAGGCCTTCTGTTCTCACTTGGGGGTTCGGTTGTCGTTCTCTTCTGCTTTTCACCCGCAGTCGAATGGTCAGACCGAACGCATCAATCAGAATCTGGAGACATATCTGCGCTGTTTTGTGGCGGAGAATCAGGAGGATTGGTGTTCTTTTTTGTCCCTTGCTGAGTTTGCTTTAAATAACCGTCGCCAGGAGTCCTCTGATAAGTCACCATTTTTTGGTGCATATGGGTTTCATCCGCAGTTTGCGACATTCTCTGCAGAGGGGTCTCCTGGTTTACCTGATGAGGAGAGATTTTCCTCGTCTTTGTCATTTATTTGGCAAAAGATTCAGGGTAATCTGAAGAGGATGAGTGAGAGATATAAGCTTGTGGCGGATAAGAGACGTGTGCCTGGTCTGGACCTGAATGTGGGTGATCTGGTGTGGTTGTCTACAAAGAATATCAAACTGAAGGTTCCCTCCTGGAAGTTGGGTCCTAAGTTTATTGGGCCTTACAAGATCTTGTCCATCATCAATCCCGTTGCCTTCCGTCTTGATCTTCCTCAGACTTGGAAGATCTATAATGTTTTTCATAGGTCCCTATTAAAACCTTATGTCCAACCCACTGTACCCTCCTCTTTGCCTCCTCCTCCGATTTTTGTTGATGGTAATCTTGAATTCCAGGTCTCTAGGATTGTGGATTCTCGCATTATCCGCGGTTCTCTCCAATACCTTGTTCATTGGGAGGGTTATGGTCCTGAGTAGAGGATGTGGGTCCCAGTGGCGGACATTAAGGCCACTCGTCTCATCAAGGCTTTCCATAGGTCTCATCTTGAGAAGGTGGGTTCTGAGTGTCCAGAGTCCACCCGTAGAGGGAGGGGTGCTGTCACCGCCACTTCTGTGAAAAGGTCTGACAGACGTCCTTTTCTACCTCTTGCATGATGTTCATGTATTGGTTTCACTTTGTCATATCATTTCCTTCTCCCAGGTGTCACCTATTTAGACTAATCCTCTTTCCTTTATATTCCCTCCCATACTGCCTCACTTTGCGGTTTATACTACTTCCTGGATTTGAAGTGTTCACTGCTGGAGACTTCTGTTGCTGTTTGTTCAGATAAGTCCTTTCATGTATTGTGTGTCCTTGCTGGCTTGATTCTAGGGGACCCTGACTCCCTCCGTATTAAGTGCAGGGAGCTGGTGGTCGTGTCCCCTCACTATTATAGGGTTTTCAGGTGTAACACAGTCTAGGTACGAGGGCATGCAATCGTCTACCTCTGAGACCCTTGTATGTGCTTAGCAGTCAGGGTGAGCTCTTAGGGTTTTATAGGGGTCACCTTTATGCTACTTAGTTTGGGATCAAGCCAGTCGGATGTTTATCCATAACTTCCAGCTATCTGCAACATCATCCGTGACAGCCAGTAGGATATACCTATAGTCCTTGAGGCACATGGCACCTGCTAAAGATTGTAAACCCACCATCATCTTTATAGCCACTGAGGTTGGAGTTGACGTCCACTGATCCAAGACATCAAACAGGTCAGTAAATTGGTGCTCTGACCACAGGTTTGGGGAAGACGGAGTGGTGTTAACAGCCATCAGGAACTTTTGCAGGGCTGCTAAAGTCTCCACTAGAGCTGTTGTAGAGAGGTGGTAGATGCCATATTTAAAATGTGCCAGGTCATTGGCAAAGAAGGGCATATTAGCTGCCTCCTTGGCTGGTTTTACCTGCCCATATGTAAAAAAAAAAAAACAATCCTGGAGTCGAGATCAGCAGAGTTAAAATCACTGGCAGGAATCATAGTGCTTTGCTTGCCGGTACAGAATTCCTTTCTCACATGGCCATTTTCTCCAATGGCCAAGCGATGCACCGGAAAGATCTTTCTTTTTACTAGAAAACAAGGTGTAAAGAGTCTTTTTTAGCAAAGCTCTAACTGAACATTGCTAAGGAGAGTCTTTCTTCGAAACACCTATGTGTAACATGTAGAGGCGTCCAGCCTGCCTCTTGCCACTGCCTTAGTCCCTATGCAAATGTGCCCTATCACTGCCCATCACCTTGCCTATCTGACTTGTTATAAACAGGCATCTTCAGTGCTCATAATGCTGAAGACTGAAGACAGATAGTTCTTAGCAACGCACAGTTAGATCTTTGCTAAGAAGACTCTTTACACCCTGTTTTCTAATACAAAGAAACATCTTTCTCTAATAAAGTATATTAAAAAATGTTTACCATCCCTATCCCTACACAATATAAAAAATAAACTGAAATGGCAGTTACTATTTAAATAATTAGAAATTGCATAGTTATCATAACAGAACATTAAAACCACCTGACAGTTCTGACCTGTTGAGGCATGGACTCCACAAGTATTCTGAAGATGTCCTGTGGTATCTGGTATGTAGAGCCCTGAATGTTGTGAGGTGGGACCTCCATGGATTGCAGTTGTTTTTCCAGCACATTATCGGCTCGATCAGAATGAGATCTGGGAAATTTGTAGAACAAGTGATGACTTGAGCTCTTTATCATGTTCCTCCAAGAGTTATTATAGAATATGCATATTTTTGCAGTATGGCAGGGAGCATTATCCTGCTGAAAGAAGCCACTACCATAAGAGAGCATCATTAGCTTGACCAGGCATACTTTTCTCCTCACGTGTGAGTCTTGGACATCCATGAACATGTTGCTGGTCGACTGGTTGTCCTTCTTTGGATATTTCCTGACATTTTGGAGAGACTCTGATACAGTCATCTAGCCATCACAATTTGGCATAGATTGGACACAGGTTATACACACACACACACACACACACACATATTATACTTACACTTGGCAGAATTAGACTTACTGAATTCCATTCAGATGGATGAAACTGATTTTCAGTTTTCAGTTGCAGACGTTTCGGCATCCACTCTGCTGTTTGTGAATATATCCGTACTGTTCTATAGCCTATTAATAAGTTGGAGGGAAGCTACTGTACCAGGAATTTGGAGGTCTGAAGATTATGTCACTCGACATGGTATGTAATTTCAGTGGATAAAAGAACTCACATTGTTTGAGATTGTAAAAAGAACTCCCTGTTGTAAATTATCACTCATTGTTATAAACAAATGCAATTTTCATGGAAAAATCTAATATATTCTACTTAGCCAGTTTAAGAAAACATAAAATGAAGATTAGGGTAATTCAGTATGGAATTTCTAATTTTGTATGTAAATGATATTAAAGCCAAATTAAAAGTATATTCATATCTGTTAAGACATTTGCCCATTTAATTACATAGAATCCCTTAGTGTCTTCTGAATTCAGTAAGATGAGATTCATTAGAATGTCTGCATGCTTCCCTATGATATAGTATGTAAACTGTAATCAGTACACAGACTAATCATTTCTACAGTGAGATGTTGCATAAGAAATCTCATCTCACTAAACTAATAAAAAAAATTGATAGAGCAGTTAATTATGTCACTGAAAATTACACCACATGCAACAAAGTGTGAATTATTACTATCAATGGCTCATTTATGCTGCTCATTGCAGTCATTTCCTATATGACAATTAGCATTGAGCGAATCAAAATTAATAAAGTAGAATTCAATACGAATTTCAGGAAAAATTTGATTTGCCGCAAAGCCGAATTTCTTGGTGCTTCATGGTAACTAGTAAATTTTTACTGAAATGGAGATAAAAAAAAAAAACATGCTCACTTCATCCATTTCAGTGAGAAGAAGCTGTTGCTCCTATCTTGATTGAAAAAAATGCGCCAATTCTCGTGGGAGCTGACATGTGACATCACCACATCATTATGTTGGGTGGGAGCCCGGGTGGGAGCACGCCCAGCGTGAAGATTTCATTACATCAGTGCGCACTCCAATTGATGCGCTTTCTTCAATCAAGATGTCCACTACGGCATCTCCGTGATCAAATGGATGAGGTAAGCATATATATTTTTTTGTTTTAACCCCTGTTTTCCACCGATAGGCCTCCATTCTTACATCAGATGCTGCGATCAGCGTTAAATGTAGCATCTGATGGGCTGAACTACGCAGAGCGATTGCTGTTCCCTGTCTTTGCGTCGGCTCCATACAATCGAATGCAATTTGTTATGAAGTAATTTGTAACAAATCGAATTTCTGATATAAGAATGGAGGCCTTTCAGGGGTTTAAAAAAAACAAAAAACTAATCAGTGAAGAGGCCATCGCATTCCTCTTAATTGAAGACTCAGCACAAAATCAATGTGTACTCAGTCAAGAAGGTCGCAGCGGCCTCTTCGCGCTCAGATGAGGTGAGTTTTTTTTAATGCCATTTCAGGGAAAATTCATTGGTTACCACGAAGCACAAGGAAATTCGGCTTTGCGGAAAATCAAGTTTTCCCTGAAATTCAGATCAAAGTCCACTTCGGATACTTCGATTGGCTCAACACTGTTGACAATGCTTGATTTAATTTAAGGACAAAAATAGCACTTAGAAGGGTCTTTATGATGAATTGAATAAATGTGGATTGCCTAATTCTTAAATATTAAAATATTAAAAATATGTAATATATGGTGACAAAATAGAGTTAAATATTGAAATATTCAGAAATAACCTTAAAAAAATATATATCCTACTGCACTTACGCTTAAATGTCTTTTAAGGGTTGTTTCATCAGAAACAATCACTTTCAAAATGCAGCAAAGTGAGGGAATAATCCACCATGGGTACTGTTCTTGGCACCCCTGGCAAACACCTGATTTTTGCCAGGAAAAACCATGGTCAGCCTTTAAAGGGGTGGTTGAGATAAACTGACTGTAACATTGAACCAAACCCCATTACCATGCACATGTCTCAACTGAACAGTTTCAGGAAAAAGTTAAGAAACCCTTTGGAATTGCCTAGCTTTATGTACTACCACAAGAGGACACAGTTTTAAATTAGAGGGGCAAAGGTTTAAAAGTAATATAAGGAAGTATTACTTTACTGAGAGAGTAGTGGATGCATGGAATAGCCTTCCTGCAGAAGTGGTAGCTGCAAATACAGTGAAGGGGTTTAAGCATGCATGGGATAGGCATAAGGCCATCCTTCATATAAGATAGGGCCGGGGGCTATCCATAGTATTCAGTATATTGGGCAGACTAGATGGGCCAAATGGTTCTTATCTGCCGACACATTCTATGTTTCTATGTTTCTATGTATTGATTTTAAAAAAAACTGTGAAAAAAATTTAAAAAAATCTTGTACAATGTAATAAGTGAATATGCAGATGTTCAAGGCTACATTTATAGAAGAAAAATCACACAAAATGCAAAATCACACAAAATGCACTTCTATTTTATCTTGGGAGTAGCATTGTTGTGCACTTTTGCCCCGCCTATCCCACAGGGGACCTTGATTAGCTGGTATATATAGGTGTGTTGGCTCTTCCTCTCATTGGTTGCTTGGTGCGCACAGAGGTAAAAAAAAAGCAGCGTACTATATGTGCAGGGTCTGCTCTCCTAAATGTAGATGCCAAATGCCATAGATAGGTTTAGAGTAGGTCCTGCCTGACTGAGACCACCTTGGCGCTGGTAGGCGGGCACAGATGTGTTTTGATCAAAATATATTGACTGAGAGTCTCAGATTTTATCATATTAGAGTGAGGGCTTAATCCATATATAATTTTTGCATCTATTGTTTTAGTGCATTATTTTCTGTGATTTGTCTTTATGTATTGATTACTAATAAAATGTGATCTGATTATATTTTACTGACATTCTAATGGCACCCGAGTAAACATTCACAGTGCAGGGAGAAAATTAAATGAACCTTTATGATTCTGTCTTCTTCAGAATTTAATAAGCAATAGATCTTTCAATTAAGGACTAGTGATGAGCGGAAGGTACCATATTCGATTTGGCGATATTTCGCGAATATTCGAATGAATATTCGCATTATTTTCGTCGAAATCGAATATTCGTAATTATTTTATTTTTCGCGAATAATATGCGAATAAATTTTTCGTACGATTTTTTTTCCTGAATAAGGCAATGTTCCTATGACTATGGCTAGGCTAATATGTGTATTTTACGAAATTTCTTAATACTGCTCTAACTTCGTCTTTTAGAATATTCGTAATATTCTAAAAGACGGAGTTAGAGCAATATTCCGAATATTCTAAAAGACGAAGTTAGAGCAATATTAAGAAATTTTGTATAATACACATAGATTGTAATTTAGCTAATATAGTGCTATAATCCTTTTTTTTTTTTCTTATCTAATTTTTTTGGCCTCTTCTGAACTTCAGTTTTTGGAAAATATGTACACTATTAAAAAAATTACTTTAGCAGTATATTAGCTAAATTACAATCTATATGTGTATTTTACGAAATTTCTTAATACTGCTCTAACTTCGTCTTTTAGAATATTCTTAATATTGCTCTAACTCCGTCTTTTAGAATATTACGAATATGCCGTATTTTTCGTATTTTTCGAATATAGTGCTATATTCTTGATTTTCGTATATAGCACTATTTTCGAAAAATTTCGAGTCATTTCATCAGTCAAGTATTACTATGCTTATTGCTAATGCTTAAAGCTTGTGTGCGGATCGCATGTTGTAAAGACGTTTTTTTTTCGCAAAGGCAAAGGCTAGGTTATGTTCCATGACAAGCAACCGTGCCGAGAATTCACTTGACATGTAAAAAGTGTTCAGTTACTCATATAATTTTGACTCTTTCTTATAATGTATGCAAAAATTCGCTACCATTAAATTCCTAAAAAAATTCTGTTCGTGTAATGGTTAGCTGGCTCTTCCCAATACTCATATAATTTTGACTCTTTCTTATATTGTATGCGAAAATTCGCTACCATTAAATTCCTAAAAAAATTCTGTTCGTGTAATGGTTAGCTGGCTCATCCAAACTACTGTTAGCTGCTTTTGCTTACAGCTTGTGTGTGATTTATAATATGTGAGTTGTTCTAAATGCATTGGGCCTAATAAATTATATTTCTATTATTTTATTAGCTTAAAAGGAAACGAAATTTCGTTTTAACGAATATAGAGGCAAATATTCTTATTCTTCGCGAATTCTCGAAGTTGCGATATTCGCAATAAAAATTCGCAATTCGAATATTCGCGCTCAACACTATTAAGGACATGAAATTGTGAAAATGTTGGCTTTATAGGTGCATGAAATTACAGAAAGCTTGTTTATTCACAAATTATTATTATTATTATTTATTAAAGTGTCATTCATTCAATAGTGCTGTGCATATGAAAAGGGGTATACACATATAGCATGAACAAGCTGAGTTACAAACTGGTACAGAAGGAGAGAGGGCCCTGCCCGTGAGGGCTTTCAATCTACATGGTATAGGTGAAGGACAGAGTAGGAGAGGGTAAATCTGGTCATGGGGGTATAGAGGCAGCAGGGTCACTGGTTGTAGGCTTGTCTGAAGAGGTGAGTTTTCAGGTTTCTTTTGAAGAATTCCACTGCAGGCAAGAGTTTGATATGTTGGGGTAGCGAGTTCCAGAGTATGGGGGATACACAGAAGAAATTTTGGAGGCGATTGTGGGAAGAGGTGATATGAATTCACTGGGCAATGGGGAGCCAGTGAAGAGATTGCCAGAGGGAAGAGGCAGAGGAGTAACAGGGTGAGAGGTGGATTAGTTGGGGAGCAGAGTTGAGGATAGATTAAAGGGGTGCGAGAGTGCTAGATGGAAGGCTACAGAGGAGAATGTTGCAGTAGTCTAGGCAGGAGATGATGAGGGCATGTACAAGCATTTTCGCAGACTTAAAGTTGAGGAAAGAACGGATGCGGGAAATGTTTTTGAGTTGGAGGCGGCAGGTGGTAGAAAGGGCTTGGATGTATAGTCAGAAGGAGAGGGAAGAATCCAAGGTCACTCCAAGGCAGCGGACTTGGTTGACCGGGGAGAGTGTGTAGCCATTGATCGTGATAGATAGGTCTGTTGGAGGGGTTGAGCAAGATGGGGGAAAGATGATGAATTCTGTTTTATCCATGTTTAATTTTAGAAAGCGAGAGGAGAAGGAGGGTATGGAAGATAGGCATTGCGGGATTCTGGATAGTGAGGTGGTGATGTCTGGACCAGAGAGGTAGATTTGTGTGTCATCAGCATAAAAGTGATACTGAAAGCCATGGGACTCTATGAGCTGTCCCAGACCGTAAGTGTAGATAGAGAAAAGCAGGGGTCCTAGGACAGAGCCTTGAGAGACACCAACAGAGAGGGAATGAGACGAGGAGGTGGTGTGAAAGTGGAAGACACTAAATGTCTGGTCTGTGAGGTATGATGTGATCCAGGAGAGGGCCAGGTCAGTGATGCCAAGAGATGAGAGAGTTTGTAACAGAAGGGAGTGGTCGACAGTGTTAAAGGCAGAGGACAGGTCAAGGAGAAGGAGGACAGAGAAATGTTTTTTGGTTTTGGCTGTTAGCAGGTCATTGGTGACTTTGGTAAGGGCAGTTTCGGTCGAGTGGTGTGGTCGGAAGCCAGATTGTAGACGGTCAAAGAGGGAGCAGGACGAGAGGTGAGAGGACAGTTCAAAATGGACATGTTGCTCAAGTAGCTTTGATGCATATGGAAGAAGTGATATGAAATCTGTCCTTCTCAAGAAGTCTAGGTTAATATGAACCATGTCTTGATGAAAAAAAAACTTTCACAAGAATGGTGTTCATGGAAGGACATCATGAAGGAAGGTGCTGCTGCTAAAAAAGAAGAAAAGAAAATTGAGGTCTGTATTAGTGATGAGCGGCATAGGCAATATTCGAATTCGCGATATTTCAAAAATTTTAGGCCGATTATTCACCATAAATTCGCAAATTTGAGAATTTGTGATCTCGTCATTATTTTCTTGATTGCTAAAATCGGCAATGTAATATATTTGAGATAAAAATTTGCTATTAGAATTTTCGCGATCAACACTAAGGGGTAGGCACCTTTCATATTGGTTGCTAGCAATGTTGCTAAGTGCCGATATTTGCGATAAATTCGCGATTAGAATATTTGCGATCAACACTATTCGCGAATACGAATATATAGCACTATATTCTAAATATTCGCGAATTCTCGAAGTGCCGATATTCGCGATTTAAAATTCACAATACGAATATTCGCGCTAAACACTAGTCTATATCAGATTTGTGGGAAGCCACCTAAGATGTTCTACAATGCTTCAGGGGAAATATTCTTACCAAGCCTGCCAGTTTCTCACTTCTTCCAGAGGACATGGCTGCCAGAACACTCAGCCATCCACAGGGGCAGACGTGGCATTTCTGGGGCCCCAAGCAAATTTAGGTCAGGACAGCCAATCAGCACCTGGCAGCAGTTCCCTATCTGTCCACAACTGTATCTACATCCTTAGAACACATATACAGTTGAACATTGTGGTCAGGGGCAGGCCGATTCTAGCTTTTCTGCTCTCTGAGGTGGATTGAAATGGCACCCTCCCATCCCCATAACAAATTCTCAATCCAACCCCTCAGCCCTACTGATAAAGGAATATTTGAATTGAAAATTACGTACATCGCTACAAACCTCTTATCTGCAGTGAAGTCTCCTCTAATGTAGAAATTAGCTTTTCTTATCTTGTCAATTCGTAAACCACCTTGACAAATCATTTCAGCCACATCTCTCTCTGTAAAGTTTGCAATACAAACATCTTAGGTTCCTCACTTTTCCATTATCTTCCTCCTCTTGGTGTCACAACATTGCTATCCTCCTGCTACTCCCAATACTGTGCCCTGTGTGCTCCCTAATGCCCACAAATACTATACTTATGAAATAACAGTGCTATACTAGTGTTGAGCGCGAATATTCGAATTTCGAAATTTTTTCTCGAATATCGCAATTTCGAGATTTCGCGAATATTTAGAATATAGTTTCATATATTCGCGAAATCGAATATTCGTATATTTTATTTTCTTATGCAGAAAAAAAATCATACGAATAAAATAATCGTACGATTTTTTATTTTTATTTTTTTCCTGTATAAGGCAACGTTCCTTTGACTATGGCTAGGCTAATATGTGTATTTGACGAAATTTCTTAATATTGCTCTAACTTCGTCTTTTAGAATATTCGTAATATTCTAAAAGACGGAGTTAGAGCAATATTACGAATATTCTAAAAGACGGAGTTAGAGCAATATTACGAATATTCTAAAAAACTAAGTTAGAGCAATATTATGAAATTTCGTAAAATACACATATTAGCCTAGCCATAGTCATAGGAACGTTGCCTTATACAGGAAAAAAAATAAAAAATCGTACGATTAATTTAATCATACGATTTTTTTTATTTATTTTTTTCCTGTATAAGGCAACGTTCCTATGACTATGGCTAGGCTAATACGTGTATTTTACGAAATTTCATAATATTGCTCTAACTTCGTCTTTTAGAATATTCGTAATATTCTAAAAGACGGAGTTAGAGCAATATTACGAATATTCTAAAAGACGAAGTTTCCGAAACGGAAACACAACGGAAACAAAAAAAACGGAAAAACGGATCCGTGAAAAACGGAACGCAAAACACTGAAATGGACATACTGTAGTGTGAAAGAGGCCTTAGGCCTATTGCACACGACCGTATGGCTTTTTCAGTGTTTTGCGGTCCGTTTTTCACGGATCCGTTGTTCCGTTTTTTGTTTCCGTTGCGTTTCCGTTTTTGTTCCGTTTTTCCGTTCCGTTTTTCCGTATGGCATATACAGTATACAGTAATTACATAGATAAAATTTGGGCTGGGCATAGCATTTTCAATAGATGGTTCAGCAAAAAACGGAACGGAAACGGAAGACATACGGATGCATTTCCGTATGTGTTCAAATTTTTTTGCGGACCCATTGACTTGAATGGAGCCACGCCATTGACTTGAATGGAGCCACGGAACGTGATTTGCGGGCAATAATAGGACATGTTCTATCTTTCAACGGAACGGAAAAACGGAAACGGAATGCATACGGAGTACATTCAGTTTTTTTTGCGGAACCATTGAAATTAATGGTTCCGTTTACGGACCGTATACGGAACTCAAAAAACGGCCAGTAAACGTGAAAAAAAAAAGGCCGTGTGCAGGAGGCCTAAAAAGGATTACTTAATACCTCCTGAATGGCATATCTGTTTATAATAGATCAGACTCAGCTATTATAAAGATATATATGCCTATAAGCAGATATGCAATTCAGGAGCATGGAAAAGCTAGGTGAAAAAAAATCATCACCCAGCTTTTCCATGCTCCGGAATGACATGTATAAATTATACAGTATACAGTATAATAGGTGAGGTGAGCCAATGCTGATTTACTTACCGCCTATGAGTTGTTTTCTGGGCAGTACACTGAAGGCTGCTGAACGCGACTCACCGCTGGCAGCACCCCTGACTCCACGCAGGAAGAATTTTGAACTTCCCGCGCGCAGCAGCCGTCACGGTCTTTCACTTTACGGCATTGCCTAGGCCCCAGGTGAGGAGTCTGACGTGACGACGCAGCGCGGCATGCACAGCTGACCTGTCACCTGAGCTGATCTGTCAGCTGTCAGTGTCCTGGTGAGTTGTGTAAAGGGCCGGCCTGGGAGATTTCTCCTTGCGCGCAGGCCCTGTCATCATCTGACAGTCGGCACGGTTCGGTCCTACTAAAGGGCCGCGGGGCGGCCGCCAGGCAACCTCAGCGAGGCGGCCTATGCGGGCCTAGCTCCGGTTGGCCTATGCGGGCTGCTGGGCCTATTTTCATGCAGGGGCCTGGAGCTGCAGCTCCATCCGCCCCTACGTTAATCCGGCCCTGCCCCCTCAGCATGTAAACAAACAATGACAGAACCATGAAAAGGTTGACATATGTGTTTTAACTTGATGAAATCTAATTTAACCAAATTATATGTATATCCTGATGGGTTTTAATAGTTTTTTTTTTTTTTTCATTAACTCGGATAACCCCTTTAACTTAAATCCTAACTGCCAACTGACGGGCGCTGTAGAGTTCACAGTTAAAGGGACGGTCAACGTGAAATTTACTGTTAAAGGGGCGACCCTTGCAAAAGTCACTGTTATTTAATATATATTTGCAATAAATAAATACCCGAGCAACGCGGGGTCCACAGCTAGTTTATGTATTAAATAACAATATAAAAATATAAAAACATACGAAAGCAAGTGATTAAACCAAATAAAATATTTATTTTAAAATACAAAGTATGTAAAATATAAAAAAAAAAAACTAAGGCAAACTTTGAAGTTCATGCTGGATCTCCATGAGGTCTTCATTCTGTATCCTCATCTGCTCCTCCAGCTTCTTGTAGGCATCATCCAGCTGACGCTGATGCCTTTGTAAGCGCCCCTGAAGAAGCCCTATTTTTTTTTTTTCGGCTTTTATAGCCCGCATGGCCTTGCCTTGGGATTTCTGATGCTCAAGGAGCCGCTTTTTAAGTTTTCTAATAACTGTTAGGATAAAAAAAAATATTTCAATGACTTCCAATTATGATGAAGGCAGTTAGTGGTTTGTGTTGAATTTTTGTTACAGTACTGTCCATTTATAGAACCAAATTTTTTTAAATTACAGTTTTGAAAATTATATAGTTGTTTATTTAGTATTTCAATATAGTATAATGTTATTTAGTGGGTTAATTAATGCAATATCATTACAGTATAATAGTATTTAGTTTTTTTTTTTGATGAAAGAACAATCTACACTTTTGTGTAGCTAAGCATTTCTGTTGCCCATGGTCAATATGAATAACACATGAAAGTTCTCATCTTAAAAATATCACTTCTAATACAAAAGAGCTATAAGATTTTATGAATGGAAAAAGAAAACAAAACTTTTTTAAAAGGGCTTTTGAACACACTACAAAATCTAAATAGTCTTCATATAGACATAGTCGTGGCACCAGGTCTCTGAGATGCCATAAATTTAAAGACAATAATATGTACTCAGCCCCTTATCTGTAAGATAATAATGGACTTATTATGATCGTCTTTGATATGTTTGTATCTTATATTTTAAATGCCCATTCATTCCGCCATGTCTCCCTTTTTATTGTATATACGACAGATGATGGGACTGGTCAGTTCTCGGAAGCTCGCTATGTCACATATTAATTATTATTTTATGGCCATTAAAATGTATCAAGCCACCACAACTATTATTTAGTATTTATTAAAGACAGCACAGAATTACTTGGTTATAGTTATGTAATGTTTAATGTGAATTAGTTGTATACTTTATGGTTTTAATGTAGATTACAGATTTATTTAGCTTTAAAAAATATATATATTTCTCTACTTTTCGCTTTTTTAAATCATTTTAGTCCCTTTTTGTTATAAACATCATATGGATATTTAATTATATAGCTGTGTGCACATATTTACCCTCCTGATGGGGGGTGTAGACCTCCTTCTCGCCCTCTTCTGGAGGTGGGGGGGAGGAATCCCCTTGTTGGGATGGTCCAGGCTGCTCCTCCTCTGCCTGCTCCGCCGACTCTTCCTCCTCACCCGTTTCTTGTTCAGGAGGAACGGGAACCCCTGTAATCACAGAATGTTAAGAATTTAGACAATCAACTCATAAATCATAACAAAGGTAAATAAAAAAAATATCCTATATGGAGGGATCTGCATGGGATTCTCATTATCCACACGGTGGATTTGCCTCACTATGGGTTTATATTACATGACAAAACAAGTGTTACAGATGGGTAAAACTGGACTAAGTTAAAAAGTAGTATGACGTAACAGGGGTTATTTGATGGTATTATGTGGGTTATATTATATTTTTGGGCTGTCATCGTTATACTGTCTGCACAGCCGCATTTTAAATATCTGCTGTCCGTCTTCACTCACAGTTGATTTTGTTGTCATGGTCACTTTATTAATAGAAGGAGGGGTAAAGTCGCTTGCAGATAGGTGGCGAGATGACTGGATTTCTATATGCTATTTAGGCACTGTTTAGCGCTGTTCTATTCAGCAGTTAAAGGGAGTCTGTCACGTAAAATCCTCATTTTACTCCACTAACATCCTGATCTTCCTTACCTTACCCCTATCACAATATTACCTTTCAGATAGCATTTAATTAGTGGTTTATGAGGTTAATTTAGTGGGTGGGGTGTGTGTGTGTGTGTGTATATATATATATATATGTAGAAAGGCACAAGGGACAATAATAGATGGAAGATATGTGTCACCGCGGACCCTGGCCTGGTTGAAGTAGGAGCCACTAGTGCACGGCCATGGTCAATATGAATAACACATGAAAGTTCTCATATTAAAATATAACTTCGAACACAAAAGAGCTATAAGATTTTTTGCATGCAAATTGAGGACCAAAATTTGTTACAAGGTACTTTACAAACACTACTTGACACTTCGAAGACTGGATTTAATTTTTAAGAGGGATTTTGAACACACTACAAGAACTAAATAGTCTTCTAGAGACATAGTTGTGGCACCATGTCTCTGAGATGCCATCAATTTAAAGACAATAATATGTACTCAGCCCCTTATCTGCAAGATAATAACGGACTTATTATGATCGTCTTTGATATGTTTGTATCTTATATTTCAAATGTCCATTCATTCCGCAATGTCTCCCTTCTTATTGTATATAAGACAGATGAAGGGACTGTTGAGTTCTTGGAAGCTCACTATGTGACATGGTAATTATTATTTGTTGGCCATTAAAAGGTATCAAGCCAGCACAACTCTTATTTGGTATTTCTTAATGAGAGTACAGAATTACTTTGTTATAGTTATGTAATGTTTAATGTGAATTAGTTCCGTACTTTATGGTTTTAATATAAATTACAGACTTTTTTTATTTGATTTTTTTATTTATTTATCTACTTTTCGCAAATTTCAAACATTTTAGGCCCTTTTTCTTATAAATATTGTATGGATATTGAATTATATAGCTGTGTGCACATATTTACCCTCCTGGTTGGGGGTGTAGACCTCCTTCTCGCCCTCTTCTGGAGGTGGGGGGGAGCAATCCTCTTGTTGGGATGGTCCAGGCTGCTCCTCCTCTGCCTGCTCAGCCGACTCTTTCTCCATACCCGTTGCGACCACCTTCTTTGATTTTCTGGGTCTAACAGAAGGAACAGCAACCCCTGTAATCACAGAATGTTAAGAATTTAGATAAACAACTCATAAATCATAACAAATGTAAATATTAAAAAAAAATCCTATATGGAGGGATCTGCATGGGATTCTGATTATCCACACGGTGGATTTGACTCATTTTGGTGTTATATAACATGCCAAAACCAGTTTTACAGATGGGTAAAACTGGCCTAACTTAAAAGGTAGGATGACGTAACAGGGGTTATTTCTTTGATGGTATTATGTTGGGTATAATAATTTTTTGGGATGTCATCGTTAGACTGTCTGCCCAGCCGCATTTTTAATACAATCTTACCTTTCATATAGCATTTAATTTGTGGTTTATGAGGTTAATTTACTGGGTGAGGTGTGTGTGTGTGTGTGTGTATATATATATATATATATATATATATATATATATATATATATAGTAGAAAGGCACAAGGGACTATAATAGATGGAAGATATGTGTCACCGAGGATCCTGGCCTCGGTGAAGTAGGAGCCACTGGTGCATATGTCCGCAGCAGTTGCTGACGGACACTTTGGTAGTTAATAGTTAGCATATCTGTGAAAAGCTAACACGGGATGGCTCTTATTGGGAGTAGTCATAGAGTTGAGCGGGTGACTACTCCACACAATCCAGGCCAGGTTTTGAATGGCTTACAAAAGTCAGCAAGAAGGGTCAGGTGGGGATGATTACATGGCTGACAATGGAGCTCTGGATGGCTGGGTGTTTGTGTTTGGAACTGAGTGAAAGACCAGAGGGTCTCTGCTTGGATACAGAGGACAATGCAAGATACTCTGTGGGATTTACGGTACTGTGCCTTACTTGTGTAATTGTTTTTTATTTAAGTGTCGGCTGGAGTAAGCCGATTAATGCTGCCTGTTGATTGCTTGTGTGCCAACAATAAAGGACACTTGTTATTTGAAGATTTCCATGGAAAAATCCTTCTGTGTATTTATCTGAAGGCTACCATTTGTGAATCCTTACAATATATATATACTAGTCAATGACCCGGCGTTGCTCTGGTATTTATTCATAGCAATTTTATATTAAATAACAGTGACTTTCACAGTGACCGGCCCTTTAACAGTGACTGACGGTGACCGGGCCTTTAACAGTGACTGACGGTGACCGGCCCTTTAACACTCATTTTCATGGTGACCGGCCCTTTAAAAGTGATTTTCACGGTGACCGGCCCTTTAAAAGTGAGTTTTACAGTGACCGGCCCTTTAACTTTGAACTCCGCAGCGCCCGTCAGTTTGCAGTTAGGATTTAAGTGAAAGGCTGGGAGGCTAGTATTGGCTAATGCAGTTCATTTTTTTTTAGATATCTCGTGAACGGTACGTCCTAGAGAGCTGAGACCCCACAAGATTTCATTCCAGGTAGCAAGGAATGCGTATACCACGAATCATTTAAATTGATTGTTGCGTTTTTGAGCAACATACATAAATACATACATACATACGTATATATATATTCTTGAATCCCATGAAAATTGTAGGGGGGATTTATGTAATGGTCGGGGACTTTGACCTGAATAGTTAATCATGTTTGCAGTTTATGTAGATATAAACAAAAATACCTATATATATTTATGCGTGTGAAACGTATGAAATCATCCGGTGACATCATACATCAGTACCGTGCTGGTATAACAATATATATACAATCTCAGCGAGGGAGAGATGTATGATGTAACCGGAAGATTTTGTACATGTCACAACAGGTATTAAGTAATCATTTGAAAAGGGATGAAATACGGATGTAGTACAGTTAACACACATGCTTTATGAGACGTGTTATGTAAACTTAATGCAATTAAATGTGTTACGCTATTTTTTAAAATGCCTTTTGTTTCAAGATTACGGGATGAATTAATAAATCTGAGAGGTTGTGTGTTAACCATACTACATCTGTACGGATTAGCAGCATTACTGAATATATACATTACTGAGTGTGGTAGAGAGAGATACAAAATTCATGTAAGCACTGTACCTGGGCGCAATCGCTGACTGTACTCCTTTACTAGTTCCGGGTGAAGGCGTTTGAGGTCACAAAATTTTTTCTGGATAGCTTCCTTCTCGACCTTTTTGCCGTGTTTGAGATAAAGCTCAGTCCGGACAGATGTTATAATTAGGTCTTTTTCCTTATGTTTCTTTGTCATGTGATAACCCCGCTCCAGAAATCGCTGAAGGATAAAGATGAAAGCATATTATCCCCATTGTTTTATTATACAAATCAAAAAAAAAATATCCTCAACAAATACGCAAAAATGAAGTTACGCCTTTGAAGGGGAAATATTAGATTTAATGTTACGGTTATAAGATCGGCTTGTATTGCGATTGTATGTGTGTGAGGTCTGAGCAATCAAATATTAGCCAGCTAAGCTGCGATGTACCTGTCTAGTAAGTGACGGTCCGGTATGGGGTGTTGATGCTCCCTGGGTAACGCTAAATTAAAAAGCAAATACTTTTTGTCCAACAAAAAAACCTCATGGACATAAAATTCAATCTATATATATATATTGTGTGTATGGTATATAGTGTGTGGTATATATTGTATGGCAGGAAAACGGACGAACTATGTGCATGTGATAGATATTTATCTTTTGTCCATGCATACATGCTACTGACATAGTGCTGCGAAGTAACAAGAATACTTAGGGTACTTTAACCACCTCAGCCCCCAGTGCTTAAACACCCTGAAAGACCAGGCCACTTTTTACACTTCTGACCTACACTACTTTCACCATTTATTGCTCGGTCATGCAACTTACCACCCAAATGAATTTTACCTCCTTTTCTTCTCACTAATAGAGCTTTCATTTGGTGGTATTTCATTGCTGCTGACATTTTTACTTTTTTTGTTATTAATCGAAATTTAACGATTTTTTTTGCAAAAAAATGTCATTTTTCACTTTCAGTTGTAAAATTTTGCAAAAAAAATGACATCCATATATAAATTTTGCTCTAAATTTATTGTTCTACATGTCTTTGATAAAAAAAAATGTTTGGGTAAAAAAAAAATGGTTTGGGTAAAAGTTATAGCGTTTACAAACTATGGTACAAAAATGTGAATTTCCGCTTTTTGAAGCAGCTCTGACTTTCTGAGCACCTGTCATGTTTCCTGAGGTTCTACAATGCCCAGACAGTACAAACACCCCACAAATGACCCCATTTCGGAAAGTACACACCCTAAGGTATTCGCTGATGGGCATAGTGAGTTCATAGAACTTTTTATTTTTTGTCACAAGTTAGCGGAAAATGATGATTTTTTTTTTTTTTTTTTTTTTTCTTACAAAGTCTCATATTCCACTAACTTGTGACAAAAAATAAAAACTTCCATGAACTCACTATGCCCATCACGAAATACCTTGGGGTCTCTTCTTTCCAAAATGGGGTCACTTGTGGGGTAGTTATACTGCCCTGGCATTCTAGGGGCCCAAATGTGTGGTAAGGAGTTTGAAATCAAATTCTGTAAAAACTGACCAGTGAAATCCGAAAGGTGCTCTTTGGAATGTGGGCCCCTTTGCCCACCTAGGCTGCAAAAAAGTGTCACACATCTGGTATCTCCGTATTCAGTAGAAGTTGGGGAATGTGTTTTGGGGTGTCATTTTACATATACCCATGCTGGGTGAGATAAATATCTTGGTCAAATGCCAACTTTGTATAAAAAAAATGGGAAAAGTTGTCTTTTGCCAAGATATTTCTCTCACCCAGCATGGGTATATGTAAAAAGACACCCCAAAACACATTCCCCAACTTCTCCTGAATACGGAGATACCAGATGTGTGACACTTTTTTGCAGCCTAGGTGGGCAAAGGGGCCCATATTCCAAAGAGCACCTTTCGGATTTCACTCGTCATTTTTTACAGAATTTGATTTCAAACTCCTTACCACACATTTGGGCCCCTAGAATGCCAGGGCAGTATAACTACCCCACAAGTGACCCCATTTTGGAAAGAAGAGACCCCAAGGTATTCGCTGATGGGCATAGTGAGTTCATGGAAGTTTTTATTTTTTGTCACAAGTTAGTGGAATATGAGACTTTGTATGAAAAAAAAAAATATATAAAAAAAATCATCATTTTCCACTAACTTGTGACAAAAAATAAAAAATTCTAGGAACTCGCCATGCCCCTCACGGAATACCTTGGGGTGTCTTCTTTCCAAAATGGGGTCACTTGTGGGGTAGTTATACTGCCCTGGCATTTTCCAGGGGCCCTAATGTGTGGTAAGTAGGTAAATGACCAGTGAAATCCAAAAGGTGCTCTTTGGAATATGGGCCCCTTTGCCCACCTAGGCTGCAAAAAAGTGCCACACATGTGGTATCTCCGTACTCAGGAGAAGTTGGGGAATGTGTTTTGGGGTGTCTTTTTACATATACCCATGCTGGGTGAGAGAAATATCTTGGCAAAAGATAACTTTTCCCATTTTTTTATACAAAGTTGGCATTTGACCAAGATATTTATCTCACCCAGCATGGGTATATGTAAAATGACACCCCAAAACACATTCCCCACCTTCTCCTGAGTACGGAGATACCAGATGTTTGACACTTTTTTGCAGCCTAGGTGGGCAAAGGGGCCCATATTCCAAAGAGCACCTTTCGGATTTCACTCGTCATTTTTTACAGAATTTGATTTCAAACTCCTTACCACACATTTGGGCCCCTAAAATACCAGGGCATTATACCTACCCCACAAGTGACCCCATTTTGGAAAGAATAGACCCCAAGGTATTCGCTGATGGGCATAGTGAGTTCATGGAAGTTTTTATTTTTTGTCACAAGTTAGTGGAATATGAGACTTTGTATGAAAAAAAAAAAAAAAAAAAAATCATCATTTTCCACTAACTTGTGACAAAAAATAAAAAATTCTAGGAACTCGCCATGCCCCTCACGGAATGCCTTGGGGTGTCTTCATTCCAAAATGGGGTCACTTGTGGGGTAGTTATACTGCCCTGGCATTTTCCAGGGGCCCTAATGTGTGGTAAGTAGGTAAATGACCAGTGAAATCCGAAAGGTGCTCTTTGGAATATGGGCCCCTTTGCCCACCTAGGCTGCAAAAAAGTGTCACACATCTGGTATCTCCGTACTCGGGAGAAGTTGGGGAATGTGTTTTGGGGTGTCTTTTTACATATACCCATGCTGGGTGAGAGAAATATCTTGGCAAAAGACAACTTTTCCCATTTTTTTATACAAAGTTGGCATTTGACCAAGATATTTATCTCACCCAGCATGGGTATATGTAAAATGACACCCCAAAACACATTCCCCAACTTCTCCTGAGTACGGCGATACCAGATGTGTGACACTTTTTTGCAGCCTAGATGCGCAAAGGGGCCCAAATTCCTTTTAGGAGGGCATTTTTAGACATTTGGATACCAGACTTCTTCTCACGCTTTGGGGCCCCTAGAATGCCAGGGCAGTATAAATACCCCACATGTGACCCCATTTTGGAAAGAAGACACCCCAAGGTATTCAATGAGGGGCATGGCGAGTTCATAGAATCTTTTTTTTTTTGGCACAAGTTAGCGGAAATTGATATTTTTTATTTTTTTCTCACAAAGTCTCCCGTTCCGCTAACTTGGGACAAAAATTTCAATCTTTCATGGACTCAATATGCCCCTCACGGAATACCTGGGGGTGTCTTCTTTCCGAAATGGGTTCACATGTGGGGTATTTATACTGCCCTGGCATTCTAGGGGCCCTAAAGCGTGAGAAGAAGTCTGGAATATAAATGTCTAAAAATTTTTACGCATTTGGATTCCGTGAGGGGTATGGTGAGTTCATGTGAGATTTTATTTTTTGTCACAAGTTAGTGGAATATGAGACTTTGTAAGAAAAAAAAATAATAATTCCGCTAACTTGGGCCAAAAAAATGTCTGAATGGAGCCTTACAGGGGGGTGATCAATGACAGGGGGGTTGATCAATGACAGGGGGGTTGATCAATGACAGGGGGGTTGATCAATGACAGGGGGGTTGATCAATGACAGGGGGGGTGATCAATGACAGGGGGGGTGATCAATGACAGGGGGGGTGATCAATGACAGGGGGGGTGATCAGGGAGTCTATATGGGGTGATAACCACAGTCATTTATCACGCCCGTGTAAGGCTTCATTCAGACGTCCGGATGCGTTTTGCGGATCCGATCCATCTATCAGTGGATCCGTAAAAATCATGCGGACGTCTGAATGGAGCTTTACAGGGGGGTGATCAATGACAGGGGGGTAATCAATGACAGGGGGGTGATCAGGGAGTCTATATGGGGTGATCACCACAGTCATTGATCATGCCCCTGTAAGGCTTCATTCAGACGTCCGGATGCGTTTTGCGGATCCGATCCATCTATCAGTGGATCCGTAAAAATCATGCGGACGTCTGAATGGAGCTTTACAGGGGGGTAATCAATGACAGGGGGGTGATCAGGGAGTCTATATGGGGTGATAACCACAGTCATTGATCATGCCCCTGTAAGGCTTCATTCAGACGTCCGGATGCGTTTTGCGGATCCGATCCATCTATCAGTGGATCCGTAAAAATCATGCGGACGTCTGAATGGAGCTTTACAGGGGGGTGATCAATGACAGGGGGGTAATCAATGACAGGGGGGTGATCAGGGAGTCTATATGGGGTGATCACCACAGTCATTGATCATGCCCCTGTAAGGCTTCATTCAGACGTCCGGATGCGTTTTGCGGATCCGATCCATCTATCAGTGGATCCGTAAAAATCATGCGGACGTCTGAATGGAGCTTTACAGGGGGGTAATCAATGACAGGGGGGTGATCAGGGAGTCTATATGGGGTGATAACCACAGTCATTGATCATGCCCCTGTAAGGCTTCATTCAGACATCCGGATGCGTTTTGCGGATCCGATCCATCTATCAGTGGATCCGTAAAAATCATGCGGACATCTGAATGGAGCTTTACAGGGGGGTGATCAGGGAGTCTATATGGGGTGATCACCACAGTCATTGATCATGCCCCTGGAAGGCTTCATTCAGACGTCCGGATGCGTTTTGCGGATCCGATCCATCTATCAGTGGATCCGTAAAAATCATGCGGACGTCTGAATGGAGCTTTACAGGGGGGTAATCAATGACAGGGGGGTGATCAATGACAGGGGGGTGATCAGGGAGTCTATATGGGGTGATAACCACAGTCATTGATCATGCCCCTGTAAGGCTTCATTCAGACGTCCGGATGCGTTTTGCGGATCCGATCCATCTATCAGTGGATCCGTAAAAATCATGCGGACATCTGAATGGAGCTTTACAGGGGGGTGATCAATGACAGGGGGGTAATCAATGACAGGGGGGTGATCAGGGAGTCTATATGGGGTGATCAGGGGTGATTAGGGGTGATCAGGGGCTAATAAGGGGTTAATAAGTGACGGGGGGGGGGGGGTGTAGTGTAGTGTAGTGGTGCTTGGTGGGACTTTACTGAGCTACCTGTGTCCTCTGGTGGTCGATCCAAACAAATGGGACCACCAGAGGACCAGGTAGCAGGTATATTAGACGCTGTTATCAAAACAGCGTCTAATATACCTGTTAGGGGTTAAAAAAAACACATCTCCAGCCTGCCAGCGAACGATCGCCGCTGGCAGGCTGGAGATCAACTCTCTTACCTTCCGTTCCTGTGAGCGCGCGCGCCTGTGTGCGCGCGTTCACAGGAAATCTCGCGTCTCGCGAGAGGACGCGCCGGCGCGTCCAGGAGGAATGAATCAACCACCTCCAGGACGCGTCTGTGCGTACAGCGGTCCGGAGGTGGTTAACACTTGCGTTTTTCTTTTTCGGCATAGAGTTCCGTCACAGGGGCTCAATACCGGAAAAGAACTGATCAGGCATATCCCCATGCATTCTGATTGGAGAGTAAACCGTTCAGGATGCATCAGGATGTCTTCAGTTCAGTCGTTTTGACTGATCAGGCAAAAGAGAAAACAGCAGCATGCTACGGTTTTCTCTCCGGCGAAAAAAAAAACGGAAGACTTGCGTGAACGCCGGACCTGGCATTTTTTCCCATAGGAATGAATTAGCGCCGGATCCGGCATTCAGAATACCAGAATGCCGGATCCGTCGTTCCGGCATGTGCATGCGCAGATCGGTAAAAATGTGAAAAAATGTACAAGACGGATCCGTCGGTCCGCATGACAAGCGGAGAGACGGATCCGTCCTTGCAATGCATTTGTGAGACGGATCCGCATCCGGATCCGTCTCAGGCCTCTTTCACACTTGCGTTGTCCGGATCCGGGGTGTACTCCATTTGCCGGAAGTGCCCGCCGGATCCGTAACACCGCAAGTGAACTGAAAGCATTTGAAGACGGATCCGTCTTCAAAATGCGTTCAGTGTTACTATGGTAGCCAGGACGCTATTAAAGTCCTGGTTGCCGTAGTAGTAGTGGGGAGCGGGGGAGCAGTATACTTACCGTCCGTGCGGCTCCCGGGGCGCTCCAGAATGACGTCAGAGCGCCCCATGCGATCACGTCATCCATGCGATCACGTCATCCATGCGCGTGGGGCGCCCTGACGTCACTCTGAAGCGCCCCGGGAGCCGCACGGACGGTAAGTATACTGCTCCCCCGCTCCACACTACACTTTACCATGGCAAACAGGACTTTAGCGTCCTGGGCTATGGTAACCATTCAGAAAAAGCTAAACGTCGTATCCGGTAATGCGCCAAAACGACGTTTAGCTTAGGGCCGGATCCGGATTAATGCCTTTCAATGGGCATTAATTCCGGATCCGGCCTTGCGGCAAGTGTTCAGGATTTTTGGCCGGAGCAAAAAGCGCAGCATGCTGCTGTATTTTCTCCGGCCAAAAAACGTTCCGGTCCGGAACTGAAGACATCCTGATGCATCCTGAACGGATTTATCTCCATTCAGAATGCATTAGGATAAAACTGATCAGGATTCTTCCGGCATAGAGCCCCGACGACGGAACTCTATGCCGGAACAGAACAACGCAAGTGTGAAAGAGCCCTCACAAATGCTATCAGTCAGCGGCAGATCGGCGGATCCGGTGTGCAGTTCCGACGAGGGAACTTCCCGCCGGATCACACTGCCGCAAGTGTGAAAGTACCCTTAGTGCATCAATCTGTAATATCTACTAGGGTCCATTCACACGTCCGCAAAATGGTCCGCACCCGTTCCGCAATTTTGCGGAACGGGTGCGGATCCATTCATTCTCTATGGGACCGGACGTGAAGCGGAGAGCACACTATGTGCTCTCCGCTTCTGCATTTGCGGAGCGCGCTCCCGAACTTCCGGGTTTCGGGCCCGAACTTCCGGTCCGCAGCTCCGCAAAAGATAGAACATGTCCTAATTTTGTCCACAGCTGCAGACAAGAATAGACATTTCTATAGCGGGTGCTGGCCGGGTGTGTTACGGATCCGCAATTTGCGGGTACGCAACACACCACAGACGTGTGAATGGACCCTTATTGGGGGGGGAGAAAAAAATAAAATAAAAAATAATCAATGTAGTTTTTATTGGGATATACGAATATTTTGCAACAGACGATCCACAAATGAATAATTTCTACATTGTTCTAGTGTTGCAAAATATTGTTCTGGCATGCACACAATATATAATAAAATACAGTACTGTAATACAATATTACTTACAGTTAGAATAATCTTTTCTTCATCCTCAGTAAAGCTTTTTCGAACCATTATTAAATTTTCGATAAGAATTTATCTTCGGGAGACAAATTCAAAAGCACTCTAGCCGAAGCAAAGTGAAACCGAAACCAGGTCATGTGACGCTATTACGTCATACTCTCGCGTTGTTTTGTTTCAGATTTTCGGGTACAAATCGGGAATTCGAATATAAAGCAATTGATTCCACCCGTGACCCTACTTCTTTCATTCAATATAGCAATTATTCGAGAGAAAAGAATCGAAATTTCGAATATATATTTTTTTTAACTAGTACATATGTTCTGCATACTGCTCCCCGACAAGCGTCCTCGTCACCATAGGAACGAGGACGCTGTGGGTTAGAATATACCAGCGGATCTGAGTGCAGGAAATACTCAGATCCGATGGTATATTATATAACCCACAGCCGTTGCTATGGTGACAGGACGCTTGTCGGGGAGCAGTATGCGGATTAAGTATACATCGAAAAAAATGATTCGAAATTACGAATATATTCTTAATATTGCTATAGCTTCTTTTATTAGAATATAACGAATATTCTAAAAGACGAAGTTAGAGCAATATTACGAATATTCTAAAAGACGAAGTTAGAGCAATATTAAGAAATTTCGTAAAATACACATATAGATTGTAATTCATCTAATATAGTGCTATAATTATAAAAAAATTTTTGCCTAATTTTTTTTGCCTCTTCTGCACTTTAGTTTTAGGAAATATGTACACTTTTAAAAAAAAAAGGATATAGCACTATATTAGCTAAATTACAGTCTATATATGTATTTTACGAATATTCTTAACATTGCTCTAACTTCTTCTTTTAGAATATTACGAATATTCGAAAAGACGAAGTTAGAGCAATATTAAGAAATTTCGTAAAATACACATATTAGCCTAGCCATAGTCATAGTAGGAACATTGCCTTATATAGGAAAAAAAAATTCGTACGATTAATTTAATCGTATATTATTCTCGAAAATAAAATATCTACGAATATTCGATTTCGACGAAAATTCATTCGAATATTCGCGAAATATCGCGAACTCGAATATGGCACCTCCCGCTCAACACTATGCTATACAGATAATCCCCAAAGTGCTATCACAAATCCCACCAATAGTAATACTTCTCATTAGTAATAGTGTCCCCTGTAGTGTCCCATTAGTAGCAATGCCCTATATTGTGCACAATAATAATGTCTATACAGTACCCCCAGTAGTAATAATGCAGTTATAATGCCCCGTATAGGGTCCCCAGAATTTATAACGGTCCCCCTTTGATCCCTCCAGTATTTATAATCGCCCCCAGTAGTGCCACCAGTATTTAATGCCCCCAGTATTAATAATGCCTCCTGTAGTGCCACCAGCATTTAAAGGGGTTATCCAAGACCATAACAGACCTCCCAGATTGGCCGACCCACAGTGGTGATCATACTTATCTGGTCCCCCCTGCTGGGTAGAGTCTCCATCACTCTATGCCTGAGAGAACTAGAGAAGGTCAGCAGCCAGCAATTGGCTCAACGGTCACATGCTCCCCCTCCCTTCATCAGCAGGATATTGATTTCAGTGCAGCCAGGAGATGAAGAGTTGCCTGTTAAGCGATGAAGACTGAACCCAGCTGCGGGGACCAGTTATGTATGATCACCACTAGAGATGAGAGAATCGAAGTTGATGAAGTGGAATTTGATCCGAATTTCAGGAAAAATTAAATTCACACCGAATCCAAATTTCCTCACGCTTCTTGGTAACGAATAGCATTTTTTTCCTAAAATGGCTGATGCACTCGTTAGGACATGGAGAAAAGAACTCTGGGAACGAGGGATCACCCACAATGCCATGCATGCAGCCAATCAGTAACCAGCCAGCCCCTGTGATTTCACAGCCCTATAAATACCCTCAGCCATTTTGAATTCAGCGATTTTCCAGTGTGCTTAGTGCAGGGAGAGATTATCCACGCTATAAAGGGAGAACAGGGTGCAATAGGAGAGTGTACAGCCTGGGTAATAGGAGCGATTCTATTACACCTTGCTGCACTAATTGGGGATCCAAATTGCTATTATACTGCTGCTTTTAGGTTTCCACTAGATCAGGGATGTGCAAACCGCGGCTCTCCAGCTGTTGTAAAACTACAAATCCCATCATGCCCTGCTGTAGGCAGACTGGGCATACTAGAAGTTGTAGTTTTACAACAGCTGGAGAGCCACAGTTTGCCCATCCCTGCACTAGATAATACCTCTGTAATTCCAGAAAACCTTGTTTGTTATTGGGGTGCAAGTGCTGTGTTGCAGGGTGTATTTATAGGAAATATGCATATGTCATATTAACCGTTCTGCAGTACATTTAAATTGTTCTACAGTTTCTTTTGGGGTGTATTAAAGGACGTCTTATTTGCCGTTCTACGGGGCAGTTACTTTGCTTTGTACTACAGCCTGTTATGGGGTGTATAAGTGTAAAAAAAAGTACGTCTTATTTGCTATTATGCGGTGCAGTTACTTTGTACTAAAGCCTATTTTGGGGTGTTGTAATAGTGCAAAAAGTAAGTCTTATTTGCTGTTCTCCTATGAAGTTACTTTGTATTACAGCATTTTTAAGGGTGTATAAGTGTAAAAAAAGAGCATCTTATTTGCCGTTCTGTGGTGCAGTTACTTTGTACTACAGCCATTTTTGGGGTGTATAAGTGTAAAAAAAGGACATCTTATTCGCTGTTCTGCGGTGCAGTTACTTTGTACTACAGCCTTTTTTGAGGGTGTATAACTGTAAAAAAAAGTACATCTCATTTACCGTTCTGTGGTGCAGTTACTTTGTACTACAGCTTTTTTTGAGGTATATAATTGTAAAAAAGTACATCTTATTTGTAGTTTTGCAGTGCAGTTACTTTACTACAGCCTTTTTAAGGGTGTATAATAGTGTTGAGTGCGAATATTCGAAAAGCGAATACTTTTCGCGAATATCAGCACTTCGAGAATTCACGAATATTTAAAATATAGTGCTATATATTCGTAATGACGAATATTTATATTTTTTTTAACACAGTACATTTCAGGTAATCATCCCTCCATTCTTCTATCTTGTGGGCCAATGAGAAGGCTTTGTCACAGCTTAGCAACATCCCTAGCAATCAATAGATAAGTTGCCTACCCCACACCGATATTTTGCACGCATTACGCGAATAAAACATTGCCGATATTCGCAATCAAGAATATAATCTCGAATTCGCAAATTCACGAATATATGACGAATATTCTACAAAATATTCGCAAAATATCGCGAATTCGAAAATTGCCCCTGCCGCTCATCACTAGTGTATAAGTGTAAAAAAAGTAAATCTTATTTGCCGTTCTGCGGTGCAGTTACTTTATCCTACAGCCTTTTTTGGGGTGTATACGTGCAAAAAAAAGTGCATCTTATTTGCCTTTCTGTGGTGCAGTTACTTTGTACTACACACTTTTTTGTGGTGTTGTAATAGTATAAAAAGTAAGTCTTATTTTCCGTTCTCCTGTGCAGTTACTTTGTACTACAGCCTTTTTAATAGTGTTGAGCGCGAATATTCAAAAAGTGAATTTTTTTTGTGAATATCGCCACTTCGAGAATTTGCGAATATTTTGAATATAGTGCTATATATTTGTAATGACGAATATTATTATCATGATTGCCATGGTTACTTAGCACTTTTAGCAGCATTATACTTACGTGCGCTGTCTGTGGCCGGCCGGCGCTCCTCCTACTGGTAAGTGAAAGGTCTGTGCGGAGCATTGCTTATAGGAGGAGCGCCGGCTGGCCACAGACAGCACACGTAAGTATAATGCTACTAAAAGTGCTAAGTAACCATGGCAGCCAGGACTGCAGTAGCATCCTGGCTGCCATGGTAACCGATCGGAGCCCCAGCGATTAAACTGGGACTCCGATCGGAACTGCCGCTCCGCTGCCACCAATGATGGGGGGGAGGGGGGTTGTTAACCTGTGGCCACTGCCATCAATGATTTTAATTAGGGGTGGGGTGGGAGAGGGGAGGCCGCACTGGACACCATTGATTTTAATATGGGGAGCCGCACTAACCAGCAATGATTTTAATAGGAGGGGGTGGGGGGGCCGCACTAGCCACCAATGATTTTAATACTGGGGAGGGAGGGGGGGCCGCACTGGCCACCAATTATTTTAATACTGGGGAGGGAGGGGGGTCTGGCCCCTGCTGCCTGGCAGCACCCGATCTCTTACAGGGGGCTGAGATCCGCACAATTAACCCCTCAGGTGCAGAGGGGTTAATTGTGCGGATCACAGCCCCCCGTAAGAGATCGGGTCCTACCAGGCAGCAGGGGGCAGTTATGTACACAGTTCTTAGTATATTCTAACTTGAAGCGTCCCCATCACCATGGGAACGCCTCTGTGTTAGAATATACTGTCGAATCTGAGTTTTCATGATCGTGAAAACTCAGATCTGAAAAAGCTAATACTGTTATTTTCCGTTATAACCATGTTATAACGGTAAATAATAAAGTGAAGTTCAGGCCCTTATTGACTTCAATGGGGTTCGGGTTCGGGTCCAAGTTCGGATCAAGTTCGGGTCCCGAACCCGAACTTTGTACTATAGCCTTTTTTGAGGTGTATAAGTGAAAAAAAGGATAACTTTTTTGCTGTTGTGCTGTGCAGTTACATAGTTTAACAGCTCTTTTTGAAATGTATAAGTAAAATAGTAGGTCTTTATTTGCCGCTCTGCCTTTTTTGGGGTGTATAAGTGAAAAAAAAAAGTACATCTTATTTGCCGTTCTGTGGTGCAGTTACTTTATACTACAGCCTTTTTTGGGGTGTATCATTGTAAAAAATAGTGCGTCTTATTTGCTGTTATGCGGTGCAGTTACTTTGTACTATAGCATACCTTGGGGTGTATAAGTGTAAGTGCAGTTACATTGTACTACACACTTTTTTGGTGTGCTGTAATAGTATAAAAGTAAGTCTTATTTGCCGCTCTGCTTTGCAATTACTTTGTACTACAACCTTTTATGGGGTGTATAAACGTAAAAATATAAATGCATCTTATTTGATGTTCTGCGGTGCAGTTACTTTGTACTACTTCATTTTTGGGGTCTATAAGTGTTAAAAAAAATATGTCTTATTTACTGTTCTACGGTGCAGTTACTTTGTTCTACAGCATATTTTGGGGTGTATAAGGGTAAAAAAGTTCGTATTATTTGTTGTTCTATGGTGTAATTACTTAGTACTACAGCCTTTTTTGGGGGAGTATAAGTGTAAAAAAAAGTACGTCTTATTTACCGTTCTGCGGTGCAGTTACTTTGTACTACATTCTTTTTTGGGGTGTATCAGTGTAAAAAAAAGTACATCTTATTTGCCATTATGCGGTGCAGTAACTTTGTACTACAGCCTTTTTTGGGGTGTATAAATATAAAAAAAGTAAATTTTATTTGCCGTTCTGCGGTGCAGTTACATTGTACTACACACTTTTTTGGTGTGCTGTAATAGTATAAAAGTAAGTCTTATTTGCCGCTCTGCTTTGCAATTACTTTGTACTACAGCCTTTTATGGGGTGTATAAACGTAAAAATATAAATGCATCTTATTTGATGTTCTGTGGTGCAGTTACTTTGTACTACTTCGTTTTTGGGGTCTATAAGTGTTAAAAAAATATGTCTTATTTACTGTTCTACGGTGCAGTTACTTTGTTCTACAGCATTTTTTGGGGTGTATAAGGGTAAAAAACTACGTATTATTTGTTGTTCTACGGTGTAATTACTTAGTACTACAGCCTTTTTTGGGGGTGTATAAGTGTAAAAAAAAGTACGTCTTATTTAGCGTTCTGCGGTGCAGTTACTTTGTACTACATTCTTTTTTGGGGTGTATAAGTGTAAAAAAAAGTACATCTTATTTGCCGTTCTGGAGTGCAGTTATATTGTACTATAGCCTTTTTTGTTGTGTATGAGAGTAAAAAAAAGTACATCTTATTTGCCGTTATGCAGTGCAGTTACTTTGTACTACAGCCTTATTTGGGGTGTATAAGTGTAAAAAAAGTACGTATTATTTGCCGTTCTGAGGAGCAGTTACTTTGTACTACAGCCTTTTTTGGGGGTGTATAAGAGTAAAAAAAAAAGTACGTATTATTTGCCGTTCTGAGGAGCAGTTACTTTGTACTACAGCCTTTTTTGGGGTGTATAAGTGTAAAAAAATGTACATTTTATATGCCGTTCTGCGGTGCAGTTACATTGTAATGCACACTTCTTTTGGTGTGTTGTAATAGTATAAAAAGTAAGTCTTATTTGCAGCTCTGCAATTACTTTGTACTACAGCCTTTTTTAGGGTGTATAAGTGCAAAAATAACTACATCTTATTTGCCGTTCTAAGGTGTAGTTTCATTGTTCTACAGCTTTATTTGGGGTGTATAAGTGTAAACAAAAGTACATTTTATTTGCCATTCTGTGGTGCAGTTAGATTGTACTACAACCTTTTTTGCCGTGTATAAGTGTAAAAAAAAAAGTATGTCTTATTTGCTGTTCTGTGGTGCAGTTACTTTGTACTACAGCCTTTTTTGGGATGTATTAGTGGAAAAAACAAGTACGTTTTATTTGCCGCTCTGCGGTCAAGTTACATTGTGCTACAGCTTTTTATAGTGTATTAATTTCCTTTTATTTTAATTATTTTATCTTACAGTATGTCTGACCGGCCCTTCAAAGGGAACGGGCAGTGGCCAAAATATTTCTGGAGCAGGCAGCAGAAGAGGGGGGGGGGGGTGTCAGCAGGAGTCGCAGCAAGAGGCCTGAGCTTCCGGTGTCATCTAAGAGTCCTGTCTTCACCAGCAACCAATCGGTGCTTAAATGGTTGACTCGGTCTTCTACTTTGTCGTTACATCAGACACGCCCAGCCAAGAGTCGATGTGTTCTTCAGACACAATGCTTAATTAGCATGGCCCGGGACCAGGCTTTTTGCCCTCACCGGTTCTCAACCCTACTTAGTCCTTTTCGGTTACATCTGCTAGAGAAGCTTTATATGCCATGGTCTCTGCTCCACTTTTCAGAGAGGATGAGCTGCTAGAGGACAGCCAGCTGCTACTGCCCAGCCAAGATCTGGAAGAGAGATCCGCCACTTCCTCCGGTAGATGGGCAAGTAGTGATGATGAGAGTCACGTGGGATTGATGTTGCGAGCTATCAGGTTCCTGGTTCTCAGACCATTGAGGGGGCATCAGTGACGTTCAGACAGTAGTGGATGATGATGAAGCCAATTGCACTTGGGAGCCGGGTGAAGAAGGTGCTTCATCATCATCAGGAGAAGAAGGTGGCAGCTTGAGCATGAGGCAGCAGCTAAGCCAGCTAGGTGGTAGTGTGGCCGGGAGTCAGTAGGGTGGCAGCGGTGGGAGGTCAGGAGCCAAACGTGCCTGGGGTAGACCGCCCGCTTTGCAGGAGACTACCTGCCCAGGAAGTAGCGGTGCAGGGATTCACGGAGGCAGCGGTAGCCGGCAGTCACCACAAAGTGTTGGGGGGAAAATGTCATACTGGGCAGCGTGGCAATTTTTTGTTAGGCTGCTGGATGAGGTGAACATGGCCCTTTGCCGAATTTGTGGTCAGAAGGTGAAGCGTGGGCAGGGTATCAATGTTGGCACCACCTGCACCAACACATGCAGCATCACCATAAACCATGAGAACCATGGATCCGATGTGGTGGACCAGCCTGCCGCTGCAATTGCTGCATCACCCAGTGGTACGCACCGAATTTCATGCAGTCAAGGCCCCACCTCAGCTGAAGGGAGCTGTCTGTCCTTTCCATCATCTGTTGGCCTTGTTGTTCCTGCTCCTCCTTCTCCTCGTCAGTCATTCCGTCAGCAATTGTTCATCAAAGAGATTGCCAAGTGACAACAGTATGCGTGCACCCATCCAAAGGCGTAGAAGCTAAATGTGCACTGGTGCTACAGTCCCTCCCTTTCCAAGTGGTGGACTCTGCACCTTTTAGAGAACTGAAGGCTTGTGCCGAGCCGAGGTGAAAAATCCCGAGCTGTCATTTCTTTGCCAAAAAATCAGTACCAGACCTGCACACATACAGTATGTAGAACATAAGATGGGCCAGTCCTTGAGCCTGTCGGTGTCTGCCAAAGTGCATGGCAGCGCCGACGTGTGAAGCTGTAACTATGTTCAAGGACAATATATGCCCTTTACGGCCCACTGGGTAAATGTGGCTCCTGCCCAGCCACACCAGCAACTTGGCCAGGTGACGCCGCTTCCGCCTCCACGTTCTCACACCATTGATCCTGCGACAATCTCCACCTCTGCCTACTCATTCTCCACCGTGTTCTCAGCCTCCACTGTAGTGACAATTTACGGTGCCCCACCAGCATATCACACAGGGGAGGAACTGCTCCACAACCTTCATTAAGAAATTGAATCTTAGCTTTCTCCTCGACAACTCAAAATCGGAACCATGGTGACTGACAATGGGAAGAACATGTCTGCACTGCGTCAAGGAGGGCTGAGTCATGCGCCCTGCATGGTTCACTTGTTCAATCTGGTTGTAAAGTAATTCCTGAAGTCTTAACCCATCTGCAAGACATCCTGAAAATGGCCAGGAAACTTTGCATGCACTTCAGCCACTCGTACACCTCAAAGTACACCCTCCTTGAGCTGCAGTGGCAGAACGGCGTCCCCCAACATAGGCTGATATGCAACGTTTCCACCTGATGGAATTCCCCCTGTATATGTTGGACCGATTATATGAACAGAGAAAGGCCATAAACGATTTCTTGATGATAAAGGCAGACAGAGTTACTCCCCTGTGTAACTTTGATGCTAGCCAGTGGCAACTCATGTGTGACACCTGCTGTTTGCTCGGGCCCTTTGAGGAGGCCACTTTATTTGTCAGTCGCCAGGACTATGGGATCAACAACATTATTCCACTGATTTATGTCCTGGAACAGATGCTGCTAATTCTGTCTGGTCAGGGGACAGGAGACATGGCAACTACATCTCACGGCCATATGAGCCCTGTGGGGGCTAAACTAGAAGGGGGAGGACATTTGAGCACAAGCAATGTGTAGAGAAATGGGTGGTTTTTCTACACAAGAGAGGAGGAGCAGGAGCAGCTAGAGGAGCTATAGGGCAATGAGGAAGAGAAGGCAGAGGACCGAGACACACCGTGGCAGTTTGCAGTGGAGATGTGCAAATGGCCCGATGCATGCTCACTTGCTTGCATAGTGACAGCCGAATTTTCACCATTCGGCAGAGGGATGACTACTAGCTCTCCACCATGTCAGACCCTTGCTACCGGTCCAAAATGGGGGCCTTTTTTTCATCTGCTGAGAGAGAGAACAAACTGAACTACTATCGAGACATTCTATGTAGTCAGTTGGGTGCTGCCTATGTGCGCCATCGCCCATCCTCACGTAGGTCTTCCCAGGGGGGGGGGCCCTCTGCATTCACGTTCCACTGTCATGGCTGCTGGGGGGTGGGGCAGTACCAGCTCCATCAGCAGCAACTTAAGTCTAGAGTCGCTGATGAGCAGTTTTCTTTATCCACCTACTGAAGAAACTACTCTCCAGCAGCAGCAGCTAGACATAGAGCAGAACCTGAACCTGCAGGTTGTGGCATACTTGGAGTGCACCCTTCCACCCCACAACGAAGATCCCCTGGACTACTGGGCAACTGGCCGAGTTTGCCCTGGACAAGCTTTCCTGCCCGGCCAGCAGTGTGGCATCAGAGCGGGTGTTTAGTGTGGCAGGGGCCATAATTACCCCAAGGAGAACTCGCCTGTCCACCCAAAATGTGGAGAAACAGACCTTTGTGAAGATGAAACAGGCATGGATCATCCAGGATTTTCAAACAATAGTGCCTGATGCATCAGACTAGATCATCCATGGTGCCACACCTACACTTTGACAAAAGAGGCCCGTTCCTTCTGGCTACCTTCTTCAGCTACTATTCTGATGTTGTCACACGCCTGATGCTAGGTGCTCCTACTGCCAGCCACCATCTTCAGCTGGTACTGGTATTGCCCCCCACCTCCCCACTCTGTCACTGTGCCACTTTGTGGTCTCCTCATGGTGCTGATACATCAACAGTATTTCTCTGGGCCACTCTGTGGTCTTCTCATTCAGCTGCCACCTCACCACTCTGTGGTCTCCTTATGCTGATGCTACCTCAACACTATGTCAATGGGCCACTTTGTGGTCTCCTCATGCTGTTGCCACATCAACACTATGTCACTGGTCCACTCTGTGGTCTCCTCATGCTGCTGCCAAATCACTACTCTGTGGTCTTCTCATGATGCTGCCACCTCCCCACTCTATCACTGGGCCACTCTGTGGTCTCCTCATGCTGCTGCTGCCTCAACACTATGTCACTGGTCCACTCTGTAGTCTCCTCATGTTGCTACCACATCACTACTCTGTGGTCTCCTCATGATGCTGCCACCTCCCACTCTGTCACTGGGCCACTCTTTGGTCTCCTCATGCAGCTGCTGCCTCAACACTATGTCACTGGGCTACTCTGTGGTTACCTTATGCTGCTGCCACATCACTGCTCTGTGGTCTCCTCATGCTGCTGCGACATCCCCACTCTGTCACTGGGCCACTCTGTGGTCTCCTCATGCTGCTGCCACCTCAACACTATGTCATTGGGTCACTATGTGGACTTCTCTCCCACCATCCCCACTTCATGACTGGGCCATTATTTTGCCTTTTTGGCCTGATTGACATCATCATTTATTTGATCCTTCTTTTGATCTGTCAGAAGGAAGGAAAAATGAGATGTACAACGGATTCTGTCTATGTAGCAGCTGTAAGGCCTGTATGACATGGTCCCATCAGAATTGGCTTATGATTTGGTAGCCAAAAGCAGGAGTGGATGCAAAACACAGAAGACATGCAAATATTCCATTCACGTGTCACCTCTGTTTTGGCTTTAGCAATACTGATGGATTACTGACCAAATGCTGACCGATTGAAAGCGGATGCTCCACAGACAGGATCTGTTTTTTGGGGGTTATTGTTGTGACAGATCAGTGAAAGGGCAAAATAATCAGTGATGCCAACACAAACTTACTGCTGACACCCTCTCCAGTCTGTCAGGAGTGCTCTACTTGTATAAGCGTTTAATAGAACAGGTTCTGTAGATATCTATGTGGAATTAGCTGACGATGGTGTAAAAGGAGTGTGCTTATTCTTGATGCTAACATCGACCTGTAAAGCTGAGTTCACACTTGAGTTATTTGGTCAGTTTTGGCCTCGTAACTGCCAAAATAAGTGAAGTGTGCAGTGATTCTAAGAGCGACGCCTGTCATCTGCGTGTGATACTGACTCAAAGTATTGTTTCACTACCATAGCAGACTCCCTATGCATGTTACTGCAAGGCACAGTGTTCTACGCCACTATACAAGCTGTCTGCAGCCAAGAAATAGCAGTTTTTTTAATGTGATTCGCCACAAATAAATTCAAATGAAATCTATTTTTTTCTGAAAATACAGCGTACCGACCAAATCGAATTTTTGAGAAATTCACTCATCTCTCAGCACCACCACAGGTCAGTCACTCTGGGAAGTCTTTTATAGTCTTGGATAATGCATTTAATGCCTCCAGTATTTATAATGGCCTCCTTGTAGTGCCACAAGTATTGAATACCCCATGTATTTTTAATGCCTCCAGTAGTGCCACCAGCATTTAAAGGGGTTATCCAAAACTATAACAGACCTCCCAGAGTGGCTGATCCATGGTAGTCATATTTACCTGGACCTGCAGCTGGTTTTGGTCTCCATGGCTCTATGGCTGTTTCTTTATCTCCCATGCAAGGGGAGCAGTTAAGCGGCCAGCAATTGGCTGCAGCTATCATGTTCTTCCTCCTCACTTCCCCTGTCAACAGGATGTTGATTTCAGCACAGCCAGGAGATAAATATCCAGCCTTGGAGTGATAGAGACCGAATCCAGCAGTAGGGACCAGGTAAGTATGATGATCAGTGTGGGTCAGACACTGTAGGAGGTCTGTTATAGTCTTGGATAATGCCTTTAATGCCCCCAGTGTTTATAATGCCCCAGTAGCACCACGAGTATTTAATTCCCCCAGTATTTATAATGGTCCCTTGTAGTGCACCCATTATTTATAATGACCACCTGTAGAGCATCTGGTATTTATAATACCCTCAGAATTTTTAATGTTGACCAGTAGTGCCCCCTGTTTTATAATGCCCCCTGTAATGTCCCCAGTATTTATAATACCCCTATGGGCATTGTTAGGGTCTCAAATGATCCGGGGTGCAATCGAAAATGCTTTTGTGCCAAATTCTTGAACCAACTATCCTCCACCTCTAGCATTTATTTAAGCATTTTACTTGCTTAAATAGGTGACTATACAGCACTACATACTTTTTACATCCAGTCCCTTACAGGTCACATCTCCTCAGATGTATGTAGATGTTCTCTTTTCAGACCTGAAGCCATGTCCCCTCTCTGCAGTTTGACACACAGACATCTTAGGTTCTTCAATTTTCTCTCATCCTCCAACCCTAGGGCCCGCAACAGTGTTATCCTGCTGCTACCCCCAATCAGGGGCATAACTACCATAGCGGCAGACCATGTGACTGCTATGGGGCCCAGGGCGAGAAGGCGCCTAGTCTTAATTGGGATTATCGACTCTTCTACTGGAGGTGAAAACTTAGTCAGGACTCTACCCTCTAAAAGGAACAACTTTTAGCAAATAAAGCAGTGGAAAAATGGCCCAAGGGTCATTGAAAAGGGTTTAGACAAAAACCTTTCTGTCCTGTGGGAGGGGGGCTGGTTTGATCCTTGCTATGGGGCCCTTACTTCTCTATGTACGCCACTCCACCCAATACTCTGCATGCTTTACTCCTCAATGCCCCCAAATACTTTACTGCAGATACTTTGCCCTTGTAGTGCCCCAGTAGTATCCATAGCATCCTAATAGTATCCAAATCCATGGTGACAAATAAAACAAAAATCAAGTACCTCACAGCTGCTCCCTGCTGCCATCTGCGATGGCAGTCCACAGGCTTGATCCGGCATGCGCCTGCGTCCCAACACAAGTGCTCACGTTAATATCATTGCACAGCCTGTGCCACTGATGTGTCCTATAATAGGCCCCAGTTGGGGCTCTAGCAGAGGACTGGAAGACACATTCTTGTACAGTATGTGCACTTTTCCTCAGTTATGCTCTTTGCCATTAAGCAGATGCTTCATGGTCATGTCTAAAGGCAGACGTATAATATCTGCAACCAGTTCAGCTGCACATGGACTCAATAGGGGGCCCAATGCTACCTTTAAAGCACCTAGCAATGTCCTACTGTCTTTAACATTGCATACAGTGGGCTATACGATTATTTATGTATTCTTAGAGAGACTTAAGGGGGCTACTCTATGATGAGCTTTTAGACATTAATGGACGCCATATACTGTTCTTGCGAAGTGATCTTCTGCTGTGTCTGGTCATGAACCCCTGGTCATGAACACCGCATTTCTGAGGTACCAAGGGATAGAACTATCATTTCTGGCCCTCTGATACTTTAGTGGTCCTATTATTATCTCTTGCAGTTGTACTCAAATAGATGGTAGGTCTAAATGAAAGGTTTTTATCTTGTCATTCTGTTTAATCAGGTCAGTTTTTATTATAACAATGCATCATTAAATACCAGATTTCTGGGGAAATGAATTTAAATGTGATTGACGTCCAATTAGGATAACTGAAACAAACGTGATGGATAGACCTTTCAAAGGGCTTTATAGGGTGAGTTTTAATTTGTAAAATTTCTGCAACATAAGTATATTTGGATCTGCCCAAAACAAAGGGAATTTGTCACCACAATCTTGGAGTCTAGATAAAAAAAATAAAAATTCTACTGCCTCCCATTCTGCCACTGTTAGCTCTCAAAGCTGTGCTGAAATATACAGTCCAGACTGCTGTGCTGACATAATGGAGAGGGCTGTGTGTGTGCATGGCAGTCCTGATAATGTATTTCAGCACAAGTTTAAATGCAGGCAGCCTGGGAATGGAGGGTAGTACATGAGCTGTCAGTTGACGGGACTGAGAATTGATGCTCTCCAAACAGACAAATTTTTAACACTTCTATCTCAAAAATGGCTAAACATTTTTTTTTTTATAAAGACCAATTAGAAACATTGGAGGAGATTTAACAAACTGGTATTAAGTAGAACTGGCTTAGTTGCCCATAGCAACCAATCAGATTCCAACTTTCATTTTCCAAAGGAGCTGTGAAAAATGAAAGGTAGAATCTGACTGGCTGCTATGGGCAGCTAAACCAGTTCTAATTTACACCAGTTTGATAAATCTCCCCCATAATTTTTAGCCCAACATGAGTAACACGCAATTATAAAAAAAAAAAATGCCCCAAAGCCCTAGCCTTTAAGTAGCTCTTTCTTTACATTTCATATAATATATATTGGACTATGTAAATATAACTATATGGTTTGACCATGAAATTACTGCTATGTGAAACTTGCAGCTTTGATACCAGAAACCAACATACATTTTGAAGACCACTTACAAGGGTGAACTGAGGACATGACAGCAGCCTCAATTTAATTTCCTTTTTTATTGCATCGAAACGTATTGCAGACTCAGAAAGCCCTAGAGGGATTATGTAGAGTTTGAGCCCTGTAGTATTCTGGTATGGAGCCAACAACTCAGTCACAACGATGGATAGCTTACACTATGCTTGAGAGCATTTTGAACTCTATTTGGCTGAGGAACTTAAAGATTCTGGAAGATCCCCAAGGGATACAGTAAAATGTACCATTGCCTATATTCACTACCCAGAATCTGGGCGAGCAGCCAACAGGAGACTGCAGAGCTTTATGTAGAAATTTTGTAAAGGGACATACATAAAATGGTCTGTAAGGGCTAATGAGGATTATAATAGTAACCAGGACACACATGGCAAAAAACTAGGAGTGATAGCGATATAGTGTTTAGAAACAGTAAGACTTGGTTTATACTCCAGTGACTTCACAATTAATGATGGTGAGAGCACCTCCATAAATATACAACCCACTGCCTAATGAAGTTATACGAGGTCTTGTTTACAGTGCCGATAAACAGATTGAAACCATGTAAATTTACATAACACGGCAAAGCGAATGTAAATGAGCTCTGCACAAGCAGAAATATGGATATATGGAAGCAATAGTATTTTTTTTCCATCTGAATTCTATGAGTCACATTAAAGAATTGTCTTTTATTCATAATATTTTTCAGCAAGCTATGCTGTCCCTGTGAGACCCCTGTGTTATTTATGTGACTGTTTCATAGAAATGGGTATTTAATGTGGTGTTGTTACTAAGGATGGATATTATGTTTGCAGCAAAATCTGAGGAAAAGCAAAGTATGAGGTTAGCAATAGGTAGTAGCCGCTTCCAACCTTCTTTCTTCTTGAATACTTTCAGCGGTGTTTACAAAGAAATATATTGTACTAATGTACAGGCACTTTGTATGCAGGTCCAGGCAGGGAATAGGTCAAAGAGCAGAAGCTTATCACTATTTTCTCCACAGCATCCACTCCAATATCAGAATAAAAATGGAAAAGTGAATCATTTTGATATCTTGAATTTTCATTTTAAATAAAAGGTAATTTAAAGATTAATAAATCTTATTTCAGGGCTCATTCAAAAGTATCTTTGGTGCCTGTAACATTCAGAACATGCATTTCTGATTTATTTATTTTTTCGCATAGAGAAAAATGGTAAAAATGCCAGAAAAAAGAATGCAACAAATATAAACAAAAAACACCAAATGGCAAAATTCTATAATGCTTTGTTGCAGGGCATTTTATATTGTGCTAAAGGATTTATTCCAGTTTTAATGATTACATTTATAAGTTTAGAAAATAGGATATCATACATTTTTCTAAAATACATTTAATTAGACTTTACTCACAAATAGTGTTGAGCGAACAGTTCGAGCATAGTTCGGGTCCGTACCGAATTTTGGGGTGTTCGTGACACGGACCCGAACCCGAACTTTTTCGTAAAAGTTCGGGTTCGGGTTCGTCGTTCGGCATGTATTTTGGCGCATTTTGAAAGGCTGCAAAGCAGCCAATCAACATGCATCATACTACTTGCCCTAAGATGCCATCGCAGCCATGCCTACTATTGGCAAGGCTGTGATTGGCCAAGTGCAGCATGTGACTCAGCCTCTTTATAAGCTTGTGCGCACGTCGGGACGTGCTCACTCCCGATGTGAATAGAACAGGGATAGACGCAGCTGATGCTAGGGCGAGAATAGGCAGGGATAATTGAATAACTGGAAGCAAATTTCTCTCCTCCACCTGTGATTCATCTGAACAACTGCAGCTGAGCTGCTTTTTTGATAGGGATTGGCTATTTTTAGAGTGGCCAGAGTGATTTTTCCATCCACATGTACCTGGGCTGACCGCCGGCCGCCATTTTGCGACTTGTAGTGCTGCAGCAGAAGCTGCCACAGTGTGCATTCCAAAGCTCCAAACAAGTCAGACATCTACACCTGGGATTCAGACCAATAGCGATTTAGCAGCACAGTCCAAGGCTATTTTTTTTAAAGGTTGTGCAGACCATTTTGTGGCACATGTTACTGGGCTGATAGGCGGCGGCCATCTTGGGACTAGTGCTGCAGCACAATCTCTCCCAACGTCTATTAATCACTTGTAATAGTGGTCTGTGCCATAGAAATCCTACATCAGGGACTTGGGTGTGCTTGTGTCACCCCTACTAATACCAGTCCACCTGTAATCCATACAGTGAAAAGCCATAAAGTATTCCAGTGAGGGAATTTTTTTTTTATTTAAAAAAGGCCAAGTTAGTTTATCTGGCGTTCAATATACTAGATACAGTTAGGCCTGCGTTTCATACATCTGGAATTAGCAAACTAATGTGCTGGGGTTGGGAAAACATATATGTACCCATACTAGAATCTGTCAAAGAAAGCGGTACTCACATATAACAGTCATTCCATCTGTAATCCATACAGTCAAAAGACTGAAAGTATTCCAGTGAGGGAATTTTTTTTATTTAAAAAAGGCCAAGTTAGTTTATCTGGCGTTCAATATACTAGATACAGTTAGGCCTGCGTTTCATACATCTGGAATTAGCAAACTAATGTGCTGGGGTTGGGAAAACATATATGTACCCATACTAGAATCTGTCAAAGAAAGCGGTACTCACATATAACAGTCATTCCATCTGTAATCCATACAGTCAAAAGACTGAAAGTATTCCAGTGAGGGAATTTTTTTTATTTAAAAAAGGCCAAGTTAGTTTATCTGGCGTTCAATATACTAGATACAGTTAGGCCTGCGTTTCATACATCTGGAATTAGCAAACTAATGTGCTGGGGTTGGGAAAACATATATGTACCCATACTAGAATCTGTCAAAGAAAGCGGTACTCACATATAACAGTCATTCCATCTGTAATCCATACAGTCAAAAGACTGAAAGTATTCCAGTGAGGGAATTTTTTTTATTTAAAAAAGGCCAAGTTAGTTTATCTGGCGTTCAATATACTAGATACAGTTAGGCCTGCGTTTCATACATCTGGAATTAGCAAACTAATGTGCTGGGGTTGGGAAAACATATATGTACCCATACTAGAATCTGTCAAAGAAAGCGGTACTCACATATAACAGTCATTCCATCTGTAATCCATACAGTCAAAAGACTGAAAGTATTCCAGTGAGGGAATTTTTTTTATTTAAAAAAGGCCAAGTTAGTTTATCTGGCGTTCAATATACTAGATACAGTTAGGCCTGCGTTTCATACATCTGGAATTAGCAAACTAATGTGCTGGGGTTGGGAAAACATATATGTACCCATACTAGAATCTGTCAAAGAAAGCGGTACTCACATATAACAGTCATTCCATCTGTAATCCATACAGTCAAAAGACTGAAAGTATTCCAGTGAGGGGATTTTGCTTATAAAAAATAATATATTTCATTGTGGTGCGAGTTGAATCGCAACAATGAAGAAAAATACTATTAAGGGACGAGGACGCGGTCGTGGTGGTGTCCGTGGAGCCTCTGTTGCTGGTAGAGGACGTGGCCGTTCGGCCCCAGGCGCACACAGTAGGGAACGAACTCCCTCAACTAGCCGGCAGAATGTACCGCAATATCTCGTGGGGCCCAATGACGCTCTTAGGATGGTAAGGCCTGAGCAGGTACAGGCATTAATCGATTGGGTGGCCGACAGTGCTTCCAGCACGTTCACCACATGGTCTTCCACCCAGTCTTCTGCGGAAAGCGCACAGGTGGCACCTGAAAACCAAGCCCATCAGTCTGTCACATCACCCCCAAGCATATCAGGGAAACGGTCTGAGCCACAAGTTATGCAGCAGTCTCTTCTTCTGTTTGAAGACTCTGCTTCCAGGGTTTCCCAGGGGCGTCCACCTAGCCCTTCCCCAGTGGAGGAAGACATACCATGCACTGACGCACAACCACTTATGTCTCCAGATGAAGAGGACATGGGAATACCACCACAGCAGAGTCACCGACTCTCTGATGATGACGAAACACAGGTGCCCACTGCCGCGTCTTTTTGCAGTGTGCAGACTGAACAGGAGGAGGTCAGGGAGGGAGACTGGGTGGAAGACGATGCAGAGGACGATGAGGTCTTAGACCCCACATGGACTGAAGGTCGTGGCGATGACTTTCACAGTTCAGAGGAAGAGGTAGTGGTGAGACCGAGACAACAGCGAAGCCAAAGAGGGAGCAGGGGGCCAAAGCAGACGAGCCGCCGCCCCCAGAGTTCGCCTGCTACTGCACATCGCCAACAGGGACCCAGCCCCACAAAGGCAGCTTCAAAGAGTTCCCTGGCATGGCACTTCTTTAAACAATGTCCTACCGACAAGACCCGAGTGACTTGCACGCTCTGCCATCAGAGCCTGAGGCGAGGCATTAACGTTCTGAACCTCAGCACAACCTGCATGACCAGGCATCTACATGCAAAGCATGAACTGCAGTGGGGTACACACCTTAAAAACCAGGCACTCGCTGAGGCTCCCCCTGCTCCCTCTACCGCTGCTGCCTCGGCTTCCGCCTCGAGAGGAATGTTGCCACCTGCCGAGCAGCAAACAGAGGATGTGCCACCGACACCACCACCACCGCCACCGTCAACTAGCGTCTCCACTATATCACACAGCAGCGTTCAGCTCTCAATATCTTAAACCTTAGAGAGGAAGCGCAAATTCCCCCCGAGTCACCCTCGAGCCCTTGGCCTGAACGCCAGCATTTCTAAACTGCTGGCCTTTGAAATGCTGTCATTCCGGCTGGTGGACACAGACAGCTTCAAACAGCTGATGGCCATGGCTGTCCCGCAGTATGTGGTTCCCAGCCGCCACTACTTCTCCAAGACAGCCGTGCCTTCCCTGCACATGCAAGTGTCCGATAAAATCAAGTGTGCACTGCGCAACGCCATTTGTGGCAAGGTCCACCTAACCACAGATACGTGGACCAGTAAGCACGGCCAGGGACGCTATATCTCACTAACTGCACACTGGATGAATGTAGTGGCGGCTGGGCCCCCGGCGGACAGTTCCTTGGCGCACGTCCTTCCGCCCCCTAGGATCGCAGGGCATCATTCTCTGCCTCCTGTAGCCTCCTCCTCCTACTCGGCTTCCTCCTCCACTGCTTCCACCAGCTCATCCGGTCAGCCACACACCTTCACCACCAACTTCAGCACAGCCCGGGGTAAACGTCAGCAGGCCATTCTGAAACTCATATGTTTGGGGGACAGGCCCCACACCGCACAGGAGTTGTGGCGGGGTATTGAACAACAGACCGACGAGTGGTTTCTGCCGGTGGGCCTCAAGCCAGGCCTGGTGGTATGCGATAATGGGTGAAATCTCGTGGCAGCTCTGGGACTAGCCGGTTTGACGCACATCCCTTGCCTGGCGCATGTGCTGAACTTGGTGGTGCAGAGGTTCATTCACCACTACCCCAACATGTCAGAGCTGCTGCATAAAGTGCGGGCCGTCTGTGCGCGCTTCCGCCGTTCACATCCTGCCGCTGCTCGCCTGTCTGCGCTACAGCGGAACTTCGGCCTTCCCGCTCACCGCCTCATATGCGACGTGCCCACCCGGTGGAACTCCACCTTGCACATGCTGGAGAGACTGTGCGAGCAGCAGCAGGCCATAGTGGAGTTTCAGCTGCAGCACGCTCGCGTCAGTCGTACTGCCGAACAGCACCACTTCACCACCAATGATTGGGCCTCCATGCGAGACCTGTGTGCCCTGCTGCGCTGTTTCGAGTACTCCACCAACATGGCCAGTGGCGATGACACTGTTATCAGCGTTACAATACCACTTCTATGTCTCCTTGAGAAAACACTTAGGGCAATGATGTTAGAGGAGGTGGCCCAGGTGGAGGAGGAGGAGGAGGATGAGGGCTCGTTTCTAACACTTTCGGGCCAGTCTGTTCGAAGTGGCTCAGAGGGAGGTTTGTTTAAGCAGCAGAGGACAGGTTCACAAGTCGCCAGCCAAGGCACTGTACTGGAGGACGAGGAGGAGGAGGAGGTGGAGGGGGACGAGGATGACGCAAGTTCACAGCGGGGTGGCAGCCCAGGCCCATCACTGGTGCGTGGCTGGGGGGATACGGTGGACGATGACGATATGCCTCCCACAGAGGACAGCTTGTCCTTACCCATGGGTAGCCTGGCCCACATGAGCGAATATATGCTCCAATGCCTGCGCAACGACAGCAGAGTTGCCCACGTTTTAACGTGTGCAGACTACTGGGTGGCCACCCTGCTGGATCCCCGGTATAAAGACAATGTGCCCACTTTAATTCCTGAACTGGAGCGCGACCGTAAGATGCGCGAGTACAAGCGCACGCTGATAGAGGCGCTCTTGAGAGCATTCCCACATGTCACAGGGGAACAGGTGGAAGGTGAAGGCAGAGGAGTGGCAAGAGGTCGCCAACGCAGCTGTGTCACGGCCAGCTCATCTGAGGGCAGGGTTAGCATGGCAGAAATGTGGAAAAGTTTTGTCTCCACGCCACAGCTATCTGCACCGACACCTGATACGGAACGTGTTAGCAGGAGGCAGCATTTCACTAACATGGTTGAACAGTATGTCTGCACACCCCTCCACATCCTGACGGATGGTTCGGCCCCATTCAACTACTGGGTTTCGAAATTGTCCACGTGGCCAGAGTTAGCATGTTATGCCTTGGAGGTGCTTTCCTGCCCGGCGGCCAGCGTTTTATCTGAACGCGTATTCAGCACGGCAGGGGGCGTCATTACTGACAAGCGCAGCCGCCTGTCCACAGCCAACGTGGACAAGCTGACCTTCATAAAGATGAACCAGGCATGGATCCCACAGGACCTGTCCCTCCCTTGTGCAGAGTAGTCCTTATTAACTGCCTAAAACATGTCTTGTTGTGCTACGGGCCACTTCTTTATTTGATACAAATTTTATGAAACCCACAGTTGAATGAAACTCTTCTCTGTCTGGGCGCCGGGGCCTAACCAGATGAAAGTGGCCGGTTAAACTAACGGGTGACATGAAGCCATAACCTCTGCCATGCTACCTCTGTCTTCTGTCTGGGTGCTGAGGCCTAAGTCAAATAAAGCGGTCTTCTGCTGTGCTGGGGGATATGAAGCTAATCTCTGACCTCTCTCCTCTGTCTGGGTCCAAAGGCCTAAATCACTGAAAGAGGCCTTCTCCTGTGGTGTGTGATATGATGCCAGAATATGTGCTGTGGGGCCTCTCTCCTCTTCCTGGGTGCAGGGGTCAAAGTAACTCAATGGTGGCTTCTCCTGTGGTGGCTGATATGATGCCAGAATATGTGCTGTGGTGCCTCTCTCCTCTTCCTGGGTGCGGGGGTCAAAGTAACTCAATGGTGGCTTCTCCTGTGGTGGCTGATATGATGCCAGAATTATGTGCTGTGGTGCCTCTCTCCTCTTCCTGGGTGCGGGGGTCAAAGTAACTCAATGGTGGCTTCTCCTGTGGTGGCTGATATGATGCCAGAATATGTGCTGTGGGGCCTCTCTCCTCTTCCTGGGTGCAGGGGTCAAAGTAACTCAATGGTGGCTTCTCCTGTGCTGATTGATATAAAGCTGATGGTTGTGCCATCTGACATGGTTGCCAGGGTCTGATTCAATGGGGGCCTACTCCTGTGGTGGGTGATCTAAATGCCTGATTCTCTGCTGTGAAACCTCTCTCCTCCGTCTGGGTGTAGGGGTCAAAGTCTTTCAAAGTCGCCTTCTCCTGTGCTGATTGATATGAAGCTGATGGTTGTGCCATCTGACATGGTTGCCGGGGTCCCATTAAATTGTGGCCTACTCCTGTGATGGTTGATATGATGCCTGATTCTCTGATGTGGAACCTCTCTCCTCTGTTTGGGTGAAGGGGTCAAAGTAACTAAATGGTGGCTTCTCCTGTGGTGGCTGATATGATGCCAGAATATGTGCTGTGGGGCCTCTCTCCTCTTCCTGGGTGCAGGGGTCAAAGTAACTCAATGGTGGCTTCTCCTGTAGTGGCTGATATGATGCCAGAATATGTGCTGTGGTGCCTCTCTCCTCTTCCTGGGTGCGGGGGTCAAAGTAACTCAATGGTGGCTTCTCCTGTGGTGGCTGATATGATGCCAGAATATGTGCTGTGGTGCCTCTCTCCTCTTCCTGGGTGCGGGGGTCAAAGTAACTCAATGGTGGCTTCTCCTGTGGTGGCTGATATGATGCCAGAATATGTGCTGTGGTGCCTCTCTCCTCTTCCTGGGTGCAGGGGTCAAAGTAACTAAATGGTGGCTTCTCCTGTGGTGGTTGATATGATGCCTGATTCTCTGCTGTGAAACCTCTCTCCTCCATCTGGGTGTAGGGGTCAAAGTCTTTCAAAGTCGCCTTCTCCTGTGCTGATTGATATAAAGCTGATGGTTGTGCCATCTGACATGGTTGCCAGGGTCTGATTCAATGGGGGCCTACTCCTGTGGTGGGTGATCTAAATGCCTGATTCTCTGCTGTGAAACCTCTCTCCTCCGTCTGGGTGTAGGGGTCAAAGTCTTTCAAAGTCGCCTTCTCCTGTGCTGATTGATATGAAGCTGATGGTTGTGCCATCTGACATGGTTGCCGGGGTCCCATTAAATTGGGGCCTACTCCTGTGGTGGGTGATCTAAATGCCTGATTCTCTGCTTTGAAACCTCTCTCCTCCGTCCGGGTGTAGGGGTCAAAGTCTGTCAAAGTCGCCTTCTCCTGTGCTGATTGATATAAAGCTTATGCTTGTGCCATCTGACATGGTTGCCGGGGTCTGATTCAATGGTGGCCTACTCCTGTGGTGGGTGATCTAAATGCCTGATTCTCTGCTGTGTAACCTCTCTCCTCCGTCTGGGTGTAGGGGTCAAAGTAACTAAATGGTGGCCTACTCCTATGGTGGGTGATATGATGCCTGGTTCTCTGCTGTGGGACCTCTCTCCTTTGTCTGGGTGCTGTGGTCAAAATAATAGTAAGTGACCTTCTCCATTGGTGGGTGACTTGAAGCCTGATTCTGTGCTATGGGACCTCACTCCAATTAATATTGTTTAATTTTTATTTATTTTATGTTAACTCATCATTTCCCTATCTACATTTGTTTGCAGGGGATTTAACTACATTTTGCTGCCTTTTGCAGCCCTCTAGCCCTTTCCGGGTGTGTTTTACAGCCTTTTTAGTGCCCAAAAGTTCGGGTCCCCATTGACTTCTATGGGGTTCGGGTTCGGGATGAAGTTCGGGTCGAGTTCGGATCCCGAATCCGAACATTTTTCGAAAGTTCGGCCGAACTCGTCGAACCCGAACATCCAGGTGTTCGCTCAACTCTACTCACAAACCTTTATTATAACCACATGGAATTTCTCAAAAGAAAATAAATGGTCTAATTTAGTCCTGTGGAGTGCATCCACAGGAGAGCCAAATAGAACTGTGACACTTTCACATAAGATGTGACCTCGGGCATGTAATATATCTAATAGGTGTATAATAGTTTATTGAAGAGCCGAACAAAACAGTATATGTTATGTCTGTAAGTGTGTGTGTGTGTAGAAGCAGATCTAACATTGTTCTACGCCTCTTTTGTGTGTTGTGTTCCGACATTCGTGTTAGAAACCCAACAGTGTAAGACCCCATTATAATGAATACCAGAATGCCTGCCACAGGTGTGGACTTACTCTAATTTCTGTTTTAAAATCTGATAAAGTTCAGATGAAAATCCATCTGGATCAGAAGCTTAGCCTCTACATTTTCACCTCTTCAAAGGAGAGAGGCCAACTGATTACAGAAGAGACTAGGTAATTAAATCTTTATGTAAAAATGCTGTGGTTTTTAATGGACCCTAAACCATGTTTGAATATAGCTCCTTGAAGAACTGAGCAAAGACCTCTACAACTAATTTTGGATTGAAATGAAGGATATCTTCAATATCCCAACTATTCATAATGTGGGGGATTTCCCATTGTCCTCTTGCCAGTAAAGCCAAAAGTTTGCCTGTCTTGTTTCCATATCTAAAAAAAATGCCAGTCTTTAAGGGCATGAGGATTCCAGCTTTCCAAACCAGATTTAGGTTAAATAAACATTTCCCAGTTAAGTTGAGTCCAATCTGTAGTAGGAGTATGCTTTCCAATATACATCACATGATTTTCTATAAATATGTTGAGTATATCAGGGTTTGGCAACTACAAACCGGATTCCAAAAAAGTTGGGACACTATACAAATCGTGAATAAAAAACTGAATGCAATGATGTGGAGGTGCCAACTTCTAATATTTTATTCAGAATAGAACATAAATCACGGAACAAAAGTTTAAACTGAGAAAATGTACCATTTAAAAGGAAAAATATGTTGAATCAGAATTTCATGGTGTCAACAAATCCCCAAAAAGTTGGGACAAGGCCATTTTCACCACTGTGTGGCATCTCCCCTTCTTCTTACAACACTCAACAGACGTCTGGAGATCGAGGAGACCAGTTTCTCAAGTTTAGAAATAGGAATGCTCTCCCATTCTTGTCTAATACAGGCCTCTAACTGTTCAATCATCTTGGGCCTTCTTTGTTGTACCTTCCTCTTTATGATGCGCCAAATGTTCTCTATAGGTGAAAGATCTGGACTGCAGACTGGCCATTTCAGTACCCGGATCCTTCTCCTACGCAGCCATGATGTTGTGATTGATGCAGAATGTGGTCTGGCATTATCTTGTTGAAAAATGCAGGGTCTTCCCTGAAAGAGATGACGTCTGGATGGGAGCATATGTTGTTCTAGAACCTGAATATATTTTTCTGCATTGATGGTGCCTTTCCAGACATGCAAGCTGCCCATGCCACACACACTCATGCAACCCCATACCATCAGAGATGCAGGCTTCTGAATTGAGCGTTGATAACAACTTGGGTTGCCCTTGTCCTCTTTGGTCCGGATGACATGGCATCCCAGATTTCCAAAAAGAACTTTGAATCGTGACTCGTCTGACCACAGAACAGTCTTCCATTTTGCCACACTCCATTTTAAATGATCCCTGGCCCAGTGAAAACGCCTGAGCTTGTGGATCTTGCTTAGAAATGGCTTCTTCTTTGCACTGTAGAGTTTCAGCTGGCAACGACGGATGGCACGGTGGATTGTGTTCACTGACAATGGTTTCTGGAAGTATTCCTGAGCCCATTCTGTGATTTCCTTTACAGTAGCATTCCTGTTTGTGGTGCAGTGTCGTTTAAGGGCCCGGAGATCACGGGCATCCAGTATGGTTTTACGGCCTTGACCCTTACGCACAGAGATTGTTCCAGATTCTCTGAATCTTCGGATGATGTTATGCACAGTTGATGATGATAGATGCAAAGTCTTTGCAATTTTTCGCTGGGTAACACCTTTCTGATATTGCTCCACTATCTTTCTGCGCAACATTGTGGGAATTGGTGATCCTTTACCCATCTTGGCTTCTGAGAGACACTGCCACTCTGAGAAGCTCTTTTTATACTCAATCATGTTGCCAATTGACCTAATTAGTGTTAATTGGTCTTCCAGCACTTCGTTATGCTCAAATTTACTTTTTCCAGCCTCTTATTGCTACTTGTCCCAACTTTTTTGGGATTTGTTGACACCGTGAAAATTGGAATCAACGTATTTTTCCTTTAAAATGATACATTTACTCGGATTAAACGTTTGATCTGTCATCTACGTTCTATTACAAATAAAATATTGACATTTGCCATCTCCACATCATTGCATTCAGTTTTTATTCACAATTTGTTTAGTGTCCCAACTTTTTTGGAATCCGGTTTGTATATAGGAAATAAAATTTGCCTTCAAAAACGCTTTTTCTGTATCCCAAACCAAAAGAAAGTTATTGGGGCACATTTATTAAAACGCTGGTCCTAATAAAGTCCCATAGCTGTCGGAAAATCCGCCGAAGTTATGAAGAGGCATAACTTCGGCACATCCAGCGCCAGTCTAAATGTAAGCCAATTTCCCAGCTGTCTTACATTGAGACCATTTTCTACGCCTAAAGCAGGCTTAGAAAATGATGAATGAGACAGGATGTCCCCTTCCCCAGATAGCAGATAGCAGCGCTATGTGTTTCAGTATAATAAATGACACCTGTTATGTTGATAATTATCATTAATAAGCTCTTGCCCCCAGCCACCAACAGATGAGTGCATGGGAAAAAATACAGATATTTAGTATTATTACCTCCTTTTATGGCCCTACTTAGTAATCATCCCCATTTAAGTCCAAGAAGATATAACCCCCCACAGTAGTGCCTCTTTACATATAGTGCCCTCCAGTAGTGCCTCTTTACATATAGTTCCCCACAGTAGTGCCGCTTTATATATAGTGCCCCCCAGTAGTGCCTCTTATAGTGCCCCCCAGTAGTATCTCTTTCTATATAGTGCCCCCAGTAGTGCCTCTTTATATATAGTGCCCCCCAGTAGTGCCTCTTAATATATATACAGTATAGTGCCTCCTCCTTGGTGCCCCAGTAGTATTCACAAAGGGAAAAAATAAAAAAGAGCAAAATACTCACCTCCATCTGGCTCCCTGAATTACAGTACAGGCGGTACCGTCTCTGGCACTTCCACTTGCATCTTAGCACTGCCTCATAGGCATCAGGCCTGGCAGCCTTCAGTATATGAGACTAAACAACGGGGCAGAGGAGCCAACAGTTCCTGTCCTTGTCATTTAAAGAAGACCTTTCATGGGTCCAAACATTATAACTGCACTTACTATTATTTATGTCCGGCACTCCGTTCGCCTTCTGTGGCCCCGGTTACATTCTACTGTGCTCTATGCTAAGTAATAGCATCGGAACACCAGGGAGGAGACATAAGCTTTTCTCCCTGGGCGTTCCTTCTCCCTGGCTGTAGCGCTGTCCAATTACAGCGCAGAGCGTCACAGCCAGGGAGAAGATGAGTTTTTTCTTCTCCCTGGCTGTGACTGGACAGCGCTACAGCCAGGGAGAAGGAACACCAAGGAAGAAAAGTTGATGTCTCCTACCTGGTGTTCCGATGCTATTACTTAGCATACAGCGCGGGAGAATGGGAGAATTTAATGGGGGCCACAGTGGCGCAACATAGCGGCACCCAGAAATAATAGTAAGTGCAGGGACATTCCTGCACTAACCCCTACATGTTCTGCTACTTAGTTTATTATGTTTGGACCCATGAAAGGTCCTCTCTAACACCAGCACACTCCGTGGACCAGTACTAGATGATCCATGGCCTGGTACTGGTCCACGGCCCGGTGGTTGGAGACCGCTGGCATAGTGCAATCACCAGGTATTATGTATTTCCATAATCAGCTCGATCAGCTCAACCAGCCAAGAACCTGACTGTCATTTTATACACAGGTTCCTATTTCACAGGTAATCTTTCTTCATTTACATCTAGTACTAAATTAAGGTCTCCCCCTACTTATTTATGAGGAATTAGATACTCAAAAATCCATTTCTCTAATCTCGCCATAAAGGCATCTGGAGCCACATTAGTGCCATAGGTATTGTAAATCCATGTAAATCCAAAACAGTTTACTTTTTTAATAGAACCAGGATCCTCCGATCATCATCTAATATGTCAACATCTAAGATTTTACGCTAGAAATGTTTGTAAAGTAGAATCACCATTCCAGCCTTCTTATTCATTACTGGGGCCCCCGAAGCTTGCCAACCCATGAAGGCTGTAATTTTACCATTTACCGTTTTCTTGCAGCCTTGCAGGTTTTTTTTACACGATGAAGAATTTTTGATCTTGACTGGAGTGGAGATTCCATTCACATTCCTAGTAATATCAGATAAATTTGCCATGTTTCATCAAACAACAGCCAACATCCAACCTTCAGTGAGGTAGAAAATGATTCCATTGACACCTTAAAAGTTTTATAACTGGCATGCAAATTTTATAGCTCATCCTCCAAAATAGTAATGCTTTGTTCTGTATCTTTTAATCTGGAAGTATGCAGGTTTAGCTCAGTTTAAGTAGCGCAAAGACCTCAAGCAGGTTTGTTGAAAACAAATTCTTAAAATAATCAGTTCCCTGTCACATGATAATAAAATCACAGCACCCAATGCCATAATGATATTATTGGACTTTACTTTTAGAAACACAATAGGGAAAATATGATAATGTGACCTTGTCGTTAAATTCTCCAAATTAGGTGTATTTTAGGCTACTTTCACACTTGCGTTCAGAGCGGATCCGTCTGGTGTCTGCACAGACGTATCCGCTCCTATAATGCAGACGTTGGGATCCGTTCAGACGGATCCGTCCAGACTTTACATTGAAAGTCAATGGGGGACAGATCAGTTTGAAATTGCACCATATTGTGTCAACTTCAAACGGATCCGTCCCCATTGACTTACATTGTAAGTCTGGACGAATCCGTTTGTCTCCGCACGGCCAGGCGGACACCCGAACACTGCAAGCTGCGTTCGGATGTCCGCCTGCTGAGCGGAACGGAGGCCAAGCGGAGCCATCCTGATGCATTCTGAGCAGATCAGCATCCACTCTGAATGCATTGGGGCTGGACAGATGCGTTCGGGGCCGCTTGTGAGAGCCTTCAAACGGAGCTCACAAGCGGAACCCCGAACGCAAGTGTGAAAGTAGCCTTAGGCTCAAAATCTTGCACCAAGTTTTAGACCTAATATGACAAAAAGAATAATCCAGTGTACTTAGCTTGCCTGTTTTGATTTTCCTGTTTAGTGAAAAAAGGGCATGGTGTAAGATACAAGAACACATCTGAAAATAATGCCAAAATTTTGTCGCCAAGTAAGCCAACCAAAAGTGCTAGTCAAAAGTTTCTGGCCATGCACCAGACAAGTCATATAGCATGAATCACTAAGTTTACACTGTCTCCATTTTACATAGGACTAGTAAAATCTGCAGAATCTGTGAAACCAGCTGACCATTAAGATAGCTGATGGCCTACTCTACTCTCACTAGAAAGAAGACATATATACTTGACTAAGCCAAAAATGAACATATTCTGTATGGAAAGAGAGAGGAGTAAGCCGCTGTCAGACATCTCTGGCAGCGGCTTGTCTCTTTTGAGGACAAAAGGATGAGCATGTTGAGTTGGGGTACCCCCATGAACATTAGAGGGTTGTCTAGACTTACCAAAATTGGTTTGTCAACCAACATTAACATAATCTGTAATCCCCTTTAGATCATTGCTTCTTCATATCTACTGTATTTAGTTACATAGGTTAAAAACACAAGTGTAACCATTACAGGACTGAGATATTTGAACTACAGGTAAAACAATCTTTTCAATTCATTTGAGGCAAATTTTGTATCACAGGGAAAAAATGTTTTACCTACCTCTACACAGCCATATGAACATTTTCCCAAGGCAAATCTATACCTCTCTATCAAAAAAAAAATTTCATAAGATGATCTTTTTATTTTTAGAATTTCACTACCTGTTGTAATGCATGCACAACTTTGACTAGTGTTGTCACCAGTTACTAGTGAACACCCCCCTCCAATAGGAAAGCTTATCAGATTTTTCCTTCCTTCTGATCGATCAGAAGAAGGGTCATATAAATGGTGATGTCATCCAGGCCAAAAATTCTAAATAAAGGCCCAGTCATGAAGTGAGGAGGGTGGGTACAGCATGAGAAGTCCACAAAGTGGCCCACTGACAGAGTGGTGACGTAGAAGCAGTATGAGAACACCGGTGAGGTGGCAGCAGCATGAGGAGACCACAGGGTGGTGAGGTGGCAACAGCATGAGGAGACCACAGACTGGTGAAGTGGCAGCAGCATGAGGAGATCATAGAGTGGCCCAGTGACATAGTGGTGAGGTGGCAGCAGCATGAGGAGACCACAGAGAGGTAAGGTGGCAGCAGCATGAGAAGACCACAGAGTGGTGAGGTGGCAGCAGCATGAGGAGATCATAGAGTGGCCCAGTGACATAGTGGTGAGGTGGCATCAGAATGAGGAAACCACAGAGTGGCCATGTGACAGAGTGTTGAGGTAGCAGCAGCATGAGGTGACCACAGAGAGGTGAGGTGGTAGCAGCATGCGTAGACCACAGAGTGGCCCAGTGACAGAGTGGTGAAGTAGCAGCAGCATGAGGAGACCAGAGTGGTGAGGTGGCAGCAGCATGAGGAGACCACAGAGTGGTAAGGTGGCAGCATGAGGAGACCATAGAGTGGCCCAGTGACATAGTGGTGAGGTGGCAGCAGCATGAGGAGACCACAGAGTGGTGAGGTGGCAGAAGCATGAGGAGACAACACAGTGGTGAGGTGGCACCAGCATACGGAGACCACAGAATGGCCCTGTGACAGAGCGTTGAGTTGGCAGCAGTATGAGGAGACCACATAGTGGCCCAATGACATAGTGGTGAGGTGGCAGCAGCATGAGGAGACCACAGAGTGGTGAGGTGGCAACAGTATGAGGAGACCACAGAGTGGCCCAGTGACAGTGGTGAGGTGGCAGCAGCATGAGGAGACCACAGAGTGGCCCTGTGACAGAGCGTTGAGTTGGCAGCAGCATGAGGAGACCACAGGGTGGCCCCATGACATAGTGGTGAGGTGTCAGCAGCATGAGGAGACCACAGAGTGGCCCAGGGATATAGTAGTGAGGTGGCAACAGCATGAGGAGACCACAGAGTGGCCCAGTGACAGTGGTGAGGTGGCAGCAGCATGAGGAGACCACAGAGTGGTGAGGTGGCACCAGCATGAGGAAACCACAGAGTAGCCCTGTGACATAGTGTTGAGGTAGCAGCAGCATGAGGAGACCACAAAGTGGTGAGGTGGCAGCAGCATGAGGAAATCACAGTAGTGAGGTGGCAGCAGCATGAGGAGACCACAGAGTGGCCCAGTGGCATAGTGGTGAGGTGGCAGCAGCATGAGGATACCAGGGAGTGGTGAGGTGGCAGCAGCATGAGGAGACCACAGAGTGTTGAGGTGGCAACAGCATAAGGAGACCACAGAGTGTCCCAGTGACATAGTGTTGAGGTGAAAGTAGCATGAGGAGACCACAGAGTAGCCCAGTGACATAATGGTGAGGTGGCAGCAGCATAAGGAGACCACAGAGTGGTGAAGTGGCACCAGCATGAGGAGACCACAGAGTGGCCCTGTTACAGAGCGTTGAGGTAGCAACAGCATGCGGAGACCACAAAGTGGTGAGGTGGCAGCAGCATGAGGAGACCACAGAGTGGTGAGGTGGCAGCAGCATGAAGAGCCCACAGAATGGCCCAGGGATATAGTAGTGAGGTGGCAGCAGCATGAGAAGGCCACAGAGTGGCCCTGTGACAGAGCATTGAGTTGGCACCAGCATGAGGAGAGCATATAGTGGCCCAATGACAGAGTGTTGATGTAGCAGCAGCATGAGGAGACCACAGAGTGGTGATGTGGCAGCGGCATGAGGAGACCACAGAGTGGTGAGGTGGCAGCAGCATGGAGACCACAGAGTGGCCCAGGGATATAGTGGTGAGGTGGCAGCAGCATGCGTTGACCACAAAGTTGCCCAGTGACATAGTGGTGAAGTGGCATCAGCATGAGGAGACCACATAGTGGCCCAGTGACATAGTGGTGACGTGGCAGCAGCATGAGGAGACCTTTTTTCTTCCTTCTGATCGATCAGAAGAAGGGTCATATAAATGGTGATGTCATCCAGGCCAAAAATTCTAAATAAAGGCCCAGTCATGAAGTGAGGAGGGTGGGTACAGCATGAGAAGTCCACAAAGTGGCCCACTGACAGAGTGGTGACGTAGAAGCAGTATGAGAACACCACGGAGTGGTGAGGTGGCAGCAGCATGAGGAGACCACAGGGTGGTGAGGTGGCAACAGCATGAGGAGACCACAGACTGGTGAAGTGGCAGCAGCATGAGGAGATCATAGAGTGGCCCAGTGACATAGTGGTGAGGTGGCAGCAGCATGAGGAGACCACAGAGAGGTAAGGTGGCAGCAGCATGAGAAGACCACAGAGTGGTGAGGTGGCAGCAGCATGAGGAGATCATAGAGTGGCCCAGTGACATAGTGGTGAGGTGGCATCAGAATGAGGAAACCACAGAGTGGCCATGTGACAGAGTGTTGAGGTAGCAGCAGCATGAGGTGACCACAGAGAGGTGAGGTGGTAGCAGCATGCGTAGACCACAGAGTGGCCCAGTGACAGAGTGGTGAAGTAGCAGCAGCATGAGGAGACCAGAGTGGTGAGATGGCAGCAACATGAGGAGACCACAGAGTGGTAAGGTGGCAGCATGAGGAGACCATAGAGTGGCCCAGTGACATAGTGGTGAGGTGGCAGCAGCATGAGGAGACCACAGAGTGGTGAGGTGGCAGAAGCATGAGGAGACCACACAGTGGTGAGGTGGCAGCAGTATGAGGAGACCACATAGTGGCCCAATGACATAGTGGTGAGGTGGCAGCAGCATGAGGAGACCACAGAGTGGTGAGGTGGCAACAGTATGAGGAGACCACAGAGTGGCCCAGTGACAGTGGTGAGGTCGCAGCAGCATGAGGAGACCACAGAGTGGCCCTGTGACAGAGCGTTGAGTTGGCAGCAGCATGAGGAGACCACTAGTGAACACCCCCCTCCAATAGGAAAGCTTATCAGATTTTTCCTTCCTTCTGATCGATCAGAAGAAGGGTCATATAAATGGTGATGTCATCCAGGCCAAAAATTCTAAATAAAGGCCCAGTCATGAAGTGAGGAGGGTGGGTACAGCATGAGAAGTCCACAAAGTGGCCCACTGACAGAGTGGTGACGTAGAAGCAGTATGAGAACACCGGTGAGGTGGCAGCAGCATGAGGAGACCACAGGGTGGTGAGGTGGCAACAGCATGAGGAGACCACAGACTGGTGAAGTGGCAGCAGCATGAGGAGATCATAGAGTGGCCCAGTGACATAGTGGTGAGGTGGCAGCAGCATGAGGAGACCACAGAGAGGTAAGGTGGCAACAGTATGAGGAGACCACAGAGTGGCCCAGTGACAGTGGTGAGGTGGCAGCAGCATGAGGAGACCACAGAGTGGCCCTGTGACAGAGCGTTGAGTTGGCAGCAGCATGAGGAGACCACAGGGTGGCCCCATGACATAGTGGTGAGGTGTCAGCAGCATGAGGAGACCACAGAGTGGCCCAGGGATATAGTAGTGAGGTGGCAACAGCATGAGGAGACCACAGAGTGGCCCAGTGACAGTGGTGAGGTGGCAGCAGCATGAGGAGACCACAGAGTGGTGAGGTGGCACCAGCATGAGGAAACCACAGAGTAGCCCTGTGACATAGTGTTGAGGTAGCAGCAGCATGAGGAGACCACAAAGTGGTGAGGTGGCAGCAGCATGAGGAAATCACAGTAGTGAGGTGGCAGCAGCATGAGGAGACCACAGAGTGGCCCAGTGGCATAGTGGTGAGGTGGCAGCAGCATGAGGATACCAGGGAGTGGTGAGGTGGCAGCAGCATGAGGAGACCACAGAGTGTTGAGGTGGCAACAGCATAAGGAGACCACAGAGTGTCCCAGTGACATAGTGTTGAGGTGAAAGTAGCATGAGGAGACCACAGAGTAGCCCAGTGACATAATGGTGAGGTGGCAGCAGCATAAGGAGACCACAGAGTGGTGAAGTGGCACCAGCATGAGGAGACCACAGAGTGGCCCTGTTACAGAGCGTTGAGGTAGCAACAGCATGCGGAGACCACAAAGTGGTGAGGTGGCAGCAGCATGAGGAGACCACAGAGTGGTGAGGTGGCAGCAGCATGAAGAGCCCACAGAATGGCCCAGGGATATAGTAGTGAGGTGGCAGCAGCATGAGAAGGCCACAGAGTGGCCCTGTGACAGAGCATTGAGTTGGCACCAGCATGAGGAGAGCATATAGTGGCCCAATGACAGAGTGTTGATGTAGCAGCAGCATGAGGAGACCACAGAGTGGTGATGTGGCAGCGGCATGAGGAGACCACAGAGTGGTGAGGTGGCAGCAGCATGGAGACCACAGAGTGGCCCAGGGATATAGTGGTGAGGTGGCAGCAGCATGCGTTGACCACAAAGTTGCCCAGTGACATAGTGGTGAAGTGGCATCAGCATGAGGAGACCACATAGTGGCCCAGTGACATAGTGGTGACGTGGCAGCAGCATGAGGAGACCTTTTTTCTTCCTTCTGATCGATCAGAAGAAGGGTCATATAAATGGTGATGTCATCCAGGCCAAAAATTCTAAATAAAGGCCCAGTCATGAAGTGAGGAGGGTGGGTACAGCATGAGAAGTCCACAAAGTGGCCCACTGACAGAGTGGTGACGTAGAAGCAGTATGAGAACACCACGGAGTGGTGAGGTGGCAGCAGCATGAGGAGACCACAGGGTGGTGAGGTGGCAACAGCATGAGGAGACCACAGACTGGTGAAGTGGCAGCAGCATGAGGAGATCATAGAGTGGCCCAGTGACATAGTGGTGAGGTGGCAGCAGCATGAGGAGACCACAGAGTGGTGAGGTGGCAGCAGCATGAGAAGACCACAGAGTGGTGAGGTGGCAGCAGCATGAGGAGATCATAGAGTGGCCCAGTGACATAGTGGTGAGGTGGCATCAGAATGAGGAAACCACAGAGTGGCCATGTGACAGAGTGTTGAGGTAGCAGCAGCATGAGGTGACCACAGAGAGGTGAGGTGGTAGCAGCATGCGTAGACCACAGAGTGGCCCAGTGACAGAGTGGTGAAGTAGCAGCAGCATGAGGAGACCAGAGTGGTGAGATGGCAGCAACATGAGGAGACCACAGAGTGGTAAGGTGGCAGCATGAGGAGACCATAGAGTGGCCCAGTGACATAGTGGTGAGGTGGCAGCAGCATGAGGAGACCACAGAGTGGTGAGGTGGCAGAAGCATGAGGAGACCACACAGTGGTGAGGTGGCAGCAGTATGAGGAGACCACATAGTGGCCCAATGACATAGTGGTGAGGTAAGGTGGCAGCAGCATGAGAAGACCACAGAGTGGTGAGGTGGCAGCAGCATGAGGAGATCATAGAGTGGCCCAGTGACAGTGGTGAGGTCGCAGCAGCATGAGGAGACCACAGAGTGGCCCTGTGACAGAGCGTTGAGTTGGCAGCAGCATGAGGAGACCACTAGTGAACACCCCCCTCCAATAGGAAAGCTTATCAGATTTTTCCTTCCTTCTGATCGATCAGAAGAAGGGTCATATAAATGGTGATGTCATCCAGGCCAAAAATTCTAAATAAAGGCCCAGTCATGAAGTGAGGAGGGTGGGTACAGCATGAGAAGTCCACAAAGTGGCCCACTGACAGAGTGGTGACGTAGAAGCAGTATGAGAACACCGGTGAGGTGGCAGCAGCATGAGGAGACCACAGGGTGGTGAGGTGGCAACAGCATGAGGAGACCACAGACTGGTGAAGTGGCAGCAGCATGAGGAGATCATAGAGTGGCCCAGTGACATAGTGGTGAGGTGGCAGCAGCATGAGGAGACCACAGAGAGGTAAGGTGGCAGCAGCATGAGAAGACCACAGAGTGGTGAGGTGGCAGCAGCATGAGGAGATCATAGAGTGGCCCAGTGACATAGTGGTGAGGTGGCATCAGAATGAGGAAACCACAGAGTGGCCATGTGACAGAGTGTTGAGGTAGCAGCAGCATGAGGTGACCACAGAGAGGTGAGGTGGTAGCAGCATGCGTAGACCACAGAGTGGCCCAGTGACAGAGTGGTGAAGTAGCAGCAGCATGAGGAGACCAGAGTGGTGAGGTGGCAGCAGCATGAGGAGACCACAGAGTGGTAAGGTGGCAGCATGAGGAGACCATAGAGTGGCCCAGTGACATAGTGGTGAGGTGGCAGCAGCATGAGGAGACCACAGAGTGGTGAGGTGGCAGAAGCATGAGGAGACCACACAGTGGTGAGGTGGCACCAGCATACGGAGACCACAGAATGGCCCTGTGACAGAGCGTTGAGTTGGCAGCAGTATGAGGAGACCACATAGTGGCCCAATGACATAGTGGTGAGGTGGCAGCAGCATGAGGAGACCACAGAGTGGTGAGGTGGCAACAGTATGAGGAGACCACAGAGTGGCCCAGTGACAGTGGTGAGGTGGCAGCAGCATGAGGAGACCACAGAGTGGCCCTGTGACAGAGCGTTGAGTTGGCAGCAGCATGAGGAGACCACAGGGTGGCCCCATGACATAGTGGTGAGGTGTCAGCAGCATGAGGAGACCACAGAGTGGCCCAGGGATATAGTAGTGAGGTGGCAACAGCATGAGGAGACCACAGAGTGGCCCAGTGACAGTGGTGAGGTGGCAGCAGCATGAGGAGACCACAGAGTGGTGAGGTGGCACCAGCATGAGGAAACCACAGAGTAGCCCTGTGACATAGTGTTGAGGTAGCAGCAGCATGAGGAGACCACAAAGTGGTGAGGTGGCAGCAGCATGAGGAAATCACAGTAGTGAGGTGGCAGCAGCATGAGGAGACCACAGAGTGGCCCAGTGGCATAGTGGTGAGGTGGCAGCAGCATGAGGATACCAGGGAGTGGTGAGGTGGCAGCAGCATGAGGAGACCACAGAGTGTTGAGGTGGCAACAGCATAAGGAGACCACAGAGTGTCCCAGTGACATAGTGTTGAGGTGAAAGTAGCATGAGGAGACCACAGAGTAGCCCAGTGACATAATGGTGAGGTGGCAGCAGCATAAGGAGACCACAGAGTGGTGAAGTGGCACCAGCATGAGGAGACCACAGAGTGGCCCTGTTACAGAGCGTTGAGGTAGCAACAGCATGCGGAGACCACAAAGTGGTGAGGTGGCAGCAGCATGAGGAGACCACAGAGTGGTGAGGTGGCAGCAGCATGAAGAGCCCACAGAATGGCCCAGGGATATAGTAGTGAGGTGGCAGCAGCATGAGAAGGCCACAGAGTGGCCCTGTGACAGAGCATTGAGTTGGCACCAGCATGAGGAGAGCATATAGTGGCCCAATGACAGAGTGTTGATGTAGCAGCAGCATGAGGAGACCACAGAGTGGTGATGTGGCAGCGGCATGAGGAGACCACAGAGTGGTGAGGTGGCAGCAGCATGGAGACCACAGAGTGGCCCAGGGATATAGTGGTGAGGTGGCAGCAGCATGCGTTGACCACAAAGTTGCCCAGTGACATAGTGGTGAAGTGGCATCAGCATGAGGAGACCACATAGTGGCCCAGTGACATAGTGGTGACGTGGCAGCAGCATGAGGAGACCTTTTTTCTTCCTTCTGATCGATCAGAAGAAGGGTCATATAAATGGTGATGTCATCCAGGCCAAAAATTCTAAATAAAGGCCCAGTCATGAAGTGAGGAGGGTGGGTACAGCATGAGAAGTCCACAAAGTGGCCCACTGACAGAGTGGTGACGTAGAAGCAGTATGAGAACACCACGGAGTGGTGAGGTGGCAGCAGCATGAGGAGACCACAGGGTGGTGAGGTGGCAACAGCATGAGGAGACCACAGACTGGTGAAGTGGCAGCAGCATGAGGAGATCATAGAGTGGCCCAGTGACATAGTGGTGAGGTGGCAGCAGCATGAGGAGACCACAGAGAGGTAAGGTGGCAGCAGCATGAGAAGACCACAGAGTGGTGAGGTGGCAGCAGCATGAGGAGATCATAGAGTGGCCCAGTGACATAGTGGTGAGGTGGCATCAGAATGAGGAAACCACAGAGTGGCCATGTGACAGAGTGTTGAGGTAGCAGCAGCATGAGGTGACCACAGAGAGGTGAGGTGGTAGCAGCATGCGTAGACCACAGAGTGGCCCAGTGACAGAGTGGTGAAGTAGCAGCAGCATGAGGAGACCAGAGTGGTGAGATGGCAGCAACATGAGGAGACCACAGAGTGGTAAGGTGGCAGCATGAGGAGACCATAGAGTGGCCCAGTGACATAGTGGTGAGGTGGCAGCAGCATGAGGAGACCACAGAGTGGTGAGGTGGCAGAAGCATGAGGAGACCACACAGTGGTGAGGTGGCAGCAGTATGAGGAGACCACATAGTGGCCCAATGACATAGTGGTGAGGTGGCAGCAGCATGAGGAGACCACAGAGTGGTGAGGTGGCAACAGTATGAGGAGACCACAGAGTGGCCCAGTGACAGTGGTGAGGTCGCAGCAGCATGAGGAGACCACAGAGTGGCCCTGTGACAGAGCGTTGAGTTGGCAGCAGCATGAGGAGACCACTAGTGAACACCCCCCTCCAATAGGAAAGCTTATCAGATTTTTCCTTCCTTCTGATCGATCAGAAGAAGGGTCATATAAATGGTGATGTCATCCAGGCCAAAAATTCTAAATAAAGGCCCAGTCATGAAGTGAGGAGGGTGGGTACAGCATGAGAAGTCCACAAAGTGGCCCACTGACAGAGTGGTGACGTAGAAGCAGTATGAGAACACCGGTGAGGTGGCAGCAGCATGAGGAGACCACAGGGTGGTGAGGTGGCAACAGCATGAGGAGACCACAGACTGGTGAAGTGGCAGCAGCATGAGGAGATCATAGAGTGGCCCAGTGACATAGTGGTGAGGTGGCAGCAGCATGAGGAGACCACAGAGAGGTAAGGTGGCAGCAGCATGAGAAGACCACAGAGTGGTGAGGTGGCAGCAGCATGAGGAGATCATAGAGTGGCCCAGTGACATAGTGGTGAGGTGGCATCAGAATGAGGAAACCACAGAGTGGCCAGGTGACAGAGTGTTGAGGTAGCAGCAGCATGAGGTGACCACAGAGAGGTGAGGTGGTAGCAGCATGCGTAGACCACAGAGTGGCCCAGTGACAGAGTGGTGAAGTAGCAGCAGCATGAGGAGCCCAGAGTGGTGAGGTGGCAGCAGCATGAGGAGACCACAGAGTGGTAAGGTGGCAGCATGAGGAGACCATAGAGTGGCCCAGTGACATAGTGGTGAGGTGGCAGCAGCATGAGGAGACCACAGAGTGGTGAGGTGGCAGAAGCATGAGGAGACCACACAGTGGTGAGGTGGCACCAGCATACGGAGACCACAGAATGGCCCTGTGACAGAGCGTTGAGTTGGCAGCAGTATGAGGAGACCACATAGTGGCCCAATGACATAGTGGTGAGGTGGCAGCAGCATGAGGAGACCACAGAGTGGTGAGGTGGCAACAGTATGAGGAGACCACAGAGTGGCCCAGTGACAGTGGTGAGGTGGCAGCAGCATGAGGAGACCACATAGTGGCCCTGTGACAGAGCGTTGAGTTGGCAGCAGCATGAGGAGACCACAGGGTGGCCCCATGACATAGTGGTGAGGTGTCAGCAGCATGAGGAGACCACAGAGTGGCCCAGGGATATAGTAGTGAGGTGGCAACAGCATGAGGAGACCACAGAGTGGCCCAGTGACAGTGGTGAGGTGGCAGCAGCATGAGGAGACCACAGAGTGGTGAGGTGGCACCAGCATGAGGAAACCACAGAGTAGCCCTGTGACATAGTGTTGAGGTAGCAGCAGCATGAGGAGACCACAAAGTGGTGAGGTGGCAGCAGCATGAGGAAATCACAGTAGTGAGGTGGCAGCAGCATGAGGAGACCACAGAGTGGCCCAGTGGCATAGTGGTGAGGTGGCAGCAGCATGAGGATACCAGGGAGTGGTGAGGTGGCAGCAGCATGAGGAGACCACAGAGTGTTGAGGTGGCAACAGCATAAGGAGACCACAGAGTGTCCCAGTGACATAGTGTTGAGGTGAAAGTAGCATGAGGAGACCACAGAGTAGCCCAGTGACATAATGGTGAGGTGGCAGCAGCATAAGGAGACCACAGAGTGGTGAAGTGGCACCAGCATGAGGAGACCACAGAGTGGCCCTGTTACAGAGCGTTGAGGTAGCAACAGCATGCGGAGACCACAAAGTGGTGAGGTGGCAGCAGCATGAGGAGACCACAGAGTGGTGAGGTGGCAGCAGCATGAAGAGCCCACAGAATGGCCCAGGGATATAGTAGTGAGGTGGCAGCAGCATGAGAAGGCCACAGAGTGGCCCTGTGACAGAGCATTGAGTTGGCACCAGCATGAGGAGAGCATATAGTGGCCCAATGACAGAGTGTTGATGTAGCAGCAGCATGAGGAGACCACAGAGTGGTGATGTGGCAGCGGCATGAGGAGACCACAGAGTGGTGAGGTGGCAGCAGCATGGAGACCACAGAGTGGCCCAGGGATATAGTGGTGAGGTGGCAGCAGCATGCGTTGACCACAAAGTTGCCCAGTGACATAGTGGTGAAGTGGCATCAGCATGAGGAGACCACATAGTGGCCCAGTGACATAGTGGTGACGTGGCAGCAGCATGAGGAGACCTTTTTTCTTCCTTCTGATCGATCAGAAGAAGGGTCATATAAATGGTGATGTCATCCAGGCCAAAAATTCTAAATAAAGGCCCAGTCATGAAGTGAGGAGGGTGGGTACAGCATGAGAAGTCCACAAAGTGGCCCACTGACAGAGTGGTGACGTAGAAGCAGTATGAGAACACCACGGAGTGGTGAGGTGGCAGCAGCATGAGGAGACCACAGGGTGGTGAGGTGGCAACAGCATGAGGAGACCACAGACTGGTGAAGTGGCAGCAGCATGAGGAGATCATAGAGTGGCCCAGTGACATAGTGGTGAGGTGGCAGCAGCATGAGGAGACCACAGAGAGGTAAGGTGGCAGCAGCATGAGAAGACCACAGAGTGGTGAGGTGGCAGCAGCATGAGGAGATCATAGAGTGGCCCAGTGACATAGTGGTGAGGTGGCATCAGAATGAGGAAACCACAGAGTGGCCATGTGACAGAGTGTTGAGGTAGCAGCAGCATGAGGTGACCACAGAGAGGTGAGGTGGTAGCAGCATGCGTAGACCACAGAGTGGCCCAGTGACAGAGTGGTGAAGTAGCAGCAGCATGAGGAGACCAGAGTGGTGAGATGGCAGCAACATGAGGAGACCACAGAGTGGTAAGGTGGCAGCATGAGGAGACCATAGAGTGGCCCAGTGACATAGTGGTGAGGTGGCAGCAGCATGAGGAGACCACAGAGTGGTGAGGTGGCAGAAGCATGAGGAGACCACACAGTGGTGAGGTGGCAGCAGTATGAGGAGACCACATAGTGGCCCAATGACATAGTGGTGAGGTGGCAGCAGCATGAGGAGACCACAGAGTGGTGAGGTGGCAACAGTATGAGGAGACCACAGAGTGGCCCAGTGACAGTGGTGAGGTGGCAGCAGCATGAGGAGACCACAGAGTGGCCCTGTGACAGAGCGTTGAGTTGGCAGCAGCATGAGGAGACCACAGGGTGGCCCAATGACATAGTGGTGAGGTGGCAGCAGCATGAGGAGACCACAGAGTGGTGAGGTGGCAGCAGCATGAGGAGACCACAGAGTGGCCCAGGGATATATTAGTGAGGTGGCAACAGCATGAGGAGACCACAGAGTGGCCCAGTGACAGTGGTAAGGTGGCAGCAGCATGAGGAGACCACAGAGTGGTGAGGTGGCACCAGCATGAGGAAACCACAGAGTAGCCCTGTGACATAGTGTTGAGGTAGCAGCAGCATGAGGAGACCACAAAGTGGTGAGGTGGCAGCAGCATGAGGAGATCACAGTAGTGAGGTGGCAGAAGCATGAGGAGACCACAGAGTGGCCCAGTGGCATAGTGGTGAGGTGGCAGCAGCATGAGGATACCAGGGAGTGGTGAGGTGGCAGCAGCATAAGGAGACCACAGAGTGTCCCAGTGACATAGTGTTTAGGTGAAAGTAGCATGAGGAGACCACAGAGTAGCCCAGTGACATAATGGTGAGGTGGCAGCAGCATGAGGAGACCACAGAGTGGTGAAGTGGCACCAGCATGAGGAGACCACAGAGTGGCCCTGTTACAGAGCGTTGAGGTAGCAACAGCATGCGGAGACCACAAAGTGGTGAGGTGGCAGCTGCATGAGGAGACCACAGAGTGGTGAGGTGGCAGCAGCATGAAGAGCCCACAGAATGGCCCAGGGATATAGTAGTGAGGTGGCAGCAGCATGAGAAGGCCGAGCATTGAGTTGGCACCAGCATGAGGAGAGCACATAGTGGCCCAATGACAGAGTGTTGATGTGGCAGCGGCATGAGGAGACCACAGAGAGGTGAGGTGGCAGCAGCATGGAGACCACAGAGTGGCCCAGGGATATAGTGGTGAGGTGGCAGCAGCATGCGTTGACCACAGAGTTGCCCAGTGACATAGTGGTGAAGTGGCATCAGCATGAGGAGACCACATAGTGGCCCAGTGACATAGTGGTGACGTGGCAGCAGCATGAGGAGACCACAGAGTGATGAGGTGGCACCAGCATGATGAGACCACAGAGTCACCCTGTGACAGAACATTGAGTTGGCAGCAGCATGAGGGGACCACATAGTGGCCCAATGACAGAGTGTTGAAGTAGCAGCAGCATGAAGAGACCACAGAGTGGTGAGATGGCAGCAGCATGAGAAGTCCTCAGAGTAGTGATGTGGCAGCAGCATGAGGAGAACAGAGTGGCCCAGTGACAGAGTGGGGAGATGGCAGCAGCATGAGGAGTCCACATAGTAGCACAATGACAGAGTTTTGAGGTAGCAGCAGCATGAAGAGACCACATAGTGGTGAGGTGGCAGCAGCATGAGGAGACCACAGAGTGGTGAGGTGGCAGCAGCATGAGGAGACCACAGAGTGGCCCAGGGATATAGTGGTGAGGTGGCAGCAGCATGCGTTGACCACAGAGTGGCCCAGTGACATAGTGGTGAGGTGGCATCAGCATGAGAAGACCACAGAGTGGCCCAGTGACATAGTGGTGCAGTGGCAGCAGCATGAGGAGACCACAGAGTGGCCAGCGACATAGTGGTGAAGTGGCGGAAGCAAGAGGAGACCTCAGAGTAGTGATGTGGCAGCAGCATGAGGAGAACAGAGTGGCCCAGTGACATAGTGGTGAAGTGGCATCAGCATGAGGAGATCACATAGTGGCCCAGTGACATAGTGGTGACGTGGCAGCAGCATGAGGAGACCACAGAGTGATGAGGTGGCACCAGCATGATGAGACCACAGAGTCGCCCTGTGACATTGGTGAGGTGATAGCAGCATGAGGAGACCACAGAGTGGTGAGGTGGCACCAGCATGAGGAGACCACAGAGTGGCCCTGTGACAGAGCGTTGAGTTGGCAGCAGCATGAGGAGACCACAGGGTGGCCCAATGACATAGTGGAGAGGTGGCAGCAGCATGAGGAGACCACAGAGTGGTGAGGTAGCAGCAGCATGAGGAGACCACAGAGTGGCCCAGGGATATAGTGGTGAGGTGGCAACAGCATGAGGAGACCACAGAGTGGTCCAGTGACAGTGGTGAGGTGGCAGCAGCATCAGGAGACCACAGAGTGGTGATGTGGCAGCAGCATGAGGAGACCACAGTAGTGAGGTGGCAGCAGCATGAGCAGACCACAGAGTGGCCCAGTGGCATAGTGGTGAGGTGGCAGCAGCATGAGGATACCAGGGAATGGTGAGGCGGCAGCAACATGAGGAGACCACAGAGTGTTGAGGTGGTAGCAGAGCAGCATGAGGAGACCACAGAGTGTCCCAGTGAAATAGTGTTGAGGTGAATGTAGCATGAGGAGACCACAGAGTAGCCCAGTGACATAATGGTGAGGTGGCAGCAGCATGAGGAGACCACAGAGTGGCCTAGGGATATAGTGGTGAGGTGGCAACAGCATGAGGAGACCACAGAGTGGCCCAGTGACAGTGGTGAGGTGGCAGCAGCATGAGGAGACCACAGAGTGGTGATGTGTCAGCAGCATGCGGAGACCACAGTAGTGAGGTGGCAGCAGCATGAGCAGACCACAGAGTGGCCCAGTGGCATAGTGGCGAGGTGGCAGCAGCATGAGGATACCAGGGAGTGGTGAGGTGGCAGCAGCATGAGGAGACCACAGAGTGTTGAGGTGGTAGCAGAGCAGCATGAGGAGACCACAGAGTGTCCCAGTGACATAGTGTTGAGGTGAAAGTAGCATGAGCAGACCACGGAGTGGCCCAGTGGCATAGTGGTGAGGTGGCAGCAGCATGAGGATACCAGTGAGTGGTGAGGTGGCAGCAGCATGAGGAGACCACAGAGTGTTGAGGTGGTAGCAGAGCAGCATGAGGAGACCACAGAGTGTCCCAGTGACATAGTGTTGAGGTGAAAGTAGCATGAGGAGACCACAGAGTAGCCCAGTGACATAATGGTGAGGTGGCAGCAGCATGAGGAGACCACAGAGTGGTGAAGTGGCACCAGCATGAGGAGACCACAGAGTGGCCCTGTTACAGAGCGTTGAGGTAGCAGCAGCATGAGGAGACCACAAAGTGGTGAGGTGGCAGCAGCATGATGAGACCACAGAGTGAACCTGTGACAGAGCATTGAGTTGGCAGCAGCATGAGGAGAGCACATAATGGCCCAATGACAGAGTGTTGATGTAGCAGCAGCATGAGGAGATCACAGAGTGGTGAGGTGGCAGCAGCATGAGGAGACCACATAGTGGTGAGGTGGCAGCAGCATGGAGACCACAGAGTGGCCCAGGGATATAGTGGTGAGGTGGCAGCAGCATGAGGAGACCACAGAGTTCCCCAGTGACATAGTGGTGAAGTGGCATCAGCATGAGGAGACCACATAGTGGCCCAGTGACATAGTAGTGACGTGGCACCAGCATGATGAGACCACAGAGTCACCCTGTGACAGAGCATTGAGTTGGCAGCAGCATGAGGGGACCACATAGTGGCCCAATGACAGAGTTTTGAAGTAGCAGCAGCATGAAGAGACCACAGAGTGGTGAGATGGCAGCAGCATGAGGAGTCCTCAGAGTAGTGATGTGGCAGCAGCATGAGGAGAACAGAGTGGCCCAGTGATAAATTGGGGAGATGGCAGCAGCATGAGGAGACCACACAGTGGCCCAGTGACATAGTGGTGAGGTGGCATCAGCATGAGGAGACCACAGAGTGGCCAAGTGACATAGTGGTGCGGTGGCAGCAGCATGAGGAGACCACATAGTGGCCAGCGACATAGTGGTGAAGTGGCAGAAGCAAGAGGAGACCTCAGAGTAGTGATGTGGCAGCAGCATGAGGAGAACAGAGTGGCCCAGTGATAAAGTGGGGAGATGGCAGCAGCATGAGGAGACCACACAGTGGCCCACTGACAGAGTGTTGAGGTGACAGCAGCATGAGAATACCACAGAGTAGTGATGTGTCAGCAGCATGAGGAGAACACAGAGTGGCCCACTGACAGAGTGGGGAGGTGGGGGGCAATACCAGTACCGGCTGAATGTGTTCGGTAGCAGTAGGAGCACCTGGCAGCAGATGTGTGGCATCAGGCAGGTGGCAGCATCAGAATAGTAAATGAAGCAGGTAGCCAGAAGAAACAGGTCTCTTTTGTTTATTTGTGGCACCATGGATGATCTAGTCTGATGCATCAGGCACTGTTGTGTGGAAATCCTGGCTGATCCACGCCTGCCTCATCTTCACAAAGGTCAGTTTCTCCACATTTTGGGTGGACAGGCGAGTTCTCCTTGCGTAACTATGGCCCCCGCCGCACTAAACACCCGCTCTGAATCTACACTGCTGGCCAGGCAGGAAAGCTTGTCCAGAGCAAAGTCGGCCAGTTGTGGCCACAAATTGAGTTTGGCTGCCCAGTAGTCCAGAAGATCTTCGATGTGGGGTGGAATGGTGCACTCCAAATATGCCACAACCTGCAGGTTAAGGTTCTGCTCCATGTCTACCTGCTGCTCCTGGTGAGTAGTTTCTTCTGTAGGCAGGTGAGGAAAACTGCTCATCAGCGACTGCGACTCTAGACTTAAGTTGCTGTTGATAGAGCTGGTACTGCTCCTGCCCCCCCAGCACCAGCATCCATGGCAGTGGAACATGAGCAGAGAGGCCTCCCCCCCCCCCCCGGTCAGACCTGCGTGAGGATGGGTGATGGCACACATAGGCAGCGGCCAACTGACTACATAGGATGTATAGATAGTAGTTTAGTTTGTCCTCCCTCTCAGTTGGAGTAAAAAAGGCCCCCATTTTGGACCGATAGCGAAGGTCTAACATGGTGGAGAGCCAGTAGTCATCCCTCTGCCGAATGGTGACAATTCGGCTGTCGCTACGCAAGCAAGTGAGCCTGCATAGGGCCATTTGCACAAGTGATTTGGAGGGACTCCCTGCCACCATCTCCACTACATACTGCCACGGTGCATCTGGGTAATCTACCTCGTCATTCTCATTGTCCTATATCTCCTCTGGTTGCTCCTGTTCCTCCTCTCCCGTCACCTTTTTTTTATGGTCACCACCGCACCACCTCGTATTGGCCTAAGAAAAACACAAACATGGTTGAACATAACCCTGATGCAACGCCAATTGATAGACATATAGTGCACCTATAAACATAGCACAGAACCGCTGACACATGCTTGCCCATAAAATAATGTTTATAGAATAAACACACTTACATACAAGAACATCGGAACTCAATTACAGACACCTTGACCAAATCTGCTTGTGCCCCCATACACAGACCACTGATACACATTAACCGACACCTTGCATGTGCGCCCCACATGTAAAACAGGTGACTGTTAAACATGCGGCTTTTTTTTTTTTTTCTCCCTGCCTAATTTTAGGCATCTATCATGCAAATAACTGTATGTAAAGTAGACCCCCTCCCCCAAGCCCGGGCAACAATCCTAACCACCACCATCCGACTATTAGCGCCCAACCCCCTACATCCCAGAACACTGCAGACCGCGGAGCGCAGTGTGAGTCTTGTGCAGCAAGTTCGATCCTACCGCGAGCGCCAGCATTCGCCTGGTACCTTTGCTATTTACCCAGGCGTGAACTAGCTGCCCAAAAACGAACTGAATAAAATAGCATCACTTAAACACAGCGTGCATAGCTTGGAGACATGCGTCCCGTATGTAACAGGTTTCAGAAAACATGCGACCATACCTATTCTAGGCGCATGCTTGCCCCAATAACAATATTCAAAAGCCCCCCAACAAGCCCCTGAACAATCGGACAAAATATGTTAACCACAGTCGTTTGACCATTAGCGCCCAACTCTGCTTCGTCCCAGCGTATGACAAGTCGCAGACCGTAATGTGGGTCTCGTGTAAACAAGTCTGATACTACCGTGAACACCAGCACTCGCCTGGCACTTTCTGCCGTTGCCCAGGCGTGAAAGAGCCTCCGCATGATGCTTTTTTTAATTTATTTTTTATCAACCATTGAACCACATTTACCATCACTTTAACACAGCATGCATAGCTAGAGCCAAGTGCAGACACGCGCCCCGCATATAAACCAGGTATCAGAAAACATACAACCATACCTACTCTAAGCACGTGCTACTCCAATAACTGTATGCAATGGCCCCACCAGGCCCCTGAATAGCCGGACAAACAATACTAACAACCATCGTCCGACCGTTAGCGCCCAAACATTGCTTCATCCCAGAGTGCTACATGTCGCGGACCGCAGCGTGGGTCCCGCTCCAACAACTCCGATCCCACCATGAACACCAGCGCACTCCTGAGACATTCTGCCGTCGCCCAGCCGTAAGGAGCCTCCACGCCATGCTGCTGTATCCTAGAGCTGACCCAGAGGTAGTGAAATCAGCTGATTCAACCCTACGGTGGTACATTTAGATGAGCACTGACGTATGGTTGATACGCTTGTCTGGGCACTGATACAGTATGTGGTTACCCTATTTGTATATGGGCTGTTATGTAGTTGCAACAATTATATGGGCACTGATTTGTAACCACTATATTTGTGTGCCCACTGATGTGTTTAGCTCCGTTTGTACGGTCAGAATCATGTGGTTACTATTTCCAGTACATGGCCACTGATATGTGGCTGCTACATTTATAAGAACACTAAAATGTGGTTGTTTCATTCCTATGGGCACTGTTATGTGATTTCTACATATATATGTCCACTATTATGTGGTTACTACATTTACCCATCCAGCTAAGCATAAAATCAGAGCCAGTGTCCGCCGTTTGCAGGTAGTTTAAGGCAGCTGCACAAAGAGCCGAATGTGCCAAGCCGCATATAACAGAGCCAAACGCTGCCCAGACGTGGGGCTCGACTGTAGAAGGAAGAGCGCGCGAGTGCCGGACTTACCCTACCCGAACCGGACACACGCGCCGACGAACGATGTGGGAACACTGCCGGCCGTACGTTGGAGCGCAGAGGACGCTGACCCCGCTCGCGACCCGGAAGTAAAGCTGCGCCTGCGCACAACGCTGCTGTGAACGTGATGCGAATGTAGCTGACAGGGGGGAGGGCGCAGCAGTGCTCTATATACGATGTGCGGGAGCCTCCCTTCCCACAAATACGGCAACTGCGTTGCCTACACTAATACAACCTGTAAATGGCTGTATAGCAATGTTAATTCACTGCAGAATGGATAATAAGATGTATTTTTTTTCCTATTAATACAACCCAAAAAAACTGTAGAACAATGCAAATTCACCGCAGAACAGCTAATAGGATGTACGTATATTTCCTATTAATACACCCCGCAAATGGCTGTATAGCAATGTAAATTCACCGCAGAATGGATAATAAGATGTATTTTTTCCTATTAATACACCTCAATTCACCACAGAGCGGCTAATAGGACGTATGTATATTTCCTATTAATACACCCTGTAAATGGCTGTATAGCAATTTAAATTCACCGCAGAATTACTAATAAAACATATTTTTTTTCCTATTAATACACTCAAAAAAAGACTGTACAACAATGTAAATTCACCGCAGAAAGACTAATAGGATGTACGTATATTTCCTATTAATACACCCCTTAAATTGCTGTATAGCAATGTAAATTCACAGCAGAATGGCTATTAAGACAATTCTTTTCCTATTATTGCGCCCAAAAAAAAACTATAGAACATTGTAAATTCACCACAGAACGGCTAATAGGACGTATGTACACTGCTCAAAAAAATAAAGGGAACACAAAAATAACACATCCTAGATCTGAATTAATTAAATATTCTTCTGAAATACTTTGTTCTTTACATAGTTGAATGTGCTGACAACAAAATCACACACAAAAAAAAATGGAAATCAAATTTTTTAACCCATGAAGGTCTGGATTTGGAGTCACACTCAAAATTAAAGTGGAAAAACACACTACAGGCTGATCCAACTTTGATGTAATGTCCTTAAAACAAGTCAAAATGAGGCTCAGTAGTGTGCGTGGCCTCCACGTGCCTGTATGACCTCCCTACAACTCCTGTGCATGCTCCTGATGAGGTGGCGGACGGTCTCCTGAGGGATCTCCTCCCAGACCTGGACTAAAGCATCTGCCAACTCCTGGACAGTCTGTGGTGCAACGTGACGTTGGTGGATAGAGCGAGACGTGATGTCCAGATGTGCTCAATTGGATTCAGGTCTGGGGAACGGGCGGGCCAGTCCATAGCATCAATGCCTTCGTCTTGCAGGAACTGCTGACACATTCCAGCCACATGAGGTCTAGCATTGTCTTGCATTAGGAGGAACCCAGGGCCAACTGCACCAGCATATGGTCTCACAAGGGGTCTGAGGATCTCATCTCGGTACCTAATGGCAGTCAGGCTACCTCTGGCGAGCACATGGAGGGCTGTGCGGCCCTCCAAAGAAATGCCACCCCACACCATTACTGACCCAATGCCAAACCGGTCATGCTGGAGGATGTTGCAGGCAGCAGAACGTTCTCCACGGCGTCTCCAGACTTTTTCACGTCTGTCACATGTGCTCAGTGTGAACCTGCTTTCATCTGTGAAGAGCACAGGGCGCCAGTGGCGAATTTGCCAATCTTGGTGTTCTCTGGCAAATGCCAAACGTCCTGCACGGTGTTGGGCTGTAAGCACAACCCCCACCTGTGGACGTCGGGCCCTCATATCACCCTCATGGAGTCTGTTTCTGACCGTTTGAGCAGATACATGCACATTTGTGGCCTGCTGGAGGTCATTTTGCAGGGTTCTGGCAGTGCTCCTCCTGTTCCTCCTTGCACAAAGGCGGAGGTAGCGGTCCTGCTGCTGGGTTGTTGCGCTCCTACGGCCTCCTCCACGTCTCCTGATGTACTGACCTGTCTCCTGGTAGCGCCTCCATGCTCTGGACACTACGCTGACAGACACAGCAAACCTTCTTGCCACAGCTCGCATTGATGTGCCATCCTGAATAAGCTGCACTACCTGAGCCACTTGTGTGGGTTGTAGACTCCGTCTCATGCTACCACTAGAGTGAAAGCACCGCCAGCATTCAAAAGTGATCAAAATATCAGCCAGGAAGCATAGGAACTGAGAAGTGGTCTGTGGTCACCACCTGCAGAACCACTCCTTTATTGGGGGTGTCTTGCTAATTGCCTATAATTTCCACCTGTTGTCTATCCCATTTGCACAACAGCATGTGAAATTGATTGTCACTCAGTGTTACTTCCTAAGTGGACAGTTTGATTTCACAGAAGTGTGATTGACTTGGAGTTACATTGTGTTGTTTAAGTGTTCCCTTAATTTTTTTGAGCAGTGTATATTTCATATTAATACACCTTGTATATGGCTGTATAGCAATATAACTTCACCGCAGAACTGCTAAGACATATTTTTTTTCTATTAATACACCACAAAAAAACTGTAGAGCAATGTAAATTAACAGCAGAACAGCTAATAGGATGTACGTTCATTTTGAAGGGCCTGTCACTTGTCTGTCGTAACATAGTAACATAGTAACATAGTAGATAAGGCCGAAAAAAGACATTTGTCCATCCAGTTCGGCCTGTTATCCTGCAAGTTGATCCAGAGGAAGGCAAAAAAAAACCTGCTCTTACCGTAAACATACTGTAAAATAAAAGAATTAAATTAAAAGTAAATTAATACACCCCAAAAAAGACTGTAGTATAATGTAACTTCACTGCAGAATGACTAATAGGATGTACGTATATTTCTTATTAATTCACCCCATAAATGGCTGTATAGCAATGTAAATTCACAGCAGAATGGCTAATAGGACATATTTTTTTCCTATTAATACAGTAGAGCAATGTAAATTCACTGCAGAACAGCTAATAGGACGTATGTATATTTCCTATTAATACACCCCGTAAATGGCTGTATAGCAATGTTAATTCACTGCAGAACTGCTAATAAGACGTATTTTCTTTCCTATTAATACACCCCCAAAAAAACTGTAGAACATTGTAAATTCACTGCAGAACAGCTAATAGGACGTATGTCTATTTCCTATTAATACACCCCATAAATGGCTGTTGTGGGTATTCGCTCTGATAGTTAGGATAAGCAGGCGCAGTACAGAGGCAAAATACAAGTTCGTAATTCAAACTTCAGTGTTTATTCACACATGATGCCAAAAACAAAACATCACTTTTGCAGTGTTGGTGTTACTTCACACCCAATGGCAAGTTAATAAAACAAAAGTCACCTTGGTGGCAGTTCTGCCTCATAAAGTTCAAATACAGGCTTTAGGCGGCCTGTTCCCCTAACACACGGGTCTGCGCTCTCCAGCCTAGCACAGGCCCCAGATCCCAGCACATAGACCTCCTGAGCACCACTGTCAGACGGAGGTAATCCCCTCAACCTGGCAGTGCTGACTGGTTTTTATGCCTGCCAAAACCCGGCCTGGAATGTGGGGAGTAGTCACCCACCCAGCACTTTGACTACTCCCAGCAAGAGCCATCCCAGATCAGCTATTACAGCCATGCTAAGTACCAAGGTGTCAAACAGCAACTGCTGGTGACACATAAAAACTGGCTCTTACTCCACCGAGGCCAGGAACCTCAGTGACACGTACCTATCATCCATGATGATTCCTTGTACCTTCTTACACTGTATAGCAAAGTTAATTCACCACAGAAAGGCTAATAAGAGGTATTTTTTCCAAGTAATGCACAGCAAAAAAACTGTAGAACAATGTAAATTCACTGCAGAAAGGCTAATAGGACATATATTTTTTTCTATTAATACGCCCCCCAAAAAACTGTAGAACAATGTAAATTCAGCGCAGAATGGCTAATAGGATGTACGTATAGTTCCTATTAATACACCCCGTAAAAATGGCTGTATAGCAATGTAAATTCACTGCAGAATGGCTAAAGAGACGCAAGTATATTTCCTATCAAAACACCCTGTAAATGGCTGTATCACACAGTATTTGCACCCCAATAAAAAGCAAGGTTTGCTGGAATTACTGAGCTATCATATAGTGCAAACCTAAAAGCTGCAATATAACAGCAATTTCGACCCCCAATTAGTGAAGCAAGGTGTAATATAATTGCTCCTATTACCCAGGCTGTAAACTCCCCTATTGGACCCTGTTCTTCTTTTATAGTGGGGATGATGCCTCCCTATCCTTTCCCTACACCTTGACTAATCTTTCCCTGAACTTCTAAATCGTCTTTTCAGCACAATAAACACTGTCCCTATCACCTGCTGGCATCTCTCCTTGCAATAAGCACACTGGAAAATGGCTGAATCCAAGATGGATGAGGCTTTATAGGGCTGTGTCATCACAGGGACTGGCTGGCTGCTGATTAGCTGCATGCATGGCATTGTGGGTGATCCCTCGTTACCAGAGTTCTTTGCTCCATGTCCTAACATGTACAGCACCAATTTTAGAAAAAAATACAACTGGTTAGCATGAAGCGTGAGGAAATTCTTTGGTGCAAATCAAATTTTTACTGAAATTCAGATTGAATTCCACTTCAAGTCAACTTCCATTCGCTCATCTCTATAAAAAAATAAATAAAATAATCCATCATACCAGCTTTACTGGCTAAAACCTAAATATTTCACATACACTCTGAAATAAAGTTAGGTCCATAAATATTGGGACATCGACACAATTCTAACATTTTTGCCTCTATACACCACCACAATGGATTTGAAATGAAACAAACAAGATGTGCTTTAACTGCAGACTGTCAGCTTTAATTTGAGGGTATTTACATCCAAATCAGGTGAACAGTGTAGGAATTACAACAGTTTGCATATGTGCCTCCCACTTGTTAAGGGACCAAAAGTAATGGGACACAATAATCATAAAACAAACTTTCACTTTTTAATACTTGGTTGCAAATACTTTGCAGTCAATTATAGCTTGAAGTCTGAAACACATAGACATCACCAGACACTGGGTTTCATCCCTGGTGATGCTCTGCCAGGCCTCTACTGCAACTGTCTTCAGTTCCTGCTTGTTCTTGGGGCATTTTCCCTTCATTTGTCTTCAGCAAGTGAAATGCATGCTCAATCGGATTCAGGTCAGGTGATTGACTTGGCCATCGCATAACATTCCACTTCTTTCCCTTAAACTCTTTGGTTGCTTTTGCTGTATGCTTTGGGTCATTGTCCATCTGCACTGGGAAGCGCCGTCCAATGAGTTCTGAAGCATTTGGCTGAATATGAGCAGATAATATTGCCCGAAACACTTCAGAATTCATCCTGCTGCTTTTGTCAGCAGTCACATCATCAATAAATACAAGAGAACCAGTTCCAAAAATAGTCCAAAGTGAGGCAGTTTCTTTAGTGATAGGGACCCATCTGCGGAAGCTACCTTGACACCTGGTAGATGGGCCCGACACGTATGTGCGCTAAGAGCTTCCATTATTCATGTATACTCATTCATAGTCAGTATTGTACCACTTTTATCTAGAATGACCCCCATTTCCTAGCTCTATTGTTTGTATATATAATGGTGTGCAGCCATTTTGTTTTTGTAATTATGTTTGCCTCATGGATATGCACCTGTGATCCTGAAGGTTTTAGTCGAAATTTTCTTGTAACCTGCCTAATCTTAGTTACGCTTGACTACACTGCAAAATTAAAGGACATGGAACATTTTCATTTCTATTTCCTATAAGCAGAGTGTTAGTATACTAGCAAAACTCACGAATTTAACAAGAATCAGAGCATAACACCCATGTGAGTATAGTAATATTTCTACCCAGTGTTTAAGAATAAGCAGCGATCCACAGACATAAGGCCCATTCTCTAGGGAAAGTATATGAGATGAACACTTATCCATCATGTTTGGATGAAAGCAGCTAATGAATCAGCACTAATTGCTGTCTTGTTTATTATACAGTAATGAAAATTAGCCTTTACATTTCGTTAGAAAAATATATTGACTGGTATTATTTTTGCCTGAAGGCACACTTAATATTCATTTCATATTTGGCATCACTTATATTCCACTGGGATAGAACAGCTGAACATCAGCCTAAAGTTTCTGGTCTCCAATTCTGCTATGTAGGTGATAAAATAAGGACACCACTCGCAGCCAGACTGTGAGGCAATAAACACATTTCTAGTCCAGCTGTAGAGCAGATTACTCCTTCAGGGATTATCTGATGCTTCAGAATTTTTGAGCACATTTCAAAAGCTGCAGTCAAAGTGCTCAGAGGCTCTGACCCTTCCTAATACTTCATATCTCTGAGTATTATATATTTTCCTTTACATATTGGTCAGGGGCAATTTTCTGGCTTAGAGTAATAAGAAAGAATTTAAAAGAGGAGCAATTATGAAGGTTGAAAAGCATTCACACAGAATACCAGGTGCTGCATTAGTGACACTACAGTCTTTGCTCTACTTCCAAATGAACTTATATTTTATAGTCTTTTAGCTAAATTGATGACCTGAGCAGTGCAAAAACAGATGGAGTAGTGGTGGAAGATATATACTGTAGCTGGAAGTTAACTCTTCAGTTACAACTTGCCTTCTTTAGCCCAGATCTTTAGTCAAGTTTTTAACTGTATGTTCACATAAAGTTTTGTGACTTAAAGGGAACCTGTCACATTGAACATGATGCCACAGTGAGATAGAGAACAGAGATTAAGAAGATACAGTGCCTTGCGCTTTTTGTTATGTTTTGATGCCTCACAACCTGGAATTAACATGGATTGTTTGAGGATTTGCATCATTTAATTTACAGAACATCCCCACAACTTTGTTATTGTGAAGCAAACAACAAATAGGACAAAATAACAAAAAAAGTCAATGTGCATTAATATTCACCCCCCTAAAGTCAATACTTTGTAGAGCCACCTTTTGCGGCAATCACAGCTCAAAGTTGCTTTGGATAAGCTCTATGAGCTTTCCACATCTTACCACTGGGATTTTTTGTCCATTCCTCCTTGCAAAACTGCTCCAGCTCCTTCAAGTTGGATGGTGTGCGCTTGTGAACAGCAATCTTTAAGTCTGACCACAGATTTTCTATTGGAATGAGATCTGGGCTTTGACTAGGCCATTCCAACACATTTACATGTTTCCCATTAAACCACTCCAGTGTTGCTTTAGCAGTGTGTTTGGGGTCATTGTCCTGCTGGAAGGTGAACCTCCGTCCTAGCCTCAAATCACGCACAGAGTGGTATAGGTTTGGCTCAAGAATATCCTTGTATTTAGCACCATCCATCTTTCCTTCAACTCTGACCAGTTTCCCAGTCCCGGCTGCTGAAAAACATCCCCGCAGCATGATGCTGCCACCACCATCTTTCACTGTGAGGATGGTGTTCTTTGGGTGATGTGATGTGTTGGGTTTGCGCCAGACATAGCGTTTTCTTTGATGGCCAAAAAGTTAAATTTTAGTCTCATCAGACCAGAGCACCTTCCTCCATACATTTTGGGAGTCTCCCACATGCCTTTTCGCAAACTCACAACGTGCCTTTTTGTTTTTTGCTGAAAGTAATGGCTTTCTTCTGGCCACTCTGCCATAAAGCCCAACTTTATGGAGCGTACGGCTTATTGTCGTCCTATGTACAGATACTCCAGTCTCTGCTGTGGAACTCTGCTGCTCCTGACGGATCCGTTTTGCAGCCCATAGACTTCTATTATGACGGGAATGAATAACAGAATGCCTCTAAAGGCATTCCGTTATGCATTCCGTAGTAGAATTGCTTTATGGTCCATGGTAACTGAATCCATAAAGCAATTCTGCTTTTACCAGTAAACGAATCACAAATGAATTTCATAAGCGGAAAAATCAATCATCTCTAATTACGAGTTCTACTGCATGTTTTTCCCCAAAACCAGTCTACTGTAGTGACACTGGTTGTTTGCAAGAATGAGAAACTTGACCACCAATAGAATTTGTCTTTCCCAAGTCCTAACGATGACTCTTGGTACTCAAATACCACCTGGACCTGAGTAGAGCAGAATTTGATAATAACTAGATGGTCAGTCGCCATAAAGATATATAAAGTACATATCAGGTTCACAAACAACAAATATGGAATATTAAACTCATCGATAGATGACAGCAAACTGGATGAGGATGGCAGCAGATGAGTAAAATGGAGTCCAACAATAGAATAGACCACAGATGTCAATGGAAAACAGGTAGAGAGCACAGTGGATATAAAAAGTCTACACACCCCTGTTAAAATGGCAGTTTTCTGTGATGTAAAAAAATTAGACAATGATAAATCATTTCAGAACTTTTTCCACCTTTAATGTAACCTATAAACTGTACCACTCAATTGAAAAACAAACTGAAATCTTTTAGTTGGAGAGAAGAAAACAAAAAAAAAATAAAAAATAATGTGGTTGCATAAGTGTGCACACCCTCTTATAACTGGGGATGTAGCTGTCTTCAGAATTAAGCAATCACATTCAAAATTATGTTAAATAGGAGTCAGCATACACCTGCCATCATTTAATGTGCCTCTGATTAACCCCAAATAAAGTTCAGCTGCTCTAGTTGCAGGGCCGGATTAAGAGCATCATGGGCCTGGTGCTGAGGATTTTGCTGGGCCTTTTTATGGAACTGCACTCAGTGTCTTAATTACATATATATTTTATCGATACCATTAAAGTATTTTGTTCCTGCAACTACCCCTTCATTTGGCGTCTATCTTGGCAACAACAGCTTTGTTTTCCTGACACTATAGTGATCATTTAACATGACTATGAAGATTACTGTTTTCTAGCTGCTGTGGACTGTGGACAACAGCAGCTAGAAACAGTAATTTTCATAGAGCTGTGTTATGATTTATGGACACAGCACTCAGCATGCTTAGCCAGTCAGATAGAAGGCTGGCTAAGCATGCTGAGAGCTGTGTCTAAATAACATAACACATTAAAGGGATTCTGTCACCAGGTTTCACCCCTGTCAGCTAAAAATATGCTGATGTTCAGGGCGTCTTCACGATTCCTAATGTGGGCTTATAAATGTCATCTGTGGGCTTATTTAGCTAAAAAACAGCTTTTACTTACCTGTCAGTCAAACAAATAAGGTGCCCAAGGGGATGTTAATGGATGCAAGTTGCCGGCCGCACCCGCCGCCGTTCGTGCCCAGCGCCGCCTTTCTGGACTTCTGCGCCGCCTCCTAATCCTCTGTGGCCTCTCGCTCTCCCTCCCCCCCCTCCTCCTGCTGTAAGATCTCGCGCATACAGGGGTTGAGCGAAGTGCTGGCGCATGCGCACTTCGCTGTAAGAAGCCAAATGGAGAAGTCCGCACGGGCGCATCAGGCAGAGCCCTGTGCGCAAGCGCGAGATCTTACAGCAGAAGGAGGGGGGAGGGAGGGAGAGCGAGAGGCGGCACAGAGGATTAGGAGGCGGCGCAGAAGTCCGGAAAGGCGGCGCTGGGCACGGACGGCGGTGGGTGCGGCCGGCACCTTGCACCCATTAACATCCCCTTGGGCACCTTATTTGTTTGACTGACAGGTTAATAATAGCTAAATAAGCCCACAGGTGACATTTATAAGCCCACATTAGGAATCGTGAAGACGCCCTGAACATCAGCATATTTTTAGCTGACAGGGGCAAAACCTGGTGACAGAATCCCTTTAAAGAAATTACTGTTTCTAGCTGCTGTGGACTAGCAGCTAGAAACAGTAATTTCTTTAATGTGTTATGTTATTTAGACTGAGCTCTCAGCATGCTTAGCCAGTCAGTAATTTTCATAGTGCTGTTATGATTTATGGACACAGCTTACACGGCGGCAGGACGTCAGAGCAGCTGGTGCGGTTCCTGTAATGCCAGCCTGCCGGATATGACCTCAGTGCGCTCGCGGTTATCCCTCCTGCACGCTGCGCTGTGTACAACCTGCTCAGCAGTTTCGACCAGCACACGGCCCACAGCGCTCAGCCACACCAACCCGCGAGACAGCAGGAGCTTCTGGAGCAGGGCAGGTATCAGATAAACTCATCCAGTTGGAAGGGAGGGCAATCATAGTGCTGTTATGATTTATGGACACAGCTCTCAGCATGCTTAGCCAGCCTTCTATCTGGCTTTGCATCTTGAGAGTCACAGTCCACAGGCTGTTTCTGAGCCTGTGGACTGTGACTCTCAAGAAGCACAGCCAGATAGAAGGCTGGCTAAGCATGCTGAGAGCTGTGTCCATAAATCATAACAGCACTATGATTGCCCTCCCTTCCAACTGGATGAGTTTATCTGATACCTGCCCTGCTCCAGAAGCTCCTGCTGTCTCGCGGGTTGGTGTGGCTGAGCGCTGTGGGCCGTGTGCTGGTCGAAACTGCTGAGCAGGTTGTACACAGCGCAGCGTGCAGGAGGGATAACCGCGAGCGCACTGAGGTCATATCCGGCAGGCTGGCATTACAGGAACCGCACCAGCTGCTCTGACGTCCTGCCGCCGGATATCCTGTGACGCATATCCGGCCGGATATGACCTCAGTAGTGATGGGAAGTTCGGATCTTTCAAATGAACCAATTCATGAATCGGATCTTAGGTTCACTTGCTGAGTCACTGACTGCTGAGCTGACTCGCAAGTGAACCGAAGACTCTAGGTGCCGGTGCGCATGCGCAGATGCTATCCATTCGATTCACTTGCTGCTGCTGACTCAGTCGGCTCTTCAGCTCTCTAATGAGTGAGTCAGGATCAGGAAGAGTGATTGATTATAGTGATAGTGAAGGGAAGCTGAGGCTGACGCCGGACAGGAGTCAGGAGCTGTCACTGTGGTGTGCATTGTTGTCTGTTGTGCATTGTTACCCACAGTGACAATAGTCTGACACTGACAGTAGTACAACGAACCAAGTGAAGTGAAATGTGAATGCACGCACAGGGAAAACTATGTGCTGAATTGATAACAGTATTACAGTACCACAGTCACTGGCTGATAATAAAATAGTCCCCACAGTCCCCACTTAACAGAATCCATAAAGGAGATGTGAACCCACCCTTAGTTATATGGCTACTGAACGAGATGCCTTTAACATATATATCTCCTGAGAAGCAAATTTGATCCTAAAGGGTTAATTCAACCTGTAATCTAAACTCTGTGTCATCTGTCACTTCTCTTATCTCTGCTCCTGTCCCTTAATCTTATCACTGCTGTAACAAAAGCAGCCACAGCCTCAGTGTAACCTGTTCTAGACTCTGACTTACGGCTATTTTAACTCAAAGAATCGAATGAGTCACTAACTAATCGGATCTTTAGATTCTTTTAACCTGAGACTCATTCGATTCATTTCTATCCTTAGACTCCCTGTACTACTCAGACGACTCAGAGCTGCTAGTGCTTGCCTTGCCTCAGCTCTGATTGGTTGGTGGGCGGGGAGGGGAGGGGCTGGCAGAAGCAGCTTCCACTCTAGGATCATATTACGCTCCTCCAGAGTCCCTCCCTCAGGCTCCTCCCTGCTGCCAGCGTGAGGTGAGCGTCTCTGCATTGTCTGTGTGCTATGTGACGCTGCGCTGTGTACAACAGAGGACTTTTAGCGTGGGCCGCTCCATCAGCCCCTACGTTAATCCGGCCCTGTCTAGTTGGTCTTTCCTGAAATTTTTTTAGTCACATCCCACAGCAAAAGCCATGGTCCACACAGAGCTTCCAAAGCATCAGAGGGATCTCATTGTTAAAAGGTATCAGTCAGGAGAAGGGTACAAAATAATTTCCAGAGCATTAGATATACCATGGAACACAGTGAAGACAGTCATCATCAAGTGGAGAAAATATGGCACAACAGTGACATTACCAACAACTGGACGTCCCTCCAAAATTGATGAAAAGACGAGAAGAAAACTGGTCTGGGAGGCTACCAAGAGGCCTACAGAAACATTAAAGGAGCTGCAGGAATATCTGGCAAGTACTGGCAAATTCAATGTGAACAGAGTCTCACTCATACATACTCGCTCCGTAAAACAGATCTTCAGTTGCACCCATTTAATTGATTGACTTTTTTTTAAAATCAAACTTCACTTACCCTTCAATAGATGGATCCAAAAGGACATAATATTGTGTAAACCTTTGAAAAGTAATACTCGTAGGTTTATGTATGTTTTCCACTGACTTTGATGATATAAAAAAATATACTTTATATTATGGCAGTGGGTGTGGAACCTAAGGGTGTTATCCTTACAGTTCCAGGGTATTCACCATTTAAACCCTTATACATGGATCTGGACTTTGCTGTAGGGAAGCCACCAGGCCACTTTCTTCTGGAGTAGTTTCTCTGAGCCACGTGGGTCAGAGACATTGGTGCAGAACACTGAAGGGTCATGCAAAGCTATAGCCATGGATACAACAATGGATACAACAATGGATAGAACAAAATTTCCTCCGTCGAACATATTCCCCGGGCCCGTAAATATTTCTCAATCGGAATTGAGTTATTCATCTGTGGAGGATGTGATGAAGAAGCGTGTAAATATGAATTCACTGCTGTTGGTTTCCTGAAAACGTTTGTCACTATACACCCATCAGTGCCTTTTTCCAACTGTACATCCAGGAATTCAATGGATTCCTTGCTGTATTTATATGTTAATTTGATGTTCTTACAGTTATTATTCAACGCCTTAAAAAATTCCTCTAACTCCTCGTTGCTTCCCTGCCAGATCAGAAATACATCGTCGATGTACCGCGCCCAAAAAATGGCGCGGTCCATCGACATGTATTGATCTGACAGGAAAAGGTCCCTCTCCCACAGCCCCAGGAACAAATTTGCGTACGACGGCGCGCAAGGCGCCCCCATCGCAGTCCCCTGGAGGAATTGGCAGGAGAAAACGAACCATACATAACTGAGGAGATCCCGACTTCCATTAAATGTAAGTCCAAAAAATTCCCTCCACTATCACTATGTCTTGCAGTTGACTTGTTTGTAAAACTTGTCTCTAAAGATTTTGAGAATATGGCAATGTTTACCCCGAAGGATAATCTGTCAAGAGTGCAACGGCTTAGTCTGAAGAATCTTGGCAGATTAAAAGATGTCGTGTTCAAACCCTCCGACAAGGGTGGCAACATTGTGGTATGGCCCCATAATCTATATGAACGTGAGGCCTACAGACAACTGAGGGAGGGAGAATGTTACAAGAAGCTGACTTTCAATCCATTACAGGCATTTGAGAAAAATCTATGCGTAATTCTAGGGAAAGCGGTTGATAACCAAACAATATCTAAGGCCCTATATGATGCTCTAATTGTAAAGGAACCGGTGGTTCCTACCCTATACCTGCTACTCAAAATTCATAAAAATCCTAAAATACCACCCGGAAGGCCAATTATTTCAGGCCGGGGTAGCTTGACAGAGAAAGTAGGACGATATCTAGATTCCCAGCTAAAAAATCTAGTGGCCAGTCTTCCATCACATATCAAGGATACGACCGATTTTCTACGGAAGATCGATGGTATCCATCTGGGGGATGACACATTTATGGTGACCTGTGACGTTGAGTCACTGTACACCAGCATCAGACATATGGATGGTATTCAGGCGGTAGATTTCTTTCTTGTACAAGAAAATCTGGAGGCCAATCGTAGAGGGTTCCTCCTGGAGCTTCTATCTTTTGTCCTGATGCATAACTTCTTCTCCTTTGGAGGGTCCTTCTACCTGCAGCTCTAGGGGACTGTGATGGGCGGCGCCTTGCGTGCCGTCGTACGCTAATATGGTAAATGGTCCGAGGTCCTGTAGCCAAAGGTCAATATAGAGGTCAGGCATGGGTCAGGTCAGGCAGAAGAGGGTCGTTATCCAGGAATCAGTCATTACACAGACAACACATATAGCATACCTTTGCAGGGAACTAGCAAGCCATAAAACTTATTGCTCAGGCATCTCCCTACAGAGGAAGGCACCTAAAAAACCCTGAGGTGACCAGCCATTGGCTACAGAAAATGTTAATGTGTGCACTAGCCCTTTATGAGCCAGGGAGGGTGTGCACCCTATGAGTAGACTGGAGAGGCCTAGCTGGCAAACAGAGGCCATAGCCTGCTAAGGGTAAACAAATCAGAAGATCCCTGTGGCCAAGATCAAAGAATCTGTAGGAGGTCAGTGAGTAAGGCACCGTGCAGACGAGCGTGTCCGGATTAGGTCTGGATGTGTTGCAGATGGGTTCAGTGAAAACTGACCGATTTTCGAAAGCAAGTCTATTCAGTTTTGTTTGCAATCGCGTTAAGTTGTTCAGTTTTTATCGCGCGGGTGCAATGCGTTTTGATGAGTTTTGCACACCCGTGATAAAAAACTGAATGCTTACAAATAACATCTCTTAGCAACCATCAGTGAAAAACACATCGCATCCACACTTGCTTGCAGATGTGATGCGATTTTCACGCAGCCCCATTCACTTCTATAGGGCCAGCGTTGTGTGAAAATCGCAGAATATAGAACATGCTGTGATTTTCACGCAATGCACAAGTGATGCTTGAAAACCAACGCACATGTACACAGCCCCATTGAAATGAATGGGTCCGGATTCCATGCGGGAGCAATGCTTCGCATCACGCATTGCAACCGCGCGGAATACTAGCTCGTGTGAAAGTGGCCTAAGAGAAAACACTAAGGCCCCTTGCAGACGAGCATGCCAGATTCATGCCAGTGTTTTAATGCATTTTGCACGTGTGTGATAAAAAACTGAATGTGGTACCCAGACCCGAACCTGGACTTCTTCACTGAAGTTCGGGTTTAGGTTCGGTGTTCTGTAGATTTTAATATTTTCCATTATAACATAATTATAATGGAAAATAATAGCATTCTTTAATGCAGAATGCTAAGTAAAATGTCCATTGAGGGTTAAAAAAAAAATAAAAAATACTCACCTCATCCACTTGATCGTGCAGCCGTTATAGTCTTCTTTCTTCTTCTTGCAGGACCTGCAAAAGGACCTGCACTGACGTCATCACGCTCACCACGTGAGTTTTCACACAAGCGAGTTTTCCGTGCGGGAGCAATGCGTGATGCGTGATGCACTTAATCCGGACCCATTCATTTCAATGGGTCTGTGTACATTAGCGGTTTTTTTCTCGCATCAGTTCTGCGTTGGTGAAAATCTCAGCATGTTCTATATTCTGCGTTTTTCTTGCAGCCCTGGCCCCATAGAAGTGAAGGGGGCTGTGTGAAAAATGCAACGCATTCGCAAGCAAGTGCGGATGCCATGCGTTTTTCACTGATATTTGCTAAGATATGTTGTTTGTAAACCTTCAGTTTTTGATCACGCGCGTGAAAAACGCATCAAAACGCATTCTACCCGCGCAAAAAAAACTGAGCCACTGAACGTAATCGCAGACAAAACTGACTGATCTTGTTTGCGAAATAGTGCAAGTTTTCCTGAACGCACCCTGAACGCATCCGGACCTAATCCATATTGTTTGTGTGCAAGAGGCCTAGGGGTTGAGTGGAGCGCCGTCTGTGCCCACCCGGGAGACAGAAGCAGCAGTAAGCACTTGCCACCGACTTAAAGGGGTTGTCTTGCTTTAGCAAGTGGCATTTATCATGTAGAGAAAGTTGATACAAGGAAGTTACTAATGTATTGTAATTGTCCATATTGTCTCCTTTGATGGTTTAATTCAATTTTCCATAACATTATACACTGCTCGTGTCCATGGTTATGGCCACTCTACAATCAATCAGTGTTTGCTAGGCTTGCACACTATAGGAAAAAGTTCTGGTCTCTATATGGATAATCACAATACATTAGTAAGTGCCTTGTATTAACTTTCTCTACATAATAAATGCTATTTGCTGAAGTGAGAAAACCCTTTGAATACTTTAAGATGTTTTTTTTTTTATTCCCATTTTTATTAGTTTTTTGATCTTGGAAGCAAAGCTATAATGTGATACTATCTACCACATGCCATTTAAAATACCAGTGCCTTATTTTATGGCAAAGATCCTTTGAGAACCCTAATGTACCAGGGCCTGGGTGACACTACATCTGCACCCCCAATAATTACTCCCCTGAGTGGCAGAATATGCTTGGATAGATAAATAGATAGATAGATAGATAGATAGATAGATAGATAGATAGATAGATAGATAGATAGATAGATAGATAGATAGATAAATGATACCAACTTTATGGTCAACTGTGATGTGGATAGATTCTAAGTACAGTGACACTTCTTCAAAAGACCAGATCTTTGAAAAGACCACCCCTTTATTCGGACATAATATGCATAGCTGCCATCTTCCTTTAAAAGACCACCCCCATAGAAGACCACTTCTTAATGCAATTTTGCATGGTCTTCTAAAAGATGTTTCATTGTAGTTCTTTTGAACTCTTTCAGAAGATTGTGTCCAATAAGGAAACATGCTCTGTGTGGTAGCGTGATTTCCTGTTATGGTCATTGCTTGTTTCAAAGGTTTACACGGCATTATGATGATTTACAATGCTTTGTGTCTCTGCCGAACCTTGCTTCTACAGAATTAGGCCTCCTGCACACAAACGTGCGCGCTCCGTGGCCGTATTGCGGACCGCATTTGAGGATCCGCAATACACGGGCCCTGTCCGTGTGCATTCCGCAGCACGGATGCGGACACATTCACTTCAATGGGTCTGCAAATCCGGAGATGCGGAATGGTGCGGAACGGAAACACGGAACGGAACCCTACGGGAGCACTATGGAGTGCTTCCGCGGGGTTTCCTCCCGTACTTCCGTTCTGCAAAAACATAGAACATGTCCTATCTTTTTGCGGAACAGCCGGTTCGCGGACCCATTAAAGTGAATAGGTCCGCGATCTGCTGCGGTTCCCCCACGGTTGGTGTTCGCGCATTGCGGCCCGCATTTTGCGGACTGCAGCACGACCAGGGGGCGCACACGTTCGTGTGCAGGAGGCCTTATACCTAGATAATGCTTTCAGTATAATTCTGTAGAAGTAAGGTCATGCAGAGACACACAGCATTATAAATCATTATAATGCCATGCGATCCTGCGAAACAAGCAGTGACTAAAACAGGATATCACTCTCACACAAGAAGGATGTTTTCCGCACTGGACGCGCTCGTTGGAAAAAGACCTTTAGGTGAAGTTCAAAAAATAAAATACAATCTGCAGAATAATACATAAAGAATCCCATCAAACTATCCATGCAACCAACCGTTAATGAAAATATTACAAGTAATGTTTAGAATATGAAAACATCCAGTCAAGGCATTGTGCAAATCAGCAGTACTCTATTGTCATTATCCCCCTTGGTAAATATTAGCATATTTTTTTTCTCATTTCATGGATATTACCTTTTATTTAGAGTTTCAGAATCCAGGGAGAGACCCTTGGGAAGATGAGCTGGCTGTTTGCTGTAACAAAAGCACGTTTTGTGTTTTGGCAATAAGACATTACAGATTGAACACAACAAAGAACTCTGTGTTGCTTTATAAGCTGCTACACAGTACTTCAAGTGTTCAAGGGACTTCTGATTTTTTCCTGGCACCTCACAGAATAATACTGCTATAAAAATGTCATGAATCAAAGTCTATTCCAGAGTCAGTGCTTTTTTCCTTAGTGGTCACCATTCATTATAATCATGCAAACACCAACTTATCTCTTTTCAAAGGGCTTATTATTTTTTTGGAGTACAAGATGTAACGGCAGCTGCTGCCACAGCCACCCATGTTATTAGCTATCTTATAGCTAGCAGGCACCTGGATTATTTAAATATTTTCAGCTGCCAATTACTGAAGAGCAGCTTCATATCTATGAACCAAAAACATTACAATAAACGCTTAATAGAATCAGCAAACTTACTGGCATTAAAAGAAGGCAGCAAGGCTAGATATAGGCAAACATTTTTGTAATATTATTTTTTGCATAACCACTTCCAGCACATCTCCATTCCTCAAATATAAAGTGCTAAGTGGCCTAACTTCATATTTAATTTACTTCAGCACTATATGCAGACTAAGTGAAGGGCTACTAAGTATTCATGTAGGATTATCATATTAGATGTGCAATAAAGTTATAATTTATTGCTTCTCACAACTAGCACTGCTCAGATGCTTAGTTCTTAGGATGCAGCTGCTAAATAAGAACTGGCAGGAGTGTCCATGTCCAATATAGAATTCCTGCTCATCCCAGAGAATGAAGTTGCTTTCATCTGCTGTCTGTCTGCCCTGACCCCTAAGGTAGCATGACACTAAAGGGGGGAGGGGGGTTGGATTTATTAAGATTGGCATTTCATAGTTACTCCTAATGAGAAGAACACTTGTACTAGAGGTGCAAGCCTCTTATATTTACAGCATCTCCTGGCAGTCTATGTGAAAAGCATAGTTGAGATAGATTTGTGTTCTAATATATAGGTTTCTGGCATAAATCAGAGTAAATCTGTTGGGTCAACTTTTTTTAAAATCAGAATAAAACTGATAAAATTGCAAATTTGTGTGCAAAACCATTGACAGAAAATGTGTGACCTTTTTAATGCCAGAAAACATGCAAGTCCCAATTTCTCCTAATATTATTATTATTATTCATTATTAAAGTGCCATTCATTCCATAGCGCTGTACATATGAGAAGAGGTATACATACATAATACAGACAATTGCACTGATCATAAACAAGACGAGTTACTGGTACAGAAGGAGAGAGGGCCCTGCCCGTGAGGCTTACAATCTACATGGTATGGGAGAAGGACACAGTAGGTGCGTATATGTTTAAAGCCTCATGCACACAGCCACATTATGGCTCTGAATTGTACTGAATTCCCATATCTACTATGGGGTCTCAATTCACCTCTGTATGCCTCCAATTCCATACAGGTTCCGACAGACAAAAAATTGTGGCATGACCCATGGTATGCAAGACATTATCCTCATGACAAATTGCTCACATAGAATCTCTGTGGCTCTCTAAAAGATCCTGCATACAATCCTGCCATGTTAATGAGACCACTGACTCCTCACAGAGTTATGCTCTAGAAAATACTTTGTGCTGAACACAGTGGAAGACATTTATAACAACTGGAGTAAAGAAAATGTGGAGGAGATGTCCATAGCAACCCATCAGATTCAACCTTTCCTTTTAATGGTTATTTGGTAAATTAAGTGGACCCCAAAACTCATAATGGTCCTTCTACTGAATTCTGTCATTATTAGGGTGGGTTTGCATTCGTATTATGGAATTCCGTTAAAGGGTTTCGTTATAACAGAGTTATAATGGAATTTTAGAACGGAATGCAAAACGGAAGCATTCAATTTTGCTTGGTCCTTATACATGTCTATGGCTACAAATAATGGTTCCGTTTTGTTCCGTTATACATGACGGAACAAAATAGTCCTGTCAACAGGACTATTTGTGGCCAGTCCATGGACAGTCTTTACAATAAAAGAAAGAGTGACTATTATTATACCATTCTTAGTGTAAGCCTTACACATAAACAGTTTTCTATGTACATCTAATGATTTGAATATAAAGTAACACTTCCATGTTGGGGCTGGATAGAACAAAATTTAAAATGCCACTTAGAATTTTTTTTTAAATGTCCTAGCCACATATCTAAAGTTTTGATCGGTGGAGGTCCGAGAGCTGAGACCCCCACTGATCTCTGCAATGAGAAGAGAGATGAGCGAATCGAAGCTGACGAAGTGGAATTTGTTTAGAATTTCAGGAAAAATCTGATTAGCAACGAATGCGAATTTCCTCGCGCTTTGTGGTAACAAATCGCATTTTTCCTAAAATGGCTGCTACACGTGTGAGGACTGAGAACACGGGGCAAGGAACTCTGGGAAGGTGGGATCACCCAGATTGACATGCCTGCATGCAGCCAATCAGCAGCCAGCCAGCCCTGTGATGTCACAGCCCTATAAATACGGCGGCCATCTTAGAGTCAGACATTTTCCAGCGTTCAGAGTACAGGGACAAACGTGTGAAGGCGCTAGGGACAGCAATTTTGAAAAACCTGATTGTGGAAATAAAAGACAGAAAAAACGTTTTAAGTGCAGGAAAAAATAATTTCACAGCATCTTAGTGCAGGGAGAGACGTCAGAAGGCGCTAGGGACATTGATAGGAAAGCGATTTATAAGTGCAGGGAAAGATTATTTGGGGATCTAAATAGCCATTATACAGCTCTGTCATTCCATCTATTTGTTATTGGGCTGCAAGTGCTATGTTGAAAAGTCTTTAGTGGCTTATATCTTAGTATCTTTAGTATTTTATAGTGTTGGGCGAGCATGCTCAGCCGAACACCAGTTTGGCTCGAGCATCGCTATGCTTGGCCAAATATCGCGTGTGCTCAAGTCAGTGTATTTAAATCTACTGTAGATGAGTCCACAGGTGCCCCTGACAAAGCGGAGGCGAAACCCGGTACGGGCGTTTCATGAGAGGATGTGCGCATTTTATATGATTGTTGTTTTATGGATCATGTGAGTAGAATAAATCCTTGTATTTAAACTTAGTTGGCAGTACTTCACTATGTCGGACTATTTCTTCTGTTCTCTAGGAGATTAGAGCATCAACTTTTCTGATAATCCATGCGGTCTATCATTTAAAAGTTAATAGTAAGTGGTTGCCGAGAACCAACATCACAATCATTGCAGACTGGGCCTGGAAAAGAGTCACGGCCACCTGAGAAGAGTCCTGGTTATACATGAATTCTTGCTCTCCTGCTGATGATTGACAGCCTTCTACCTAGTTTTCTCCCTTTCTCTCTAGGAGAGAACTGCCAGTCATCAGCAGATGGGTGAGAGAGCAGGAGATTATGAATAACCATGACTCTTCTCAGGTAGATCTGACTCTTTTCAAGGCCTGGGCTGTAATGATTATGAAGCTGGTTCTCAGCAACCACTTACTTTTAGCTCATGAGTGACACACCGCTGAAATCAGTATTTCTGTCACTATTTTATGCTGCCCTCAGTGAGGTCAGAATAAAGTTGATGGCATGTTCCCTTTAACAAATTCTGCCCAATACCTCCTCCTCTGCTATGCCTGCTCCCTGCCTCCACACTCCACAAGCAGCAGGGCAAACCACTTATTAACTACTTTCTTTCATCCTCCACAGTGCTGACTCTATCAGTGTGGCTGACCTGTAATCCCATCACAGGTCAGCTCTGCGGTGGAGGGCAGATGGCATAAACTATCTTGTTGCAGTCCAAACTTCAGCGCTGCCCTTCCTGCAGTATAGCAGAGTTAAAAGAGAAGAGCTTTGCCTCTATATGGACTGCTCCTCTCCTATCTTCTCTTAGAGAGCTAGTGGGGCTAAAACAGAGCCCAAACCCCCATTTAATTCTGCTGGGCTGCAGTCCACTTTGCTAAAGAGAAGAGCTGGTTCTTCTACTCCAAGCAGAAGAACCATCCACCAGTCTCCTTTCATGTCGAACAGTGTGGAATGGCTGATTGGCTGCTGCTGTCGGCTTGTAAGTAGTTACTGTGCACACTCCCCACCCTTCCATGTCCCTGCCTTCTCAACAACATAGCACAGTGGCTTACACAAGACAGGGGTTTGATAAGACAACCCTCCAACCCCCATGTGGCCTCCTTCCCGTTCACACAGGCAGACACAGAGCCTGCAGTTTCCTCCATCCTGGTTTTTGAAGTATTTCACTGCTGGTATGTATTTATGTATGCGGTATATTCACTGCTGGTATACATTTGTGTGTGCAGTATATTCACTGCTGATATATATTTATGTGTGAACAATATACAGTAGTATTAAAGAACCCAGACAGGGTGACACTGTTTTTCTTCCCCAATATTGACTACAGGGAGTGCAGAATTATTAGGAAAATGAGTATTTTGACCACATCATCCTCTTTATGCATGTTGTCTTACTCCAAGCTGTATAGGCTCGAAAGCCTACTACCAATTAAGCATATTAGGTGATGTGCATCTCTGTAATGAGAAGGGGTGTGGTCTAATGACATCAACACCCTATATTAGGTGTGCATAATTATTAGGCAACTTCCTTTCCTTTGGCAAAATGGGTCAAAAGAAGGACTTGACAGGCTCAGAAAAGTCAAAAATAGTGAGATATCTTGCAGAGGGATGCAGCACTCTTAAAATTGCAAAGCTTCTGAAGCGTGATCATCGAACAATCAAGCGTTTCATTCAAAATAGTCAACAGGGTCGCAAGAAGCGTGTGGAAAAACCAAGGCGCAAAATAACTGCCCATGAACTGAGAAAAGTCAAGCGTGCAGCTGCCAAGATGCCACTTGCCACCAGTTTGGCCATATTTCAGAGCTGCAACATCACTGGAGTGCCCAAAAGCACAAGGTGTGCAATACTCAGAGACATGGCCAAGGTAAGAAAGGCTGAAAGACGACCACCACTGAACAAGACACACAAGCTGAAACGTCAAGACTGGGCCAAGAAATATCTCAAGACTAATTTTTCTAAGGTTTTATGGACTGATGAAATGAGAGTGAGTCTTGATGGGCCAGATGGATGGGCCCGTGGCTGGATTGGTAAAGGGCAGAGAGCTCCAGTCCGACTCAGACGCCAGCAAGGTGGAGGTGGAGTACTGGTTTGGGCTGGTATCATCAAAGATGAGCTTGTGGGGCCTTTTCGGGTTGAGGATGGAGTCAAGCTCAACTCCCAGTCCTACTGCCAGTTTCTGGAAGACACCTTCTTCAAGCAGTGGTACAGGAAGAAGTCTGCATCCTTCAAGAAAAACATGATTTTCATGCAGGACAATGCTCCATCACACGCGTCCAAGTACTCCACAGCGTGGCTGGCAAGAAAGGGTATAAAAGAAGAAAATCTAATGACATGGCCTCCTTGTTCACCTGATCTGAACCCCATTGAGAACCTGTGGTCCATCATCAAATGTGAGATTTACAAGGAGGGAAAACAGTACACCTCTCTGAACAGTGTCTGGGAGGCTGTGGTTGCTGCTGCACGCAATGTTGATGGTGAACAGATCAAAACACTGACAGAATCCATGGATGGCAGGCTTTTGAGTGTCCTTGCAAAGAAAGGTGGCTATATTGGTCACTGATTTGTTTTTGTTTTGTTTTTGAATGTCAGAAATGTATATTTGTGAATGTTGAGATGTTATATTGGTTTCACTGGTAAAAATAAATAATTGAAATGGGTATATATTTGTTTTTTGTTAAGTTGCCTAATAATTATGCACAGTAATAGTCACCTGCACACACAGATATCCCCCTAAAATAGCTAAAACTAAAAACAAACTAAAAACTAGTTCCAAAAATATTCAGCTTTGATATTAATGAGTTTTTTGGGTTCATTGAGAACATGGTTGTTGTTCAATAATAAAATTAATCCTCAAAAATACAACTTGCCTAATAATTCTGCACGCAGTGTAGATCATGTGTCTCCAGAAGCGGGTCTTCTTACAACACTATAGGCGGTGCTCAAGAACTTCAAAAATGCCACAACATAAAGAAACAAATATGCGGCACTTACCAGATTAGTGAATTATTTTATTTCAGGCAAAAGAGTGTTTCCAAAAGTGCTTCCAAACACAGGCAGGGGCGGACAAGTGTACATAGCAATCAGCTAGTGGCGACGGCCGTTTCGCGCTATTGTGTTTCCTCAGACCACTAAAATCAAGACGTAATTACATCTCCTCCTTTATACGCTGATTCGTCGGTTCGGCAAAAAAATGTAGATCCCGAAAAATCAGTTCTCTAAATAGAAACAAAATAAGTATATTACATTTAAACAAAATACAGTCAGGTCCATAAATATTGGGACATCAACACAATTCTAAGATTTTTGGCTCTATACACCACCACAATGGATTTGAAATGAAACAAACAAGATGTGATTTAAAAGCAGACTGTCAGCTTTAATTTGAGGGTATTTACATCCAAATCAGGTGAACGGTGTAGGATTTACAACCGTTTGCATATGTGCCTCCCACTTGTTAAGGGACCAAAAGTAATGGGACAGAATACTAATCATAAATCAAACTTTCACTTTATAATACTTGGTTGCAAATCATTTGCAGTCAATTACAGCCTGAAGTCTGGAACACATAGACATCACCAGACGCTGGGTTTCATCCCTGGTGATCCTCTGTCAGGCCTCTACTGCAACTGTCTTCAGTTCCTGCTTGTTCTTGGGGCATTTTCCCTTCAGTTTTGTCTACAGCAAGTGAAATGCACGCTCAATCGGATTCAGGTCAGGTGATTGACTTGGCCATTGCATAACATTCCACTTCTTTCCCTTAAAAAACTCTTTGGTTGCTTTTGCAGTATGCTTTGGGTCATTGTCTATCTGCACTGTGAAGCGCTGTCCAATGAGTTCTGAAGCATTTGGCTGAATGAGCAGATAATATTGCCCGAAACACTTCAGAATTCATCCTGCTGCTTTTGTCAGCAGTCACATCATCAATAAATACAAGAGAACCAATTCCATTGGGAGCCATACATGCCCACGCCATGACACTACCACCACCATGCTTCACTGATGAGGTGGTATGCTTAGGATCATGAGCAGTTCCTTTCCTTCTCCATACTCTTCTCTTCCCATTACTCTGGTACAAGTTGATCTTAGTCTCATCTGTCCATAGGATGTTGTTCCAGAACTGTGAAGGCTTTTTTAGATGTAATTTGGCAAACTCTAATCTGGCCTTTCTGGTTTTGAGGCTCACCAATGGTTTACATCTTGTGGTGAACCCTCTGTATTCACTCTGGTGAAGTCTTCTCCTGATTGTTGACTTTGACACACATACACCTACTGTCATGGTCTTACCTGCTTGCTGCTCTCCTTCGTTTGACATGTGCTGGCGGCCATCTTGGTTTCTGGGTTTCTTGTAGCCTTCCACCCTGCGGCTCCTCCTTCCCCTGGGAGGAGCTGGATGCCTAGCTCATATATATAGGAGGTCTGTGGCTTCAGTTCCTTGCTTGGTCCTCTTGTGTTCACATGCTTCTAAGACTGCTGCTGCTTCTGGTTCCTGATCCTGGCTTCGTCTGACTACCCTGCTGGTTCCTGATCCTGGCTTCGTCTGACTACCCTGCTGGTTCCTGATCCTGGCTTCGTCTGACTACCCTGCTGGTTCCTGATCCTGGCTTCGTCTGACTACCCTTCTGGTTCCTGACCTCTGGCTTCGCAAAGACTCTGCTCGGTTTCACCATCCGTTTGGACTTTTGCTTTACAGCTTTATTTTTAATAAAGCCTTCTTATTTTCACTTATCTCTTGTTGTACGTCTGGTTCATGGTTCCGTGACATTAGGACCAAGCCATGAATTCTGACGGTACAGGGCCATCCTCGCTACCCACGCTGGTTGCCAGACTTGATCAGCAGGATCACCTGTTGGGTCGGTTCGCTGTGGCGTTGCAAACCCTGCTTGAACGCACGGCTCATTTCGCTCCCGTTGCCGATGGGTCGGTTGTCGCTCCTGGGCTCGCTCCTACTGCCGCTCCGGTTGTTGCGCCAGAGTCTACCCCGACACCTGTTGTTGCGCCTGCGGTGTTTCGGGGTATGACCGGTTCTGCCCCTCTTCCACAGCGCTTTGGGGGAGAGCCAACTCAGTGCCGAGGTTTCCTTAACCAGGTGGGCATTTATTTCGAGTTGCTGCCACATGCCTTTCCTACTGAGAGATCAAAGGTGGGCTTCTTGATCTCGCTGCTCTCGGACAAGGCCTTGGCCTGGGCCAGCCCTTTATGGGAGAACAACAATCCGGTGGTTGCCGAGTTTTCCGGTTTTGTTGCTTCTCTTCGGAAGGTATTCGATGTGCCGGCTCGTGCTGCCTCTGCTGCGAAGCTCCTTATGTCCATCAGACAGGGTTCACGATCCGTAGCTGAATACGCCATTGAGTTTCGTACCCTGGCAGCAGAGGTGGGCTGGAATAATGAGGCTCTGGTCGCTGCTTTCTCTCATGGTCTCTCGGATGCCTTGAAGGATGAGGTTGCAGCTAAGGACCTACCAGTTGAGCTCGAGTCTCTTATTTCTTTCCTGATTTTGATTGACACCAGACTCAGGGAGAGACCTTCCTTTAAGGAGAACCTGCGGAGGTCTTCTAACAGATTGGTGCCTACGTTTGCTGTCCCACCCGTGCCTCCCTCTCCTCCCACGCCTCCTGGGGATGACTTGTCTGGGGGTGAACCCATGCAGCTGGGGTTTGCTCGCCTGTCCGAGGGGGAGAGGGCACTCCGGAGACGCGAGGGCCGATGCATGTACTGTGGTCTCGGTGGGCATTTTCGGTTGGCATGTCCGAACCGTCCGGGAAACGCTCGTACCCTGAGATCCTGTCGGGGGCAGATCTTGGGTGGAGTCTCCTCGTCCCCGGTTTCCCGTGTTGACAAACCACTGATCACTGTTGTCCTCTCCTGGGTCGGGGCCTCGGTGACGACCCAGGCGTTGGTGGACTCTGGTGCTGGTGGTTTGTTCATTGATAGTGTGTTCGCTGCCGCCAATTCCATTCCTCTGCAGGCTCGAGGTTCCCCACTGGCTCTTGAGGCGATAGATGGCAGACCCCTTCTGCCGCCACACGTGACTCATGAGACCCTTCCAGTGGGGATAGCCATTGGTGCCGTTCACAGAGAGTCGGTCTGCCTCCAGGTTATTTCGTCTCCACACTACTCGGTGGTCTTGGGGTACCCCTGGCTCCAGAAGCATAATCCGACTTTCGATTGGAGATCGGTCGAGATCCTCTCGTGGTCACCGCAGTGTGGGGCTAGTTGCATCCATGGGTCTGTCAAGTTGCTGTGTACTTCCTCGGACTCTCTGTTGCCTCCTGAATACGAGGAGTACCGGGATGTATTCGATAAGGTGCGCGCGGTTGCCCTACCTCCGCACCGCCCATACGATTGTGCCATAGAGTTACAATCTGGTGCCGTTCCTCCTCGTGGCAAAGTCTATCCACTGTCGGTAGCGGAGAATGAGGCCATGGAGGAGTACGTGAGGGAGGCGCTTTCACGCGGACACATTCGCAAATCTTCGTCCCCGGCAGGGGCTGGATTTTTCTTTGTGAAAAAGAAGGGCGGTGAGTTGAGGCCTTGCATCGATTACAGGGGTCTCAATCGCATCACGATCAAGAACGCTTACCCGATACCCTTGATTTCCGAGCTGTTCGATCGCCTTAAAGGGGCCACGGTCTTTACCAAACTCGACCTGAGGGCGGCATATAACCTGGTAAGGATCAAGGCGGGCGATGAGTGGAAGACCGCGTTTAACACCAGGACCGGTCATTACGAATCCTTGGTTATGCCCTTTGGGTTGTGCAATGCGCCCGCAGTCTTTCAGGAATTCATCAACGATGTTTTCCGTGACCTGTTGCAGCAGTGTGTGGTAGTCTATTTGGATGACATCTTGGTATATTCTGAATCCATGGAGGCCCACATTCTGGATGTCAGACGAGTGTTGCAACGGTTACGAGAGAACAAGCTGTTCGGTAAGCTTGAGAAATGCGAATTTCACCGATCCCAGGTAACCTTCTTAGGTTACATCATTTCCGCTGAGGGGTTCTCCATGGATCCTGAGAAGGTTTCGGCTGTCTTACAGTGGCCCCAGCCCAGTGGTCTTCGTTCCCTGCAGCGCTTTTTGGGCTTCGCCAATTATTATCGGAAGTTCATCAGGGACTTTTCCATGCTGGCCAAGCCTCTCACGGATCTGACCAGGAAGGGCAGTAATTCCCAGGTCTGGCCGCTCGAGGCCATCCGAGCTTTTGAGGCCCTAAAGTCCGCCTTTGTGTCGGCTCCGATTCTGTCGCATCCCAACCCTGGGTTGCCCTTTGTCCTCGAGGTGGACGCGTCTGAGACGGGAGTAGGCGCCCTTCTGTCTCAGCGTAGAACACCAGAGGGTCCTCTGCTTCCTTGTGGGTTTTACTCCCGGAAACTGTCTTCCGCGGAGTGCAACTATCAGATTGGTGACAGGGAGTTATTGGCCATCGTGCAGGCCCTTAAAGAATGGAGGCACTTGCTCGAGGGTTCGGTGGTTCCGGTTCTCATCCTGACAGACCACAAGAATCTGACCTACCTTTCTGAGGCCAAGAGATTGACACCACGTCAGGCCAGATGGGCTCTGTTCTTGTCACGTTTTAATTACGTGGTCTCCTACCTACCCGGTTCCAAGAACATCAGGGCGGATGCCTTATCACGGCAGTACTCCGAGCTGTCCAGGGAGGAGTCGATTCCGACTTCGGTCATACCTCCGAATCAGATCCTGGCCGCCATTCGCACCAGCCTGACCTCTCCCCTGGGTGAGCAGATTTTGGCGGCTCAATCTGGTGCTCCCTCTGGGAGACCCAACGGCAGATGTTTTGTGCCTGAGGAGTTGCGCACTCGTTTGTTGCGAACCTACCATAACTCCAAGACCGCGGGGCATCCTGGAAAGAATCAGCTGTCCTGGGCTGTTTCACGTCTGTTCTGGTGGCCTTCCCTACGTTCCGACATCGCCGCATATGTAGCGGCATGCTCCGTTTGTGCCCAGAGTAAGTCCCCTCGGCACCTTCCGTTGGGCCTTCTGCAACCCATAGCCACCGGGGAGCGCCCATGGTCACACCTGGGGATGGATTTCATTGTGGACCTCCCTGCATCCCGAGGCCATACGGTCATTCTCATGATTGTGGATCGGTTTTCCAAAATGTGCCACTGTGTTCCTCTCAAGAAGTTACCCTCTGCACAAGAGTTGGCCACGATTTTTGCCAGGGAGGTTTTCCGGTTGCACGGTTTGCCTAAGGAGATTGTGTCGGATCGGGGGAGTCAGTTTGTGTCCAGGTTCTGGCGCGCCTTTTGCTCCCAGTTGGGGATTCATCTCTCCTTCTCCTCGGCCTACCACCCTCAGTCCAATGGGGCCGCAGAACGATCCAATCAGGCCTTGGAGCAATTCCTTCGTTGCTATGTCTCCGATCACCAAGACAATTGGGTTGACCTCCTGCCTTGGGCTGAGTTTGCCAGGAACACGGCGGTGAACTCTTCCTCTGGGACGTCTCCCTTCATGGCCAATTATGGGTTCCAACCTGCCGTGTTACCGGAGGTATTCTCTCCCCAGGATATTCCGGCTGTGGAGGATCACCTTTCCGTCCTACGTGCTTCTTGGGTACAGATCCAGAAGTCCCTTGAGGTCTCTGCGCAGCGCCAGAGACTCCAGGCTGATCGCAGACGAGCGCCTGCTGCTTCCTACCAGGTCGGAGACCGTGTATGGTTGTCCACCCGCAACCTCAACCTTCGAGTGTCCACTCCCAAGCTGGCGCCTCGCTTTGTTGGTCCCTTCCGAGTGCTTCGCAGGGTAAACCCGGTAGCCTATGCCCTTGCGCTTCCTCCTGGCATGCGGATCTCCAACGTGTTTCATGTCTCCCTGTTGAAGCCACTGGTGTGTAATCGTTTCACTTCCTCGGTTCCTCGGCCTCGTCCGGTCCAAGTGGGCAATCGTGAGGAATATGAGGTGAGCAATATCCTGGACTCACGCCTGGTCCGCGGTCGGTTGCAGTTTTTGGTCCATTGGCGTGGTTATGGTCCAGAGGAGTGTTCCTGGGTTCGCTCCGCAGATGTCCATGCTCCTGCCTTGCTCCGAGCCTTCCACGCACGCTTCCCTCAGAAACCGTTTTGTGCTCCGCTGAGGAGGGGCCCTTGAGGGGGAGGTACTGTCATGGTCTTACCTGCTTGCTGCTCTCCTTCGTTTGACATGTGCTGGCGGCCATCTTGGTTTCTGGGTTTCTTGTAGCCTTCCACCCTGCGGCTCCTCCTTCCCCTGGGAGGAGCTGGATGCCTAGCTCATATATATAGGAGGTCTGTGGCTTCAGTTCCTTGCTTGGTCCTCTTGTGTTCACATGCTTCTAAGACTGCAGCTGCTTCTGGTTCCTGATCCTGGCTTCGTCTGACTACCCTGCTGGTTCCTGATCCTGGCTTCGTCTGACTACCCTGCTGGTTCCTGATCCTGGCTTCGTCTGACTACCCTGCTGGTTCCTGATCCTGGCTTCGTCTGACTACCCTTCTGGTTCCTGACCTCTGGCTTCGCAAAGACTCTGCTCGGTTTCACCATCCGTTTGGACTTTTGCTTTACAGCTTTATTTTCAATAAAGCCTTCTTATTTTCACTTATCTCTTGTTGTACGTCTGGTTCATGGTTCCGTGACACCTACCTCCTGGAGAGTGTTCTCGATCTGGCCAACTGTTGTGAAGGGTGTTTTCTTCACCAGGGAAATAATTCTTAGGTCATCCACCACAGTTGTTTTACGAGGTTTTCCGGGTCTTTTGGTGCTGCTGAGCTCACTGGTGCGTTCCTTCTTTTTAAGAATGTTCCAAACTGTTGTTTTGGCCACGCCTAATGTTTTTGCTATCTCTCTGATGGGTTTGTTTTGTTTTTTAAGCCTAATGATGGCTTGCTTCGCTGATAGTGACAGCTCTTTGGATCTCATCTTGAGAGTTGACAGCAACAGATTCCAAATGCAAATAGCACACTTGAAATAAACTTTGGACCTTTTATCTGCTCATTGTAATTGGGATAATGAGGGAATAACACACACCGGGCCATGGAACAGCTGAGAAGCCAATTGTCCCATTACTTTTGGTTCCTTAACCTCTTAAGGACATAGGGCGTACAGGTACGCCCTTGTGCCCTGGTACTTAAGGACACAGGGCGTACATGTACGCCCTGTGTATTTTCGATCACTGCCGTGCGGCTGGCAGTGATCGGAACCCGGTGCCTGCTCAAATCATTGAGCAGGCACCTAGGCTAAATGCGCGGGGGGGTCCCGTGACCCCCCCCATGTCGGCGATCGCGGCAAACCGCAGGTCAATTCAGACCTGCGGTTTGCTGCGATTTCTGAAGTTTCTGGTCCCCGCAGTCCCTGACCGCGGGGATCAGAAACTTTATATGCCTAAAAAAAAAGTTTTATTCACCCCCCCCTGCACCCCCGAATGATTTTTATGGTGGCGTGAGGTGCAGGGGGAGGGTTGCGGGCGGTGTGGGCGGTGCGGGAGGCGGGCGGTGCGGCAGGCGGGATCGCGATCCCCCGCCCGCCTCCCCTTGTATAATCGTTGGTGTCTAGTGGGGATACCAGGGTGCCAGCACATTGCTGGCACCCTGGTATAAACGGCTGACATCTGCGATGCGATGTCAGCCGTTTAACCCTTTCCATACAGCGGTCCGTACGGACCGCTGTATGGAAAAGGTTAACAGCGCAGGGAGCTCCCTCCCTCTCCCATCGGGGGGCTGCTGTGCCTTTGCAGCCCCCCGATGGGGAGGGAGAGAGCCCCCAGACAGCCCCCCGAGAGATCCCCTCCTTACCCTTCCCCGTCTGCGAAGTTCTGAGCAGTACTGAGCAGACGGGGAAGGTTCCTATGGCAACAGGATGCCTCTCAGGCGTCCTGCTGTCCATGGTGCTGAACAGATCTGTGCTGAAAGGCATAGATCTGTTCAGTGTAAGTAAAATACAGTACAGAACAATATATATTGTACTGTACTGTATTATACAGACATCAGACCCACTGGATCTTCAAGAACCAAGTGGGTCTGGGTCAAAAAAAAGTGAATAAAAGTGAAAAAAAAGTAAAAATCAAAAAACACATTTATCACTGATAAAAAATGAAAAAAATGAAATTCCCTACACATGTTTGGTATCGCCGCGTCCGTAACGACCTGATCTATAAAACGGTCATGTTACTTTACCCGAACGGTGAACACCATAAAAATAAAAAATAAAAAACTATGATGAAATTGAAATTTTGCCCACCTTACTTCCCAAAAAAGGTAATAAAAGTGATCAAAAAAGTCGCATGTACGCCAAAATTGTAACAATCAAACCGTCATCTCATCCCGCAAAAATCATACCCTACCCAAGATAATCGCCCAAAAACTGAAAAAACTATGGCTCTTAGACTATGGAAACACTAAAACATGATTTTTTTTGTTTCAAAAATGAAATCATTGTGTAAAACTTACATAAATAAAAAAAAAGTATACATATTAGGTATCGCCGCGTCCGTATCGCCCGGCTCTATAAAAATATCACATGATCTAACCCCTAAGATAAAAATAAAAACGGTGTAAAAAAAGCCATTTTTTGTCATCTTACGTCACAAAAAGTGTAATAGCAAGCAATCAAAAAGTCATATGCACCCCAAAATAGATGCCAATCAAACCGTCATCTCATCCCGCAAAAAATGAGACCCTACTTAAGATAATCGCCCAAAAACTGAAAAAACTATGGCTCTTAGACTATGGAGACACTAAAACATTTTTTTGGTTTTAAAAATGAAATCATTGTGTAAAACTTACATAAATAAAAAAAATTGTATACATATTAGGTATCTCCGCGTCCGTGACAACCTGCTCTATAAAATTACCACATGATCTAACCTGTCAGATGAATGTTGTAAATAACAAAAAAAAAAACGGTGCCAAAAAAGCTATTTCTTGTTACCTTGCCGCACAAAAAGTGTAATATAGAGCAACCAAAAATCATATGTACCCTAAACTAGTACCAACAAAACTGCCACCCTATCCCGTAGTTTCTAAAATGGGGTCACTTTTTTGGAGTTTCTACTCTAGGGGTGCATCAGGGGGGCTTCAAATGGGACATGGTGTCAAAAAAACCAGTCCAGCAAAATATGCCTTCCAAAAACCGTATGGCATTCCTTTCCTTCTGCGCCCTGCCGTGTGCCCGTACAGCTGTTTACGACCACATATGGGGTGTTTCTGTAAACTACAGAATTATAAAAAAATAATAAAATAAAAATAAAAAAATAATAAAATACCACTTAATCATCCATCTAGTGGTTCCCTTTTGAGTGTGCCCCCTCGTCTCTTTACACATTCCAATAATTCTCCACACTATGTCACCTTGCCACTCTGTGATCTCCTGATGCTGCTGCCATCTCCATACTATGTCACCTTGCCACTGTGTAGTATCCTGAGGCTGCTGCTGCTACTGCCATCTCCACACTATGTCACCTTGCCACTCTGTGGTCTCCTGATGCTGCTGCTACTTCCGTCTCCACACTATGTCACCTTGCCACTCTGTGGTATCCTCCTGCTGCTACTGCCATCTCCACACTTTGTCACCTTGCCACTCTGTGGTCTCCTGATGCTGCTGCTACTGCCATCTCCAGACTATGTCACCTTGCGACTCTGTGGTATCCTGCTGCTGCCATCTCCACACTATTACACCTTGCCACTCTGTGGTATCCTGATGCTGCTGCTACTGCCATCTCCACACTATGTCACCTTGCCACTCTGTGGTATCCTGCTGCTGCCATCTCAACACTATGTCACCTTGCCACTCTGTGGTATCCTCCTAAAGCTGCTGCTGTTGCCGCCACCTCCACACTCTGTCATTGGGCCACTCTGTGGTCTCCTCATGCTGCTTCCACCTCATCAATATGTCATAGGTCTACTCTGTGGACTTCTCATGCTGTTCCTACCCTCCCAACTTCATGACTGGGCCACTATTTTGCCTTTTGGACTGGCTGACATCATCATTTATTTGACCTTTCTTCTGATCTGTCAGAAGGAAGGAAAAATTAGACGCACAACAGATCATGTCTTGCAACAGCTATAAGGCCTGTATGGTCCCATCAGAATTGGCTTATGATTTGGTAGCCAATAGCAGGAGTGGGTACAAAACACAGAAGACATGAAAATATTCCATTCACATGTCATCTCACGTGTGCTCCCTTAGGGACAGTGTGTAGATAGGTTGGGTGGGTTGCTAAGTAACACATTAGTAAGTAAGTTTGGAATTGTGTAGATAGTGTATGTGGGGTGGAATTGGGAATTGAATTTTGTAGTGTAGTTAGGTTTGTATTGTGTTTATTGTAGTTATATTACTGTATTGTGGTGTGTGCGTCTGTATGTATATAAATTTATAACCATTGATCTATAAATATATATACACTCACCTAAAGAATTATTACGAACACCTGTTCTATTTCTCATTAATGCAATTATCTAGTCAACCAATCACATGGCAGTTGCTTCAATGGATTTAGGGGGGTGGTCCTAGTCAAGACAATCTCCTGAACTCCAAACTGAATGTCAGAATGGGAAAGAAAGGTGATTTAAGCAATTTTGAGCGTGGCATGGTTGTTGGTGCCAGACGGGCCGGTCTGAGTATTTCACAATCTGCTCAATTACTGGGATTTTCACGCACAACCATTTCTAGGGTTTACAAAGAATGGTGTGAAAAGGGAAAAACATCCAGTATGCGGCAGTCCTGTGGGAAAAAATGCATTGTGGATGCTAGAGGTCAGAGGAGAATGGGCCGACTGATTCAAGCTGATAGAAGAGCAACGTTGACTGAAATAACCACTCGTTACAACCGAGGTATGCAGCAAAGCATTTGTGAAGCCACAACACGCACAACCTTGAGGCGGATGGGCTACAACAGCAGAAGACCCCACCGGGTACCACTCATCTCCACTACAAATAGGAAAAAGAGGCTACAATTTGCACGAGCTCACCAAAATTGGACTGTTGAAGACTGGAAAAATGTTGCCTGGTCTGATGAGTCTCGATTTCTGTTGAGACATTCAAATGGTAGAGTCCGAATTTGGCGTAAACAGAATGAGAACATATATCCATCCTCTGATGGCTACTTCCAGCAGGATAATGCACCATGTCACAAAGCTCGAATCATTTCAAATTGGTTTCTTGAACATGACAATGAGTTCACTGTATTAAAATGGCCCCCACAGTCACCAGATCTCAACCCAATAGAGCATCTTTGGGATGTGGTGGAACAGGAGCTTCGTGCCCTGGATGTGCATCCCTCAAATCTCCATCAACTGCAAGATGCTATCCTATCAATATGGGCCAACATTTCTAAAGAATGCTATCAGCACCTTGTTGAATTAATGCCACATAGAATTAAGGCAGTTCTGAAGGCAAAAGGGGTCCAACACCGTATTAGTATGGTGTTCCTAATAATTCTTTAGGTGAGTGTATATATATAGCGTATAATTAGACTGTATACTTGCATTGTGTAATAAATATTTCTTCATTCATAACATACAGTGTATAGTGTTTTTAGTGACCGCTGTAGTATAGTAGTAGTAAGTCGCACGTAGTTCAGTGTAGTGTATAGGCATCAGAGGTAGCTAGTTAGTTAGACAATCAGCTAATTAAGAGAGTATAATCCTATTTTAGGTATAAATAGGCGGAGTCATCAATAGACGACTCACGCCTATTTATGAATATTAATTATTGCTATTATCCAAAATATCAATAATTAATATTTCCCTTAACATTGGCGAGCCAGGCCCACTCCTAGGAATTAGTTTTCTGTGTTTGGTTTTGATGAGGAAAATCGCTTACGCTGTAAACTACTCAGGCGGGAGGGACGCAGTCAGTAGATTCTGAGCGACCAGTGCCTGATAGTTCGGACAGGTAAAGTGTTTTGTTCAATCAGAACCAAACACAGGGCACAATCTACAGCAGAGAATCTAAAATCCTTCAGATTTTTGTGTATTAACGATTTTCTGATTGCCTTGCATGCCCACTGAACACTGGAGAGAAGTCGTCACATACGTCACTGAAGAGAGGACCACCACTGTTGGAGCTGAACAGAGAAGTCTGGCAGATTGGGAGAAGGCGTTCCGGATATTAAAGGACCTCCTCCATGCAGCACAGACGGGACAACAAAGGACAGCACCAAGGAAGATGGCCTCTCATCAAAACGTAAGTATGGACTTCTCCACACTACACCACCCAGCTAAGCACAGCACATTTAACCCCACCCTCCCCACCACTTACAAGTCAGTAGAAATGCTGTGGTCCAATTTGTTAGCACAAGCTTGTAGTTACGACAAGCTATGTGTTAACAAACGGACGGTATTGAACAAGGCCCCCAACGGCTTCGGATGCTAGCCAAACTTGTTCATACATTTGAGGTTAGCATCTGTAAGCCAAAGGAAGTTGCGCTCGTGTCTCGGTCAACGGAGACAATTCCTCCGACCATTCACTGCCAATGCTGTGCCAGTAATTCAAACCAGGTTTCATCATTGTGGGCACAGCTGGCAGAGAATGTGCAGTCTACTGTTGACCGAGATGCGCAGGTGGATAGGATAGAGTCACAGTTGGTAGAGCTGCAAAGGCAGAAGGAGGAAATTGAGGCTAAGTTGACTCAGTCTTATGCTGAGGTCAAGGCCTTCAAGGAGCGGACTGCCTCTACTAACGTGACTGTAGCCAAATTGAAGGCCAAGGTTGCTGTAAGGTCCCAGCTAATGTCTTGCATGCACAGGTCATCACCAATTTGGTGCCGGCCCTTTTTTTTTCTGTAGAGTCAGAGCCAGAATCTCCCAAAACTTTGCCCTGTCCAGGGCAAAAAGGGGGGAGAGTAGTCTGTGACCAGTCAAATCATCAGACCAAGCCTGTCCAGATTAACAGAGATTTTTCCCTGACTTTGGAAAAAAGAACTGTTGTAAAGAGTGTGTCCCTGAGGATGAAACAATTCAGGAGATGGGAGCACGACGGCAGTGTAGACAGACCCAAGCCATGCAGGGCAACCATTAGATGCTATGCATGTGGTGGCTTAGGTCATATAGCGAGACACTGCAACACAGATAGGAACATAGCACACAGGACAGGAAACCAAGTCACGTGTTTCAGGTGTGGAAACAAAGGACTAGGGTTGAGCAAACCCGAACTGTAAAGTTCAGGTTCGTACCGAACTTTAGGATTTTTGGACCCCGGACCCGAACCCGAACATTTCAGCAAAAGTTCGGGTTCGGTGTTCGGCGATTTCTTAGTGCTTTTTGAAAAGCTGCAGCACAGCCAATCAACCAGCGTTTAACTGTGTAACCTTAGAAGCCATCATAGCCATGCCTACTAATGGCATGGCTGTGATTGGCCAGTGCAGAATGTGACCCAGCCTCTATATAAGCTGGAGTCACATAGCGATGCACGTCACTCTGCTGTGCTTAGTGTAGGGAGAGGATGCTGCTTCTGTGAGGGAAAAAAATAGGACAGAATCTTAAAATCAGAACTCCAATTGAACTCAGTGATCTACATAGATTTAGTTGTGTGGGTGCAGTGCACAATCTTTTTACCCTGCCCTGAGCCCAGTGACAGAGAAAAATAACTTTTAACTGTCTGTTAGTTAGGTGGGCGGCGGCGGCCATTTTATGCAAGCCCAGCGCACCAGCACTGCATCTGTGCTTTTGTGACATTCAAATTCAAGCTTGAAATACTGCAATATTAATCTGGTTTTAAAAAAAACACCCTTTTTTGGCAATATCCTACATCTGGTGCCTTTGCAGCATTAGTCAGTGTTTAATTTAAGCTAGAAATACAGCTATAATTTTCTGGGTTTTAAAAAACACCCTTTTTGGGCAAAATACACAATTTTACAGCCCTTGCTGCATCTGCACGTGTGAAATTCAAGTGTTATATATAGCTGTCATATTCTGTTAGTAAAGAAACACCCTTTTTGGGCAAAATACTTAATATTGCAGCCATTGCTGCATCTGTGATTGTTAGTTTGAAATACTTCAATCATTTTGTGGCTTTGAAAAAACACACATTTTTGGCAATAACCTTCATTTTGGGCCTCTGCCGCATTAGTCAGTGTGCAATTTAAGCTAGAAATACAGCTATAATTTTCTGGGTTTTAAAAAACACCCTTTTTGGGCAAAATATACAATTTTACAGCCCTTGCTGCATCTGCACGTGTGAAATTCAAGCGTTATATACTGCTGTCATATTCTGTAAATAAAAAAACTCCCATTTTGGCCCAAAAACTTAATTTTGCAGCCTTTGCTGCATATGTCATTGTGAGATACACACTTTAGATACTGTGGTTCTATTCTGATATTAGCAAAACACCCATTTTGGGCAAAAAACTTTAATTGCAGCCTATTTTGCATCTGTACGTGTGAGATACACTCTTTACATACTGTGGTTATAATCTGCTATTAATAAAACACCCATTTTGGGGAAAAAACTTTAATTGCGGCCTAGTCTGCATTTGTACTTGTGAGATACACCCTTTACATACTGTTGTTCTATTCTGCTATTAATAAAACACCCATTTAGGGCAAGATCCTAAATTTGAGAAATATGAGGAGAGCGTCAAATAAGGGAAACCCCTTCCTCAGGTGCGAGTAGGCGACAGAACCTGCAGCAGTATTTGGTCGGGCCTAATGCTGCTCTACAAATGGTGAGGCCAGAACAAGTACAGGCGATAGTAGATTGGGTTGCTGACAGTGCCTCCAGTTCCTTCACATTGTCTCCCACCCAGTCTCCTGCTGAAAGATCAGAGTTGGCACCTGCAGCCCATGTCCATCAGTCTTTCACCTCACCGCCTTGCAAATCAGCCAAGCAGTCTGAGCCCCAAGTCATGCAGCAGTCTCTTATGCTTTTTGATGACTCTGTTAGCAGGGTTTCCCAGGGCCATCCACCTATCCCTGCCCCAGAAGTGGAAGAGATTAAGTGCACCGATGCCCAACCACTTATGTTTCAAGATGAGTACATGGGAGGACCATCGCAGCACGTCTCGGATGATGACGAAACACAGGTGCCAACTGCTGGGGATTTCGAAAGTGTACAGACTGACAAGGAGGGCAGGGGTGAAGACTGGGTGGAAGATGATGTGGAGGACGATGAGGTCCTCGACCCCACATGGAATCAATGTCATGCGAGTGACCTATGTAGTTCGGAGGAAGAGGCGGTGGTCGCACAGAGCCACCAGCACAGCAGAAGAGGGAGAAGGGTGCAAAAGCGGAGCGGCCATCCCTTAGACAGTACGCTTGCTACTGCCCACCGCAGCAAGGGAGCGAGCACACCAAAGCCATCTCCAAGGAGTTCCCTGGCGTGGCAGTTCTTCGGACAATGTGCTGACGACAAGACACGAGTGGTTGGCACGCTGTGCAATCAGAGCCTGAAGCGAGGCATAAACGTTCTCAACCTGAGCACAACCTGCATGATTAGGCATTTAAGTGCAAAGCACGAGCTGTAGTGGAGTAGACACCTCCAAAACCAAGAAAGGCTCCTCCTGCTTCCTCTTCTGCTGCAGTCTCGGCCTCTTCATCCACCTCTGGAGTGACAGTGCCACATGCCACCCCACAAACAGAGGATCTGCCAGAAACACCACCACCTGGGTCACTAAGCATCTCCACAATGTCCCACGGAAGCATTCCCACCTGACAGCGGGGGCACAGTGGAAGCACAAGGCTAAGGCAGAGGAGGAGGAAGAGGTCACCAACGCAGCTGGGGCACCACCAGCACTTCAGAAGGCAGGGTTAGCATGGCCGAAATGTGGAAAAGCTTTGTCAGCACGCCACAACAACCAGCACCACCGGCTGATATGGAACGTCTTAGCAGCAGGCGGCATTTCACCCACATGGTGGAGCAGTAGGTGTGCACATGCCTACACGAACTGAACGACGGGTCTGCCCCCTTCAACTTCTGGGTCTCCAAATTGGGCACATGGCCTGAGTTTGCCCTTTACGCCTTGGAGGTGCTGGCCTGCCCTGCAGCCAGTGTATTATCTGAACGTGTGTTTAGGATGGCAGGGGGCATTATCACAGACAAGCGCAGCCGCCTTTCCACAGCCAATGTGGACAAGCTCACGTTCATTAAAATGAACCAGGCATGGATCCCACAGGACTTGTCCGTACCTTGTGCAGAATAGACATGTATACCGGCCTTAACCAGCCATTGTTCTACTACAGCGCAATTGCTCATTCTTGTATTTTGGATATTTCACACTCTTTTGGAGTGTACCCTAATTTAAAAAAATAATAATTAAAACCAAAAAACAGTGTTAGCTACCTTGTCCTCCTCCACCGCTGCTTCCACCTACACCGCTACGTCCACCGCCTCCAAAAACTCCTACTCCATATGGACCTCCACCTCATAAATCAAGTTTTTTTTATTTATTTGTATGTATTTTATTTTATGTAATTTCACAAATTTTTCTGTAAAATTTTCGGGTGAAATTCACCAATTTTTGGGTGTGATATACCACTGCTCTACCTAACGACCTAAAAGAATCGAAGCCAAAGATACAAATGCAAAAAAATTGTGTAAATTTTATTAAATAACATGATTACATACTTGACGTTACGTTTAAGAAGAAGTAGCAGCAGGAAAAAACCACCATCCCGGTGGTACACTACATAAGGAATAATGATGATTACATGCCAATCACAAATCTATATAGTATGTGGTAAAGTCTCCTATATAAATTAGTTCAATATCCCTGTATAGGACAAGAAAGTCACTCCCAGGGAAGTAACCACAGTCAGAACTGCAAAAATAGCCGGACCTTACGGAAACTATGTGTACCCATGGTACCTAGCGGAGTGCTGACCAAAAAATAATGGTGAACATATATAAGGGAGACTTACCAAACAAAGTAGTGTATCCATCACCGTGGATCAAAGATTATAAAGGCCTCTCCTCCAATCAAATTGCAGTAAAATCACAGATGATTCTAATCACCTGGATGTTTTAGCGGCAGGAACCTGATAAACATAGTCTGGCATGCGATCCTCCCCCCAACTGGCGTCACCTCGTACCGCCCATGACACGTGGCATCTCACGTCATGCGGCCGGCCGACGTCGGTGGGAGGTGTCATATGCCGTCTTGTGCATCATGTGCACACATCACAGGGGAGGAGAATCAAATCAGACAGATGCTACGTCATGCTTGCACAGGGATATCTCTCGTATATGCTGTCTCCCTTCACTACACAGCTGTACATGATTCCACTATGAATATTTGTGGCAGGGGCTGAGGTGTACATTGGCGTGGAGTCGGGAGGGATGCCTATCCCCCTCCATGATCCATCTGGCTGAACTGTGCCCGGAGCCAGTGCGGGGTAGGCCTGAATAAGTGGGCCACTCAAGAGAGTGGAATGAAAGAAAGAAGGGTCGGGAGGGTGGGGCATGAAGCGACCGTCCTCAGGGGGAGGTCGCGTGGAAAGATATAGCCAGCAGCCCCGCCCACAAATACAGGCTGTAACCAGCCTTAATACTTGTGGCAGGGGCTGAGGTGTACATTGGCGTGGAGTCGGGAGGGATGCCTATCCCCCTCCATGATCCATCTGACTGAACTGTGCCCGGAGCCAGTGCGGGGTAGGCCTGAATAAGTGGGCAAAAAGACTATCCACGCTGTAGGAGAGAAATAGTTAATTGAACCGACCGACACGGGAGGTAACAAGGGCCTGAGTGATTCAGGCAGGAGCTGGGCTGTTAAATGACCTGAGCGAGCCGGGAAGGCACTGGGTAGTTAGTAAAGTGACGGTCCAGGATGACAGCGGAAGGGCAAGCTTGGGTAATCCAGGATGAGAGAGGCAACGTGGGCCTGGGCGATCCAGGATGTGAGAGGCAACGTGGGCCTGGGCGATCCAGGATGTGAGAGGCAACGTGGGCCTGGGCGATCCAGGATGAGAGAGGCAGAGTGAGCCTGGGCGATGCTGAATGACAGACAGGGCGAGCCTGGGCGATCCAGGATGACAGGAGCAGAGCGAGCCTGGACGATCCAGGATGACAGGAGCAGAGCGAGCCTGGGCGATCTCGGATGATAGGAGCAGAGTGAGCCTGGGCGATCCCGGATGACAGGGGCAGAGCGAGCCTGGGTGATCCAGGATGACAGGAGCAGAGCGAGCCTGGGCGATCCAAGATGACAGGAGCAGGGCGAGCCTGGGCGATCCAGGATGACAGGGGCGGAGCGAGTCTGGGCGGACCAGAATGACAGGAGCAGAGCGAGCCTGGGCGATCCAGGATGGCAGAGACAGAGCGAGCCTGGGCGATTCAGAATAACAGGGGCGGAGCGAGCCTGGGCGATCCAGGATGACAGGAGCTGAGCGAGCCTGGGCGATCCAGGATGACAGGAGCTGAGCGAGCCTGGGCGAACCACGATGACAGGAGCAGAGCGAGCCTGGGCGATCCAGGATGGCAGGAGCTGAGCGAGCCTGGGCGATCCAGGAGGGCAGAGACAGAGCGAGCCTGGGCGGTCCAGGATGACAGGCGCAGAGTAAGCCTGGGCGACCCAGGACGACAGAACGGGCCAGGGCGATCCTGGATGACAGGGGTAGAGCGAGCCTGGGCGGACCTGCCAGGGGACCTCAGATGACGTGAGAGTGTGTCAAGAAGCAGGGAAGACAGACAGAAGAGGTATGCATGATACCTGAAGAGTTCGGGAAGCTGATGAGCGGCTACTTGGCTGATCGGGAGGACAGAATATCAGACAGTACCGCAGCCCTGTTTGTTTTAAGAAAAGAGTGCCCAAAATGGTACATTAGGAAACCAGAAAATAGCACGGCAACTAAACCCCACTACTAAGACAACCTTCATGGAGTTAGCTACACTTTTTTTATGTTCTGTTCCCAGGAATAGAAGCTCTGGCATACGCTCCCTCTCCTCTCTGTCTTCATACTTGAACTCTCCCCCTAGCAGAAGCAGGACCAGCCCACTCCCACCGGAATGGAAAACAGGCCGGCAAGCCCCGTGCCTGCCAACTGATGCCAACCCTGGCTCCTCGGCTGAAATGCACTGTGAAATAAAAGAAAAATAGAAAACAATACATGCAATTAAACCTGACTACAGTTATAGATGCCCCCAGGTCCGGTGTACTGAAGAAGTACTTGTACCAATTAGATTTATTATTATTATTTTAATAGACACCGCTTTAGGAGAGACAGGAAGAGAAGGAAGATGGGGGAACGGAGGACCGTGGACGGGGAGCAAGGAAGGATGACAGAGGCAGCGTGGGCCTGGGCGATCCAGGATGACAGAGGCAGCGTGGGCCTGGGCGATCCAGGATGCCAGAGGTAAAACGGCCTGGGCGATCCAGGATGACAGAGGCAACGTGGGCCTGGGCGATCCAGGATGACAGAGGCAACGTGGGCCTGGGCGATCCAGGATGACAGAGGCAACGTGGGCCTGGGCGATCCAGGATGACAGAGGCAACGTGGGCCTGGGCGATCCAGGATGACAGAGGCAGCGTGGGCCTGGGCAATCCAGGATGACAGAGGCAGCGTGGGCCTGGGCAATCCAGGATGACAGAGGCAGCGTGGGCCTGGGCAATCCAGGATGACAGAGGCAGCGTGGGCCTGGGCAATCCAGGATGACAGAGGCAGCGTGGGCCTGGGCAATCCAGGATGACAGAGGCAGCGTGGGCCTGGGCGATCCAGGATGGCAGAGGCAGAACGGGTCTGGGCGATCCAGGATGACAGAGACAACGTGTACCAGAGACAGCGTGTACCTGGGAGATCCAGGATGACAGAGACGGAACGAGCCTGGGTGATCCAGGGAGACTACAGATGAAGTGTGAGAGTGAGAAAAGAAGCATGGAAAACGGACAAAATGACGTGTGCGTGATACCTGAAGAAATTCGGGAAGCTGAGCAGCAACTTGGCGGAACCGGAAGACTGGATATCAGACGGTACTGCAGCCCTGTTCATTTTGGAAAAATTTATCAGCACCTAGATAAAGACAACAAGCTCATGAAGACAGCCCTGAGCCCGAAATGGCACATAAGACAACCGGGAAACAGCCGCTGCACCTGAGAAAGGAAGGGCCCGTTTAAGGGTTATCGCGCCCTCCCCCATACACGCGGCAGGGCGGAAAAACATGGCAGTGCCACACGCATGTGCACAGGAGGGCGGCACGAGACAGCTGTGCCAGGTACCCGAGCATGGAGGGTGGCACAACACCGCTAAGCCGTGTAATGTGCCCAGAAGGGTGGCACAAGATAGAGGTGCCGCACACGTGTGCACAGGAGCGTGGCATCACGCCACTGCTATAACCAAGTGCTCAGGAGGGTGGAATGACCTGCGGTGAGACGTATATGTGCACAGGAGGGTGGCACAACAGGTGTCACAGGCATGTGCATAGCCTGTACCCACACCAAACAGCTGTTAAAGAGGCTGTGTCACCCCGGTGGGTACTTAGGCCTCTACCTCTGACATTACATTCATTGGTCACGTGGCCAAAGCGCAGCTCAGTCGCACTCAAGTGAATGGAGCTGAGCTGCAATGATGAAGCGGGCGGAGCTTCTAAGTTTTGAGGAGGCCGCAGCGCCCACCGGAGTGAACATCATTCTGACCATCATACTCCCCAATGTACAACTGGCATTCACACACTGATAAATCTCGCCATACAGCTTCCATGTCTGTGGCTGCCCACATGTAGTGTACCATAAAACCATACCTGAGCCATCACTGCTGAATTGTTCTAAGCGAGACGGCTTGTTAAGAGAACGCTGGCAGAAGTGGCATCAGTATCTCCGGCTGACGTGATAGGACTGCAGCCTCCACCCACATTGCGTATTAAAGGCAATTTTTTAACAAGAGAGATATGAACCTTTTTGGTTAATCAGACGCTGTTATACGGTTGTACAACGCCGCCTGCGGCTTCGCATAAAAAAAATAAAAAACACAGAATGAAGCTGATAAAAGGTGAATCTTGCAATACCTATTCTGTAGCATATTAAAGATTATTTCACTCTTTTTAAATAGGATTTAATCACGCATTTAAAATTGGAAGAAGAAGAAAAAGAGAACGTAGGTAGACAGAAGGCAATCAGAGCGCTTTATGATCCACAGAAAACGTTTCCCTAAACAAATGCATCCATCCATTCAAGCAGACTGGTAATATTGCAAGATACTGCAGCTCCGTGTATGGGCCAGACTGTACTTCAGCTGAGCGCAGGGCGACAAGGCCTTACTGCACCAACATGAGATGGTAACATCGTTTTTTTTTTTTTTTTCAATTATTAAAAAGATGTCGCCTGTAGAAGGTCAATTATTTCTGCACCAGCCCTCTGAGAGTCAACAGCAATCCACAAACGGCGGCCATTCTCCCCTCCTACATGTGCTTCCTGCGATAGCTTCCTCTAGGTTAATTACTAGAGAGCCGTATCTGTTAATATCTGGGGATGCAACCAAGTTTAAGGGTTTGAAGCCCAAATGTGCGTCCAGGCAATTGTGCCACGGTTCATAGGGCCACAACAATTACAGGACCATGTCTACTAAGTAAATGGGGCACACGTTGTGGAGCATGAAGACGCTGCTCAGGTGCAGAGCAGGGAATTTATAGGCGTTTCTATGAAGTGATCTTCATTATATAGTGGCTGTATACCGGCAGAATCTGGAGCTCTGCTAACCCAAACAAGCCGGTTTGCTAGGGAACTGAGGCGCCGGCTGAGCCCAGCGGAACGGTCCGCCCCACTTGAAGCGCCGTGGGTGCTGGTCCCGCCGAACCCCCACTGCGGACCAGAAAACACACCTGTAGCGAGGAGGCTCCCCCGGAGCTGGAGGGGAGAGGAAGACTGGCCGGGCCCGGCCGGGCGGCGGACGAACGCTGCCCCCAGCTGAGGAAGCCTAGAGAGCCGAGACTTACCCGGAAGTGATGTGGCCGTGAACCGGAAGTGACGGACCGGACCAAGAAAGAGCAGCATGAAGCGACCGTCCTCAGGGGGAGGTCGCGTGGAAAGATATAGCCAGCAGCCCCGCCCACAAATACAGGCTGTAACCAGCCTTAATACTGATCATAGAACACAGTGAACAATATCATAAAATATATCAGAATCAATTTTGTATGCACATCAATCACATAATACCTCCTATACATGATAGCAACAGTGTAAAACATGATACAATATATACATAGCAGCAACATATAAAGTGATATAGTACACAGTTAAATACATATACATATTTATTCAGTCCAACAATTAATGTTCACACATATGTACAATCAGCATACAGTATAATATGAAATCACACAGTACATGATCATAAAAAGACTTCATAATACATGATTACATCTAATATAAATAAATAAAGAAAATATATATGTGGAAAAGTGATTAAATAAATAAATATAAAAATTGAAAAAGTGAAAAATAGAAAATAAAAAATAAAAATAAAAAGCAATAAAGAATGCATGTGAAGTGCACAAAAATGTGCATGGTAAGGAATTGAAAAATAAAACATGAAGAGGACATTCTCCATGATATGTGAATGAAAACATTATGATGGATATAACATGACTTAAATGGTGATGTGGAAGACCTCATATATAGAGAGCTGATATGTGAACTAAAAGAACTATGTGAAATGATGTAAATAATCACAGCACTAAAATAATGCTGATTAAGACTAAAAATGTATATACATATACATATGTGTGTAACAATAATAATGGACAAAAAATTGAACATAAGTCCATAAGGTTGTACAGTTGTGTGAAGAGAATGTCCGTGAGGATGTGAAGTTACACTAGATGTATGGATATATGGTATAGGGAAGGATGAGGAAAGGGAGGGTGGGGGAGGGAGGGGGGGCAGAGGGGAGGGGGGATAGGGAAGGGGAAGGAGGGGGTGGAGGGGGGAAGAGGGGGAATCAGTGTCCTTCCCCTTCCCTCTCCCCCCTCCCCTCCTTCCCCTTCCCCCCTCACCCTCCCTTTCCTCATCCTTCCCTATACCATATATCCATACATCTAGTGTAACTATATGTATTTAACTGTGTACTATATCACTTTATATGTTGCTGCTATGTATATATTGTATCATTTTTTACACTGTTGCTATCATGTATAGGAGGTATTATGTGATTGATGTGCATACAAAATTGATTCTGATATATTTTATGATATTGTTCACTGTGTTATATGATCAATATACATAGTGGAATCATGTACAGCAGTGTAGTGATGGGAGACAGCGTATACGAGAGATATCCCTGTGCAAGCATGACGTAGCATCTGTTTGATTTGATTCTCCTCCCCTGTGATGTGTGCAGATAATGCACAAGACGGCGTATGACACCTCCAACCGGGCGTCTTGACTAGGGTTGAGCGAACCCGAACTGTAAATTTCGGGTTCGTACCGAACTTTACGTGTTTGGCACCCGAACCTGAACATTTTAATAAAAATGTTCTGGTTCGGTGTTCGGGTAATATTAATATACCATTGGATCGGAGTTTTCTCCAATCCGATGGTATATTTTAACTTGAAGCGTCCCCATAACCATGGGAACGCTTCTATGTTATAATATACCATCGGATTTGAGTTAAATCGTGAAAACTCAGATCCGACAGTATATTCTAACACAGAGGTGTTCCCATAGTGATGGGGACGCTTCAAGTTTGAATATACTGAGAACTGTGGACATAACAGCCCCCTGCTGCCTGGCAGCACCTGATCTCTTACAGGGGGCTGTGATACGCACAATTAACCCCTCAGGTGTGGGCTAATTGTGCGGATCACAGCCCCCTGTAAGAGATCAGGTGCTACCAGACAGCAGGGGGCCAGACCCCCCTGCCTTCTCAGTATTAAAATCATTGGTGGCCAGTGCGGCCCCCCCCCTCCCTCCCCAGTATTAAAATCTTTGGTGGCTAGTGCGGCACCTGAGGGGTTAATTGCTCAGATCACAGCCCCCTGTAAGAGATCGGGTGCTGCCAGGCAGCAGGGGGCAGTTATGTACACAGTTTTTAGTATATTGTAACTTGAAGCGTCCCCATCACCATGGGAACGCCTGAGTCAGAATATACTGTCAGATCTGAGTTTTCACGATCTGAAAAAGCTAATACTATTATTTTCCGTTTAACGGAAAATAATAAAGTGAAGTTCGGGTCCCCATTGAATTCAATGGGGTTCGGGTTCAAGTTCGGATCAAGTTCGGGTCCCGAACCCGAACTTTTTTTTTAAGTTCGGCCGAACTCCCCGAACCCGAACATCTAGGTGTTCGCTCAACTCTAGTCTTGATGTCGGCTGGCCGCATGACGTGAGACGTCACGTGTCATGGGCGGTACGAGGTAATGCCAGACTATGTTCATCAGGTTCCTGCCGCTAAAACATCCAGGTGATTAGAATCATCTGTGATTTTAATGCAATTTGATTGGAGGAGAGGCCTTTATAATCTTTGATCCACGGTGATGGCGATACCCCCTGACGAAGGCACTTCGAAACGCGCGTTGGGGTAACGCCATCCCGGTCTGGATACACTACTTTATTTGGTAAGTCTCCCTTATATATGTTCACCATTATTTTTTGGTCAGCACTACGCTAGGTACCATGGGTACACATAGTTTCCTTATGGTCCGGCTATTTTTGCAGTTCTGACTGTGGTTACCTCCCTGGGAGTGACTTTCTTGTCCTATACAGGGATATTGAACGTATTTATATAGGAGACTTTACCACATACTATATAGATTTGTGATTGGCATGTAATCATCATTATTCCTTATGTAGTGTACCACCGGGATGGTGTTTTTTTCCTGCTGCTACTTCTTCTTAAACGTAACGTCGTGTATGTAATCATGTTAATTAATAAAATGTACACAATTTTTTTGCATTTGTACCTTTGGCTTCGATTCTTGTAGGTCGTTGTTTTGTTAAAGGAGCTGGTACTTTTTTGTACTTTACAATAGTTGACCCCCTTTATATTGCCGCAAAAAAAATTACTAATTTGTCTGTTACATTTTATGGTGAAATTCACCAATTGTTGGGTGTGATATACCACTGCTATACCTAGTAGACATGTAAAAAAAAATCACTAATTTGTCTGTTACATTTTCGGGTGAAATTCAACAATTTTTGGGTGTGATATACCACTGCTCTAGCTAGTAGACAGGTAAAAAAAAAAACACTAATTTGTCTGTTAGATTTTCGGGTGAAATTCACCAATTTTTGGGTGTGATAGACCCCTGCTCTACCTAGTAGACAGGTTAATAAATTTCACAAATTTTTCTGTTACATTCTTGGGTTGACATTTTACAACTTTTGCCGTGAATAAACCCCTGCTCTGCATAGGTGACAGGGACCGGAATTTTTAAAAATAATCTGTTCCATTGGTGGGTAACATTAACCTATTTCTGGCGATGAAAAACCCCTGCTCTGCATAGGTGACAGGGACTTAAATTTCAAAAATTCGTCTTTAATTGGCCCTTTCATTCGATCCTTCTGCTTTAATAATTTGTCCCACATTTCCGCTTCATCCCATTGCAGCCATTGACCTCCCTTGGATGAGGTCTCCCTTTCTCATGCTCCCTCTCTGGTGTGAAACCCTGATTCACCGATAACCTTGATCAACATGGTAGGCTCAGAAAATAACATCGAAAGTTGATAGAGAAAATATCCAAATGGATGGTGGATGTCACAGGAACGTGCGATCAGTCAGAAGTTATCTAGAGTCAACAAAGCGGCAGCAGGGCCTCTCTTGTGTAACGTTTCCAAATCCAAAATACCTCAGTGACATTCCCTATAATTTTTTATTAATCATTCCAATAACAGGGCATCTTAAGAGTCCTGTATTGTTATTTATCGTCACTACCTCCCCGAGTCGGGAGTGGGTAATTGCTGTGCGCCCCTTCGTTTCCTTCAATTTTTATGCTTTAATAATTTGTCCCACATTTCAGCTCGATCACAATTAAATTTCATACATTGATCTCCCTTGGATGTGGTCTCTCTTTCTCACGCTCCCTCTCTATGGCGTGGAATCCTGATTCCCCGTAACCGTGATCAACATGGTAGGCGCAGAAAAGAACATCGAAAGTTGATAGAGCAGATATCCAATTGGATCGTGAACATCACGGGGACGTGCGACATGGTGGGGCAGTACGTTTGCACACGCCTACACAAACTGACTGATGAGTCTGCCCCCTGCAACTTCTGGGTCTTCAAATTGGGCACATGGCCTGAGCTTGCCCTTTACGCTTTGGAGGTGCTGGCCTGCCTTGCAGCCAGTGTATTGTCTGAACGTGTGTTTAGCACGACTGGAGGGGGTTATCAGAGGTTATATTTCCCAAGGTTTTGGGGTGTACCCTATTTTAAAAAAAAATTAATTAATTTAAAACCAAAAAGAAGTGTAGGCTACCTCCTCCTCCTCCACCGCCGCTTCCATCTACACCGCCACATCCACCCCCTCCTCAACCTCCTACTCCATATGGACCTCGTCCTCCTAGATCAAGATTATTATTTTATGTATTTTATGTTATTTAAAGTCATTTTCCTATCCACATTTGTTTGCAGAGCACTTGCCATGCTCTTAACCACATTTTGATGCCATTTGAAGCCCTCTTGCCCTTTCCATTACATTTTTACTGCCATTTTAGTGCTCAAAAGTTTGGGTCGAACCCGAACATCCAGGTGTCCGCTCAACTCTATTTACAACAGATTACTACACCGCAGAGCGGTTAATGTATTTCTTCTTTTTGCGCTAATACACATCACAAAAGTCTGTACAATAAATAAGTACACCGATGAGCGTGAAATATATATTTTCTTTTTGCGCTAACACATGTCACAAATGGCTTTAAAAGAAATAACTGCACCGCTGAACTGCAAATATATTTTTTCTTTTTTCGCTAAAACACCCCGCAAAAGCGTTTATTACAGATAAATTATTAATGGTACATACTCAGATTGGGTCACTGTCACTAGTGGGGTACCTCAGGGGTCAGTATTGGGCCCTATTCTTTTCAATATATTTATTAATGATCTTGTAGAAGGCTTGCACAGTAAAATATAAATTTTTGCAGATGACACTAAACTGTGTAAAGTAATTAACATGAAGGAGGACAGTATACAGCTGCAGATGGATCTGGATAGTTTGGAGGCTTGGGCAGAGAAGTGGCAGATGAGATTTAACACTGACAAATGTAAGGTTATGCACATTGGAAGGAATAATGCAAGTCACCAGTACATACTAAATGGTAAAACACTGGGTAACAGTGACATGGAAAAGGACCTAGGAATTTTGGTGAACCGCAAACTAAGCTGTAGAAACCAGTGTCAGGCAGCTGCTGCCAAGGGCAATAAGATAATGGGTTACATCAAAAGGGGCATAGATGCCCGTGATGAGAACATAGTCCTACCACTTTACAAATCACTAGTCAGACCACACATGGAATACTGTGTACAGTCCAGGGCTCCTGTGAACAAGGCAGACATAGCAGAGCTGTAGAGGGCAACTAAAGTAATAACTGGAATGGGTGGACTACAGTACCCTGAAAGATTATCAAAATTAGGGTTATTTAGTTTAGAAAAAAGATGACTGAGGGATGAACTAATAAACATGTATAAATTTATAAGGGTTCAGTACAGAGATCTCTCCCATCATCTATTTATCTCCAGGGCTGTGACTGTGACAAGGGGACATCCTCTGCGTCTGGAGGAAAGAAGGTTTGTACACAAACATAGAAGAGGATTCTTTATGGTAAGAGCAGTGAGACTACGGAATACTCTGCCTGAGGAAGTGGTGATGGAGAGTTCACTAAAAGAGTTCAAGAGGGGCCTGGATGTATTTCTGGAGTGTAATAATATTACAGGCTATAGCTACTAGAGATGGGTCGTTGATCCAGGGAGTTATTCTGATTGCCTGATTGGAGTCGGGAAGGAATTTTTTCCCCTAAAGTGGGGAAAATTGGCTTCTACCTCACAGTTGCCTTCCCCTGGATCAACTTTCAGGATAAAAGGTTGAACTGGATGGACGGATATCTTTTTTCAGCCTTATAAACTATGTTGCTATGTTACTATATGTTTTAGTTGTCTGCGACTTCAGTAGTATCTCTCTGGTACAATGCTTAGCTCTTTTCCATAAAAGTGTTAGGGTCCATTCACACGTCTGCAACTGTTTTGCGGTCTGAAAATTGCGGACCTGCAAAACATGGACACTGGCCATGTGCGTTCCGTATTTTGTGGACCGCACATGTCCGGCACTATAATAGAAGTGCCTTTTCTTGTCCGTGGACAAGAATAGGACATGTTCTATTTTTTTGCGGGGCCGCTGAACGGAAGTTCTGATAAGGACAGCACACTGTGTGCTGTCCGCATCTTTCGCGGCTCTATTGAAAATGAATGGGTCCGCACCCGTTCAGCAAAATTGCGGAACCATTGCATACCCATTTTGTGGACGTGTAAATGGACCGTTAGATATAAAGTATACAACCTAACAAAATGGAGCATTATTTAAAATGAATAAAGTCCTTTTCCTAGAGTATAGAAACATTATTAACAATTGCTGTTATCATGCATATTTTGTATCAAACATATGATACACTTGAAATTGGAGTGCAAAATTGCTGTCTGTGCACATTGACATGTTTGTCTTCACAGTAAATAGAGGCCAAACAAGGTTCAGTAGAGGGCAAAGTCCAAAAGTCAGTCATAAACCAACAGAAGAAAGCAAAACAATAGTTTGCACCGTAGTTTGTTGATAACAATGTTAGTAGTGATTTAATATTCTACTGCAACATATCCTGGTGGAATTTTAGCAGAAACAAGGGATAAAAAGACAGACGTCGACAAGCATACAAGCATACTGTAGTTTTCAGGCACACCCTTCACAGAACATCTAAAAATACAATATTAGTTGTTGACATAAAGTGTTAAGCAAATAAAAATAATTATTACAAAAATAAACAGAATACAATAACACAAGTTATAAAACCATATAGCACTAGTTCTAACACTATTTCAAAAGCAAGTTATTTCTCCTGACTGATGTGTGACTTAGCTGTTGCAGGAACAAATGATAACTGCAGGGACCACAGGTTTTAACACTTTCAACCCCGGGCCAGTTTTCACCTTCCTGCCCAGGCCATTTATTGCAAATCTGACCAGTGTCACTTTATGTGGTAATAAAGTTAAAACGCTTTTACTTATATAGGCCATTCTGAGATTGTTTTTTTTTGTCACATATTGTGCTTCATGACAGTCGTAAAATTGAGTAAAAAATTTCATTTTTATTTACAAAAAAATGCCAAATTTGCAAAAAATTTGGAAACATTTGCAAATTTCCCATTTTCAATTTCTCTACCTTTATAATAGATAGTAATAACTCCAAAAATAGATATTACTTTACATTCCCCATATGTCTACTTCATGTTTGTATCATTTTGTGAATGCCATTTTATTTTTTGGGGACGTTAGAAGGCTTTGAAGTTTAGAAGCAAATCTTGAAATTTTTCAGAAAACTTCCAAAACCCACTTTTTAAGGACCAGTTCAGGTCTGAAGTCACTTTGTGAGGCTTAAATAATAGAAACCACACATAAATGACCCCATTTTAGAAACTACACCCCTCAACGTATTCAAAACAGTTTTTTTAAAACTTTGTTAACCCTTTAGGTGTTCCACAAGAATTAATGGAAAATTGAGATGAATTTTTTTGGGCAAATTTTCCATTTTAATCCATTGTTTACGCTAACAAAGCAAGGGTTAACAGCCAAACAAAACTCAATATTTATTGCCCTGATTCTGTAGTTTACAGAAACACCCTATATGTGGTCATAAACAGCTGTACGGGCACACAGCAGGGTGCAGAAGGAAAGGAACGCCATATGGTTTTTGGAAGGCAGATTTTACTAGGATAATTTTAAGCTGCCATGTCACATTTGAAGACCCCCTGATGCACCCCTAGAGTAGAAACTCCCAAAAAAATACCCCATTTTGGAAACTACGGGATAAGGTGGCAGTTTTGTTGTTACTATTTTAGGGTACCTATGATTTTTGGTTGCTCTATATTAAACTTTTTGTGATGTAAGGTGACAAAAAAAATTGCTTTTTTGACACACTTTTTATTTTAATTTTTTATCATGTTCACCTGAGTGGTTAGTGCATGTGATATTTTTATACAGCAGGTTCTTACGGACGCGGCAATATCTAATATGTATACTTTTTTATTTATTTAAGTTTTACACAATAACAGCATTTTTTAAACAAAAAAATTATATTATTTTTTAGGCGATTGTCTTAGGTAGGGTATAATTTTTTGTGCGATTAGATGACGGTCTGATTGGTATGATTTTAGGGTGCGTATGCCTTTTTGATCGCTTGCTATTACACTTTTTGTGATGTAAGGTGCCAAAAAATTGCTTTTTGACACCATTTTTTTTTTTTTACCGTGTTCACCTGAGTGGTTAAGTCATGTGATACTTTTATAGAGCAGGTTGTTACAGACGCGGTGATACCTAATATGTATACTTTTTTTTATTTGATTAAGTTTTACACAATAAAATCTTTTTTGAAACAAAAAAAATCATGTTTTAGTGTCTCCATAGTCCGAGAACCATAGCTTTTTTATTTTTTGGGTGATTGTCTCAGGTAGGGTATCATTTTGCGGGATGAGATGATGGTTTGATTGGCACTATTTTGGGGTGCATATGACTTTTTGATCACTTGGTATTACACTTATTGTGATGTAAGGAAACAAAAAAATGGCTTTTTTGACACCATTTTTATTTTATATTTTTTACAGTGTTCACCAGCGCAGGACCCGATTTGAAAGCTCTCTCCCTCCCTCCACACATCGCATGTGCTGTGGTTAGCGCTGACCGCGGCAAATCAAGGGTTAATTCGCCGGCATCGGTGTTTTCACTGATGCCGGCGCATATAGCAAGGGTCCGGCTATCAGTGACTGCCGGACCCCTGCAGCTGATCGGGCGGGTGAAGCTCCTGCACCTGCCCGATCAGCCCGCTGTAATAGTACGGCGCTGGGCGGCAAGTCACGTCCCGCTGCGCCATACTATTACGGCGCTGGTCGGGAAGGGGTTATGGTAAACGAGAATCAAGTACTTTGGATATCAACATGTTTGGTTCTTTCTACCCCTGATACCTGCAAATAGGGAGTCAAGAGATCCCAAACATGTAGAAAAACAGGCTTTTGGGGGAAAAAAAGGTGCAATGGGATGTCTGCAGCCAAAATGTACAAATGTCGTGATGCTGGAAGATATGTTTATTGTACACTTTTTAACTGTAGAAAATTTGCCACAGGTTTTTTGGGGGAAAAAGGTACAGTTGCACAGTGTGCAGTGCAACTACGATTTTTAAAATATAAGCAGCCAATAGATTTAGTTTTTTTGTATATGAATTGTGCTGCCAGCTGGCTCCTGCATATAAAAAGTACTGTATTTTTAAAAACTAATGTACAGTGTAGCACAGTCTTGCCCTATCCTATCCCTAGTGCTAAAACCTATTTCTCTATCAAGTAATTCAATCTAACAAACTAAATATATCTTCCTAATCCCTAACACTGTCCCAGTAAGACCCTAAAATTGCTGTCTTGTGTGTCTATTTGCTGTGTCTGAGATAGACATGTCATGCCTCAGCTCAGAATGGAGTCCGTGCTTGGGACTTTGCATAAACAAGTCAATTCTTCTTTCCTGATTGGCTGTGACTGCAAGGCATTACAGGCAAGTTCGCCAGACAAAGCTCCATCCAGTTTCAAGTGATCTTTTATCTTCACCTTCACTGCCCTATTTCCCTCACTAGTGTGCTGAATTTGATATGTAAAATGGTGGGCACCATTTTGCATTTTTCTTCTGAATTGGCAAAAGTTTGACTTTGTTTGGAAGTAGAATTTTAGTAATCCATTCTTAGTTTACTGCTACTGTGAGGGAAATATGAGGGAAATATGTCATCTGTTACTATAATAGTAGATTAGTAAAATTAGGATAACTATAACAGCTATATAACTACTTCTTTGCAGAGCAAGAAGTGGCGCCAATTATTATTCTTAGTGGTCAATGTGAAAACTGCAGGATTTTATGGTTTTTGTTTGAATATAGTAATTGGCATGGAAAATTTAAAATAAAATCAACATAAAAACATGATTTAAACATTAGTTAATTTTCTGATGACACATTCCCTTTAAAAAAATGCCCACCCACCTGTTTTAGTAAAACAAAAAATACATAGAATATTAACATATAGGCTGTTAATATGTGAGGCATAATGTGATGGCAGTGTCTATTTAAGCAATCAGTCTGATTATTTTTTAACACTTTAAGTATATCCACATTCGACAATTCACAGCAATTATTGCATATACGACATACTAAATGCTATGTGATATATGTACAGTGTAATCCCAGTGCCCCACCAGTGCCCTAAAAGAAATCTGGGGGTTATCATACTTCTTGTCAATGGGTAAAATGCCCCAGTGTTCAATTATCGCTAACAGTATCAGAGCGTAGAATAGCATCCTTTTGACAAGGGGGTTGGTAGCAGTTGTCACTTAAAGGGGTTATCCAACCCCAAATATACCCCCCCCAAAAGCCTAGGCCCCTCACATAGATTGTACCTACCTCAATCCCTGGCATCCACGCTGCTTATGATGCCCGCACGGCCACCGCTGCATCTCCCCGTTGCGTGGATCAAAACATCTGGCGATGGGGTGGGGCGGCCAATAGGAGACCGCGATGGGAACAAGCCTCCCTAGCATCACCTGTGATTTAGGGAGGCTTGTTCCTATTGCAGCCTGCTATTGGCTGCCCCCCACCTTCCCGGGGAGTGAGATAAGTGCAATCTGTGCGAGGGGCCCGGGCATTTGGGAGGGAATGGGGTTGGATAATCCCTTTAAGCTTGGGTTACACAGACACTTTTTTATGGATTATAAATCCTGTGATTCATAGGTGACCTGTTCTCTGATTGTCAACATTCTTTTTTCAACATCTGGACCAGAAGACAATAACCATTTTTCCTGATCATTTTAGAGTTTGCTGCTCAGACATTCTTGGCTCTTCATGTCTGTAGCTATCCCCAGTCTGTATATCAACATAAATAAATTCAAACCCCTACAAGCGAGAACAAGACCCCCCAAAACAATTACAGACCTCCTAAAGTATTCTGGTCCATGTCCTCTTAATTAAATAAGACCCCAAGCCAGGTCACCTAAATATATTCCCCTAAACTAATACAGACCCTTGTCCAGCTGCCTAGACAAATACAGGCCCAAATACAGACTCTCTAAACAAAGACCCCAGACACAGCATCTCACACTTCTCACTTCTATGGACCCTCCTTGCTGCTCTGCCCTCTGGCTTCAGGATCTGCACAGATAGTTATATGACCTTATCTATTGGGTCCTTCTGCAGGTTCTGCACATATTTTCCACAGTAATCACTGCACTTAGTAGTTTATTTATATTTTCGTCATGATTTGTGGCATGATGTGTGTCAAAGCTTTGGGTGGCCTTGGCCACAAAAGGAATCTTGGGATACCCAAACCGTTCCTATTGTTTTCTGCCACTGCAACCATAACAATGCCTCCCACATTGCCCCATAGCAGTCCAAGCCATATATGGGGCAAAATACAACTATCCTATTTATTGAAGAACACAGTTATTGATTTGTTTAGACATATGATGAAGAATGGAGATTGAAAGGAAGCGGCGACAACAAGCTAAATGAAATGGCTGATTCCCTTCTCACTGAATGTTCATTTTAAGCAGTAATTGTTCAGGAAGCTATTTATAAGAAAGTAAAATATAATGTTAAATAACAGGAGGTAGATTAGCTATTCATATGCAAGCATTTAATTTAATGCCAATAGAAAAGCATGCCCTTTTAACAGTTCTTTTGTGATATTTTTGGCAAAACCTATCAGTCTATCCAGTAATAAAATCAATATAGAGTTGTTATTTCTGGCCCAGAGAGCAACGTTCACTGGTTATGTTACTTTTGCCATGTACATAAGTACAGCTGTAAGACTTTTTTTCCTTGAATTCTTAATTGAAAAAATAAAACATTGAAAATGTAAAATGTGCATAGGGCATTATTTATGTGATAAGACATCTAAATAAAATGTATGCATCATTTTTTGAGTACTGTGGTGCTTAAAAAGTTGTGAGCCCTTCAGAAAAGAGATGGTTTTGTAACCTTTTCCAGCCTGATGAGCAACTCTTCTTTTGAGGTCCTCAGAAATCTCCTTTGTTCATGCCATGATACACTTCAACAAACATGTGTTCAGATGAGACTTTGATAGATCCCTGTTCTTTAACCCCTTAAACAATGGGCCTATTTTCAATTTTGCATATTTAATTTTTCTTCTCCATGTTCCAATAGCTATAACTTTTTTATTTTTCAGTTCACATAGCCATATGACGGCTTATTTTTTTTTTTAACGACACCATTTAGTACCATGTATTGTATCGGAAAACTGGAAAAAAATCTTTATGGGCTAAAATTGAAAAAAATAATAATAATTCTGCCAAGATTTTTGGGGTTTTGATATTGAGTACGTTCACTGTGCACTAAAAATGACATGACACCCTTATTTTGCAGCTCAATATGATTATGGGAATACCAAACTCGTATAGTTTTTACTTTGCTTTATTACTTTTAAAAAATAGAAACCTTTGAAAAAAATCAAAGCATTATTTACATCACCATTTTCTGACAGACATAACTTTTATATTTCGGTCCACCATTTTTGTGGTATGTGTGACTTTTCTTCACAGTTATTTAGTTTTTTTGGGGGACAAGGTGACAAAAAAATTGTGAATCGTGTGTTTTTCATATTTTTTTTTCCATTACAGCGGTCACTGCAGAGGATTTTTTCAAATATTTTAATAGGTCAGACATAATTTTATTGTTTATATATTTTTATATGTAAGATTGGGAAAGGGGGTGATTTAAACTAATTTACTTATGTTACTTTTGCCATGTACATAAGTACAGCTGTAAGACTTTTTTTCCTTGAATTCTTAATTGAAAAAATAAAACATTGAAAATGTAAAATGTGCATAGGGCATTATTTATGTGATAAGACATCTAAATAAAATGTATGGATCATTTTTTGAGTACTGTGGTGCTTAAAAAGTTGTGAGCCCTTCAGAAAAGAGATGGTTTTGTAACCTTTTCCAGCCTGATGAGCAACTCTTCTTTTGAGGTCCTCAGAAATCTCCTTTGTTCATGCCATGATACACTTCAACAAACATGTGTTCAGATGAGACTTTGATAGATCCTTGTTCTTTAACCCCTTAAAGAATGGGCCTATTTTCAATTTTGCATATTTAATTTTTCTTCTCCATGTTCCAATAGCTATATCTTTTTTATTTTTCAGTTCACATAGCCATATGACGGCTTATTTTTTTTTTAACGACACCATTTAGTACCATGTATTGTATCGGAAAACTGGAAAAAAATCTTTATGGGCTAAAATTGAAAAAAATAATAATAATTCTGCCAAGATTTTTGGGGTTTTGATATTAAGTTTGTTCACTGTGCACTAAAAATGACATGACACCCTTATTTTGCAGCTCAATATGATTATGGGAATACCAAACTCGTATAGTTTTTACTTTGCTTTATTACTTTTAAAAAATAGAAACCTTTGAAAAAAATCAAAGCATTATTTACATCACCATTTTCTGACATAACTTTTATATTTCGGTCCACCATTTTTGTGGTATGTGTGACTTTTCTTCACAGTTATTTAGTTTTTTTGGGGGATAAGATGACAAAAAAATTGTGAATCGTGTGTTTTTCATTTTTTTTTTTCCATTACAGCGGTCACTGCAGAGGATTTTTTCAAATATTTTAATAGGTCAGACATAATTTTATTGTTTATATATTTTTATATGTAAGATTGGGAAAGGGGGTGATTTAAACTAATTTTTTTTGTTTTTTTCACTTTCTATTTAATAGTTATTGGCCCCCTTAGGGGGCTAGAACCTGGGATGTTTGGATTCCTTGTAACATTCACCCTAAGGGCTCATGTACACGACCGTGTGCTGCCCGTGGTCGTATTGCGGCCCGCATACGGATCGCGGACCCATTCACTTCAATGGGTCCGCAATCCGGGAGATGCTGAAGGGAGGCACGGAACGGAAGCCTAAAACGGAAGCACATCATATAAAAGGGATATATATATCCTCTCCTCACATTTCAAGGAGAAATCTCCCAACCATATATCACAACCCATCAGGTAGTGGTGCGGCAACTCCCTGGTGAAGGAAGAACCGCACTCTCCTCTCTTATGGGTTCCATTCAGACTGATGGTCGGTGACACCACCCACCCAGGTAAGTAGTGTCACCCATCCATCTAAGTCAAAACAACCTCGATGGTTAAATAGGGTGCACATGCTACCTCACACCATCTCACATATTTCAACCCTATTCAACCAGTAACAGCAGTGTAGGTGGAGATAAAAGACACCATTCATACGCCAGATAAGGACAACAAGAGACACTATAATGGCTTCAATGGCCAAGTACATCTACATACCACTGGAGCCCCAGCCATCCTGCGAGTCTCATAAACCCTGGAAATGGACCGACACTATATTGCTGCTACTATTTGCAGAAATTCAGTAAAGGACCCACATCACAGAATATGCGACCAGATTCCTCAACCAATGCATTCCATCTGTGGAAAGATAAAAACAATCACAACCGCAACAAAATTGTAGTCACAGGAATGCCCTAATGGGGCTGAGAAAAAAAAAACTGGTACAAGTAGCAAGATCTGAGGAATAAAAATGGCAGACAAGCATCACTTATAGCTGCTGACTTATATATCATTTAAGATATTCTTATTGATATCTTGAATGATTGATTTTCTGTCATAAAATCCTAATTAATTGACAAACACAATCAATGTTTTTATTTTTATTTATTTTTTTACATCACCTGGATATATGTGTCTCTATGTGTCTGGATATCAGGAAACCTTCACTTCCACTGTAACCAAGCTTCTCTAATGAGTAACAAAAGGGTACAGCCACATTTTCAGTTTTCTGCTTGCTGTTTAGAAAGTGAAAATCAGAAGTGGATCAAAAAAGGAGAGAAAGTATAAAGGACAGATGTGAAGTCTCTTCTTTTTTTATTAAGTCACTCCTGGGTTTGGATTCCAGAAGCCTGACTGTTGCTTAGGGTACCCAAGACTACCAATAACGTATTGACAAAACCTGTTTACATCTTCAGGTTTGCCGGGTTCAGCCGAACTTCGGGTCAAAGTTCCGGTTCAGGACCCGAACTTGACCCGAACTCAAACCCTAACCTGAACCACATTGAAGTCAATGAAGACCTGAACTTTGGTGCACTAAAATGGCTGTAAAATATATGCAGTAAGGGCTAGAGGGCTGCAAAAGGAAGCAAAATGGAGGTAAGAGCAGGTCAGTTGCCCTGCAAACAAATGTGGATAGGGAAATGACTTAAAAAAAAAAATTATAATCTTGAACTAGGAGGCGGAGGTCAAAGAGGAGTAAGAGGTTGAGGAGGTGGTGGACGTGGTGGTGTAGGTGGAAGCAGCGGTGGAGGAGGAGGTAGCCAACACAGTTTTTAAATTTTTTAAAAAATTTTACTTTATTTATTTATTCTATCTTTTTTTATAATTTTGGGAAGACCCCAAAACATTGGGAAATAGAAAAGAGAAGGCAAAGAGAAAGTGCGCTGGAGTATAACAATGGCTGGGTGCGGCTGGCATAATTGTCTACTCAGCATAAGGTACGGACAAGTCCTGTGGGATCCCTGCCTGGTTCATTTTAATGAACGTCAGCTTGTCCACGTTGGCTGTGGACAGGCGGCTGCGACTGTCTGTGATTACCCCCCCTGCCGTGCTAAACACACGTTCGTACAATACACTTGCTGCAGGGCAGGCCAGCACCTCCAAGGCATAAAGGGCAAGCTCAGGCCATGTGCCCAATTTGGAGACCCAGAAGTTGAATGGGGCAGACCTATCAGTCAGTACATGTAGGCATGTTGTAACGGTCACGTCCACACACACACACAGGGGAAAGGATAGTGACCACTGCGCTCCACCCTCACCCCTGGCCCTGCCTACTTGCCTCACGAGTCCTGATGACAGGGGACAACTGGACGACAGTCCCTAACTTAGGATATGTGCAGGGAAGACAGACAAGACAAAATACGGAACATGAACGGACCGGGTCAGAACCAAGAGAGCAAAGCAGTACAAAGGATTAAGCAAAGAATGGTCAGGAGAAGCCGGGGTCAAATACCAGGAGAGCAGAGAAGTACAAGAGGAGTCCTAAGAGAGTAGTCAGGTGGGAGCCGAGGTCACAATACCAGGACGGATGCGCAGTACAGGAGGAGCAGGCAAAAGGATGGTCAGGGAACAGGATCAGGTAAGTATTCAGCAGTCCAACAAATAGCCAGGAACCTAGAAATTAACAGGCAACCTGTAGCCAGCAGGCTGCCTGTATTTATAGTGGGGAGTGAGGGTCATGTGACGTGGCCAGCGTCACATGACCGACAGACCAACCAGTCGAGCACCGAGTGATCAGCTCGGCGCTCAAGGCAGACTAGGAGCAGTGAGCCACCCAGCTAGTAAAGCCGCCCTGGGAATGAGGTCAAACACAGAACCTCATTCCAAAAGCTAAGCAACAGGTCTGCGGGCAATGGGGGACCGAGTGCACCTTCGGAACCCTGTGACACATGTGCACATGTACTGTTCCACCATGTTGCTGAAATGCTGCCTCCTGCTAAGACGTTCCGTATCAGCTGGTGGTGCTGGTTGTTGTGGCGTGCTGACAAAGCTTTTCTACATTTTGGCCATGCTAACCCTGCCTTCTGAGGTGCTGGCGGTGACCCAGCTGCGTTGGCGACCTCTTATTCCTCCTCCTCTGCCTTTGCCTTATGCTTCCACTGACCCCCCGCTGTCAGGTGTGAATGCCATCAGAAGTGCGTCTACCAGTGTGCGCTTGTACTCGCACATCTACAGATCATACTCTAGTGATGAAATTAAGGAAAGCACCTTGTCCTTGTTGTGGGGATCCAGCAGGGTGGCCACACAGTAATCAGCACTAGTTAGAATGTGGGCAAATCAGTGGTCATTGCGCAGGCACTGCAACATGTAATCACTCATGTATACCAGGCTGCCCAGAGGCAGCGACAAGCTGTCCTCTGTGGGAGGTGTATCGTCTGTGTCCTCTGTATCCCTCCAGTCACGCTCCATTAATGCCCATGAGCTAAATTGGGTGCCAGCCTGCTGTGATCTAGGTTCCTCCTCCTCATCATCCTCCTTATCCTGCAGAACTGTGCCCTGGCTGGACAGTTGTGTACCTGGCCTCTGTTGGTGAGCCACTTGTGAATGACTGGCCTGATAACCATGGAGATGATCCCTCTTCCTCCTCCTCTTCCACCTGTGTAACATCCTCTTCCATCATCGCCCAAAGTATTTTTTCAAGGAGACATAAAAGTGGAATTGTAGCGCTGAGGACTGCATCATCGGCACTGGCCATGTTGGTGGAGTACTCGAAACAGCGCAACACGGCACACACGTTCTGCATGGAGGCCTACTTGTTGGTGGTGAAGTGGTGCGGTTCCGCAGAGCGACTCACCCGTGCATGCTGCAGCTGAAACTCCACTATCGCCTGCTGCTGCTAGCACAGTCTCTCCAGCATGTGCAGGGTGGAGTTCCACCTTGTGGGTGCGTCGCATATGAGGCGGTGAGCGGGAAGGCCGAAGTTAAAGACAGGTGAGCAGCAGCAGGGTGATAACGCCAAAAGTGCGCACAGATGGCCCTCACTTTCTGCAACAGCTCTGACATATCGTGGTAATTTTTAAGGAACCTCTGTACCACCAAATTCAGCAAATGCGCCAGGCAAGGGATGTGCGTCAAACCGGCTAGCCCCAGAGCTGCTACGAGATTTCGCCCATTATATCACACCACAAGGCAAGGCTTGATGGTCAGCGGCACCAACCACTCATCGGCCTGTTGTTCCATGCCCGTCCACAGCTCCTGAGTCCTGAACGGTGTGGTTTTTTTCCCCCAAACAGATACGTTTTAAAACAACCTGTTGTCGTTTCCCCCTAACTGTGCTGAAGTTGGTGGTAAAGGTGTTATGCTGACCGGATGAGGAGGCGGTAGAGGAGCAAGTGGAGTAGGAGGAGGAAGCAACGGGAGGCAACGAGGAATGTCTGCCTCAGGCTTAGCCGCCACTGCATTTACCCAGTGTGCAGTTAGGAAGAATAGGGGTCATATTCAAATTTGTGTATTTCGCAAATATTTTCTAGAATATTCGTCATATATTCGTGAATTCGTATATTCGTTATATTCTACACTCTTTTTTTTTACGCGAAAATCAGCAAGGTAATGATCGAGTACTATGTGAATATTGCGCGATCAATACAGGCGTGGGTCAAAAACGAATATATAGCACTATAGAATATAGTGCTATATATTCGTAATGACGAATATTCGTCATTTTTTCCATCTGAACACATGATTCCTCTCTGCTTCTTGCTTGTGGGCCAATGAGTCATTGACCCACAAGCAACTTAAGCAGGGAGGAATCATGACTTCAGATGGAAAAAAATGACGAATATTCTAAAAAACCAATATATAGCACTATATTCAATATAGTGCTATATATTTTTTATTTGAATATTCGTAATTTTTTTCCATCTGAAGTCATGATTCCTTCCTGCTTAAGTTGCTTGTGGGCCAATGACTCATTAGCCTACACCAAGAAGCAGGGAGGAATCATGTGTTCAGATGGAAAAAAATGACGAATATTCGTCATTACGAATATATAGCACTATATTCTAAATATTCGCAAATTCTCAAAGTGCCGATATTCGAGATTAAAATTCGCTATTCGAATATTCGCGCTCAACATTAATTATGTGGACCTTGCTACAGATGACGTTGCACAGTGCACACCTGATTGTGCCCACCACTTGGTTATGCAGGGCAGGGATGTCTCGCCTCGAAAAGTAGTGGCGGCTGGGAACCACGTACTGTGGGACAGCCACCGCCATAAGGTTTTTAAAAGTCTCTGTCTCCACCAGACAGAATGACAGCATTTCAAAGGCCAGGAATTTTAAAATGCTGGCATTCAGGGCCAGGGATCGCGGGTGGGTAGGGGGGTACTGCTTTCTCTCCAGTGTTTGGGAGATGGACAACTAAACGCTTCCATGGAACAGTGTGGACATGCTGGGTGACAGTGGTGGAGGTGGTGGTGTTGCTGCCACATCCTCTGTTTGCGGGGTGGCAGGTGCCATTGTCACTCCAGAGGGGGAGGAAGAGGCCAAGACCACAGCAGAAGAGGGAGCAAGAGGAGCCTGAGATCTTTTGTGGTTTTTTTTTGGGCTTTTGTACTCCACTGTAGCTCATGCTTTGCATTTAGATGCCTGGTCATGCAGGTGGTGCTCAGGGTTAGAATATTTATGCCTCGCTTCAGGCTCTGATTGCACAGTGTGCAAACCACTCGCATCTTGTTGTCAGCACATTGTCTGAAGAACTGCCATGTCAGTGTAATGACCGGCGTCACGCAAAGGGAGGGAAATGTGAAGGCCCTGTCCAAGGGAGAGGGAAAGGTGGTGACCCCTGACTCACCTTGCGGCTGGCACCTGACTGCCCTGACATCCCTAGACGGGTTCCTCACCCGTACGCCGATCACGTGCCTAAACCCTGGCTTTCCCTAAGATGAGCCCTATGTAGTGAACGGGGCGGTGGGATCACTAGACTGCACCACTGACACTAAGAGAAAAACACCAAGGAGAGGACAGACAATACAGACAAACATATAATCCCAGGTGGGCGACAACAGCAGACCGCGAAGGCCCAACAGGGATCCGGAGGGTAACGTTCTGGAACAACAACCAGGGAACACAGTTACACAGCTCCAGTGGGTCAGTATAGAAGTCCAGGCAGGAAGCTCTATATCTGGCAACCAGAGCAGGTGGGAGAGGGGAATATAAGAAAGTTTGGGAGTGCTGGACAAGAAACAGCTGAGGAGAAGGAGCTACGGATCCCTGAGTGAGCCAAAAAGGGTTGCAAGGCAAACCCAGAAAGCTACCATAAAGAAACAGCACAATCTTTCTACATAGAGCGCGCAGCCACCCGCTGCGACTTCCTGACCCCGGCTATAACAGAGTCAGGCGTGGCTCTTGACACCCTTGTGACAGTACCCCCCTCTCTACAAGGGGCCTCCGGACACTCAGGACTAGGTCTCTCAGGATGAGAGGCATGAAAAGCCCGAACTAACCTGTCGGCGTTTACCTCAGACGCTGGAACCCACATTCTTTCCTCGGGACCGTAACCCCTCCAATGCACCAGATATTGAAGAGAGCGGCGGACCCGACGAGAATCAACAATTTTGGATATTTGAAACTCTAGATTACCATCCACAACAACAGGAGGGGGTGGCAGCGGTGATGGTTCTAGAGGTGGAACATATTTCTTGAGTAACGACTTATGGAAGACGTTATGGATTTTAAAAGTCTGAGGTAGCTCCAGGCGAAAAGCCACAGGGTTAATGATGGCTACTATTTTGTAAGAGCCAATGAACCTAGGACCCAGTTTCCAAGAGGGAACCTTTAATTTAATATTCCTAGAAGACAACCACACATAGTCATTCACTCCTAGGTCCGGACCTGGCGACCGTCTCTTATCAGCCATGCATTTATATTTACCTCCCATATTTTTCAAGTTAGCTTGCACCTTCTGCCATACCGATGAAAGACATGATGAAAACCGTTCCTCTTCGGGAACCCCAGAAGACCCCCCCTCTTTGAAAGTACAGAATTGGGGATGAAAACCATATGCACCAAGAAATGGTGACTTACCAGTAGATTCCTGTCGGCAATTATTTATGGCAAACTCGGCTAACGGTAAATATGATGACCACACCTCTTGGTTTTCAGACACAAAACATCTTAGATATGTCTCAAGGTTTTGGTTGGTACGCTCAGTCTGTCCATTCGACTGAGGATGGAAAGCTGAGGAAAAGGACAAGTGTACCCCCAAACGGGAATAAAAAGCTTTCCAAAACTTAGAAATAAACTGGGTTCCCCGATCCGAAACAACATCAGAAGGGACCCCGTGAAGCTTCACGATTTCACTGATGAATACCTGAGCAAGAGTCTTAGCATTAGGTAGTGCGGGTAACGCAATGAAGTGTACCATTTTGCTAAACCTGTCCACTACTACCAAGATAACTGTTTTACCCGCAGACAAAGGTAAGTCAGTGATAAAATCCATTGACAGATGTGTCCATGGCCTATTGGGAATGACAAGTGGCAATAAAGACCCTGCAGGACGTGTATGAGAGACTTTCGCGCGCGCACAAGTAGAACAAGAAGACACAAAATCCATTACATCCTGACGCAACCTTGGCCACCAAAAATGACGAGACAATAGCTCCAAGGTTGCTTTACTACCCGGGTGCCCAGCAAGTGCCGAATTATGATGTTCCTTTAATAATTCGAGACGCAGGTTCAACGGTACAAACAATTTCTCTGAGGGGCAAGAGACCCCCTGGGCCTCTAACACCTTCCCCTCCAGAACATAGTGTACCGCAGAGACAACCACTCCTCTTTCTAGAATGGGTACCGGATCACTCACATTACCCCCTCCAGGGAAACAACGAGATAATGCATCTGCCTTGGTATTTTTTGCCCCAGGACGATAGGTAATAACAAAGTTAAACCTGGTAAAAAATAGCGACCACCTAGCTTGTCTAGGGGTGAGACACTTAGCTGATTCGAGGTACAGAAGATTTTTGTGGCCCCGTCTAAAAAGTGACTCCATTCTTCAAACGCTAGTTTAATAGCTAATAGTTCCCTATTGCCAATATCATAGTTCATTTCTGCTGCAGATAGTTTTTTAGAAAAGAAAGCACAAGGACACCATTTGCCAGGAGACGGACCCTGAGACAGCACAGCCCCCACTCCCACCTCTGACGCATCGACTTCAACAATAAAAGGCTGGGAGACATCAGGTTGGATTAGTACAGGTGCCGAGGTAAACCTCTCTTTTAGAGAGGAAAAAGCAATTTTAGCGGCGTCAGACCATTTAGAAAAATCAGTCCCCTTCCTAGTCATGTCAGTAAGGGGTTTTACAATCACCGAATAATTTTTAATGAATTTTCTATAGAAATTTGCGAAGCCCAAGAACCGTTGCAGTGCTTTGAGGTTCTCAGGAAGATCCCAATCTAAAATTGCCTGGACCTTCCTAGGATCCATACGGAAACCTGAAGCAGATAATAAATAACCTAGGAACTGTATTTCCTGAACGGCGAAGACACACTTTTCAATTGTAGCATATAATTTATTCGTCCGTAGGACCTGCAGTACCTGTCTGACATGCACCTCATGTGTTTTCAGATCAGACGAATAAATTAAAATATCATCTAGGTATATCACCACAAACCTGCCGATAAGATGACTAAAAATGTCATTAACGAAATGTTGGAAGACAGCAGGAGCATTGGTCAGACCGAAAGGCATGACTAGATTTTCATAATGCCCCTCAGGGGTGTTAAAAGCTGTCTTCCACTCATCCCCTTCCTTAATACGAATCAGATTGTAGGCCCCCCTAAGATCAAGTTTGGAGAACTACCTAGCACCCGCAATCTGATTAAACAGGTCAGGAATGAGAGGAAGAGGGTATGGGTCTCGGATGGTTATCCGGTTTAATTCGCGAAAATCTAGGCAAGGACGCAGGCCCCCATCTTTCTTTTTAACGAAGAAAAACCCTGCAGCCACGGGTGAAGAAGAGGGTCTGATGTGTCACTTAGCCAAGCTCTCGGAGATATAATCTTTCATGGCTTGTCTCTCCGGACCCGAAAGATTATATAACCTGGTCTTGGGTAATTTTGCACCGGGAATAAGGTTAACCGGGCAATCATAAGGACAGTGAGGTGGTAACTTCTGACAACCCTTTTCAGAAAAAACGTCCTCAAAGTCTGAAACAAATGTAGGTAGGGTAGTTATGGAGGCGACTAAGCAATTGCTATTTAATCAATTTTCTCTGCAATGCTCACTCCACTCCAATATCTCCCTGGCCTGCCAATCCACCACTGGATTGTGTGCTACCAACCAGGGAAGACCCAACACCACCGGAGTGGGGAGCCCCTCCAGAACATAACATGAAAGCAACACGTTATGGTGATCCCCTACCCGAAGGTGTAAGTTATGGACAATGTGAGTGAGGTTTCTCTGAGACAGAGGAGCAGAATCAATAGCGAATATGGGAATAGGTCTCTGTAGCGTACAGAGAGACAAACCCATAGTGTGGGCAAAATGGGCATCTATCAAATTTACTCCTGCTTCACTGTCTAGAAAAAAAGAAATAGTCTCCATCTTAACGCCAAAAACAACAACCGCTGGCAACACAAATTGCGATGTTCGTATGGAGGAAACGTATACCCCCCGGCTGACATCCTCCACACAGCCTGGGGTTAGTAGTTTTCCAACGGTCTTTTGTTTTTGAGGAAGGAAGGACAGACATTAATAAAATGACCCCTCTCCCCACAGAAAAAGCAAACCCCACGCCTACGGCGAGCCTCAGGAGGACGGACCTGACAAGTAGTTCCTCCTAGCTGCATAGGTTCGTCTAAGTCCGTACAGACTAACTGCTGCTTGGGAGGGGTTACCAATTGCTCAGTTTTTTTCAATCTGTCCCTAAGACGTCTATCTATTCTGATAGCAAGGGACATAACCGCATCAAGGGAAAAGGGAGTCTCATACAGAGCAAGCGCATACTTAATCCTTTCGGATAACCCAGAGCAGAACTGACTCCTGAGAGCCGGGTCGTTCCACTGGGTATCCCACCTACGGAACTCTGAGCAATACTCCTCTACTGGCCGCTCTCCCTGTAGGAGTCTCCGTAATTTTGATTCAGCCAGTGCGACTCGGTCAGGGTCGTCATATATGAGACCCAAGGCCCCAAAAAATTCATCCACTGACTGGAGAGCCTGGGAATCAGCGGGTAAAGAGAACGCCCAGGATTGCGGGTCCCCCTGCAGCAGAGAAATAACAACCCCCACCCGCTGTTCTTCATTACCAGAGGAGTAAGGGCGCAACTTAAAATATAATTTACAGGCCTCACGGAACGTCACAAATTTGTCCCTTCCCCCAGAAAATCTGTAAGGAAGAGCAACCTTGGGTTCCGCAACAACCTGGTTACCTGTAGCAACCGCTGGGCTTGCGGTCTGTTGTAATTGCTGCTGTTGCTGGAGGACCGACGCCTTCAATCCTGCCACCTCCAAAAACAGGCCTTGAAGTTGCTTTGACAAAGCAGCAATTGAATCCATACTGGATTCTAAGTAGGTAGAAAGAAAAATATATATATATATTTTTTTACCTACACAAAATAAGGGCCAGATATAATGTAATGACCGGCGTCACGCAAAGGGAGGGAAATGGGAAGGCCCTGTCCAAGGGAGAGGGAAAGGTGGTGACCCCTGACTCTCCTTGCGATTGGCACCTGACTGCCCTGACGTCCCTAGACGGGTTCCTCACCCATACGCCGATCACGTGCCTAAACCCTGGCTTTCCCTAAGATGAGCCCTATGTAGTGAACGGGGCGGTGGGATCACTAGACTGCACCACTGACACTAAGAGGAAAACACCAAGGAGAGGACAGACAATACAGACAAACATATAATCCCAGGTGGGCGACAACAGCAGACCACGAAGGCCCAACAGGGATCCGGAGGGTAATATTCTGGAACAACAACCAGGGAACACAGTTACACAGCTCCAGTGGGTCAGTATAGAAGTCCAGGCAGGAAGGTCTATATCTGGCAACCAGAGAAGGTGGGAGAGGGGAATATAAGGAGGTTTGGGAGTGCTGGACAAGAAACAGCTGAGGAGAAGGAGCTACGGATCCCTGAGTGAGCCAAAAAGGGTTGCAAGGCAAACCCAGAAAGCTACCATAAAGAAACAGCACAATCTTTCTACATAGAGCGCGCAGCCACCCTCTGCGACTTCCTGACCCCGAATATAACGGAGTCAGGCGTGGCTCTTGACACCCTCGTGACAGTCAGAGAACTCCTTTGAGCAGGCTTTGGCGTGCTCAGTCCCTGGGTGCGGTGGGCAGTAGCGGCATACTGGCTAGGGGACGGCCACTGTGCTTTTGCACCCTGCTCCCTCTTTTGCTGTGCATCTGGCGCTGTGGGACCACCACCTCTTCCTCCGAACTGCACACGTCACTCCCATGACCATGATTACATGTGGGGTCTAGGACCTCATCATACTCCACATCATCTTCAACCCACTCTTCACCCCTGCCTTCCTTGCTGGTCTGCACACTGCAGAAAGCAGCAGCAGTTGGCACCTGTGTTTCGTCATCATCATCAGAGACGTGCTGCGGTGATCCTCCCATGTCCACATCCTGAAATATAGGTGGTTAGGCATCAGTGCACTCAATCTCTTCCTCTTCTGAGGCAGGGCTAGGTGGATGGCCCACAGAAACCCAGCCAGCAGTCATCAAAAAGCATAAGAGACAGATGCCCATGGGCTGCAGGTGCCAACTCTGTGGTTTCAGCAGTGAACTGGGTCGGAGACAATGTGAAGGAACTGGAGGCACTGTCAGCCATCCAATCTACTACTGCCTCTACTTGTTCTGGCCTCACCATTCGTAAACCGGTATTCGGGCCTACAAAATGACGCTGAATGTCCTGTCGCCTACGTACACCAGAGGAAGGTGTTTCATTTGGGCGTGTAGCTGGCACAGATCGACCACGTCCCTCCTTCACCAGCACCAGCAGCACCACTACCAGGGCCACGTCCCTTATTTGATGCTCTCCTCATTCTTCGAGGTCACCCACCGAATTAACAGCCAGATTAATTTCCCTGTCACGTATAAAGTGTCACGTGTATCTCACACCAAAACTGGGTATATGTCACCCACAGAACTAACAGACGGATTAACTATATTAATTTCTCTGTCATGTATACAGTGCAGGTGTACGTCACACCAAAAATGGGAATATGTCACCCACCGAACTAACAGATGGATTAGCTATTATATTTTTGTGTCAGGGTACAAAAATGATGCATTGCACCTGCAAAAAACCACTATAGGTCACCCACAGAATTAGCAGCCAGATTTATTATCATATTTCTGTGTCAGTGGTGCAAAGCTGGTGTATAGCACCCACAAAAAATCATTATAGGTCACCCACAAAACAAATAGTCAGATTCCTAACACTTTCCCTCGCTTTAGCTGCCTGCTTCCTGTCCCTAAACTACTCAGAGCTGATCCAGCTTGTATAGAGGCTGGGTCACATGATGCACTGGCAAATCACTGCCATACCATTACTAGGCATGGCTGTTATGGCTTCTAAGTGCCCACAGCTTAAAAGCTTGTTGATTGGCGGCCCTGCAGCCTTTCAAAATCTTTATTAAATGCCTGAATACTGAACTCGAACCCAAACCTTTCTGGCAAAGTTCGGTACGGACTAGTGATGGGAAGTTCAGATCTTTTAGGTGAATCGGTTCATTTGAATCAGCTCATTCAAATGAACCGATTCATGAATCGGATCTTCGGTTCACTTGGTGAGTCAGACTGCTGAGCTGACTCGCAAGTGAACTGAAGACTCTAGGTGCCGGTGCGCATGCGCAGCTGCTGACTCAGTCAGTGACACTGCAGTCGGCTCTTCAGCTCTCTGAACTCTGATTATTAGTATTAAGTGAGTCAGGAACAGTGATTTTTTATAGTAAAGGGAAGCTGAGGCTGACGTTGGACAGTTTGACAGGAGGACTCAGGAGTCAGAAGCTGTCACTGTGGTGTGCAATGTGAATTGTTGTCTGTTGTGCATTGTTACCCACAGTGACAACAGTCTGACACTGACAGTAGTACAACGAACCAAGTGATGTGAAATGTGAATGCACAGGGAAAACTGTGCTGAATTGATCACACAGTATTACAGTAACACAGTCACTGGCTGATAATAAAATAGTCCCCACAGTCATCACAGTCATCACTCAGGATCCGTCACCCTGTCGGATCCGTCCTGCCGCCGCTCCGTCCCCGGATCCCATTGACTATAATGGGGACGGGGGTGGAGCTCCGGCGCAGCACGGCAGTTCGCGGTGAGAGGCCGCCGGACTAAAAAGTTGGACATGCAGGACTTTTAGTCCGGCGGCCTTTCACCATGCACTGCCGTGCTGCACCGGAGCTCCACCCCGTCCCCATTATAGTCAATGGGATCCGGGGACGGAGCGGCGGTCCGGCGAAATAACGGCAGGACGGATCCGACAGGGTGAACAGCTATTTCTATAGAGGTGCTGGGCGGGTGTGTTGTGGGTCCGCAACTGGTGAATGGATCCTTAGCGTGGGTGCTAGACGGAAAGACGGATCTGTTCTGCTGCCCAATAGACTTGTATTATGGCGTAAAGCAAAATGGAAGGCTTTAAAAGGCATTCCATTTGCTTTCCGTCCTAATAGAAGTCTATGGAAATCAAAATGGATCCGTCTGGGTCCCGTTATGCAAAATGGAGAACTAAGTCCTGTCGACATCTGTTATGATTTCCATAGACTTTTACGATGACGGAAAGCAAAACGGAATGCCTCTTAAAGGTTTCCGTTTTGCATTCCATTTTATGGATTACGTTATTTTCTGTTATAACCCTTTTATAACGGAATCCATAAAGGAGATGTGAACCCACCCGTAGTTATATAGCTACTGAATGAGATGCCTTTAACATATATATCTCCTGAGAAGCCAATTTGATTCTAAAGGGTTAATTCAACCTGTAATCTAAACTCTGTGTCATCTGTCCCTTCTCTTATCTCTCTGCTCCTTATCACTGCTGCTCCGAGAGCACAGCCTCAGTGTAACCTGTTCTACAGTCTGACTCACGGCTCTTTTAACTCAATGAATGGAATGAGTCACTAACTGAGTCGGATCTTTAGGTTCTTTTGACTCATTCGATTCATTTAGACTCCCTGACCCTGCACTACTCCGAGGACTCGAGTCAGAGCTGCTGCTGTGCTGGCCTCGCCCCCTCAGCTCTGGTCGGTGATTGGTTGGTGGGCGGGGAGGGGAGGGGCTGGCAGAAGCAGCTTCCACTCTAAGATCATATTACTGACTCCTCCCAGTCCCTCCCTCAGGCTCCTACTCCAGCGTGAGGTGAGCGTCTCTGTCTGCAGTGTCTGTGTGCTGTGACTGAGAAGAGCCGTTTCAAACGGATCGGATCATTCAAGTGAATCGACTCCTCCGGTTCACTGAACTGAATCGATTCAAATGAACGATTCGTTCATGAACTGGACATCACTAGTACGGACCCAAACTTTACAGTTCGGGTTCGCTCAACACTACTGAGCTGTTCTCTATATAATACACAGCGCAGTGTAAATTGTATCTGAGCTGTTCTCTATATAATACACAGCGCAGTGTAAATTGTATCTGAGCTGTTCTCTATATAATGCGCAGTGTGAAGTGTATCTGAGTTGTTCTCTATATAATGCGCAGTGTGAAGTGTATCTGAGCTGTTCTCTATATAATGCGCAGTGTAAATTGTATCTGAGCTGTTCTCTATATAATGCGCAGTGTGAAGTGTATCTGAGTTGTTCTCTATATAATGCGCAGTGTGAAGTGTATCTGAGCTGTTCTCTATATAATGCGCAGTGTGAAGTGTATCTGAGCTGTTCTCTATATAATGCATAGCTCAGTGTGAAGTGTATCTGAGTTGTTCTCTATATAATGCGCAGTGTGAAGTGTATCTGAGTTGTTCTCTATATAATGCGCAGTGTGAAGTGTATCTGAGCTGTTCTCTATATAATGCGCAGTGTAAATTGTATCTGAGTTGTTCTCTATATAATGCTCAGCGCAGTGTGACATGTATCCAACTTTTCTCTATATAATGCACAGCAATGGCATGCCTAGGGGAGGGCGGTCCGCGCCGGATGTCAGGCTGTCAGCTATACAGGGGGGTGCTGCCGTGCCTGCCTGCCTCCAGGCAGGGAACCGTGAGAGAGTTCAGAAATCAGAGGCAGGCGGCAGCCTCTGACTGAGTCTAGCGGCGCTAGCGCATCCTGCCATTGCCATTCATTGAATCATTTAATGAATGGCTCAGGCGTAATGAGCAGCAGCGCCCGGCCCAATGTCTCTGCAAGGAAGGAGCAAGGAAGGAGAGCTGTGATTCTCTTAGGAGAAAGAACCTTTGATGACATCATCACCATGTGACCAGTAACATATCGATATTACTGGTCACATGGCTATGAGGTAATCAAAGGTCCTTTCTCGCTACCAGGAGTGTTGCTGCAGAAGTTTGCCATAATTGTGGAGCTTTTTTTTGGGTGAAGATTACATCGGGAAAAGGTGACAGGGGCTGTTATGCTATTATTCTGTAAGCTACTGTATAGTGTGGGGTGCTGTATAGCGTAGGGTGGTATACTGATCTGCTGTATATTGTGGGGTGCTGTATACTGTATACTGTGGGGTGCTGTATACTGTGGGGTGCTATATACTGTGGGGTGCTGTATACTGTGGGGTGCTGTATACTATAGGGTGCTATACTGCATACTGTGTGGTGGTGTAAACTATAGGGTGCTATACAGCATACTGTGGCTGTATATTGGGCGATGTTATATACTGTATAATGTGGGGTATTACACTGTATATTGCGGAGTGTTGTACGCTATACACTATGAGGGGCTGGGGGTGTTATATGATAGACTTCAATTCAACAAATCTGACCTAGATAAATGAAGGGTATTAGGTTCTCCTAAATAAAAACTGCCCCCCCTTCCCCATGACTGATAGCCCCCAATTTACATTTATCCTATAATCTGTAATAATAATTCCACTCTATTTCATTAAAAGTCCCCCGACCACTAAACATCGGCGAGCTATCGTAGTGTATTATTCTGTGTTCACTCCTGCACCAGGGATGTGGTTCTGTGCACTGTCACCACTCGTCCCTCTATTGCTTTCTTTTCATTGATTAATCGCATTGATTATATGGTTTAGGGTCAGCACTGACAATAGCCGTCCTCTAAAATCCCTTTATACACTGCCCCCATTATGTTTGCCAGATCCCTGGCATCCTATGGGGTAATGGGCAACGACACTATAAATGTGGCTTAGTTTTCTTTAATATTTACCAGAAAAAAATAAACATGGGGCACAACGCGAAAGAGGGGACGGTCGGGGCAAATGGACAGAGGAGGCCCAAGATGGGTAAACAGTAGTGATGGACGAACATCTGATGGGACGGTTCGCGAACGCGATCGCTCAAACTCAAATGTTCCGTACCACAGGTTCGCGGCGGGTCCCATTCATTTTAATGGCAGGCGAACATGAAAAACCTCCCAGGTCATATTTGCAGCCACAAAATACTTAGTAGATCTGCACACATAGTCCCACAACATGGACACTGACATACCAGAAGTATTAAGCGAATCTGCGATCGACAAGCATTCTTTTTTTATCGGCAAAATTTCTTAAGTATTAATCGCAAGAGCACATGCACTAGGAAAGCGTGGCCTACAGCAACTGGTTTGCACCGACTAGCAATTAGATGGATGCGATGGTTGGAACGAAGTTCAGGGACGAAGAGGAAGAACTCCTGGTGACTGGAAGTAATCTTACATTAAAGTAGTGTATTTGATTACATTTCAACAGCATGTCTGAACAATCGCTTTATATGCATAAAGAGTGTTATCAAAAAATCGCCAGTGCAACCTTCTGCGATTCTTATTTTTCTTCAGTGCACCAAACTTCACATTTTATAAGGTCTCACTAGATATTATTGATTTTTGCACTAAGTATTCCTGTGACATCACACCCACTGTTAGTAGCATATTTGTATGGAAAGCATAGAAATATATTTAACATGCACATTGCACATCCATTGTCATGCCGCACACTATATTCCGCACACACTATATACCGCACACACACAGACACACACTATATACCACACACACACTATATACCGCACACACACAGACACACACTATATACCACACACACACTATATACCGCACACACACACTCTATGCCGCACACACACAGACACACACTATATACCGCACACACACACACAGTTTATAGATTATAGTTTGTATCCTGTTGGTCAGAACTCAGGAGAAGCTTTCTTTGTCAGACCGCCAGTATTTGCTGGTTCATTTAGAGTTACCCAGGGTGCATCCCGGGGAGGCGAACCAGCTGTACACCCCATACCGTACCGTCACTTCACTAGACAGGTACATCTCTGCTTAGCTGGACAATATCTGATAGCTCACCCCCCCCCCCCCCCACATACAGTCGTAATACAATCCCATCTTCTAACCGTAACAGTAAGGCCGCATGCACACGCGCGTGTTTTTTCACAACTACAGACCGTAAAAACCCGGGCTGTCCTGCAGAGTGCACGAGCGCACGGCTTCATTGGTTGCTAACGCGCTATGATGCTGTGCGCTTCTTGCCGCCACCGCTGTACATTAATACACTTGTATAGATCATACAAGTGTATCACAGTTTAGCAGTGGTGGCCGGAAGCGCACGTCGTCGTAGCAACCAATGACGCCGTGCGCTCGTCCACTCTGCAGAACGGGTTTGTATGGTCCGTAGTTGTGAAAAAACACGGCCGTGTGCAGGCAGCCTAAATCTAATATTTCCACTTCAAAGCATTAAATACTTTTTGGGATTATACGCTTGCATTTTTATCTTGCAGCGGATATTGGGGCGGGGATATGACCGCACCCGGTCCCACGCCGAGAAGCAGCGAATTGTGCGGGAGCTGGCCTATGAGATCTGGCACCAAACGGGTGTAAAACAGCACTGTCTGGCCATTATAAAAAAAAATGGTCAGACATGAAGAGAAGACAGCCCCGGTTTATAAAAAGAATCCGGGATGAAAAATGCCCAGGTACATGCGTAAATAACTTTTGTATGTTTTGCCAACCCTCTGTAATGTAAACAGTGCTAAGCAAAAGTATTCACCCCCCTTGACTTCATTCTTTTTTTTTGTTCACCCCCTGAATTAACATGGATTGTTTGAGGATTTGCATCATTTAATTTGTAGAACATGCCCACAACTTAGACCTGTTTTTAAATTGGTTAATTGTAAAGAATACAAAAAATAGGACAAAATAACTGAAAAAGTCAATGTGCATAACTAGTCACCCCCCTAAAGTCAATACTTTGTAGAGCCACCTTTTGCAGCAATCACAGCTCCAAGTCACTTTGGATAAGTCTCTATGAGCTTGCCACATCTTACCACTGGGATTTGTGCCCATTCCTCCTTGCAAAACTTTTCCAGCTCCTTCCAATTGGATGGTTTGCGCTTGTGAACAGCAATCTTTAAGTCTGACCACAGATTTTCTATTGGATTGAGATCTGGGCTGTGACTCTGCCATTACAACACATTTACCTTAAACCACTCAAGTGTTGCTATAGCAGTGTATTTGGGGTCATTGTCCTGCTGGAAGGTGAACCTCCATCTTAGCCTCAAATCACGCACAGAGTGGGACAGGTTTTGCTCAAGAATGTCCATGTTTCCCTCAACTCTGACCAGTTTCCCAGTCCCGGCTGCTGATGGTGTTCTTTGGGTGATGTGATGTGTTGGCTTTGTGCCAGACAAGTGACGGATTGAACCATCACTGTGTCTGCAGTAGAAGCCTGAGGGCTAGCCTCCTTCCTACGGGCTATTGACACAGGACTATGGAGCGACCCCCACTCTGACCTATTTGGGTTAGAGGGAACTATAAACCATTATTTTTTGGTTGAGTTTATAGGCCACATCTTTCCTATTCCCCATTAAAGTTGCATGGTGTGAATCCATAAACGTAATAAGGGTTAACTCTGCACTGAGACTCCCAATGAATGTGTTAGTTTATTTGTCCCTTTGTTCTATTGTGTTAGTGATGGGATTAAGAAGTAGCCATCTCTGGTGTAGAGAAGTAGATCATCCTATAATACACTCAGGAGATAATCCCATCCCATGGGTCTCCTCTCGCCCTATTGTTTCATCAAGACACTGTGTAGGGGATGTATTTTTGTATGATGTTCATTTTTGATTGATTTATGCGTCATAAAGCTGGCCGCCACTGCAATTATATATAGATCCCTCCATATTGGAATTTCTTTATATCTAATGTTGCTAAGATTTCGGAGTTGTTTATCTAAAATCTGAACATTCTGTGATCACAGAAGTTCCTATTCCCTCCATTCGGAGAAAGCGATCGGCGGAGGCCGTGAAGGTGGTAGAGGTTGAGGAGGAGGAGGAGGAGGCTGGACCCCAGCCTATTGAGCCACCCACACCAGATGTGGGAGAAGTTAAAGAGGTGGAGGTGGAAAGTGCTGGACCCTCCAGCACCACCCCATCTCAGGACTCGGAGGAAGAAGAGGCGATCACCAGCCCCCGCCAGGAGGGTAAATATGTGCACATAGCAATATGATTATGTATCCATAACATGTACATAAACATTAAAAGGGCCAACAATGAGGCGACAACATACACTATAGTAATACAAAAAAGAACACTGGACAATAACTCTTTAATCTACATTAAAACCATTAATTTAACTAATAAATAATATTAATCTCTATAGAACTATCACTAACTAACAAACAAAATAAAATTATACTGTACTGAAATATCACTAACTAATAAACTATATAATCATCATAAATATCACAAACTAACGTATTGAGATTTAAATCGTCAATGTGTATAAAGACTTTAAATAAAAATATAAAAATAGACAGACCTATTTAGTACCACCGTGTACATATCGACCGTCTCTATAAAAATATTCTGTGATCTAACCCCTAAAAATAAAAGATTTTTTTTTTAAAATACAAATTTAGTCACCTAACTTCACTAAAAGTGCAACACCAAGCTATCAAAAATGGCATATGCCCCCCAAAATAGTAACAATCGGTCATTTCATTCTGCCAAAAATGAGACCCTAACATTAGACAATCGCCAAATAAAAACAATAATATGGCTCTCAAACTATGGAGACAGTAAAACAGTACCCCATCTGCCAGAAATGGCAGATGGGGTACTGTAGGTTCTGGAAGACTAGTGGTGGATATAAGACATGTCCCACAGTCGGTGGTTCTCCATAATTCATTTGCAGCACTCTCAGAATGTAAGGGCAACATGGATATGGACTCAAGCACAGAGGGTGAGAAACCATCGACTCTTATGTCTAATGTATGCAAGACTGCAGCCAAGGACAAAAAAGTTAAAGTGAAGTCTCAAAGGAAGCAGCTGTTGCTGGGTGATTCAATCATAAGAAGTGTGGAGCTTAAAGAAAATGGTTTTGTGAGATGTCTCCCTGGGGCTACTGCTAGAAGAGATAGAAGACGTATTATTAATATTGTTAAGCAAGCAAAGCAGGAAGGGGACGTGGATGTTCTTGTCCATCTAGGGACAAATGACCTGGCTTGCAATGAAGTGTCAGAGGTGAAAAAATCTTTTATCACACTTGGTAATGACGTACAGGATTTTGCATCCACCATTTCATTTTCTGAAGTTCTGCCTGTGCATAATGTTCAGAATGATAGTCAGAGGCGCATAAAGGAGTTCAACATATGGCTTGGTAAATGGTGTCAAGAGCAAGGATTTGGCTTTGTTTCTCATGATAGCTCTACTTGGAATAGAAAGGAACTGTACAAAAAAGATGGTTTGCATCTTTCTCTCAAAGGAACAAATGTACTTAGTGAACAACTCCAAGTATTTGCGAAAGAGTATTTAAACTAGGAAGGGGGGGCAAAAGAGTGAAAATAAAAGAGTCCAATTGCCCCCCGAAACAATGCCAGAACAGGTCAGAAGCACAGAGGTTAAGAAATGATAAGCTCAGAGTCCTGTCTACAAATGCTCGCAGTTTAGGTAAAAAAATCAATGAACTTGGGTCAATAATGGCATCTGAGAATGTAGATTTAGTGGCTGTTACGGAGACATGGTTTAATGAAAGAAATGACTGGGACATAACCATACCAGGGTACTCTTTATACAGAAGAGACAGAGAAGGCAAGAAAGGAGGAGGAGTGGCCCTGTATGTGAAAGATAGCATTAAATCTAACCTAATACAAGTTGGTGAGGCCAACATAGAGTCAGTTTGGGTTACGTTGCAGTTTGCTAACCATGCAGTAACTCGTGTAGGTGTGATATATAGACCACCTGGTCAAGTTAAAGAACTAGATGATCTACTAGTTGAAGAAATAGCTAAAATGACAATGAAAGGAGAAGTTATCATTATGGGAGATTTCAATCTTCCAGATATAAACTGGAAAACCAAAATAGCAAGTTCTACCAGGAGTACAGATATTCTAAATTCCCTACTGGGGTTATCTCTACAACAAGTGGTTGAGGAGCCAACCCGGAGGGAGGCCATTTTGGATTTGGTATTCACAAATGGGGATTCGGTATATGATGTCATTGTAGGCGAAACCTTGGGATCTAGTGATCACCAGTCAGTGTGGTTTAATATAAGAACTGTGAAAGAGTCCCACCACACAAAAACAAAAGTTTTAGACTTTAGAAAAACAGACTTTTCAAAAATGAAATTAGTCATAAATGAGTCCTTATCAGACTGGAACGGATTACATGGAGTCCAGGAGAAATGGGACTACTTAAAAGGTGCATTATTGAAGGCAACAGAAAATTGCATTAGACTTGTCAGTAAAAGCAAAAAAAGGAAGAGACCACTGTGGTACTCAGCAGAAGTGGCCCAAATCATTAAAAATAAAAAGCTAGCATTTTGTAATTATAAAAAAACCCAGAGCAATGAAGATAAGGAAATCTACAAGATTAGGCAGAGAGAGGCCAAGCAAGTTATAAGAACTTCTAAAGCGCAGGCAGAAGAAAAACTAGCTCAGTCTATGAAAAAAGGGGATAAGACATTCTTCAGATATATAAATGAAAAAAGGAAATTAAAACAAGGAATAACTAAATTAAAAACAAAGGACGGAAGATATGTAGAAGAGAATAAAGGGCTAGCCGACTGCCTTAATGAATACTTCTGTTCAGTTTTTACAAAAGAAAAAGGAGAAGGACCTCCGCTAGAAAGGATGACTAATAAATCGTTTGATGCATGTATCTTTACAGAAGAAGATGTTCTAAGTTTGCTGTCTAAGGTGAAGACAAATAAGTCACAGGGGCCTGATGAGATACACCCAAAATTATTAAAAGAGCTTAGTGGTGAGCTGGCAAAACCGTTAACAGATTTATTTAACCAATCATTAGTAACAGGAGTCGTCCCGGAAGATTGGAAATTGGCAAATGTCGTGCCCATTCACAAGAAAGGTAGTAGGGAGGAATCGAGCAACTATAGACCAGTGAGTCTGACATCAATAGTAGGCAAATTAATGGAAACCCTATTAAAGGATAGGATTGTGGAACATCTAAAATCCCATGGATTGCAAGATGAAAAACAACATGGGTTTACTTCAGGGAGATCATGTCAAACAAATCTTATAGATTTTTTTGACTGGGTGACTAAAATAATAGACGGTGGAGGTGCAGTAGACATCGCATATCTAGATTTTAGTAAGGCTTTCGACACTGTCCCACATAGAAGACTTATCAATAAACTTCAGTCATTGAGCATGGACTCCCATATTGTTGAGTGGATTAGGCAGTGGCTGAGTGACAGACAACAGAGGGTTGTAGTCAATGGAGAACATTCAAAACAAGGTCATGTTACCAGTGGGGTTCCACAGGGATCTGTACTGGGACCAATTTTGTTTAATATCTTCATAAGTGATATTGCAAAAGGCCTCGATGGTAAGGTTTGTCTTTTTGCTGATGACACAAAGATATGTAACAGGGTTGATGTTCCTGGAGGGAAACGCCAAATGGAAAAGGATTTAGGAAAACTAGAAGAATGGTCAGAACTCTCGTAACTGAAATTTAATGTGGATAAGTGCAAGATAATGCACCTGGGGCGTAAAAACCCAAGGGCAGAATATAGAATATTTGACACAGTCCTGACCTCAGTATCTGAGGAAAGGGATTTAGGAGTAATTATTTCAGAAGACTTAAAGGTGGGAAGACAATGTAATAGAGCAGCACGAAATGCCAGCAGAATGCTTGGATGTATAGGGAGAGGTATAAGCAGTAGAAAGAGTGAAGTGCTTATACCGCTGTACAGAACACTGGTGAGACCTCACTTGGAGTATTGTGCGCAGTACTGGAGGCCATATCTCCAGAAGGATAGAGATACTCTAGAGAGAGTTCAGAGAAGAGCTACTAAACTAGTACATGGATTTCAGGATAAAACTTACCAGGAAAGGTTAAAGGACCTTAATATGTATAGCTTGGAAGAAAGAAGAGACAGAGGGGATATGATAGAAACTTTTAAATACATAAAGGGAATCAACTCGGTAAAGGAGGAGAGCATATTTAAAAGAAGAAAAACTACCACAAGAGGACACAGTTTTAAATTAGAGGGGCAAAGGTTTAAAGGTAATATAAGGAAGTATTACTTTACTGAGAGAGTAGTGGATGCATGGAATAGCCTTCCTGCAGAAGTGGTAGCTGCAAATACAGTGAAGGGGTTTAAGCATGCATGGGATAGGCATAAGGCTATCCTTCATATAAGATAGGGCCAGGGACTATTCATAGGATTCAGATATATTGGGCAGACTAGATGGGCCAAATGGTTCTTATCTGCCGACACATTCTATGTTTCTATGTTTTTGTTTCAACAATGCTTTTATTGTGTAAAATAGAAATAACAAAAAAAAGGAAAAATATTATGTCTTGCCGCATCTGTAACAACCAGCTGTATAAAAATATTATACCAACTAACCCCTCAGGTGGACACCTTTCAAAACAAAAATTTAAAACAAAAAAAAAAGCCATTTTTTTGGACAACTTTTATCACAAAAAGGTGTAATAGCAAGCGATCATAAAGTCAGATGCACCACAAAATAAAGGTTTAAAGGTTTAATAAGAATTGCAAATAATGTTCATATTTATTTTTTTCAAACAGTATTGAAGGCCAAATTGGGCAAAATGCAGAAGTAGCAGCACAACGATATGCGGGCCTTTCAGGAGCGCATGAAGGCCATGGAGGAGAGGCAACGCCAGGCTATGAAGGGGGTGCAGGAGATGATCCTGCTATTGGAAAAGTTGCCATAAATGATTTTTTTTTCCCCAATAAGTTATATAAATCGTTTATACAATTATAACTTGTATTTAGTTTTTTGTAATATTTCTCTGTTTTAGTGTAATAACTTGGCCTAAATCAGCCAGAATTGACAGCAGCCGGTAAACATGTCAAATACATATAGGGTCCATTCACACGTCTGTAAAATGGGTCCGCATCTGTTTCACAATTTAGCAGAACGTTTACAGACCCATTGATTTTCAATTCCAGTCTGAAAAATTAGGCATTCATATGATAAAGAAGTAAGTGTCGGCCAGTACAGGCCTCAAAAATATGCCAACAGGCGTTCGCCTGACAGCAAAGCATTTTTTATTCTGTGGCCGGTGGTACATTAGGCATTCACAGGATAAATAAGTTTCAGCCATTACAGGCCCCAAAAATTTGCCAACAGGTGTTCACCTGACAGCAAAGCATTTTTTATTCTGTGGCTGGTGGTACATTAGGCATTCACAGGATAAATAAGTGTCAGCCATTACAGGCCCCAAAAATTAGGCATTCAACGGACATAAAAGGCCTTTTATGCCGCTGTATTTACCGAAGACAGGGACCATAAATTGTTATGGGTGGTGGTGGATATTTGTGGGCTGTTATGAGGAATTTGAATCAAACATGGTCTACTGGTCACATGTGTTGAATTCCTCCTAGATCCATGCTTCATTCATTTTTAGAAATGTGAGGTAGTCAACACTGTCGTGAGCTAGGCAAATGCGCTTATCGGTCACGATCCCCCCTGCTGGGCTGAACATCCTTTCAGACAGAACACTTGACGAGGGGCAAGTCAAGTTCCATTGCAAATTGTGCAAGCTCTGGCCAGAGGTCAAGCCTGCCCACCCAGTAGTCCAGGGGTTCATCACTTTTCAGAGCGCCCAAATCGGACGTTAACCCGATGTAGTTGGACACCTGTCGGTCTAGGCGTTTCCTGATGCTGGATCCAGAGGACAGCTGTCGATGGGTTGGCTGAAAGAATGATCTCATATCAGAAGTGACCGACACATCTTCAAACTGCCCTCTTCTAGCAGGCGCTGTTGGATTGGCACCGGTTTCTCTGTGAGTGGAAATTTCTCTGCCAGCGCCCAAAAAAGCAGAATGCAGCATTTCTTTAAGCAAGGCCTGGAAGTGCTGCATTCTGACAGCCCTCTGTGATGGTGGTAACATTTCCGCTATTTTTTGTTTCTACCCGGGGTCTAAGTACGTTGCCACCCAGTACTGGTCCTTGCCCTTTATGCTTTTTATATGGGGGTCCCTCTTAAAACACTGGAGCATGAAGGTCCCCATTTGCACTAAACTGGAAGCGGTGTAGTGGCCTGGCTCCTGCTCATCATCCAGGATAATGTCGCCCTCGTTCTCCTCCCCCCATCCACAGACAACACCAGGGATCCCAGAAAGGTTTAAAGCATGCTCTTCTTGCTCCTCCCCAGCACCATCCTCCTCTGACTCCTCTTCAGACTCCTGCTGACTTGTCTCAGATGGAGTAGCCCCCCCTGGGAATTCATCCAGCATTGCGACTTCCTCATCTTCCTGCTCCTGCTCCTCGACGGCTTGATCAATGACACGACACAATGCACGTTCCAGAAAGAAGGCAAAAGGTACAATGTCACTGATGGCGCCCTGGCTTGGACTGACCAGTTTGGTGATCTCATCAAAAGGCCGTAGAAGTCTGCATGCATCGTGCATGAGCAGCCACTGGCGCGGTGAAAAAAAAAACAAGCTCCCCAGAACCTGTCCTGCCGCAGAGTTCGTACAGGTAGTCGTTAACTGCACTTTTCTGCTGCAGCAGCCTATCGAGCATATACAAGGTTGAGTTCCATCGCGTCGGGCAGTCACAAATAAGACGTCTGACGGGCAGGTTGTGTCGCCGCTGAATGTCAGCAAGGCAAGCCATGGCCGTGTAAGATCTTCTGAAATGGCCCGAGATTTTCCTGGCCTGCCGCAAGACATCCTGGACTCCAGGGTATTTGACAACGAATTGCTGCATGACCAAGTTCAGGACGTATGCCATGCACTGCACATGTGTCATTTTGCCCTGTTTCAGCACACTCAGCAGATTGGCACCGTTGTCGCACACCACTTTACCAACTGTCAAATTGAGCGGTGTTAGCCACTGATCTGCCTGTGAATGCAAAGCTGAAAGGAGTGCAGGACCGGTGTGGCTCTTGGATTCCAGGCACAACAGACACAGCACAGCATGGCAACGTCTCACCTGGCATGTCAAATAGGTTCTGGGGATCTTGGGCGGCGCAGCAGAAGAGACGGTAGCAGTGGAAAAGGAGGAGTCAGCCGAGCAGAAGAGTGAGGATGGAGTAGGAGGAGGAGAAGAAGAGGCAGTCCTGCATGCAATCCGTGGCGGTAAAACCAAATTTACACGGGTGCCACGGGTTACATGCTTGACGGCTGTCAGAAGGTTCACGTAGTGGGCAGTAAAAGTTATGTACCTTCCCTGCCCGTGTTTGCTAGACCACGTGTCTGTGGTCATATGTATCTTGGCACCGACACTGTGTGCCAGAGATACATTCACTTGCCGCTAAACGTGGCCATATAGCTCTGGGATGCCCTTCTGCAAGAAATATTTCCTTCCTGGGACCTTCCATTGTGGTGTTCCAATGGCCACAAATTTTCGAAAGACCTCTGAGTCCACAAGTTTATATGGCAGTAGTTGGCGGGCTATCAGTTCCGACAAGCCAGCGTTCAACCAGTGGGCAAGAGGGTTATCTGGCATCATAATTTTTTTACGCTCAAACATTTGGGCCACAGAAGCCTGCTTTTTTCCAGACAAACGTGAGGACGCCATGATGGAAGGTGGAGTGGAGGACAATTGTGAGGAGAGAGGAGAAGGAGAAAAGGCAGGACGGTGAGAGCCTGGAGTGTGGCTTTGTGGGTTCTGACGGTGTTGCTCCCACTGGGCTCGGTGATGGGAGGCCAGGTGCCTTCTTAAGGAGGTCGTCCCTAGGTGAGTGTTGGGCTTACCACGACTTATGCGTTGACTGCAAAGGCTGCAGATGGCAACACTATTGTCAGCAGCTGACACATTAAAAAATGCCCACACTGCAGACCCATGTGCGGGCGTCCTAGGAGCGCCAGATGTGACTGTACATGGTTGATGGCTCGCTCCTGATACATTAGCAGTCTGGTTTGTCCCTCCTGTGCAATGTAAGTTCGGCCAGCTTCTCGTCCCTATCTGCTGGTCCATCTCTCCCTCTGAACTCCCCTCCTCTTCCTCTCTTGTGGGCACCCACGTTACGTCCATAGACACGTCACCTTCCCCACCAATAACATTAGAGATCTCAGCAACAGCGGGGACCAACATCCTTGGGCTGTTCTGGGTACTGTCGTCAGACTGCTGAGTGGCGGCTGTTGCTACCTCCTCTTCCTGATCCGATGCCAAGAATGGCTGTGCATCGGAAATGTCTTGTGATTGATCGGAAAATAATTCCTGTGACTCAAGCGGAGGGGATATGGTGGTGGGGGTGTTGGTGGTGGTGTCTTTGGGGGGCACACAGCAGAGAGTGAAGAGGGTGCAGATAGAGAGGATGAGGAGGGTGCAAAAGCGGAAGGCTGAGTGAGCCACTCAAACAAATCTGATGCATCCTTTGACATAATCGAACACACCTTCTGCAACTTCCCACTTTGGCTCCGGCCTGGTACTACTGCCCTACCCCTCTTCCTCTGCCTGTCATTTTTTAGAAGACCCGGTGACAAAAGTCTCTAGAGAAGCGCAGTGTATGTGGAAGAAGGTATATAACACACTGCTTCAATATGTCGTTTTGGGGGGCCACTGGTCTATCACACCAGTTATAAGAAAAAAAAAATCCTTAAAATTTTCTCACTGTGTGTAGCAAAGGTAACGCAGTGAAACCGGATAAATTTCTGCAGTACCCAAATGCACTTTTTTAAAAGTATTTCTTATATAACACCCCGCTTCAATATGTCGTTTTAGGGGGCCACTGATCTATCACACAAGTTATAATACTTTTTTCTTATTGCGTTTGTCACTCTTTGTAGTTGTAGTATCGCTGCAGAACCTATCACCAGTCACAATCCTGCACTAAGGTGTCGGTCCTTTAAAGAGTAATGAGGGGGGAGTCGCAGAGAGCGACGAGGAGAAAGCAAAGCTGTTAAATATTTTTTTCTCCAATGTATTCACAGAGGAAAATAAACTGTCAGATGACATGCAGAATGTAAAAATAATTTCCCCATTAAAAGTGTCCTGTCTGACCCAGGAAGAAGTACATCAGCGACTTAAAAAGATTTAAATAGACAAAATCGCCAGGACCGGATGGCATACACCCCCGTATCCTAAGGGAATTAAGTAATGTCATAGCCAGACCCTTATTTCTGATATTTGCAGACTCTATACTGACAGGGAATGTCCCACAGGATTGGCGCCAATATTCAAAAAGGGTCCAAAAACAGAGCCTGGAAACTATAGGCCGGTGTTTAACATCTGTTGTGGGTAAACAGTTTGAAGGTTTTCTGAGAGATGCTATCTTAGAGCATCTCAACGGAAATAAGCAAATAACGACATATCAGCATGGCTTCGTGAGGGATCGGTCATGCCAAACTAATTTAATCAGTTTCTATGAGGAGGTAAGCTCTAGACTTGACTTTCAATGTAACGTCAGGAGTTAATATACCATCGGATCGGAGTTTTCTCCAATCCAATGGTATATTTTAACTTGAAGCGTCCCCATCACGAAGTGAAAACTCAGCTCTGAAAAAGCTTTTATGCAGACGGATCTTCGGATCCGTCTGTATAAAAGTAACCTACGGCCACGGATCACGGACACGTGACGGACAGGATACACGGATCACGGTCTCGGCTGCAAAACGGTGCATTTTCCGATTTTTCCACGGACCCATTGAAAGTCAATGGGTCCGCAAAAAAAAAACGGAAAACGGCACAACGGCCACGGATGCACACAACGGAGGCCTTATTCACTTTAGAAAAAAGACGACTGAGGGGAGATCTAATTAATATGTATAAATATATCAGGGATCTAGTACAGAGATCTAGCCCATCATCTATTTATCCCCAGGACTGTGACGAGGGGACATCCTCTGCGTCTGGAGGAAAGAAGGTTTGTACACAAACACAGAAGAGGATTCTTTACGGTAAGAGCAGTGAGACTATGGAACTCTCTGCCGGAGTGGGTGGTGATGGTGAGTACAATAAAGGAATTTATGAGGGGCCTGGATGTATTTCTGGAGTGTAATAATATTACAGGCTATAGCTACTAGAGAGGGGTCGTTGATCCAGGGAGTTATTCTGATTGCCTGATTGGAGTCGGGAAGAAATTTTATATTCCCCTAAAGTGGGGAAAATTGGCTTCTACCTCAGTTTTTTTTTTGCCTTCCTCTGGATCAGCTTGCAGGATAACAGGCCGAACTGGATGGACAGATGTCTTTTTTTGGCCTTATGTACTATGTTACTATACAAATCCACTATAATATGCATTCTATATTAGAAAGTATATTATAAGTGTATTTCACCACTATATACTGCACACCAAACAATAGCACACCTATACCAGTCCTTAAAAGGACTTTTGTGTACCTATTAGCTAGCGATTTGTGTCACTAACACTCTAACAGTCTGTCCCTGCTCCACACAGCAACCTCTCCCTACACTGACAAAGACTGAATGTAAAATGGCGCCCAGATCAGGTTTATTTATAAGGTAGGGGGTACGTCCATGTGCTGAAATGTCTCAATTGGCTGTCCTGTACCACCTGATGGATGTGTCATGGGTCAAAGTTCTTCACAATGTAAAAGAATATGGCGGTCACGAATATCGCCATATGTTCGCATGTTCGGCGAACAGCGAATGAGCAAAGTTCACCGCGAACCGACCGCTGGGCGAACCGCAAGGCCATCTCTAGTAAACAGCCCCCGGCCTATGATATACTTAATCCGCCCCTGCGTGCGCGCTCTCACCCTGGAAACTCCCCAGATCTTAATCCCATTGAGAACTTGTGGTCAATCCTCAAGAGGCGGGTGGACAAACAAAAACCCACTAATTCTGACAAACTCAAAAAAGTGATTATGAAAGAATGGGTTGCGAACAGCGAATGAGCAAAGTTCACCGCGAACCGACCGCTGGGCGAACCGCAAGGCCATCTCTAGTAAACAGCCCCCGGCCTATGATATACTTAATCCGCCCCTGCGTGCACGCTCTCACACCTATCTCACTTGTATGCTTGCCGCCGCTCACCTTCCAGGCGGGAAATCCTCCCATCTTCCTTGTAGCCGCTTGCTCCAGTGCTCCTGAGCAAGAAAATGGCTGTGCTGTGCCGTCTGTGCCTTTAAGTGAAGTGACCACCTCACCAGGGTTGTGTGTGTCGCAGTGTGTGTCTGCAGATACACTGCCGCCGAGCTGAGCCTGCAAAAAGAACTGTGGTGTGTGGCAGTGTGAAGTGTATCTGAGCTGTTCTCTATATAATGCACAGTGTGAAGTGTATATGAGCTGTTCTCTATATAATGCACAGTGTGAAGTGTATCTGAGCTGTTCTCTATATAATGCGCAGTGTGAAGTGTATCTGAGCTGTTCTCTATATAATGCTCAACGCAGTGTGAGGTGTATCTGAGCTGTTCTCTATATAATGCGCAGTGTGAAGTGTATCTGAGCTGTTCTCTATATAATGCATAGCTCAGTGTAAATTGTATCTGCCCTTGCCCATGCCCTTGTATGTTGTGTTTTATCCTAATGAGAAAGATTTCATAATAAGGATTTGGAGAAGGGGCAGAGGGATAGCAGAGCAGGGAGAGGCTGGTGCTGCTACTAGGGGGTCATACCATGGGGGAGTAATAAAGCTCACCATAATGCCCCCCAGCAGTAATAATTCTCCTTATAATAGTGCAAAAAATACCCCCTTGTAATGCCCCCAGTTGAGCTAATGCTCCCATAGTGTCCCCTATAATGTGCCAGTATACAGTCGTGGCCAAAAGTTTTGAGAATTACATAAATATTGGAAATTGGAAAAGTTGCTGCTTAAGTTTTTATAATAGCAATTTGCATATACTCCAGAATGTTAGGAAGAGTGATCAGATGAATTGCATAGTCCTTCTTTGCCATTAAAATTAACTTAATTCCAAAGAAAAACTTTCCACTGCATTTCATTGCTGTCATTAAAGGACCTGCTGAGATCATTTCAGTAATCGTCTTGTTAACTCAGGTGAGAATGTTGACGAGCACAAGGCTGGAGATCATTATGTCAGGCTGATTGGGTTAAAATGGCAGACTTGACATGTTAAAAGGAGGGTGATGCTTGAAATCATTGTTCTTCCATTGTTAACCATGGTGACCTGCAAAGAAACGCGTGCAGCCATCATTGCGTTGCATAAAAATGGCTTCACAGGCAAGGATATTGTGGCTACTAAGATTGCACCTCAATCAACAATTTATAGGATCATCAAGAACTTCAAGGAAAGAGGTTCAATTCTTGTTAAGAAGGCTTCAGGGCGTCCAAGAAAGTCCAGCAAGCGCCAGGATCGTCTCCTAAAGAGGATTCAGCTGCGGGATCGGAGTGCCACCAGTGCAGAGCTTGCTCAGGAATGGCAGCAGGCAGGTGTGAGCACATCTGCACGCACAGTGAGGCGAAGACTTTTGGAAGATGGCCTGGTGTCAAGAAGGGCAGCAAAGAAGCCACTTCTCTCCAAAAAAAACATCAGGGACAGATTGATCTTCTGCAGAAAGTTTGGTGAATGGACTGCTGAGGACTGGGGCAAAGTCATATTCTCCGATGAAGCCTCTTTCCGATTGTTTGGGGCATCTGGAAAAAGGCTTGTCCGGAGAAGAAAAGGTGAGCGCTACCATCAGTCCTGTGTCATGCCAACAGTAAAGCATCCTGAGACCATTCATGTGTGGGGTTGCTTCTCATCCAAGGGAGTGGGCTCACTCACAATTTTGCCCAAAAACACAGCCATGAATAAAGAATGGTACCAAAACACCCTCCAACAGCAACTTCTTCCAACAATCCAACAACAGTTTGGTGAAGAACAATGCATTTTCCAGCACGATGGAGCACCGTGCCATAAGGCAAAAGTGATAACTAAGTGGCTCGGGGACCAAAACGTTGACATTTTGGGTCCATGGCCTGGAAACTCCCCAGATCTTAATCCCATTGAGAACTTGTGGTCAATCCTCAAGAGGCGGGTGGACAAACAAAAACCCACTAATTCTGACAAACTCCAAGAAGTGATTATGAAAGAATGGGTTGCTATCAGTCAGGAATTGGCCCAGAAGTTGATTGAGAGCATGCCCAGTCGAATTGCAGAGGTCCTGAAAAAGAAGGGCCAACACTGCAAATACTGACTCTTTGCATAAATGTCATGTAATTGTCGATAAAAGCCTTTGAAACGTATGAAGTGCGTGTAATTATATTTCACTACATCACAGAAACAACTGAAACAAAGATCTAAAAGCAGTTTAGCAGCAAACTTTGTGAAAACTAATATTTGTGTCATTCTCAAAACTTTTGGCCACGACTGTACAATACCCCTATATAGTGCCCCAAGTAAATGCCCCATAGTTCTTCTCTCCCCCCTTCCTCCTAGTGCCCCCATAATGTACCAGTATGAAATGCCCCTATAAAGTGTCCCAGTAGATGCCCTCAGTGTACCCTATAATTTGCAAGCATAAAATACCCCTTCTTAGTGCCCCATAGTACTCCTCTCCCCCCTTCCCCATAGTACCCATTATAATGTGTCCCAGTATAAAATGCCACTGTACAGAGCCCTCCATATAACTGTACAGAGCCCTCCACATAAGATGTGCTGCTGCCTGGCAGCAGCACATCTTACCCCCCCCCCCCCCCCTCCCCTCAAAGGCACATTTCTCCCGCTCCATGCCTGGCAGCGCAGCAGCACATCTTACCCCCCCCCCCCCATGGCACACTTCTCCCCCTCCATGGGCCTGGCAACAGCACATCTTACCCCCCCAGTATATTTCTCCCCCTCCATGATGGCACAGTGGCAGTGGCACTCACAGGATACAGACGAGCACCGCACGAGCTCACTCACAGACCGGTGAGCAGTCACAGTCAGTTCAGCTCCAGACAGACTCCCTGCGTGCCACCCCACGTGACTAGGGACCCTGACTGCAGCGCTAAACACTGCTGCGTGGATGAGATACACGGGCCAGCCCAGCACACGCAGGCTGGGTGGGCGCCTGACACTTGCGCAAGTGGGAAAAAAAGATTTAAAAAAGGGCATCAAAGGGGCAAGGGCAGAAGGGGGCAGGGGCTCAAGCCCCCTTTGAGCCCTATGTGTGCAAGTCCCTGGTGTGAAGTGTATCCGAGCTATTCTTTATATAGTGCACAGTGCATGCAGTACTTTTAGTCCGGCCGCCTCTCAGCGTGCGCTGCCGTGCTGCCGCCGGAACTCCGCCGCAGAATGGATCCGACAAGCTGTTCACCCGCCAGTCCTCTGCCTCTAGTGTGAAACTAGCCTAAGCTGTTCTCTATATATTCGTGCATATGTTTCGTCGTTTGTCGTATGGGATAAATATTTTTATATTTTATTAGTATAGGCAATTTCACATGTGGAGATGCCCATGATGTTATTATAAATTATTTATGTTTTTTTATTTCAATTTTGGGAAAAAGGGTGGTGATTTGGATTTTTATATTTTCTTTTTTTTTAAATATATTTTATTACTTTTTTCTACACTTTTTAATAGTTCCCCTAGGGAACTATAGCAAGCAATCATCAGATTCATTAGCATTGGAGTCTATTAGAAATACACTATGAGGGTCATTTATTAAGAGCGGTGTTTTTTACACCGGTCTTAAAGGGGTTGTCCGGGTTCAGAGCTGAACCCGGACATACCTCCATTTTCACCCAGGCAGCCCCCCTGACTTGAGCATTGGAGCAGTTCATGCTCCGATGCGCACCTTTGCCCTGCGCTACATCGCGCGTGGCAAAGGCATTTTTAAGAGTTCCGGTGACGAACCGGGCTTTCCATGGGGCTGCCAGGAAGCCCGGTGATGTCACCGGCACTAATAGGCGGGCTTTAGTGTTGCCCTAGCCAGTAAAATGGCTAGGGCAGCGCTAAAGCCCGCCCATCAGAGCCGGTGACATCACCAAACACACTACCGGGCAGAAGCTACCACCCGGCAGTGTGTTATTGTAAACAAAAGAGCCCGTACCCTGCGCGATCTAGCACAGGGCAAAGGAGAGCATTGGAACATGAGATGAGATGCTCTGATGCCAACATCAGGGGGGCTGCCTGGGTGAAAATAAGGCTATGTCCTGGGGACACCGGTCATCTATTGCCTGCATCTGGGATCATACTCCTGGAGGGTCTCGATTGAGGGACACAATATCGGAGATCTCTATTATGAGACATTGCTGTAGGAGCATCTCTCTCCTCTTCCCCTGACGAACCAGTCAGAATTCATACTGGCTGGGGAAAAGTAACGTTGGGATTTGTTTGTTTCGTGTTTTCCTATATGTTTTAGTTTTGTTATCTGCCTTAGATCATTGAGGATAGGGTAATATAGGGTGAGTCGGGCTAGGCACGAGGACAGGGAGCCTCTACCATCAAGGGGTATCCCTGGGCTGAGTCCAGTTAGGGTAACGGAGGGTAATGTGTAGGTAGGACTCCCCTTACTGACCTTACAAGGGAGTGTCTCAATCCATTGGATATTAATTCTCAAAAGTTAATTTTTACGACTGCCTCTGGACCACCCCGGATTCCATCAGTGCCCAATGAGCACCTTTTGAATTTTTTCACCAGTGTTGGATTTCCACCTGGTTTAGAAATATCTCATCTTTGGTGTTTCAGCTAACCGTGAGTAACCACAAAACACCCCCATATTCAAACTGACCATGTTGTATAAATGTTACCTTATGATGGTCTTATATGTACTGGGTGATCAATGAGTCTCTAACAATTGGTTCTTGGCATTTGATTTACTCCGTAGCTATCTGTGAATCACATACGGAGAAACTTTATGTGGGTGTACTCACATGTATCACCATTATTCCTCTTGATTCTATACACTATAACCTAATATGTATAGTACATGTTTTTCCTGAGACTCGTGTTACATGTAGTCCGGCTGTAGGCCATTTTTTTGTATAATAATAATAAAAGGCATATTTTAATTGGGAAGGTGTTCCAGTGTATATTTATATGTCCGGATTCAGCTCTGAACCCGGACAACCCCTTTAATAACCTTGTGTGCTGGTGCCGAAGTTATGAAGATGTGCAGGCACCTGGCGGCTATGGTGCCCACTGCACGCGCGAGAGGCTGCCATATTTGAAGTCCCCACCGCCGAGGGTTAATTAACACCATATCTAATTTCCTACTGTTATCATTTCTTAACAATCAAATACAAACAATGAATATCTGAAGAACTCTAGGCACAGAGTTATGTTGTGTTTATGAAATGCTTATGGTTTCCTGTTGGATCTCTCTAGAGACTGGCTCAGTCCAGACAACATACACCCACACAAGGCTATTATGAAGAAAAGGTATCCTTTGTTACTTTTGAGTGCCCTTGTTTGTAACATCTATCTCCTATTTCCTGTCTGGATCTGTTTACTTTTATGCTTGAGAGTGAAATAAATACACATGCAATCCTAAATTATTCACAAGGTGCCTCAATTTCCAGAAGCACACACTCAGCACTAATGCTCTTATAAACACTTGTCTTATTTTGTTACTCTGTGTTGACTACTATTAAAAGTTCTTGAGAGAACAAGGAATATCACATGCTCTAAAATGGTTGCTTTTTATATTTAGGTAGCCTATCTCTAATTTTAGATAAACACTTGATTAAGTGTTACTGGTAAATATAATTAGCTACTAATATTTTCTTGGTATGAAACCTCAGAAAGGTGTTACCATGTCTTCCACCTTGAGAATATGCTTTTCTAAGTCCATGCAGGATGCAAAGATTTGCACCATCTGTCACAAGAAATTGAGCAGATGCATTATGCCGCGTTAGATCATTTGGGAGTTTGGGCAATCTGGTGTTGGATTCATTGAATTACACTGTAATACTGTTAAAGCAAGAATTTGTAGTAAAGGGTCAGTACCATACACAACCTGGGACAGGTGTGGCACTGTTAATAGAAGAAAGCAGACATGTTTTTCTAATTTTGTACTATCCCTTAAAGGGAATCTGCCACTGTATTTAACCAATGCCAATGCAATTTGTAGCTCTGCCTACTATCATTAAAACTATACCTTTGTCAGGGTTATCCCTCTTTCCAAACTCCAAAATATGAATTTGGTATGCAAATGAGGCTCAAAGTTCTCAGCAGGGTGTCTTCAGACGTTCCAGGGGCCCCAGCCCACCTCCTTCAAGAGCCCAATCCCGGCTTTTTACTTGTTCCATGTACTTACCCTTGTGCTTTTTAATCTGCTCTCTTCAGTCTTTTGCGACATCCCTATCTTCATTAAACTCCACCCAGCAGATCCTCATCTACCTTAGCGAAATCTCGCACAAGCACAGAAAAGGAGACTGAGGCAGACACTGGCCTGGTGGGCTGAGTTAAATGAAGATAGTGACTTTGAAGGGGAGGTACTGGGAACAAGTGAAGAGGCCAGCTTGGGCACTTGAAAGAGGTGGGCTTGGACTCCTGCATTAGGCAGGCTTGATCTTCTGAAACTGTTGCTCACACCCCACTGGCCACTTTAAGCTTCATTAGCATACTGAACAAAGTTCATTTTATGGAGTTTGGAAAAATGAATAACCCTGATAAATGTATAGTTTTAATGATGGTAGACAGAACTACATTACATTGGCATTGGTTATTGATGTAATAATTTTATTAAAAAAATTATAAGTATTTAGTTATATGTCACATAATTCGCAGTAATATCATAAGCATTAGCATAATTAACATAATGTTTTATGACAATATCTAAACTTGATAAAGCCTGAAGTATCTAAAAGGGATAATAAACACAAGGACTGGAGGTACACTGATTTCACTAATTTTAATACACATCACAATGAAATAGTTCTGTCCTTTTGCATGAGTGTAATGCTTTTCTTTGAATGCTATATTTTGTTTATAATTGTATTGCACTTTGCTTTATTTGTATATTTTTCTCTGCTGTAATGTGAGAAGCATTGGTGTTGTGTTTTGAAACCATATAATATAATCCAGTGGCACTGTGGTTTACAGTGGCAAAAGGTAGATATGGGCATCAAGAGGGGCAGAGGCCACCTAATTAGTCCAAGGAAAGAGATATACAATAATAACAGATGTTAATATCAGAAGAAAGAGTAATTTGTTCTACACAAGAGTCCAAAAATTATTCGCTAACTGGGACAGAATTTCTCCCAGTATTTATACATGCAAAAGTGTTGTCAGAAGAAGCAGTGGCTTGTTCTGAACAAGCCTGGAAACTCCTCCCTTTTAACTAGGAGCAGCAGCAGTACACTGTAAATGTGAAAAGAGTAGGGTAATGCCTCATTCACACGTCAGTGTATTGGTCAGTGATTTCCATCAGTGATTTTGAGTCAAAACCAGGTGCGTGCAGTTTTAAAAACAGAACAGGTGCGATCTCTCCATTATACCTTATGTCTGTGGAGTCTCCACTCCTGGTTTTGGCTCACAATCACTGATGGAAATCACTGACTAAAACACTGATGTGTGAATGAGGCATTATAGTGGCATGTGGTCGCAATTGTAGTGGCAGCATTAGTAGCACAGCATAGAACAAACAAGGCAGTAGTAGTGGCAGCTGTGTAATGGTAGTGTCAGTAGGGGTGATGGAAGTGGCAAAAGGGGGATTAGCAGCAACTAGAAGTAGCTGCAGTGATGTACCTGTAACTGAGGCAAACAATGGCGGTGGCATGATGGGGCACAGTCAGCAAGGTCAGATCTATTCATTGGCCTTAGCTGGAGGAGTCTGAAAATCCTTATGGATCCATGCCTCATTCATTTTGACAAAATTGATGTTTTATACACTGGCAGAGGACAACTTGATCCGTTTTGGTGTCATATCAACCCCTGCCTCGCTGAAAACCCTCTCTGAAATGACACTGGAGGGTATACTGGGTCAGTTCAGGCCACTGTTCGAGTCTGTCTGCTCAGAAGTCCATAGGGTCAGGGAAAATGGTATAAGCTGGAGAAAGGCCAGAGACCAGGTAGAAATGAGCCTGGATGTTGAGGCGGTACATCTCTATTTGCTAATTTACGTCAGCATGGCAAAGCAAATGGAAAATAAATTCTCCATCAAGTTGATGGCAGACCTCCCAAGTGTCCCTCTTTTGAAGGGACAGTCCCTATTTATCCATAAATGTCCCTATTTGATCTGATGTATAGAATTGCATTAAAGGGGTTGTCCGAGTTATATAAATATAGGCCAATCAGCATGATAACATATCTACTATTACCTTTGTAAATCACTCTCTTTATCTATAATGTCTTGTTTCTTCTGTGCTGATGTCCTATTCCACTGGCCATCAGAACCAAAAGCCACCCCCAGGAACAAACAAAATATAGCCTAGATATACTTATAGAGTATATTAGATATAGAGCTATACCTAAGCTATACCTAAGCTATATCTAAGCTATACCTAAGTTATACCTAAGTTATACCTAAACTATACCTAAGCTATATCTAAGCTATACCTAAGCTATATATAAGCTATTAGTGTTGATCACGAATATTCGAATTTCGAATTTTTATCGCGAATATAGGTACTTCGAAAATTCACGAATATTTCGAATATGGTTATATATATTTGTGATTTCGAATATTCAAATTTTTTTTCTATTTTTTATTTTTTTTTAATCAGTACACATGATCCCTCACTGCTTCTAGCTTGTGGGCCAATAAGAAGGTTGCAATATACTTGACTTTAGGAGTAGTAGTGTTTGCGAATTTTGCTCTATATAAATTTTTTCAAATATTGCTATATATTCTTGTTTTAGAATATTACGAATATTCGAAAAAAGTAAGTTATAGCAATATAGCGAATATTCGAAAAAAACGAATATAGAGCAATTTAGCTAATATAGTGCTATAATCTTCTTTGTCTAATAGTTGTAATTTTTTTCTCATCTGAAGTTCAGATTGGAAAAAAATGACAACTATAAAAAAAAAGATTATAGCACTATATTAGTTAATTTGCTCTATATTCGTTTTTTTCGAATATTCGCTATATTGCTATATATTCTTGTTTTAGAATATTCCGAATATTCAAAAAAACTAAGTTATAGCAATATAGAGAATATTCGAAAAAAATCTAATATAGAGCAATTTAGCTAATATAGTGCTATAATCTTCTTTGTCTAATAGTTGTAAGTTGAAAAATTCGCAATAAACAAAATTCGAATCCGAAAATTCGCATATTACACAATCATTACCTTTCCGATTTTTCGAGTTAAAAAAAATCGCGAATTTTCAAATTTGCGAATATTCGACGAATATTCTACAAAATATTCGCGAAATATCGCGAATTCGAATATGACCCCTGCCGCTCATCACTATAAGCTATATCTAAGCTATAGCTTATGTATAGCTTAGATATAGCTTAGATTATATACACTCACCTAAAGAATTATTAGGAACACCTGTTCTATTTCTCATTAATGCAATTATCTAGTCAACCAATCACATGGCAGTTGCTTCAATGCATTTAGGGGTGTGGTCCTGGTCAAGACAATCTCCTGAACTCCAAACTGAATGTCAGAATTGGAAAGAAAGGTGATTTAAGCAATTTTGAGCGTGGCATGGTTGTTGGTGCCAGACGGGCCGGTCTGAGTATTTCACAATCTGCTCAGTTACTGGGATTTTCACGCACAACCATTTCTAGGGTTTACAAAGAATGGGGTGAAAAGGGAAAAACATCCAGTATGCGGCAGTCCTGTGGGCAAAAATGCCTTGTGGATGCTAGAGGTCAGAGGAGAATAGATTGACTGATTCAAGCTGATAGAAGAGCAACGTTGACTGAAATAACCACTCGTTACAACCGAGGTATGCAGCAAAGCATTTGTGAAGCCACAACACGCACAACCTTGAGGCGGATGGGCTACAACAGCAGAAGACCCCACCAGGTACCACTCATCTCCACTACAAATAGGAAAAAGATGCTACAATTTGCACGAGTTCACCAAAATTGGACTGTTGAAGACTGGAAAAATGTTGCCTGGTCTGATGAGTCTCAATTTCTGTTGAGACATTCAAATGGTAGAGTCCGAATTTGGCGTAAACAGAATGAGAACATGTATCCATCCTCTGATGGCTACTTCCAGCAGGATAATGCAGCATGTCACAAAGCTCGAATCATTTCAAATTGGTTTCTTGAACATGACAATGAGTTCACTGTACTAAAATGGCCCCCATAGTCACCAGATCTCAACCCAATAGAGCATCTTTGGGATGTGGTGGGACGGGAGCTTCGTGCCCTGGATGTGCATCCCTCAAATCTCCATCAACTGCAAGATGCTATCCTATCAATATGGGCCAACATTTCTAAAGAATGCTATAAGCACCTTGGTGAATCAATGCCACGTAGAATTAAGGCAGTTCTGAAGGCAAAAGGGGGTTTAACACCGTATTAGTATGGTGTTCCTAATAATTCTTTAGGTGAGTGTATATATATATATATATATATATATATATATACAGTACAGACCAAAAGTTTGGACACACCTTCTCATTCAAAGAGTTTTCTTTATTTTCATGACTATGAAGGCATCAAAACTTTGAATTAACACATGTGGAATTATATACATAACAAACAAGTGTGAAACAATTGAAAATATATCATATTCTAGGTTCTTCAAAGTAGCCACCTTTTGCTTTGATTACTGCTTTGCACACTCTTGGCATTCTCTTGATGAGCTTCAAGAGGTAGTCCCCTGAAATGGTCTTCCAACAGTCTTGAAGGAGTTCCCAGAGATGCTTAGCACTTGTTGGCCCTTTTGCCTTCACTCTGCGGTCCAGCTCACCCCAAACCATCTCGATTGGGTTCAGGTCCGGTGACTGTGGAGGCCAGGTCATCTGGCGCAGCACCCCATCACTCTCCTTCATGGTCAAATAGCCCTTACTTTCAAACTTTTCCCAATTTTTCGGCTGACTGACTGACCTTCATTTCTTAAAGTAATGATGGCCACTCGTTTTTCTTTACTTAGCTGCTTTTTTCTTGCCATAATACAAATTCTAACAGTCTATTCAGTAGGACTATCAGCTGTGTATCCACCTGACTTCTCCTCAACGCAACTGATGGTCGCAACCCCATTTATAAAGGCAAGAAATCCCATTTATTAAACCTGACAGGGCACACCTGTGAAGTGAAAACCATTTCAGGGGACTACCTCTTGAAGCTCATCAAGAGAATGCCAAGAGTGTGCAAAGCAGTAATCAAAGCAAAAGGTGGCTACTTTGAAGAACCTAGAATATGACATATTTTCAGTTGTTTCACACTTGTTTGTTATGTATATAATTCCACATGTGTTATTTCATAGTTTTGATGCCTTCAGTGTGAATCTACAATTTTTATAGTCATGAAAATAAAGAAAACTCTTTAAATGAGAAGGTGTGTCCAAACTTTTGGTCTGTATTGTATATATATATCATCTATATATCTATATATGTATGTGGGAATATATATATATATATACTGATCTATATCTCTATATACATATATATATCGATATACTTCATCTATATAAATTACTAATAGGAGTCTACTATAAACCACCTAATATACCAGAGTCCACAGAAAATCTACTACTAAACGAGATAGACAAGGCGGCAAATCATAATGAGGTGGTTATTATGGGGGACTTCAACTACCCAGATATAGACTGGGAAACTGAAACTTGTATATCTCATAAAGGAAACAGATTCTTGGCAATAACCAAAGACCATTATCTCTCCCAACTGGTTCAGGACCCGACTAGAGGGACGGCCATACTGGACTTAATATTAACCAATAGACCTGACAGAACAACAGACGTGCAGGTTGGGGGACACCTGGGAAATAGTGACCATAAAGTAATAACCTTCCAATTATCATTCAAAAGAGCGTTTCTACAGGGAGAAACAAAAATACCAAACTTCAAAAAAGCTAAATTTAGCCAACTAAGAGAGGCCATAGGCCTAACTAACTGGGACAAAGTCCTCAAAAATAAAAATACAGCCAAAAAATGGGATATCTTTAAAAACATCCTAAAATCTCATTGTGAGAGGTACATACCGTATGGGAATAAAAGGTTAAGGAACAAAAAGAAACCAATGTGGATAAACAGAACTGTAAAGAAAGCAATAAATGACAAAAAGAAAGCATATAAAACCCTAAAACAGGAGGGTAGCACGGAAGCACTGAAAAACTATAAGGAAAAAAACAGAACATGTAAAAAACAAATAAAAGCGGCCAAACTAGAGACCGAGAGATTAATTGCCAAACAGAGTAAAACTAACCCTAAAATGTTCTTCAATTATATAAATGTTAAAAAGTATAAATCTGAAGGTGTCGGCCCTTTAAAGAGTAATGAGGGGGGAGTCGCAGAGAGCGACGAGGAGAAAGCAAAGCTGTTAAATATTTTTTTCTCCAATGTATTCACTGAGGAAAATAAACTGTCAGATGAAATGCTGAATGCTGAAATAAATTCGCCATTAAAAGTGTCCTGTCTGACCCAGGAAGAAGTACAACAGCGACTTAAAAAAATCAAAATAGACAAATCGCCAGGACCGGATGGCATACACCCCCGTATCCTAAGGGAATTAAGTAATGTCATAGCCAGACCCTTATTTCTGATATTTGCGGACTCTGTACTAACAGGGAATGTCCCACAGGATTGGCGCATGGCAAATGTGGTGCCAATATTCAAAAAGGGTCCAAAAACAGAGCCTGGAAACTATAGGCCGGTAAGTTTAACATCTGTTGTGGGTAAACTGTTTGAAGGTTTTCTGAGAGATGCTATGTTAGAGCATCTTATGGGAAATAAGCAAATAACGCCATATCAGCATGGCTTCGTGAGGGATCGGTCATGTCAAACTAATTTAATCAGTTTCTATGAGGAGGTAAGTACTAGACTTGACAGCGGCAAATCAATGGATGTCGTGTATCTGGACTTCTCCAAAGCATTTGACACTGTACCTCATAAAAGGTTAGTATATAAAATGAGAATGCTCGGACTCGGAGAAAACGTCTGTAAGTGGGTAAGTAACTGGCTCAATGATAGAAAACAGAGGGTGGTTATTAACGGTACATACTCAGATTGGGTCACTGTCACTAGTGGAGTACCTCAGGGGTCAGTATTGGGCCCTATTCTCTTCAATATATTTATTAATGATCTTGTAGAAGGCTTGCATAGTAAAATATCAATTTTCGCAGATGACACTAAACTGTGTAAAGTAATTAACACTGAAGAGGACAGTATACTACTACAGAGGGATCTGGATAGATTGGAGGCTTGGGCAGATAAGTGGCAGATGAGGTTTAACACTGAGAAATGTAAAGTTATGCACATGGGAAGGAATAATGCAAGTCACCCGTACATACTAAATGGTAAAACACTCGGTAACACTGACATGGAAAAGGATCTAGGAATTTTAATAAACAGCAAACTAAGCTGCAAAAAACAGTGTCAGGCAGCGGCTGCCAAGGCCAATAAGATAATGGGTTGCATCAAAAGGGGCATAGATGCCCGTGATGAGAACATATTCCTACTACTTTACAAATCACTGGTCAGACCACACATGGAGTACTGTGTACAGTTCTGGGCTCCTGTAAACAAGGCAGACATAGCAGAGCTGGAGAGGGTCCAGAGGAGGGCAACTAAAGTAATAACTGGAATGGGGCAACTACAGTACCCTGAAAGATTATCAAAATTAGGGTTATTCACGTTAGAAAAAAGACGACTGAGGGGAGATCTAATTACTATGTATAAATATATCAGGGGGCAGTACAGAGATCTATCCCATCATCTATTTATCCCCAGGACTGTGACTGTGACGAGGGGACATCCTCTGCGTTTGGAGGAAAGAAGGTTTGTACACAAACATAGAAAAGGGTTCTTTACGGTAAGAGCAGTGAGACTATGGAACTCTCTGCCTGAGGAGGTGGTGATGGTGAGTACAATAAAGGAATTCAAGAGGGGCCTGGATGTATTTCTGGAGTGTAATAATATTACAGGCTATAGCTACTAGAGAGGGGTCGTTGATCCAGGGAGTTATTCTGATTGCCTGATTGGAGTCGGGAAGGAATTTTTTATTCCCCTAAAGTGAGGAAAATTGGCTTCTACCTCACAGGGTTTTTTTTGCCTTCCTCTGGATCAACTTGTAGGATGACAGGCCGAACTGGATGGACAAATGTCTTTTTTCGGCCTTATGTACTATGTATGTACTATGTTACTATATATGTATATAGAGATATAGATCAGTATATATATATATATATATATATATATATATATGTACAGTGGATATAAAAAGTCTACACACCCCTGTTAAAATGTCAGGTTTCTGTGGTGTAAAATAACAAAGATAAATCATTTCAGAACTTTTTTCACCTTTAATGTGACCTATAAACTGTACAACTCAATTGAAAAACAAACTGAAATGTTTTAGGAAGAGGGAAGAAAAAATATAAAAATAAAATAATATGGTTGCATAAGTGTGCACACCCTTAAACTAATACTTTGTTGAAGCCCTTTTTTTTTATTACTCAGTCTCAGTCTTTTTGGGTATGAGTCTATCAGCATGGCACATTTTGACTTGGCAAGATTTGCCCACTCTTCTTTGCAAAAACACTCCAAATCTGTCAGATTGCAAGGGCATCTCCTGTGCACAGCCCTCTTCAGATCACCCCACAGATTTTCCATCGGATTCAGGTCTGGGCTCTGGCTGGGCCATTCCAAAACATTAATCTTCTTCTGGTGAAGCCATTCCTTTGTTGATTTGGATGTATGCTTTGGGTCGTTGTCATGCTGAAAGATGAAGTTCCTCTTCACGTTCAGCTTTCTAGCAGAAGCCTGAAGGTTTTGTGCCAATATTGACTGGTATTTGGAACTGTTCATAATTCCCTCTAGCTTAACTAAGGCCCCAGTTCCAGCTGAAGAAAAACACTCTTAAAGCATGATGCTGCCACCACCATGCTTCACTGTGGGTATGGTGTTCTTTTGGTCATGTGCAGTGTTGTTTTTGCGCCAAACATATCTTTTGGAATTATGGCCAAAAAGTTCAACCTTGGTTTCATCAGACCATAACACCTTTTCCCACATGCTTTTGGGAGACTTCAGATGTGTTTTGCAAAATGTAGCCTGGCTTGGATGTTTTTCTTCATAAGAAAAGGCTTTCATCTTGCCATTCTACCCCATAGACCAGACATATAAAGAATACGGGAGATTGTTGTTACATGTACCACACAGCCAGTACTTGCCAGATATTCCTGCAGCTCCTTTAATGTTGCTGTAGGCCTCTTGGTAGCCTCTCAGACCAGTTTTCTCGTCTTTTCATCAATTTTGGAGGAACGTCCAGTTCTTGGTAATGTCACTGTTGTGCCATATTTTCTCCACTTGATGATGACTGTCTTCACTGTGTTCCATGGTATATCTAATGCTTTGGAAATTCTTTTGTACCCTTCTCCTGACTGATAACTTTTACAAATGAGATCCCTCTGATGCTTTGGAAACTCTCTGTGGACCATGGCTTTTGCTGTGGGATGTGACTATGAAAATTTCAGGAAAGACCAACTAGAGCAGCTGAACTTTATTTGGGGTTAATCAGAGGCACTTTAAATGATGGCAGGTGTATGCTGACTCCTATTTAACATTATTAATTAATGTGATTGCTTAATTCTGAACACAGCTACATCCCCAGTTATAAAAGGGTGTGCACACTTATACAACCACATTATTTTAGTGTTTTTTTTTGTTTTCTTCCCTCCACCTAAAAGATTTCAGTTTGTTTTTCAATTGAGTGGTACAGTTTATAGGTCACATTAAATGTGGAAAAAGTTCTGAAATGATTTATCTTTTTTTTTATATCACAGAAACCTGACATTTTAACAGGGGTGTGCAGACTTTTTATATCCATTGTATATAGAGATATATACTTACTGATCTATATCTCTATATACATATATAGAGATATATACCATCTATATATAAGTATATGAAGATATATATTTACCGATCAATATCTGTATATATATATATATATATATACAGGGAGCGCAGAATTATTAGGCAAGTTGTATTTTTGAGGATTAATTTTATTATTGAACAACAACCATGTTCTCAATGAACCCAAAAAACTCATTAATATCAAAGCTGAATATTTTTGGAAGTAGTTTTTAGTTTGTTTTTAGTTTTAGCTATTTTAGGGGGATATCTGTGTGTGCAGGTGACTATTACTGTGCATAATTATTAGGCAACTTAACAAAAAACAAATATATACCCATTTCAATTATTTATTTTTACCAGTGAAACCAATATAACATCTCAACATTCACAAATATACATTTCTGACATTCAAAAACAAAACAAAAACAAATCAGTGACCAATATAGCCACCTTTCTTTGCAAGGACACTCAAAAGCCTGCCATCCATGGATTCTGTCAGTGTTTTGATCTGTTCACCATCAACATTGCGTGCAGCAGCAACCACAGCCTCCCAGACACTGTTCAGAGAGGTGTACTGTTTTCCCTCCTTGTAAATCTCACATTTGATGATGGACCACAGGTTCTCAATGGGGTTCAGATCAGGTGAACAAGGAGGCCATGTCATTAGATTTTCTTCTCTTATACCCTTTCTTGCCAGCCACACTGTGGAGTACTTGGACGCGTGTGATGGAGCATTGTCCTGCATGAAAATCATGTTTTTCTTGAAGGATGCAGACTTCTTCCTGTACCACTGCTTGAAGAAGGTGTCTTCCAGAAACTGGCAGTAGGACTGGGAGTTGAGCTTGACTCCATCCTCAACCCGAAAAGGCCCCACAAGCTCATCTTTGATGATACCAGCCCAAACCAGTACTCCACCTCCACCTTGCTGGCGTCTGAGTCGGACTGGAGCTCTCTGCCCTTTACCAATCCAGCCACGGGCCCATCCATCTGGCCCATCAAGACTCACTCTCATTTCTTCAGTCCATAAAACCTTAGAAAAATCAGTCTTGAGATATTTCTTGGCCCAGTCTTGACGTTTCAGCTTGTGTGTCTTGTTCAGTGGTGGTCGTCTTTCAGCCTTTCTTACCTTGGCCATGTCTCTGAGTATTGCACACCTTGTGCTTTTGGGCACTCCAGTGATGTTGCAGCTCTGAAATATGGCCAAACTGTTGGCAAGTGGCATCTTGGCAGCTGCACGCTTGACTTTTCTCAGTTCATGGGCAGTTATTTTGCGCCTTGGTTTTTCCACACGCTTCTTGCGACCCTGTTGACTATTTTGAATGAAACGCTTGATTGTTCGATGATCACGCTTCAGAAGCTTTGCAATTTTAAGAGTGCTGCATCCCTCTGCAAGATATCTCACTATTTTTGACTTTTCTGAGCCTGTCAAGTCCTTCTTTTGACCCTTTTTGCCAAAGGAAAGGAAGTTGCCTAATAATTATGCACACCTAATATAGGGTGTTGATGTCATTAGACCACACCCCTTCTCATTACAGAGATGCACATCGCCTAATATGCTTAATTGGTAGTAGGCTTTCGAGCCTATACAGCTTGGAGTAAGACAACATGCATGAAGAGGATGATGTGGTCAAAATACTCATTTGCCTAATAATTCTGCACTCCCTGTATATATAATGTCACGAACCGGCCGGACAGGTAGTGAATCCTCTGCACCAGAGAGGCGATGGCGCGGGTTGTACAAGAGGCCCGGTTCTAAGCAGTTACTGGTCTTCACCAGAGCCCGCCGCAAAGCGGGATGGATTTGCCGCGGCGGTAACTACCAGGTCGTGTCCCCTAGTAACAACTCGACCTCTCTGGCAACTGATAAGGCGTGGTACACAGGGAGAAGGCAAGAGCGTAGTCGGACGAAGCAGCGGTCAGGGCAGGCGGCAAAGGTTCAAAGGCGAGTGGACGGTAGCAACGGGTACGGCAACAGGTAAGGCAAACTAACATCATAGGGAACGCTTTCTCTGAGGCACAAGGCACAAAGATCCAGCAGAAGGCTGTGGGAGGAGAAGGTATAAATGGGCAGTGCACAGGTGCAGCCTAATTAAGTCAGCACTGCCTCTCACAACCTTAACCCTTAATAACCCCTTTGGACCAGGCACCAATCACTGGTGCACTGGTCCTTTGAATCTAAGAGTCCCGGAGCGCGCGCGCCCTAGAGAGCGAGGACGCACACGCCGAGACACTGGAGTGCTGCCTGGGGACATACGCTGTGAGCGCTCCGAGACCAGCAGGGGACCCGGAGCGCTCAGCGTAACAGTCCCCCCCCCCCCCCCTTTGGTCTCCCTCCCTTTTTGGTACCGAAGAACTTGCGGATGAGACTGCGGTCCAGGATGTTCTCCTCCGGCTCCCATGACCTCTCCTCAGGACCGCAGCCCTCCCAGTCGACCAAAAAAAATCTTTTCACCCGGGAGATCTTGGTCGCCAAGATCTCCTTGACAGAGAATATATCGGAGGTACCGGCGACAGGGGTGGGAGAAACAAGCTTGGGAGAAAAACGGTTAAAGATAGCAGGTTTAAGAAGGGAGACATGGAAGGAGTTATGGATTCGGAAGGAGGGAGGAAGATGGAGCTGATAAGAAACTTGATTGATACGACTCTTGATTTTATAGGGTCCCAAGAAACGAGGGCCCAACTTGTAACTTGGGACCCTAAATCGGATGTACCTAGAGGAGAGCCACACCTTGTCACTCGGGCGAAATTCCGGTGGAGATCTGCGTCTCTTGTCAGCTTGAACCTTCATACGGGCGGAAGCCCTGAGGAGAGCAGCGTGGGTTTCTCGCCAGATGGAGGAAAAATCCTGTACAAGACTGTCAACGGCAGGTACAGAAGAAGGAGTGGGAGACTGCGGCAGCGGTGGAAGAGGATGACGGCCAAAAACTACAAAGAAAGGAGACTTGTTAGAGGCAGAGGATTGTTTGAAGTTGTAGGAGAACTCCGCCCAGGGAAGTAGATCAGCCCAGTCGTCATTGCGAGAGGATACAAAGTGACGCAGATAGTCACCCAAAATCTGGTTCACCCGTTCTACTTGGCCGTTAGATTGAGGGTGGTACGAAGAAGAAAAGTCCAATTTGATCCCGAGCTGGGCACATAGAGCCCTCCATAATTTGGAGACGAATTGTACCCCACGATCCGAGACAATATGTTTGGAAAGGCCATGGAGACGAAAGATGTGTTGGAAAAATTGTTTGGCCAACATGGGTGCAGGGGGTAGACCGGGCAGGGGTACAAAGTGAGCCATCTTGGAGAAGCGATCCACCACGACCCAAATAACAGACTTGCCATGGGAGGAGGGAAGATCAGTAATAAAGTCCATGGTGATGTGAGACCAGGGAACTTCAGGAACAGGTAGAGGCAAGAGGAGACCCGCTGGTCTCTGGCGAGGCGATTTATCCCGGGCTCAAATCATACAGGCCTGGACGAAGTCCGAGACATCTTTCTCCAGAGAAGGCCACCAGTACCTTTGGGAGATAAGTTGGAGAGACTTTAGCACCCCTGGATGACCGGCAAAAGGGGAGGCGTGGCCCCACTTGAGAATTCGCAGCCGCTGACGTGGAGGTACGTAGGATTTGCCAGGAGGAAGAAGGCGCAGGTCCACGGGAGCGACTGTAATAAGGCGTTCTGGAGGGATAATATATCGAGGTGTTAACTCGTCGCCCACCACATAAGAGGAGCGAGACAGAGCATCTGCCCTAATGTTCTTGCAAGCCGGACGAAAATGGATCTCAAAGTTAAAGCGGGTGAAGAACAGAGACCAACGAGCTTGACGGGGATTTAATCTCTGAGCAGACTGGAGATAAGCCAGGTTCTTGTGGTCCGTGAAGATGTACACAGGATGTGTGGCGCCCTCGAGTAAATGTCTCCATTCCTCTAGTGCCAATTTAATAGCCAGCAGTTCCCTGTCCCCAATGGAGTAATTTCTCTCTGCGGAAGAGAATGTTTTTGAAAAGAAGCCACAAGTTGAAGTCTTGCCCCGGGAAGACTTCTGGGTGAGGACGGCTCCGGCTCCCACCGAGGAGGCATCCACTTCAAGAGAGAAGGGCTTGGTGGAATCTGGTCTAGAGAGAACGGGTGCAGAGGCAAAGGCGGATTTCAGGGACTGGAAGGCTTCCTCGGCTTGGGAAGGCCAGGATTTGGGGTTAGCTCCTTTTCTAGTGAGGGCCACGATAGGAGCTACCAGAGTGGAATAGTGTGAGGGATGAATTGCCTGTAGTAATTCGCAAAGCCCAGAAATCTTTGTATGGCTCGGAGACCAGAGGGACGTGGCCAATCCAGAACCGCTGAGAGTTTGGCTGGGTCCATTTGAAGTCCTTGGGCTGAGATAATGTATCCCAGGAAAGGCAGGGAGGTCTGTTCAAATAGACATTTTTCAAGTTTAGCGTATAGGCGATTTCTCCTGAGACGAAAAGAACTTGTTGCACATGGACCCGGTGTTGATCCAAATTGGAGGAAAAGATGAGGATATCATCCAGGTATATGACCACGCAGGTGTAAAGTAAGTCCCTGAAAATGTCATTGACGAATTCCTGGAAAACAGCAGGTGCGTTGCAGAGGCCGAAGGGTATCACCAAATACTCAAAATGGCCGTCCCTTGTGTTAAAGGCGGTCTTCCATTCAACTCCCTCACGGATACGGATCAGATTATAGGCCCCTCGGAGGTCCAATTTAGTGAAGATCTTAGCCCCTCGGAGACGATCAAATAGCTCAGAGATTAGAGGCAGAGGGTAACGGTTCTTGATGGTAATTTTATTAAAACCTCTGTAGTCAATGCAGGGGCGGAGGGAGCCGTCTTTTTTTGTCACGAAGAAAAAACCGGCCCCAGCAGGAGAAGAAGATTTTCTTATGAATCCTCTCTGTAGGTTCTCACGTATATAGTCGGACATGGCAAGAGTCTCAGGAGGTGAGAGAGGATAAATTCTGCCCCGAGGTGGAGTAGAACCGAGTATCAGGTCGATCGGGCAATCATAGGATCGGTGAGGAGGAAGAACCTCAGCTTGTTTCTTGCAGAAGACATCCGTGAAGGAATGGTATGGCTTGGGCAGCGCAGAAGGCGGAGAAACTTGCGGGTTCTGTTTGACCAGAGCAGGCTTGAGACAGCGGTCCGAACAGGAGGAGCCCCAACGCAGGATCTCACCGGTGGACCAATTCAGGACAGGACTATGACGTTGAAGCCACGGCAGATCCAGGAGGAGTTCGGAAGAACAGAAGGGAAGGACAAAAAACTCTAAAGTCTCGGTATGAAATATTCCGATGTCCATCTGTAGAGGCTGGGTACGGAACTGCACGGTGGCTGAGAGTCTCTCACCGTTAACAGTAGAGATGAAAAACGGCTTGGGTAGACGGATTACTGGAATACGGTACTTGTCAACCAAGGTGGCGTGAATGAAGTTGCCAGCTGAACCGGAATCCAAGAAGGCGGCTGTGGAGAAAGAGGACTTGGAAGAGATGATCAACTGCACGGGTATGATGAGACGTGGAGAGGAAGAATCCACACCTAGCAACGCCTCTCCCACGCTTACTAGGTGCGAGCATTTCCCGAACGCGGTGGACGGAGAGGACAATCTCTAAGGAAGTGCTCGGTACTGGCACAGTACAGACACAGGTTCTCGTTTCTGCGGCGGCTTCGTTCTTGCGGAGTCAAGCGTGACCGATCCACCTGCATGGCTTCCACGGCGGAAAACCCAGTAGCGGGTTGAGGTGGATGCGGAAAAACGGGAGCCAGACGAGGAAAGCGTCTAGGACGAGCTTTTTCCTTTTCAAGGAGGAGTTCCTCCTGTCTTTCGGCGAAACGTTTGTCTATCCTAGTGGCCAGCAAGATGAGGTCACAAAGAGTGGAAGGAAGCTCACGTGCAGCCAGAACGTCCTTTACTTCACTGTTAAGTCCTTTCTTGAAAGTGGCACAAAGGGCTTCATTGTTCCAGTTCAGCTCAGAGGCCAGAGTGTGGAACTGAATGGCATAGTCACCCACGGAAGAACCTCCTTGGGTCAAATTTAGTAAGGCAGTCTCTGCGGAGGTAACCCAGGCAGGCTCCTCAAAAACATTCCGGAACTCTAGGCAGAAGCTCTGGACGGATGCGGTGGCAGGATCTGCGCGGTCCCATAGTGGTGTAGCCCAGGCCAGGGCCTTCCCGGACAGTAAACTGAGAATAAAGGCTACCTTGGCTCGCTCAGAAGGAAACTGGTCGGACAGAAGCTCGAGGTGGAGAGAGCACTGCGACAAGAAACCACGGCACTGCTTAGGATCTCCGTCATATTTGTCTGGTAGGGACAAATGGATTCTGGAACCGGTGGTAACTGCAGGCGGAGGTGATGCAGCAGGAGCAGACGGAGGAGCTGGCTGTTGCAGAGAAGGCAGGAGCTGCTGCAACATAGCGGTCAACTGGGCCAGCTGTTGACCCTGCTGGGCCACAATGGTGGTGAGGTCCTCCAGGCTTGGCAGGGGAACATCAGTGGGATTCATGGCCGGATCTTACTGTCACAAACCGGCCGGACAGGTAGTGAATCCTCTGCACTAGAGAGGCGATAGCGCGGGTTGTACTAGAGGACCGGTTCTAAGCAGTTACTGGTCTTCACCAGAGCCCGCCGCAAACCGGGATGGATTTGCCGCGGCGGTAACTACCAGGTTGTGTCCCCTAGTAACAACTCGACCTCTCTGGCAACTGATAAGGCGTGGTACACAGGGAGAAGGCAAGAGCGTAGTCGGACGAAGCAGCGGTCAGGGCAGGCGGCAAAGGTTCAAAGGCGAGTGGACGGTAGCAACGGGTACGGCAACAGGTAAGGCAAACTAACATCATAGGGAACGCTTTCTCTGAGGCACAAGGCACAAAGATCCGGCAAAAGGCTGTGGGAGGAAAAGGTATAAATGGGCAGTGCACAGGTGCAGCCTAATTAAGTCAGCACTGCCTCTCACAACCTTAACCCTTAATAACCCCTTTGGACCAGGCACCAATCACTGGTGCACTGGTCCTTTGAATCTAAGAGTCCCGGAGCGGGCGCGCCCTAGAGAGCGAGGACGCACACGCCGAGACACTGGAATGCTGCCTGGGGACATACGCGGTGAGCGCTCCGAGACCAGCAGGGGACCCGGAGCGCTCAGCGTAACAATATATATATATATATATATGTATATATACCATCTATATATATATATACATACAGTACAGACCAAAAGTTTGGACACACCTTCTCATTCAAAGAGTTTTCTTTATTTTCATGACTATGAAGGCATCAAAATATGAATTAACACATGTGGAATTATATACATAACAAACAAGTGTGAAACAACTGAAAATATGTCATATTCTAGGTTCTTCAAAGTAGCCACCTTTTGCTTTGATTACTGCTTTGCACTCTTGGCATTCTCTTGATAAGCTTCAAGAGGTAGTCACTAGGGATGAGCGAACCCGAACTGTATAGTCTGTGTTCGGGTTCGGTGTTCGGCGCTTTCTTGGCGCTTTTTGAAAGGCTGCAAAGCAGCCAATCAACAAGCGTCATACTACTTGCCCCAAGAGGCCATGACAGCCTTGCCTACTATTGGCATGGCTGTAATTGGCCAGTGCAGCATGTGACCCAGCCTCTATATAAGCTTGGGTCACGTAGCGCTGCACGTCACTCTGCTGATTCAAGCATAGGGAGAGGTTGCTGCTGCGACGTTAGGGCGAGATTAGGCAGATTAACTCCTCCAAAAGACTTCTTTCTGTGATCTATCTGCAGCTGTGGATCATTGAAGTGCTAATATCGACTTGCTCACTTTTTTGAGGCTGCCCAGAGCGTTTTTAGATCACTTTTTTCTGGGGTGATTGGCGGCCATTTTGTGGCTTGTGGTGCGCCAGCACAAGCTATCACCAAGTGTATTTAACCATCAATAGTGTGGTTATTTTTTGCTATATCCTACATCAGCTGCAGGCTGAGCCTGTGTCACCGAAGTGCATTTAACCATCAACAGTCTGGTTATTTTTTGGCCATATACTACATCAGCTGCAGGCTGAGCCTGTGTCACCGAAGTGCATTTAACCATCAACAGTCTGGTTATTTTTTGGCCATATACTACATCTGGTGCAGGCTGAGCCTGTGTCACCCAAGTGCATTTAACCATCAATAGTGTGGTTATTTTTTGGCCATATACTACATCAGGGGCAAGTTGAGCCTGTCACCCAGTGCCTAAAAAATAGACCTGACATTTCTATTCAACCAAATTTGTACTGTTTTAGCTGGTCAAGTTATTTGTAGTGACCGTAAAAGCACACTTTTTGTTCTGGGTTGAAAAACTATTCCCAAATTTGCCATTCTCAAAATAACTAGTTTCTGCTATATGAGGCCTACTTGAAATCTATCCCAAAAAGGATATCTTACATTCAAGGTGCTGAGTGTCATTCAGAAAAACTTAACACACACGCTACCGTGCAGATACAAGTCTAATTCTGTGATTAAACCTATACCTGTCACACAGCGCAAAAAAAAACAGGCCTCACATTTCTATTCAACCAAATCTGTACTGTTTTAGCTGGTCAAGTTATTTGTAGTGACCATAAAAGCACACTTTTTGTTCTTGGTTGAAAAACTATTCCCAAATTTGCCATTCTCAAAATAACTAGTTTCTGCTATATGAGGCCTACTTGAAATCTATCCCAAAAAGGATATCTTACATTCAAGGTGCTGAGTGTCATTCAGAAAAACTTAACACACACGCTACCGTGCAGATACAAGTCTAATTCTGTGATTAAACCTATACCTGTCACACAGCGCAAAAAAAAACAGGCCTCACATTTCTATTCAACCAAATCTGTACTGTTTTAGCTGGTCAAGTTATTTGTAGTGACCGTAAAAGCACACTTTTTGTTCTGGGTTGAAAAACTATTCCCAAATTTGCCATTCTCAAAATTGTGGTGAACGGGAACAATGAGGAAAACATCTAATAAGGGACGCGGACGTGGACATGGTCGTGGTGGTGTTAGTGGACCCTCTGGTGCTGGGAGAGGACGTGGCCGTTCTGCCACAACCACACGTCCTAGTGAACCAACTACCTCAGGTCCCAGTAGCCAGCAGAATTTACAGCGATATTTGGTGGGGCCCAATGCCGTTCTAAGGATGGTAAGGCCTGAGCAGGTACAGGCATTAGTCAATTGGGTGGCCAACAGTGCATCCAGCACGTTCACATTATCTCCCACCCAGTCTTCTGCAGAAAGCGCACAGATGGCGCATGAAAACCAAGCCCATCACTCTGTCACATCACCCCCATGCATATCAGGGAAACTGTCTGAGCCTCAACTTATGCAGCAGTCTCTTATGCTGTTTGAAGACTCTGCTGCCAGGGTTTCCCAAGGGCATCCACCTAGCCCTTCCCCAGGGGTGGAAGAGATAGAATGCACTAACGCACAACCACTTATGTTTCTTGATGATGAGGACATGGGAATACCACCTCAGCACGTCTCTGATGATGACGAAACACAGGTGCCAACTGCAGCGTCTTTCTGCAGTGTGCAGACTGAACAGGAGTTCAGGGATCAAGACTGGGTGGAAGACGATGCAGGGGACGATGAGGTCCTAGACCCCACATGGAATGAAGGTCGTGCCACTAACTTTCAGAGTTCGGAGGAAGAGGCAGTGGTGAGACCGAGCCAACAGCGTAGCAAAAGAGGGAGCAGTGGGCAAAATCAGAACACCCGCCGCCAAGAGACTCTGCCTGCTACTGACCGCCGCCATCTGGGACCGAGCACCCCAAAGGCAGCTTCAAGGAGTTCCCTGGCATGGCACTTCTTTAAACAATGTGCTGACGACAAGACCCGAGTGGTTTGCACGCTGTGCCATCAGAGCCTGAAGCGAGGCATTAACGTTCTGAACCTTAGCACAACCTGCATGACCATGCTTTGCATGCAGGTGCCTGAACTGCAGTGGAGTAAACACCTTAAAAACAAAGAAGTCACTCAGGCTCCCCCTGCTACCTCTTCTGCTGCTGCCGCCTCGGCCTCTTCTGCTGCTGCCGCCGCCTCGGCCTCTTCCTCCGTCTCTGGAGGAACGTTGGCACCTGCCGCCCAGCAAACATGGGATGTACCACCAACACCACCACCTGCGTCACCAAACATCTCAACCATGTCACACGGCAGCGTTCAGCTCTCCATCTCACAAACATTTGAGAGAAAGCGTAAATTCCCACCTAGCCACCCTCGATCCCTGGCCCTGAATGCCAGCATTTCTAAACTACTGGCCTATGAAATGCTGTCATTTAGGCTGGTGGACACACACAGCTTCAAACAGCTCATGTCGCTTGCTGTCCCACAGTATGTTGTTCCCAGCCGTCACTACTTCTCCAAGAGAGCCGTGCCTTCCCTGCACAACCAAGTGTCGGATAAAATCAAGTGTGCACTGCGCAACGCCATCTGTGGCAAGGTCCACCTAACCACAGATACGTGGACCAGTAAGCACGGCCAGGGACGCTATATCTCCCTAACTGCACACTGGGTAAATGTAGTGGCGGCTGGGCCCCAGGCGGAGAGCTGTTTGGCGCACGTCCTTCCGCCGCCAAGGATCGCAGGGCAACATTCTTTGCCTCCTGTCTCCTCCTCCTCCTACTCAGCTTCCTCCTCCTCTTCTTCCACCTGCTCATCCAGTCAGCCACACACCTTCACCACCAACTTCAGCACAGCCCGGGGTAAACGTCAGCAGGCCGTTCTGAAACTCATATGTTTGGGGGACAGGCCCCACACCGCACAGGAGTTGTGGCGGGGTATAGAACAACAGACCGACGAGTGGTTGCTGCCGGTGAGCCTCAAGCCCGGCCTGGTGGTGTGCGATAATGGGCGAAATCTCGTTGCAGCTCTGGGACTAGCCGGTTTGACGCACATCCCTTGCCTGGCGCATGTGCTGAATTTGGTGGTGCAGAAGTTCATTCGCAACTACCCCGACATGTCAGAGCTGCTGCATAAAGTGCGGACCGTCTGTTCGCGCTTCCGGCGTTCACACCCTACCGCTGCTCGCCTGTCTGCGCTACAGCGTAACTTCAGCCTTCCCGCTCACCGCCTCATATGCGACGTGCCCACCAGGTGGAACTCCACCTTGCATATGCTGGACAGACTGTGCGAGCAGCAGCAGGCCATAGTGGAGTTTCAGCTGCAGCACGCACGGGTCAGTCGCACTGCGGATCAGACCCACTTCACCACCAATGACTGGGCCTCCATGCGAGACCTGTGTGCCCTGTTGCGCTGTTTCGAGTACTCCACCAACATGGCCAGTGGCGATGACGCCGTTATTAGCGTTACAATACCACTTCTATGTCTCCTTGAGAAAACACTTAGGGCGATGATGGAAGAGGAGGTGGCCCAGGAGGAAGAGGAGGAAGAGGGGTCATTTTTAGCACTTTCAGGCCAGTCTCTTCGAAGTGACTCAGAGGGAGGTTTTTTGCAACACCAGAGGCCAGGTACAAATGTGGCCAGACAGGGCCCACTACTGGAGGACGAGGAGGACGAGGATGAGGAGGAGGTGGAGGAGGATGAGGATGAAGCATGTTCACAGCGGGGTGGCACCCAACGCAGCTCGGGCCTATCACTGGTGCGTGGCTGGGGGGAAACGCAGGACGATGACGATACGCCTCCCACAGAGGACAGCTTGTCCTTACCTCTGGGTAGCCTGTCACACATGAGCGACTACATGCTGCAGTGCCTGCGCAACGACAGCAGAGTTGCCCACATTTTAACGTGTGCGGACTACTGGGTTGCCACCCTGCTGGATCCCCGGTACAAAGACAATGTGCCCACCTTACTTCCTACACTGGAGCGTGATAGGAAGATGCGCGAGTACAAGCGCACGTTGGTAGACGCGCTACTGAGAGCATTCCCAAATGTCACAGGGGAACCAGTGGAAGCCCAAGGCGAAGGCAGAGGAGGAGCAAGAGGTCGCCAACGCAGCTGTGTCACGGCCAGCTCCTCTGAGGGCAGGGTTAGCATGGCAGAGATGTGGAAAAGTTTTGTCACCACGCCATAGCTAACTGCACCACCACCTGATACGGAACGTGTTAGCAGGAGGCAACATTTCACTAACATGGTGGAACAGTACCTGTGCACACCCCTCCACGTACTGACTGATGGTTCGGCCCCATTCAACTTCTGGGTCTCCAAATTGTCCACGTGGCCAGAGCTAGCCTTTTATGCCTTGGAGGTGCTGGCCTGCCCGGCGGCCAGCGTTTTGTCTGAACGTGTATTCAGCACGGCAGGGGGCGTCATTACAGACAAACGCAGCCGCCTGTCTACAGCCAATGTGGACAAGCTGACATTCATAAAAATGAACCCGGCATGGATCCCACAGGACCTGTCCATCCCTTGTGCAGATTAGATATTAACTACCTCCCCTTAACCATATATTATTCTACTCCAGGGCACTTCCTCATTCAATACTATTTTTATTTTCATTTTACCATTATATTGCGGGGCAACCCAAAGTTGAATGAACCTCTCCTCTGCCTGGGTGCCGGGGCCTAAATGTGTGACAGTGGCCTGTTCCAGTGGTGGGTGACGTGAAGCCTGATTCTCTGCTATGACATGAAGACAGATTCTGTGCTGACATAAGGCCAGATTCTCTGTTACGGGACCTCTCTCCTCTGTCTGGGTGCCGGGGCCTAAATATGTGACAGTGGCCTGTTCCAGTGGTGGGTGACGTGAAGCCTGATTCTCTGCTATGACATGAAGACAGATTCTGTGCTGACATAAGGCCAGATTCTCTGTTACGGGACCTCTCTCCTCTGTCTGGGTGCCGGGGCCTAAATATGTGACAGTGGCCTGTTCCAGTGGTGGGTGACGTGAAGCCTGATTCTCTGCTATGACATGAAGACTCATTCTGCGCTGACATAAGGCCAGATTCTCTGTTACGGGACCTCTCTCCTCTGTCTGGGTGCCGGGGCCTAAATATGTGACAGTGGCCTGTTCCAGTGGTGGGTGACGTGAAGCCTGATTCTCTGCTATGACATGAAGACGGATTCTGTGCTGACATAAGGCCAGATTCTCTGTTACGGGACCTCTCTCCTCTGTCTGGGTGCCGGGGCCTAAATATGTGACAGTGGCCTGTTCCAGTGGTGGGTGACGTGAAGCCTGATTCTCTGCTATGACATGAAGACTGATTCTGCGCTGACATGAAGCCAGATTCTCTGCTATGGCATGAAGAGACTGATTCTCTGCTGACATGAAGCCAGATTCTTTGCTATGGCATGAAGAGACTAATTCTCTGCTGACGTGAAGCCAGATTCTCTGCTATGGGACCTCTGTCCAATTGATATTGGTTAATTTTTATTTTTTAAATTTTAATTTTAATTCATTTCCCTATCCACATTTGTTTGCAGGGGATTTACCTACATGTTGCTGCCTTTTGCAGCCCTCTAGCTCTTTCCTGGGCTGTTTTACAGCCTTTTTAGTGCCCAAAAGTTCGGGTCCCCATCGACTTCAATGGGGTTCGGGTTCGGGACGAAGTTCGGGTCGGGTTCGGATCCCGAACCCGAACATTTCCGGGAAGTTCGGCCGAACTTCTCGAACCCGAACATCCAGGTGTTCGCTCAACTCTAGTAGTCACCTGAAATGGTCTTCCAACAGTCTTGAAGGAGTACCCAGAGATGCTTAGCACTTGTTGGCCCTTTTGCTTTCACGTTGCGGTCCAGCTCACCCCAAACCATCTCGATTGTGTTCAGGTCCGGTGACTGTGGAGGCCAGGTCATCTGGCGCAGCACCCCATCACTCTCCTTTATGGTCAAAAAGCCCTTACTTTCAAAGTTTTCCCAATTTTTCGGCTGACTGACTGACCTTAATTTCTGTGACAGCACAGTCCAGTGCACATCTTGTCTAATGTATGCCGTCCTGGAACAGCCGTTTGAGGGTTCATATCTTTGTTAAAAATGTGAGAAAATTGCCCATTTGGAATCACACATCGAGTATTTAAACGGGCGAATTTCAACACTGAGAAGCGTTGACAATTTGGAAAAGAGTTTGCTGCTCACTGAGCAAGTACTCTATGGGGTAGATGTGGGGGAGGGTGCTAGCGAGGAGGCTCAGGAAAGTGAGGTAGCTAGCTGGGTAACAGTCAGAAAGTGGGGTAGAGGGAAGAGTGCCAGGGAGGCTAGTCCTGATCTGACACACACCAACAAGTTTGCACGGTTGGAAGATGAGGGGGATGTCAGTTCAGGGAGAGCACTTCCGCAGCCAGACACTTCCTCTGCCAGTCAGGGGAATGTCAGCTCCAGTAAGCAGGGGACCAGGAGAGCAGTGCACACCAGACAGGTGCTGGTAGTGGGAGACTCAATTATTAGGGGTACAGATAGAGCAATCTGTCACAAAGACTGGGATCGTCGAACGGTGTGTTGTCTTCCTGGCGCTCGAGTTTGACACATCGCGGATCGGGTTGACAGATTACTGGGAGGGGCTGGAGAAGATCCAGCGGTCATGGTCCATATCGGAACAATGACAAAGATAGAGGTAGGTGAAGCGTCCTTAACCCCTTAGGGACCCATGACGTATTGGTACGGCATGGTTCCCAAGTCCTTAAGGACCCATGACGTACCGCTACATCATCTGTTGTTCCGATCACCGCCGCCCGACGGGCGGTGATCGGAACAAGGTGCCTGCTCAAATCATTGAGCAGGCACCTTGGCTAAATGTGCGGGGGAGTCCCGTGACCCCCCTGTGTCGGCGATCGCTGCAAATCGCAGGTGGGGGGGCTGTGGGGGGGGACCCGATGGCATGGAAGGTGAAGAGCCTGTGAGATCCAGCCCCCTGGATCTCACAGACCGGAAGCTGTATGAGTAATACACACTGTATTACTCATACAGCCAATGCATTCCAATACAGAAGTATTGGAATGCATTGTAAAGGATTAGACCCCCAAAAAATGAAAAGTTTCAAGTAAAAATAAACAAAAACGTCATTTTCCCCAAATAAAGTGAAAAAAAAAATGGTAAAAAATAGTATACATATTAGGTATCGCCGCGTCCGTATCGACTGGCTCTATAAACATATCACATGACCTAACCATTCAGATGAACACCGTAAAAAATTAAAAATAAAAACTGTGCAAAATAAACCATTTTTTGTCACCTTACATCACAAAAAGTACAACAGCAAGCGATCAAAAAGGCGTTTGCCCACCAAAATAGTACCAATCAAACCGTTATCTCATCCTGCAAAAAATAAGACCCTACCTAAGAAAATCGCCCAAATACTGAAAAAACTATGGCTCTCAGAATATGGAGACACTAAAACATGATTTTTTTTTTGTTTCAAAAATGATATTATTGTGTAAAACTTACATAAATAAAAAAAAGTATACATATTTGGTATCGCCGCGTCCATATCGACCGGCTCTATAAAAATATCACATGACCTAACCCCTCAGATGAACACCGTAAAAAATTAAAAATAAAAACTGTGCTAAATAAACCATTTTTTGTCACCTTACATCACAAAAAGTGTAATAGCAAGCGATCAAAAAGTCATATGCACCCCAAAAAATTGCTAATCAAACCGTCATCTCATCCCGCAAAAAAATCATACCCTACCCAAGGTAATCGCCCAAAAACTGAAAAAATTATGGCTCTCAGACTATGGAAACATTAAAACATGATTTTTTTGGGCTTAAAAAATTAAATCATTGTGTAAAACTTACATAAAAAAAAAAGTATACATATTAGGTATCGCCGCTTCCGTATCGACCGGCTCTATAAAAATATCACATGATCTAACCCCTCAGAGGAACATCGTAAAAAATAAAAAATAAAAACTGTGCTAAATATACAATTTTTTGTCACCTTACATCACAAAAAGTGTAATAGCAAGCGATCAAAAAGTCACACGCACCCCAAAATAGTGCCAATATAACCATCATCTCATCCCACAAAAATCATACCCTACCCAAGGTAATCGCCCCAAAACTGAAAATATTATGACTCTCAGACTATGGAAACACTAAAACATGATTTTTTTTGCTTTAAAAAAGAAATCATTGTGTAAAACTTACATAAATAAAAAAAAAAAGTATACATATTAGGTATCGCTGCATCCGTGACAACCTGGTCTATAAAAATATCACATGATCTAACCTGTCAAATGAATTTTGTAAATAACAAAAAATAAAAACGGTGCCAAAACAGCTATTTCTTGTTATCTTGCCTCATAGAGCAACCAAAAATCATATGTACCCTAAACTAGTACCAACAATACTGCCACCCTATCCTGTAGTTTCTAAAATGGGGCCATTTTTTGGGAGTTTCTACTCTAGGGGTGCATCAGGGGGGCTTCAAACGGGACATGGTGTCAAAAAAAACAGTCCAGCAAAATCTGCCTTCCAAAAACCGTATGGCATTCCTTTCCTTTGCCGTGTGCCCGTACAGCTGTTTAGGACCACATATGGGGTGTTTCTGTAAACTACAGAATCAGGGCCATAAATATTGATTTTTGTTTGGCTGTTAACCCTTGCTTTGTTACTGGGAAAAATGAATTAAAATGAAATATTTGCCCAAAAATTCAAATTCTGAAATTTTATCTCCATTTGCCAATAACTCTTGTGGAACACCTAAAGGGTTAACGACGTTTGTAAAATCTGTTTTGAATACCTTGAGGGGTGTAGTTTCTTAGATGGGGTCACTTTTATAGAGTTTCTACTCTAGGGGTGCATCAGGGGGGCTTCAAATGGGACATGGTGTCAAAAAAACCAGTCCAGCAAAATTTGCCTTCCAAAAACCGTATGGCATTCCTTTCCTTCTTCGCCCTGCCGTGTGCCCGTACAGTAGTTTACGACCACATATGGGGTGTTTCTGTAAACTACAGAATCAGGGCCATAAATATTGAGTTTGGTTTGGCTGTTAACCCTTGTTTTGTAACTGGAAAAAAATTATTAAAATAGAAAATCTGCCAAAAAAGTGAAATTTTGAAATTGGATCTCTATTTTCCATTAATTCTTGTGGAACACCTAAAGGGTTATCGACATTTGTAAAATCAGTTTTGAATACCTTGAGGGGTGTAGTTTCTCAGATGGGGTCAGTTTTATGGAGTTTCTACTCTAGGGGTGCATCAGGGAGGCTTCAAATGTGACATGGTGTCAAAAAAAACAGTCCAGCAAAATCTGCCTTCCAAAAAACGTATGGCATTCCTTTCCTTCTGCACCCTGCCGTGTGCCCGTACAGTAGTTTACGACAGCATATGGGGTGTTTCTGTAAATTACAGAATCAGGGCCATAAATATTGAGTTTGGTTTGGCTGTTAACCCTTGCTTTGTAACTGGAAAAAAAATATTAAAATGGAAAATCTGCCAAAAAAGGGAAATTTTGAAATTGTATCTCTATTTTCCATTAATTCTTGTGGAACACCTAAAGGGTTGACAAAGTTAGTGAAATCAGTTTTGAATACCTTGAGGGGTGTAGTTTATAGAATGGGGTCATTTTTGAGGGGTTTCTATTATGTAAGCCTCGCAAAGTGACTTCAGACCTGAACTGGTCCCTAAAAATTGGGTTTTTAAAAATTTCAGAAAAATTTCAAGATTTGCTTCTAAACTTCTAAGCCTTGTAACATCCCCAAAAAATAAAATATCATTACCAAAATGATCCAAACATGAAGTAGACATATGGGGAATGTAAAGTAATAACTATTTTTGGAGGTATTACTATGTATTATAGAAGTAGAGAAATTGAAACTTGGAAATTTGCAATTTTTCAACATTTTTTGATAAATTTTGTATTTTTTTATAAATAAAAATGAATTTTTTTACTTCATTTTACCAGTGTCATGAAGTACAATATGTGACGAAAAAACAATGTCATAATGGCCTGGATAAGTCCAGAAGGTGAAATAGGGCCGAGTCCTTAAGGGGTTAAAAATTATTCTAGGGATTTAGGTCAAAAGCTTAGGGCAAGGACCTCAAAGGTAGCATTTTCCAAAATACTACCGGTGCCACGAGCCACACAAGAAAGGCAGCGGGAGATTAGGGAGGTTAACAAGTGGCTCAAGAACTGGTGTAGGAAGAAGTGGTTTGGGTTACTGGAGAACTGGGCCGACTTCTCTGTTGACTACAGGCTCTATCGTAGGAATGGTCTGCACCTTAATGGGGAAGGGGCAGCTGTTTTGGGGGAGAAGATGGCTAGAAGGTTAGAGGAGTATTTAAACTAGGGACTGGGGGAGAGGGTAATTACGCTATAGGATGGGAAGACTGGGGGAAAGGTAATGGAACTGGGGGAGAAATGGAAGGAGGGACTAGAACAGCTCAGAAGGAAAAGTGTAGGGTACAAAATATACATAAACCTCTTAAATGTATGTATACTAATGCCTTACTAATAAAACTGGGGAACTGGAATTAGTTATGTGTGAGGATGACTATGACATAGTGGGAATAACTGAGACATGGCTGGATGATAGCTATGACTAGGTGGTTAATGTACAGGGTTACAGTCTGTTTAGAAAGGATTGCCAAAACCGGAGAGGGGGAGGGGTCTGCCTTTATGTAAAGTCCTGTCTAAAGCCCACACTCCGGGAAGATATAAGTGAGGGACATAAACACCTGGAGTCACTGTGGGTAGACCTACATGGAGGAAAAGACAATAATAAAATACTAATAGGAGTTTATTATAAACCACCTAATATACCAGAGTCTGCAGAAAATCTGCTACTAAACCAGATAGACCAGGCTGCAAATCATATGAAAGTGGTTATTATGGGGGACTTCAACTACCCAGATATAGACTGGGAAACTGAAACTTGTATATCTCATAAAGGAAACAGGTTCTTGGCAATAACCAAATCAATTACCTTTCCAACTGGTTCAGGACCCAACTAGAGGGACGGCCATACTGGACTTAGTATTAACCAATAGACCTGACAGAATAACAGATGTGCAGCGCGGGGGACACCTGGTAAAATAGTGACCATAAAGTAATAACCTTTCAATTATCATTTAAAAGAGTGTTTCTTCAGGGAGGAACAAAAATACCAAACTTCAAAAAAGCTAAATTTAGCCAACTAAGAGAGGCCATAGGCCTAACTAACTGGGATAAAATCCTCAAAAATAAAAATACAGCCACAAAATTGGATACTTTTAAAGGCAACCTAAAATCTAATTGTGAGAGGTACATACATTATGGGAATAAAAGGTTAAGGAACAATAAAAATGTGGATAAATAGAACTGTAAAGAAAGTAATAAATGACAAAAAGAAAGTATTTAAATCACTAAAACAGGAGGGTAGCGAGGAAGCAAGGAAAAAAATTGAATATGTAAAAAACAAATAAAAGCAGCCAATCTAGTGACCGAGAGATTAATTGCCAAAGAGTGCAAAACTAATCCTAAAATGTTTTTCAATGATATAAATGGTAAAAAGTATAAATGTGAAGGTGTCGGCCCTCTACAGAATAATGAGGGGGAAGTTGCAGAGAACGATGAGGAGAAAGCAAAGCTATTAAATATTTTTTTCTCCACTGTATTCACTGAAGAAAATAAACTGTCAGATGAAATGCAGAATGTAAAAATAAATTCCCCATTAATAGTGCCCTGTCTGACGCAGGAAGAAGTACAGCGGCATATTAAAAAGATTAAAATAGACAAATAGCCAGGACCACATGGCATACACCCCCATATCCTAAAAGAATTAAGTAATGTCATAGCCAGACCCTTATTTCAGATATTTAAGGACTCTGTACTGACAGGGAGTGTTCCACAGGATTGGCGCCAGTGGCGGATACAGGGGTGGGCAATGGGGCAATTGCCCCCCCCCCCGAGCTGCTCAAAGGTGGTGGCGGCGACGGCAGGGCACAGGGAGATGAGCGCTTCCATTGTGGAAGTGCTCATCTCCATAGTCATCTGTATCGCCTATCAGAGGCCGGCACAAGCAGCGCGATGACGCCATTGAGCCGTACAGCGCGGGACACAGGCCGGAAGAGGCCTGCATCGCATCGCTGCCAGAGAGGTAAGTATAAGTGTTTATTTTTTATATATACAATACTTTTACTGGCACATTGGGGGGGGGCTGTTATTACTGGCACATAATGGGGGGGCCTTTATTACTGGCACATAATGGGGGGCTGTTATTACTGGCACATAATGGGGGGGCTGTTATTACTGGCACATAATGGTAGGGGCTGTTATTACTGGCACATAATGGGGGGGCTGTTATTACTGGCACATAATGGGGGGGCTGTTATTACCGGCACATAATGGGGGGGCTGTTATTACTAGCACATAATGGGGGGGCTGTTATTTCTGGCACATAATGGGGGGGCTGTTATTACTGGCACATAATGGGGGGGCTGTTATCACTGGCACATAATGGGGGGCTGTTATTACTGGCACATGATTGGAGGGAGTGCTTTTATTACTGGCACATGATTGGGGGGAGTGCTTTTATTACTGGCACATGATTGGGGGAGTGCTTTTATTACTGGCACATGATTGGGGGGGAGTGCTTTTATTACTGGCACATGATTGGGGGGAGTGCTTTTATTACTGGCACATGATTGGGGGCACTATAGGGGCATCTACTGAGGCCACAAAGAAGGGGTATTTTATATGGGGGGCTCTGTACAGTATAATTTTATACTGGGACACATTATGGTGGGTACTATGGGGTAGGGGGAGAGGAGTACTATGGGGTCATCTATGGGGGCACCAAGAAGGGGTATTTTATACTTGCAAATTATGGGGGACACTGAGGGCATCTACTGGGGCATTTTATACTGGTACATTATGGGGGGCACTAGGAGGAAGGGGGGAGAGGAGCACTATGGAGGCATTTACTGGGGGCATTATATTGGGGTATTTTATACTGGCAGATTATGAGGGCACTATGGGGACATTAGCTCAACTGGGGGCATTACATTACAAGGGGGTATTTTTTGCACTGTCACATTATAAGGAGAATTATTTATACCGGGGGGGGGGGGGGGGGGGGGGCATTATGATGGGCTTTATTACTCCCTCATGGTTTGACCCCTAAGTAGCAGCACCAGCCTCTCCCTGCTCTGTTATCCCTCTGCCCCTTCTCCAAATCCTTTATTATGAAATCTTTCTCATTAGGATAAAACACATCAGCTCCACCGAGCCCCCAAGCCAAGTGTTGACATGGTGTCCGAGATCCCCAAGGGCCAAGCCAAGTAATTGTAAGTTTTCATGTGAAATATGTTTGTTATACACATATAGCATACACTGTGCCACACAATATACAGTATACCTCTACACTGTGTAGTCTGTTCTATAAGCACCATTGTTTTGTGGCGGTGGACAGAAAATAATCTGGAAGTGCCCCTCCCGAGACCAGGCTCTGATTGGCGCATAGCAAATGTAGTGCCAATATTCAAAAAAGGTCCAAAACAGAGCCCAGAAACTATAGGCTGGTAAGCTTAACATCTGTCATGGGTAAACTGTTAGAAGGTTTTCTAAGAGATGCTATCTTGGAGTACCTCAAGGAAAATAAGCAAATAACGACATATCAGCATGGCTTTATGAGGGATCGGTCATGTCAAACTAATTTAATCAGTTTCTACGAGGAGGTAAGTTCTAGACTTGAGAGCGACAAATCAATGGATGTCGAATATATGGATTTCTCCACAGCATTTGACACTGTACTGCAGGGGTGTCAAACTCAAATTCATCGGGGGCCGCATCAGCAGTTTGGTCACCCTCAAAGGGCTGGAAAACTTACAGTTACTTGGCTTGGCCCTTGGGATCTCGGACGCCACTTCCACACTTTGGCCGGGGGCTCGGTGGAGCTGATGAGGTGTTTTATCCTAATGAGAAAGATTTCATAATAAGTATTTGGAGATAATAGCAGCCCCCAGTAATAACAGCCCCCAGTAATAACAGCCCCTCTGTGCCAGTAATAACAGCCCCCTTTGCCAGGATTAACAGCCCCCTTTGCCAGTAATAACAGCCCCCTCTTTGCCAGTAATAACAGCCCCCCCTTTGCCAGTAATAGCAGCCCCCAGTAATAACAGCCCCTCTGTGCCAGTAATAACAGCCCCCAGTAATAACAGCCCCTCTGTGCCAGTAATAACAGCCCCTCTGTGCCAGTAATAACAGCCCCCGCCAGTAATAACAGCCCCCTTTGCCAGTAATAACAGCCCCCCTTTGCCAGTAATAACAAACAGCCCCCCCTTTGCCAGTAATAACAAACAGCCCCCCCTTTGCCAGTAATAACAGCCCCCGCCAGAAATAACAGCCCCCCCTTTGCCAGTAATAACAGACAGCCCCCCTTTGCCAGTAATAACAGCCCCCCCTTTGCCAGTAATAACAGCCCCCCCTTTGCCAGTAATAACAGCCCCCGCCAGTAATAACAGCCCCCCCTTTGCCAGTAATAACCAACAGCCCCCCCTTGCCAGTAATAACAGCCCCCCCTTTGCCAGTAATAACAGCCCCCCCTTTGCCAGTAATAACAGCCCCCCCTTTGCCAGTAATAACAGCCCCCAGTAATAACAGCCCCCAGTAATAACAGCCCCTCTGTGCCAGTAATAACAGCCCCCAGTAATAACAGCCCCTCTGTGCCAGTAATAACAGCCCCCTTTGCCAGTAATAACAGCCCCCCCTTTGCCAGTAATAACAGCCCCCCCTTTGCCAGTAATAACAAACAGCCCCCCCTTTGCCAGTAATAACAGCCCCCCTTTGCCAGTAATAACAAACAGCCCCCCTTTGCCAGTAATAACAGCCCCCCCTTGCCAGTAATAACAGCCCCCCCTTTGCCAGTAATAACAGCCCCCCCTTTGCCAGTAATAACAGCCCCCGCCAGTAAAAGTATTGTACATAATAAAAATAATAAAAAAAAAACACATACTTACCTTCATGTCAGTGATGCGATGCAGGCCTCTTCTGGCCTGTGTCCCACGCTGTATGGCTCAGGCAGCGCGATGACGTCATCGCGTCGCCTGCTCCGGCCTCTGATAGGCTGCCGGCCTAGTGCCTGGAGCCTATCAGAGGAAGGGAAAGGGACACGCCTCTCCCTCCCCTACCGCAGCACAGGCAGGCATCTGTATCGCTGTCCTGGGGACGGCGATACAGATGACTGGAGATGAGCGCTTCCACAATGGAAGCGCTCATCTCCCTGTGCCCAGCCGCCGCCGCCAGCTCGCTCGCCTGCCGCATATCGGCAGCGGCTGCGCAGGCCACATGACGAGGTCTGGCGGGCCGGATTCGGCCCGCGGGCCTTGTGTTTGACACCCGTGCTGTACTACATAAAAGGTTAGTATATAAAATGAGAATGCTTGGACTGGGAGAAAATGTCTGTATGTGGGTAAGTAACTGGCTCAGTGATAGAAAACAGAGGGTGGTTATTAGTTGTACACACTCAGATTAGGTCACTGTCACTAGTGGAGTACCTCAGGGGTCACTATTAGGCCCTCTTCAATATATTTATTAAAGAACTTGTAGAAGGCTTGCACAGTAAAATATACATTTTTGCAGATGACACTAAACTGTGTAAAGTAATTGATACGGAAGAGGACAGTATACTGTTATGGAGGGATCTGGATAGATTGGAGGCGTGGGCAGAGAAGTGGCAGATGAGGTTTAACACTGACAAATGTAAGGTTATTCACATGGGAAGGAATAATGCAAGTCACCCGTACATACTAAATTGTAAAACACTGGGTAACACTGACATGGAAAAGGACCTAGGAATTTTAGTGAACAGCAAACTAAGCTGAAAAAAACAGTGTCAGGCAGCTGTTGCCAAGGCCAATAAGATAATGGGTTGCATCAAAAGGGGCATAGATGCCCATGATGAAAACATAGTCCTACCACTTTACAAATCACTAGTCAGACCACACATGGAGTACTGTGTATCGTTCTGGGCTCCTGTGAACAAGGCAGACATAACAGAGCTGGAGAGGGTACAGAGGAGGGCAACTGAAGTAATAACTGGAATGGGGGGACTACAGTACCCTGAAAGATTATCAACATTAGGGTTATTCACTTTAGAAAAAAGACGACTGAGGGGAGATCTAATTACTATGTATAAATATATCAGGGGTCAGTACAGATATTTCTCCCATCATCTATTTATCCCCAGAACTGTGACTGTGACAAGGGGACATCCTCTGCGTCTGGAGGAAAGAAGGTTTGTACACAAACATAGAAGAGATTCTTTACGGTAAGAGCAGTGAGACTATGGAACTCTCTGCCTGAGGAGGTGGTGATGGTGAGTTCACTAAAAGAGTTCAAGAAGGGCCTGGATGTATTTTTGGAGTGTAATAATACTACAGGCTATAGCTACTAGAGATGGGTCGTTGATCCAGGGACTTATTCTGATTGCCTAATTGGAGTCGGGAAGGATTTTTTTTCCCTTAAGTGGGGAAAATTGGCTTCTACCTCAAAGTAGTTTATTTTTGCCTTCCTCTGCATCAACTTACAGGCCAAACTGGATGGAAATATGTATTTTTTCGGCCTTATATACTATGTTACTATGTTACTTTTGCAGTTATTTCTGTTGAAAGCGTATAGGGGCGTATTACATTAAAAAAATTAAAAATATATACGCACAGCCCTGTTGCAGTTATTTCTGGTGAAAACGTATAGGGGCGTATTTCAGTAGTACAAGAAAAATATGTACGCACTTCGCTCTTTAGGTTTTTTCTGGTCAAAGCGTTTAGGGTCGTATTCCAGTACAACCAGAAAAATATATTCTCAGTGTATTTCTGCAGGTAATTCTAGTGAAAGCGTATAGTGGCCTATTTCAGTCCAACAAGAAAAAGATATTCTCAGTTTACTTCTAAAGTTATTTCTGTTGAAAGCGTATAGGGGTGTATTACAGTACTACAAGAAAAATATATATACGCACTTCACTCTTTAAAGGGAACCTGTCATCAACTTTATGCTGACCTCACTGAGGGTAGCATAAAATAGTGACAGAAATGCTGATTTCAGCAGTGTGTCACTCATGAGCCAAAAGTAAGTGGTTGCTGAGAACCAGCATCATAATCATTGCAGCACAGGCCTGGAGAAGAGTCAAATCTACCTGAGAAGAGTCATGTTTATTCCTAATCTCCTGCACTCTCTGCCCATCGGCTGATGATTGGCAGTTGTCTCCTAGAGAGAAAGGGAGAAAACTAGGTAGAAGACTGTCAGTCATCAGCAGGTGGGCAGGGAGAGCAGGAAGTCATGAATAACCATGACTCTTCTTAGGTGGCCATGATACTTTCCAGGCCCAGTCTGCAATGTTTGTGATGTTGGTTCTCGGCAACCTCTCATTTTTAACTAATAAATGACAGACCACTGAAATCAACTCACCTGTCACTACTTTATTCTGCCATTAGTATGGGCAGCATAAAGTTGGTGAAAGGTCCCCTTTAAGTTTTTTCTGATCAAAGCGTATAGGGTCGTATTCCAGTACAACAACAAAAATACATAGTTCACTTCTGCAATTATTTCTATTGAAAGCGTATAGGGGCGTATTACAGTAAAAAAATAAAAAATATATAAGTACTGCACTGTTGCAGTTATTTCTGGTGAAAGCGTTTAGTGGCGTATTTCAGTACTACAAGAAAAATATTTACACATTTCACTCTAAGTATTTTTGGAGAAAGCATATAGGGGCGTATTTCAGTACTACAAGAAAAATATATACGCACTTCACTGGTGCACTTATTTGTGACAAAAGCGTTCAGTGTCCTATTTCATCATAGAAAAATATATATACGCACTTCACTGGTGCAGTTATTTGTGGGAAAAGGGTTTAGTGGCCTATTTAAGTGCAGAAAGAAAAAAATATACGCACTTCACTGATGCATTTATTTGTGGCAAAAGCGTTCAGTGGCCTATTTCATTATAGAAAGAAAATAAATATATACGCCCTTCACTGGTGCAGTTATTTGTGTCAAAAGCATTCAGTGGCCTATTTCAGTACAGAAAAAAATATATATACGCACTTCACTGGTGCATTTATTTCTGCTAAAGGCGTTTACTGGCCTATTTCAGTACAAAAAGAAAAATATATTCTCAGTTCATGTCGGCGGTTATATGTGTTGAAAGCATGGCTGGGGGTCAGCAGGATGGCAGCAGTGGGAGGTCGGGAGCCAAATGTGACCGGGGTAGACCACCAGCTTCGCAGCAGCCTACCTACCCGGGAAGTACTGATGAAGGGGTTCACGGAAGTAGCGGCGGTAGCAGTCAGTCAGTGTGGCGGTTATATGTGGTAAAATCCTTATTGAAGCATTTCGGTCGAAAAACAAAATTTATTTAGCGGTCAGCGCTGCGGTTATATGCGGTAAAATCTCCATGATGTCTCCATGATAAATCTGCCGCGTGGGGGCCCCTTGTGGCTTCTACACACTTTCAAAATCATCCTTTAGCGGAGCGAATAGATGCCGGATGACCGGGACGCTCCATGACCTTCCCAGGAGCTGCTGTCGGGAGCAGCGGTTCATTTCTGAGACGTACGTATAGTACGGGGGGAATCCGAACACTAGTGATGAGCGGCAGGGGTCATATTCGAATTCGCGATATTTCGCGAATATTTTGTAGAATATTCGCGAAAATTCGCAAATTTGAAAATGCGCGATTTTTTTTTTACTCAAAAAATCAGAAAGGTAATGATTGTGTAATATGTGAATTTTCGGATTCGAATTTTCTATTGCGAATTTTTTATTGCGAATTTTTCAACTTACAACTATTAGACAAAGAAGATTATAGCACTATATATTAGCTAAATTGCTCTATTCGATTTTTTTCGAATATTCTCTATATTGCTATAACTTAGTTTTTTCGAATATTCGTAATATTCTAATACAAGAATATATAGCAATATAGCGAATATTCAAAAAAAAACGAATATAGAGCAAAATTCGCAAACACTGCTACTCCTAAAGTCAAGTATATTGCAGCCTTCTTATTGGCCCACAAGCTAGAAGCAGTGAGGGATCATGTGTACTGATAAAAAAAAAATAAAAAAAAAAATAAATAAAAATTTGAATATTCGAAATTACGAATATATATACCTATATTCGCGATAAAAATTCGAAATTCGAATATTCGTGATCAACACTACCGAACACCCTCTCCATCTCCGTGCTCCGTTATATGTGGTAAAATCTATATTGACGTATTTCGGTCGCAGAAATATGAGGTAAAACCTTTTGGGACATATTTCGGTGGAAAAACAAATCTTATTCAGCGTTCAGCACTGTAGTAATATGCAGTAAAATCTTTTGTGATGTATTTTGGTGGAAAAACAAATCTTATTCAGCGTTCAGCGTTGTAGTAATATGCAGAAAAATCTTTTGTGACTTTTTTCGGCGGAAAAACAAATTTTATTCAGCGTTCCGCTCTGTAGTAATATGTGGTAAAATCTTTATTTAAGTATGTCGGTCGAAAAAGAAAATTAATTCAGTGGTCAGCGCTGCGGTTATATGCGGTATAATCAGATGTACAACGGATCCTGTCTGTGTAGCAGCTTTAAGGCCTGTATGGTCCCATCAGAATTGGCTTATGATTTGGTAGCCAAAAGAAGGAGTGGGTAGAAAACAGAAGACATGCAAATATTCGGTTCACGTATCATCTCTATTTTGGATCCACTCCTGTTTTTTTTGGCATTAGCAATACTGATGGATTACTGACCAAATGCTGACAGAGTGAAGGCGGATGCTCCATATACAGGATCCGTTTTTAGGGGTTATTGTTCTGACGGATCAGAGGAAGGGCAAAATAATCAGTGACGTCAACACAAACTTACTGCTGACACGCTCTCCACTCTGTCCGGAGGGTTCTACTCTTATAAGCGTTTAATAGAACAGGTTCTGTAGACATCAAATAAATTCGTATCAAACTAAATTTTTGAGAAAAATTCGGCACACCAGCCGAATTGAATTTTAGAAATACGCTCATCTCTAATGGCAAGCATGAAATAATATTTGTGAATATGAAACACATATATATATATATATATATATATATATATATATACTGATAACTAAGGCTTAGTATTAATTGTAATATCGTATATTCACCAGAGAGGGAGCCACTGTTCTCATTTCTATGTAGTTGTTATCGGCCTTGCAGTGAATTGTCTTGCAGCTAGGTGTGTAATGTCACTGGTTCAAAAGTTACATTTTTGTACTAAAAATGTCTGAAACACATGGTTTGATGCAGAAATATGTCTACTAATATGAATATAACAATGTAGTATTTTTGAGGAATTGTCTTTTAACTAGGATTGTATTATCACTGGTCCAAAAATTACTGGGGGATGCAGTAATGCATCCCCCAAAATGAATCTAAGAATGCAGTGTTAGCAGCAAATTATCTTTTAGCTAGGTGTGTCATATTACTAGTCCAACAATAACAGTTTTGTAATAATATGCCTGAAACACCGCAGTCTGATGCAGTAATCAGCTAACACAAATATAACAATGCAGTATTTGCGAAAAAAAAGTCTTAGAGCAATAGTTTACTATCACAAGTTCGACAATTACATTTTTTAAATAAAAATGTCTGAAACACATGGTGTGGTGGAGTAATGCATCCACCAATACCAATATAACAATGCAGTGTTTGTGGGGAATTGTCTTTCAACTAGGAGTGTAATATCACTGGTTCAACAATTACATTTTTATAATAAAATGTCTGAAACACACAGTCTAACATGAATGTAACAATGAATTGTTTGCGGTGAAATGCCTTTGAACTATAGTTTACTATCACATTGATTCAACAGTGACTTTTTTTTTACAGAAAATGTCTAAAATACATGGTCTGATAAATAATGCATCCGCTAAAACAGACCACTTAAAAGGGTTATTCAAGATGCCGCATAATCCTATGCAGTGGGCACTTCCAGGATCACATGCCGTACATTTGGCACATCATAGCAACCTGGGTTCAGAACCTGTAACACGTGAATGAGTCAAATTCAGACTCATGCATGCGCTGCAGGAAGTGTCAGCCACATGGGACTGTGCGGCATCTCAAATAACCCCATTAATGACATTCACAGGGATCTCTCTCCACACATTACAAAGGAACACATATATGAAAACATAATGGGGGTCATTCACAAAAAGATATACACCACTTTTTGGTGTATATCTGTCGCAGATTGAAAGGTTATTTGCTCCGCAATCTGCAACTTTTCCCTGCTCACGCCAAGTCTGAAAAAGGGAGCTGGTGTGGCATGGGTGGGAAGGGGGTAGGCTATCAGGCCCAACTCATGTATCATTTTCTACACCTGATTTAGCTGTAGAAAATAGTCTAAATCTATGCCAGCTAGGGAGCTGGCATAGATTTAGACAGGTGATGGATACAGCTAAGTTATGTAGAGGCTGGCATCTCTACATAAATTCAGCACATTCAACCGCCAGCTAAAGGTGTATTAAGAACGGCGCCTAAAACACCGGTCTTAATAAATTACCCCCAATATGCTTCTGTGCTTATAGGGCAATATTATAACCACAATACTCAGACCGCCCCAGTTTTATAGCCACAATACTCGGACCACCCCAGTTCTACTGACGCAAACATAGTTCACCAAAAGATCAAAATTGATTATTTATTCTGGGCCAAGGGCATTGCTAGGGTCTCAAAAAATTTGTGCCAAATTCTCAAACAAAGTGCCCTACCACCACTTAAGACATATTTTGCTTGTCCTAAGGACATTAAATTCAGTGCTACCAAACATACAGGACTATGCAGCACCACATACGTTTTAGATCCGTTGACTCATAGGTGTCGTATCCTCTGATGACCTCTGATTAGTGTTGATCGAGCACCAAAGTGCTCGGGTGCTCGAGTAGAACGCTTTGGGATACTCGGTGCTCGGCAGGTTCATAGGAAAAGGTCAGAAATTGATGGAAACACCACCGAAATGGTTCGGGAACAGCATGGGGAGGATGTCTGGATGCATGTTGGATTCCCAAGTCGCTGCTGGGAACGATGTTGTCCGAGTAGTACGCCACTTTTACAGACTGACAATAAAACGCACAAAACCAAAGATAAAATCGATTTTAGAGGAAAAAATTTTAGGAAACATTCTTTCCTGTATATTTACTTGTATATAAAGTGCAAGTGCTGCCAAAAATTACAAGGAAGAGGCACTCCGATACAACCTGTATATCAGATAAAGGAGGACCTCATTCACATTGTGTTACAATTGTTCAGGTAGTGGGACTCCTACACTCATAAAGCCTATGCACTAAGTGAAAGGGCTGCCAAAAATCACAAGGAACCGGGACTCCAATACACCCTTTATTACACATAAAGGAGGGCAGCATACACACCCTTGAAAAATTATGATTGATGGCCTGCTGGTGACCCTCAAAAACATTAGGAGCAAGGGCCTGCTGGTGACTCTATAAAACATTAGGGGCGAGGGCCTCTGCTGATCTGACCATCTAAAATATTAGGGGTGAGGGTCTGCTGCTGATCTGACCTTCTAAAACATTAGGGGTGAGAGTCTGCTGCTCAGCTGACCATCTGAAACATTAGGGGCGAGGGTCTGCTGCTGATCTGACCATCTAAAAAATTTGGGGTGAGGGTCTGCTGCTGAGATGACCATTTAAAAAATTAGGAGTGAGGGTCTGCTTGCTGATATGACCTTCTAAAACATTAGGGGGGAGGGTCTGCTGCTGAGCTGACCTAAAACATTAGGGGTGAGGGTCTGCTGCTCAGCTGACCATCTAAAACATTAGGGGTGAGGGCCTGTTGCTGATCTGACCATCTAAAACATTAGGGACGAGGGCCTGCTGGTGATCCTCTAAAACATTAGGGGTGAGGGTCTGCTGCTGATCTGACCATCCAAAAAATTAGCGGTGAGAGTCTGCTGCTGAGCTGATCATCTAAAACATTATGGGCGAGGGCCTACTGGTGATCCTCTAAAACATTAGGGGTGAGGGTCTGCTGCTGAGCTGACCCTCAAAAACATTAGGAGCGAGGGAAGCCTAATAAGCATGTTGATATGATGGAGGAGGAGGACGACAAGAAAAGAAAGATTGAACCATATACTGGAAAGGTGACGACCATGTTGCAGCAGGTATTCCGCTATTGCCCTCTGCTGCTCACAAAGCCTGGCCAACATGTGGAACGTGGAGTTCCAGCACGTGCTCATAACACACAACAGTCGGCAAGCTAGCAATTGCAAGCGCTGCTGCAGAGTTGCCAGACCGGTGGCAGCTGTAGATGATTTTCAGAAATGGGCACACACGTGGCGCACCTTCACCAGTAATTCAGGCAAATTGGGTTGCGTTTTGAGAAACCGCTGAACCTCTAAGTTGAACACGTGGGCTAGGCATGGATTGTGTGTGAGCTTGCTGAGCTCCAAAGCCACCACAAAGTTATGGCCATTATCAGAAACAACCATGCCTGGCTGTAGGTTGAGTGGTGAGAGCCACAGCTCAGTCTGGTCACTTATACCCTGCCACAGCTTTGCACGACCTGTTGCCGCTTCCCCACTGCAGTGCTACACTGCTTTCAGCTACTGACTGATGGCTGACTGGTGCTGCAAGATGAGAATTCAGAGGTGGAAGTGGAGGAGGAGGTGGAGGAGGAGAAGGGGGGTTGCAGCCACTAATGTAGGTGATGGCGGAAATCCTGATGAAAGTAGGACCCGCAATCCTTGGCGTTGGTAGCACCTGTGCCATCCCAGGGTACGACTCACTCCCGGCCTCCACAACGTTCACCCAGTGTGCCGTCAGGGAAATATAGCATCCCGGGCCACAAGCACTTGTCCATGTGTCAGTCGTTAAGTAGACCTTCCCAATAACTGCATTGGTCAGGGTACGGGTGATGTTACGGGACACATGCTGGTGTAAGGCGGGGATGGCACACTGGGAAAAATAGTGGCGGCTGGGGACTGAGTAACGAGGGACGGCCACCGCCATCAGGCTGCGGAAAGATTTGGTGTCCACAAGCCTAAATGGCAACATTTCCAGGGCCAGCAATTTGGAAAGGTGCCCATTTAGTGCTATGGCCTGTGGGTGGGTGCTGGGTATTTGCGCTTTCGTTCAAAGGCCTGGGGTATGGACATCTGTACGCTGCGCTGGGACACAGAAGTGGATGTAGTAGATGATGGTGCTTGCGAAGGTCCAGGCGCAGGGCGGGAGGCATCCGAGCCTGTGTCTTGGACAGGGGATTGGCAAGCACGTAACACAGGGGAAGAGGAGGCAGTGGTGTGACCCGCAGACACTGACTGTGGACCCAGGCATTCGGCCCACCTATTAGGGTGCTTTGATGCCATGTGAAGGACCATGCTGGTGGTGGTGAGGTTGCTAGTGTTCACACCCCTGCTCATTTTGGTACGGCACAGGTTGCAAATGACAATTCTTTTATCGTCTGCACTTTCCTCAAAAAAGCGCCAGACTGCGGAATACCTACCCCTTGGCAAGGGAAATTGATGCAAGGGGGTGCTCCGGGGAACAGTTGCGGGCCTGTTTGGTGTGGCCCGCCTTCTCCCTTTTGCCACGCCACCGCCTCTTCCAGCCTGTTGCGGTGCTGCGGATCCCTCCCCCTCTGTACTGCTGTCCTCACTCGGCTTTCCACCTTCCCAGATTTGGTCATTGACTTCATGATCCAGCACCTCCTCTTCCTCACTCCGGTCATCCTCCTGACTTGTTGACCTAACAAGAACCTTACTTATTGACAACTGTGTCTCATGCTCATCATGAACCTCTTGAGAAACTAATTTGCGGTTGACTTATTGGCATCTGTGTCTCATCATCATCATCCACCTCGTGAAACACAAATTGCCGTTCCCCACCATCATCTTTTTCTGACTGTGGATGCTTAAGAGTTTGGGAATCAGTGCACAAGATCTCCTCATGTTCCTCTTCAAGCGGGCTTGGCGAGAGGGCCAAATCAAGGAATGGCGATGAAAAGAGCTCCTCGGAATATCCGAGTGTGGGATCACTTGTTTGCCAAGACTCTCCATGGTGGGAGGAAGGAGAATCAGGGTGAGGATTCTGTTGACCAGACTCTTGGCTACTGAGACTGGACTTTGTGGAAAACAGGTTGGTGCTTTACCGACTGGAAGCATTATATGCTGCAATCCAACTGACCACCTAGTCGCACTGGTGTGACGTCGAGAGTGGTGTCCTGCTCCGCCCTGCAAACTGGGACATGAAGCTAGGTATCGTGGATGAGTGTGTTTCTTGTGCTCTGGCAGCAGGCACAGTTTGACCGCGCACAGGGCCACGGCCTCTGCGTGCACCATTAGCAGCAAGGCCACTTCCCCGTCCCTTACTGCTCGCCTTCAGCATATTAAATGGTATATATGCTTGCAAGTAAGTCACACGTACAGTAGCGCAGGTTTTGTAAGTGTATGCGCAAATAAATTAGACTGAATGTCACTGATATTTAGGATGGGCAAACGTAATACAGGAAATGTAGCACAGGTAATGTCGCTGCTACCAGCAACGAAAAAATTTGACTGATTGTCACTGATATTTAGGATGGGCAAACATTATTCAGGAGATGTAACACAGGTAATGTCGCTGCCACCAGCAATGAAAATTTTTTACTGAATTTCTCTGATATTTAGGATGGGCAAACGTTATACAGGAGATGTAGCGCAGGTAGTGTCGCTGTCACCAGCAGCAATTTTTTTTTACTGAATGTCACTGATATTTAGGATGGGCAAACATTATACATGAGATGAAACTCCTATACATGCACAACACACCAGCGGTAATATTAATACAAATCTTTATTAAACATATATGCTTACAAACACAATAAATTTGTAATCAATAATTATTAAAACCCAGTAGGGAATTGCAGAGAAGTGTGGATGACAAACGCCCCCCTGAAAACCAGTACATATATTAATGTATAATTGTTGTATCAAGTTGCCACTGTCTGTGTGGTACTCCGGGAGCCATCTCAAGCAAATGCAGTAATCAGTGTTCTCAACTATCAGGCACCTCCTGAGGAGACCAATGAGCATAATGTTGGACAGAAAACAGCTTGATCCCGGTGAACCCTGACAGGCAGCTATACTGGCATACTCAGTACATAACAAATAAATAACCAACCTGGCTGGGGGCAGCCCGACGATCATTTCACTCACTGGCTTTTTCACAGGCCCTGTGAAAAAGCCAGTGAGCGAAACGATTTTTTACTTTCAATTATATATGGCAGCCAGATAAAACAAAAGGCCTTAAAGGGAGTCTGTCACCAGATTTTGACCTAATAGACCGCTTACATAGCGCTCTAGCATAGCAGTCTATGATTCTAATGGTACCTTTGATGTTTGTTTGTGAAGTTGCGCTATCCATTGCTTGGCCGGGGCATGCAACTGCGATGCCCATTGTGGGTGTCTCTGGTCCGCCTCCTCGCCGCTGTTTCTCGCCGGTGCATGCGTAGTAGCTACTGCGATGCCGTGCCCACAATGGGCATCGCAGTGCGCATGCCCGGCCAAGCAATGGATAGTGCAGGTGCGGGATCTCGCTGCAGAGAAGGAGGACGCAAAGGAAGAGCGGGGCGGGCAGAGGAAGAGGCTGGGGTGGGGATATGACGAAAAGAGGCAGAACAGCCTGGGCTCCAACGAGGTGAACGCCGCCCTGGGCACTTGCGAGCCCTAATTTACATATGAATAAAAGTCAGTTTTTGCCTTGGGGGAACTTCACAAGCAAACATCAAAGGTACCATTAGAATCATAGACTGCTATGCTAGAGCGCTATGTAAGCGGTCTATAAGGTCACAATCTGGTGACAGACTCCCTTTAAAAGAACTTTTGTGTCTCTAACACCTTTCACCAGTAAAACCTGCCTAACAAACAAACCAATTCCTGTCCTTACACTATCTGCCCCTCCTGCTGCAGCTCTCCCTGACTAAGACTAAGCCAAACCACGTGTCATCGAATGCTATATAGCACCCGATGACGCGTCCCGGCCAGCCAATCACTGTAATGCCAGTAGCCAACATGGCTACGGCATTGCAGTGAGTGCCAGTGATGCATAGCAGCCAACAAACGTGCGGGGAGGAGACTGGAGCATCGCGCTCAAGCACACGTGGTGTTCGGCCGAACACCGCGATGTGCCGAGGATTGCAATGCTCGAGTAAAAAAGTGTTCAGCCGAGCATGCTCGCCCAACACTACCTCTAATGAGTTTTTCTACATTTGGCCATGATGGCTTCTCCTACACATATATTCTTTGATGCAGATATTCTCTTTCATGTTTTCAATACCATCTTAGCAGGAAAAAACATTCATTTATAATTGTGTAGTTAAAGTAAAACAAAAAATTGCTACTGTGCTGGATATATCTCCTATAAACTTGTTATTTTTATGTCCTTAGATAACCCCTCACAGTCAATTTTCAGCTGTGGTGTTTTGAACACTAGCTCTTTGTTGCTGGTTGGTGTTTTAACACTCTTCCATTGACTGATTGGAGATGATTTTTTTGCACTGCAGGGGTAAACCTATTATGGGTACTACATTTCTTTTTAGATACTGAACAGAATAAATTGAGCACATCTAATTTGTGTAAGAGTCTGATTGATCTTCTTACAGAAATATCTACAAGGCAGTCCATGTCTCTACACCCTACTACTATGCCATGTCACCTCTGGCTGGTGAACCTAAAATGGCAAATTAAAAATAATAAAATGCCATAAAAAATAAAAAATAAGGCTACTTTCACACTGGCGTTTTGGTTTCCGTTTGTGAGATCCGTTTCAGGGCTCTTACAAGCGGTCCAAAAGGATCAGTTTTGCCCTAATGGATTCTGAATGGATAAGGATCCATTCAGAATGCATCAGTTTGCCCCTGTTCCGCTTCTATTCCACTCTGGAGGCGGACACCAAAACACTGCTTACAGCGTTTTGGTTTCCGCCTGAAGATGCGTAGGCAAACGGATCCGTCCTGACACACAATGTAAGTCAATGGGGATGGATTCGTTTTCACTGACATAATATGGCACAATAGAAAACGGATCCACCCCCCATTGACTTTCAATGGTGATCAAGACGGAACCGTTTTGGCATTGTTAAAAATAATACAAACGGATCCGTTCTGAATGGATGCATGCGGTTGTATTATCGCTGCGGATCCGTCTGTGCAGATACATGACGCATCCGCACCAAACGCGAGTGTGAAAGTAGCCGAAAAAGGAAAAAGTGCAAAAAAAGTGCTAGTGTTAGTGCTAGTGTTAGTGCCCCCCAAAGGACTTTTGGGGGCATGCTGACTGGTGTCATGTAGGATGCCGCGAGACAAGACAGATCAGCGGAGTGAGTCACCAATACACAGTAAACTACAGTGGAGGAGGATAAGTAAAACGTCCACACAACTCCACTATAAATAATAACAACTTCGGCATCTAAACCAGCATATTAACACTGGCATCTACACTCACCTAAAGAATTATTAGGAACACCTGTTCTATTTCTCATTAATGCAATTATCTAGTCAACTAATCACATGGCAGTTGCTTCAATGCATTTAGGGGGGTGGTCCTGGTCAAGACATTCTCCTGAACTCCAAACTGAATGTCAGAATGGGAAAGAAAGGTAATTTAAGCAATTTTGAGCGTGGCATGGTTGCTGGTGCCAGACGGGCCGGTCTGAGTATTTCACAATCTGCTCAGTTACTGAGATTTTCACGCACAACCATTTCTAGGGTTTACAAAGAATGGTGTGAAAAGGGAAAAACATCCAGTATGCGGCAGTCCTGTGGGCAAAAATGCCTTGCGGATGCTAGAGGTCAGAGGAGAATGGGCTGACTGATTCAAGCTGATAGAAGAGCAACGTTGACTGAAATAACCACTCGTTACAACCGAGGTATGCAGCAAAGCATTTGTGAAGCCACAACACGCACAACCTTGAGGCGGATGGGCTACAACAGCAGAAGACCCCACCGGGTACCACTCATCTCCACTGCAAATAGGAAAAAGAGCCTACAATTTGCACGAGCTCACCAAAATTGGAGTGTTGAAGACTGGAAAAATGTTGCCTGGTCTGATGAGTCTCGATTTCTGTTGAGACATTCAGATGGTCCGAATTTGGCGTAAACAGAATGAGAACATGTATCCATCCTCTGATGGCTACTTCCAGCAGGATAATGCAGCATGTCACAAAGCTCGAATCATTTCAAATTGGTTTCTTGAACATGACAATGAGTTCACTGTACTAAAATGGCCCCCACAGTCACCAGACCTCAACCCAATAGAGCATCTTTGGGATGTGGTGGAACGGGAGCTTCGTGCCCTGGATGTGCATCCCTCAAATCTCCATCAACTGCAAGATGCTATCCTATCAATATCGGCCAACATTTCTAAAGAATGCTATCAGCACCTTGTTGAATCAATGCCACGTAGAATTAAGGCAGTTCTGAAGGCAAAAGGGGGTCCAACACCGTATTAGTATGGTGTTCCTAATAATTCTTTAGGTGAGTGTAGATGAAGTGGTGAATCTAGATTACTTTTTATCTTTATTTAAATTTTTATAGTAAGTTCTTACAATTTTTTAACAATTATCCCTGGCAACTAATATTAATTAACAATGAACTACCATATTTGTTGCCCCATAAGAAGCACTGGCCCATAAGATGTACCTAGGTTTTAGAGGAGGACAATAAGAAAAAAATATTTTTCATTAGACCTCAGGTCAGACCACCAATCAGATCCCCAATGTTAATAAGAGCAAAAAAAGACCTCAGATCAGACCCCCAATCAGACCTCAGCTCAGACACCAATGTGAATGACCCCCAATCAAACCTCAGATAGGAGCCCCATGCCTCTAATCAGCACCTACAGTGCTTTACAAAAGTATTCACCCCCTTGACTTTTTTCATATTTTGTTACATTACACCCTTAAGTTCAATGTTTTGGTAATCTGAATTTTATGTGATAGATCAGAACACAATAGTTGGTGAAGTGAAATGAAAAAAATATATAAATAAAACTATTGTTTAGAAATAGAAAACAAAAAATTGGCATGTGCGTATGTATTCACCCCCTTTGTTAGGAAGCCCATAAAAAGCTCTGGTGCAACCAATTACCTTCAGAAGTCACATAATTAGTGAAATGATGTCCACCTGTGTGCAGACTAAGGGTGAGTTCACACTAGTGTTAGGGATTCCGTTATGGCTTTCCGTTATAACATGGTTATAACGGAAAATAACGCAATGCCCAGACAAAATGAAAAATGGAAGCCTTTAAAAGGCATTCCGTTTGCTTTCCATCCTAATAGAAGTCTAAGGGAAAGCATAACGGATCCGTCTGGGTCCCGTTATGCAAGACAGAAAACAAAGTCCTGTCGACAGGACTTTGTTTTCCGTCTTGCATAGCGGGACCCAGACGGATCCGTTTTGATTCCCATAGACCTCCATTAGGTTTTGTGAAAACTTATACACAAATCACAACAATTCAGCAATACAAAAATCCATATTACAAATTAATAAATATTATATTTACTTTTTTGTTTTATCCCAGATACCCACCTTTTAACCTCTTCAGGACACAGGGCGTACAGGTACGCCCTTATGTCCTGGTACTTAAGGACACAGGGCGTACCTGTACAACCTGTGTATTTCTGATCACCGCCGCGCAGCGGGCGGTGATCAGAAGCCGGTGCCTGCTCAAATCATTGAGCAGGCACTTCGGCTAAATGCCCGGGGGGGTCCCGTGACCCCCCCATGTCGCGATCGCCGCAAACCGCGGGTCAATTCAGACCTGCGGTTTGCGGCTTTTACCTATTTCGTTGGTGGCGTGTGGCGGTGCCATCGGGTCCCCATGCGGCTGTAGGGGGGACCCGATGGCATGGAAGGCAGCGCGATGTCTAAGGAAGGCATCGCGCTGCCTTCCGGTGACGAGCCTGTGAGATCCAGGCCCCTGGATCTCACAGGCCCCGGAAGCTGTATGAGTAATACACACATTATTACTCATACAGCCAATGCATTCCAATACAGAAGTATTGGAATGCATTGTAAAGGAATATACCCCGCAAAGTTCAAGTCCCAAAGTGAGACAAAAAAATTTAGTGAAAAAAAAAGTTGAAAAAATAAAGTTTTCCCCCCAAAAAATTAAAAGTTTCAAGTAAAAATAAACAAAAACGTCATTTTCCCCAAATAAAGTAAAAAAATTTGGTAAAAAATAGGAAAAAAAAAGTATACATATTAGGTATCGCCGCGTCCACATCGACCGGCTCTATAAACATATCACATGACCTAACCCCCCAGATGAACACCGTAAAAAATAAAAAATAAAAACTGTGCTAAATAAACAATTTTTTGGTCACCTTACATCACAAAAAGTACAACAGCAAGCGATCAAAAAGGTGTTTGGCCACAAAAATAGTACCAATCTAACAGTCACCTCATCCCGCAAAAAATGAGCCACTACCTGAGACAATCGCCCAAAAAAAAAAAAAAATATGGCTCAGAATATGGAGACACTAAAACATGATTTTTTTTGGTTCAAAAATGAAATCATTGTGTAAAACTTACATAAATTAAAAAAAGTATACATATTAGGTATCACCACGTATCGACCGGCGACTGGCTCTATAAAAATATCACATGACCTAACCCCTCAAATGAACACCATAAAAAATGTAAAATAAAAACTGTGCTAAATAAACCATGTTTTGTCACCTTACATCACAAAATGTGTAATAGCAAGCAATCAAAAAGTCAAACACACCCCAAAATAGTGCCAATAAAACCGTCATCTCATCCCGCAAAAATCATACCCTACCCAAGGTAATCGCCCAAAAACTGAAAAAATTATGGCTCTCAGACTATGGAAACACTAAAACATGATTTTTTTTGGTTCAAAAATGAAATCATTGTGTAAAACTTACATAAATAAAAAAAAGTATACATATTAGGTATCGCCGCGTCCGTGACAACCTGGTCTATAAAAATACCACATGACCTAACCTGTCAGATGAATGTTGTAAATAACAGAAAATAAAAAAAAAACGTGCCAAAATAGCTATTTCTTGTTATCTTGCCTCACAAAAAGTGTAATATAGAGCAACCAAAAATCATATGTACCCTAAACTAGTGCCAACAAAACTTCGACCCTATCCCGTAGTTTCTAAAATGGGGTCAATTTTTTGGAGTTTATACTCTAGGGGTGCATCAAGGGGGCTTCAAATGGGACAAGGTGTCAAAAAACCAGTCCAGCAAAATCTGCCTTCCAAAAACCATATGGCATTCCTTTCCTTCTGCACCCTGACGTGTGCCCGTACAGTAGTTTACGACCACATATATGGTGTTTCTGTAAACTACAGAATCAAGGCCATAAATATTGAGTTTTGTTTGGCTGTTAACCTTTGCTTTGTAAAAGTAAAAAAATATTAAAATGGAAAATCTGCCAAAAAAGTGCAATTTTGAAATTTTATCTCTATTTTCCAATAACTTTTGTGGAACACCTAAAGGGTTAACGGTGTTTGTAAAATCAGTTTTGAATACCTTGACAGGTGTAGTTTCTTAGATGGGGTCACTTTTATGGAGTTGCTACTCTAGGGGTGCATCAGGGAGGCTTCAAATGGGACATGGTGTAAAAAAAAACAGTCCAGCAAAACCTGCCTTCCAAAAACCGTATGGCATTCCTTTTCTTCTGTGCCCTGCCGTGTGCCCGTACAGCGGTTTACGACCACATATGGGGTGTTTCTGTAAACTACAGAATCAGAGCCATAAATATTGAGTTTGGTTTGGCTGTTAACCCTTGCTTTGTAACTGAAAAAAAAATATTAAAATGGAAAATCTGCCAAAAAAGTGAAATTTTGAAATTGTATCTCTATTTTCCATTAATTCTTGTGGAACACCTAAAAGGATTAACAAAGTTTGTAAAATCAGTTTTGAATACCTTGAGGGGTGTAGTTTATAGAATGGGATAATTTTTGGGTGGTTTCTATTATGTAAGCTTCGCAAAGTGACTTCAGACCTGAACTGGTCCCTAAAAATTGTTTTTCTGAAATTTTCTGAGAAATTTCAAGATTTGCTTCTAAACTTCTAAGCCTTGTAACATCCCCAAAAAATAAAATATCATTCCCAAAATGATCCAAACATGAAGTAGACATATGGGGAATGTAAAGTATTAACTATTTTTGGAGGTATTACTATGTATTATAGAAGTAGAGAAATTGAAACTTGGAAATTTGCAATTTTTTACAAATTTTTGCTAAATTTGGTATTTTTTTTATAAATAAAAATGAATTTTTTTTACTTCATTTTACCAGTGTCATGAAGTACAATATGTGACGAAAAAACAATCTCAGAATGGTGTGGATAAGTCAAAGCATTTTAAAGTTATCAGCACTTAAAGTGACACTGGTCAGATTTGCAAAAAATGGCCTGGTCCTTAAGGTAAAATAGGGCTGTGTCCTTAAGGAGTTAAAGGCTTCAGTTTTGCATTCCGTCATAATACAAGTCTATGGGCAGAAGAATGGATCCGTCCTTCCGTCTTATGGATTCCGTTCTTTTCCGTTATAACCATGTTATAACGGAAACCCATAACGGAATCCCTAACGCTAGTGTGAACCGACGCAAAGTGTACATATACACACCTTTTTTGAAAGGCCCCAGAGGCTGCAACACCTAAGCAAGAGGCATCACTAACCAAACACTGCCATGAAGACCAAGGAACTCTCCAACAAGTAAGGGACAATGTTGTTGAGAAGTACAAGTCAGGGTTAGGTTATAAAAAAATATCCAAATCTTTGATGATCCCCAGAAGCACCATCAAATCTATCATAACCAAATGGAAAGAACATGGCACAACAGTAAACCTGCCAAGAGACGGCCTCCCACCAAAACTCACGGACCGGGCAAGGAGGGCATTAATCAAAGAGGCAGCACAGAGACCTAAGGTAACCCTGCAGGAGCTGCAGAGTTCCACAGCAGAGACTGGAGTATCTGTAAATAGGATGACAATAAGACGTATGCTCCATAGAGTTGGCCTTTATGGCAGAGTGGCCAGAAGAAAGCCATTACTTTCAGCAAAAAACAAAAAGGCACGTTGTGAGTTTGCGAAAAGGCATGTGGGAGACTCCCAAAACGTATGGAGGAAGGTGCTCTGGTCTGATGAGACTAAAATTGAACTTTTCGGTCATCAAAGAAAATGCTATGTCTGGCGCAAACCCAACACATCACCCAAAGAACACAATCCCCACAGTGAAAGTTGGTGGTGGCAGCATCATGCTGTGGGGATGTTTTTCAGCAGCCGGGACTGGGAAACTGGTCAGAGTTGAGGGAAAGATGGATGGTGCTAAATACAGGGATATTCTTGAGCAAAACCTGTGCTACTCTGTGCGTGATTTGAGGCTAGTATGGAGGTTCACCTTCCAGAAGGACAATGACCCCAAACACACTGCTAAAGCAACACTTGAGTGGTTTAATAAGAAACATGTAAATGTGTTGGAATGGCCTAGTCAAAGCACAGATCTCAATCCAATAGAAAATATGTGGTCAGTCTTAAAGATTGCTGTTCACAAGCGCAAACCATCCAACTTGAAGGAGCTGGAGCAGTTTTGCATAGAGGAATGGGCAAAAATCCCAGTGGTAAGATGTGGCAAGCTCATAGAGACTTATCCAAAGCGACTTGGAGCTGTGATTGCCGCAAAAGGTGGCTCTACAAAGTGTTAGAAACATAGAATGTGTTGGCAGATAAGAACCATTTGGCCCATCTAGTCTGCCCAATATACTAAATACTATGAATAGCCCCTGGCCCTATCTTATATGAAGGAATGCCTTATGCCTATCCCATGCATGCTTAAACTCCATCACTGTATTTGCAGCTACCACTTCTGCAGGAAGGCTAGTCCATGCATCCACTACTCTCTCAGTAAAGTAATACTTCCTGATATAACTTTTAAACCTTTGTCCCTCTAATTTAAAACTATGTCCTCTTGTAGCAGTTTTTCTTCTTTTAAATATTCTCTCCTCTTTTACCTTGTTGACTCTCTTAATGTATTTAAGGCTAGTTTCACACTTGCGGCAGGACGGATCCGACATGCTGTTCACCATGTCGGATCCGTCCTGCGGCTATTTCGCCGTGCCCCCGGGCCGCCGCTCCGTCCCCATTGACTATAATGGGGACGGGGCGGAGCTCCGGCGCAGCACGGCGGTGCACGGCGAAAGCCGCCGGACTAAAATTACTGCATGTCAGGTTTTTTAGTCCGGCGGCTTTCTCCGTGCACCGCCCGTGCAATGGGGACGGAGCGGCGGCCCGGGGGCACGGCGAAATAGCCGCATGACGGATCCGACATGGTGAACAGCATGTCGGATCCGTCCTACCGCAAGTGTGAAACTAGCCTAAAAGTTTCTATCATATCCCCTCTGTCTCGTATTTCTTCCAAGCTATACATGTTAAAGAGCTTCTGTCACGCCACTAAAGTCATTATTTTTTTTGGGCTACTTAAATTCCTCATACTGCGATATTGTCACGGATGGTGTACAGGAAACAAGACAATGCAATACAATAATGACTCACTGGATCCACAACTAAGGAACAAAAGGGAGACCCCTACATGAGACCTGCCACTCTCCCTAATTGCTCAGCCTATGCGAACACCCCAAAGGTGGATGGGCGCATATCCGCGTACCTCGGCTATCTAATACCTGAAGACCCTACAATAGTGAGGGGACACGACCACCGGCTCCCTACACTAGACACGGAGGGAGTCAGGGTCACCTGAAAATCCAGCAGACAGAAAATCACAAATAAAGGAACAGCACTTATCTTGCAGAGGACTGGGAAATAGAAACAGCAAGCACACACACTCCAGGAAGTTGTATAAGCCGCAACCTAATGCATCATGGGGAGGAACTTAAAGGGAAGCAATCAGTCCAACTGCATGACAGCTGAGATAGACTAACGAGATGAGGAACTTAACCAAAACAAAGAAACTCAAGGAGGAGGATCTGGAAAGCTCCTGTCAGAGCTTCTCAACTGTCTGGTTGTGACAGTACCCCTCCCTCTACGAGTGGACTCCGGACACTCAGGGCCCACCTTCTCAGGATGGGACCTATGGAAAGCCCTGATGAGACGAGTGGCCTTAATGTCCGTCACTGGGACCCACATCCTTTCCTCAGGACCATAACCCTCCCAATGAACGAGGTACTGGAGGGAACCGCGGACAAGACGAGAATCCACAATCCTAGAGACCTGAAATTCAAGATTTCCATCAACCATAATCGGAGGAGGAGGCAAAGGCGAGGGTACAATAGGTTGAACATAAGGTTTCAATAAGGACTTATGAAAAACATTATGGATCTTCCAAGTCTGAGGAAGATCAAGACGGTAGGCAACAGGATTGATGACAGACAGGATCTTGTAAGGCCCAATAAACCTAGGACCCAACTTCCAAGAGGGAACCTTCAATTTGATATTCTTGGTAGACAACCACACCAGATCACCAACATTCAGGTCAGGACCAGGCACACGTCTCTTATCTGCCACACGCTTATATCTCTCACTCATGCTCTTTAGATTATCCTGAATCTTTTGCCAAATAGATGACAAAGACGAGAAGAATCTGTCCTCATCAGGTAAACCAGAAGACCCCTCTCCCGAGAAAGTCCCAAACTGCGGATGAAACCCATATGCACCAAAAAATGGTGACTTATCAGAGGACTCCTGACGACAGTTATTTAAAGCAAACTCAGCAAGGGACAAAAAAGAACACCAATCCTCCTGATTCTCCGCCACAAAACAGCGCAGATATGTCTCCAGATTCTGATTGACGCGCTCTGTCTGGCCATTCGACTGCGGGTGGAAAGCAGAAGAGAATGACAACCGAACCCCCAAGCGAGAACAGAAAGCCTTCCAGAATCTGGAAACAAACTGCGTGCCCCTATCAGAGACTATGTCTGAAGGAATACCATGCAATTTGACAATGTGGTCAATAAATGCCTGCGCCAGCGTCTTGGCATTGGGCAAACCAGGAAAAGGGATGAAATGCACCATTTTGATAAAACGGTCCACCACCACCAGAATCACAGTCTTCCCCGAGGAACGAGGCAAGTCCGTTATGAAGTCCATGGACAGATGTGTCCAAGGACGGGAAGGAATGGGTAAGGGAAGGAGAGGACCTGATGGCCGTGAATGAGGGACTTTGGCACGAGCGCAAGTCTCGCAAGCTGCCACAAAACCCTCAACCGACTTACGAAGCGCAGGCCACCAGAATCTCCGAGCAATGAGATCCAGTGTGGCTCTTGCCCCCGGGTGCCCAGCAAGGACCGTATCGTGGTGTTCCTTAAAAATCTTGTGTCTCAAAGCGAGAGGCACAAACAACCTCCCAGGAGGACAAAGATCAGGAGCCTCTGACTGGGCTGCCTGCACCTCTGCCTCCAATTCAGGAAAAAGAGCAGAGACCACCACACCTTCAGCCAAAATGGGACCCGGGTCTTAAAAATTCCCACCTCCCGGAAAACAACGTGACAGGGCATCTGCCTTCACATTCTTAACCCCAGGACGGAACGTGACAACAAAATTAAACCTTGAAAAGAACAAAGACCATCTGGCCTGTCTCGGGTTCAGATGCTTGGCTGACTCCAAGTAGGCTAGATTTTTATGGTCAGTAAACACGGTAATAGGGTGTCTGGCTCCCTCTAGCCAATGGCGCCATTCCTCAAAAGCCAACTTGATGGCCAACAATTCCCTATCTCCCACATCATAATTTCTCTCTGCGGAGGAGAGTTTCTTCGAGAAAAAGGCACATGGTTGCCATTTGGCAGGAGAGGAACCCTGAGACAAGACCGCACCCACCCCTACCTCAGAAGCATCAACCTCAACTATGAAGGGTAACGAAATATCAGGTTGTACCAGGATGGGAGCGGAAGCAAAACTCTCCTTGATATTAGAAAAGGCCTTACGCGCCTCTACCGACCAGGAAGAAAAATCTACCCCCTTTCTGGTCATATCAGTGAGTGGTTTAACAACAGAGGAATAATTCAAAATAAAGTTCCTGTAATAATTGGCAAAGCCCAAAAAACGCATCAGCGCCTTCTGATTCTCAGGAAGCTCCCACTCAAGCACAGCGCGGACCTTCTCGGGGTCCATGCGAAAACCAGAAGCAGAGAGAAGAAACCCCAGAAATTGAATTTCTGGAACCGCAAACACACATTTTTCCAGTTTCGCATATAATTTATTCTCCCGCAGGATGAGCAAGATCTGACGTAAATGTTCCTTATGAGTCTTGAAATCAGGAGAAAAAATCTAAATGTCATCCAAATACACTAATACAAATTTTCCCATTAAATGATAAAAAATGCTGTTCACGAAATGCTGAAAAAACGGCTGGGGCATTCATCAAACCAAAAGGCATAACCAAATTCTCAAAATGGCCCTCAGGGGTATTGAAAGCCGTCTTCCATTCGTCTCCTTCTCTGACCCTGACCAGGTTGTATGCCCCTCTTAGGTCTAATTTGGAAAAGACTTTAGCCCCAACAACCTGGTTAAACAGGTCCGGGATCAGAGGAAGCGGATAAGGGTCACGAATAGTGATACTGTTCAGCTCCCTGAAATCCAGACAAGGTCTTAAAGAACCATCTTTTTTCTTAACAAAGAAAAAAACAGCGGCAACAGGTGACTTCGAGGGTCGTATGTGTCCTTTTCTCAGACTCTCAGAGATATAAGCACGCATAGCGACCCTCTCAGGTTGGGAAAGATTGTATAAACGAGATTTAGGCAGCTTGGCGCCTGGGATGAGATTAATAGGGCAATCGTACTCCCTGTGCGGGGGCAAATCCTGAACTCCACTCTCAGAGAAGACATCCGAAAATTCAGAGAGGAAAGGTGGTACAGTCTTAGTAGAAACCTCAGAAACAGATGTCATGAGGCAATTCTCTCTGCAAAAGTCACTCCAACCATTTATTTGGCTCGCTTGCCAATCAATGGTGGGGTTATGTTTAGTGAGCCAGGGTAGCCCCAACACTAGAGGAGTAGGCAAACCGCTAAGGACGAAACATGACACATCCTCAACATGAGCATCACTCACAATTAAACGGATATTGTGAACTATGCCCTTTAATGATTTCTGAGAAAGTGGAGCGGAATCAATAGCAAAAACAGGAATATCCTTTCCCAAAGTGCATACCTGGAAACCATGAGTTATTGCAAATTGATTATCAATGAGATTGACAGCTGCTCCACTATCCACAAAAATCTAACAAAAAATGTTCTTGCTCTCTAGCGCCACCCTAGCAGGCAGGACAAAACGGGAACTACAAGCAAACGGAAAACCTTTAATTTCCACCTCAACCCAGCCAATAGTAACAGACGGAACATTTTTAAAAGATTTTTTCCTTTTTGTTTCTTTATTACTCCCAGAAGACTGCCTGAATCTCCTAGAGGGACAAACATTTGCCAAATGATTTATACCTCCACAACAAAAACACACCCTCCCATGCGGGCTGAATCTTCTATTGTCAGAGGCAATCAACCCCAGCTGCATAGGCTCCTGCTCAGAAGGGGCTGACAGCGACTGAGACCCCTGCGCACAGAAAGAGACCGTTGCACTGTCCCGGGACTGAGTATGACAGGAAGGAGAGATCTCTCCTCTCTCTCTAAGATGCCTGTCAATACGAACGGCCTGAGACATAGCAGAATCCAAGGAGGTAGGTCTCTCATGAAAGGCAAATGCATCTTTCAATCCCTCTGAAAGACCATGGCAAAATTGACTTCGGAGTGCAGCATCATTCCAACCAGTATCAGCTGCCCATCTCCGAAATTCTGAGCAGTATATCTCTGCGGATTGTTTACCCTGGCATAACAGACGTAGTCTAGACTCAGCCAGAGCAATACGATCCGGATCATCATATATCTGACCCAGGGCTAAAAAGAATTCATCCACTGAACGGAGGGGCCGTGCCCCCTCCGGCAGCGAAAAGGCCCAGGATTGAGCGTTACCCCTGAGCAGCGATATAATGATCCCCACCCTCCGTTCTTCATCACCAGAGGAATGGGGAAGAAGGCGAAAATGGAGTTTGCAAGCCTCTCTAAAACGCACAAAATACTCACTACCCCCGGAGAACGTATCCGGGAGCGAGATCTTAGGCTCAGAACAAACTCCATGAACGCAAGCTGAACCGGTCACTTGAAACTGAGAAAAAATCTTACGGAGATCAGCTACCTCCAATGAAAGACCCTGGAAGCGCTCAGCCAAAAGTGAAACCGGATCCATGCTTGAGACGGTTTAGGCGGCTTATAATGTCACGGATGGTGTACAGGAAACAAGACAATGCAATACAATAATGACTCACTGGATCCACAACTAAGGAACAAAAGGGAGACCCCTACATGAGACCTGCCACTCTCCCTAATTGCTCAGCCTATGCGAACACCCCAAAGGTGGATGGGCGCATATCCGCGTACCTCGGCTATCTAATACCTGAAGACCCTACAATAGTGAGGGGACACGACCACCGGCTCCCTACACTAGACACGGAGGGAGTCAGGGTCACCTGAAAATCCAGCAGACAGAAAATCACAAATAAAGGAACAGCACTTATCTTGCAGAAGACTGGGAAATAGAAACAGCAAGCACACACACTCCAGGAAGTTGTATAAGCCGCAACCTAATGCATCATGGGGAGGAACTTAAAGGGAAGCAATCAGTCCAACTGCATGACAGCTGAGATAGACTAACGAGATGAGGAACTTAACCAAAACAAAGAAACTCAAGGAGGAGGATCTGGAAAGCTCCTGTCAGAGCTTCTCAACTGTCTGGTTGTGACAGATATATCAATATATAATGCTCTTACTGATTTCGTTCTGTAGTTTCTTCAAAAAACTGACTTTTATAATATGTAAATTACCTCTCTACCAGCAAGTAGGGCGGCTACTTGCTGGTAGCAGCCGCATCCTCCTTTCATAATGACGCCCCCTCCTCATGTTGATTGACAGGGCCAGCGAACGCGCTCGTCCTCTGACTGGCCCTGTCTGCGTTAAAAATTTCGCGCCTGCGCCGTACCGGTCTTCAGTCGGCGCAGGCGCACTGAGAGGAGGACGCTCGCTCGGCCGCTCCATCCTCAATGCGCCTGCGCCAATGACGTCACATCTACACCCGGCGCAGGCGCACTGAGGAAGGAGCGGTCGAGCGAGCGGCCGAGCAAGCGTCCTCCTATCAGTGCGCCTGCGCCGACTGAAGACCGGTACGGCGAAGGCGCGAGATTTAAAACGCAGACAGGGCCAGTCAGAGGACGAGCGCGATCGCTGGCCCTGTCAATCAACATGAGGAGGGGGCGTCATTATGAAAGGAGAATGCGGCTGCTACCAGCAAGTAGCCGCCCTACTTGCTGGTAGAGAGGTAATTTACATAATATAAAAGTCCGTTTTTTGAAGAAACTACAGAACGAAAATCAGTAAGAGCATTATATATTGATATATCGCAGTATAAGGAATTTAAGTAGCAAAAAAAAAAATAATGACTTCAGTGGGGTGACAGAAGCCCTTTAAGGTCCTTTAATCTTTACTGGTAAGTTTTATCCTGCAATCCATGTACTAGTTTAGTAGCTCTTCTCTGAACTCTCTCCAAAGTATCAATATCCTTCTGGAGATATGGTCTCCAGTACTGAGCACAATACTCCAAATGAGGTCTCACTAGTGCTCTGTAGAGCGGCATGAGCACCTCCCTCTTTCTACTGGTAATGCCTCTCCCTATACACCCAAGCATTCTGCTAGCATTTCCTGCTGCTCTATGACATTGTCTGCCTACCTTTAAGTCTTCTGAAATAATGACCCCTAAATCCTTTTCCTCAGATACTGAGGTTAGAACTGTATCACTGATTTTATATTCTGCTCTTGGGTTTTTACGCCCCAGGTGCATTATCTTGCACTTATCAACATTAAATTTTAGTTGCCAGATTTTTGACCATTCCTCTAGTTTTCCTAAGTCCTTTTCCATTTGGTGTATCCCTCCAGGAACATCAACCCTGTTACAAATCTTTGTGTCATCAGCAAAAAGACACACCTTAGGCTACATGCACACGACCGTATGTGTTTTGCGGTCCACAAATTCCGGATCCGCCAAAAAAACTGATGACTTTCCGTATGGCATCCGTTTTTTTTGCGGATCCATTTTTTTTTTGCGGATCCATTGTAATAATGCCTATCCTTGTCCGCAAACTAGAAAAAAGTAGGACAAGCACTATTTTTATTTGCGGAGCAACAGAACGGACATACTGATGTGGACAGCACACGGTGTTCTGTCCGCGTTTTTTCCGTACCCATTGAAATGAATGGGTCCGCATCCTATCCGCAAAAAAACTGAATGGACACGGAAACAAAAACCGGTCGTGTGCATGAGGCCTTACCATTGAGGCCTTCTGCAATTTTGCTAATAAAGATATTAAACAATATGGGTCCCAGAACAGATCCCTGAGGTACCCCACTGGTAACAAGACCATGGTCTGAATATACTCCATTGACTACAACCCTCTGTTGTCTGTCCCTCAGCCATTGCCTAATCCATTCAACAATATGGGAGTCCAAGCACAAAGACTGCAATTTATTGATAAGCCTTCTATAGGGGACAGTATCAAAAGCCTTGACTTTAGGGGGTGAATAGTTATGCACATTGACTTTTTCTGTTATTTTGTCCTATTTGTTGTTTGCTTCACGATAAAAAAAAAACACCTTTTTCAAAGTTGTGAGCATGTTCTGTAAATTAAATTATACAAATCCTCAAACAATCCATGTTAATTCCAGTCAAGGGAGGGTGGGTGAATGCTTTTGCAAGGCACTGTATATGTCTCTCATTAGCCCCCAGCAGCCTTTCATCAGCCCCCATATGCATCTCCTCAGCCCCAGCTGTCTCATATCAGCCCCATTGCCTCATATTAGCCCCCAGCAGCCCCTATTGCCTCATATTAACCCTTGGTAGCCCCCATTGCCTCTCATATTAACCCCAGCACCCCCTATTGCCTCATATCACTCCAGTAGCCCCCATGTTAGCCCCCATCAGTCCTCATTGCCTCAGATCACCCCCCAGCAGCCCATAACAAAAAACTTACCTCACCTGCTCCAGACGCCGCAGCTCCTCTGGTCCAGTGCTCTTCTTCCTCCTCCTCTATTGGCTGTGCTGTCATTTGACGCGCAAAGAGTGAGGTCACAGAGTGCCCTCACGCTGTGTGCAGCCACAGCACAGCCAACAGCTGAGGACCAGGAAGCAGTGAGTACAGAGCCTTCACCACTTCCTGGTCCTCCGGTAAGTGGTGAGGGAAGCGGTAAGGGAAGTGCTCATTAGTATTCACCCTGTACAGGGTAAAAAATACGGTAATAGGGGCATACTCCCTATGTGAACTAATTTAAAGGGAATGAACAAATCAACTTGAATTTAATGAGTATGCAACACAATATTACAATGGTCTCTGTTGACAATCACGTAAACCATTGACACCTTATCAATCTTATTATATTCCCCCTGTATATATAACCAATTCTAATTGATATAGGAGGAATATATATTTTTTGGTGACATCATATATGTCAGATTTATGATACTTTTTTATATATATGTTTTTTATATTTTTATGGTCTAATAAATAACTATATGATTTCACTTAGAAGTAATTGAAATGGTCAAGAGATGTTCTATCAAAATATTCACCCCCGCTAAGCATAGGAAAAGGATTTACAGACACCAGATACATAACGGTATTTATGTTGACAAAACTAGAAAGACTATGCATACTTGTGCTTTTCATTCATTGTCGCTTTTTGTTGTTGATTTTGTTTTATGTGTTGTAAAACGATGCGAAATTCTCCATGTAAATGTCGGATTCTTGACATGCAATGTTAGGAAACGAAATGATGTAACATATATGTCTAAGATGATGACATCCTTTATTCTTTATGCAATAAAATATTTTACAAACTAATAAATAACTATATGGCCAATAGTTGAATACAGTGCTGGGTGCAATCGTTTAATGTTTAAGAACAATTCCCGAATGAAAGTGTACCTGTCAACATCAGTATATCTACTGAGATCTAGAGAAAGATATGTAAAATTTCCACTGCACTGAAAGTTTCCAAGATATCAATAATTAAATGGAAAAAATTTGAAACAGGCTGGCCTCTCCTTCAAACTAAGTAATCAGGGGTTAAGGGCCTTGGTAATAGAGTTAACCAAGAACCCAATGGTCACTCTGGCTGAGCTTCAAAGTTCCTGTTGCAAATGGGAGAAACTTCCAGAAGGTCAACCATAACTGCAGCACTTCACAATCTGGGCTTTAAGGCAGAGTGGCCAGAAAGAAGCCTCTCCTCAAAAAAGACACATGAAAGCCCACCATAAGTTTGCAAAAACAAAGCAACTAAAGAAAAAAAAGATTCTCTGGTCTAATGAAATTAAGATCTTTAAGTTGAACTTTTTGGCCATAATTCTAAGTGTTATGTTTGGAGGAAACCAGGCACTTCCCAATACCATCCCTACAGTTAAGCATGATGGTGGCAGCAGTGGGGGTTGTTTTTAGCAGCTGGGACAGGGAGATTTGTCAGGGATAAGGGAAAACTGAATGGGAAAAGTACAGTAATATTCTTAATAAAAAACCTTATCCAGTGTGCTCTGGACCTCAGACTGGGCTTAAGATTTACATTCCAGCAAGCCAAAGTCCCTAAGCACACAGCCAAGACAACACAGGAGTGGCTTAGGGACAACTCTGTGAATGTGTATGCGTGTACCAGCCAGAGCCAGTATTGGCTTTAACAATACTGACCACTGACAAAATGCTGACCGAGTGAAGGCGGATGCTCAACAGACAGGATCCGTTTTCGGGGGGTTATTGTTCTGACGGTTCAGGAGATGGGCAAAATAATTAGTGATGTCAACACAAACTTTCTGCTGACACCCTCTCCACTCTGTCCGGGGGTCTCTACTTATATAAGCGTTTAATAGAAGAGGTTCTGTAGACATCTATGTGGAATCAGCTGCCGACAGTGCAAAAGGAGTGCGCTTCATACTTGAGTTATTTGGTCAGTGTTGGCCCTGTGACTGCCCAAATAAGTGAAGTGTGCAGTGATTCTAAGAGCGACGCCTGTCATCTACATGTCATACTGACTTACAGTATTGTTTCACTACCTATAGACTCCCTATGCGTGTTACTGCAAGGCACACTGTTCTACACCACTATACAGGCTCTCTGCTGCCAGGAAATAGCAGTTTTTTTTAACACGATTCTCCTCTAATAAATTCGGATTGAATTGACTCTTTTTGGAAAATTCGGTGAACCGACTGAATCGAATTTTTTAGAAATTCGCTCATCTCTAGTAAAAATGGTCTAAATACTTTCCGAATGCACTTTATATAGCTGGATAGATCGATAAATAAAAAGAATGCCTCATCTTTTTTTATGCATTTATTACACTTTTTTGCTATTAACTTTTTAAATATTTAATAAATGTAATAAAACTTTAAAGATGCAGGCAACAAAGCTTGATAATGCGAGCCAGACAAAGAGGAACCGTTCCTACCCCCTGCTTCTGTTTATACTGTATTCTTAATACAGAAGCCTATCAGAGCATTTGCTAAGCTAACAACAAAAGGCATCAAGCATTTTCTTACTAGAACAGCAAAGGCACAATACAATTTTGGCAGAACATAAAGTTCTGTTGCTTAGCAACATTCTTATTTACAAAACATAATGAGAGTGAAATCATAAACAATGCCAATTCCAGCACTGTACACTGCAGCATTTATAAAAGCACCTTTATGTTAGGGAGGTTGAGAAATAATTGGAAAGTCTGAGTAAAATAGAACATGCTCGTGGAACATGCTGAGGCACAAGTTGTTAAAAGTGTTGGCTCATGAAGGTCCTGCCTGGGGCCCACCCCCTCCCATCCACATCTCATCCACTTTTTATAGAGTAGACAGAGTGTTACTAATGGCTAAAAGTCACAAATTACAGCACAAACCATTACATGCACCAACATTTTTTACTTTCCTACACAAGAAAACTGGTGTAAAGCTTAGTAAATCTCAATTTGATAAATCAGCTACTTATTCTAACAGTTTTGTGCCAAAATCCTTGTCTATTTCTCAGTAATCTATACCCTTTGGTCACTGTTTAGTAGTTTTATGGTCCATGCCAGGTTTACATCTGGAGATGTATGAGGATGGTAACATACACTGCTCCAGCCAATGACTGGCTTCGACAGTGTTGTGGCCACAAGCTGCAAATTATTGCTGAAGCAAGTCATTGGCTGGAGCCATGTACAGTACAGACCAAAAGTTTGGACACACCTTCTCATTCAAAGAGTTTTCTTTATTTTCATGACTATGAAAATGGTAGATTCACACTGAAGGCATCAAAACTATGAATTAACACATGTGGAATTATATACATAACAAACAAATGTGAAACAACTGAAAATATGTCATATTCTAGGTTATTCAAAGTATCCACCTTTTGCTTTGATTACTGCTTTGCACACTCTTGGCATTCTCTTGATGAGCTTCAAGAGGTAGTCCCCTGAAATGGTTTTCACTTCACAGGTGTGCCCTGTCAGGTTTAATAAGTGGGATTTCTTGCCTTATAAATGGGGTTGGGACCATCAGTTGCATTGAGGAGAAGTCAGGTGGATACACAGCTGATAGTCCTACTGAACAGACTGTTAGAATTTGTATTATGGCAAGAAAAAAAGCAGCTAAGTAAAGAAAAACGAGTGGCCATCATTACTTTAAGAAATGAAGGTCAGTCAGTCAGCCGTAAAATTGGGAAAACTTTGAAAGTAAGGGCTATTTGACCATGAAGGAGAGTGATGGGGTGCTGCGCCAGATGACCTGGCCTCCACAGTCACCGGACCTGATCCTAATCGAGATGGTTTGGGGTGAGCTGGACCGCAGAGTGAAGGCAAAAGGGCCAACAAGTGCTAAGCATCTCTGGGAACTCCTTCAAGACTGTTGGAAGACCATTTCAGGGGACTACCTCTTGAAGCTCATCAAGAGAATGCCAAGAGTGTGCAAAGCAGTAATCAAAGCAAAAGGTGGCTACTTTGAAGAACCTAGAAAATGACATATTTTCAGTTGTTTCACACTTGTTTGTTATGTATATAATTCCACATGTGTTAATTCATAGTTTTGATGCCTTCATAGTCATGAAAATAAAGAAAACTCTTTGAATGAGAAGGTGTGTCCAAACTTTTGGTCTGTACTGTATGTGACCATGCCCATGCACTGCCAGAAGAAAACTGTGTGTTGATCTTTAGATAGAGACAGCGTAAGACAGGAGCTACATGATGCAGATAAGTATGAATGTTCTGTTTCGTGGGCAGGCTAAGGACACTTGCTAAAATAAAAATCATTATTTCTAGAAAACCCCTTTAAGCACTGTTCACATCTGTGTTGGAAGCTCTATTTACACATAATAGAGGGGTTTCCCTGACTTGGGACTCCCTTCATAAACCTGAACTTAGAGCCTATGTATGAGAGTGGCTCCTGTCCATGCTTGAATTACATAAATGGTTGTACATTTGAATGGCTGCCATACATTCTATACAGCTCCTGCACTGGCCAGTGCTGGTCTGACTTTCCTTGTTACAATGAAATGGGGTGTTGGAATAAGGGCCTGCAAAGATCAGATAACCACTATCAGAATGTATCCACTGTTATCTCTTACAAGTCTGACAAGACAACCACTAGTCATCAAATTATTGACTTCCTATGTTTTCAAGTCAATAATACATCTTTAATTATTAATCATGCAATAATGAATTCTGTAATTCTCTTTTTTTAGGTCTCAATTTGGCTCGTGGGTCAACATTTACTGCTGACTAGTGGAAATTCACTTTTTGACTTTAATTTCATTTTAGAACCAGAATTAATATTTGTTTACCTTTCAATTAATAGTGTTTATCGTCTTTATTTGTGCACAGTGATTTTAAGAAAAACTTTAAATAAATCATGTGGAAAAGTCAGAATTTTCTGTGATTAATCACATGACAAGCAATGTTAGATTGCCCTAGGTCCTGATGATATTGCAGGACTCGGTCAAATGCTCTCTAAAACAAATACACATTTAATCAACAGGAGAATGTAGGGGGATTGTAAAAATCACTACAAAGTTCTTGTAGAAATGAATGCAAACTGAACCCAGTATTTTCATTTCATCACGGCTCACACTTTTCACACAATGAAATGTGCTCTAAAGTGAATGTGGGAGAGCTTGGGAAAAATTAGGGAAAAACAAAACACCCACTGCTGACAGTTTAAAAAGCAAGTGTTTTTTTAATTAGGAAGAACAATTAACGACTTATTGTACCTTAGAGGTAACTGATTGGTTTACGTTTGCTTTAAAATAATTAAAGGCAATATCAAGGCAATAAAAATGTCCCATTCTGAAAAGTCAATTGAATGAGTATTTCTTAAGTCCCCTTTACACTGCTCAGTTGAGAAGACAATTGTGGGGAAAGAAGCGTTTCTTACTGGCAATCATCTGCTCATCAGTGGAGGAGACTGCTGCCTTTACATCCAGCAATCTCCTCTACAGTACAGTGCTTGTTCATTGGGTAATTGGCTTCACCTTTAGGCCTCATGCACACAACCGTATGTATTTTGCGGTCCGCAAGAACGGATCCACAAAAAATACGGATGACATCCGTGTGCATTCCATATTTTGCAGAACGGAACAGCTGGTCCCCTAATAGAACAGTACTATCCTTGTCTGTAATACGGACAATAATAGGACATGTTCTATTTTTTTGCGGAACAAAAATACGGACATATGGAAACGGAATGCACACGCAGTACCTTCTGTTTTTTTTTGCGGACCCATTGTAATGAATGGTTCCATATACGATCTGCAAAAAAAACGGAAAGGACACGGAATGAAAATACGTTTGTGTGCATGATGCCTTACACAGGAAGATTATCGCTAAGGAGCGTTCGTACAAACGCTTGTTAGCGATAATCTGCTCGAACACTGGGCAGTCTAAAGGGGCCTTTAGTGTTTCATTTGCCCTATTTAGGTATGTCAGGTTGATAAAGAGTGATCTTTTCTGTTTCTAAAGGGCCCTTTACACGTGCCGAGAATCCTAAAGATAATCACTAATGAGCTTTCATAGGAACATTCTTTAGCGATTATCTGGCTGTGCAAATGTACCGCCGATTACCTGATGAATGAGAGAAACACTCGTTAATCGGGTAATAGGTCATTTGTGCGCACACAAAAATCGTTTGTTGGCAGCAGATCGTGCTGTGTAAACACGATCTTCTGCCACCAAACAATGAGTCAGTATAAGGAAGAGCGATGGCATTAGCCATTGCTCCTCCCCATGCTCTGGAGGAGATCGCCACATGTAAATGCATTTGCTTAACCTAGATTATCTCACTATTGCTTAGATAAATTACTGAAGATTAGACTTAATCCCTGGATACCGGTAGTTCATTGGATCTGCAGTAGGGTGTTAGATAGATATCAGAGTGTTGTTGTTAATTAGAGATGTCCCGAACTATTCGCCGGCAAACTGTTGGTCTATGTGCAGATATCTGATTGGAGCTGACTTCTTATTTTCTCTTTTGCACATAAACATTTAAACTATATTCCTTAGTAAAAATGACCAGTCCACACCATGTGGGTCTATATTTATGAGGGCCCCCCTGACCAAAGATTAGTAAATTTGACCGGCCGTCTCTATAATAATCCACCAGTAATTTATGAATGGGGTTAGGTTATTAACTTATTATTATTGGGGTATTATTAAAATAATTTTGTCTATAAAGTAAGAGCCGCTCTACCTTCCTCCTCCTCCTCCCGGCACCAGAGACTCCTGCAGGGCAGCTGCCGCGGCGCCCCACCACTCACCAGGCTGCAGTGAGTCACACCCCCGTCCCCCTTCACCACGTGACGGTGCGACCAATACAACCATTATGAACTCAGACCTAAGTTGTAATCGCAATGCGATTAATATAACCTGTATTAATCGCATTGCGATTACAACTTAGATCTGAGTTCCTAATGGTTGTATTGCTAGAATTGACGAATATAGCACTATATTCTCAATCTTCGTTATATTCTAGCAATACAACCATTAGGAACTCAGATCTAAGATGTAATCGCAATGCGATTAATACAGGTTATATTAATCGCATTGCGAATTTAACTTACCACACTCTGCGTCAACTACGTAATTTTCCATGGGAGTTTTGCCATGGATCCCCCTCCGGCATGCCACAGTCCAGGTGTTAGTCCCCTTGAAACAACTTTTCCATCACTATTGTGGCCAGAAAGAGTCCCTGTGGGTTTTAAAATTCGCCTGTCTATTGAAGTCTATGGCGTTTCGCCCGTTCACGAACATTTGCGGAAATTCGCGTTCGCCGTTTGCAAACGGAAAATTTTATGTTCGCGACATCTCTATTGTTATTGAAGTACATTCTCAGGATAGACAAGTCACAAGTACTGTACCTCAAGATTCTGTTCTGGGTACTATTCTTTTTAATATTTTTGTAGGCAACATAGGAGAAGGTTAGTAAGGTATGCCTATTAGACACAAAAATGTGTAATAGAGATGATATTTCTGGAGTGGTTTGTAACATGGAAAAATATTTAGCTTCAATCTGCTATTCAATGTTTCCAAATGTAAAATAATGCGCTTAGAGAGAAGGAACCGTCTGAATATCATATTAGCAGCTCTGTGCTAATGAGGACTTCAGAATAGAAGGATTTACAATAGGTGTCCTGATAACAGACAGCTTCAAAATGAGTGCACAGTGTGGACAGGCAGCAGAGAAACCAAGTAGGATTATTGGCTGTTAAAGATGGACGAACATTGGCCGGGACGATTCGTGAGCGCGATCGCGATCAAATGGTCACAAACCGCAAGTTCGCAGCGGGCCCCATTTACTTTAATGGCAGGCAAACCTGAAAAACCTTCAGGTCATATTTGCAGCCAGCAAATACTTACTAGAAGTGCACAAATAGTCCCACAACATGGACAGTGATATACCAGAGGGGGATCATTGGCAAAAATTCACACAAAAAATATGTATTTTAATCAGGGGCCATTTTTATGCATCTTAAAGGGAAACTCCCAACAATGTGCCCTGCTGGAGCCTAGAAAACTGTTATTTCCTATCTGTTTGATGTATACAAATTTGCAGCACTCCACGTTTTTGTATCCTGCAGAGTCTATTGAAAAATGCTTACGTTAACGTAATTTCTTTTTCTACCATGGAACTGTATGGTGAACGGACGCCACTGTACAACATCAGTCTGAGGCATCTGTTAATGCATACATTTTTGGTATGCATTAAATGGATGGCAAAAATAGGATGTGAACCCAGCCCTAGTGTCAGAATAAGCACCGGTACACAGCGGAGCAGCGTGGCGGAGAGGGGAGGCTGCCATGTCCTGGTGATCAGGGATGAGGACTATGCTTCCCAAGGATCATTTTCTACTGGGAAATACAGGGCACAGTATAATACACTAGAATCTATATAATATAAAGATATTTGCCCTACTCCCGAATAATAATACAATTAGGTGATCATTTATTATATAGAAATACGTCTATGTTAGGCATATCTCTGACACAGATTGCGGCACAAAGGTCCTTAGCACCGCAATCTGCATATTTTTCCCGCTCATGCGAGGTCTAAAAAAGGATGGTGTGGGCAGGGAAAGGGATACAGTTATGGCCATCCAATTATTGTATACCACCGCCATACATTGACCGGATAACGCCTCTGTTCAGTGACCAGATAACACCGCCATATCGTGACCGGATAGATAGTATAAAAGGGCACAGTACAGGGACTGCCTAGGGGCCCTGCACAGGGTGTGGTAAGAGGGCACAATGCAGGGTATAAAGGGGCACAGTACGGGGTGGGGGCACAGTCACATGACCCTGTGATATTAGAAGGTCCTTATGGTGAATGCGGGTTATACGCAACCATAATGAGAGGCAGAGGAGTGAGACAGGGGTGTGATTATGTGGCTACAGATAAAAAAAATTGAACTGTCAAATTGAGCGAGGTTAGCCACTGATCGGCCTGTGACCACAGAGCTAAAAGGAGTGCAGGACCGGTGTGGCTCTTGGCTTCCAGGCACAACAGCTGCAGCACAGCATGGCACAGCATGGTTCACCCAGTGGGCAGTAAAAGTTATGTACCTTCCCTTCCCGTGTTTGCTAGACCACGTGTCTGTGGTCAGATGTATCTTGGCACCGACACTGTGTGCCAGAGATATACTTGCCGGATGAACGTGGCCATATAGTTCAGGGATGCCCTTCTGGGAGAAATATTTCCTTCCAGGGACGTTCCAGGGACCTTCCATTGCAGTGTGCCAATGGCCTCTGAGTCCACCAATTTATATGGCAGTAGTTGGCAGGCTAGCAGTTCCATCAAGCCAGCGGTCAGCCGTTGGGCAAGAGGATTATCCGGCGTCATAATTTTTTTACACTTGAACATTTGGGCCACGGAAGCCTGCCTTGTTCGAGATGAACGTGACAATGGCACGGTGGAAAGTGAAGTGACGGACAACTGGGAGGAGAGAGGAGAAGGAGAAGAGGCAGGACGTGGAGCGCCGGGAGGTGAGTGTTGGGCTTACCGCGACTTATGCGTTGACAGCACAGGCTTCAGATGGCAGCACTATTATCAGCAGCTGACACATTTTAAAAAAGTCCACACTGCGGAGCCGTGTGCCGGCGTCCAGGGAGCACAAGATGTGACCGTGCATTGTGTATGGCTCGCTCCAGATACATTTTCAGTCTGCTTTTTGCCTCCTGTGCACTGCGAGTTCTGCCTGCTTCTCCTCCTTTTACCTATCTGCTGCTCCATCTCTCCCTTTGAACTCCCCTCCTCTTCCTCTCTTGACGTCCATTGACACATCATCATTGTCACCTTCACCACCACTGAAATTAGAGATCTCTGAGTTGGCAGCAACAGCCGGGACCAACCTCCTTGGGCTAATCTAGGTACTGTCGTCAGTATTTGGTGGAAGAAGGTATATAGCAATAGCACCCCTCAATCAGTATTTAGTGGAAGAAGGTATATAGCACCCCTGAATCAGTATTTGGCAGAAACAGGTATATAGCACCCCTTAATCAGTATTTGGCGGAAACAGTTATATGGCACCCCTCAATCAGTATTTTGTGGAAGAAGGTATATAGCAATAGCACCCCTCAATCAGTATTTAGTGGAAGAAGCTATATGGCAGCCCTCAATCAGTATTTTGTGGAAGCAGATCTATTGCAGCCCTCAATCAGTATTTGGTGGAAGAAGGTATATAGCAATAGCACCCCTCAATCAGTATTTAGTGGAAGAAGGTATATGGCACCCCTCAATCAGTATTTAGCGGAAACAGGTATATAGCACCCCTCAATCAGTATTTGTCGGAAACAGGTATATGGCACCCCTCAATCAGTATTTTGTGGAAGCAGGTGTATCGCAGCCCTCAATCAGTATTTTCAATAAGGTATATAGCAATAGCACCCCTCAATCAGTATTTTGTGGAAGACGGTATATGGAACCCCCTCAATCAGTATTTGGCGGAAACAGGTATATAGCACCCCTAAATCAGTATTTGGCGGAAACAGGTATATGGCACCCCTCAATCAGTATTTTGTGGAAGCAGGTGTATCGCAGGTGCAGCAGAACTGCACACAACTGCTGCACAATACAAATACACTATAATATAATTTCTATGTTGGAAAGTATATTATAAGTATATCACACCCCTCTATATCACACCTATTGATAGCACACCTATACTAGTCCTTAAAAGGACTTTTGTGCCCTATTAGCCTGCATTTGGTGTCCCTAACTGTCCCTGCTCCAAAATGCAACCTCTCTCTACACTAGCAAAACACATAATGTAAAATGGCTGCCAGATTGGGTTCTGTTATAGGGTTGGGGGTGTGTCCATGTGCTGAAACATCTCAATTGGCTGTCCTGTCCCACCTGATGGATGTGTCATGGGTAAAAGTTTAGTGCTATGCAAAAAAAATATGGCGCGTGCGAATATCGCCATATGTTTGCATGTTTGACGAATCGCGAACAAGCAAAATTCGCCGCAAAACGACCGCCGGGTGAACCGCAAGGCCATCTCTATTGGCTGTATAGCTAGAGGTATAATCAGTAAGAACAGAGATATTGTGATCCCATTGTATAGAGCACTAGTGAGACCACATCTGGAATACTGTGTTTAGTATAGCTTTGAGAAAAGAAGGGAAATACGTTTCCAAAGGTTGCAATAAGGTTCAGGACGGAAGTGTTCTCAATAAGAAGTTAAACACAAGAACAAGGAGATACAATCTGATATAAGATCAGGAGCAAGGTCAGGAAATATTATTTTACTGAAAGAGTGGTTGAAGCTTGGAACAAACTTCCAGCAGATGTGTTTGAGAAATCTACAGTAGGTGAATGTGAACATGCCCGGGAAAAGCATATGTCTATCCTAACATAAAAGATAAATAATATAAGGGCAGACTAAATGGACCAGGTGGTCTTCCTGGGGTCAATCTTCTATGTTTCTATGTTCCTTTAGAAAAGGAGGCCTAGGCCCACAGATTTCATATCTTATTGGGTACACAGGCTACAAGGGGTGGCTTGAAGTTCAGATAGAGAACCTCATGACAGGGATCCCTAATATAAGAAATATTATAAGGGTTAATCGTAATTTCAAATATTGTTTTTCATCTCCATTAGACATTGCTGTTCTGTAAATTTCTGAATTATATACACTTTGTAATTACGTATTTTTAATCTGCAATATCTGGTATAAGCTGTGTATAAAATCCTCATATATCTAGACAAAATAATTTATTTGCTTTACCGCCTAAAAGCTACCTTGATTAGCATTCTACCATGACAGTCCTATTGAGAACATTATTGTTAGTTGATGGCACTGAACTCGATGTTACAAAGATTACCAAAAATGACCAGACTAGAATAACTCTAGAGGTCGCGAACCTGTGTCATGGGTGCCATATGCGGCCCTCTCTGTGGGCACCTGCACCCTGGAAAAAGTCTATGGTGTACCAATATGCCTTAGACTTTTACTGCCATTTATTAGCGCAGGGCAGACTATGTAGAGCACAAGCAGCGCACTCAATGTAGGCAGGCTATTATAGTTAAATAATAAAGTACATGGAAGATATACTTTATTGGACTGTACTATTCAGGTTCAATTGCCGTGTTGGCACTTTGCGATAAATAAGTGGGTTTTGGGTTGCAGTTTTGGCACTCTGTCTCTAAAAGGTTCGCCATCACTGCTCTAGATTATGACATGAGCTAAAACTAATAAATCTTAATTTCAATGTTGCTTCAGATTCACAACATTCTGATTAATAGAGAACCTTCCAAGAAGATGTTGACCCTTTATAATCTAGTGATCCTTTGAATATAACCTTTAGACCATAGGTTTTTACGACTTTGCTAAAGAGTTTTGAATATGAAATATATTTGGGTGGAAAGATGTCCTTCCTCTCTATGAATAGTGAATTTTCTATGTATGAGAAATGCTACGTATTGACATGGTGGCATTACATTCCTCTGAAATGTGATAAGTTTTTCAGTAATGTTAGTCCTATCTGTTGGATCACAAAGATGCTGTTTTGGATAGAAATTTGTACAACCATTTCAGAAATATATGACATTACTCTTCCACCATTGACCCAAATATCTTGTTTGGGGTTAGTGATTGAAGTTAAAAGTACATATTCTTTGCAACAGTTGTGTAGATTACTTTGGGTCCAACTAATTGGAAACAAGAAGAACCCCCAACCATTTCCTACTGGATTAGCATGGGAGATCAGCTGTATAGATTTGAATATCTCAATAGCAGTTGCATACCACCAGAATTTTTTGCACATTTTGGAACCATGAAGAAAGTTTAGAAACTTCACTGCTCTATGAATTTTAGAATCCTTCCTTTGACTCTCATCTTCTGCAATAATTGCACTGTGAAACCAAGATAGATATGTGGACAACCCATTTACCTCCCCCTAACGTCTACTTCTTCCTTCACTTATGTACTTGTGCATTTCTCCACTTGAAATACAAATAAAAGAAATGTGTGCTTCGTATTTTACATGAGATATAGGATGGTTTGACTGATCTTTATGGATTCTCTATTGTGGATGCATGGATGGCCTCATGGATGTATATGGATGTTTTAGAAAAATTAAGAGTGCAAGATCATACCCTGAATGGTTTACTCACATCCCCCCAAAACATAATGCAGTGTGTTGCTTTACTCTTTAATGGCTTCATCTAGCTTTAAATGTACAGTTATATTAGAGATTGGCTTTACTATATTGATACTACTGAGACTATCTGCTTTACTTATATATTGTGGGGGGTTAAGCTCGGGATCGCCTTTGCTGGGGTCAAAGGACACTTGTCTGTTTCATACAATTCCGACCAGCCACCAAGGTATACGTTTTCAGCTGGCCTGGAGCCAGGTTTATTGAGCAGGTTGCATAAATAAAATAGAACAACAAAAGAAAATCTTGCCTGTCCAGCACTTACTAAACATTAAAGGTTCCTATCTATCCGCTGGAGGGCTTCTCCCGGCCAGCTCACAAAACAAGGCTTCAGCAACCTAGTACTCACGGTTTGCTCACTCACACAGACATGCTTTCTGTGTCCCCAGGCAGAAATAGACTGACTGACCTCCTGCTCTGTTATATCCCCACCCTCAGTGCTGCTTCATTAATTACCTCACAGGTGAGAGTCTTTCATCTGCTACTTCACATAGGAGAGGAATCTTGGGGAAATATACCTCCCTTCCACTACCAACTGCTCAGGCAAGTGGGTCTGAGCAACTGAAACCAGCAGACAATGCACACGTGACAACGCATCCGCATTTCCTTGCCACTTTCCTGGCCTGTGCTCCACTGTAAAACTGTAGGCCTGCAGGGCCAAAAACCATCTTGTCACTCTGTTATTTTTCTCTCTGTTCAGGTTCATTCACTTCAGAGGGGCATGATCAGTGACCAAGCGAAACTTCCGACCCAGCAAGTAGTATTTGAGTGATTCTAAGGCCCACTTGATGGCCAAACACTTCTTCTCTACAACTGCATAGTTCTTCTCATGCTTACTTAGTTTGCTACTCAAGTAAAGCACCGGATGCTCCTCTCCATTAACAGTCTGTGACAACACTGCCCCTATTCCTCAGCTGGAAGCATCTGTCTGTACCACAAACTCATTTCTTAAGTCAGAGGTCATCAATACTGGTTGGGAACAAAGAGCCTGTTTTAGAGTCTGAAACGCTTCCTCTGCCTCATAATTCCATTTTACCATCAACGACCCGCTTCCCTTGGTGAGATCGGTTAAGGGAACTGCTATAGCTGCAAAATTGGATATGAACCACCTATAATAGCCAGTAATCCCCAGAAATGCCTTCACTTGCTTTTTATTTACAGGCCGGGGCCAGTAGTGTATAGCTTCAATCTTGTCAACTTGGGGCTTGACTACACCTCTCCCAATAATGTAACCCAAGTACTTGACTTCTTCTAGGCCAATGCTACATTTCTTGGGGTTTGCAGTCAACCCTGCTCTCCTCAAATCATCAATCATTGCCTATACTTTGAGTAGCTGTGTTTCCCGGTCTGCACTGTGTATCACTATATCATCAAGATAAGCAGACGCGTACTGTCTATGTGGTCTCAACACTCTGTCCATTAGCCGCTAAAATGTTGCAGGAGCCCCATGTAGTCCAAAAGGCATAGTTACATATTGGAATAGGCCATCAGGTGTGGAAAAATGCTGTCTTCTCTTTGGCAGCGTCAGTCAGGGGTATTTGCCAATAACCCTTTGTCAGGACTAAGGTCGTAATGTAACGGGCTGTACCAAGTCGGTCTATAAGTTTGTCTACTCATAGCATAGGGTATGCATCGAATTTAGACACAGTATTTAACCTCCTAAAATCATTACAGAACCTTATGGTATTATCAGGCTTTGGAATTAACACAATCGGGCTTGACCATTCACTATAAGACTCCTCAATTACTCCCAACTCCAGCATATCTTTTACTTCTTTTGAGACTGCTTCTCGTCTGGCCTCAGGAATCCTATAAGGTTTTACATGGACCTTAACCCCAGGTTCAGTTATGATGTCATGTTTTATGAGTGATGTCTGCCCCGGCTTTTCTGAAAAGAATTCTCTGTTCTGAGCGACCAACTGTCTAGCTTCTTTCTTTTGGACATCGGACAGAGTTTCGGCTATTCTGACAGCAGGTATTGCTGCCCTATTATTGATGGGTGGAGCAAGTGCTTCTGCCAGGACTGGCCGGTCCTTCCAAGGTTTTAACAGATTTATATGGTAAATCTGTTCTGGCTTCCTTTTACCTGGTTGGTATACTTTATAGTTCACCTCACCTACTCTTTCAATAATTTCAAACAGACCTTGCCATTTAGCCAAGAATTTACTCTCTACGGTGGGGACGAGAACTTGGCCCCTCTATCATAAATCATTTTCTGTACTCCTTGAGCCCATTCCATATGTTCCTTAACAATTGGTATGACTGATGAAATCCTGTCCTGCATCTGGGACACATGCTCTATTACACTTTTGTACGGTGTGACCTGTCCTTCCCACGTTTCTTTACCACATCTAATAAACCACGTAGATGTCTACCATATACAAGCTCAAAAGGTGAAAACCCTGTGGATGACTGCGAACAGTAGATATGGGAGCAACAAAGTCCCAATTTTTGCCATATTTATCTACCACATTTTTCAGCATTTGTTTCAGGGTTTTATTAAATCTTTCCACCAATCCGTCAGTTTGGGGGTGATAGACTGACATACGTAGCTGGGTAACGTTAAAAAGCCTGCAAAGTTCCTTCATGACATTAGACATAAAGGGTGTCCCTTGGTCTGTGAGTATTTCTTTTGGAATACCAACCCGACTAAACACCTGGACCAGTTCTTTTGCGATGGTCTTTGATGAGGTATTGCGCAAAGGTATGGCCTCGGGGTAACGGGTAGCATAATCCATTATGACTAAGATGTACTGGTGACCTCGAGCTGAATTTATTAGGGGACCCACCAAATCCATCCCAATGCGCTCAAAAGGTATTTAAATAATCAGCAGGGGCACCAAAGGGCTGTGGAAATGGGGCATAGGGGCTGTAATCTGACACTGAGGGCAGGATTCACAATATGCTTTAATGTATCCCAGGCCAGAAAAACCTCTCTAAAATCCTTTCAGTAGTTTTCTGTATCCCCAAATGGCCACCCATAATGTGTCCATGTGCCAGATCTAGAACAGTTCTCCGGTAGGGCTTTAGGACCACTAATTGCTGTACCACCTCCTCTCCGTTCTTGTCTATCTGATACAACAATTCGTTCTCTAGAGCCATGTAGGGAAAAGCCAGCCTAGCACCAGACTCCACAGGATTCATTTGCTCACTTTGAAAGTCGTCTTTCCTAACGTTTAGGTCAGGCATACCCTGAAGTGTTATCAGTCTCAGTCGCTGATGTGGACTTATCTAGGTCCCCTGCCATAACAGAGAATGGAAAAGGGGTGGAGCTATCTGCCGATACCTCAACTACATCCCCTAGTGGGGAATCCTCTTATAGTTCTGGGCCTATATCAGATGCTGTCAATATCTGCAGTGTACTTCTTTTTGTTTCCAACTTGGATTCCCATAATTTCCAAAAATGTGGAAAATCTCTCTCAAAAATAACCTCATGCAGTAGTGCTGGGACTACTCCAACTTTATGACACACAGACCCATGGGGGGTGGTAATATAAGCATAAGTAGTCTGGTATTCACATGTATCCCCATGCACACAAGTCACAGTGAACGTTTCTGATTGACTGTTAGAGGGGGCTATAAGGCCTGCTTTCACCAGAGTTACTACACTCCCTGAGTCTAGCAGCGCAGTCACACTCTTATTATCCACTTTTAATTCACACAAATGTTTTTCCGCACTGTCTGAACCTGCCGCAGTACACACCACTTGCGCAAACATAGACATGTGTTTTTTCATAAAGGCAACATCACATTGCATAGGTTTAGTAGTCATAGGACAGTTCACTGCAATTACATCGACAACATCTTATAAGACCTTTGTTTAGTCCAACATTATACCCCTTGGGCTTTCCGAGCCCACAGTCTCATTATCTTCTTCACTTAAAGTCTTTACATTTCTCCCAGCTTCATTAATGAAGTGGGAGGAGCATGACTGAGCGAGTGACGCTACGCTGCCGGCCTGCCCGCTGCTGTGAGAGTGAATACTACTACAGACGATTACGGTAATTTAACAACGCAGAGCCACTGGTTGAGGATTACATGAATAGACTTTACATATGAAGGTTGCTATGAGCGGGGGGCCCGGTGTAATGGAGTACAGTGACTGCATCGGGCCCCGCCGCGAGTGCAACAGCAGTTGCCAGCCTCCAGCCCCTCCTCCCACCCCACGTAAAAATTGCACCATTCGCTTTATAAGATGCACTGCTATTCCCCCCTCCCACTTTTGGGGGGAAAAAGTGCGTCTTATAAAGCGAAAAATACGGTAGGTGTCCGACAAATGTTCATTTAGCTATTTCTCCCACATTCACACTCAGCCTATCATGTGTTTGGTCTTAATGGGTACAGTGGAGTAAGATACTGTCAAACACCGTTTAGAACAAAACGAATTGATGATGTAATCCAATTGTTGAAATTGGTGGGTTAAGTTGATATCCATCTAATGTGTATGGCCAACTTAAAGGAGCTAAATTAAAAGTTTCCCATCACCAGGAAATGTACTACAATAATAAAGGAAGTCGCACTCACCACTTTTCTCCCTGTGGCTTCCAGGGTTGTGCTCCAATCCTGTAGCACTAGCATTATCTTCCTAGATGGAGCAGTGATGTCCCCTACACACCAGGTCACTGTGAAGCCAATTACTGGCCTCGGTAGTATATGAAACTTCACTGCTGAGGCCACTGATTGGCTGCAGTGGTGACATGATGTGCAAATGACCTCACTGTTGCAGCCAGGAAAACAAATGCCGCTGAGGAGGACCAGAGAACAGAATATGAATTCCTTTATCATTTTTGTACATTTATTGCTAAAGGGGAACTTTTAAATAAAAAACCCTTTAAGAATGTAGGCGACATGCATATGGCCACTTTCACACAGTAGTATTTTGGTCAGTATTTTACACTGGTTTTTGTAAGTAAGAATCAAAAGTGGTACCTACAGAGAGAGAGACTATAAAGGCAAAAATGTGTACTTCTTCCATGTTCTGGAACCGTTCGTAGTTTTAACTTGCAGACCAGAATGCTTCCATGTAAAAGTAGCCCTAGTGGAAACATGAAATACTGTAATAGAAAGAAAGATTAATTAAAAAAAAAACTCATTCAGTGACATACCTCCAATAGAGGCAGACAATTCAGCTGTTATGGGGCCATAGGGCCCACAGTGAACCAAAGCCCCCCCCCCCCCCTTCCCCCCTAATTACACTCATTACTGTCCAGCTCTAGTATAGTGTTCCATCATCAATGGAGAAAGCTAAAGAGCTTATAATGATGTCATCACAGGTCCTGTACATCTAGTAATAGAACTGCACAGAGCATCATCACAAGGTTCTTCAACCACCTACAGCATGGAGAAGAACTGCAGGATGAACTCTCCACTGATACTAGAAAGAAGTGGTAAGAGGAGGTCCTCCTTCTTTCTCTTAATTTTCACCCCCAATTCCCTATTTTTACTCATATCTCATATATATATATATATATATATATATATATATATATATACTAGAAGAAGGACCTGGCTTTGCACCGGTATATTTAATCTATTTTGTTTAATGTTTGTATATGTTGTTAAAAGATATCGACAGTATCTACTATAACAGTGACATTTACAGTACCCCGCCCCTTTAATAGTGGCTTCAACAGCGGCCTGCCTCCTTAACAGTAACATCCACAGCGCCCTTCCCTTTAACAGTGACCTCCACAGCGGTGGCCCCTTTATTAGTGACCTCCACAGTACCCTGTCTCGTTAACAGTGATTTGCACAATAACCCACCCCCTTAACAGTAACCTCCGCAGAACTCTGTTCCCTTAAACTGTGACCTCCACAATACCCCGCCCCCCTTAACAGTGACCACTACAGCACCCCACTCCTTAACACTGACCTCCATACGTCCCGTTAACTGTGACCTCCACTGTTCCCTGACCCCCTTAACAGAGACCTCCACAGTGCCTGCCCCTTTAACTGTGATCTCCACAGCATCGTGCCCCCTTAACAGTGACCTCCAAAGCAGCCCAGCCCTTTAACAGTGACCTCTACAGAGGCCGCCCCTTTATTAGTTACCTCCACAGTACCCCATCTCCTTAACAGTGATTTCCACAACACCCTGTCCCCTTAACAGTGGCCTCTACAGCAATCTGCCCCTTAACACTGACCTCCATAGTGGACCATCCCCTTAACTGTGACCTCCACAGCAGCCTGCCCCTAGGGTGGACAGAGGTCCAGTTTTAGGCCGGGCAGTCCGGCTTTCAGATTCCCTGTTCGGGGCAGGGCCTGGACGGACACAGGGATGTCCTTTTCAACAGCTCACTCTCAGACAGCAGAACTGTTGAGCTGCAGGTTAAAAGTCAACCTCCCTCCCACCCCTGCAGCTGACAGAAGTTGATTTTTACCTTCAATTTTCCAATCCCCGTTGGCTGCGGAGTGGGAGGGGGCGTGGTCTAGCAGGACCTGGAGATGGTTTTTTTTGGTCCGTCTTTTGAGGATGGCCTGAATGGCCACCCTACCTGCCCCTTAACTGTGTCCGCCACAGCACTCCGCTCCCTTAACAGTGTCATCCACAGTGCCCTGCCCCTTTAAAGCTGACCTACAGCAGTGAAGAAAAATGGTTCGGTTGTTTTGGAAACCTGGTGTAAAACTGTATGTATGTGGAGACTAAGGGCATTCGAGCTTCTATTGGCTGATAAGGGTCATGTGATCAGGCTTCTATTGGCTAATGCATTTTTGGGGAATATCTCAGGAACGGTACGTGCTAGAGAGCTGAGACCCGGTCTAAAAGCTTCCCGGACACCCGATGTACCTGTGTGCCAAATTTCATGATTGTAAATGTGACTGTGCGGATTCCTTTAACGGACATACACATGTACACTCAGCTTTATATTATATATATATATATATATATATATATATATATATATTGTATATATAGTACTGCAGACAGTTACAACCACTATTACCTCATGTACCTTGTCACAATCCCTACTCTCGGGTCACGTCACTGGGGTGAATTATACTAGTGAGCTCATCAAGTTACCACAGAAATTCCCACCCACCTATTCTAGATGACGGAATTATGCTAACTTACTCCCCTAGATTCTAACACATCAATATTTTCTATCACAATAGCTGCCACCACCTATACTTTAAGGCAATAGGGACCTATACTCAGATATTCTCTCAACCCAAATTTAAAACACAAGTAATCTATATGGGACCTAAAATCCTCTGAAACACTACTGGTAACGATATTCCCTCCGAAAGAGCAAGTTCTATAAGACCACAAGGAAGGGACTTATCAATTTTTTAATTTAATACACAATAGTGCAGTGCAATACAAAAAGAAAGTGTCAGATAAAAGATAAAAATATACATACAATAACAATGCAGTAAAACAGATAAAATAAAAGTGATAAAATACAGAATATTGGCTTACTGAGATGCAGCAGTTATATTCCGAATGTGGGGACATCTGAAGATATGGGCAGTCACTCCAAACGATGTGGATCCCCAAAATGGCTGACAATTACCTGTTCCCAAACACCCATTTTTATCCCCCCTCAGCCGAAGGGTGGGCTGTGAGGGAACCTCCCTCCTTTCGGTCCGGCCTTCTGGGATGTCTGATATTATTCAGGTTTTTGCCCCACCTTCCCACAAGGCTGACCGATGTCGCAATATGAATCACAGTGATTCCTCGCCGTATGACAGGGACTGCGGGTACAGGTAAGATCCCATAATCTGAGTCCCCTCGTCCTGGTCATACAGACACCAAATATGATCGAGTTATGATTTCCAGAAGGCCAGATCCTGAATACCGAGAAATGCCTCATGTTCAGTATGGCGTGTATAGACTCTCCCCGAAGCCCATGTCATGCTGAACACAATTATTTGGGTTCTTCTGAGGATGTGGGTATTATGAGGTCAGAGTTATGGCTTCTGAAATTATTTCATTCATCTATTGAATGGGTTAGACCACCCGCTGGTCTAGCAGACAACATGTCGGGGGTTGCTCCGCATTTTAAATATCTTCCTTCCAGGTCTTCATTAGTGTGCCCAAATGGCTTGTAATTAGCAGGCCAGTGTTAAATAGAGCTTCCTTTGAGAAGGTGGAGTGTCTCACCTAGTTTTCAGACTGGCTAGCCACCTGGAGGTACAATTTGCATTTACTTAATAGATCAACAGCCACTGCTATACAATCAGCTATTGATAATACGTTTAGGAATATGAAATCTATCTATCTATCTATCTATTACCTCAAATTTTGTTACACCTCCCCCTTCAAGACATGGCATGGGATCATTGATTTAGCAATCAATATCACAAGCCATGCTCAGCCGCCTCTCCCTGATGCAATAACCTATCTGCGTCACCATGCTCACTGCCCTTTTTGTGCTGGATAGTAAAGTCATAGTGTGGCAAGACCAGACTCCATCTTAGCAGTTTTCTGTTGTCACCTGCTACCCGATGTAACCAACTGAGTGGGTTGTGATGGGTAACCACGGTAAACTTCCGCCCATAAAGGTATGGCTGCAATTTCTGTAAAGCCCATACAATGGCCAGACATTCTTTCTCTATAGTGGCATAGGCCACTTCCCTTGGTAGGAGCTTTCTGCTCAAATACATTATGGGGTGCTCATCCCCTTCAGGATTCACTTGGCTGAGCACTACGCCTAGGCCATAGGCACTAGCATCAGTCTGAACCACAAACTTGCTGGTAAAATCTGGGCTTTGCAAGACTGGAATGCTAGCAAGAGCAGATTTCAACGCTGACAGAGACCTCTCGCAGTCTGCAGTCCAGTTTACTATTTGTGGTAGCTTCTTCTTTGTGAGGTCTGTCAAAGGTTTTGCTAGGGTTCTATAGTTGGGGACAAATTTCCTATAGTACCCAGCTGTCCCTAAGAAGGACATAACCTGCTTTTTAGTAATAAATATAGGTAGAAGCAGCACCACACAGTCCTTGGTCGATGTAACAATACGATGCAACAGCCTCACCGTTGACCCACGATCCAAGTGGAAAATAAGAATGGCACCGGCAGCATCTCACATCATCCAATCTTTATTGCGACCTTAAGACAATTACAGCAGCAACGTTTCGGCTGAAGTTCAGCCTTTGTCAAGCCTAATGACATCAACATTATAACACATATATATATACCCCACATAAAAACCTGTAGTAATCACTGTTCACATCATGTGTTCATCCTTATATGTTATTACCTTCTAAAGGCTCGTGGACATAATATGGCGATGTTCGTCATGTCGGCGTTGTCTCATGTGAAGTGCGCAGCCACGCACACTTGCACTAGCTTGATCGGATGTGTCAAACCGTGTCCATGGAAACTGACGGCGCTCATTCATGTAGCCAATCGGCTGTCTCGAAGATCGCATGACGCACGTGATCACGTGTCCTGTCCGCCGACGTCATCAGAACACACCCTTGTGTATCCGATGATCGTAACACGCAGACTATTACGTGCGGCGTCACTGCAGCGCAACCTCATCAGTACCATGGCAACGGGGACACATATACAAGGATCGTTTCTATAGTTTAAAAAAGCAAAAGAAAGAGAAGCAAACCTATTTGAAACCATCTAACAGGTATTCACATGGGACAATTCCGATTACTATGAACAAAAAATCGTATATATAGCATGGCATATAATCTATAGTGCGTCCATCAATAAATCACATAAAACAATGGATAAAGATATATGGTCAGACACATATGATGTACACATCCAATATACATTATAGATACAATGCATAGATACCCTATCTTTGGAGATAATAACACATCAGTGAATTTAACAGGCTGTCATTAAAGGTAAGGGATGGAACACCTGGGACTATTGTACACATAACATTATAAAAACAAGATATCAAAATACCTAAAGGACATATTAGCTACCTATCTAAATCAAAAGTGACATTAAATTCTATATTAAGGCCAAATGGTTGAAGGGACCTTAGGGTGTGAATCCATTTCAGTTCCTTCCTTCTCAGGATTTTCTTTCTATCGCCACCCCGTCTCAGATACCCTACACTATCAATAGCACGAAATCTTAATTGGTTTATGGAGTGATTATGTTCAATGAAATGTTTTGCAACCGGTTTATCCAATGCACCCTTTCTTATTGTACTTTTGTGTTTATTGATTCTCTCTCTAAGTTCCATCGTGGTCTCCCCCACGTATATCAAACTGCATGGGCACTGTATCATGTAGACCACATCAGTGGATCTACATGTATAGTGTCCTCTGATTTTAAACAGCTTACCGCTGTAGGGGTGCGCAAAACCGTCGCCTTTCATGATGCAACTACAGTTGCAGCATGAAAGGCAAGGGGAATTGCCACTCCTCAATGGAGCCAATCTCATCTGTCTATCAATATCTTTACCCCCTATGTCAGCTTTTACAATTCTATCACGAAGATTTGGGCTTCTCTTATAAGCCATCATTGGGGGAGATGCAAATTCAATGACATTTGGCAATCCTTGATGCAAAATTTGCCAATCTTGTCTAAGAATAGTAGCAATATTTCCGCTGTCTCCCCCATAAATCGCCACAAAGGGAATACGGGGGATGTCCTGCTTATGGGGCTTCCTTGTAAAAGTGGAACTATGTTCAGTAGTCACAATTTTCTGTCTTGTACGTTTAATCAATTTATTAGGATATCCTCTATTCCCAAACTTACTACACATTTAATCAACCCTATATTCAAACTGAGTTTCATCAGATACAATATGTCGTACCCTGAGCAATTGACTCCATGGTAGGGAGTTCACCATACTGGAAGGATGACTGCTGTCATACATCAATAACGTATTTTTATCCGTGGGTTTTTGGAACAGATCAGTTTTGATCTTACCCTCCTGTACCAAAATACGGACATCAAGGAACTGGAGCTCACTGATAGAGTGTGTCACCGTGAACTGCAGGTCCCGGACTCCCGAATTCAGGTGTGCATGGAATTCATCAAGTTCCGTTATGGTACCCGTCCAGATTAAAAATATGTCGTCGATGTAGCGCCACCAGCACAGAACTCTCTCAAAAAAGGGGGAATGATATACCAGCCGATCCTCGACCTCCGCCATGAAGATGTTTGCGTAGGTGGGGGCCACATTGGACCCCATGGCCACACCCCGCTTTTGCTGGTAGAAGGTGTCCCTGAAGAGGAAATAGTTCCTCCTCAGGACCACCTCCAGGAGGGCGAGGATCAGCCGGCGTGCCCCAGGAGAGAGGTCCGTGCTGGCGAGGGCCACATCGACGACATTAAGACCGTATGTGTGGTCGATGGATGTATAGAGCGCTACAACATCGAAACTAACTAACACAAAGTCATCTGGCATGCTGAGCGAGCTCAGCTTAGTTAAGAAATGACCAGTATCGCTGATATAGGAGGGGGCCGTGGTCGCATGAATCCGCAAAATTTTGTCCAGAAAGATAGAGATCGTGTTAAAAATGGAGCCCCTGCCCGACACAATTATTCGGCCAGAGGGATCCACTAGACTCTTATGGATCTTTGGTAAGACGTATATCACAGTGGTGACAGGGTGGCCCACACGTAAATAACTATTCAGATCATCATCGATGATTCCTTGACTCAGGGCTTCATCCAATATCACCCCTATGATATCCGCTATATCCCATTTGGGATCCTTAGATAACATTTCATAAACCTCACCATCTCCTACCTGTCTGGAGATCTCATCAGCATATTTACAGGTGTCCATTACGACCACGGCACCCCCCTTGTCAGCTGGTTTAACTGTCAGCTCTGTGTTCTGTTCCAATTCATGAACAGCCTGTCTTTCTGCTCTAGATAGATTATGTCTATGCATATGAGCTTCCTCGGCTCTCAATTGGTCAACACGTTTCTTAACAAATGCAATGTATGTTTCTACAACATGATTGTTTTGTGGTGGAACAAAATGACTTTTGTTCCTCAGTTCCAATTTTTTATATGATAATGCATTACTGGACACATTGGATTGTATGACAGAAACATTATTATCTTTAGTTGAGAAAAAAGCTTTTAATCTTAGACGTCTAAAAAACCTCTGGAGATCTAGCTCCAGTTCAAACCAGTCCCGTGATATTGTTGGGCAAAAGGTCAAGCCCCGGCTCAATACATTAATTTGTGCATCATTCAGCTGTACAGATGAAATGTTCACTACGAGGTTTACTATTTCCGCAGGCCGCGTCTCGTGGTTCTCCCCTGCTTGTGCGCAGGTATCTCCACTGATGACGGGGGGAGGGTGTTTGCTAGATCTGTGATGTTTTCTACCATCCCCTCCTCTTCTCCTGCCTGGGCCTAAAAAATTGGACGTGCCAGACTCATAACCTGCTTTTTAGTCTTAGGGGTAGGCCAATTGGAGATGGCATCTACTTTCCCTGGCTCTGGTTTAAGCGTCCCTCCACCTACCTGGTGCCCAAGGTACTGGACCTCAGACATGCCTATCTGACACTTTCCAGGCTTGATGGTCAGTCCTGCATCCTGGATTCGCTTGAACACCTGTGACAGGTGGGTCAAGTGATCCTCCCAGGTCTGACTGAACACAGCGATGTCATCCAGGTAAGCAATGGCAAACCCTTCAAACTTGTCCAACAGCTGGTTCACCAAGCGCTGGAATGTGGCAGGGGCATTCTTCATGCCAAAGGGCATTACCTTGAACTCATAGAGCTTAAAAGGAATGATGAAGGCAGATCTCTCCTGGGCCCCAGGGGAAATGGGAATCTGCCAATACCCCCTACTCAAGTCCATAATGGTTATGTACTGGGCACTGGCTAGCTGGTCCAACAGCTCATCTATGCGGGGCATTGGGTACACATCAAAAACAGTGATGGTATTTAGCTTCCTGTAGTCCACGCAAAAGCGTGTGGTCTTATCCTTTTTGGGGACAAGCACTACAGGTGATTCCCACGCACTTTGAAAATTCCTGGATCACGCCCAGCCCTAACATTTCCTCTACCTCTCTCTTCATGTCCGCTCTCACCTCTATGGAGACTCGATAGACCATTTGTCTAATTTGCAGATGATCCCCAGTGTCCACGTGGTGAGTAGCCAGGGGAGTCCTTCCAGGTCTCCCTGTAAAAGTGTCGAGAAAGGGGTTAAGTCCCTCCCACAGTTGGGATTTCTGAAACTCGGACAGCTGTGAGCTAACTACAGCATCCTCAAGGGAACCTACCTCCTGTGCTGCAGCCACTAAATCCGGCAGGGTGTCACTTTCCCCCTCCTCTGGTAAACTGCAGACCGGCAGGATGGACGTATCCCTGTCATGATGCGCCTTGATCATATTCACATGAAAGACTTTGTGCTTCTTGCGAACATGATCGATCATGACTACATAGTCCACGTCATTTAATCGTTCATGGATGGGATACGGGCCTTCCCATTGCGCCTGGAGTTTGTTCTGGGTCATAGGGACCTGTACCCATACCTTCTGACCCACCTCGTACACCCTCTCCCTGGCATTTCTATCGTACCACCTCTTTTGATTCGCCTGTGCCTGAACTCATGTACAATACCCTGTCAGTTCCTGCATTGTTTCCCTGAATTTTAGGACATAGTCGATTACAGAGACTTCGGGTGAAACCAATTCTCCCTCCCATGATTCCTTCAGGAGATCTAGGGGCCCCCGTACCCTCCTCCCATACAGGAGCTCAAAGGGTGAGAAACCCTCTCTGTAGGAAGATAGCAGGTGCGGTAGATAACGCTCCCAGTCCCTCCCATGGGTATCCACAAGCATTTTAAGCATCTGCTTGAGGGTCCTGTTAAATCGCTCGCAGAGACCGTTTGTCTGCGGGTGATACGGACTGGCTACCAGGTGTTGCACCTGTATTTTACTACAGAGGCTCTGCATAAGATTGGACATAAACTGGGTCCCCTGATCCGTGAGCATCTCTCTGGGGAATCCCACACAGGAAAAGATAGTGAGAAGTGCATCTGCCACCTTGTCAGCCCTGACGGATGATAATGCGACGGCCTCTGGGTAACGTGTGGCATAATCCACGACCATCAAGATAAAGCGTTTTCCCGAGCTGCTGGGTACGGGCAAGGGCCCTACAATATCCACAGCAATCCTCTGGAAAGGCTTCTCAATGATGGGCAAAGGGATGAGGGGGGCCCGATGCACAGGTCCTGCCTTCCCCATCCTTTGGCACACAATACAGAAACGGCTAATAATCTGCCACATCATTCCCCAAATCGGGCTAGTAAAAATTATGTTTTAAACGGCTTTTCGTTTTACTTATCCCTAGGTGACCAGCTAGTGGTAGCTCGTGGGGAATCTGTAGGAGTTGCTCCTGGAACTGCCGATGTACCACTAGTTGCCTGTCTTTAAAGATATGCTGTTGGGGGCCAGTGGAAATATTTTGCCTATACAGCCTCCCCTGGTCCCAGGTTATGATTTCTTTGTCTTCCCCCTCGGGGGTCCGACCAGCCATCTCCCGCAGCTTCTGCAGACATCAGTGTGTAGGGCAGTCTGAAACAAGCAACGGTCTGCGTCTGTGCTGGTGGATAACACCACATTCTGACTAATCCCAGCCCCTGGCTGTGGACTGCCAGCTCGCTCCGTTTCTTCTATAGACCAGACAGTAGGGGGCCTGGAACCCAGACCTGAGTTGGCCTCCTGGGCACCCTGACTGCGGGTTACAGAAGAAATGGACACACCATTCTCCCCCTCTCGGTGGAGGAGGGTGGATGTGACAGGAACTTCATGCATCTCTATGACATTTCCTGCCACTAAACCGCTACACAAGCCATTATCTTTTGATGGACACGTATCACCTTCTACATTATTGTTTGTCATGCAAACTTCACCCAACGCATTGGTTACTATGTTCAGGTTATCACTAGGCACAGTATCATTATGCAATTCTAGCACATTGGTAAACACAGAGTTATCACATATCAGTACACTGCTGTATATACTGGCCAGTATTGGGTGATGAGAAGGTCTATAAATAGGGCATGGGGGCCCAATTTATATTCTTCGTATGGGGCCCAGTGATTTCTATGTATGCCCCAGACCTCATCATATCCAATATGCACCCGAACAATCCATTTCAAAAATTGAATGAGGTATATGTGTAAATCTGCATATCTTTATATATAAAAACACTTATATTGATGCATTATATTAAGCATTTCCATTTAGAAAATGAAGACTAGAAAAAGTCATCTTTCTGCATGGTTATTGTATCACATGGGCCATTCTTCAATAATGAATTATATGACAATTGCCCAGAAATAAACACGGTTGTTCATATTTTATAGGATAAATTGGTTATTCGATTCAACAGCATTTTAAAAATGTACTATCACAAGAACATCCCACTGGACACTGTACAGTATAATTGTGCCACTACATAATTGCACCCAAACTGGCGTTCAGCAATTTGAAACTAGGAAATGAGGCCATAGAGATACATGAATAAGATTACTTGTGGATATGATTGCAGGCCATACTGCGGTGATCAGCCTTGATGCAACCAATATAGAAATTCAAATGCTGTAAAGAATTACATAGAATCTTGGGGTTTAAATACACATTTCTATATGTCCTTTCTCTCCTTTGCTGTCAGCAAAAGAAAATGATTATCCTTTCCCCTCCCACTGCTATGCACGTGCCCCACCCAATCCATCAGCGTTGCCTTATTATGCTTGGGCAAACAACGCTTAGGGCTTCACTCTTATACTGTCTAATCACTTCCAACAGTTCTAGATCAGCAAACAGCATCCTTCATGACCAACACCTTGACCCCTGCAAACAAGCACTTCCCAGCCAGTGTAATTAATGATGTCTAAAGCTTTATGAATATATTCAGTTCAGGACAGTGTGTTATGGCACCTGAACATAAATCCTCAACATTTACATATCATTCACGTTTAGGCGGCACCAAACAACGTGTCAGGAAGTCATGGAATGGAATAATGGATGCATTTTATTGAGCTTGTTGCAGTTGTTCATCTAGTATGTTATAAAAAAGGTTATATAACAACAGGATAGGGGATAACTATCAGATTGGTGTGGGTCCTACCACTGTGATGCAGAAAGGATGCGACTGCTGGTGTTTTTTTTTTTTAAATATCATGCGGCTGTCTGTACCTAAATTGTGCTGTAAAACTTGCTGTGTGAACGACTGCTTGGTGTATTGATAATAAAAGGTACATTTTCTCTGAGCTGATTCAGAACCTCTTTTCAAAGCGTAAGGGGAAGATTTCTGGCTATGGTTTGAAACACCCACTTTCCTTTCATGAAAAAGGTTATGCAGTATCCGAGGTGTATGCTATGATGTTCTGCAGTGGCTGAGATGTAGTGCTGTATAGTATATCTGCAGTTGCTAAAGACCCTATTTTTTAAAACAAGAGTGCACCACATGTCAGTTGTTGGCAAAGGAGAAAAAACTTCTGCCTGAAGCAGGGGCGGATTGGCCATAGACCTTACAGGGAAATTTCCCGGTGGGCCAATGCCGAGGAGGCCACCTGAGCCCCCCTCACGGCCGGCCAGTGGAAGTTCTTTGGGATGTATTTTGTGCTGCTGGCAGTATTTTGTGATGGACTGTGATATTTCGCTCTGTTGGGGCAGTATATGGTATTGCAGGCCCTGCCTTCCATGAATTTGGACCCAACTACAAAAAGGGGCCACTTTTCGTATTTTTTACAGGGCCACTTTAAGTTCCCAGTTTGCCCCTGAAGAGATCAAAAGTGTCTTTGTAGTACCATCTGTATTATTTTCAGGTTCTGAATTTTAATATTTAAACCAATGTCAAAGGCAGGTTTTATTGATGTGTATTATTTTTAAACTAGTAAAATGTATAATAATAGTATAATAGAAGCAATGAATATTCATTGTGATCAGTATTATTTAGGATTGTATTTATTTTATTATTATAGTGCTTTGCAATTAATTTATTTATTTTGAGTAGTAAATAGCCACATTGGGGTTGTTGCTGGCTCATCACTGATATACATACTAAATGTAGAGGTAGGAAGTAAAATCTATTAGAAGATCTTCTATTTAGCAAAATGGAAAAATCAATATAGTGGTATGAAGTTGATTGTGTACAATGTTCATCTCTAAGGTTTTACTTTATGCACGAAATGACCTTGACCTGTAGTCATCTAAAATGCAATTTCCTACCATTAACGATTGATTCAAATGAACTGCCTACTCCTATGATTTGCTGTAGACTCGGTGACATGACATACACCCATACATAATTACACACATACACTATGAGCAACATTTTGGTCATACTTTTCTTGATATCGCTGCCACATTTCAAGGGAATAATTTAATATTCACTGTACTGAGGCAATGCGTCTAATGTGTGTATAAAATGACTATGATGCACAGAGATGATACTACTCTCATTAATATAATTAGATACCGTAATTAAGTCTCTAATCCACTGCTAGATCAATATTTAAAGCAAATCCTGCATTGATACACAGTAATTGCATGTGTTTTTTTTTTTTACCTAATGCGTTACTTCTTAAGATTACATTGCTTTTGTAATGTATTAACAAAATTGAAGTCTTGCAGATTAGAAAATATTGCTTGTCCATGGAATTCAATCCTTGTGAAATTCTAATTGGACACAATACACTTCCCGTATTTATAGTTGTATTGATCCAGTGGACAGCAAGCAAAACCCACACAGAAAACAATCTGTCAATTACATCTCATTAGGAAAAATCCTTCCGGTCTCTGAAAATGGCAATGACATTTTCTCTGAATCAACATTTTATCTATTTAGCTAAAGTACATCGTACAGTGTGTACTACAGGATAGGGTGTACTCCTATTCTTTTATGTTGGCTTTGTGGTAGGATTTATACATTGATGCCTTCTGACACCAAGGCAGACTCATTTTAGGTTGGGGTATCTGTACTATGTCCTAGTCATCATGTAACCTGACTCTTTAGAAATGGTTGTAAAGGGTCGGGATTGTAAGGAAGTAATGACTCTATTACAATGTCCAAGGACTGGGGTAGTTATAGGAAAATAACATTCATATGGACACTCATTTCTGATAGTTGTCTGTGTAAAGGTGCCACCCATCACCCGACAAGCAAATGCTCATTTGTCAGCAGCACAACGATGTGCTGCTGACAGACAATGGATCTGCATGGAGAGAACAAGTAACAATCATATAGCCCCATACAGTAGCAATTACGGCTGCATACAATCATAGCTAATGAGTAGTGTTGATCACGAATATTCGAATTGCGAATTTTAATTGCGAATATCGGCACTTCGAGAATTTGTCAATATTTAGAATATAGCAAAATATATTCGTAATCACGAATATTAGATTTTTTTTTAAATACCAGTTCATGCGAATTTTTAATGCGAATATTTTAGATCAAGAAAATAATGCCTGGAGATCATGAATTCGCGAATTCTCGGATATATGGCGAATATGCGCCCAAATATTTGCGAAATATCGCAAATTCGAATATTGCCCTGCCGCTCATCACTACTAATGAGCAAGCAATGATCAGGAATGAAGTTCCATTCTTGATCAGCCTGTGTAATTGGGCCCTAATACATGATCCATTTAGCCACTACTGCTTGCCTGAGTGTAGTTAAATGTTTTTTTTTAGGTTTACAAGACCATTTCCCAAATGTAATGTGTGGTCCCCCATTCAAAATCCTCTAACTAGAGCATAGATTGGCTACAAATAGTATATCCCACTATGGAGGACTTGTCCGTGTTTTACATGGATACTTATGGCTTTTAATGTGTAATGCTTCAGTTCCCCTGTGGTGGAACCAGAAAGAAAATAAACTTATGCCACTAGATTACATCACAAATTACAACATATTGCTGGGGTTATGACCCTCTTTTCATTTCAGTCTGCATAGGTGAGACAGTAGACTGCAGGCCTCATGGAGTTAGATCAAGGAAGGAAAGTCAGAGTTTGGCAGTAGAATGACCAGTGAGTGCATAGTATGCTGGCAGACCTGCTGTGAAGTCTGGGACTGAGTGACCACTGAGAAGTGCCAAGAAGTTCTGAGAGGAGGATTTAGGAACAAGTACAAGTAAAGATTAGAGCTGCAAGTGTTAATCTCCTCAGGACCTAAAACCCTGCACTTGACAGGTAACTGCTGTCCTTCCTCTGCTTGAATCTCTTATAGAACTGCTGTCCTTCCTCTGCTGGTTCTCTGACAGAACCCAAGGTTCCCCATGATTTCTCCCCACCCCTTATGTAACAAAATGCATATATGCTGCATAAACAGAAGTAAATGTTGTTGTATTGTACTGTGCGCTATTCAAATGCTACAGATTGATCTGTGGCAAATCAGGTTTAACATTGATAAATGTAAGGTTATTCACATGGGAAGGAATAATGCAAGTCACCCATTCAAATGGTAAAGTCGGTAACACTGACTTAAGAAATAAATTTAACTGTAGAAACCAGTGTCAGGCAGCTGCTGCCGAGGCCAATAAGATAATGGGTTGCATCAAAACGGGCATAGATGCCCGTGATGAGAACATAGTCCTGCCACTTTACAAATCACTATTCAGACCACACGTGGAGTACTGTGTACAGTTCTGGACTCCTGTGAACAAGGCAGACATAGCAGAGCTGGAGAGGGTTCAGAGGAGGGCAACTAAAGTAATAACTGGAATGGGTAGACTACAGTACCCTGAAAGATTGTCAAAATTAGGGTTATTTAGTTCAGAAAGAAGAGGACTGAGGGGAGATCTAATAAAAGTGCATACATATATCAGGGTTCAGTACAGAGATCTCTCCCATCATCTATTTATCCCCAGCACTGTGACTGTGATGAGGGGACATCCTCTGTGTCTGGAGGAAAGAAGGTTTCTACAAAAACATGGAAGAGGATTATTTATGGTAAAAGCAGTGAGACTATGGGACTCTCTGCCTGAGGAGGTGGTGATGGTGAGTCAGTGGCGGATCCAGAGCCTGGTCTCGGGAGGGGCACTTCCAGATTATTTTCTGTCCGCCACCACAAAACAATGGTGCTTATAGAACAGACTCCACAGTGTAGCGGTATACTGTATATTGTGTGGCACAGTGTATGCTATATGTGTATAACAAACATATTCCACATGAAAACTTACAATTACTTGGCTTGGCCCTTGGGGATCTCGGACGCCACTTCAACACTTTGACCGGGGGGCTCGGCGGAGCTGATGTTATGTTTTATCCTTATGAGAAAGATTTCATAATAAGGATTTGGAGAAGGGGCAGAGGGATAGCAGAGCAGGGAGAGGCTGGTGCTGCTACTAGGGGGTCATGGGGGAGTAATAAAGCCCACCATAATGCCCCCCAGTAGAAATAATTATCCTTATAATGTGCAAAACATACCCCCTTGTAATGCCCCAGGTGAGTTAATGTCCCCATAGTGCCCCCATAATGTGCCAGTATAAAATACCCCTATATAGTGCCCCCAGTAAATGCCCCCATAGTGCTCCACACCCTCCTTCCTCCTAGTGCCCCTCATAATGTACCAGTATAAAATGCTCCAGTAGATGCCCTCAGTTTCCCCCATAATTTGTAAGTATAAAATACCCCTTCTTAGTGCCCCCCGTAGATGACCCCATAGTACTCCTCTCCCCCCTTTCCCATAGTACCCACCATAATGTGTCCCAGTATAAAATTGTTCTGTACAGAGCACCCCATATAAAATACCCCTTCTTTGTGGCCACAGTAGATGCCCCTATAGTGCCCCCAATAATGTTCCAGTAACAAGAGCAACCCCCCCAATCATGTGCCAGTAATAACAGCCCCCCATGTGCCAGTAATAACAGCCCCCCCATGTGCCAGTAATAACAGCCCCTCATGTGGCAGTAATAACAGCCACCCATGTGCCAGTATTAATAACAGCCCCCCATGTGCCAGTATTAATAACAGCCCCCCCATGTGCCAGCAATAACAGCCCCCCATGGGCCAGCAATAACAGCCCCCCCATGTGCCAGCAATAACAGCCCCCCCCATGTGCCAGCAATAACAGCCCGCACATGTGCCAGCAATAACAGCTCCCCCATGTGCCAGCAATAACAGCCCCCCAATGTGCCAGCAATAACAGCCCCCCCATGTGCCAGCAATAACAGCCCCCCCATGTGCCAGTAAAAGTATTGTGTATATATATTAAAAAAAAAAAAAAAAAAACACGCATACTTACCTCCATGTCAGCGATGCGATGCAGGCCTCTTCCGGCCTGTGTCCCGCGCTGTACGGCTCAGGCGGCGCGATGACATCATCGCGCCGCCTGCGCCGGCCTCTGATAGGCTGCAGGCACTAGTGCCTGCAGCCTATCAGAGGAAGGGAAAGGGACACGCCTCTCCCTCCCCTGCCTCAGCACAGTCATCTCTATCGCTGTCCTGAGGATGGCGATACAGATGACTATGGAGATGAGCGCTTCCACAATGGAAGCGCTCATATCCCTGTGCCTCGCCAGCTCGGGGAGGGGGGGCAATTGCCCCGTTGCCCCCCCCCCCCCCCTGAATCCGCCACTGTGGTGAGTACAATAAAAGAATTTAAGAGGGCCTGGATGTATTTCTGGAGTATCTGTAAAGAATAAATCAAGGCAACTGGACTTACTGTAGATTTCTGGAGTGTAATAATATTACAGGCTATAGCTACTAGAGAATGGTCATTGATCCAGTGAGTTATCTGATTGCCTGAATGGAGTCGGGAAGGAATTTTTCCCCCTAAAATGAGAAAAATTGGCTTCTACCTCACTTGGTTTTTTGCCTTCTTGCAGGATAACAGGTGGAACTGAGTTGGCAGATGTCTTTTTTTTTTTAGACTTACAAACTATGTCTGGAAGAGTCAAAGTTAAGAGACTGTGCAAGTCAAGTTAAAAACTGCTAGAGGCTGTTGTGTCGAGACTGTTACAAGACATGCTGTTCTGCTGAATTTGCATTAACCCTTAAAAGCAATGAGTCACATACTTTCTGTGAAACTGAATCTCTAGACAACCAGTGCATTTCAAATCCTGCTAGGGGATTCTGTGCTAGGAGAGTTGAGCCCCTTCATTACGCACAGTGTTAATAGTTGGGAATCAAGGTGCAGAGAGACTCTAGAGGAGGCCCCCAGCTTTGAGTCAGTCCTCTTTGCACATAGAAAACATTCCTATTGATCTAAATAAAGAAAAGCTCAGAGTACAAAAAGTGTGCTCGTGCATTCTGGAGGTCCATAACACATGCAATACATATTGATATTGGTATTGACCGCAGACTTGGTGATCTTAGTAATTAATAATGACTAAAGATGCTGATCGCATTGTGAACAAATAGTCTCCAAGGTAAACTGTAGATACATTGTATGCATTTTTGCCTACAATATCATCATATAGACTGGCCAAATGTAAAGGTCTCGTGAAGACAGCAAGCAGTCATCGGTCTGTTGACACAAATGAAAAAGCTTCCACCTGCAGAATGCTGGAAAAGGATGGATCATCATTATAAAATCAATCTCCTGATTTATACATATAACAATAATAAGATTACTGTTGAGTTATTGCCACGCTTCAGTTTAATTGCATTTAATGATGTTTTAATTGTAATAGCTGATTACATTTATATTTAGCAATACATCATGTTAATCACAACATGTTTCTACTTAATATAGCAGTTATCAGATGGTGTTTTTGGCACTGTGAGAGTTTTCTTTTATCATCGTTATACAGTAGTTAAGAAGTTAATTTTTCTATAATATCAGTAAAACTTATTTGTTGAGTTGATAAGATTCTTGTATAACTTGTTTTGTATTGTTATTTTTATATTAGACAATAGTTATTTACCGTAATTTTTTGTTGTGCTTTTTGCGTATCTAAAGCCCCTTTACATGGACTATCACAGCAGGCAATTATCAGGAACAAACTGTTTGTTCTCGATAATTGCCCATCCATTAGAGGAGGTGAAAGCAGCATTTACTTGCAGCAATCATCTTCTCTGTATGGGTACCAGAGGTAACTACTGCCCTCACTCATCTTCATAGAGAATCATTGTTTCTGGGCAGGAAATCACAGTTTAGACAGAATGATTGAAACAATGATTTAGGTTACCACATCACTGATGCTTTCATCAGATGAACGAAAGAAAGCTCCTTCACAAACATTTTCTAGATCATTGGCCCATGTGAATAGGCCTTTTACTGTAATTGTAAAACTCACTTCACTTGTGTCTTGTCTGCTGTAAAACATAAATATCTAATGTAGTGGAAATCCATCAAGCTAATCAGAATCAGTCATACCGTATGTAACTATTACTTTTTTTTTACTACACATGACACTTTAACTAAGAAGCACATGAATACATGATGACTATTAATACCTAAACACGAAGACCTTGAAATAAACATATGACTTTCTATCACTTGCTATTATGTGGTAGTAAATAAACTTTAGAAAGTATTCAAATGTCCCTGTACTTTCAAAAACACTTGATATGACATACTGACTTATCAAAGGTTTTGTTCAGTGGGGATCCGAGTGAGACCCCAACTTATTGCTAGAATAAGGAGAAAGAAGTGCTCACATAAAGTGCACTGTCTCCTCACTGCTGAAGACAAAGTCAACGAACCAATCTTGAGTCTGTCTCCTGCAGTGAGGAGCACTTCTGTTGCATTGTTTTGTGGGTCTCAGCACAGACAGCCACCAATCAAAGCCTTTGAGTTGTCGATATGACACATCAAGAGCTTTTTAAAAGTACCAGTGCAGTACCAGTACAGTTTAACAGCCATTTTCACCTTCCAGATACAGCCTAATTTTGCAAATCTGAAGTGTCACTTTATGTGGTAATAACTTTGGAACACTTTTACTTATCCAAGTGATTCCGATAAAGTTTTTTCGCGTCACATTGTACTTCACATTTGTGAGGAATGTGGAATTATGATTTAATGCCAGCCATAATCTATTTCCAGCTGTTTTCTGTCAGATAGCAGAGGGAGTAAACTCCACAGGGGGCCCTGCTTCAAGTGCAGCCACATGTACAGTTCACACCTCACTTAGCCAGCATGGAGGCTAACTCATCCTACAGGAAAACCCCCCTGTAGGGGGGGTCTCAGCTAATTACTCAGATCACTCAAAACCATCAGACATCATGGAAACGGGGGTTCATAAGAAATTATGAATTGCCCATCCATCACAGGCATAAACCAGTTACATATCTGCAACCGTTGGACCAAGACGGACATGCGTCTAGTCGTAGTTTGGGGGTAGGATGAAAGGAAGGGGAGATACAGAGATCTCCCAGCAGGAACCTAATAACGGCACCATGTTTGGTCTCCACCTGTAGGTCACTGTGACCTTCCGGTATGGAGCTATGAGCCATAATGGGTTTTGTGGATCTTTAGCTACCAGGACCAGGAAGGGGGAGTGGACTCCTTCCAGAGGGAGAGAGAGGAGTGGCCGACTACAGGTAAAAAGGCCCATTTAGGCCAGAGGCCAGGGTCTTTTCTCTGAATGGGGTCACATCGAGTATTGTGTTTGGAGGGACTGTGGACAAACTGTTGACATCACTGCCCCATGTGACTACAGCCAAGCATTACAGCAACCCAGAACTCATCATAACCCAAAGGACTACTCATCCATCTGGTAACTGACCCTTGCTTTGTTTAATTCTGTTGGATCATACCACCTGTATTTGCACATCCGACCACTGTATATATTCTCTGTGTGTATCGTGTATTGTCTAGTGCGCCCTTAAGGCAATTAAATATATAATTTAATCTTGTGCTGTTCTTGTATGTCGGTTCACAAATTCACACATCCGTGTTTCGGCATAGTTATACGCTACTGCAGATTGGTTTCTCACCCTATTTAATCCAGTTAGGTGGCAGTCTCCCGGGCTGAGAAATCTCAGTTTCACTGGGGCAGTGAAAAGGCTCTCTCAGCTTGTCAGGGTTGTGAGCGAGTGTAGAATTACGCCGGAGGCCACGTGGACCACTGTCCCTCACCCCCTGCCTCCTTACGTGCTTCCAGGGAGGGCATAACGTCACGTCTTGAAAACCAGTGAATAAACCGTATCTCGTAAGCTCGACATAGTTGACGTCAGATGGGGCCACGAGGTGCGGTATTCGTCACAACGTTAATAGTAAATTTGGGTTGATATCTTAATTTTATTTCAAATTAAAATTTACAGAATTTTTTTTAAAAATAGCATTTTTTCAGCTTCCTATCCAACTGTTTGCATAGACACATACCTGTCGTTATAATTTAAACACTTTTTTTTGTTCTAAGCCTCTGTTCCTGAGTTGTAACACTTCTTCTTAACATACAAAATAGGCTTTTGGTGCAATGACCATTTTGGTGCATTACCATTGCTCTTGTTGCGCCCAAGCTGGACTCTTTTCTATGGCCAGAACATCCCTCACTGCTTTGCCATTCCCTGTCAATTAAAGCAGTGAGGGAGGGGCAGGCCACAGAGAGGAGCGGAGTTTGGGTGAAACAAGAGCAATGGGAATGCCCTCATTGCACCAAATGCCTAATTTCTATATTAAGAAACAGCATCATTTTGTAAATGTTCTTTTTTTGGAAATTAGAAGGCTTAGTATTTTTGAAGCAAGACCAACTTTTTTTAAGGACCAATTCAGGCCTGAAGGGACTTTGAGGTGCTTAAATAATGAAAACCACCAAGCACAGCTGCTATAGAATGTAAAGTACAGTGCTTGGTAAGCTACAAGAAGGCAATGGTGCTTGCAGAAGCTCCGGTGCCTTCTCAAAACAGCTGATTGGCGGGGGTCCCGGGTGTCGAACCCCAATGATCAGATACTGATGAGAGGAGAGGTCATCAGTAAAGAAATTATTGGAAAACCCTTTTAATGTGATAATAAAAATGAATTTATCACACCACTTGTCACTAAATCTGTCAGGATCACAGCTTAGGCTCACGATGTGAACTTAAAGGGTCACCAAGATTTTTACGTCAACCTCCCACTCTGCTACTTTGAGCCACAGGGTTATGCTTCAGCTATCTGACATCCATATCTAAGGGATCTTAGCTGCCACCACTTGTCATTTTAGGCAGACAAGACACCTTAAACTAGGTAACTCACAATTACCCACTCAAACCTACTATGCTCTCTAGCATTCACAGAGTTAATACACAAATATTTTAAGGTCCTGGAATCATTTAGAACACACAATAACATAGAAATACAATGCAAATAATAACAGTTTGAAAATAAAAAGGATAAAATAAAGGGAACTTAATATGTAATATGTTACTGTAGAAGTCGAGTTACCTGGGGCCGCATCAATAAATTAGTGGCCCCCCAAAGTAATAACAATTTACAAAAAGGACACACACCGTAGGGTCCATTCACACGTCCGTATGTGTATTGCGGATCCGCAAATTGCTGATCCGCAAAACATGAACACCGGCAATGTGTGTTCCGCATTTTGTGGACCGCACATCGCTGACACTCTCATAGAAAATGCCTTTTCTTGTCCGCTATTGCGGACAAGAATAGGACATGTTCTATTTTTTTGTGGAACGGAAGTGCGGATCCGCAAATGGGGATGCGGACAGCACATTCCAGCCCCATTGAAAATGAATGGATCCGCACCTGTTCCGCAAAATTGTGGAACGGATGCAGATCCATTTTGTGGACCTGTGAATGGACCCTTAAGAAGGTCTGCAGATTCCACCACTCGCCTCCCTTCCTCTGTTGTCATGAAGATGCTAGTGTGTATGCTAATGAACTTTTATGACCGAGTTTTATGAGGTCAGTTTAACAAAGATATATTTTCTTGTGGGCATCATAGCGACTTCATACTATCTTCTTCCTACCTGTCATAATTTTGCGCACATGTGCATATCAAACATGTAGGATTTAGAGGTAGTAATTGATGAGTTCCTTAATTAGTACATCTTACAGACTCCTGATTGAGGTGATGTTCAAGGGAATGTGTAATCAGAAAATGACCAGCTGTTTAAATCACTTTTTTATGTAACACATTTCAAAAAATTTTTTGGATGATTTAAACTTTTCCATGTTTTCTATATATTTAAACAAAAAAGATTAAATCCTGCAGTTTTCCCACTGGCCACTATGTCTAATGGTTTATACAAATCACTTTACTCCAGTTAACTCATTCTCCTCCTGCCTGTAATGATATCACCTCTGTGTATAGATAAGACAGGATCCTCCATTAACAATAGGTGACCATTGTGTCTATGGGCCATGTGGCTGCCATAAAGCAATTTTATTAATGCTTTCTAAATGTTGTTAAAAACAGCTCAGGCAAGATGGCCGCCCCCATAATCATGTTCAGAAAAGAAAATGAAAAAAATCTACAATCAGAAAATGAAAACAGATTAAAAAAAAAGGATGTGTGTTACTATTTGGTTTTAACTGGCAGATAAAATTTTTGGTGACACATTTCCTTTAACACAAGTGATGCTGGTAAATGGCTAAGTCCTACCTGAGGATGCCCACGTCCAAAATATGAATTAGGTCCAGTATTTCTTTGTTGAATATTAATCTGTATGGGTTTTTATACATTACCCCTTTTGCAGGTTAAGGCATCCTCAGCCTGGCCTTTCGAATGGCTCCACCAGGTCTAGAGGTTTTTGAGGAAAATAATAAGCCAGTGACAGGTTTTATGAGGGGGGGATACCCTGTCTGTGTGAAGCTGTTCTGCTTCGCTTGCTTTGTTTATACAGACCTTGGAATAAGTTGATTGATGATTTTATGGCCAGCCACAAGAATGTCGGGGGGTGGGGGTTTGGCTCTACTATTCTGATATCTACAAACCATTTTGATATCTATAACACCACAGGGATATCCCATGATTAATGTAAAAATGAAAACCATACAGTACATAATCTAGTACATGACAACCTATTTCTAACAATGCTAGAACCAGAACTGTAACTTAAATGGATCCAGAGATCTCCCCATTCATTGCTCCAATTGTTCTGATGATTTAGTCAAAGCTGGCAGCTTAGGGGGTGTATCCTTTCTCAGAAGGCATGTCCTATGCTGTCTCTTCCAGCTAACGGCAACTGAAGGATGGGACACAGAATGTGCTTCCATCTTAGTGAACTGAATCTATCACATCACCATGCTATGGTAGAAGGTTAAAGGGGTTGACCGGGTTCAGAGCTGAACCCGGACATACTGAGAATTTCACACAGGCAGCCCCCCCGACTTGAGCATTGGAGCAGTTCATGCTCCGATGCTCTCCCTTGCCCTGCGCAAGATCGCGCAGGGAAAGGGCTCTTTTATTTACTATAACACACTGCCATTTTACATTCTAGGGCAGCGCTAAAGCAGCCCATCAGTACCAGTGATGTAACCGGGCCCACTGCTGGGCGGAAGCCTCCGCCTGGCAGCCCGAGGGTGATCCCGGTTCATCACCGGAACTCTACAAAATGCCTTTGCCCTGCGCGATTCAGAACAGGGCAAATGAGAGCATAGGAGCATGAACTGGTCCGATGCTCTTGTCAGGGAGGCTGCCTGGGTGAAAATATGGGTATGTCCGGGTTCAGCTCTGAACCGGACAACCCCTTTAAACCAAGTAGATGGGAAAACACAATTTTTCCAAAATGTGCGCTAAGTGGAAAATAAAGCAATATGGAAATATAAATGTATATTAAAAATATTGATTTAGTCTGTATTTCTTGGTGCTTGCAGTATGTATTTGCACTGAATCTCTATTTGGGGTCTTCATACTTCCACTACTAATCATCAGCATTCCTGTGATGCCTCACCTTCACACATTCCTCCTGTCATTCATCTCACTAGTCTTCATATAAGTAGCTCAGGAAATAAGAATGATGGTAAACAAGGTAATAATAATAATAATAGGTATGATAATAAGGCTAATAATCAGAATGATACATACATTTACACATCCTTTTGTATATATTCATGGTTTACCATTTTTTTCCTATTCAATCTTTCAATAAAGAAGGAACATACAATGGAGATGTGACAGACTGAATGAAAACATACAGCGCTCTCTTGGAGTACAAAGACATACTGTAGGTTATATGAAATGTTTCTCTTAACAAAAGCGCAGATTCTGCACATTAAGTGATATATACTCATATCCATCTGTCAGTTCAGAATTCACATGTACTGTAAATTATTAAGCAAAGGCAAGAGAAGAGGTGTTTTTAAAGGAGGAAAAGGGAAAAGTTTATTTTAGCCACAGATAGTCCACAATATATAAATTTGTAAGGACATACAGTTGCAAGAAAAAGTATGTGAACCCTTTGGAATGATATGGATTTCTGCACAAATTGGTCATAAAATGTGATCTGATCTTCATCTAAGTCACAACAATAGACAATCACAGTCTGCTTAAACTAATAACACACAAAGAATTAAATGTTTCCATGTTTTTATTGAACACACATGTAAACATTCACAGTGCAGTGGAAAAAGTATGTGAACCCTTGTATTTAATAACTGGTTGAACCTCCTTTGGCAGCAATAACTTCAACCAAACGTTTCCTGTAGTTGCAGGGCAGAGGCATCAGAGTAGCGGTTGGACAGATAGGTGACCCTGACTGCTGCATTAAGAATAGATTGGAGAGGGGAGAGTCTGGTGAGGGGGAGGCCAATTAATAGTGAGTTGCAGTAATCAAGGCGGGAGTGGATCAGGGCAACAATGAGAGTTTTTGTTGTTTCCATAGTGAGAAAAGGGTTAATTACTCTTACCGGTAATTGGATTTTCCAATAGCCTCCCCAACGGCACTCAACAGGAGGGTGTCCCCACCCCCTGGACAGGAAACAACACGGAAGCCGAAGTTTAAAAGGTCTCCTCTCCTTACCTAAGTCAGTAAATAACAAAGTACCGTACATGGTAGAGATGCCAAACAAAATATCATATATTGATTCATATACAAAAAAAAAAGATTGAATCTTCAGAGAAAATTTAGCATAAGGGAGGGAAATCCCAGTGCTGTTGGGGAGGCTATTGGAAAATCCAATTACCGGTAAGAATAATTAACCCTTTTCCCGGCGCCTCCCCAACGGCACTCAACAGGAGGATTTACAGAGAAATAAACTAGGGGAGGGACTACTGCAGAAAGGATTCTGCGTCCAAAAGAGAGGTCCTGGTTATGGACCATGTCCAATCTATAATGCTTGAAAAAAGTCATCGGATTTGCCCACACTGCTGCTCTACAGATCTGTTCAATAGAGACAGAGGCAGATTCAGCCCAAGAAGCTGACACTGCTCTTGTTGAGTGGGCTTTAAGGCCTGCGGGGGGATCTTGATTCCACTGAGTATAACATAAACTGATAGTGTCTCTGATCCATCTGGCGATTGAAGTGTTACTGGCTGCTTTACCTTTATTAGGCCCCTGGAACTGGACAAGGAGATGGTCTGAAATCCTGAACTTCTCAGAATATTTTAGATAGCCCAGTACGCACCGCCTTACATCTAAGTTATGAAACTTTTCCTCTTGATCTGATGAAGGATTGGGGCAAAACGATGGTAAGGCAATTTCTAGGTTACAGTGGAAACTAGATACCACCTTCGGGAGAAAAGACGGGCAGTGCTTCAGTATGATGTGATCATCAAAAATCTGGAGATAAGGAGAACTGCAGGAGAAAGCCTGGATTCCCCCAATTCTTCTGGCTGTAGTGATGGCGAGAAGGAAGGTGGTCTTCAGAGTTAGAAGTTTCAGAGAGATTTCCACAATGGGCTCAAAAGGAGGATTCATCAAGACCGAGAGGACTAAATTTAAGTCCCAGGGAGGGACAGAAGTACGGATGGAAGGGAGTCTCTGATTGCTCCTTTAATAAATCGTTTGACTAAGGGGTGTTCTGACAGTTTAAGAAGAAGACCCCTAGAGACGTAATCTGGACCTTAAGGGTGGAAGGCTTGAGACCTCTTTCCAGGCCTGTCTGTAGAAAATCTAGAATTTTGGGGATATTCTCTAAGGCCTCCTCTTGAACTTCATATCCAACAAATAGCAAAAAAGCCTTCCAAGCCCTGAGGTATATTCTGGAGGTTATTTTCTTCCTGCTTTTCAGTAAGGTGGATATTACAGTGTCAGAGAGTCCTTTCTTCTTCAGACTTAGCCGCTCAATTTCCAGGCTGTCAATCTCAGATGAGAGACCTCTGGATGAGGGACTGGACCTTGATGTAAGAGACCTAGGCTCACAGGAAGAGTCCAGGATATTCCGGATGACAGACTTAGAAGAAGCGGAAACCAGGCCCTTCTGAGCCAGTAAGGAGCAATCATAATTATTTGAGCTTTCTCTTCTGCCACCTTCATCAGGGTCTCGGAATCAGGCTGAAGGGGGAAAATGTGTACAAGAGCCCCTGAGGCCAGGGGCAAGACAGAGCGTCTAAGATATCCGGATGATCCTGAACAGATAGGGAGCAAAACCGTGCGACTTTTCGGTTGGCTTTGTTTGCAAACAGATCTATGATAGGCATGCCCCACTTCTCCGTGATTTGATGAAATACCTTGGTGTTTAAGGACCACTCGCCCTCCTTCAGAGTTTGTCTGCTGAGAAAGTCTGCTATTAAAATGTTGCTCCCTTTCAGGTGAACTGCCGTAAGAGACAGCAGGTGGCTTTCTGCCCACAGAAATATTCTTATTGCTACTGATGTCAGGGCTTTGTTTCGGGTACCGCCCTGTCTGTTTAGGTAGGTCACGGTGGTAGTATTGTCCGAGATGACCTTTATGTGACCAAGAGGCCTTTTTGCTTGAAGTGCTAGAAGGACCATGTGAACCGCCGGGAGCTCTCTTAAATTTGAAGAGGCGTTTGACATGGATTGGTCCCAGATACCTTGAACCACCAAGTCTTTGGTATGACCTCCCCAGCCTCGACTGCTGGCGTCTGTAGTCACCATGAGCTGATCTTCCTGACACCAAAAGACTCCCAATTGTAGATTTTTCTTTACCTTCCACCAGGCTAGGGAGTACTTCACTTGAGGTGGAATAACAACTTTTTTGTCTAAGGTCCCTTTGTCGCCGTCCCAGGAATCTAGAAGAAAAGCCTGTAGAATTCTGGTGTGGCTTTGTGCCCACCTGACTGCGGGAATTGTTGCTGTTAGCGATCCCAATATGGTCATGACATTCCTGATGGTCGTGGTTCTTAACTCGCAGAAACAACTTACTTTTTGATACAGGGTTATCTGCTTCTCTTCAGGGAGAAAGGACATTAAAGAGCGGGAGTCGAGGAGGAGTCCTAAAACGACCTTTCGCTGGGAAGGAGCGAAATCGGATTTTCTGAAATGTATTACCCATCCTAGTTCTGAGAAGGTAGTTTGAACAACGCTTAGATGGGAGATGAGATGGTCTTCTGAGTCTGCTGCAATCAAAAAATCGTCAAAGTATGGGACTATAAGGATACCTTGCAGATGTAAATGAGCTGTTACCTCTGCGATAACTTTTGTAAAAATTCTTGGGGCCGATGCTAAGCCAAAGGGAAGAGCCTGAAATTGGAAGTGACTGAGGTGGCCTCTTAAGAAGACTGCGTGATTGTGAGGAATTTCTGATGGTCTCTGGTTATGGGCACATGATAGTAGGCATCTTGCAAGTCCATAGTTACCATGTAACAAAACTGAAGCAGAAGATTTTCTGTCGATCTGATGGTTTCCATTTTGAATCTCTTGCAGGTCAAGGATCTGTTTAGATTTTTTAGGTTTATGATTAGTCTGAAAGAGCCCCCTGGTTTCTGGACCAAAAATACTGGGGAATAAAACCCCTGTTGATGTTGTTGCTCCGGAACAGGAAGCAGGACTTCTTTTTGGATCAGGCTCATTATTTCGGATTCCAGACACAGTTGTTCTTCCTTCCTGGGTAATGGATTGTTTACAACAAAATGATGCGGTGGGTAAGAATCAAATTCTAGTTTGAATCCTTCTTGAATGGCGGAAAGTATCCAAGGAGAGGTTCCCATTTTTTCCAAGCTTGGAGCGAAATTTTTTAGTCTTGCGCCCACCTGACCTCTGGCGTCATTGGGAGGATTTTGATGACTTATCTGGATTGAAAAGGAAACCTTTGCCTCTACCTTTCGAAGCCTGCCATCTTCCTGAGGATTCTTTCCTTTTCTGGTCCCCTCTGGACCTGTTTTGGGAACGAAAGGACCGTCTCTGCTGAAAATATTTTGGCTCGGATGGGAAACCTTTTTTCTTATTGGACGCCTTTTCTAATAGGTCGTCCAAGACTGAGCCAAAAAGTGTATCCCCCTCGCAAGGGATCGAGCAAAGGCAGTTCTTCGAACCTGTATCTCCTGACCAGGATCGAAGCCACACAGCTCTGCGGGTGGCATTTGATATGGCTGCAGATCTTGCAGAAAGCTTTACTAAGTCTGTTGAGGCATCTCCTAAAAATTTTTAAGCTTGTTTAAGTACTGACAGGGATGCCAGGATTTCTTCTTTGGGAGTACCTGCTGCCAAATGACCTTCTAGTTGAGATAACCACACAGATAAGGACCTTGCGGTGCAAGTAGCTGAAATACTAGGCCTGAACATGGCTGTATTCGTCTCCCAGGCTCTTTTCAGCAGGCTCTCACATTTCTTATCCATCGGGTCCCAGAGTAGACCCATGTCTTCAAACGGGAGTGATGACTTCTTTGAAATCCGAGCCACCGGTGCATCCATTTTTGGGGTCTTGTCCCAAAGGCCGGAATCAGACTCTGCAAACGGGTATCTTCTTTTAAAAGAACCTGAAATAGGCGTACGTTTGTCAGGATCCTTCCACTCTCTGGATATGAGTGATTTTATATTATTGTGGATTGCAAATACCTGTCTTTTCCTCTCCCCCAGACCCTGGAATATCTGGTCTTGTAAGGATACGCTTTCTTTAGTATCTTCCAGGTTCATAGTGGCTCTTATAGTTTTCAAGAGACCCTGGGTGTCTTCTGGGAGAAATAATGGTTTGCCCGACTCATCTTCTGAGGAGTCAGAATTGTTACTGGAGGTAATCTCTCCTTCATCTAACTCCAGCCTATATGACAGGGAGCCAAGAGATCTATGGGAAGTAGATATATGGGAAGTGCTGCATTCATTTCTTCTTTAATAATATTGCGTATAGAATCCAAAATATAGGGGGATTCTTCAGACACAATCTTTTCCGCACAGTTTGTACATAATGATTTCCTGCCCTTAGGGACAAAGGATTTCCAGCAAATAGCACATTTTTTGCGGCTTGACTCAGCCCCTGGTGCCTTGGCAATGGAGGTTTCTATGCCCTAAGTGTAAGCACAAGAAGTGAGTAAATTGAACTAGGTTTAATATAAGAGATTCCCCCAGCACCAGGCACCCAGGGTGAAAAGTGTATAAACCAGCTACAGAGAGGAGGCTTACCGGGCTAAGGGCGACTGAGGCTGGATCCATTGACTTGCGGACAGCATCCAAATGCATAGGAGCCGACATCACCGGAGCCAGACACACCGCAGGAAAATGCCAGCATTCCCGGCTCTTTCAAATGCCGGCATTTGGCGTGATGTCACGGCGCACGTCCACACGTGACGCCGTGAAGACGTCATCATGCATGCGCTGCAATTTTAGCCAATAATGAGACTCTCCCCGCTCTGGTCACGGGGAGTCTCCGCCCACAGAACGCCTAATAAGATTACTCCTTGCTCCGGCTTCAGGGAGCAAGCGACTGGAGCCCGGGGCTGCCGTCGAATGAAGGATTTAAGCTGGAGGATGGAGAAGGGAGGCACCGCGTCCCCGAGGCCCCCTATCCTGTGTACAGCCCTCCCAGACTCTGCGGAAGAGACCAGACCGTGCACCTGGAACACAACAGGAGGAGCTTCAGCGCGACTCGGGGACAGGAAACAACACTGACTTAGGTAAGGAGAGGAGGCCTTTTAAACTTCAGCTTCCGTGTTGTTTCCTGTCCAGGGGGCGGGGACACCCTCCTGTTGAGTGGCGTTGGGGAGGCGCTGGGAAAAGGGGCAGATACTAGAGATGTTTTTGAGGTGCAGGTGACATGAGCGAGAGAGAGATTGAATATAGGGGGTGAAAGAAAGATCAGTGTCAAAAGTCACCCCGAGACAGCGGGCGTGCTGCCTAGGAGTGTTGACAGTGTTGCACACCGAGAGGCAGACATTAGGTTTAGGTAGGTTAGTAGATGGAGAGAACACAAGAAGTTCCGTTTTTGAAAGATTTAGTTTCAGATAGAGAGAGGACATAATGTTAGAGATGGCAGAGAGACAGTCACTGGTGTTCTGTAATACAGCAGGTGCGATGTCAAGGGATGAAGTGTATAGTTGTGTATCATCAGCATAGAGATGGTACTGGAATTCAAATCTGCTGATGGTCTGTCCAATTGGTGCTGTGTACAGGTAGAAGAGGAGAGGGCCTGGGACTGCACCCTGAGGAACTCCAACAGCGAGGGGGAGAGGTGAGGAAGTGGAGCCAGTGAATAATACACTGAAAGAGCGACCAGAGAGATAGGAAGAACACCAGGAGAGGGCAGTGTCCTTTAGGCCAATGGATTGGAGCATGGCGAATAGGAGATGGTGGTCTACAGTGTCAAATGATGCAGAGAGGTCAAGGAGAATGAGCAGAGAGTAGTTACCGTTGCATTTTGCTGTCAGGAGGTCATTTGTCACTTTGGTGAGGGCAGTTTCTGGATCGAGGAGAGAGTGATCAGAGAGATAGTTGGTAAGGCGAGAGTAGACCAGATGCTCCAGGAGTATAGAGATGAAGGGAAGATTGGAGACAGGTCTGTAGTTAGTTGTGCAGGATGGGTCGAGAGATGTTTTTTTAAATTAATGGAGTAATGATAGAGTGTTTTCAAGAGGAGGGGAAGATGCCAGAAGAGAGGGAGAGGTTAAAGATTTTTGTTAGGTGAGTGATGACAGCCGGAGAGAGAGACTGGAGTAGGTGTGAGGGAATGGGATCAGAGGTGCAAGTGGTAGGACGAGAAGAGAGGAGCCTGAAGACTTCTTCTTCCGTGACTGGGTCAAATGTGGACAGTGAGCCAGAGGAGATTCGGGAGGGAGGGGGATAAATAGGAGGGGGATAAATAGCACTTAGTGGCTGGGAGCTGATTTCATGACGGATATGTTCTATTTTCTCTGTGAAGTAGGCGGTTAAGTCTTCAGCAGAGAGGTCTGTGGTGGGTGCCTGAACTTTAGGACTGAGGAGGGATTGGAAAGTGTCAAAGAGTTTTTTTGGGTTGTTGGGCAGTGAGGAGATTCGAGTGGTGAAGTAAGTCTGTTTAGCGAGGTTGAGGACATAGTTATAGGTTCTTAGCATGAATTTGTAATGGAGGAAATTCTCGGGTGTGCGAGTTTTCCTCCATAGGCGTTCAGCACTCCTATTGAAGCAACGCTGTAAGAAGCGAGTTTGCGGTGTAAGCCAGGGTTTGTTTTGGTCTGTGTTTGAAGGTTTTGAGGGTAGGGGGCGCTACTTTGTCCAGGGTGCTTCTTAGGGTGTCATTGTAGTGATTTACAGCCTTATCGGGGCAGGAAAGGGAAGAGATTGGTGACAATGATGCATGTAGAGTGTCTGTATGTGTATGAGGGTCGATGGCCTGTAGGTTTCTGTGCATGTAATAGGTAGGTGAGTGCTGGGATGGGTGCAGATTTGTGAGAGTGAAGGAGAGGATATTGTGGTCAGAAAGCGGGAGAGGAGTGTTATTAAAGTTGGAGATTGAGCAGAGCCGGTAGAAAACCAAATCAAGTGTGTTACCGTCTTTGTGTGTCTGAGAGTTAGAGAAATGAGAAAGGCCAAGAGAGGAGGTTAGCGAGAAAAGCTGGGAAGCAGATGGGGAAAGGGGGCCGTTTATGGGGATGTTGAAGTCTCCCAAGATAAGGGTTGGTATTTCTGAGGACAGGAAGTGTGGCAGCCAGGCTGCAAAGTGATCCAGGAACTGGGTGGGTGAGTCAGGGGGACGGTATACAACCGCTACTCTGAGGGAGAGGGCGTGAGGGCGTGAACCTCGAAAGAAGGGAATGAGAGTGACAAAACTGGGGGGATGACCTGGAAAGTGCATTGTGGGGACAGGAGAATGCCAACTCCACCACCATGTCTTTTCTCAGGTCTAGGGGTATGGGAGAAGTGTAGGCCGCCATAGGAGAGAGTAGCAGGGGAAGCCGTGTCAGATTTCTGAATCCAGGTTTCATTAAGGGCCAGCAGGTTAAGAGAGTTAGTTAAAAATAAGTTTTGAATGTAGGGTAGCTGGTTACAGACTTACCGTGAATTCCAGAGCGGACAGTTAAAAGAGGGGAAGGAAGGTGGACAACAAATGTTGATGAGGTTTGCAAGGTTTCTGTGAGAGATGGGACAGAGCTTGATGTGGGGGCAGGATGGGCCAGGGTTAGGAGAGATATCCCATGAAATAAGAAGTAAAAGTAAGGAGAGGAAAATCAAATGGTTGTAGGATTTGTGGGAGAGCTTATTGTGCTGCACCCTGGGACACGATTGTTTCAATTGATTAAGGAAGGTGAAGAAAGCATGGGAGCTGTATATGGGGGAGTGGAGGAGAGAGGGGCAGATGTGGATGGAAGGTGATGGAGGAGGAACAGGGCGATAAATGTGGAGGTAAAGAGCACATATAAAAAGGGACATAGAAGCAAGGCACATAGTTGAGAAAGAGTGTGAGGATGTGTAGTACTGATGACCTACCTGTCTCCTGCCCTGTCTAAGTGCCATGTTTAACTGCATGATACTTAGCGATAAAGACACTTTGCGGGAGAAGACCCATGCATGCACCCCACACACCGCATGAAAGTGCTTGTGCTTAGAAGCTGTATAATGCACCATATGATGCTGTATTACAGCATTTTCTCCTCTAGAATCACTCTGTAATACAGAATCAGATTAGAGATGAGCAATCCAGTCAAAATCCATATTGGTTCCGGTTCACCAAATTTTTTTAAAAGTTTAGTTTGGACCCAAATAGGTTCGGGCCAAACCGAAGTTGCTACAATTGTCCTGAAAGTTGGTATATAATCCCCTCTAGCCTCCTAGGACTCATAATTTTTTTTAGGAAAACTTTTTATCCCTTTCCTTTTATTTTTTATGATTTTTTTCCAGCTCCAACAAGCTCTGAAACGCAATGACAGCAATAGTACCGTAAATTATATCTGAACGACACTGACATACATAGCTATGAGTAAATGCACATTTGAAGGTGTTATTATACAGAGTGTTTAAAAAGACACCGCGCCGACACATGTCTCATGCTTTTTCATATTCCAAAGCTTCCAAAAATTGTCTCTTATCAGGGGCAGATGATGTTTAAACACAAACAATGTTATGAGATAAAAAAATAATAATTGGCTTGAGAGAACATGATGGTTGGCAAGTGGAATTAATGGCATAATGCAGGCCACAGCAGCAGCCGAACAGAACGAATGGCATACAGCATACAGCAAGAATGGCAAGATGGGGCATTGGCAGCAAGGAGAAGTCTATTGATCACATTCAGCTTGCCTGGACTGTGAGAAAATGTCTTTATCACATATATTTATGCTACACCTTAAACAAATTAACCCCCTCTCCCCAAGAAAATTTCAACCGTGTGGAAAGTAAGCACACTGAACTGACCCTTGGGAATTACTGGCAGTGGAATGATGCATTGCAAGGTCCAGCTTTGCCTGGACTGTGAGAAAATGGTAATATTGAGGCAGTAATTATGTACATTTATGCTGCTCCTTAAAAAAATTTAACTCCCCCTCTCCAAATTTTTTAAAATAAATTTCAACTGTTTGGAAAGTAGATGGAACCCTCAGGCATTAGTGGCACGATACAGACCCCAGCATTGCCTTGACTGTGATTAAATGTCAGTGTTGACTCAGTAATAATGTACAGGGGCGTAACTAGAGGTGACTGGGCCCCACAGCAAATTTTTGTATGCCCCTTCCCTGTGTAAACCCCGCTCCTTTGGCTAGTCACGATCTAGACCAGACCAGGCTGCCACGCCATCCTTTTCCTATTATATATATTATATACATACACCCTATCTGTCATGTAGTGTCATTCTATCATACTGTTGTGGGGGCCGTGTCAAAGTCTTAGGCCCCTTTGACACGGGCGAGTTTTCCGCGCGGGTGCAATGCGTGATGTGAACGCATTGCACCCGCACTGAATCCGGACCCATTCACTTCAATGGGGCTGTGTAAATGATCAGTGATTTTCACGCATCACTTGTGCGTTGCGTAAAAATCGCAGCATGCTCTATATTCTGCGTTTTTCCCGTAGCGCAGGCCCCACAGAAGTGAATGGGGCTGCTTGAAAATCGCATTGCATTCGCAAGCATTGCAGATGCAATGCGATTTTCACGGATGGTTGCTAGGAGATGATAGGGACCCGAACTTTATTATTTTCCCTTATAACATGGTTATAAGGGAAAATAATAGCATTCTTAATACAGAATGCTAAGTAACATGTGGCTTGAGGGGTTAAAAAATAATAAAATATTTACCGTAATTATTCACCTCATCCACTTGATCGCGAAGCCTGGCTCATCTTCTTTCAGGACCTGGCAGGAAAAGTACCTTTGGTGACGTCACCGCGCTCACAACGTAGTGAGCGTGGCGACGTCGGAGCAGGTCCTGCTGAATGAAGATAGAAATCTTCTATCTTTATTCAGCAGGACCTGCGCCGACGTCACCACGCTCACCACCAGGATGCTAGGAGATATTGTTTGTAAACTTTTCGTTTTTTATCACGTGCATGAAAAACGCATAAAAACGCATTGCACCCGTGCAGAAAAAACTGAACGCAATTGTAGACAAAACTGACTGAACTTGCTTAAATAATGGTGCGAGTTTCACTGAATGCACCCTGAACGCATCCAGAGCCAATCTGTATCGTTCATGTGAAAGGGGCCAGCCATTCCCGTATTGCGGACCGCATATGCGGATCAGCAATAAATGGGCACCCTTCCGGGTGCATTCCGCATCACGGATGCGGACCCATTCACTTCAATGGGTCCGAAAATCCGGAGATGCGGAAGGGTGCGAAACGGAATCACGGAACGGAACACTACGTAAGCACTACGCAGTGCTTCCGTGGGGTTCCATTCCGCACTTCCATTCCACCAAAAGATAGAACATGTCCTTTTTGCAGAATTGTGCTTTCCTGGGTAATATACATGACATCACACTACACTGTATGTACAGCACAGTATGACTCCTGCTGTAGGAGAGGTGCCCATTCTATGTATTGCTGCAGGGCTGACACCGACTGTAGTCTGTCCCCATGGTCTGAGCCCCTGGTAACCAGTGGAGTAGCTAGAAATGACTGGGCCCCACTGCAAATCTTTAAATGGGCAGGCAGGCGTCATACAGTGGCCTCTGATTCTTTAACATACATGTGTTTTTACTGGACTATGACGTACACGATACAAAAACGCAGTACTCCACGTTCTTGTATCCTGCACAAACCGGTAAAAAAAATGGATACTTTTTTTTTTTTGCAATGAAACTCTATGGTGAACGGATGTCACTGTCATGGCATCAGTATGAGGCATCCGAATACGTTTTTTTGTATACGTTAAACGGATGGGAAAAACGTGATGTGAACCCAGCCTTAAATGTGGGACAAAAATGTGATGTGAACTAGCGGTGCATTGTACAGTTATTGAAAAAAAAACGTACTCGCCTGCTCCCCGCCGCTCCGTGATCTTCCAGTCCCCATTCTGGCCTCATACTGGTGTCCCCAAGCTGCACATGGGCGCCCAGAGGAGTGTGGCATCAGATGGATAGGGGGCCTAGAGGGCAGGGCATCAGATAAGTAGGGGGCCCACAGGACAGGACTGGGGGGGCTTCTGAAAGGACAGCAGATGAATGCAGCTGGGGGGGGGCAAAGGACAGCAGATGAATGCAGCTGGGGGGGGGCAAAGGACAGCAGATGAATGCAGCTAGGGGGGGCTACATGAGATGCAGAACAGCTAGGGTTGGCAGGGATAAGCCTGGAATGTATGGGCTCCTGATGGTGACAGGCACAGCATCTTCTTTCTGCAGCACTTCCTGTCTCCCCTCTACCTCCTGTTACTGCCGACTACAGAGCAGTCTCTGTAGCAGAAGCTGGGCTGTACTAATAGTTAGGAGAGGAAGGGGAGACAGGATCTCCCTGTAGCACACTGTACTGAGCCCTGGCTGCACTATTAAGCAGCCAGGCTCCTCTATTAATGGTCCGTGCTGATGGGCGGGGCTTAGCTCCCTGCTCTGCTCCGAGGACATTCTAAAGCAGCAGTGAAGTGAGTGTAGAGGGGGGTGTGGCCAGTCTGACTGTTTACTACTGCTCCGGGCCCCTTGTCAGCCCGGGCCCCGAAGCAGCTGCTTCCCCTGCTTCCCTGGTAGGTACGCCACTGATCATGTACGTATAATGCTTAATGAAAGGGAATCCCCCCCCAAAAAAACACATTTTTTAATTTCAACCATGTGGAAAGTGAGTGCAAGGAACTGAACCTCAGACATTAGAAGCACGATGCAGGCCTGGCCTTGCCTGTGAGAAAATGGCGGTATTGATGCAGTAATCACGTACATCTTTACATCAGATTATACCCCTTTTTTCAGTGGAGTTTCACATGAACCCAATATCAAAATAAATGGCATTAGATAGATTATATGGAGCTTTTCATCTCTAGTAGCAATACTTCTAGGCAGAAATAACTCTGTAATATGCAGGTACAGTAGGACTCCATAAAAGTCTATAGGGGCTGTAAAAGGGTTGTATGTAGTAGTAATATTACTCTTATAGGATAACCATAGTTCATATTAGGGCACATTAGTCAAAAGAAATTTACCATAAAAGTTTTATATGGACCATGGCAAAAATTGAGCATAGTTATGAAAGAGTATTGCTATGATACTTTAGGAATATGTGGTAAATAATAGACATAGTCTAAAGCTGCGGCAAATTTGTTATGAATGTGCGGCAAATTTTAGTGCAAAATTCAAGCCATGAACTGGAAGAAGATAATTACTGATAATACCTAAATATATATAATTAATTTGGGGTAATTCACACCAAATGTGCTAAAGATGTCCACATTCTATATACAGACGTGGCCAAAAGTTTTGAGAATTAGATAAATATTGGAAATTGGAAAAGTTGCTGCTTAAGTTTTTATAATAGCAATTTGCAAATACTCCAGAATGTTATGAAGAGTGATCAGATGAATTGCATAGTCCTTCTTTGCCATGAAAATTAACTTAATCCCCAAAAAACCTTTCCACTGCATTTCATTGCTGTCATTAAAGGACCTGCTGAGATCATTTCAGTAATCGTCTTGTTAACTCAGGTGAGAATGTTGACGAGCACAAGGCTGGACATCATTATGTCAGGCTGATTGGGTTAAAATGGCAGACTTGACATGTTAAAAGGAGGGTGATGCTTGAAATCATTGTTCTTCCATTGTTAACCATGGTGACCTGCAAAGAAACGCGTGCAGTCATCATTGCATTGCATAAAAATGGCTTCACAGGCAAGGATATTCTGGCTACTAAGATTGCACCTCAATCAACAATTTATAGGATCATCAAGAACTTCAATTCTTGTTAAGAAGGCTTCAGGGCGTCCAAGAAAGTCCAGCAAGCGCCAGGATCATCTCCTAAAGAGGATTCAGCTGTGGGATCGGAGTGCCACCAGAGCAGAGCTTGCTCAGGAATACCAGCAGGCAGGTGTGAGCGCATCTACACGCACAGTGAGGCGAAGACTTTTCGAAGATGGCCTGGTGTCAAGAAGGCCAGCAAAGAAGCCACTTCTCTCCAAAAAAAAACATCAGGGACAGATTGATCTTCTGCAGAAAGTATGGTGAATGGACTGCCGAGGAATAGGGCAAAGTCATATTCTCCGATGAAGCCTCTTTCCGATTGTTTGGGGCATCTGGAAAAAGGCTTGTCCGGAGAAGAAAAGGTGAGCGCTACCATCAGTTCTGTGTCATGCCAACAGTAAAGCATCCTGAGAACATTCATGTGTGGGGTTGCTTATCATCCAAGGGAGTGGGCTCACTCACAATTTTGACCAAAAACACAGCCATGAATAAAGAATGGTACCAAAACACCCTCCAACAGCAACTTCTTCCAACAATCCAACAGCAGTTTGGTGAAGAACAATGCATTTTCCAGCACGATGGAGCACCGTGCCATAAGGCAAAAGTGATAACTAAGTGGCTCGGGGACCAAAATGTTGACATTTTGGGTCCATGGCCTGGAAACTCCCCAGATCTTAATCCCATTGAGAACTTGTGGTCAATCCTCAAGAGGCAGGTGGACAAACAAAAGCCCACTAATTCTGACAAACTCCAAGAAGTGATTATGAAAGAATGGGTTGCTATCAGTGAGGAATTGGCCCAGAAGTTGATTGAGAGCATGCCCAGTCGAATTGCAGAGGTCCTGAAAAAGAAGGGCTAATACTGCAAATACTGACTCTTTGCATAAATGTCATGTAATTGTCGATAAAAGCCTTTGAAATGTATGAAGTGCGTGTAATTATATTTCACTACATCACAGAAACAACTGAAACAAAGATCTAAAAGCAGTTTAGCAGCAAACTTTGTGAAAACTAATATTTGTGTCATTCTCAAAACTTTTGGCCACGACTGTACATACAGGTGTGTTAACACTGGGATTGTCAGCATGATATCTATAATATTCAGTTTTACATATAACTGAAATTAAAGCTTTAGCACTGACTTTGAGGCTGGGGTATAGCTAAAGGCTCATGGGCCCTGGTGCAAGAGTTCAGCTTGGGTCCCCCCTTCCCTCTGTGCTTTGTGGCCAGAGGCAGGGGAGTACCTGGCCTTTCTGCTGTCTGAGGCAAAAATTGAAACAGCATCCCCCCATGCCAAATAACCCCATCCCTCCAGCCCTACTGTTATGGTACATTCACATGACCGTATGTGTTTTGTGGTCCGTAAAAACACAGATACTGGCCATCTGCATTCCACATTTTGCAGAATGGAAGGGCTGGCCACTAATACAACAGTTCTATCCTTGTCGGCAATGCAGACAATAATAGGACACATTTAATCTTTTTGTGGAACGACCATACGAACATACAATGCACATGGAGTCATTTCCATTTTTTATGGCCCAATTTAAGTGATTAATTCCCCATACGGGGAAACATACATTTGTGTGCATGAGCACTTAAAGATATACTTGGAAAAAATTACATAGCTCTACAAAAAATACAGGGTAATACAGTGCCACATGCCTCTTACATCCAGTGACGTCCCCTCTGATGTAGATGTTCTCTTTCCTCATCTTCTTTATTTGGACCAGACCACTATAATGATTTCTTACAGCCATCTCTTGTCTCACCAGAGTTTGAAAAAAAGACATCTTAGTTTCCTACTTTTCCATCATCCTCCCACCTTCAAAACACCCCATGCTGCCAACCCCAATACTGAGCCCGCTGTGCTCCCCAATACTATACTGCAGAAACATCCCCCCTGAAAATACTAGTACTACGCAGATAGTGTCCTCTTCAAAAATGATTGGCACACAGTGCTCTAAAACAATAACGGTGTTCAGCAAATAGTGTCCCTGTAAACATAATGTACCCCAAAAATAATTGTGCTAAGCTGATACTGTGAAAGAATGCCCCCCCCCCCACAGTAATAGTACTTCCTAAAGTCCCACCAATAGAAATAATTATCTTCCAGAGTGCACTGTGTTAACAGTGCTCACAATAGTAATAATGTGCCCTGTTGTACCCCAGAAGTAATAATGCCCCCATAGTGCCCATACTAGTAATCATGTTCCCCATAATCCCCAGTGGTTATCATTCTCCTTATAGTGCCATATAACACAACAAATGCCACTGAAAAGTTAAGTTAATATTAGCTGCAAGAGTGTATTTAACACGTTAGAGGGAGTCCATGACCAGGAAATTAATTGTTAAACTACAATGCCTTGTAGGGCTAGCTCAGCAGAATGCAATGATATGCTTCACTTAACAATCTGTTACTTCATTCTGGAAAAAAGTACTTTGTATTTATATGTAAATGAGCAGTTAAGTTTACTAGGGGTAGGCCCAAGTCACTATGTGCACCCTTGCTCCTTCTGCTTCCTCTGCCAGTTCCTTCCTGTCTTTATTGATTGAAAGGACCAGGTAAAATGACTATGCAGGACCCTGACCCTATCAATTAAGAATGACAGGGAGGGGCTGGGTAGAGGAAATAGGAGGAACAAGGATGCACAGAGTGGCCTGGGCACCCTTGGTGCACTTAATTGCTAATTTGCATGTAGATTAAAAGTAAATGTCAATTTAAAGCTGCTATAGTCTATTTTACACAATATCTCTCACACTATAAAACTCTGTACAGTCCTATCATTATTCTGGCAGTTTAGTTTTTTTATTTAAAGAAAAACTCCAGTAAAATAGGTATTCCATTTGGAAATATTCATGGGGGAGTTCTTAAAATACTGTAATGAGTACTTTTTACAAGCACTGTTTGCTGAGTATGTTCAGAAAGTGTATGGCCAAACTTCAACGCCCCAATGGCAATATGGCAATGTTACTGACTACGCGACTGAAAGGCTGGTGGTTCATACATATCTCTGGAACCAGCATTTTTGGACAACAATAGTATAGGGAAAGTTGGCTGGCAGTGCCAGTAGTGGAATGTGGATTGCTAGGAAAGCAATTCATATTCATATCTTTGATTGGATGGTGTAGTACACAGAGATGGGACAAGGGGTCTCTCTCTGTGTTTTCTGTGCCAACAAAAACAAATCATGACTATCAGGAATTGCAAATGGAACATTGCTTTGGCAGAGATAATTTTTTTATATAAACATCACATTCAATGATTGATGGCCTGTTTTGAATACTGACCGATTCAACATAGTCAATCATTGGTGAGGGAATTGGAAGAAGTCAGAAGTAGAGTTGAGCGGACACCTGGATGTTTGAGTTCGGGACCCGAACTTGACCCGAACTTGACCCCGAACCCGAAACCCATTGAAGTCAATGGGGACCTGAACTTTGGGCACTAAAATGGCTCTAAAATAGTCCTGGAAAGGGCTAGAGGGCTGCAAAAGGCATCAAAATGTGCTTAAGAGCATGGCAACTGTTCTGCAAACAAATGTGGATAGGGAAATGGCTTAAAATAACATAAAATACAAAAAAATTCAAAATAACAATCTGGATCTAGGAGTAGGAGGTTGAGGAGGCGGTGGATGGGTGGATGTGGCGGTGTAGGTTGACGTGGCAGTGTAGGTGGAAGAGGCGGTAAAGGAGGAATAGGTAGCCAACACTGATTTGTGTTTTTTTTTTTTTAATTGGGGTATCCCCCAAAATATTGGGACATATAACAAAATAAAACAAATAATAAGTGCACTTGAGTACAAGAATGGATGTTTGAGGCTGGTATAAATGTCTATTCTGCACAAGGTACGGACAAGTCCTGTGGGATCCATGCCTGGTTCATTTTAATAAACGTAAGCTTATCCACATTGGCTGCGGCCTGTGATAATGCTCTCTGCCGTGCTAAACACACGTTCACACTATACACTGGCTGCAGGGCAGGTCAGCACCTCCAAGGCTGACAAAGCTTTTCCACATTTGGGCCATGCTAACCCGGCCTTCTCAGGTGCTGGCGGTGCCCCAGCTGCATTGGCGACCTCTTCCTCCTCCTCTGCTTTCGCCTTGTGCTTCCACTGTGCCATCGCTGTCAGGTGGAAATGCTAGCATCAGCGTGCGCTTGTAGTCGCGCATCTTCCGATCAGTAACAGATGTTTTCACTAAATTTAGTTCCCTGTCAGCAATGCAGAGCAGGGGTTCATTCACGGCAAAAGGGGGTTCATGTCACCCAGCAATACAACAGAGGATTTTGAGAGATTTAGGCCCCTGTCACCCAGGCACAGCAGGGGTTCATTCACGGCAAAAGGGGGTTCATGTCACCCAGCAATACAACAGAGGATTTTGAGAGATTTAGGCCCCTGTCACCCAGGCACAGCAGGGGTTTGTATACGCCAAAAATGTTAAAATGTCACCCGACAATTGAAAATAAGAATTTTTTCAATTTAGGGCACAAAAATTGGCACTTTTTTTTGCATTAAAATGGCTCTAAAATAGTCCTTGAAAAGGCTAGAGTGATGTAAAAGGCAGTAAAATGTGCTTTAGAGCATGGCAACTGCTCTGCAAACAAATGTGGATAGGGAAATAACTTAAAATGAAATAAAATTACTAAAAATTACAAATTATTAACCTGCAACCCAGAGAAGGAGGTGGATATGGAGTCGGAGGTTGAGGAGGCGGTGAATGTGATGTTGTAGGTGGAGGCAGCAATGGAGGAGAAGGAGGAGGTAGCCAACAATGTTTTTTTAAATTTTTTATTGGGGTAGGTAGCCCCCAAAATAATGGGACAAATAAAAAAAAGAAAACAAAAAATCATTGCACTTGACTTGAGTACAAGAATGTATGTTTAATGGTGGTATAAATGTCTATTCAGCACAAGGTACAGACAAGTCTTGTGGGATCCAAGCCTGGTTCATTTTAATGAACGTGAGCTTGTCCACTTTGGCTGTGGACAGGCGGCTGCGTCTATCTGTAATGACGCCTCCTGCCATGCTAAATACACGTTCAGAGAGTACACTGGCTGCAGGGCAGGCCAGCACCTCCAAGGCATACAGGGCAAGCTCTGGCCATGTGGACAATTTGGAGACCCAGAAGTTGAATGGGGCAGAACCATCAGTCAGTACGTGTAGGCGTGTGCACAGGTACTGTTCCACCACGTTGTTCAAATGCTGCCTCCTGCTAACACACTCCATATCAGCAGTTGGGGCCGGTTGTTGCAGCGAGGTGACAAAGCTTTTCCACATGTCGGCCAAGCTAACCCTGCCTTCTGAGGTGCTGGCGCTGATACAGCTGCATTGGCGACCTCTTCCTCCTGTTTCCTGAGGCGATCTGAGGTAATTCAACAAACTTTATTCAGACACAAACAATATGACAAAGGTTATAAACTGTCATATCTATATAGCCTACAGGTGGCAGTAAACATGTTAACATGTATAACTCCTAACATCCTCCCTTTCTTGTGAAATCAAGTAATATATAACATAAGATGATTGGATACCACAATACATTCCAAAGGTGACAATGTTTTTTATAATGTATCTAGCATACAAAATCCTTTTATCTTGTTGGTGTTCTAATAACCTTAGTTCTAGTACGTCTTGGTGTGGCAGGAGCTTCACATTGTTGCATATGATCATCCATCCCTGTTTCTTTGGGAGTTGTCTCATCTGGAGATGTACCTGGTGTAATCACTTCACTTATTTCAATGTCAGATTTGTTATCTGCAGTCCTCAGAAACTTCCTATTCCTTCTGTACAACTGTCCATTTGCTTCCACTTTATAAGATCGTGGAGCAACTTTCTCCAAACAAATACCTTGTCGCCAGATTTCATCTGTTGACGACGGCGATGGTTGTATTCGCACTGGTTGACCAATGCTTAGTTCGGGAAGTTCCTTGGCTCCTTTATCATAATATGCCTTTGCTTTTTTGCGTCTTTCAGTTAGGTTCTCGACCACTCCTTTTATAACCTTTGGAAACAGCAGTTTCTGAGCAGTCGGAAGTAAAGTCCTGGTCCTTCTTGACATTAGCCGTTGTACAGGACTACTGCTGGTGCCTTCTGATGGGGTATTTCTCCAGTCAAGAACCGCTTTCCAGATATCCTTGTCATCTCGTTTAGCTTTCTTTATGAGTGTTTTTGCTATTTTTACAGTAGCTTCAGCTTTACCGTTGGACTGACTGTGATATGGGGATTATGTAAGATGTTCAAATTCCCACTCAGTATAAATCAGTATTCACTATTATTCATAAAATAGGAGAAGTAAGCAGTCCAGGATCACAATGGTTTGTACCACTAGAACTCAGCATTGACAGAGAAGCAGGGGAAAGGTTACACTGTCACTGTCACTTTCCCCTGCTTCTCTGTCAATGCTGAGTTCTAGTGGTACAAACCATTGTGATCCTGGACTGCTTACTGCTCCTATTTTATGAATAATAGTGAATACTGATAAGTTCATCATGTAATACTCCAAACTCACATGTAGCGGCTAGCTGCCTCAGTCTAGTCACATACTGATCTATAGTTTCCAATGGGCCTTGGTTTGTGGTATTGAATATGTACCTCTCATAAATGATGTTACGTGAAGGCATAAAATGACTCTGTAATGCATCCAGAGTTTTCTCTTTGTCCTGCTTGTCGGCATCAGAGAGTGAGAGGTGCTGATAAATACGCAGACAGTCTCTCCCCATCACTGAGCGCAGTGTCGCTATCCTTACCTTGGGGTCTTTCTTATCAAGTTCAATTGCCACCTCATAATCTTCCCACTGGGATTTGAAATATGTCCAGTTAACTGCCAGGTCCCCTTTACAGTCAATGGGAGACGGCACAGGGAAGTTGTTTGCAGCCATTTTCTGTAACACTGTGTGTATCTTATTAATAAATTACCAGAGAAACTATTCTTGTTGATCTTTTGTTCTGATATTAGGACTTTAGTGGCTTCTAAAACACCAAAGCCCTCTCCACTTCTGACACCATGTTTCCTGAGGCGATCTGAGGTAATTCCAAAAACTTTATTCAGACACAAACAATATAACAAAGGTTATAAACTGTCATATCTATATAGCCTACAGGTGGCAGTAAACATGTTAACATGTATAACTCCTAACACCTCCTCCCCTGCCTTCGCCTTGTGCTTCCACTTGTCCCCTGGCGTCAGTCAGGAATGCTCTCAGGAGCGCGTCTACCAGCGTGCGCCTGTAGTCGCTCATCGTCCGATCATGGTCCAGTCAGGGAATTAAGGACGGCACATTATCTTTGTAATGGGGATCCAGCAGGGTGGCCACCCAGTAGTCAGCACACATTAAAATGTGGGCAACTCTGCTGTCGTTGCGCAGGCACTGCAGCATGTAGTCGCTCATGTGTGCCAGGCTGCCCAGAGGTAAGGACAAACTGTCCTCTGTGGGAGGCGTATCGTCTGCGTCCTCCGTATCCCCCCAGCCACACACCAGTGACCAAATTCAGCACATGCGCCAGGCAAGGGATGTGCGTCAAACCGGCTAGTCCCAGAGCTGCAACGAGATTTCGCCCATTATCGCACACCACCAGGCCGGGTTTGAGGCCCACTGGCAGCAACCACTCGTCGGTCTGTTGTTCTATACCCCGCCACAACTCCTGCACTGTGTGGGGCCTGTCCCCCAAACACATCAGTTTCAGAATAGCCTGCTGACGTTTCCCCCTGGCTGTGCTGAAGTTGGTGGTGAAGGTCTGTCGCTGACCGGATGAGGAGGTGGTAGAAGAGGAGGAGGAAGCTGAGTAGGAAGAGGAGGCAACAGGAGGCAAAGAATGATGCCCTGCGATTCTTGGCGGCGGAAGGACGTGCGCCAAACAGCTCTCCGCCTGGGGCCCAGCCGCCACTACATTTACCTAGTGTGCAGTTAGGAAGATATAGCGTCCCTGGCAGTGCTTACTGGTCCATGTATCTGTGGTTAGGTGGACCTTGCCACAGATGGCGTTGCGCAGTGCACACTTGATTTTATCCGATACTTGGTTGTGCAGGGAGGGCACGGCTCTCCTGGAGAAGTAGTGACAGCTGGGAACGACGTACTGTGGGACAGCAAGCAACATGAGCTGTTTGAAGCTGTCTGTCTCCACCAGCCTGAATGACAGCATTTTAAAGGCCAGCAGTTTAGTAATGCTGGCTAGTGATGAGCGGCAGGTGCCATATTCGATTTCGACGAAATTCGCGAATATTCGATAGAATATTCGTTTTATATTTGTCGAAATCGAATATTCGGCATTATTCTTGTTATCGCGATTAATATGTGATTTAAATAATCGCGTATTGCGATTTTAACTTAAAGGCTACTCTCCTATTGAAATACCAATGCGATTAATTCAAGTTATAATAATCAAATTTCGATTTTAACTTAGCACTGCTATATTCCATATTCGTTAATTCTAGCTTAATATGGAATATAGCAGTGCTAAGTTAAAATCGAAATTCGATTATTATAACTTGAATTTTTTTTTTTTTTATTGTTATATTTTTTTCTTTCCCACTTCCCTAAAGTTGTTCTTACCTGTCCTTTGGATTCCTGGCTGCTCCAGTCAGTGCCCGTTGCCGCTTCTGCCGACTTCCGTGCTCATGGAGCGTCCCCATCACCATGGGAACGTCTCCATATACTAGAATGTGTTAAGTAGCTGATATGAGACGCACAGGATTGAGTGAGGCCACAGGAGGAGGTGCTCTCAGTAATAAAGGATTCGCCCTTCCTTTAACAAATGAACAAATATAAAACAATATACTGGGCACTCACACTACACATGGAACCATACGGAAATAGTAATTAAACAATTTATTAATAGTATATTAAACAATTTAATAATATAAGCTGGATGTGGATGATAAAATGCAATACAATATACTACTTAAAATCTAAAATTGATACATTGGTAAAATACAATTAAATATATAATAAATATATAATAGACTAGCGTTGGTAAAGTTAATCTCAATTAGTAATGCAGCTAAAATGTGGAATAGCAGAGATGGTGCTTCATAAATAATATCTCAATCCAAGTTAGGAGTGGGTGATAAATTAGAAAGTCTCAGATTATTCCAAAGGGCAAAAAAGCAATGCAGGCAGTGTTCTCTTATAGTGAGTGTTGGTTGCGGCGTCCCGCTTCTACTCACTGTTCAGTAATTATAGGTATTCCTTTCACTGCTGCGGTTCCGGTTCTCTGTGTATCCGACTGCTCGCCTTCTGGTTGTCTCCGCCTCCGGTCTATGTCGCTCTGGGCACCGCTCCCTGTAATTCTAGAGCCGATGTCCTCCAAGTTTCTGCTTGCCTGCTTCCACGCTGGTATAACTCGTGACCGCCAAAGAATTAGCGAAGTTGATGAATAGGTAGCTAAAACGAAGATGCAGAATACTTCGTTATCTTCGTTTTGTGGAATATGACAAATACATTCGTTATATTCGTTTTGTGGAATATGACGAATACATTCGTCATATTCGCTAATTCTACCAAGCCAACCATAGTAAACCAGGTCCAAGTTGAAATCGCAATTCGATTAATTCAAGTTATAATAATCAAATTTTGATTTTAACTTAGCACTGCTATATTCCATATTAGGCTAGAATTAAATATAGCAGTGCTAAGTTAAAATCGAAATTCGATTATTATAACTTGAAATAATCGAAATGCGATTTTTCACGTAATTCTCAAATCCGACAGTACATTCTAGTATATGGAGACGTTCCCATGGTGATGGGGACGCTCCATGAGCACGTAAGTTGGCAGAAGCGGCAACGGGCACTGACTGGAGCAGCCAGGAAGCCAGGAATCCAAAGGACAGGTAAGAACAACTTTAGGGAAGTGGGAAAGAAAAAAATATAACAATAAAAAAAAAAATTAAAAAACGAATATTCGAAATATCGAATTTATATCACTATATTCGAAATATTCGCGAATTAGCGAAGTGCCGATATTCGCGAAAAAAATTTGATATTCGAATATTCGCGCTCAACACTAATGCTGGCACTCAGGGCCAGGGATCGAGGGTGGCTAGGTGGGAATTTACGCTTTCTCTCAAAGGTTTGTGAGATGGAGAGCTGAACGCTTCCGTGTGACATGGTGGAGATGCTTGGTGACGGAGGTGGTGTTGTTGGTGGCACATCCTCTGTTTGCTGGGCGGCAGGTGCCAACGTTCCTCCAGAGGGGGAGGAAGAGGCCGAGGCAGCAGCAGAAGAGGGAGCAGGAGGGGCCTGAGCCCTTTCTTGGTTTTGAAGGTGCTTACTCCACTGCAGCCCGTGTCTCGCATGTAGATGCCTGGTCATGCAGGTTGTGCTAAGGTTCAGAACGTTAATGCCTCGCTTCAGGCTCTGATGGCACAGCATGCAAACCACTCGGGTCTTGTCGTCAGCACATTGTGTGAAGAAGTGTCATGCCAGGGAACTCCTTGAAGCTGCCTTTGGTGTGCTCGGTCCCTGGTGATGGTGGCCAGTAGCAGGCGAACTGTTTTGGCGACGGCTGCTCTGCTTTTGCACCCTGCTCCCGCTTTTGCTACGCTGTTGGCTCGGTCTCACCACTGCCTCTTCCTCCGAACTCTGAAAGTCAGTGGCACGACCTTTGCAGTAAGCCGGATTGGGACAGATGCACACTGGCGCAATATTAATGGGTTTGAGTTTGTGACGCCAATTGCAGCTTGCGCAGGTACTGTAACAGGGCCCTTTAAGATGTTATAGCTCACGTACTAGGTTAGGAATGCCAGAGGGAGATATTATCTCTATGTTGGTAGATATTGTAGTGTCAACGGTGTCTCCTACCTTAGTACAGCTGAACTCCTGTATCCTGGCTCACATGCAATAAAATTGAGAGTGCTGTAAATAGGAATGATGGAATTCCACACAGATAATAGGGTCCAACTTGTCTTTACTTGATGTTATAAGTGGCAGCTTTAGATCCATACAATTATACAGCAATAGTCTAGGGTCCCAGCAGGTAGTGACAATATGTGGCAGGAATTATATCTATATATTCTGCATCTGAACATACGCCTATAGATCTGGCAGGTATCTGTCTTCTGCTCTGTCTTGGGTTCTGCTTAGTTTGGGCCTGACTAGCTATGGAGGTACTTATCTTCTCCTTGTATTCAGAATCTGTACTTACAGGACTGCTCGCAGGGAATGGTGGTTTCGTCCTGGAGATCTAGAAGTTCTGCAGTTGCTGCTTTCTTTGTCCTCCAGCTGAGATAAGGAACTCAGGCTGGGAAGGTTGCTTTGGGCCTCAGGTTAGGCCTGAATCTTTGGTTGGGATCCCTGTTTCTCTGGGAGCTCCTATTCACACACAGCCTACCCAAACAGGGGGGCTGGTGCACACTCCACACACTCCGCTCGAACCTTCTGTCCTCCCTCTGAAGTAAGAGTGGGCACATTCCACTCCTCCTCAGATGGGGGAAGCTAGCCTGGAATGGTCTATTCCAGTCTAGGTATACTAATCTTCCTACAGACTATCTGCTACATACTGCTGACACCTGCTGGTGTACATGGAAATTACAGCAAATATATAAAATACAGACATAAACATGGCACTGCACATTGAGATTACATCAGATATTAACACATTCACATCTCAACATAATGAAGCTGGGTAACAGAGTTTAGTGACATACTCTGGGATGTTACACCTTCATTCCATGTGGGGTCTAGGACCTCATCGTCCCCTGCATCGTCTTCCACCCAGTCTTCCTCCCTGACCTCCTTTTCGGTCTGCACACTGCAGAAAGACGCAGCAGTTGGCACCCGTGTTTCGTCATCATCAGAGACGTGCTGAGGTGGTATTCCCATGTCCTCATCAGGAAACATAAGTGGTTGTGCGTCAGTGCATTCTATGTCTTCCACCCCTGGGGAAGGGCTAGGTGGATGCCCTTGGGAAACCCTGCCAGCAGAGTCTTCAAACAGCATAAGAGACTGCTGCATGACTTGAGGCTCAGACAGGTTCCCCGATATGCATGGGGGTGATGTGACAGACTGATGGGCATGGGTTTCAGGCACCATCTGTGCGCTTTCTGCAGAAGACTGGGTGGGAGATAATGTGAACGTGCGAGATCCACTGTCGGCAACCCAATTGACTAGCGCCTGTACTTGCTCAGGCCTTACCATCCTTAGAACGGCATTAGGCCCGACCAAATATCGCTGTAGATTTGGCGGATACTGGGACCTGAGGTAGTATGTTCAGTAGGATGTGTAGCTGTGGCAGAACGGCCACGTCCTCTGCCTGCACCAGAGGCTCCACCAACACCACCACCACGACCATGACCGCGTCCCTTATTAGATGTTTCCCTCATAGTTAGCATTCACAAAGTAAAAAGTGGTTAAGTATGTTAAAAATAATTAACTGCCAATATAAACCCTGATGTAGGGTATTGCACTCTATTATTTTTTTTTTTTACTTAATATGACAGCGGTATTTGTGGCCTAAATGTGACACTCACTTATGCACGTCTTATCCCAGATGTGCAGTATATCAGAGGCTTTTTTCACCCAAGTAACCAAAAAGCAGCATTTGTGGCCTAAATGTGACAGTCACTTATGCTTGTCTAATCCCAGATGTGCAGTATATTAGAGGGTTTTTTCACCCCAGTAACCAAAAAGCCGTATTTCTGGCCTAAATGTGACAGTCACTTATGCACGTCTAATCCTAGATATGCAGTATATCAGAGGCTTTTTTCATGCCAGTAACCAAAAAGCCGTATTTCTGGCCTAAATGTGACAGTCACTTATGCACGTCTAATCCTAGATGTGCAGTATATCAGAGGCTTTTTTCACCCCAGTAACCAAAAAGCCGTATTTCTGGCCTAAATGTGACAGTCACTTATGCACGTGTAATCCCAGATGTGCAATATATTAGAGGCTTTTTTCACCCCAGTAACTAAAAAGCCATATTTATGGCCTAAATGTGACAGTCACTTATGCTTGTCTAATCCCAGATGTGCAGTATATTAGACGGTTTTTTCACCCCAGTATGCCAAAGCCGTATTTATGGCCTATATGTGACAGTCACTTATGCACGTCTAATCCTAGATGTGCAGTATATCAGAGGCTTTTTTCACCCAAGTAACCAAAAAGCCGTATTTCTGGCCTAAATGTGACAGTCACTTATGCATGTCTAATCCTAGATATGCAGTATATCAGAGGCTTTTTTCACCCCAGTAACCAAAAAGCCGTATTTCTGGCCTAAATGTGACAGTCACTTATGCACGTGTAATCCCAGATGTGCAATATATTAGAGGCTTTTTTCACCCCAGTAACTAAAAAGCCATATTTATGGCCTAAATGTGACAGTCACTTATGCTTGTCTAATCCCAGATGTGCAGTATATTAGACGGTTTTTTCGCCCCAGTATGCCAAAGCCGTATTTATGGCCTAAATGTGACAGTCACTTATGCACGTCTAATCCTAGATGTGCAGTATATCAGAGGCTTTTTTCACCCAAGTAACCAAAAAGCCGTATTTCGGCGCTAAATGTGACAGTCACTTATGCTTGTCTAATCCCAGATGTGCAGTATATTAGAGGGTTTTTTCACCCCAGTAACCAAAAAGCCGTATTTCTGGCCTAAATGTGACAGTCACTTATGCACGTCTAATCCTAGATATGCAGTATATCAGAGGCTTTTTTCACCCCAGTAACCAAAAAGCCGTATTTCTGGCCTAAATGTGACAGTCACTTATGCACGTCTAATCCTAGATGTGCAGTATATCAGAGGCTTTTTTCACCCCAGTAGCCAAAAAGCCGTATTTCTAGCCTAAATGTGACAGTCACTTATGCACGTGTAATCCCAGATGTGCAGTATATGAGAGGCTTTTTTCACCCCAGTATGCCAAAGCCGTATTTATGGTCTAAATGTGACAGTCACTTATGCATGTCTAATCCTAGATGTGCAGTATATCAGAGGCTTTTTTCACCCCAGTAACCAAAAAGCCGTATTTCTGGCCTAAATGTGACACTCAATTATGCATGTCTTATCCCAGATGTGCAGTATATCAGAGGCTTTTTTCACCCCAGTAACTAAAAAGCCGTATTTCTGGCCTAAATGTGACAGTCATTTATGCACGTGTAATCCCAGATGTGCAATATATTAGAGGATTTTTTCACCCCAGTAACCCAAAAGCCGTATTTCTGGCCTAAATGTGACAGTCACTTATGCACGTCTAATCCTAGATATGCAGTATATCAGAGGCTTTTTTCACCCCAGTAACCAAAAAGCCGTATTTCTGGCCTAAATGTGACAGTCACTTATGCATGTCTAATCCTAGATGTGCAGTATATCAGAGGCTTTTTTCACCCCAGTAGCCAAAATGCCGTATTTCTAGCCTAAATGTGACAGTCACTTATGCATGTGTAATCCCAGATGTGCAATATATTAGAGGCTTTTTTTACCCCAATAACCAAAAAGCCGTATTTATGGCCTAAATGTGACAGTCACTTATGCTTGTCTAATCCCAGATGTGCAGTATATTAGAGTTTTTTTTCACCCTAACCAAAAAGCTGTATTTCTGTCCAAAATGTGACAGTCACTTATGCACGTGTAATCCCAGATGTGCAGTATATGAGAGGCTTTTTTCACCCCAGTATGCCAAAGCCGTATTTATGGTCTAAATGTGACAGTCACTTATGCACGTCTAATCCTAGATATGCAGTATATCAGAGGCTTTTTTCACCCCAGTAACCAAAAAGCCGTATTTCTGGCCTAAATGTGACAGTCACTTATGCACGTGTAATCCCAGATGTGCAATATATTAGAGGCTTTTTTCACCCCAGTAACCAAAAAGCCGTATTTATGGCCTAAATGTGACAGTCACTTATGCTTGTCTAATCCCAGATGTGCAGTATATAAGTGGGTTTTTTCACCCTAACCAAAAAGCTGTATTTCTGTCCTAAATGTAACAGTCACTTATGCTTGTCTAATCCCAGATGTCCAGTATATTAGAGGGTTTATTCACCCTAACCAAAAAGCTGTATTTCTGTCCTAAATGTGACAGTCACTTATGCTTGTCTAATCCCAGATGTGCAGTATATTAGAGAGTTTTTTCACCCTAACCAAAAAGCTGTATTTCTGTCCTAAATGTGACAGTCAGTTATGCACGTGTAATCCCAGATGTGCAGTATATGAGAGGCTTTTTTCACCCCGGTATGCCAAAGCCGTATTTTTGGCCTAAATGTGACAGTCACTTATGCACGTGTAATCCCAGATGTGCAGTATATTAGAGGGTTTTTTCACCCTACCCAAAAAGCTGTATTTCTGTTCTAAATGTGACAGTGACTTATGCTTGTCTAATCCCAGATGTGCAGTATATTAGAGGGTTTTTTCACCCTAACTAAAAAGCTGTATTTCTGTCCTAAATGTGACAGTCACTTATGGTTGTCTAATCCCAGATGTGCAGTATATCAGAGGCTTTTTTCACCCCAGTATGCCAAAGCTGTATTTCTGAACTTGCAGATAGCCTGTGCTGGTGCACTATCGTTGCATAAAATGGCTGCCGATCATGTATTGATATTGACTAACTGAAGAAAAAAAATAGTTTTCAGCAGTAGTTGGCTCAGGGCAGGCTTAAAAAAATTGTACACTGCACCCACAAAACAATTTTTCTGTAGATCGCTGAGTACATAAACCAGTTCTTGATAAGATTGCTCCCTGATCTCTCCCTCACAGCAGCTGCAGCCTCTCCCTATACTAATCCGAGCAGAGTGACGGGCGGCGCTACGTGACTCAAGCTTAAATAGAGGCTGGGTCACATGCTGTAGTTGGCCAATCACAGCCATGCCAATAGTAGGCATGGCTGTGATGGCCTTTCGAAAGGCGCCAAGAAAGCGCCGAACACCGAACCCGAACTTTTACGTAAATCTTCGGGTCCGGCTGCCGAAAAACCTAAAGTTCGGTACGAACCCAAATTTTACAGTTCGGGTTCGCTCAACTCTAGTCAGAAGGCCTTCTTCTCATGAATTTAGACTCCTTTAGGGTCATTAGAACTACTCCAGGGTTGCTCATAGTTTACCTCACTGTATTTGGACAAAACATTTTTGCTATGGATTTTGTCATTTTCCTCGGCATTCTGTGGTCACTTTAACCTTTTTGCTTCTCTTGATGAAAGGTAGCAAAACACATACACTGATCAATTGACACATTAATGCAGAGTATGTATTTCTACCATATATAGACCTGACTACAAGAGGAAGGTGACAACAAACATGTAGAAATAATGCTGAGCTCACCTTGATGACACTGGGAGGCTTCAATAACAGGAAGTCACATGCCTTCATCATTATCGGCTGTTGGGAAAGAGACAGATGCAGCAAGATCAATATCAGTGTCCAATATCAAAGACGTATTGTCACTGAGTCGAACATTCACAATAGAAAGAACAATTCTTCCCATCTCATTATTGTGGAATGGGAACTAAACAACAAGAATTGTATTCAGAGGGAACATCTTTTGTATCTTTGTTATACAATGACGTTCCCTCAAGAATAGAGGAACGGAAAATGTATTTGTCTGTTACTATATTTATGTGCAGCATATCAGTATTACTGTCTACGAGCAAATACATTTTCTTCCGGATGTTTCATAAACTAGTTCTGTATACTGTATGTTTTCAACCGAAGAGAGATGGAAATTGTGACGAAAACATGTCATTATTGAACTTGTGTATTTGCATGCACTACAATGGTGATAAAATGATTACAAAATTATAGATTGTAAACTCTTGTGAGCAGGAGCTCCTGTTGTTTGATTTGTTGACAAGTTATTCTGTGATGCGTTGCTTTTTCTGTACATGTCTCCCCTGCATTGTTAAGTGCTAAGGAGTATAATGGAGTAATATACATAAAGTTTATTTTTATTATTATTATTTTTGTATAAATTGCCAAACTCCAAATGTAATGATCAACAGTAATCAGACATTTTATCTATAGAAACTCCTAAAAATGCTGTCATAATGGAATATAGTAATACAGTCACCATTTAGGATACAAATATCAGCTTTTTTACAGCTCCATGCCAGAAGTCAGAACTTGAGTGAACAGGACAGGAGCAGTACTCCACACTACACAGTGGAAGAAGCTGTGTTACTTCTGTTGCTGACTTCCGGAGTTGGAGCTACTGCAGATCTGTGGGATCAGATCAGTTAGAGATTGATTGACTTGTAAAATCTTGAACAACTCCTTCAACAGAATGAATCATCAATTTCTTTCACTAATTTAAACTATGTGCTGAAAAATAATCATTTTAATACTCTTTCATACATTTTCTTTTCAAACTATTTCATGTTTTTATTTCCTATAGATTTTTTTTTATACTCTATTTTCTTTACATGATTATGGGGCAGCCACCTTGTCTAAGTAGCTGCTCTGAGAATTAAACAGCGATTCAGACTTTTTTACAACAATCACATCAATATATAAGAAACTGAGGTCAGAAAATGCCTTATTGAGAGTGTTGTGGGCAAGCGCTGTGTAGGAGTTATAGGGGTTATGCCTTTGTGCTGCAGCTCTCTTCCTGTAACTGTCCCAGCTTCTAACAGAACATATGACTGGTCGCAGTGGAAGATTTAAACCGAGCATGTTCAACCAGCTCAGTGAAATGGACAAAAAAATAAGGAAAAGAACAAACAGCAGGTGGCACTATACAGATACATTTTATTCAATAGCTCACTGGCTATACAACATTTTTAATTACATGCAATTATAAAAGAAATCAGATACAGGTGCTGGTTGGAAATTTTTGGGAATATGCTTGGTGACACAACCTCTTTAAACTGTCTTTATCAGATAATAATAGTAGATCCTGTGCTATCTGCCTTCAGCTTTATTATACAAGTGTTAATGGGGTATTCCGACTAAAAGTTATCTCCTACACTAGAGTGGGGATAACTAACTGATCAGTAGGGGCTGACCAGCTGTCCTCAGAACTCTAATAGAAATGAATGGAAAGAGACATGCATGTGCATTCACCTCTCCATACACTGCAGCCAGAAAATGGGGTCCTAATCTTTTAGATAGATGTGGGTCCCAGAGTTGAGACCCACATCTATCAGAATGTTATGGTATATCCTGTGGAAAATTAGAATCATGAAGAACATTTGTGATAGTGGTGATAATACCATTTACAGCCCATTTACCATTCATTTTTCAAATTCTTTCATTTTCCTTGGCAACTGCTGACATTATTTGATAACGTCCAAGGAGGAAGTGTAGGGTAGGGGAGTATTTTGAATAGGCTGCATTCACATATTTGCTGTGAACTCCAGTGGAGGAACAGACTGCCGGAGTGTCACGGGACCTTCTGTGACAGAGGTTAGAAGATCGGAGAGACTGACTACACGTGAGGTTAACTGACAGTCTCTTGATTCTCAGTGTTGTGGTTTGGTAATGAGCACACCTATTGCCAGGTGCAGCCCGTGGTCATTACTGCATTCCCTACTTAGTTTGGTCTCACACGTCATACCATGCTTGGATTTGGAAGAGTTGGTGTGTGGACCTTACCTGTGTTTCTGCTCATCCATTTTCTATAAGATAAGTTGTCCTGCTCTTTGTATTTGGTTGTTCCCCTGTTCTTGTTGTTACTAGGCCTCAGGGAGACGCTAGTTCGTTCACCTGGGAAGGAACCAGTAGTCTCATTCCCTGCCACTAGCTAAGGGCATTTCAGGGCTCCTAGAGTCTAGGTTCCGACGTATGCATTTTCCCACCTTCAGTGTCTATACATAATGACAGGAGTCAGGGCCAGGTTTAGGGGCTTCCTAGGACATTACCTTTTCACTCTTCCTAGCCTTAAGGCCTAGTTCTGTGTCACTCCCCTCCCCTGTATTTGTGACACGGAGTTCACTGTATCCGGCATAGGCAAATACCAAAGCATACCCATGGATCCCCACTCAATATAATGGTCACTTGCTGGCATATATGCTATCTTTAAGCCGGAGAAAAATGTCTGCATGTAGTATTTTTTCTCTTGTACTTGCATAAAAACTAATTAAAATTATGATTCATGAAGGCTCTAAATTAGATTCTAGATAAAAAAAAAAAAATACAGGAAGGTGTGTTATAAAAAAAATGTATGGTAACTTAATGAATAAATCTCGTTGAATGAGACATAGCTGTCGCAATTAACTCTTGAACCAGAACTTAAATTTTACTGGTTTACCCACAGAATAATTAAGTTAATAGTGGTATTTTGATAAAAAGATAATAGTGAGGAAGTAATTTTGGTTTCACACATAACTGTTATTGTGTTATCATCTCACTGGAATATGCCCAAACTATTTTGTTAATTTGTTGCTTCCTCACCTATTACTGAATATTATCAGATGGCTCTTTGTTCTCTGATGCCAAAGAAAATAAAGTCCAACTCTAAAAAGGAATCTCATTAAAAGTATAAGTATGCCATGTGCCTGATAATTAGCGTTGAGCGAAGCAAAGCAATTGAAGCGGAATTTGGTCCGAAGTTTAAGAAAACAATTTGCAATGATTCTGAATTTCCTCACGCTTTGTGGTAACAATTCAGTTTTACCTAAAATGGTGGTTGCACATGTTACAAAGTGACAGTAAGAAGCCCGGGAATGTGAAATCACCCATAATGCCGTGCAGCCAGCCAAACCGCAGATTAGCAATCCTCTGTGATGACACAGCCCCATAAAACCCTTATCCTATGAGTTCTCCACCATTGTCCAGTGAGCTGAGCATAGGGAGAGATGTGGCGAGCACTCATGCGCTCGGGATAGTGTTGCTGACCATGATTAATAGAAGATTATTGGAGAGGGAGAGTGCAGGGAGACTTCTTCTTCGTCAGTTTTATTTATTTATTCCTACATTCACTTATTCCTACATCAGCTGTAAATGTAATTCAGTATTAGGGATGAGCGAAGTAAGCTTCAGATCCTAAATCCGAAGTCACTTCGCTCAAAACTTTCTTTTAATGCTGTACGGAGATTCATCTCTTTATAGCATTAAAATGTATGGGCTCCAGCGAGGCAAATTCGTTATCACCGATGTCTCGCAGGACTTTGGTGAATAACTTCGGGATTTGATTTTTGAACTTGAAAAAAAAAACTTGGTTTGGAAGTCGGCTTCAGTATCGATGTACCAGTTGATACCGAAGCTGACTTCAGATACCTGTTTTAAAATGGTTTTCAAGTTTAAAAAACAAATGCTGAAGTTATTCACCAAAGTCTCGTGAAACTTTGGTGATAACTAGAGTTGAGCGGATACCTGGATGTTCGGGTTCGACAGGTTTGGCCAAACTTCGGAAAAAAGTTCGAGTTCGGGACCCGAACTTAACCCCGAACCCGAACCCCATTGAAGTCAATGGGGACCCGAACTTTTGACCACTAAAATGGCTGTAAAAATGTCATGGAAAGGGCTAGAGGGCTGCAAATGTCGTCAAAATGTGGTTAAGAGCATGGCAAGTGCTCTGCAAACAAATGTGGATATGGAAATAACATAAAATACGAAAAAATAAAAAATAATAATCTTGATCTAGGAGGACCAGGTCCATATGGAGTAGGAGGTTGAGGAGGCGGTGGATGTGGCGGTGTAGGTGGAAGTGGCGGTGGAGGAGGTAGCCCACACTGCTTTTTGGTTTAAAATTTATTTTTATTTTTTTAAATTAGGGTACACCCCAAAACATTGGGAAATATAACTCTCCAGTCGTGCTAAACACACGTTCAGACAATACACTGCAGGGCAGGCCAGCACCTCCAAGGCGCAAAGGGCAAGCTCAGGCCATGTGCCCAATTTGGAGACCCAGAAGTTGCAGGGGCTGACCCCTGTCAGTCAGTTCGTGTAGGCGTGTGCATACTTACTGCCCCACCATGTCGCACGTCCCCGTGATGTTCACGATCCAATTTGATATCTGCTCTATCGACTTTCGATGTTCTTTTATGCGCCTTCCATGGTGATTACGGGTGGCGGTAATCAGGGTTCCAGGCCGGAGAGGGAGCGTGAGAAAAAGAGACCAAATTTGAGGGAGATAAATTTATTTTAAAAATTTGGGATTGAGAAGAAATGTGGGAAAAGTTATTGAGGCGCAAATGTGGGACAAATTACAGAAGCCCAAATGTGGGTCAAAAGAGTCAAGCGGAATTGTGGGAAAAGCTATTGAGGCGCAAATGTTGTCCAAAAGAGTATAGCAAAAATGTGGGACAAAGTTTTGAAGCTTAAATGTGGTACAACTTGTTTAAGTTTAAGCATTGAATTAGGGAGGGATGGTCACAGGAGAGAAATCTGCTACAATATGTGGCAGATTATTTGTATGGGGGTGGGATCTGGGCTGTGGTGCGTCCCTTTTTTTTTTTTTCTCTTTTCTTCCTTCTTCCTCTACCTAACCTAACCGCTTTTCATAATGTCTATTAGAATTCTCGCTTGGAATGTACGCGGTTTGGGGGATAGAGGAAAGAGACAAGCGGTCTATGATTTGACACAGATCCACCTCCCAGCAATAGTATGCTTGTTGGAAACGCATCTTACTGGGGAGACCTCCAGGGTGGTCGGCAGCGGATGGGCTGCACATACGTATCACTCTACTTTTTCCAGCTACTCCAGAGGTGTTACTGTTTTGATACATAGAATGATTGATTTCGTGTGCGAGGCATCCTCTGTCGACCAGCAAGGGAGATTTATCTTCCTATATTGCAGGTTGAGGGGGAAGACATGTATCCTGGCTTTTGTCTATATTCCACCGCCATTCTCCTTTTCAGTCCTCAATTCTTTGCTATTATTTATAGATAAATGACCAGAGTGTCCAACATTGATTATTGGTGATTTTAACTGTGTCATTAATCCTCTATTTGATAGGGTCTCTACGAGTGTCAAGGGAGATAGTCCAGTTCAGGGGTCCCCCTTGGCACAGTTTTGCTTTGAGGCTGGGTTCGAAGATGTTTGGGGACACCTAGGACAGGGGAAAAGGGCTTTTTCATGCTTTAGTAAAGCAGGTAAATCTATGTCCAGAATAGATCTTGCACTGATAAATAGTAAATATGTGAGACTGGTAAAGCGAATGAAGTACGAAACAAGGTCAATCTCGGACCATTCGCCGCTACTCCTTGAACTTTGTTTGACCCAGGAAAGACACATACAGAGACCCCCATTTAGATTAAACCCTTATTGGTTATCAGTAATAAAGAGACATGAAATAATCCAGAATGAAATTAACCAATTTTGGGATAACAACTATGGCTCAGCAAAAATTCAAGTGGTATGGGACACTTTTAAGGCCTATATGAGGGGAATGATGGTCAGTAACATTGCGAACCTCAGAAAGGAGTACGGGAAAAAACAGAAAAACCTAGAAGAACTTGCATCTCTGGCGACACAATCCTTCTATACAAATAAGACGGAGGAGAATAGGGAAAGTATGCAAAGGACCACACAAGCATACTCTAACTTCTTGTTGGACAAGGCCCAACAGAGCTTATTTTTCAAAGGGCAAAAATATTTTACAGAGTCAGGGCGACCTGGTAAACTTCTGTCCAGAGTGATCTCGAGTCAAGAATCCAAAAAATATATAGATAATGTCCGATTGACTAATGGTAGGACGGTTAGTGGACAGGGTCCTGTAGAGAAGGCCTTTGTGGACTACTTCCTAGATCTTTATAAAGCTGAATCCAAGATTACAGATGATATGATGGATTCTTATCTTGATGGCATTGTTTTTCCAACTATTACTGGGGCTCAAAAGAAAGCACTTGAGCTAGAGTTTTCAATTCAGGAACTTGAGGGGGCTATTAAATTATGCTCGGCCAATTCCACCGCCTGTTCAGATGGACTCCCATACGAATTCTATAGTAACTATAAGGAGTTTATTCTCCCTAGACTGCTAGGGGTCTTTTCTGAATCGGTGGAGGATGGGAAACTGCCAGATTCAATGATGGAAGCCGTAATAACATTAATTCCAAAAAAAGGCAAGGATCCTGCAGATCTAGAATCGTATAGACCAATCTCACTGCTTAATGCAGATGTAAAGCTTCCTGCAAGGATTTTGGCCACAAGGCTTTCTAGGGTTATTTCCTCTATTGTCCATCCAGATCAGAATGGCTTTATTCAAAACAAGGGTACGCATCACAATCTGCAACGGCTCCTTGCTAACATACAGGCCCCTGGGGGGACTTCCTGCTCCATCCTGTCATTGGATGCCTCTAAGGCCTTTGACAGGGTGGAGTGGCGCTTCCTCTGGAGGGTTCTGGCAAGGATGGGCTTTGGGGAAAGATTTATAGGTATCCTCAAACTATTGTATAGATCTCCCACAGCAAAATTGAGTCTTAATGGGATCCTGACTACTAGTTTTGATTTAAATAGAGGTACGCGTCAGAGCTGCCCACTATCCCCACTGTTATTCGATATTTACATTGAACCCCTTGCTATGGCCATTAGGCAGGATGATCAGGTTAAAGGATTTGGTACGCTAGGAGTGCACGACCGTATATCTTTATATGCGGATGATGTTCTTTTTTTATAGAACACTCTTCCCAGAATTATTTAAATGGTTAAATCATTTGGTGAGGTGTCCGGTCTTCTTATAAACTGGTCTAAGACCAGTTTGATGCCAATAGACCCGTTACCACAGAAAGAGGTTCTTGTGACTCAGTTGGACATTGTTGACACTTTTCAATACTTGGGCTTGATCATATCGCCCAGGGTTGAAAGTTTTGTACAACTTAATTTGATCCCCCAAATAACGAAAACTAGAGCTGAAATAGGGATCTGGCTGAGACTTCCCCTATCCAGAGCTGACCGAGTTTCACTGGTCAAAATGGTGATATTACCACAATTCCTTTATGTGCTTAGGAATACACCTATTTGGATAGAAGATAAATATTTTAAACTCATGGAAAGAATAATTAATGATTTAGTATGGGGAAGAAAACGAGTTCGAATAAAATTGGAATATCTATATAAACCACTGGAGTGCGGGGGTTTAAACCTCCCCTATCTTAAAGGGTATTTTATTGCTGCCCAGTTATTGATGTGCTATGAATTAAAAAACAGTGCACTTTTAGGGAGGTTAGTAGGGAGCCACGCTCATAATAATATATTTACCCTGCTGGAATCCGGGCTACTGAGGAGCCAAGAGCGGGGTTACAGAGAGACTATAAAACTACTTTTGAAAGTGTGGGCTACTACTAGAACATGGTTGAAGGTAAAGGGTTCACTTACATTCACGCCTCTTTGGCATAATGTACACTTACAGATGTTAGATGGTATTGCAGTGGACACATTTTGGCAAAAGATTTTTGTATATTTCACAAGTAATTAAGGATAGAGAGATTAAGTCATTTACAGAGTTATCACATAATGTAGAAAACCTTTCATGGTTTAGGTACTTTCAATTGCGTTCAGCATTATCTAGTCTGGACGATAAACTGGTGTTGGATATAGATAGTTCATCCTTCTTGAATGATTGGACAGGGAGGACACTTTCTAGAATGAAGATTTCAAATATATAAAAACTATTACTTAAGGCTCGGTTTAGTGATACAGTGAGCCTGGGAGATGGATTGTCCGAATATACAACCTGAAGGGTGGGGGAATATTTTTGGCAATCTAGGTTCACTATCCCAGAACTTTAATCATGTTCTAGTACACTTTAACATTTGCCACAGACTATATGTCACCCCTATATGGTTGAATAAATGTGGGCTAAGAGATACGTCTAAGTGCCCTAAATGTGACACCTCAGGTGTGGACTATCTCCATATGATCTGGACCTGCCCAGAACTTATAAAATACTGGAATAGCATTCATACCTTCATCACCTACAAACTAAAAATACGAATACCCTTTGAACTACAAGTGTTTTTGCTTAATGATTTTTCCAAAATAAATAGCCACAAGTATCAAAAGATCTTCCTAGGCAGGATACTGCTGTTAGCCAGAATTCTGGTTAGTCAGACTTGGTTTGCTCGACATACTCCAGAGCTAAATACATGGATAAACCTAGTTAATAAGGTAAAAAACTACGATCAAATCGTGTATAAACAGAGGGAAGCGGATGAGAAGTAGATTAAGATATGGGGCGGTTGGAAGATTTGATTACTTGTGACAATTTTTTTTCTTTCCTTTTTTTTTTTTCCTCTTCCATCATCGCCAGGAGCGTTTTTTCAAGGAGGCATAGAAGTGGGATAGTAACGCTGAGAATGGCGTTATCGCCACTGGCCATGTTGGTGGAGTTTTCGAAACAGCGCAACCAGGAACACAGGTTTCGCATGGAGGCCCAGTCATTGGTGGTGAAGTGGTGCTGTTCCGCCGAGCGACTCACCCGTGCGTGCTGCAGCAGAAACTCCACTATCGCCTGCTGCTGCTCGCACAGTCTGGCCAGCATGTGCAAGGTGGAGTTCCACCTTGTGGGCACATCGCATATGAGGCGTCGAGCGGGAAGGCCGAAGTTACACTGCAGCGCTGACAGGCGAGCAGCAGCAGGGTGAGAACGCCGAAAGCGTTCACAGACAGCCCGCACTTTATGCAGCAGCTCTGACATATCGGGGTAATTTTTAAGGAATCTCTGCACCACCAAATTCAGCACATGCGCCAGGCAAAGGAATGTGCGTCAAACCGGCTAGTCCCAGAGCTGCTACGAGATTTTGCCCATTATCGCACACCACCAGGCCGGGCTTGAGGCTGACGGGCACAAACCACTCATTGATCTGTTGTTCAAGGCCCGTCCACAGCTCCTGTGCGGTGTGAGGTTTGTCCCCCAAACAGATACGTTTTAAAACTGCCTGCTGTCGCTTACCCCTGGCAGTGCTGAAGTTGGTGGTGAAGGTGTTACCCTGACCGGATGAGAAGCTGGTAGAGGATGAGGAAGCAGAGTAGGAGGAGGAAGCAACAGGAGGCAAACTGAAGCGCCCTGCAATCCTCGGTGGTGGAAGGACATGCGCTAAACCAGTGACATTTCTGAGCAACCATTAGTATGCCTTATGCCCACAGACCAGGAATATATCTTCTGGGACTTCAACCACCATACTTATGAGTTATCAATTTGGCCAGTCGGACACCTTTTCCAGACCCTCTGAGGAGTTAGAGGTTATTCCAGCAAATAGATCAACTAAAGTACGGTTGTTGCAGACCAGATTCTTACCCTTTACAGGATCTTTACCAACACACTGCACCAGGCTGTTCAGGTTAGAGTCATTGCAGCCGAATTTGTCATGAGGACTAAAAGACATACCTTTCGACTGTATTTGCAAACAACAACAACAGTGTGTCCAACTTGGAAAGCATGACACATTGCACCACATGTTCTAGTTCCAGGGGGTAGAGCTATAATCAGCTGGTGGCCCTAATCTGTTTACTATGAACCAGGGGGGCTCAGCCCATCCTGCAACGGGTAAGGGTATCTCCCTGTTTTTAGTTTGGACTTAACCTGCTTCATGCCTGTGAAAAAGATAGTAGAGTTGGCCAGTTTAGTCAATTCAGAAAAACTGAGGGGCACGGCAAAATAGGGCATACCGGCTGAACAGATCCAATAGTCTATCAGTTTTCATTCATTCCTTCAAACAACACCTGATGGTGCTGTATCAAAACATTGTCTCATTCATCATTCAGTGGACGAAACACTGCTGACACGCTCAGGGTCAGAGCCACTCTCAGCAGGAGGATCTTCATCCTGTGGTTCCAAGACTTTCTTGCAGTTAGAAGCGTGTATCCAGTTGGGTTTTCCTTCAACCTTTACAGCGGTGTGGGTAGTCAACAGTTCTTGAAATGGACCATCGAATCTTGGATCTAGTCCTTTTCTCACTTGCCTTTTTATCACCACCCAGTCTCTGGGCTGCAAGTTGTGAGTTCCTTCTATTAAGTAAGGATCTGGAAATGAAGCAAACACCTGTTTATGCGTGTATTCTAGCCTTTTTGTGAGGGCCCGTATGTAACTGGTCAGACTGTCATTATTCATCTGCAGCTGCTGGGGAAAGTACAACCCTAACCTGGGGGCACTTCCAAACAGGATCTCAAATGGGGACAACCCTGTCCTCTTGTTTGCGGTAGTCCTTACTGAATATAGAGCCAGAGGCAAGCACTCTGTCCAGGGCCTCTGGATCTCCTGCATGGCCTTTTATCCATTCAAACGCTCAACTCGGAAAGCGTGGATCACCCCTAATGCCTGCATAACTTCCCTCATCACTTCAACTGCGAAATGCGAACCTCTATCTGACTAAATAGCTTCAGGAACACCATACCTGCATATCAGTTCACTGACCAGTTTCTTTGCCGTATTCTTGGCATTTGCTTTGGCTATTGGGAAGGCTTCCGGACAACCTGAAAAGAGATCAACACACACGAGAAAGAATTCATACACTCCTACCTTTGGTAGTTGTATATAGTCTATCTGCAGTCTCTGAAACTGGTAAAGTGGCCTGGGGGTGTGCTTGCTTGGAGTCTTCACCACTTGACTGGGGTTATTCAGTGCACAGAGAAAACCCTGGAGCAATCCACCCTGTATTAACCACACTTACCATGGCATCTTTCGATAGGTGAGTGGGCCCGTGGGCCTCCTGAGCCATCATAGGATAGAGGGCTCTGGGTAGGCATATTTTTCCTGACACTTCCCAGAGTCCCTGTCCATTCGGCACTGCTCCTCTCTGAGTCCAGGAGCTCTTTTCTCCTTCATCTGCCTGTGAAGACAGTTTAATCAACACATCTTCAGACATGTGGTGAGGCTCCAGGACGCCGACAGGGATTACCTCAGGTTTCCAAGGCTTCACTGCTGCCTCTTTTGCAGCCCTGTTGTTGCCCCTAGCCTCACGGGTTTGTTGTCTGGTATGTGCCTTATCCTCTGGAAGCAGTAGTGAGTTCATTAGTTCAAACACTGAGTCTTTGTTTTTAATGGGCTGACCTGCAGAGGTTAGAAAGTTTTTAGGCCACCATATGGGTCCATAGTCATGTGCAATACCAAAACAATACCTAGAATCTGTATAGATGTTCTCCTTCTTCCCCTGAGCCAATTTACATGCCTCAGTGAGTGCCTTCAGATCTGTCTCCTGCGCAGACATGTGCGGTTCAGCAATGGCTATCTCATGCTGTGTGAACACTGCATATCCAGTGTGGAACCGGCCATCCTCTCCCATATTCATGCTTCCATCTACAAAACACTCAAAATCAGAGTTATCAAGAGGTTTTTCATGAGAAAATCCAGAAGTTTCTTGTTGCATCAACTGTATACAATCATGAGAAGCGTTTTCAGCTAAATCAGACAAAAGGCTACCTGTGCTACCCTCCCCCATTTCTGAATCTGTGATTGGTAACAAAGTAGCAGGATTCAGAGTAGTACATTTTTTTGAAAGAAATGAGGAGTGCACATTGGAGTCTGAGTTGTCTAGCCATAGAAATATGGTTTGGTTGCACTTGTGTGAGTATGTCCTGTGTGTTTGCACAACTGTATGTTTCCATCCCCCCCCCCCCCTGCACTTCTTGAAATTCAAACTGATTGCTAAAAAGGAAATTGTGGAGAAGAGGGTGCATATGGGTGCTATCAATACACAGAAACTGCCATGTCTTCACAGCTGCTCATTTATTTCATTGCCTGCACTGCCACGACTGCCCTGACACAGGAAGGGGCGCTGCGGGCAACAGGGTCTAACCTGGCTGACTGTGACCCTGAATTTCAGAACAGAACAAGTTAAATTTCTTATCATATTTTGGAATACTCAGGGCTGGGGCTGAGGTTATGCACAGCTTCATTGTATGAAAATTATTCACTGTCTCTTCTGTCAGGTGAAATGGGTCAGATAACAGACAATCACACAAAGGCTGCATTAACATGGAGGCATGTCTAATCCAGGGGCGACAGTATGACACCAGCCCCCTTAGGCTTTGTGCTCCTTTGGGCACTTGAATCCTTTCAACAGCCTCCCTTCTATCTGGGGTTTTCAAAATTGTCACCTTGTTAACTTCTTTAGGAATATGAACCATCCTGTAACTGACAGGTGGCCCCTTTACTGGGTTTCTTCTTTAGTAACAATTGGGTAACAACCGTACTGTCTTATCTTTAGTTTAACTGGCTCAGATTCACTGACTGTTTCTCCCATAAATCCCACAGCTGGTACATAACAAGGGCTTAACTGATAAGGCTGCAAGAAACTCTTTCCTAATAACCTCAACACGGGGTGTCCCTTACAAGTACCCAGCTCTCCGTCTCCATATGTTCTCTATCTCAGCAAACAGAGTTCCTACTGGTTCTGCAGCATTAATTTTTGTATGTACATTTAACCCAAACACCCCTCACTCCCTGAGAGGGATGGCAGTAACAACCGGACTTGATGAGTCGCAACTTCAAAGAATCAGTACGGGAATTTCCTCTGCTTTTTTTTTTCTTCTTCTGAGGGGAGACACAATCAACAAGTATACACAATAAAGATAAACTTCTCAACTTCTTGTTTACCCGCTTGAACATTAACAAGAGTAAAACAAGTGGCACCTCCCCTTTAGCAACAAGCAGGGATCACTTCACTGGCAGATAGGATTTTTCCCCGGCTTCCATAGTTGGCCTGCTGGTCGGACCACCCCCTCTGCCCCCTCGTCTGGCAATTCCTCCAGAATCTCACAGGCAGAAATCTCTTGTGGTCTCCGTCAGTCCCGTTCTTGCGCTCAAAGCGCAACCTCCTGCCAGGGGAATTATCTTGCCCTGGTTAATTGCTACCTGGGAGGCGCCTGACACACAACACAAACCACAGAAAACACAGAGAAGAATATCCACAATAGAGTAAAATGTTCCTTCTTAGTCTGGTTCTAAAGACCCAAAATGTCAACACCAGTTACTACTCACAGTATGATCATCGTCCAGCAGACAGACAGCCGTGATGTAATGAAACAAAGCAACTAGAGGCAGGCAAGATTGCTTACCTTCTCATGGGGCCGCGGTCTCCTCCTCAAGTGCCTTTTGTAACGCCCCGGAGGTCATTTATGTCGGCTACCGATGCTTCATTCTCTCTCAAACACCCAGTTTCAACCTCACAAACTACTTTTATACATATGTCAACAACTCCTTTGCATCTATGATCCCTAATCCAACCACTATAAGTTTGTCTGCACTTTTCCCACACTTTCACTAGAGTCTTTTCTGTCTTGTAACCCTCTGGGACACTAAGATTATTAGCCATATCTGTCAGTTGTCCACAAGTATTGTCATTCAACACCAAAGAATACAATTTCCTGATGTCAGTTTCTCCTAGTCCTTACCTAAAGCTTCCTCACTTGTAACAGTGTACTCTAGAAGACTAAAATAATTTTTCCAGGGAACCCAACTCAGTTTTCCACAGAACTTCCCCACTATATACCTAGTGTATTCTGCACTGAGCCTAAACATATTCAACCCCTGAGAGGGTTCCAGGGCTCCTGATTTCCCTTTGGTGTTCTTACTTATTTTCCGCAAAACATACTGGACAACAGATATCTATGTCAGCAATCCCAGTCTACTGTCTCAAACGTCATAGTCAAAAGTCTTACCCAATAATCATAGGAATATCATCTCTTTAGAGTTCTTTACGAAAAACAGGCTGAACTGTAAATCAGCTTTTTAGACTCCAACTCCACACCGATTTGGACAGACAGAAGATGAGGCACAGATTTTAGCAAGATAAAGTATCATACCTTGCAGCGCTGCTTTAAGTGGATCTGTACGTCCTCTGACCGTCTGACGGTGGTTATCGAGGTGTCGAAGGAGAGCCGATTAGTCCAGCCCCACGTTGGGGGCCAAGTTTTGTGAGGGCAATTACCCCTGCATCTATGATTATGGGTTCCAAATTCAAATAGTGTAATGTGCACAGAGAAGGCTGATACACGCAATGGTTGTAATCAGTAATCTGCTTTATTGTAACATTAGCACATAATCTTATACCATAATTATTGGTAGACGCCCAACAGCCGTGCGTCACATTAACCACAAAAAGACAGAAGAAATGAAACCTTTAGCAGAAAGAGGATCTTAAACTTAAAACAGCAGAAACTAGCATTTATACAATGGCGGCTGGGCACGACGTACTGTGGGACAGCCACCGCCATAAGGCCTTTAAAACTATCAGTCTCCACCAGACGGAATGACAGCATTTCAAAGGCCAGTAATTTAGAAATGCTGGCATTCAGGGCTAGGGATCGCGGGTGGGTAGGGGGGTACTTCCTCTTCCTCTCCAGCGTTTGGGAGATGGAGAGCTGAACGCTTCCGTGGGACATTGTGGAGATGCTTTGGTGACCCAGGTGTTGGTGTTGCTGGCAGATCCTCTGTTTGCGGGGTGGCAGGTGGCACCGTCACTCCAGAGGTGGATGAAGAGGCCGCGACTGCAGCAGAAGAGGAAGCAGGAGGAGCCAGAGAACTTTCTAGGTTTTTGAGGTGTCTACTCCACTGCAGCTCGTGCTTTGCACTTAAATGCCTGCTCATGCAGGTTGTGCTCAGGTTGAGAACGTTTATGCCTCGCTTCAGGCTCTGATTGCACAGCGTGCAAACCACTCGTGTCTTGTCGTCAGCACATTGTCTGAAGAACTGCCACGCCAGGGAACTACTTGGAGCTGGCTTTGGTGTGCTCGGTCCCTTGCTGCGGTGGGCAGTAGGAGGTGTACTGTCTACAGGACGGCCGCTCCGCCTTTGCACCCTGCTCCCTCTTCTGCTGTGCTGGTGGCTCTGTGCGACCACCGCCTCTTCCTCCGAACTACATAGGTCACTCGCATGACCTTGATTCCATGTGGGGTCGAGGACCTCATCGTCCTCCACATCATCTTCCACCCAGTCTTCCCCCCTGCCTTCCTTGTCGGTCTGCACACTTTCGAAAGCCCCAGCAGTTAGCACCTGTGTTTCGTCATCATCCTCCCATGTACTCATCTTGAAAGATAAGTGGTTGGGCATCGGTGCACTCAATCTCTTCCACTTCTGGGGCAGGGCTAGGTGGATGTCCCTGGGAAACCCTACTAACAGAGTCATCAAAAAGCAGAAGAGACTGCTGCATGACTTGGGGCTCAGACTGCTTGGCTGATTTGCAAGGGGGTGAGGTGAAAGACTGATGGAAATCGGCTGCAGGTGCCAACTGTGGTCCTTCAGCAGGAGACTGGATGGGAGACAATGTGAAGGAACTGGATCCACTGTCAGCAACCCAATCTACTATTGCCTGTACTTGTTCAGGCCTCACCATTCGTAGAGCAGCATAAGGCCCTGCCAAAAACCGCTGCAGGTTTTGTCGCCTACTCGCACCTGAGGAAGGGGTTTCACTTGTTCGTGTAGCTGGCACACATCGACCACGTCCTCTCCCTGCAACAGGAGCTCCACCAGCAGCACCACGACCTGGGCCACGTCCCTTATTTGAGGCTCTCCTCATATTTTTCGAATTTAGGATCTTGCCCTAAATGGGTGTTTAATTAATAGTAGAATAGAACGACAGTATGTAAAGGGTGTTTCTCACATGGTCTGAACCAGTGAAGGCCTGAATTAAATATTTATTTGCACAAAATGGCTGTATTTCAAATGCCTGATTCAAACCCCTGTATGTAGAGATTGTATCTCACACGGTCTGAACCAGTGTAGGCCTGAACTAAATATTTATTTGCCCAAAATGGCTGTATTTCAAATGGGTGTATTTCAAATCCCTGAATCAAACTCCTGTATGTAGAGGGTGTATATCACAGGGCCTGAACCAGTGTAGGCCTGAAGTAAATATTTATTTGCCCAAAATGGCTGTATTTGAAATGGCTGTATTTGAAATCCCTGAATCAAACCCCTGTATGTAGAGGGAGTATCTCACAGGGCCTGAACCAGTGTAGTCCTGAACTAAATATTTATTTGCCCAAAATGGCTGTATTTCAAATGGCTGTATTTCAAATCCCTGAATCAAACCCCTGTATGTAGAGGGAGTATCTCACAGGGCCTGAACCAGTGTAGGCCTGAACTAAATATTTCTTTGCCCTAAATGGCTGTATTTCAAATGGCTGTATTTCAAATCCCTGAATCAAACCCCTGTATGTAGAGGGAGTATCTCACAGGGCCTGAACCAGTGTAGGCCTGAACTAAATATTTCTTTGCCCTAAATGGCTGTATTTCAAATGGCTGTATTTCAAATGCCTGATTCAAACCCCTGTATGTGGAGGGGGTATCTCACACGGTCTGAACCAATGTAGGTTGAACTAAATATTTCTTTGCCCAAAATGGCTGTATTTCAAATGTCTGTATTTCAAATCCCTGAATCAAACCCCTGTATGTAGAGGGTGTATCTCACAGGGCATGAACCAGTGTAGGCCTGAAGTAAATATTACTTTGCACAAAATGGCTGTATTTTAAATGGCTGTATTTCAAATGCCTGATTTAAACCCCTATATGTAGAGGGGGTATCTCACACGGTCTGAACCAGTGTAGGCCTGAACTAAATATTTCTTTGCCCAAAATAGCTGTATTTCAAATGGCTGTATTTCAAATCCCTGAATCAAACCCCTGTATGTAGAGGTTGTATCTCTCAGGGCCTGAACCAATGTAGGCCTGAAGTAAATATTACTTTGCACAAAATGGCTGTATTTTAAATGGCTGTATTTCAAATGCCTGATTCAAACCCCTGTATGTAGAGGGAGTATCTCACACGGTCTGAACCAGTGTAGGCCTGAAGTAAATATTTCTTTGCACAAAATGGCTGTATTTCAAATGGCTGTATTTCAAATCCGTGAATCAAACCCCTGTATGTAGAGGGAGTATCTCACAGGGCCTGAACCAGTGTAGGCTGAAGTAAATATTTCTTTGCCCAAAATGGCTGTATTTCAAATGGCTGTATTTCAAATCCCTGAATCAAACCCCTGTATGTAGAGGGTGTATCTCAAAGGGCATGAACCAGTGTAGGCCTGAATTTAATATTGGTGCACCAAATGGCGGTATTTAAAATCTCTGAATGTAACCCAAATGTATTAAGGGTGTATCTCACAATGACATCTGCATCAAAGGCTGCCAACTAAATTTTTTGCGCCCAAACGAGTGTTTGTTTAACAACTGAATTTGACAGCAGTATATAAGCCTGTAATTTCACACGTGCTGATGCTGCAAGGCCTGAAAATAGTGTTCTTTGTCAAAAAAGTGTGTTTTTCAAACCCCAGAAAATGATGGGTGTATTTCTAGCTTAATTTGCACACTGACTAATCAAGATGTAGATTGCCAAAATTGTGTTTTTTTTGGTAACAGAAATATGAAAGATGTATATATTAAACTTGAATTTAACACTTGCAGATATGAAAAATACAGTTTTTTGAAAAAAAAGTGTCTTTTTCAAACCCCAGAAAATGATGGGTGTATTTTTAGCTTAAATTGCACACTGACTAATCCAGATGTTGTAGATTGCCCAAAAATTCTTTTTTTGGTAACAGAATATGAAAGCTGTATATATTAAACTTGAATTTAACACTTGCAGATATGGAAAATACAGTTTTTTTTTTTTTTTAAAGTATGTTTTTCAAACCCCAGAAAATCATGGGTGTATTTCTAGCTTAAATTGCACACTGACTAATCCAGATGTTGTAGATTGCCCAAAAATTCTTTTTTTGGTAACAGAATATGAAAGCTGTATATATTAAACTTGAATTTAACACTTGCAGATATGGAAAATACAGTTTTTTTTTTTTTAAAAGTATGTTTTTCAAACCCCAGAAAATCATGGGTGTATTTCTAGCTTAAATTGCACACTGACTAATCCAGATGTTGTAGATTGCCAAAAAAGTCTTTTTTTGGTAACAGAATATGAAAGCTGTATATATTAAACTTGAATTTAACACTTGCAGATCTGGAAAATACAGTTTTTTTTAAAAAAAAATAGTGTGTTTTTAAAACCCCAGAAAATGATGGGTGTATTTCTAGCTTAAATTGCACACTGGCTAATCCAGATGTTGTAGATTGCCAAAAAAGTCTTTTTTTGGTAACAGAATATGAAAGCTGTATATATTAAACTTGAATTTAACACTTGCAGATCTGGAAAATACCGTTTTTAAAAAAAAAAAATAGTGTGTTTTTAAAACCCCAGAAAATGATGGGTGTATTTCTACCGTAAATTGCACACTGACTAATCCAGATGTTGTAGTTTGCCGCAAAAAATTGTGATTTGCAATGTCCCAAAAGCTCAGATGCAGTGCTAGTGCACTGAGCTTGCATAAAAAGGCAGCCGCCGCCACCCACCTAACTAACAGAATTATAAAAGTTTTTTTTTTTTGGGTCAATGGCCTCAGGGCAGGGTAAAACGATTGTGTCCTGCACCCACACAACTATTTGTCTGTAGATCGTTGAGTTAGATTCTTTCCTATGCTCTCAAATCACAAGTCCAGCAGCATCCTCTCCCTACACTTGCAACAGCAGAGTGACGTGCAGTGCTACATGATTTAAGCTTATATAGAGCCTGGGTCACATGCTGCTCTGGCCAATCACAGCCATGCCATTAGTAGGCATGGCTGTGATGGCTTCTAAGGTCAGACAGTTAACCGCTTGTTGATTGGCGGGTTCGTGTCCGGGGTCCAAAAATCCTAAAGTTTGGGTTCGCTCAACCCTAATCAAGACCACATTATCTAAATTTTATACCTTTGCCAAAGATATCTGGCTAGTAAGCGGGGACTTAAAGGGGTATTCCCATCTTGCTAAATCAGCCTGAGCTGCAGTTAATTTAGAATTCACTTCCTGGTTTTCTGCTGCTAAGGCTGGGCGGGCTTAGGCAGTTTGAGTGAAGGCTGGCCACGCCTCCTTATGACATCACACTGAGAACTCAGTCCTTGCTAGTTCATGTAATGAGTATGACTCATCAGTCTGGCAGCCTGCAGTGTCTGTGAGGCCCCTCCCCCTGCTGGGGAATCAGAGAGCCATGTGAAGTGAGCTCAGTGTACAGTAACATGTGGCTGTTCTGCAGTTTTACACACAAAATCTCTGTCTGATCTTTTACAAACCCATTCTGTGCATCAAAAACTATAATTCCATATTATACATTAGCTCAAAAGCTTGACCAACCCCCACCCACCAGCACTGATGCAGATTTGTTTTCATTACAGCTTTACTCTAGTTGTGTATAAACCTTACACTATGTATCTTTATAGATGCATATACAGCTCAGCTACATGTGTCTTCTGCAGTCCCCTAACATCACTTTGGCTGAATGTCTTCCTATACAGCCCTGCTACATCTTTATTCTACTCCCCCACTAGCACTGTGTCTGAAAAGCTTCATATACAGCTCTGCTACATCTGTCTGTTTATCTCTTGAACCAGCACTGTGTCAGAACAGCCTCATATTCAGCTCTGCTACATCTGTTTCTCTCATCCACCGGCATTGATGCTGACCTGCCACATATCTGTCTATTCCCTTCCTCTTTAGAACTGTGTCTGAAAAGCAGCGTATTCAGCTATGCTACATCAGTTTCTCTCTTCCACCAGCATTGATGCTGACCCGCAACACATACAGCTCTGCTACATTTGCCTATTCCCTTCCCCACTAGAACTATGGCTGAACAGCAGCATATTCAGCTCTGCTACATCCATCAGCCCCCATATGCCTCCATCAGCCCCCATATGCCTCCATCAGCCCCAAAGTGCCTCCATCAGCCCCAAAGTGCCTCCATAAGCCCCCCAAGTGCCTCCATCAGCCCAAGTGCCTCCATCAGCCCCCCATATGCTTCCATCAGCCCCAAGTGCCTCCATCAGTCCCCATATGCCTCGATAAGCCCCAAAGTACCTCCAACAGCCCCCATATGCCTCCAACAGCCCCCATATGCCTCCATAAGCCCAAGTGCCTCCATAAACCCAAGTGCCCCCAAGTGCCTTCATCAGCCCCAAAGTGCCTCCATAAGCCCCCCAAGTGCCTCCATCAGCCCAAGTGCCTCCATCAGCCCCCCATATGCTTCCATCAGCCCCAAGTGCCTCCATCAGTCCCCCTATGCCTCCATAAGCCCCGAAGTACCTCCAACAGCCCCCATATGCCTCCATAAGCCCCCAAGTGCCTCCATAAGCCCCCCAAGTGCCTCCATAAGCCCCCAAGTGCCTCCATAAGCCCCCCAAGTGCCTCCATAAGCCCCCCAAGTGCCTCCATAAGCCCCCCAAGTGCCTCCATCAGCCCCCCAAGTGCCTCCCCCAAGTGCCTCCATCAGCCCCCAAGTGTTTCCAACAGCCCCCCCCAAGTGCCTCCATAAGCCCCCTAAGTGCCTCCATCAGCCCAAGTGCCTCCATCAGCACCCACATGCCTCCAACAATCCCCCATATGCCTCCAACAGCCCCCCATATGCCTCCATCAGCCCCAAAGTACCTCCATCAGCCCAAGTGCCTCCATCAGCCCCCCAAGTGCCTCCATCAGCCCCCAATCGTTGGTGGAATTGGTGGTGCATTTAAAAATAATAATCACCCTGTCCGGACTCGTCTCTTCCGTGCACGAACTGTTCGGGTGGCCGCGCATGTGCAGAACTATATTCTTTTGTGCTGCGTTGGAGCCGCGCATGCGCGGCTCTCTTTTACATGCGGCTCAAAAGAATATGGATCCGGCCGGCGAGCGGTGGCCGTATCCATGGGCAGCGCAGATCAACAATGGATTTCAAGAATGCGATTTTAAAGAGTAGTTTTTCTTAATGCTTTATATTTTGAAAAACATTCACAGTGGGGCATATAATTTAATGAAATATCATCAAGAAGATGGGAATACCCCTTTAAATGTCTCCCTAAACCCGGCTGTAGACACCTCTTCTGGAACCTCAGTCGCCTCACAAAAGACTGTGGGGGGCATCTAAAAGGTTCTGAGGGAAAACAATCTAGTGGATTCATGGAGGACCCTAAATGCCACTACTAAAGACTTTAATTTTTACTTGAAGGTATACTACACATTTCAAATATTGGACTATATATTCATTTCGGATAATCACCTGGACATACTCCTGCATTCTATCGGCCCAGTGACGGTATTAGATCATGCCCAATCTCCATATCTCTATCCTTCTTCTCTCTTCCTGTCAGAGAATGGACTTAGCGTCTAAATGAGACCCTTTTAGACTCGGAGGACGCCATGACCAACATAACACACAAACTATCCCTATACTTCCAGGAAAACGTCCCGTCAGACACCTCCCAGACCATAGTCTGGGAGGCGCACAAAGCATTTATCAGAGGAGAATTTATAGCACTAGGCACCAAGGTTAAAAGGCAAAGACAGAAACTTATAAACTCTTTACTGTCCCAAATTGCATCACTTGAAACCATTCAGAAGCAGTCTAAGATGGGGAAAATGCAGGATGACTTACTTGTTCTTCGACAAAGACTAAAAAAGCTACTAAATATCAAATGTGCTAAAGCATACCAATATGCGAAGTTCAAATGCTATGCACATGGGGGTAAGGGTAACAAATTGATGACCCACCTAGCCAAAAAGCGTAAATCAGCCCAATATATAAAATGTATCAGAACAAACTCAGGGTCTATAACTACTGAAACTAAAAATATTGCTGCAGAATTTAGCCACTTTTAACACCAGTTGTATAACATCCCGCCACTCCCGCTGGCAACAGCAGACCATTCTCGAATTAACCAATTCCTTGCCAATCTCACGCTACCCTCTCTCACAGAGGAGGAAAGCTCTTCGATTCTATCTCCCATTTTACCAGAAAAACTATCCAAAATCATTGTTTCCCTACCCCATGGCAAAGCCCCGGGTCCTGATGGGCTACCTGCTGGGTACTACAAAAAACTCTTGCCAACCTTACTTTCTCGTGTCATCACCTGGTGCCAAGCACTGATGAAAGGAGAATCTCTCCCAAAACAGGCACTAGAGGCGACCATTACAGTATTTCCCAAAGAGGGCAAAGATGAAAAGGCCTGTGGCAACTACAGGCTCATTTCTCTTCTCATCCTGGATGTGAAAATCTGGGCCAAACTGCTAGCGACTAGCCTGAATAGGTTAATTCCTAAGATAATACACCCAGACCAGGCAGGTTTTGTGGCAGGCAGGGAGGGGAACTTCCACTCTTGTAGCGTTCTGAATGCAATTAAACTAGCAACTGATAAAAATCTCCCCCTTATCCTTTTCGGCGCTGACGCCAAGAAGACATTTAATCGAGTCAACTGGCTATTTATGCAACGTACCCTGCACAGATTCGGAATACCAGACCCTTTCGTCCTAGCAATAATGTCACTATACCATCACCCCAGCGCCAGAGTTCATGTCAATGGCACGCTGTCAAAAGCCTTTGACATACAGTACATAATGGAACCCGTCAGGGATGCCCTCTGTCACCAACCTTCTTTATTATCATATAAACCTACAATGTTGTTAATGAACAAAATGCCCAAAGTATTCAAAAAATATAATTCATTTTATTGTAATAAACATATCATAATATATATAAAGATAAAGGTAACAGAATAGAGAACCAGCAGAAAGGCGGATGCCGCAATCCACTGGCCTATACCACTGTCACCCACCAAAAGATGTAAGGCATGTCAGGTATACAGATGGTACCGTATATATGAAGATAATCCCGTAGAAAGCAACACTGATAATGCTGCTATAGCTCAATATAAAACATACGGTCAACACCCAAATATATGACTATCAGACGGGGCTCAACTCTAAGATGAAATCTCCAGAAAAGAGGGGTAATAGAGATGACAGATACGCTAGCCAGAGAACAAGGTTGAACAGAGGCTAGAATCTAGAGATAAGGGGGAGGGTTAGTCCCTCAAAGAGTAACAATATAAGACCCTATAATAAAGGGTAAAATGAGCCCAGCAACAACTTATAATCAGAATCAATGCATACCACAAGACATGATGGGGGGTGAGAACAGGTCAGGCGTTTCGCCTCAGCTTCATCGGGAGGTATTTATTATCACCATGGAAACCCTATTAAAAGCAGTCAGGGACAATCCATCTATAGAGGGCTTGAGGGTCAGAGGGGTGAAACACAAATGTGCTGCTTTTGCAGACGATCTGTTACTATTGCTTACAAATCCCACTCAGGGCCTCCCACTGATCATGAACCTATTTGATGAATTCGGAACCCTATCCAATTTAAAAATCTACCACACCAAGTCAGAGGCATTAAATATCACCCTCCCACCACAACAAATCCAACAATTACGCACCTCCTGTCCCTTTAAATGGCAACAGAACAAACTCAAATATCTAGGCATCTTGCTGACCAATAAACAGTCAAAATTAAACTCTGCAAACTATTCTGCTTTCTTAAAACAAGTTAGAGACCAATTGCACTCTCTATCACCTCTGTATGTCTCCAGGATGGGCTGGAAAAAAACTTCTACAGACCTATATCATGCTCAGATTCCTCTATCTGCTCCAAATGGTGCCTATATACTTACCCCAATCTTTTTTGGCATTAGTTCTCACTTTATTCGAAACTTTCCTATGGAAAGGTAAAAAGCCGAGACTAGCACACGACAAACTGATCAAAGACTGCCTCCATGGGGGTTTTGGCCTCCCAGACACAATATCTTTTTAAAGGGCAATACAGTTGAAGTGATGGCTTCAGTTGTGTGTCCTGCAATTCAGGATATTGGGTTCCGATATATAACTGGCAAATCTCTCTGATAGTTGGCAGGGCTATGGGGCATCACTGGACCTTTTTCCTCCACCAGATGGCTTAACCAAGGGTGTCCACTCTATTATAAAATCTTTTCAGACAGGCCAAGCTCCATTCTTTGACCCCCCAAGAGCTTTACCCTCTTCTCTAATCCCATTCCTGCTCCATCCTAATACTACTGACCCTTCTTCCTTTTGGCGCTTCTTCAAAGACATGACCATCATCGAGCTAATGACTAACACTAAAACATCCACAGACATAGAGCGTCTTTGTTCTTGACATAAAGGAGGGCAACTTCCTAAATCAGCTGGAATTTAGACGCTCTTGTATAGCCTTACATTCAAAATATAATATAGGGACAGAAGCAACGTTGTTTGAGAAGTTAGCGCTCAGCAACACAATTCCTAAATACGCCATTTCCCTTTTGCATAAGAATATACAATCCATGGACACTAAGGTAATCCCTGCTTATATCACACAATGGGAAAAAGATTTGGGTAAATTCTTTACCATAGCAGAGATTAACCAGACACACCTGAGATCTCACGGCTTCTCACAATGCATTAGATTTCAAGAACACTCTTATAAGACTATGACCAGGTGGTATAATGACCCCAGCAAACTACACCGCATGGGACTAAGAGAGACAAATGCTTGCTGGCGTTGCTTACAAGAAGGGGGCTCACTAAGCCATATATTCTGGTCATCCCCATTTATCAAAGGCTATTGTGCCCAGATAGATGATAAAATAAAGCTCATCTGTAGCACCTCTATTCAACTCTCACCCACCTCAGTGCTATTGTGGCTCCCATTAGCGAGTTGGACCCTGAAAGCATTTGACCTCACTACGTGGCTTGTTCAGGCCGCCAGATCCCTAATTCCCTTACACTGGCTTAGTACTGATCATCCCTCCCTTGCCCAATGGCAGATGAAGGTAGATCAAATATGCCTTATGGAAGAACTAGCAAGCTGGGCTAACAGATCCCACTCTAAGTTTCTACGTCTGTGGGCCCCCTGGAAGGATTATAGACACAATGACACACACACATATAATGGAAATCGTTTATCCCCTCACCCACTCAAGCACCCCTCAACTTATGGAACATCTGACATATGTGCTTATTATGATCACTTGTGTTGTCATCATGGCACTCTATGGGATGGGGAAAATCTTTACCCTCCCACCTTTGATATATACGTTGGTGCCACCCAACAGGCACCTGCTCACCGAAAAATCCCGGGCGCGACCTTTGATTACTAGAGTTTTGTTTTTTATTACTTATTACTTCTTATTACCTCTTTTTTGAGTTGACTATCATTTGTCTCTACATCTATGTATTAGATTATCTACAAAAATTACATGATGTTTCATGATCGAAGCTCCACTGCTGTCTCCTTCTTATTCTTAACATACCCCGTCTTCCTTACCTTCCTTTTTTCTTGAACCATCCCCCACTCTGTCCTTCTCCCTTACCCTTTATACCTCATCTAAGGCAAATTGACTAATGATAATGCTAAAAAAATTATTGTGTACAGTTTCTTTTTTTTATTCTGTACCGTATTGAATAAAAAATGTAAATAAAAAGATATTTGACAAAAGAAATCTGATTAATTTAGAATTGATGCGCTCAATTAAGCCAATGCATACCATGGGCAGGCAAAATGTCAAATCAGTGTACTAAAGCTCAGAACTTCAGCTTGTATGGGCTTCTCAAATCCATAGAGGTTTCCTCAACAGTATAATTAAAAGGTGCTATTTATTTAGTTGTGCTTTAGTAATATATGAAGAATATGGTAGGTTGATTTCCTTTTTAGCTCCCAGATGCAGTCATCAGTCTTCAATAAAATTTTGTGTTCCATTAATTACACTTTTCTATCCAGAAAATTGTAGTATACAGTAGTACTTATAACTGGAATAACAACAAGATAAACGCATTCTGCGTGATTGTTCATGGTAACATAAATCTACAGTGGCGTAAGTAAAAATACTACATACTGTGGTAGATTAGAACAGTAGGAATGAGATAACGCTGGTTTTATCTGTATAACTTAGAACAGCAAGAATACTGTGCAGAGAGGATCTGGAACATACAAAGGTATTTTCTGTGTATGTATACTTTATCAAATCATATCAGCCAAAAGGGTTATAATGGCTCTTGTATTACATTACCTGATTAATTACATGATAGGAAGATATTTTTGAAAGCTATATAGTTATACAATTTATGCTAGATTCCCTCAAGTGCTATATAATGTCTTATAAGATCATGAATGTATAGAGCACAAAGTGAATTCACATCTTAGTGTAAATACAATATGATGAGAAAGTTTGGGCAACCTTGTTAGGCTACTTTCACACTTGCGTTCGGGGTTCCTCTTGTGAGCTCCGTTTGAAGGCTCTCACAAGTGGCCCCGAACGGATCCGTACTGCCCCAATGCATTCTGAGTGGATGCGGATCCGCTCAGAATGCATCAGTTTGGCACCGTTTGGCCTCCGTTCCGCTCAGCAGGCGGACACCCGAACGCAGCTTGCAGCGTTTTTGTGTCCGCCTGGCCGTGCGGAGCCAAACGGATCCGTCCAGACTTACAATGCAAGTCAATTGGGAAGGATCCGTTTGACGTTGACACAATATGGTGCAATTGCAAACGGATCCGTCCCCCATTGACTTTCAATGTAAAGTCAGGAGTCCCTATTAATATACCATCGGATCAGAGTTTTCTCCAATCCGATGGTATATTTTAACTTGAAGCGTCCCCATCACCACGGGCACGCCTCTATGTTAGAATATGCCATCGGATTTGAATTAGATCATGAAACTCAGATCCGACAGTATATTCTAACACAGAGGCGTTCCCATGGTGATGGGGCCACTTCAAGTTAGAATATACTAAAAGAACTGTGTACATGACTGCCCCCTGCTGCCTGCAGACCCCCCCCCCTATATTTAACTCATTGGTGGCCAGTGCGGCCGCCCCCCCCTGTTTTTAACTCATTGGTGGCCAGTGCGGCCGGCCCCCCCCCCTCCCTCCCCTCCCTGTTTTTAACTCATTGGTGGCCAGTGCGGCCACCCCTCCCTCCCCTGTTTTTAACTCATTGGTGGCCAGTGTGGCCGGCCCCCCCTCCCTCCCCCTAATTAAAATGACCGACCCCTCATCATTGGTGGCAGCGGAGAGTTCCGATCGGAGTCACAGTTTAATCGCTGGGACTCTGATCGGTAACCATGGCAACCAGGACACTACTGCATTCCTGACTGCCATGGTTACTTAGCAATTTTAGAAGCATTATACTTACCTGCAATGTCTGTGACCGGCCCGGCGCTCCTCCTACTGGTAAGTGAAAGGTCTGTGGGGCTGGATCTTTCAACAAGACAACGACCCTAAACACTGCTTAAAATCCACTAAGGCATTTATGCAGACGAACAAGTACAATGTTCTGAAATGGCCATCTCAGTCCCCAGACCTGAATATAATTGAAAATCTGTGGTGTGACTTAAAGAGGACCTTTCACCGATTCTTACCCTATATACTAAGTATACATACATGTGGAGCGGCGCCCGGGGATCTCTCTGCACTTACTATTATCCCCGGGCGCCGCTCCGTTCTCCTGCTATGTCCTCCGGTATCTCCGTTCCCTAAGTTATGGTAGGCGGAGTCTGCCCTAGCGCTGGCCAATCGCATTGCAGAGCTCACAGCCTGGGAGAAAATAACCTCCCAGGCTGTGAGCTCTGCGCTGCGATTGGCCAGCGCTAGGGCAGACTCCGCCTACCATAACTTAGGGACTGGTATCTCCGCCTACTATAACTTAGTGAGCGGAGATACCGGAGGGCATAACGGGAGAATGGAGCGGCGCCCGGGGATAATAGTAAGTGCAGTGAGATCCCCGGGCGCCGCTCTACATATCTGTATAGTTAGTTCATAGGGTAAGAATCGGTGAAAGGTCCTCTTTAAAGAGAGCTGTCCATGCTCGGAAGCCATCAAACCTGAATGAACTAAAGATGTTTTGTAAAGAGGAATGGTCCAAAATACCTTCAACCAGAATCCAGACTCTCATTGGAACCTACAGGAAGTGTTTAGAGGCTGTAATTTCGGCAAAAGGAGGATCTATTAAATATTGATTTCATTTCTTTTTTGTGGTGCCCAAATGTATGCACCTGCCTAATTTTGTTTAAACAATTATAGCACACTTTCTGTAAATCCAATAAACTTCATTTCACTTCTCAAATATCACTGTGTGTGTCTCCTATATGATATATTTAACTGACATTTTTTATGGTAACAACCAACGATTTATACAGGAAAATCATGACGATTAGCAAGGTTGCCCAAACTTTCGCATCCCACTGTATATATATATATATATATATATATATACAGTACAGACCAAAAGTTTGGACACACCTTCTTATTCAAAGAGTTTTCTTTATTTTCATGACTATGAAAATTGTAGATTCACACTGAAGGCATCAAAACTACGAATTAACACATGTGGAATTATATACATAACAAACAAGTGTGAAACAACTGAAAATATGTCATATTCTAGGTTCTTCAAAGTAGCCACCTTTTGCTTTGATTACTGCTTTGCACACTCTTGCCATTCTCTTGATGAGCTTCAAGAGGTAGTCCCCTGAAATGGTTTTTACTTCACAGGTGTGCCCTGTCAGGTTTAATAAGTGGGATTTCTTGCCTTATAAATGGGGTTGGGACCATCAGTTGCGTTGAGGAGAAGTCAGGTGGATACACAGCTGATAGTCCTACTGAATAGACTGTTAGAATTTGTATTATGGCAAGAAAAAAGCAGCTAAGTAAAGAAAACAAGTGGCCATCATTACTTTAAGAAATAAAGGTCAGTCAGTCAGCCGAAAAATTGGGAAAACTTTGAAAGTAAGGCCTATTTGACCATGAAGGAGAGTGATGGGGTGCTGCGCCAGATGACTTGGCCTCCACAGTCACCAGACCTGAACCCAATCGAGATGGTTTGGGGTGAGCTGGACCACAGACTGAAGGCAAAAGGGCCAACAAGTGCTAAGCATCTCTGGGAACTCCTTCAAGACTGTTGGAAGACCATTTCAGGGGACTACCTCTTGAAGCTCATCAAGAGAATGCCAAGAGTGTGCAAAGCAGTAATCAAAGCAAAAAGTGGCTACTTTGAAGAACCTAGAATATGACATATTTTCTGTTGTTTCACACTTGTTTGTTATGTATATAATTCCACATGTGTTAATTCATAGTTTTGATGCCTTCATAGTCATGAAAAGAAAGAAAACTCTTTGAATGAGAAGGTGTGTCCAAACTTTTGGTCTGTACTGTATATATGTTATTATTATGGCAAAGTTGCCTTGTTTTTTATTTATAAGACAAGGTTGTATAGTTTTGTATTTGTTTTGGTTTGGCCATTATTTATGTTTATTTATGTTATGTATGTTATGACAAATAGTCAATTTTTCAGTTATATTTAGTTATTATGACAAATTAGTCACTTTTCTGTTAGGGGTTTTACAGCCGGGTCGGCCAGGTAAGTTTTAGTTAGGGGTTTTGTTGTAGTTGGTTTTTGTCATTAGATCTGTTAGTTAGGATTAAGGTATGTATGTGAGTATGATTGAGGCTAGGCAAGAGGGTTATTGTTTTATTGTTTTATTGCATTGTAAAGTAATGTTTTTTACTTTTATAATAAAAAATAAATCCTAGGGAGCTGAGACCCGGTTTAAAACCTTCCCGGAGACCTGATGTACCTGTGTGCCAAATTTCGTGAAGATAGGTCCAGTCGTTTGGTCACGCATAAAGAACGTCCAGACAGACAGACATCTAGACAGACAGACAGACAGAAACTCATTTATATATACACTCACCTAAAGAATTATTCGGAACACCTGTTCTATTTCTAACTGCCATGGATGTTATGATGCAGTTTTTAACACAATGATATTTACATTCACATACTGACCAGGGTATACAAACCCTAGCGTAGAGAGACAGCTCAGATAGATAGTCATTGACTTGACTATTATATAGTTAATTATTCATATATGGAAATATTTATTATCAATATCATTCTACATTATATTGTTTTTACAATTAAGACAGTGAATGAATATGGAGGCATATAGAGTCTCTTTATTTATGCGTATATACATATATATATATATATATATATACACTCACCTAAAGAATTATTAGGAACACCTATTAGGAACACCTGGGTGAGATAAATATCTTGGTCAAATGCCAACTTTGTATAAAAAAATGGGAAAAGTTGTCTTTTGCCAAGATATTTCTCTCACCCAGCATGGGTATATGTAAAATGACACCCCAAAACACATTCCCCAACTTCTCCTGAGTACGGAGATACCAGATGTGTGACACTTTTTTGCAGCCTAGGTGGGCAAAGGGGCCCATATTCCAAAGAGCACCTTTCGGATTTCACAGGTCATTTTTTACAGAATTTGATTTCAAACTCCTTACCAGACATTTGGGCCCCTAGAATGCCAGGGCAGTATAACTACCCCACAAGTGACCCCATTTTGGAAAGAAGAGACCCCAAGGTATTCGCTGATGGGCATAGTGAGTTCATGGAAGTTTTTATTTTTTGTCACAAGTTAGTGGAATATGAGACTTTGTATGGAAAAAAAAAAAAAATCATCATTTTCCACTAACTTGTGACAAAAAATAAAAAATTCTAGGAACTTGCCATGCCCCTCAAGGAATACCTTGGGTTGTCTTCTTTCCAAAATGGGGTCACTTGTGGGGTAGTTATACTGCCCTGGCATTCTAGGGGCCCAAATGTGTGGTAAGGAGTTTGAAATCAAATTCTGTAAAAAATGACCTGTGAAATCCGAAAGGTGCTCTTTGGAATATGGGCCCCTTTGCCCACCTAGGCTGCAAAAAAGTGTCACACATCTGGTATCTCCGTACTCAGGAGAAGTTGGGGAATGTGTTTTGGGGTGTCATTTTACATATACCCATGCTTGGTGAGAGAAATATCTTGGCAAAAGACAACTTTTCCCATTTTTTTATACAAAGTTGGCATTTGACCAAGATATTTCTCTCACCCAGCATGGGTATATATAAAATGACACCCCAAAACACATTCCCCACCCTCTCCTGAGTACGGAGATACCAGATGTGTGACACTTTTTTGCAGCCTAGGTGGGCAAAGGGGCCCATATTCCAAAGAGCACCTTTCGGATTTCACAGGTCATTTTTTACAGAATTTGATTTCAAACTCCTTACCACACATTTGGGCCCCTAGAATGCCAGGGCAGTATAACCACCCCACAAGTGACCCCATTTTGGAAAGAAGAGACCCCAAGGTATTTCGTGATGGGCATAGTGAGTTCATAGAAGTTTTTATTTTTTGTCACAAGTTAGTGGAATATGAGACTTTGTAAGAAAAAAAAAAATATATCATAATTTTCCGCTAACTTGTGACAAATAATAAAAAGTTCTATGAACTCACTATGCCCATCAGCGAATACCTTAGGGTGTGTACTTTCCGAAATGGGGTCATTTGTGGGGTGTTTATACTGTCTGGGCATTGTAGAACCTCAGGAAACATGACAGGTGCTCAGAAAGTCAGAGCTGCTTCAAAAAGCGGAAATTCACATTTTTGTACCATAGTTTGTAAACGCTATAACTTTTACCCAAACCATTTTTTTTTTTTACCCAAACATTTTTTTTTTATCAAAGACATGTAGAACAATAAATTTAGAGCAAAATTTATATATGGATGTTGTTTTTTTTGCAAAATTTTACAACTGAAAGTAAAAAATGTCATTTTTCTGCAAAAAAATCGTTAAATTTCGATTAATAACAAAAAAAGTAAAAATGTCAGCAGCAATGAAATACCACCAAATGAAAGCTCTATTAGTGAGAAGAAAAGGAGGTAAAATTCATTTGGGTGGTAAGTTGCATGACCGAGCAATAAACGGTGAAAGTAGTATAGGTTAGAAGTGTAAAAAGTGGTCTGGTCTTTAAGGGTGTTTAAGCACTGGGGGCTGAGGTGGTTAAAGGGTTTCTGTCACCCCACAAAACTCTTCTTTTTTTTTTTTGGATAGTTAGATTCCTTATAGGGCGATATAGGAGAATATAATAGTCTTACTTACTTTCATGCGGCCGATTCTTTATAAAACGAAGTTTTATAATATGTAAATGAGGGCTCTACCAGCAAGTAGGGCGTCTACTTGCTGGTAGCCGCAGCAGCAATCCGCCCCCTCGCCGTGTTGATTGACAGGCCCAGCCGTGATCTCCTCCTCCGGCCGGCCCTGTCAGTAATTCAAAAATCGCGCGCCTCTGGTCATTCGGAGCAGGCTCGTCTCCTCAGTGCGCCTGCGCCGATGACATCACCGAATGAGAAGACGTCATCGGCGCAGGTGCACTGAGGGAGTGCTGAGGAGACGAGCCTCCTCATCTCAGAGCGCCTGCGCCGAATGACCAGAGGCGCGCGATTTTTGAATTACTGACAGGGCCGGCCGGAGGAGGAGATCCCGGCTGGCCCTGTCAATCAACACGGCGAGGGGGCGGATTGCTGCTGCGGCTACCAGCAAGTAGACGCCCTACTTGCTGGTAGAGCCCTCATTTACATATTATAAAACTTCGTTTTATAAAGAATCGGCCGCATGAAAGTAAGTAAGACTATTATATTCTCCTATATCGCCCTATAAGGAATCTAACTATCTAAAAAAAAAAAAATGAGTTTTGTGGGGTGACAGAAACCCTTTAAGACAATATCCTGAACTCCAAACTGAATGTCAGAATGGGAAAGAAAGGTGATTTAAGCAATTTTGAGCGTGGCATGGTTGTTGGTGCCAGACGGGCCGGTCTGAGTATTTCACAATCTGCTCAGTTACTGGGATTTTCACAGACAACCATTTCTAGGGTTTACAAAGACTGGTGTGAAAAGGGAAAAACATCCAGTATGCGGCAGTCCTGTGGGCAAAAATGCCTTGTGGATGCTAGAGGTCAGAGGAGAATGGGCCGACTGATTCAAGCTGATAGAAGAGCAATGTTGACTGAAATAACCACTCGTTACAACCGAGGTATGCAGCAAAGCATTTGTGAAGCCACAACACGCACAACCTTGAGGCGGATGGGCTACAACAGCAGAAGACCCCACCGGTACCACTCATCTCCACTACAAATAGGAAAAAGAGGCTACAATTTGCACGAGCTCACCAAAATTGGACTGTTGAAGACTGGAAAAATGTTGCCTGGTCTGATGAGTCTCGATTTCTGTTGAGACATTCAAATGGTAGAGTCCGAATTTGGCGTAAACAGAATGAGAACATGTATCCATCCTCTGATGGCTACTTCCAGCAGGATAATGCACCATGTCACAAAGCTTGATTCATTTCAAATTGGTTTCTTGAACATGACAATGAGTTCACTGTACTAAAATGGCCCCCACAGTCACCAGATCTCAACCCAATAGAGCATCTTTGGGATGTGGTGAAACGGGAGCTTCGTGCCCTGGATGTGCATCCCTCAAATCTCCATCAACTGCAAGATGCTATCCTATCAATATGGGCCAACATTTCTAAAGAATGCTATCAGCACCTTGTTGAATCAATGCCACGTAGAATTAAGGCAGTTCTGAAGGCAAAAGGGGGTCCAACACCGTATTAGTATGGTGTTCCTAATAATTCTTTAGGTGAGTGTATATAAGAGATTAACTTGTTACCCTATAATCATTGTCAAGGTCAGAGATAAAGATGGCCTTGCAGTTCGCCCAGCGGTCGGTTTGCTGCGAACTTTGCGCGTTAGCGATTCGCCGAACATGCGAACATATGGCGATATTCGCGCCCGCCATATTCTTTTACATTGTGAAGAACTTTGACCCATGACACATCCATCAGGTGGTACAGGACAGCCAATTGAGAGGTTTCAGAACATGGACATACCCCCTACCTTATAAATAAAGCTGATCTGGGCGCAATTTTACATTCAGTCTTTTGCTAGTGTAGGGAGAGGTTGCTGTGTAGAGCAGGGACAGACTGTTAAGGACACAAATCGCTAGCTAATGGGGCCACAAGTCCTTTTAAGGACTGGTATAGGTGTGCTATCAATAGGTGTCACATACTGAGGGGTGTAATATACTTATAATATACTTTCTAACATAGAAGGTATATTATAGTGCAATTGTATTGTGCAGCAGATGTCTACGGTTCTGCTTTGATACTGCAGCCACACAGAGTGCCAAACTCCATTGGAACAAATAATTTCTACTGGTGTGATTTACCGGTTGCCCCCCCCAAAAACTGATTGAAGCAGGGGTGTTATATGCCAATAATATACGTTCTATATAGTGCATTTAGGTAGTGCAGCATTTCTCTCCGGTTTTGCTGTGTCACCGCATCTACACAGAGTGACAAACACTATATGAAGAAATTATTTCTACTGGAGTGATTTACCAGTTGCCCCCCCAAAAAACTGATTGAAGAAGGGATTTTTGATACCAATAATATAGGTTCTATATAGTGCATTTAGGTAGTGCAGCATTTGTCTGCGGTTTTGATGCGTTTTACCACATCTACACAGAGTGAAAAACACTATTTGAAGAAATAATTTCTACTGGTGTGATTTACCAGTTGCCCCTCCCAAAAAAACTGATTGAAGCAGGGATTTTATATACCAATAATATACGTTCTATATAGTGCATTTAGGTAGTGTAGCATTTGTCTGCGGTTTTGCTGCATCACCGCATCTACACAGAGTGACAAACACTATTTGAAGAAATAATTTCTACTGGTGTGATTTACCAGTTGTCCCCCAAAAAAACTGATTGAAGCCAGGGTGTTATATACCGATAATATACGTTCTATATAGTGCATTTAGGTAGTGCAGCATTTTTCTGCGGTTTTGCTGCATTACCGCATCTATACAGAGTGAAAAACACACCGGTCCTGCTCTCCTTTCAGCTCTGCGGTCACAGGCAGATTATTATTATTATTTATTATCAAAGCGCCATTCATTCCATAGCGCTGTACACATGAGAAGAGGTATACATACATAATACAGACAATTGCACTAATCATAAACAAGACAAGTTACAAACTGGTACAGAAGGAGAGAGGGCCCTGCCCATGAGGGCTTACAATCTACATGGTATGGGAGAAGGACACAGTAGGTGCGGGTGAAGTTGGTCATGGCGGTATAGAGGCAGCAGGGTCACTGGTTGTAGGCTTGTCTGAAGAGGTGGGTTTTCAGGTTTCTTTTGAAGGATTCCAATGTAGGTGAGAGTCTGATATGTTGGGGATCAGTGGATAACCCCGCTCAATTTGACAGTTTGTAAAGGTGTGTGCGACAACGGTGCCAATCTGCTGAGCGCGCTGAAACAGGGCAAAATGAAACACGTGCCGTGCATGGCACACGTCCTGAACTTAGTCATGCATCGATTCGTTGCCAAATACCCCGGGGTCCAGGACGTCTTGCGGCAGGCCAGGAAAATATCTGGCCATTTTAGAAGATCTTACACGGCCATAGCTTGTCTTGCTGACATTCAACGGCGACACCACCTGCTCGTCAGACGTCTGATTAGTGACTACCCGACGCAATGGAACTCCACCTTGTATATGCTTGATAGGCTGCTCCTGCAGAAACGTGCAGTTAATGACTACCTGTACGAACTCTGCGGCAGGACAGGATGCAAGGTAAAAAGATCAGCCGCACTCACCATCCGTCTTCATATCTTTATTGCAGAGTACATACAGGGGGCAGACTCAAATGGAGAATCGATATACAGCGACGGCCGTTTCCCGGTTGTAGTGCTTCTTCCGGCTGTTTAATCCACGCTGAGTATCGTGTGTGCGCTGACTTATAGCGTCATCTAGGGGAGGGTTCAACCGACCCATCACTTAATAACCTTAGACGCTGTGACAGCAGCGCACGCACGAGACATAAATACATAGATACATTTAATTTAAAAGCAGCAAGCATATAGATACAAAAAAGTTACAAACAAGTTACAAAAAGAGTGACCAGAGGCTGGCATGTATAGAGGGAATAGTATCTGTATATCTATTAGGGATAAATTACATACAAGATTCACTACTGATTTCCTGTAATGGATAGTGTATTTCAAACAAAGAGACACATTTATAAGATGCCTAATTAAATAAAAACTGACAAATCATTACGTTCGTTCAGGCCCAAGTAACCAGTAGCATCGGTTTTGATGATAAACCGAGCTTCCTTTTGGAACAGGATGCGGTTCTTATCACCTCCCTGCAATAATGGGGGAACCTGTTCTAACCCCGCAAATCGTAGGACGCTCGCATCTCCTCCATGTTGGCACCGTACATGCTCAATGAGGCGAGTACGTCCCTTGCCTGTTTTAATAGAATTGCGGTGTTCCCGTACCCGCTCCATTAAAGATCTTTTGGTTTTTCCTACATAGAAGGACCCGCATACGCAGATAAATACATAGACTACAAATGTTGTTCTGCAATTAATAAATTGTTGCCAACCGGCTTACCGAGTGACAACCAATCGTGTTGTTTACGCTCGCTGTAGCGGCTACGCACCAAGATGTCCCTAAATGTACGACATCTTTTAAAAGCTAGTATTGGTTTCTGATCTACAAGTTTGCCCAGATCTCCTTCTGCTTTTAAAGTCTCCCAATTATTCAAGATTGATCTCTTTATACTCTTTGCCATTGGACTATGTTTAAACACAAACACAAATCTGTCCTTTTTCTCTACATCATTCTCAACCTTACATTTTCTGCGTTTTATCAATGATTGCGGCAGGACAGGTTCTGGGGAGCTTGGTTTTTTTTCACCGCGCCAGTGGCTGCTCATGCGCGACGCATGCAGACTTCTGTGGCCATTTGATGAGATCACCAAACTGGTCAGTCGCAGCCAGGGCGCCATCAGTGACATCGTACCTTACGCCTTCTTTCTGGAGTGTGCATTGCGTCGTGTCATTGATCAAGCCGTCGAGGAGCAGAAGCAGGAAGATGAGGAAGTCGCAATGCTTGATGAATTCCCAGGGAGGCTACTCCATCTGAGACAAGTCAACAACAGGAGTCTGAAGAGGAGTCAGAGGAGGATGGTGCCAGGGAGGAGGAGCAAGAAGAGCATGCTTTAAACGTTTCTGGGATCCCTGGCGTTGTCCGTCGATGGGGGGAGGAGAACGAGGACGACATTATCCTGGATGATGAGCAGCAGCCAGGCCACTCCACCGCTTCCAGTTTAGTGCAAATGGGGGCCTTCATGCTCCAGTGTTTAAAGAGGGACCCCCATATAAAAAGCATAAAGGGCAAGGACCAGAACTGGGTGGCAACGTACTTAGACCCCCGGTACAAACACAAAATTGCGGAAATGTTACCACCGTCACAGAGGGCTTCGAGAAATGCTGCATTCTGTTTTTGCGGGCGCTGGCAGAGGAATTTCCACCCACAGAGAAACAGTTGCTGGTACCAATCCAACACCGCAAGGAAGAAGAGGGCGGTTTGAAGATGTGTTGGTCACTTCAGATATGAGATCATTCTTGCAGCCAACCCATCGACAGCCATCCTCCAGATCCAGCCTCAGGGAACGCCTAAACCAACAGGTGTCCGACTACATCGGGTTAACGGCTGATGTGGATGCTCTGAGAAGCGAGGAACCCCTGGACTACTGGGTGTGCAGGCTTGACCTGTGGCCAGAGCTGGCACAATTTGCCATGGAACTGTTGGCTTGCCCCTCCTCCAGTGTCCTGTCTGAAAGGACGTTCAGCGCAGCAGGGGGGATCGTGACCGATAAGCGCACTCACCTAGCTCACGACAGTGTGGACTACCTCACATTTCTAAAAATGAATGAGTCATGGATCTCGAAGGAATTCAACACACGTGATGAGTCGACCATGTTTGATTGAAATTCCTCATGACAGCCTACAAATATCTGCCACCACCCAGAACAAATCATGGTCCCTGTCTTAGGTAAATACAGCGGCATAAAAGGCCTAATTTTTGGGGCCTGTACTGGCCGACAGTTACATATTTATCCTGTGACCACCTAATGTACCTCCAGCCACAGAATCCAAAGTATTTTGCTGTAGGTGAACACGTATTGGCTAATTTTTGGGGCCTGTACGGGCCGACAGTTACATATTTATCCTCTGAACGCCTAATGTACCTCCAGCCATAGAATCCAAAGTTCTTTGCTGTCAGGTGAACGCCTATTCGGTAATTTTTGGGACCTGTACAGGCCGACAGTTACATTTTTATCCTGTTACCGCCTAATGTACCTCCAGCCACATAATCCAAAGTTCTTTGCTGTCAGGTGAACGCCTATTGGCTAATTTTTGGGGCCTGAACTGGCCGACAGCTACATATTTATCCTGTGAACGCCTAATGTACCTCCAGCCACAGAATCCTACAAAGTTGTGTGCTGTCAGGTGAATGCCTATTGGCTAATTTTTGGGGCCTGAACTGGCCGACAGCTACATATTTATCCTGTGACTGCCTAATGTACTTCCAGCCACAGAATCCCACAAAGTTGTATACTGTCAGGTGAATGCCTATTGGCTAATTTTTGGGGCCTGTACTGGAGTGGCAAGTTCTCACAACAATACTTATTGCACCAATCAATAATATCTCATGAGACCTTATAAAATGTGAAGTTGTGTGTGTACCGTGAAAAAATAAATCGCATCCTTAGGGATTTTCGCAATGGCGCTTTTTTTAAACACTCGATCTGCATATACAGCGATTGTTGTAACATGCATGTGAAATGTAATCAAATACACTGCTTTAATGTCAAATTACTTACAGTGATCAGAAATTCTTCCTCAACGTCGCGAAAATTGTTGCCAACCATGTTTTCTGATCGCACAATAATGATGGCACTTTAATGTCCCTCAGACAGTATGATATCCCTTTAGTGCTCCACAGAGTATAATACCCCTAAGTGCACCCTCAAAGCAGGGTGATCCCTTAGTGGCCCTGACACATTGCGATGCCTCCTTAGTTCCTCCTCACAGAGTATGAATATCCTAAGTGCCCCCTCACAGTAGTAATGCCCTCTCTGTGCCCCTTCATAGTAATAATCCCCATTGTGCTTCCTTTACAGTAATAATGCCCCTTAACAGTTGTAATGCCCATTGTACCCCCTTCAAAGTAATAATTCCCATTATGCTTCTTAATAGTCATAATGCCCATTGTGCCCCTTCACAGTAGTAATGCCCTCTGTGCCCCCTCCATAGTAGAAATCCCCATTGTGCCCCCTTAAAAATAGTAATGCCCTCTGTACTAGTAATGCCCATTGTGCCACCTTCACAGTAATAATGCCCTGTGCGCCCCCTTCATATTAGTAATGCCCTCTGTGCATTGTGCCCCCTCCATAGTAGAAATGCCCATTGTGCCCCCTCCAGAGTAGAAATGGCCATTGTGCCCCCTTCACATTATCAATGCCCATTGTGCCCCCTACAGAGTAGAAATTTTAACTGTGCACCCCTCCAGAGTATAAATGCACATTGTGCCCCCTCCACAGTAGAAATGCCCATTGTGTACCCTTCACATTAGCAATGTCCATTGTGCCCCCTCCAGAGTAGAAATCCCCATTGTGCCCCCCCCAGAGTAGAAATGCCCATTGTGTCCCCTTCACATTAGCAATGCCCATTGTGCCCCCTTCAGAGTATAAATGCCCATTGTGCCCCCTTCACATTAGCACTGCCCATTGTGCCCCTCCAAAGTAGAAATACCCATTGTGCCCCTTCACATTAGCAATGCCCATTGTGCCCCCTCCAGAGTAGAAATGGCCATTGTGCCCCCTCCAGAGTAGAAATGCCCATTGTACCTCCTTCACATTAGCAATGCCCATTGTGCCCCCTCCAGAGTAGAAATGGCCATTGTGCCCCCTCCAGAGTAGAAATGCCCATTGTACCTCCTTCACATTAGCAATGCCCATTGTGCCCCCTCCATAGTAGAAATGCCCATTGTGCCCCCTCCAGAGTAGAAATGGCCATTGTGCCCCCTTCACATTATCAATGCCCATTGTGCCCCCTACAGAGTAGAAATTTTCACTGTGCACCCCTCCAGAGTATAAATGCACATTGTGCCCCCTCCACAGTAGAAATGCCCATTGTGTACCCTTCACATTAGCAATGTCCATTGTGCCCCCTCCAGAGTAGAAATGCCCATTGTGCCACCCCCAGAGTAGAAATGCCCATTGTGTCCCCTTCACATTAGCAATGCCCATTGTGCCCCCTTCAGAGTATAAATGCCCATTGTGCCCCCTTCACATTAGCACTGCCCATTGTGCCCCTCCAAAGTAGAAATACCCATTGTGCCCCTTCACATTAGCAATGCCCATTGTGCCCCCTCCAGAGTAGAAATGGCCATTGTGCCCCCTCCAGAGTAGAAATGCCCATTGTACCTCCTTCACATTAGCATTGCCCATTGTGCCCCCTCCAGAGTAGAAATGGCCATTGTGCGCCCCTCCAGAGTAGAAATGCCCATTGTGCCCCCTCAAGAGTAGAAATGCCCATTGTGCTCCCTACAGGGTAGAAATGCCCATTGTGCTCCCTCCAGAGTAGAAATGCCCATTGTGCCCCCTCTGTGTTAAAAAACAAACAAAAAAACACACAGTAACTACTCACCTTGTCCCATTCCTGAAGCTCACAGTCCACTCTCCTCTGCAGACAAAGATTGCTCTGCAGCACTGTGTGGGCAGAGCTTATGCAGATTTCTGGGCTGCAGGCTCCGCCCACACATGCTAGCAGCGCGATCCGTGCTGAATGGTGGAGCAGGGAGAAGTATTCCTGCTTCACCATTCTGTGCGACGGCGGCCTAAAGCAGGAGAGAAGCGCAGGGAGCTGAGCGGTGAGTGAAAGGACCCAGCTCCCTGGTCTCCAGCAATGAGCGCTTACATCTGTATTGATGCAAACAATAGAGCTAAGAAATGGGGGTCATTCTAGATAAAAGTGGTACAATACCGACAATAAATGAGTAATGGAAGCTCTTAGCACACATACATGTCGGGCCCATCTACCAGGCGTCAAGGTGGCTTCCGCAGATTGGTCCCTATCACTAAATATACTGCCTCACTTTGGACTTACTTAAGCCTACAATATTCAGGGCAGTGTAGGAACCAGCTACAAACGTACTCTGCTCAGAAGTTCCAGGTAGATGGGCGTGTTCAATCTAAAAGAGGTGCTACCCTCAATATATTGCAAGAAAATTTAGACTAGAACCTTCAGAATAACAAGTGCATATCCATGAAGCAAACATAATTACAAAAAACAAAATGGCTGCACACCGTTATATATACAAACAATAGAGCTAAGAAATGGGGGTCATTCTAGATAAAAGTGGTACAATACCGACTATAAATGAGTAATGGAAGCTCTTAGCACACATACGTGTCGGGCCCATCTACCAGGCATCAAGGTGGCTTCCGCAGATGGGTCCCTATCACTAAATATACTGCCTCACTTTGGACTTACTTAAAGAGGACCTTTCACTGATCACCGGCCGGGCGCTCCTCCTACTGGTAAGTGAAAGGTCTGTGCGGCGCATTGCTTATAGCACAGACCTGTCACTTACCAGTAGGAGGAGCACCCGGCCGGTCACAGACTTCGCAGGTAAGTATAATGCTTCTAAAATTGCTAAGTAACCATGACAGCCAGGACTGCAGTAGCGTCCTGGTTGCCATGGTTACCGATCGGAGCCCCAGCGATTAAACTGGGACTCTGATCGGAACTCTCCGCTGCCACCAATGATGGGGGGTGGGGGGGATTTTAATTAGGGGGGGAGGGGAGGCCGCACTGGCCACCAATGAATTAAATACAGGGGAGGGAGGGGGGTCGCACTGGCCACCAATGAGTTAAATACAGGGGAAGGAGGGAGGGCGGCACTGGCCACCAATGAGTTAAATACAGGGGAGGGAGGGAGGGGGGCTGCACTGGCCAACAATGAGTTAAATATAGGGGAGGGGGGGCCGCACTGGCCACCAATGAGTTAAATACAGGGGAGGGAGGGAGGGGGGCTGCACTGGCCAACAATGAGTTAAATATAGGGGAGGGAGGGGGGCCGCACTGGCCACCAATGAGTTAAATACAGGGGAGGGAGGGGGGCCGCACTGGCCAGCAATGAGTTAAAAACAGGGGAGGGAGCGAGGGGGGACCGCACTGGCCACCAATGAGTTAAATACAGGGGAGGGAGGGGGGGCCGCACTGGCCACCAATGAATTTAAAACTGGGGAGGGAGAGGGGTCTGCCCCCTCCTGCCTGGCAGTACCTGATCTCTTACAGGGGGCTATGATACGCACAATTAACCCCTCAGGTGCTGCACCTGAGGGGTTAATTGTGCGGATCACAGCCCCCTGTAAGAGATCGGGTGCTGCCAGGCAGCAGGGGGCAGTCATGTACACAGTTCTTAGTATATTCTAACTTGAAGCGCCCCGATCACTATGGGAACGCCTCTGTGTTAGAATATACTGTCGGATCTGAGTTTTTACGAAGTGAAAACTCAGATCTTAAAAGCTTTTATGCAGACGGATCAGCATATCCGTCTGTGTGAAAGTAGCCTACGGACGCAGATGACGGACGCGGATGACAATCTTGTGTGCATCCGTGTTTTTTCACAGACCCATTGACTTGAATGGGTCCGTGAACCCGTAGGACAGGTCATATTTTTTGGACGGACAGGAAACACGGATCACGGATGCGGATGAAAAACGGTGCATTTTCCAAGTTTTCAGCGGACCCATTGAAAGTCAATGGGTCCGCAGAAAATCACGGAAAATGGAACAACGGACACGGATGCACACAACGGTCGTGTGCATGAGGCCTAAGTTGAACACTGTAGAGAGATCAGCTCTCTCTGCTCGTCACGCTGCCTCCCCTCACTCACTCCAGCAGGCGTGCGGCATGCAACTTCACCTCCTCCACGTCTGGCTCGTACAACTCTGCCAGACGGGAGCGGGACCACTCCCTCTCCTGGATGCGCCTATGTGAACTTACTTAGCCGCCGGCGACGCCCGCAGGTATTGTAAATCACTCATGGCTTTTACTCCGTCTCTCCATGGGGACCCCATGGGCCCCCCTGACTTAGGGGCCCGGTCGCAATTTCGACCACTGCGACCCCTATAGCTACGCCACTGGGTGCAGGCCTCTCCATAACTTCGGTGCATCCAGCACCAGTTATAAATGTAAGGCAGCTTCCGAGCTGTCTTACATTTAGACCCTTTTCTACGCCTAAACCAGGCGTAGAAAATGATCAATGAGACAGGCCTGCCGGCCAATCCCCTTTCCCGCCCACACCATGCCCACAATTTTAGACCTGGCGTGAGCAGGGCGAATTCACAGATATCGCCGCAACTAACCATTGTGCCACCATCTGCGCCTGAAATACGCCTAATTTAGGTGTATTTCAGAATATTAAATGACCCCCAGAATGCGCAAAGGGATACACAATTTGAAAAGTGGGCTGCCGTGAGTGGAAGAATAATTCACTCTGCAGTACTTTGGTTGGTCGTATTTTTCCACCTTTGGTGTGTACCTTTTGTTTTACAGGGAGAGAGTAAATAAATAAAAAGTTTAGAGTTTATTTAGTTCAACTCAAAAATGTTCCCCGAACTAGAGACATCAGCTTTAACGAAATATAAATAAAACAACCATTGTGTCTTGCCTTATACATCCCACCCACATTGTTAGAGTTTATCCTACCATACAATGTAACAAATTAAACTACAGATGTTTCATATTTGCATTATGTGCAATACAGGAAAAGTCTGTTCACATTCATAAGAGATACATGAGAATACATCTTCCTGCCAGGATAGCATTAGGAAACACAGTCATGCTCATATTAATATTATATGGCATTCTGATTTTAACGTTTGCTGCTGGCTGGAACATTCGGTGAAGGGTTAGCCTGTCTGGATTAGTGTTTCAGAAATACTTATTTAACAATGTGCCCTTCAATACCCCTTGTCAGAGAGCCAGCATTTTACTCCTATTATCTGTCTGTAAGTGCAATAGGCTTTCTCCGTCTTGTTACATGGCCCAGTAATAATACACTGAAGTAAAACCAAAGGTTGTCTACATCTAGCTGGAAAGCCATTCTTGCTTTTCATTATAAAAATTCACTATAAAATATTTTTTTTCACTCTCCACTGTTATAAGCATATAGGTACTATGCAATGTAAACTGTTATATTGTGGTTATTTAGAGGAAAATTGTAGGAATGCCTTGAAGGGTATTTTTAAAGGGGGTCTCTCAGAAATGAAAAAAAAAAACAAAACAAAACATCATTTTATTATAAATCAATTTCTATATGCCTTTATTATTTATAATGGCTCGTTTAGTGTAGGCACAATCTACGGAGAAGGTAAAGTGATCGCTCTAAGATTACTGAGCCTCGAATCCATCAGGAAGAACTCCTGATCACTGTAAGTAATTTTACATTACAGCACTGTTTTTGATTGCATTTCGCAAAGACACTGATCCCTATCACAGCACAGTAATTCCTATCACACTACCTAACACCCTGCACTGGAACCTATCAGCTACACTATATCACTATCTAACCTACACTGACTATCTCCCACTAACTATTATATATAGGAGCTAACTATTAGTGATGAGCGGCATTGGTCATATTCGAATTTGTTATATTTTGCAAATATTTTGTAGCATATTCGTCATATATTCGGGATTTAGTATATTCATTATATTCTACATTCTTTTTTTTTACTTGAAAATCGGCAAGGTAATGATCGCGTAATATGCGAGTATTGTATGTAATCTGTACTGAGTATGCCTTATTGTATTTAGGTTAAGATTTAACTTTTAATTTATATCCATAAAATAAATGAGACTGTGGAGTGAAGTGAACTCCTGCGCTATTTAGGGAAGGGGGATAGGATCTAAATAAATAGGATATAGGCCTACTAGATTGCCTGTAGGGGTGTCTAGTGTATATTAGGGATGGGCCTGAATGGACCAGTAACTCTCCCTATTAACTAACCCTACTTGGCCTAGTCTGGTCAGTGGAAGTACCTCACTGGCTGTAGTCGGGGCACTCGTCCTTAAAAGGGCGACCCCCAGCCTCTGGAACCTCGGGCCTAAACTATATGTCTCTATACTCTTACCTCCCTAGTAGATATGTTCTGTGTCCTCCTCCGACGCGTTTCGCCAGGTAGGAACCCGGCTCTTCACGGAGAATAAAGGATAGTTCGGGCGCCAGGAGCAGTGGCTGTGCGTCCGTTTAGATTAAGCGGCAGTGGCAAACTTTTAGTGCATTTGCGTCTCTTTATGTGCGTCCCGCTCCACCCATGTTTAAATTGACCAATCGGTCAGGATGTGGGCTGCACATTCAATGCTCTCCCCCCCTAGTTACCTGTCAGATCTAGGCGGAGATGTGTTCAGCCAGGTGCCGCCTTCTCACTTGGGTGGTCTCGCTGCCCTCCGCTGCTAACCGGAAGTGACATGGTGCTGGGGAGTGGCTAGTTGTCAAGGGGATCTCACGCCGCGTCCCCGGCCGGCTCACTGTATAGTAAGATTCTGGTTGGTGATGGCTATGTGTCATCTTGGGCTAAATAGGATTCAAAAGAAGGAGTTAGCAATTACACAGTTAGATATTGCCTCGTCCCTAACTGCCATCAATGTTATGATGCAGTTTTTAACACTATGATATTTACATTCACATACTGACCAGGGTATACAAACCCTAGCGTAGAGAGACAGCTCAGATAGATAGTCATTGACTTGACTATTATATAGTTAATTATTCATATATGGAAATATTTATTATCAATATCATTCTACATTATATTGTTTTTACAATCAAGACAGTGAATGAATATGGAGGTATATAGAGTCTATTTATTTATGTGTATATACATATATATATATACATACATGTTCTACATACACACACATGTATATACTGCATGTTTTACAGGAAGGGTTTATATGAAAGATATTCATTTAATCCATTTGGTGTTACTGATTTCATTTTGTAAATCCACCTTGTTTCTGCCCTCAATATCATTTTGTCCCAGTCTCCTCCCCTCCTGGGCTTGGGCACCTGTTGGATACCTATGAATTTAAGACAGGCAGTGTTTCCGCCATGGCAGAGGTTAATATGCCGTGCCACTGATGTGTCTTTGTTGTTTTGAATATCATTATAGTGGTCTCTAATCCGTCGCCTAAATTCTCTTTTTGTTTTCCCTATATAGTCAAGGGGGCAGGAGCATTGAGCCAGATATACTACAACCATAGTTAGGCAATTTACATAATCACGGATGACATATTCTCTGCCTGTATGTGAACATGTGAAGGTCTTAGTCTTAAGTACCTGGCTGCACGCCATACATCTGCCACATTTATATGTACCAGTAGGCTTCCTTGACAGCCAATTGCCAGGATTAGTAGGAGGCTGGTAATGGCTGTTAACCAGTCTGTCTTTGAGGCTTCTTCCCTTCCTGTAGGTAATCATAGGGTAGGGTCCTATTATATCCTCCAAGTCTGGGTCCGTTTTAAGGATATCCCAGTGTTTTGAAAGTACCTTTCTAACCTCCTGATGGGCATCGTCGAAGGTCCCTAATGATACGAGTAGTGTTCGAGGGTATGATAGGCTCCGACCTCTTTTTCTTTGGTATGAGGAGCATGTCTCTATTCTCTGAGCATGCTGCCTCGTATGCTACCCTCAGAACTCCATCTGGGTATCCTCTTTCCCTAAATCTGTACCTTACCAGCCTCCTACTAATCCTGGCAATTGGCTGTCAAGGAAGCCTACTGGTACATATAAATGTGGCAGATTTATGGCGTGCAGCCAGGTACTTAAGACCAAGACCTTCACATGTTCACATACAGGCAGAGAATATGTCATCCGTGATTATGTGAATTGCCTAACTATGGGTGTAGTGTATCTGGCACAATGCTCCTGCCCCCTTGACTATATAGGGAAAACAAAAAGAGAATTTAGGCGACGGATTGGAGACCACTATAATGATATTCAAAACAACAAAGACACATCAGTGGCACGGCATATTAACCTCTGCCATGGCGGAAACACTGCCTGTCTTAAATTCATAGGTATCCAACAGGTGCCCAAGCCCAGGAGGGGAGGAGACTGGGACAAAATGATATTGAGGGCAGAAACAAGGTGGATTTACAAAAGGAAATCAGTAACACCAAATGGATTAAATGAATATCTTTCATATAAACCCTTCCTGTAAAACATGCAGTATATACATGTATGTGTATGTAGTACATGTATATATATATATATATATATATATATATACACTCACCTAAAGAATTATTAGGAACACCTGTTCTATTTCTCATTAATGCAATTATCTAGTCAACCAATCACATGGCAGTTGCTTCAATGCATTTAGGGGTGTGGTCCTGGTCAAGACAATCTCCTGAACTCCAAACTGAATGTCATAATGGGAAAGAAAGGTGATTTAAGCAATTTTGAGCGTGGCATGGTTGTTGGTGCCAGACGGGCCGGTCTGTGTATTTCACAATCTGCTCAGTTTACTGGGATTTTCACGCACAACCATTTCTAGGGTTTACATTGAATGGTGTGAAAAGGGAAAAACATCCAGTATGCGGCAGTCCTGTGGGCAAAAATGCCTTGTTGATGCTAGAGGTCAGAGGAGAATGGGCCGACTGATTAAAGCTGATAGAAGAGCAACGTTGACTGAAATAACCACTCGTTACAACCGAGGTATGCAGCAAAGCATTTGTGAAGCCACAACACGCACAACCTTGAGGCGGATGGGCTACAACAGCAGAAGACCCCACCGGGTACCACTCATCTCCACTACAAATAGGAAAAAGAGGCTACAATTTGCACGAGCTCACCAAAATTGGACTGTTGAAGACTGGAAAAATGTTGCCTGGTCTGATGAGTCTCGATTTCTGTTGAGACATTCAAATGGTAGAGTCCGAATTTGGCGTAAACAGAATGAGCACATGTATCTATCATGCCTTGTTACCACTGTGCAGGCTGGTGGTGGTGGTGTAATGATGTGGGGGATGTTTTCTGGGCACACTTTAGGCCCCTTAGTGCCAATTGGGCATCGTTTAAATGCCACGGGCTACCTGAGCATTGTTTCTGACCATGTCCATCCCTTCATGACCACCATGTACCCATCCTCTGATGGCTACTTTCAGCAGGATAATGCACCATGTCACAAAGCTCGAATAATTTCAAATTGGTTTCTTGAACATGACAATGAGTTCACTGTACTAAAATGGCCCCCACAGTCACCAGATCTCAACCCAATAGAGCATCTTTGGGATGTGGTGGAACGGGAGCTTCGTGCCCTGGATGTGCTTCCCTCAAATCTCCATCAACTGCAAGATGCTATCCTATCAATATGGGCCAAAATTTCTAAAGAATGCTATCAGCACCTTGTTGAATCAATGCCACGTAGAATTAAGGCAGTTCTGAAGGCAAAAGGGGGTCCAACACCGTATTAGTATGGTGTTCCTAATTATTCTTTAGGTGAGTGTATATGTATATACGCATAAATAAATAGACTCTATATACCTCCATATTCATTCACTGTCTTGATTGTAAAAACAATATAATGTAGAATGATATTGATAATAAATATTTCCATATATGAATAATTAACTATATAATAGTCAAGTCAATGACTATCTATCTGAGCTGTCTCTCTACGCTAGGGTTTGTATACCCTGGTCAGTATGTGAACGTAAATATCATAGTGTTAAAAACTGCATCATAACATCGATGGCAGTTAGGGACGAGGCAATATCTAACTGTGTAATTGCTAACTCCTTCTTTTGAATCCTATTTAGCCCAAGATGACACATAGCCATCACCAACCAGAATTTTACTATACAGTGAGCAGGCCGGCAACTAGCCACTCCCCAGCACCATGTCACTTCCAGTTAGCAGCGGAGCGCAGCGAGACCGCCCAAGTGAGAAGGCGGCACCTGACTGAACACATCTCCGCCTAGATCTGACAGGTAACCAGGGGGGGGGGAGAGCATTGAATGTGCAGCCCACATCCTGACCGATTGGTCAATTTAAACATGGGTGGAGCGGGACGCACATAAAGAGACGCAAATGCACTAAAAGTTTGCCACTGCCGCTTGATCTAAACGGACGCACAGCCACTGCTCCTGGCTCCCGAACTATCCTTTATTCTCCGTGAAGAGCCGGGTTCCTACCTGGCGAAACGCGTCGGAGGAGGACACAGAACATATCTACTAGGGAGGTAAGAGTATAGGGACATATAGTTTAGGCCCGAGGTTCCAGAGGCTGGGGGTCTCCCTTTTAAGGACGAGTGCCCCGACTACAGCCAGTGAGGTACTTCCACTGACCAGACTAGGCCAAGTAGGGTTAGTTAATAGGGAGAGTTACTGGTCCATTCAGGCCCATCCCTAATATACACTAGACGCCCCCTACAGGCAATCTAGTAGGCCTATATCCTATTTATTTAGACCCTATCTCCCTTCCCTAAATAGCGCAGGAGTTTACTTCACTCCACAGTCTCATTTATTTTATGGATATAAATTAAAAGTTAAATCTTAACCTAAATACAATAAGGCATACTCAGTACAGATTACATACATTTTGAGACTACTGAGAATTTTATGAGTGGGTCTACCTAACTTAGACACCAACTATAAACGTATGAAATATGCGAGTATTGCGCACTCAATACAGGCGTGGGTCAAAAATGAATATATAGCGCTATATAATATAGAGCTATACAGTCAAGTCCATAAATATTGGGACATCGACACAATTGTAACATTTTGGGCTCTATACACCACCTCAATGGATTTGAAATAAAACAAACAAGATGTGCTTTAAATGCAGACTGTCAGCTATAATTTGAGGGTATTTACATCCAAATCAGGGGAACGGTGTAGGAATTACAACAGTTTGCATGTGTGCCTCCCACTTGTTAAGGAACCAAAAGTAATGGGACAATTAGCTTCTCAGCTGTTCCATGGCCAGGTGTGTGTTATTCCTGTATTATCCCAATTACAATTGAGCAGATAAAAGTTCCAGAGTTCATTTCAAGTGTGCTATTGGCATTTGGAATCTGTTGCTGTCAACTCTCAAGATGAAATCCAAAGAGCTGTCACTATCAGTGAAGCAAGCCATCATTAGGCTGAAAAAAACACAACAAACCCATCAGAGAGATAGCAAAAACATTAGGCGTGACCAAAACAACTGCTTGGAACATTCTTAAAAAGAAGGAACGCATTGGTGAGCTCAGCAACACCAAAAGACCAGGAAGACCACGGAAAACAACTGTGGCGGATGACCAAAGAATTATTTCCCTGGTAAAGAAAACACCCTTCACAACAGTTGGCCAGATCAAGAACACTCTCCAGGAGGTAGCTGTATGTGTTTCAAAGTCAACAATCAAGAGAAGACTTCACAAGAGTGAATACAGAGGGTTTACCACAAGATGTAAACCATTGGTGAGCCTCAAAAACAGGAAGGCCAGATTAGAGTTTGCCAAAGGACATCTAAAAAAGCCTTCACAGTTCTGGAACAACATTCTATGGACAGATGAGACCAAGATCAACTTGTACCAGAGTGATGGGAAGAGAAGAGTATGGAGAAGGAAAGGAACTGCTCATGATCCTAAGCATACCACCTCATCAGTGAAGCATGGTGGTGATAGTGTCATGGCGTGGGCATGTATGGCTCCCAATGTAACTGGCTCTCTTGTATTTATTGATGATGTGACTGCTGACAAAAGCAGCAGGATGAATTCTGAAGTGTTTCGGGCAATATAATCGACTCATATTTAGCCAAATGCTTCAGAACTCATTGGACGTCGCTTCACAGTGCAGATGGATAATGACCCAAAGCATACTGCAGAAGCAACCAAAGAGTTTTTTAAGGGAAAAAAGTGGAATGTTATGCAATGGCCAAGTCAATCACCCTACCTGAGTCCGATTGAGCATGCATTTCCACTTGCTGAAGACAAAACTGAAGGGAAAATGCCCCAAGAACAAGCAGGAACTGAAGACAGTTGCAGTAGAGGCCTGGCAGAGCATCACCAGGGATGAAACCCAGCGTTTGGTGATGTCTATGCGTTCCAGACTTCAGACTGTAATTGACTGCAAAGGATTTGCAACCAAGTATTAAAAAGTGAAAATTTGATTTAGGATTATTATTCTGTCCCATTACTTTTGGTTCCTTAACAAGTGGGATGCACATATGCAAACTGTTGTAATTCCTACACCGTTCACCTGATTTGAATGTAAATACCCTCAAATTAAAGCGGATAGTCTGCAGTTAAAGCACATCTTGTTCGTTTAATTTCAAATCCATTGTGGTGGTGTATAGAGCCAAAAATTTTAGAATTGTGTTGATGTCCCAATATTTATGGACCTGACTGTATATTCGTTTTTTGGAATATTCGTCATTTTTTCCATCTGAACACATGATTCCCCCCTGATTCATGCTTGTGGGCCAATTACTCATTGGCCCACAAGCAAGAAGCTGGCAGGAATTATGTGTTCAGATGGAAAAAAATTATGAATATTCGTCATTACGAATATATAGCACTATATTCTAAATATTCGAGAATTCTCGAAGTGCTGATATTCGAGATTAAAATTTGCTTTTCGAATATTCGCTCTCAACACTACTATCTACTGTAATTAAATAAGGATCCAGAGGACTCAGGAAAGCACAGAGCACAGCAATGTCATGGCTCACTCTCAGAACTGCAAAAAAAAACAGCAGAAAATGGCTGCTGGGGAGTTTCCTATACAGTAAGGGGTAGGCAACTTTTCTATTGGTTGCAAGGAATGTTGCTAAGCTCAGACAAAGATATTGCAGCTGACAAAGCGGCTTTTAATTAAAGCCTTTAAGATACACTTTCGTGCTCCGAATCAAAGTACCCCCCAGGGGTTAATATCCACGCGTGTCTGAGAGACTAGACGCTGACACATAGATGGTCAATGCAATCTCTACTTTATTACAGAAAGTAAGCGGTATATACATCTTCAAAAAAGGGCAGTACTTTCTGAGGCCCAGGCATTATTTCATTGGCTCAAAAGGAAGAAGAGATAAGAGAAGAAGAGATAACACTCAAGCATCTGCGCACTGTGCACTACTTTGGAATGTGAACTAATGTAAACATCTGGTTATTGTCGCCATGTTGTAATGGCATCTATCCTAACAATAATACTGCACACATCATATATGACACTTCAAAGAGGCGTTCTTCTATAGGCAGTGAGTAATATGTGTGTATCATATTCATCCAGCCAAGGGATTGGATTTAGCATCCTTTCACAGTGCATCTGTGCCTCCACAGCACAGTTCTCTGCCCCCCTTCCTTCTTCTCCTCATAGCATTGCATAGACAGAGCTCGACTAACAGCAGAAAGGGGAGGGGGGAGGCTCCTGAGATAAGAAGTTTGTAACAACTTAAGATTAACCAGTTACAGTCCTAGAGATACAAAAAATATAGAATAAAATTCACACATCTCTAACACAGCCTTCTCATTCGCCCACAAGCAAGAAGCAGTGAGGGTACTGACTAAAAATCTAGAATATTTGCAATTACGAAGATATAGCACAATATTCTAGATCTTCGAAAATTCTCTGCCGATATTTGCAATAAAAAATTTGCGATTAGAATATTTGCGATCAACACTACTAATTACTGTGCAGAGCAGGATAGCCTGTGTCAGAATGCAGAGCACAGGAGCCCTATTTAGCTCTGCTCTCTGCCTGTGTCAGCACTGTGAAGCACCATACTATGTGTCGATCACATCTGAGAGAATTGCTCATCTGTGTCCATGGACCTTGGAACAGAGTTGACCTTTACTCACAGGCACCTGAAGTGTTTTTTAATAATACTCCTCCCCCACAGCAGCATGTGTCTGGTCTTCATTTCTATACTTCAGCCTAAACTTATGGGCAGCACTGTGGCTCAATGGTTAGCTATATGTCTATGCAAACAATTGGATTGGGAGGTCCCTGGTGACCAATTCCCTTTTAAGTGATGCCAGCTCAGTTACTCTATAAATAAAAAAGCTCTACTATTTTTCAATTCTTAACTATTTTCAATATGTTTGGGCAGCATGGTAATTCAGTGGTTAGCACTGGGGTCCTAGGTTTGAATCCACCAAAGTCAACATTTGCGTGTTGATTGTATGTAATTCCAGTGTTTGTGTTAATTTCCTCCGGTTTCCTCCAACATTCCAAAGACATGCTGATAGGAAACTTAGATTGTGAGCTCCATGGAAGACAGCAAGCAATAATAATGTCAGTGCTATATAAGTGAGTAAAATTAGAAAAATAAAAAATAAATAGTGATGCTATGAGGGCTATTTCAGAAGTTATTGACATTTTGGTTTCTTACAAAATGGGTCCACCTTGACCTATTATACTCACTCTCTTAGTCATATGAGTTGGTTAAAGTGTTTGCCCAGAATAGGTCATCAACGTCAGATTGGCGGGGTCTGACACCCGGCACCCCTGCAGATCAGCTGTATGAAGAGATGGCGCCCGCAATGAGCACTTGCCATCTCCCATCTCTCTTTCTATTCGCTGCTGTTTTTCCACAGAGCTCCTCATACACCTGATTGGGGGGCCTGCCAGGTGTTTGACCCCCACCAATCTGATATTAATGACTTATCCTAAGAATAGGTCATCAATATTAAAAGCCAGGACAACCGCTTTATGCTCCCTAGAGAAATTGAAATTCCCTACAGCTTCTCTAAACTTTTCAGTAGTACAGTTTACTGTGGTGGGTTTGGAAGGCTCCAGCAATCATAGTGCAGTTTACTGTGGTGGGTTTGGAAGGCTCCAGCAATCATTCTGATTACATTATATTAGTCAATTCCTATTTAAACAGAAAAGTGAAATGGAAGGAACTGTTTAAATAAGTAAAATATAGTTGGAAGATGAACATTTATAATTCATAAAGTAGTTTAAAGCAGGTAATGCCTCCCCTATGGCACCACTAATTCTAAACCAAATGACTTTGTCATTAGTCATGCTTGTTTTGACAGCTACAGAGGGTTCTTTAACTGCTCTAAACCCAGTGGAACTGGTGAAATAATGTGTAGACTCTGGTTTGCTGTGGCACTAGGGAAATTACTTCATCCTATATGTATTTCCTACACAATGTTATTTAGATTTACTTTCTACTGGGTGCTAGAGATGTCCCGAACTATTCGCCGGCGAATAGTTCCCGGCCAACATCGCTTGTTCGCGTTCGCCGCGGTGGGTGAACATATGCGATGTTCGGTCTGCCCCCTATTCGTCATCATTGTGTAAACTTTGACCCTGTACCTCACAGTCAGCAGACACATTCCAGCCAATCAGCATCAGACCCTCCCACCTCATGGACAGCATCCATTTTAGATTCATTCGGAAGCTGCAGTGTCACAAATTTGACTAAGTTGTAATCGCAATGCGATTAATACAGGTTATATTAATCGCATTGCGATTACAACTTAGATCTTAATTCCTAATGGTTGTATTGCTAGAATATAACGAAGATTGAGGAATATAGTGCTATATTCGTCAATTATAGCAAAAAACCATTAGGAACTCAGATCTAAGTTGTAATCGAAATGTGATTAATATAACCTGTATTAATCGCATTGCGATTTCAACTTAGATCTGAGTTCCAAATGGTTGTATTGCTAGAATTGACGAATATAGCACTATAATCTCAATCTTTGTTATATTCTAGCAATACAACCATTAGGAACTCAGATCTAAGTTGTAATCGCAATGCGATTAATACAGGTTATATTAATCGCATTGCGAATTTAACTTACCACACTCTGCGTCAACTACGTAATTTTCCATGGGAGTTTTGCCATGGATCCCCCTCCGGCATGCCACAGTCCAGGTGTTAGTCCCCTTGAAACAACTTTTCCATCACTATTGTGGCCAGAAAGAGTCCCTGTGGGTTTTAAAATTCACCTGTCTATTGAAGTCTATGGCGGTTCGCCCGCTTCGCCCGTTCGCGAACATTTGCGGAAATTCGCGTTCGCCGTTCGCGAACGGAACATTTTATATTCGCGACATCTCTACTGGGTGCCATTCTAGGCTTTGTGTGTAAAGTAGAAATGTAGACAGAGGAATATGGCAAAATAATTGCTTATGCAATGCAATCACTAGGATCCTAATATTTAAGGCCAAGAAATTGGAAATACTACCCAAATGGCTTTTGGACATGATTTGCTATTATTACAGTAATTAGTAATTCTCAGATTGTTCTTCCATACCTGGAAACCCTCTTTGATAAGTTTAGAGACTTGGCCAATTTTAAAATCAATTATATAAAATCCCAAGCACTTAAATAGAAACATAGAAACATAGAATGTGTCGGCAGATAAGAACCATTTGAACCAATATACTGAATACTATGGATAGCCCCTGGCCCTATCTTATATGAAGGATGGCCTTATGCCTATCCCATGCATGCTTAAACTCCTTCACTGTATTTGCAGCTACCACTTCTGCAGGAAAGCTATTCCATGCATCCACTACTCTCTCAGTAAAGTAATACTTCCTGATATTACTTTTAAACCTTTGCCCCTCTAATTTAAAACTATGTCCTCTTGTAGCAGTTTTTCTTCTTTTAAATATTCTCTCCTCTTTTACCTTGTTGATTCCCTTTATGTATTTAAAAGTTTCTATCATATCCCCTCTGTCTCGTCTTTCTTCCAACCTATACATGTTAAGGTCCTTTAATCTTTCCTGGTAAGTTTTATCCTGCAATCCATGTACCAGTTTAGTAGCTCTTCTCTGAACTCTCTCCAAAGTATCAATATCCTTCTGGAGATATCGTCTCCAGTACTGAGCACAATACTCCAAATGAGGTCTCACTAGTGCTCTGTAGAGCGGCATGAGCACCTCCCTCTTTCCACTGGTAATTCCTCTCCCTATACACCCAAGCATTCTGCTAGCATTTCCTGCTGCTGTAAGACATTGTCTGCCTACCTTTAAGTCTTCTGAAATAATGACCCCTAAATCCCTTTCCTCAGATACTGAGGTTAGGACTGTATCACTGATTTTATATTCTGCTCTTGGGTTTTTACGCCCCAGGTGCATTATCTTGCACTTATCAACATTAGATTTTAGTTGCCAGATTTTTGACCATTCCTCTAGTTTTCCTAAATCCTTTTCCATTTGGTGTATCCCTCCAGGAACATCAACCCTGTTACAAATCTTTGTGTCATCAGCAAAAAGACACACCTTACCATCGAGGCCTTCTGCAATTTTGCTGATAAAGATATTACTATCCCTTTGGATTTGGTATCCAATATAAAAAGTACCTCTTCCTTTACTTGCTCCTTTATATCCATTTAATGCTTAGGGGTTAAACTTACCCACTATTCATCCATGCTCTATCAGGACAATTATCTACCATTACTGAAAAAAGAACAAGATTTTCTTCAAGTTTATAATTAGAGATGAGCAAATTTTTCAAAAATTTGATTCGGCTGGTTCGCCAAATTTTTCGGAAAGATTTGCTTCGATTCAAAGTAATTCGCGGTGAATCACATTTAAAAATGGCTATTTCCTGGATGCTGAGAGCCTTTATAGTGGTGTAGAACACTGTGCCTTGTAGTAACAAGCATAGGGAGTCTACTTTGGTAATGAAATAATACTGTGAGTCCGTATGACATGCAGATGACAGTCGTTGCTCTTAGAATCACTGCACACTTCACTTATTTGGGCAGTCACGGGGCAAAAACTGACCAAATAACTCAAGTATGAACTCAGCCTTACAGGTCAATGTCAGTGCGAAGAAGCGCACTCTTTTTACACCGTCGCCAGCTGATTCCACATAGATGTTATCAGAACCTGTTCTATTAAACACGTATACAAGTAGAGCCCCCCAGACAGAGTCACTGATTAATTTGCCCTTCCTCTGATCCGTCAGAACAATAACCCACAAAAAACAGATCCTGTCTGTGGAGCATACGCCTTCACTCGGTCAGCATTTGCTCAATAATCCATCAGTATTGCTAATGCCCAAAAAAAACAGGAGTGGATGTAAAACAGAGATGACATGTTAATGGAATATTTGCATGTCTTTTGTGTTTTCTACCCACTCCTTCTTTTGGCTACCAAATCATAAGCCAATTCTGATGGGACCATACAGGAGATACAGCTGCTACACAGACAGGATCTGTTGTGCATCTCATTTTTCCTTTCTTCTGACAGATCAGAAGAATGGTCAAATATATGATAATGTCAGCCAGGCAGAAAGGCAAAATAGTGGACCAGTCATGAAGTGGGGAGGGTGGGAACAGCATGAGAAGTCTGTAGAGTGGACCTATGACATAGTGGTGAGGTGGAAGCAGTATGGAGTCTGGAGGTGACGGCAATATGAGGAGGCCACCGAGTGGCACAATCACAGAGTCTGCAGGTGGCGGCATCACGAGAAAGCCACCGAGTGGCACAATGACAGAGTTTGGAGGTGGTGGATGCAGCAGTAGCATCATGAGAAGGCCACTGAGTGGCACAATGACAGAGTCTGTAGATGGTAGCAGTATGATGAGGCCACCGAGTGGCACAATGACAGAGCCTGGAGGTGGCGGCAGCATCAGGAGGTTGTCATTGTTTTCATATACTTTTTGTATATTTGTTGTTTCATAATATATATTTTCCTCACACTTTCAGACGTCACACGACCTCACACGACCTCACACGACCTCACAAGACGTCATTCGGTCCATACAGCAAAAGGAGTTTTTTATTCACCCATCATATTTACCGGAAAAAAAGAAAATTTGAAAGAAAAAATTTCACCATGACGTTATTCGGTTCATACAGAAAAAGGAGTTTTGAAGTCACCCATTAACAGTATCGAAAAAAAACACTTTGAAAGAGTGGCACAATGACAGAGTCTGGAGTTGGCAGCAGTATGAGGAGGCCACTGAGTGGCACAATGACAGAGTATGGAGGTGGCGGCAGTATGAGGAGGCCACCAAGTGGCACAATGACTGAGTCTGGAGGTGGCGGCAGCATCAGGAGGTTGTCATTGTCTTCATATACTTTTTGTATATTTGTTGTTTCATAATATATATTTTCCTCACACTTTCAAACGTCACACGACCTCACACGACCTCACACAACGTCATTCAGTCCATACAGCAAAAGGAGTTTTTCAGTCACCCATAATTTTTACCGAAAAAAAAAACACTTTGAAAGAGTGGCACAATGACAGTCTGTAGATGGATGGTACCGAGGCTCCAAGGTAAATTAGAAGTCTTTTTAATGACAAATAAAAGCTTGACGCGTTTTGGGGTGAAATCCCTTTTTCAAGAGCAAAGTGACATAACAGAGATAGGTACAACAACATTTATATAGGCATGGAAAAAGCACATGGTCAGCAGATATCTGATGAGGGGTGGGGGAGGAAGTGACATAACTTCCTAGTCATCTTTAACCTGGATAAAGTTTGCTAATGTCAGGATTGCTTATAAACAATAAAGTACTTGATAAAAGAAAAAAAAAAGGCATGAGAAAGCACATGGTCAGTAGTTATCTGATGGGGGTGGAGGAGGAAGTGACATCACTTCCTAGTCATCTTTAACCTCGATAAAGCTTGTGCATGTCAGGATCGCTTATGAACAATATAGAACTTAAAAAAAAAAAGGCATAAGAAAGCACATGGTCAGCAGTTATCTAATGTTATGTCACTTTGCTCTTGAAAAAGGGATTTCACCCCGAAACGCATTGAGCTTTTATTTGTCATTAAAAAGACTTCTAATTTACCTTGGAGCCTCGATACCATCCTTTTGGGGACCAAGAAGCCTGACCTACCATCTACAAGTGACCTCGGAGGGGGAGACTGAGGTATAGGTGTCTTATGTTTATCCTATATTTCCCTCCACGGTAAAGTAAGTCCTATACCATTTTATGAAAATCCTTCTACACACCAACGATCATCGATCGCTTTATAGTGGTGTATATGGAAGGAAATACGAGCATGTTTTTATATATATTTTATTTTTATTTTTTTATATATACCTCCTTTTATTTATGCCCAAATATCCTGATTGGTTTAATGATTCTCGCCTTACCTTCCATTGTCAATTATCATTAACAACTAAAATTTTCTAATCTCCATCCTAAACTGTCCTTGTGGTGCCCCCTCGGTACTCTCAGGATCCTCCTGAAAGAGCACCGCAGACCATTCTCTCACTCATACTTACCTAACAGTCCACAATTGTGTACTGTGGAGATGGCAGCAGCATGAGGAGACCACAGAGTGGCCAGGTGACTGTTACAGTATAACCCGGTATAGTGAGGGCTAATACCGTTTGGGCGATTCACCTGGTGAAGATGGAGAAGAGAGCAGCAACCCACGAACACTCGAATCCACCGAATTGGAACCATGCGAAATCTACCTTTCCGGGAACAGGCAAAAGAATATTCCAAAGTAGCAATCATCCCCCCCCAAAGTACGAGACGATGCTCCGTATTGATGGTTAAACAGGAATCTGCTTTATTGAGGGCTACCTGCCTGGTATTTATGCAGGTCTCCGACCTGGTGGACACTCCCCTAGGGGACCAGAAGGAAGACTGGGATACAGGAGATACCATAGCCAATCACAGTGGCACAGGCATAAACCCTTCCGCTTTAGTTACACAAGCCCTCCCCTCTATCCCAGAGACATTTGGGAAGTAATTCAATTACCTCCCAGGATAGAGATAAAACTAAATTTTTATAGTGGGTGAAAAAGAGCATAGAAATACATAAAACACAAAGTACCGAACCGAATAGTGACACATAACATCTCCAGATAGCTTGGAACTGAGCGCACATTATGACCGAATGGCGCTCAGATCCTATACACATAGTCCAATTGCCAGGGAGCCAAAGTCTTTCACATAGTCTTTCGGTATGCAAGGCTCCATGGCACAGCTATCTGAGGGTAATGTCTTTCGTGTGGTACGTACCGGACGGGCCAACGTTCGTATGCAGGAACGAACCAAGAAGGGAGGCTGGCAGATTTCAGCGGTGTTTAAGAAAAATAGTATCTATTTGGCATTCCATAGAATCGTCGTCAAACACCGCTGGGCATTCGTGTGTCCAAGATGACCACCGCCTCATGGTTGGTATGCGAACGACGACCACCCAGTGGGGCCTGTACGGGCAAGGCAACAGCCGAACAAACAGATGAATGGAGGGAGAATACAAGCAATCCATACACAGACGGTTCTATCACACAGCTCCCTCCTTGTGGGACACTCCGGCAGACCCGGCTTGATCCTTCTCGGGTCAACTTGGGGATGTCTGGAACTCGGGAACCAGAGAGACGTCTGTTTGTCGGGACAACCCATCAGCATTGCTGTTCTGCTTACCGGGTCTATAACTGATTGTAAAATTGTAAGGTTTCAGGGCCAGACTCCACCATAGCGACCTGCCATTGTCCCCGGAGACCCGGTTAAGCCAGACCAATGGGTTGTGGTCCGCGATAAGAGAAAATTCCTACCCATACAGGTAGGGGGTTAACTTTTTCAGTGCCCAAACCAGGGCCAAACATTCTTTCTCTAATGCCGCATAACTCACTTCTCGAGGTAGTAACTTTCTGCTTAGATATGCGACAAGGTGCTCTCCTCCATCCTCCCCAACTTGGCTCAGCACAGCCCCCAGTCCAAACATGGAAGCGTCTGTATGGATGAGGAAACATTTGTTAGGGACTGGGGCAGCCATGACCGGAGCATTCACATAAGCCTGCTTCAGTGTCTGAAACGCGGCTTCACAAGCTGGAGACCACAGGACTTGCTTAGGAAAGTTTTTCTTAGTCAGGTCCGTCAGGGGCTTAGCTATGGCACTGTAGTCAGGGACAAAACATCTATAGTACCCTGCCAACCCCAAGTAAGCTAGCACCTGGGTCTTAGTGATAGGCGTCGGCCAGTTAGCCACTGCCTGTACCTTGACTGTCTCTGGTCTCTGGTTTCCACACCCCACTTGGTGACCCAGGTACTGCACTTCAGCCATACCCAGATGGCACTTATCTGGCTTCAAGGTCAGGCCAAACGGGGTGACAAAGGCCGACTTGGGGATAGCATCCTCGGCCAGGGGAATCTGCCAATAGCCCTTACACAGGTCTATTGTAGTCAGATAGCGTCCCCTGGCGATACGATCTAGTAATTCGTCTACCCGGGGCATTGGGTAGGAGTCAGTGGTGGTCTCCTCGTTGAGCCGCCTGTAGTCCACACAGAACCGAGTGGTCCCATCTTTCTTGGGCACCAGGACTACAGGCGAAGCCCAAGGACTGTCAGAGGGCTTGATGACCCCAAGCTGGGTCATCTCCTGTATCTCCTTCCGCATTCCTTCTCGGACTGCTTCAGGGAAACGGTAAGGGGGCTGTAGTAGGGGAGTCTGTCCGGGGGTCTCTACTCTATGTACAGCCAGGGTCGTATAGCCCAGCTCTTGGGAGAAAGTCTCCTGTTTCTCCCACAGCAGCCTCTGAGCTTGTTCCTTTTCCGCAGGGCTTAACCTGTCCCCTAGCTGTACAAGGCTTGTCAAGTCAGTCTGGGGATCCCTTTCCAGTAAGTCGGGTAGAGGTAACCCCTCTGAGTCGTCTGCAGCCGGAGCACACACTGCAGCGACATCCTCCTGTCTCTCCTGGTACTCTTTCAGCATGTTCACATGAAAAGATTGCTGAATCCTTTCATCGGCACAGCTGGCAACGACATAGGTAGTGTCACATACTTGGGCTACTACCTGGTATGGGCCCTGTCAAGATGCTTGAATATTGTCTGTCTTCACAGGTTTGAGCACTAAAACTCTCTGCCCAACCTGGAAGACCCCCTGCCGGGCACCCCGATCATACCACCTCGCCTGTTTCCCCTGGGTCACCTGGAGATTCTCTCTGACCATCAGAGACAGTTGCTCCATGCGGTCCCTGAGTTCCAGAACATATGGCATTATGGGGTCCCCTCCTGCTCTGTCTCTCCCTCCCAGTGTCCTCTAATGAGATCTAGGGGTCCGCAGACTCTTCTCCCACAGAGCAACTCCAAGGGAGAGAACCCAGTAGATTCCTGGGGAACCTCTCTATAGGCAAATAACAGGTGAGGCAGGAATCTCTCCCAGTCTCTGCAAGCATCTGCAAAGGTCCTCAGCATTTGTTTGAGGGTGCCATTAAAGCGCTCGCAGAGACCGTCAGTCTGTGGGTGGTAAGGTGAACTAAGCAGCTGGTTAATGCCGCACACCTTCCACAGCTGCTGGGTGAGGACAGCGGTAAATTGGGTTCCCTAGTCAAAGAGAATCTCCTTAGGGAACCCCACTCTAGTAAAGATCTTAACCAGGGCATCAGCTACTGTCTCTGCCTCTATGTTGGACAGAGCTACTGCCTCTGGGTAACGGGTTGCATAGTCCACCACGGTGAGAATATATTTCTTCCCGGATAGACTAGCCCTGGCCAGTGGACCGACGATGTCAACGGCTATGCGGGAAAAGGGCTCTCCAATAATAGGCATAGACATGAGTCTAGCTTTTGGGCGGTCCCCCCGCTTACCTACCAATTGGCATGTGTTACATGTGCTACAATACTGTCGCACAGCCTGGTTAAAGTTGGGCCAAAATAAATTCTAAGTAATTCTATGCCCTGTGCGACGTGACCCTAAATGTCCGGCTAATGGTACATCATGCCCGATTCGCAGAATCTCCAGCCGGCATTTCTGGGGCACCATCAGCTGGCGTTTCTGCGAAGGGGCTTTACTTTTCTGGGATGAATTGGGGATCCTATACAGTCTATCCACCATCCACTCATAGCATTCCCCGTCTGCCCCCTCTTCCCCGGAGTCTGCCTTATCTCTATACTTGTATAAAGTCGGGTCCTCCCGGGTTTCTCTCCCAAATGCCTCCGGGGTATCCCAACCTAAGTGGGCTCGGTCCACAGTACATGTCGGGGGAGGTGGACTTAACTAAGTCTCAGCAGAAGGTGGGTCGGCTCCAGCAGCACGGGTCTGGGCAAGCGTGGTCACAGCATTGGCTTCAGCGTGGCCCGACGGGGTGTAAACGGACACCAGTGGGGCCAAATCATTTCCCAGTAATACATCAGCAGGTAAGTCCTTCATAACCCCCCCATGAACATGTCCAGAGCCCACCGCCCAGTCCATGTGGACCCGGGCCACAAGTAGCCTAAAAACGGTACCTCCAGCTACTCGTACTGCCACGGTGTCCCTGGTGTGCTGACTCTCAGGGACAAGGTTCTTTTGTAAGAGAGTCATGGTAGCACCGGTGTCTCTCAATCCAGCGGCTGTTTTGCCATTGACTCGAACTGACTGTCGGTGCTGTTGCCGGTTGTCCCGGCTGGCTGCTGGCTGCTTGCGCTGGATAAGCCTCATGCAGGATACCCCATCATTCTTCCACACAATGGGCAGCTGGTACTGCTGGACGGTTGTTTCCCCATCCTGGTCCCCTCCAGGACTGGGCCTGACCGGTCAGGTTTAGGGGACAGTCCACCTTGCGATGCCCCATCTGGTGACAGCCATGGCACTTGATATTCTGAAAATAATTACGGGGATTGAACCTCAGTGGTTGTGGTTGTTGGTTAGTTGGAGGGGGTGCTGCAGGTCGGTAGTGTTGTGTCGGTGGGGCGGCCACTTGTCTGTACTCGGTGTGAGAGGCAGCTTTGGGTGCTTGGGTATCCAGCTTGCGGGCATCAGGGTACTCATCCGCTAAGCGAGCTGCCTCTGGTAGGGTGAGTGGTTTTCTATCCCGGACCCATTCTCTTACCCCTGCAGTCAGCCTTTCGTAGAAATGTTCTAGCATAAACAACTGTAGCACCTTTTCCCCGGACACCGCTTGGCATCCAGCGACCCAGTGGGCAGCCGTACGATGGATACGGCATGCCCACTCAGTGTATCCACTCAGTCCCCACTCAGCTTATTAGTGTCCCGGAACCTCCGTCAGTATGTCTCTGGGGTGACAGCATACCTGGCTATGAGAACTTTTTTAACAGACAGGTAACTTATAATCTCCTTGTCTGGGATGGCTCGGAAGGCTTCGCTTGCCTGGACAGATAGCTTCCCAGAGAGGATGGAGACCCACTCGTCTGCGGGTACCTGGTGTAGGGCACACTGTCTTTCAAAGTCAGCCAGGCACCCATCGATCTCCCCCTCCGTTTCTACAAAGTTTTTAAATGCAGCAAAGTGTACCTTCTTCCTTCCGTTATAGTTAAGCAGGGCTGGTTCTAGGTGAAATAGGGCCCTGGGGCAAAAAACAATAAGGGCCCCCCCCACACGACACTTGCTGACTTTAACGTTCCCCCCATCACTACAGAAATACAGCGCAGTTGCAGAGCAGTGCTGCCACACAGGTCAGAAAGAATTATACAATAGTATTGCGGGCCGGCACTGGGGGCCCCTAAGGACTCGGGGGCAATTGCCCCCCTTGCCTCTATGGAAGCACCGGCCCTGTAGTTAGGTACCTCCGCTGTTGCAGAACATCTTTGCTGAAGTGCCCGGTTGGCATCTATGGCTGCCATGACCCGGTCGACGATCTCTAGGGTCGGGTTGGGACCATAGTGTCCAGCCTGATTTGGACTGCCCGGTCAAAGCTTGCTTCCTCGGGTGTCCGTTTCTTGATGCTGGACACGTTAACTCATCCAGTTCCTTGTGCTCCCTCCATCTCGACTAGCACTGCAATAATCTATCCCTTTTTCAGGTTACTTGTTTGTCGTCCTCGGTGTTCCAGTAGATCCTTAAGGGTAGCATGCTTTAGTTTCTCATACGTTATTTCCATCGATCTGGATTGTGTTGCTGACCTTCTGGGCTGTGAGGACCATCCCACCGCTGCCACCAGTTGTTACGGTATAACTCGGTATAGTGAGGGTTAATACCTTTTGGGCGATTCACCTGGCCAAGAGAGCAGCAACCCACGAACACTCAAATCCACTGAATTGGAACCATGCGAAATCCATCTTTCCGGATACAGGCAAAAGCATATTCCAAAGTAGCAATTCCCCCCCTAAGTACAAGACGAGGCTCCGTATTGATGGTTAAACAGGAATCTGCTTTAATGAGGGCTACCTGCCTGGTATTTATGCAGGTCTCCCACCTGGTGGACACTCCCCTAGGGAACCAGAAGGAAAACTGGGACACAGGAGATACAATGGCCAATCACAGTGGCACAGGCATAAACCCTTCCCCTTTAGTTACACAAGCCCTCCCCTCTATCCCGTAAACAATTGGGAAGTAATCCAATTATCTCCCAGGATAGAGATAAAACAAAATTTTTATAGTCTGTGAAAAAGAGCATAAAAATACATAAAACACAAAGTACCGAACCGAATAGTGACACATAACATCTCCAGATAGCTTGGATCTAAGCGCACATTATGACCGAATGGCGCTCAGATCCTATACACATAGGCCAATTGCCAGGGAGCCAAAGTCTTTCACATAGTCTTTTGGTATACACGGCTCCATGGCACAGCTATCTGAGGTTAATGTCTTTCGTGTAGTACGTACCGGACGGGCCGGCATTCGTATCAAGGAACAAACCAAGAAGGGAGGCTGGTGGCTTTCAGCGGTGTTCGGTAAAAATAGTATCCGTTTTGCATTCCGTAGAATCGTCGTCGAACACCGCTGGGCATTCGTGTGCCCAAGATGGCCACCGCCTTGTTGTTGGTATGCGAACGACGACCACCCAGTTCATGTTCTAATGGGGCCAAGAGGTTAACAAGCAGCATACTTCCATGCTGGGTGGCCAGCCGTTCGGTAGTTCTTCGGTAGAAAACAAGGGAAAACCTGGGGCCTGTACAGGCAAAGCAACGGCCGAACAAACAGACGAATGGAGGGAGAATACAAGGAATCCATAGACAGATGGTTCTGTTACAGTGACATAGTGTGGAGATGGCAGCAGCATCAGGAGACCACAGAGTGGCAAGGTGACATAGTGTGGAGATCGAAGCAGCATAAGGAGACCACAGAGTGGCAAGGTGACATAGTTTGGAGGTGGCGGCAGCATGAGGAGACCACATAGTGGCAAGGTGACATAATGTGGAGATGGCAGCAGCAGCATCAGGAGACCACAGAGTGGCAAGGTGAAATAGTGTGCAGATGGCGGCAGCAGCATGAGGAGACCACAGAGTGGCAAGGTGACACAGCTTGCAGGTGGCAGCAGCATCAGGAGGCCACAGAGTGGCAAGGTGACATAGTGTGGACATGGCAGCAGCAGGATACCACAGAGTGACATAGTGTGAAGATGGCAGCAGCAGCATCAGGAGACCACAGAGTGGCAAGGTGACATGGTGTGGTGGTAGTAGCAGCATGAGGATACCACAGAGTGGCAAGGTGACATAGTGTGGATGTTCTGCTCATTTTGTGCATAATAAATGGATGTAATGTGCTGTAAAGATTATACTGAAATGTTATGTTTGACGTTGCTGCCATCTAGTGGTTAGAGTTAGTTTCTACTTCGCCAGAACTTTACAGGAAGTGTATTGCTCTCTGAGTCAGAGGCGGTAACCTTTAACCTGGAACTGTATTTCCTCCATTTCATCACTGCTCCTGGATGTAGCAGGCTGCATGCAGAGGAGCTCTTGATCTATTCCTGGACTAATGATGGAATTGTCTGTGAGTACTCTCACTAATGGAGTGAGGCTGCTGTATTATATGTAATGTACTGACACATATGTTTTGTTTATGTTTATATTGTAGTTTTACAAAGTTATTCAGAAAAGAGAATCCATACAGATCTGATGTCTCACGTTTCTTGACTTCTGAATTATTGTTAAGCTGTCTGACTAGTGTTATACAACAGTTCAATAACGCGAAGCAGAACAGTAAAAAGACAACCCACGTGGCGGTCTGGAATAAACAGAGACGCCATTACTGCAGCATGAGTCTAAGATCAGGAACAAAGTACCAGGCTGATGCCACGCTACCGCCGACACAGCAAGGCAGGGAGAACATTCCCAGTGCCCAGCAAGACGATGCAAAGTCGCATGTCTCTAGAACTTCACGGGCTAGCAAGATGTCCTCAGCAAGTTCCTCAGCAGTTAGAGCTCGTGCCAAGGCAGAAGCTGCCCGCGTCCAGCTACATTACGCAGAAAAAGAAGCCATGATGATACAGGAGTTAGCAGCAAAGAAAGCTGCCATAGCACAAGAAGAAGCGGTTTTAGAATCAAAATTGCTCATTCTGCAGCGACAGACTGCAGCTGCAGCTGCTGAAGCAGAGGCCGCTGCCTACATGGGAACAAGTCGGTCAGGAAGTGAAAAATCATATAAAGACTCAGAGGTTCCAGAAAAACCTCTATTCTCTGCAGATCGAACAAGTGAGTACGTCCACAACCTTACTGATGCGCATACAAAGGAACAATCTCTTAAACCTGAAGCAAAGGAATTCAGGCCGAGATCAACATACCCCCTGAGCAGGCCCAATCAACCACATGAGGTCAGCGGCTGCCAGCAAACCAAGAAGGAAGCACCAGAAACCCCTAAGAACAAAAAACAAGTGTTCCCATCACCTCAACCTATAGATTACATACGCGAACAACAATGTGCAGTGGATGTCACCAAATATCTCATCCGCAAAGAAATGGTTAGCTCAGGCTTTATCCAATTTGATGACTGTCCTGAAAACTATTGGGCATGGAAATCTTCCTTTCTGAATGCCACTGAAGGTCTGAACTTATCACCAGCAGAAATGCTTAATTTAATGATAAAATGGCTTGGTACTGAGTCAGCAGAGCATGCTAAGAGGATGAGAAGAGCAAACCTGTTCAACCCTGGAGCAGGACTCAACATGACCTGGAAAAGACTAGAAGAAACGTATGGATCCCCAGAGGTAATAGAAGGAGCACTGTTGAAAAAACTTGAAGTCTTTCCCAAGGTGGGCTACAGAGACAACGTGCGGCTACAAGAACTAAGTGATCTTCTACTAGAGATAGAATATGCCAAAGAGGATGGCTACTTGCAAGGACTTTCGTATCTAGATACAGCTAGAGGCACTAATCCCATAGTAGAGAAACTACCCTCAAATCTGCAAGACAAGTGGATGTCTGTAGGAGGCAAATTCAAAGAAGATTATGGAGTTGCCTTTCCCCCTTTCTCTGTGTTTTCTAGGTTTGTCCGACAGCAAGCGAAAATCCGAAGTGATCCCAGTTTCGCCTTCACCACCAGCGGCAATCAATCACACAGACCTGAGAGACAATAGAAAAATGAAAAAATGTAGCAGCACTACAAAAATTGAATACTGTTCCTTACTGTGGTGGTGCCCGCTGTGTCAGAAGCCAGTCTTATACTTCCCAGATCCAGATGCGATAGTATGAAAACTGCAGCACTCTCCAGCCTTTGTTCTTTCAATCCTTTATTCACCAGTACAAAAAATGCGACGTTTCGATCTATGTGATCTTTCTCAAGCAATACAATAAAGTGAAATAAACCGGATACTTATACTCTATTTAGCCGGTCACATGACTCAATCAATTTAATCAAATAAACTTGTGTGTACCTCCCTCTTCCCATGTACAACCCCCAACAGGGTTAACCCAATACATCTCTCTCAAACATCCTAAAACGTGTATCCATTATCGTGCTAATACATATAAGTCTGTCCACTTACTGCGATGCATAGTGTGAACCTGGGGATAACATCACTGCGGTAGACTCCAATAACACATGCGGCCGATCATATCACTTCAGCGTTCCTCTATGTCCATTGCGCATGCGTGTCTCTTCCATGACGTCAGCCGCAGGACGCTCAGTTGGTGTCATGGAAACCGGGCGCCCACCATCTCCGTCACCGCTAGAGCAGAACGTGCAGTCACGTCTAACCTCCGCGATGATAGGAAGTAGCGTCAGGCCTCCTGACACCACGTAACGCCTCTGCAGTCGCAGCCATGGTAACGCTGTATACAATTTCATTCTGGATGTAGCTTATAGTAAAAAGCTTCTATTTTCCTATATATTCTTATCCTTAAGTATTTCCTCCCCACAGCAAAGGGCAAATCGGGCCTTATTTCTTCATATTGGGAGTCAGTTTAAGCATTATTATTTCACTTTATTGTATTGCTTGAGAAAGATCACATAGATCGAAACGTCGCATTTTTTGTACTGGTGAATAAAGGATTGAAAGAACAAAGGCTGGAGAGTGCTGCAGTTTTCATACTATCGCATACAGACCTGAGAGACCTCACAGACCTCACGGTACGACCTATGTATCCACACACAAAACAGCTGTACCTTCAGAAGTCACAGACTACCAAAGCACCCACAAGGTACACACCATAGAAAACCCTGATAGACATTGTCTAATACACAAAAAAACACATCCACTAAAGAAATGCAAAGGCTTTAGAAGCAAACCCATTGCAGAGCGGATGTTCTTCCTTAAACAAAACGGCATCTGTTTCAAGTGCTGCGGATCTACTTATCACATTGCCAAAGACTGCAAAATACCAGTAGAATGTACAGAATGTGGCAGTGAGAGACATATTGCAGCTTTACACCCTGGCCCTGCTCCTGCCCCACTAGAGACTGTAGAACCCAGGAAAGATCAGGGCAGGGAGCCACAAGAGACCCCACTCTCCTCTGTAATGTCTAATTGCACAGAAGTGTGTGGACAAGGCAAGAGTGCACGATCATGCTCTAAAATCTGTTTAGTGACTGTGTATCCCACTGGCAAGAGAGAAAGGGCAGTGAAAATGTATGCAGTGCTAGATGAACAGAGCAACAGATCCCTTGCAAAGTCAGATTTCTTTGATATCTTTAACATTAAGGCAAGTGCAGTTCCATACACTCTAAGGACATGTGCAGGGACAATTGAAACCACAGGGAGAAGAGCTACTGACTTTACCATTGAATCCTTCAATAAGAAAGTGCAGTTCCCACTTCCTACCCTAATAGAGTGTGGCATGATACCTGATGACAAAACTGAGATTCCATCTCCAGAAGTGGCTCATCACCACCCTCACCTCCGCTCAATTGCTCACCTTATCCCAGTCGTTGAGCCAGATGTTTCTATCCTTCTACTTCTTGGAAGAGATATCCTTCAGGTACACAAGGTACGCCAGCAAATCAATGGACCTTATAATGCCCCCTATGCACAGAGACTGGACCTGGGGTGGGTCATTGTAGGAGAAGTTTGCCTGGGGACAGTGCACCAGCCTGACAACATTAGCACTTTGAAGACGTCTGTGTTAACAAATGGACGCGCATCCCTTCTCAGTCCCTGTCACAACAACTTCATTGTCAAGGAAAGCTTTGGCAGGTCATCACAACACTGTGACTCTCCTACACTATATGGTAAAGAAGAAGTCAATTACAACATTGAGATAGACAATCTAGAGATAACAGTATTTCAGAAAACTAAAGATGATGATAAACAGGCCCTCTCTACAGAGGATCAAAACCCTGCAGATTATGCTACTAGGCCTACTCAAGCAGCATGCCTTCAGAACTCTATATGGTTCTCAGGCCCATCCTTTCTGTACCAACCACACTGTGAGCAGATAGACACTGCTAATGTTTTTCCACTCATAGAGCCTGAAGCTGACCCTGAAATCAGATTTGAAATTACAAGCTTCAGCACCAGAGCTTCTGAAGCCACACTTCACTCACATTGCTTTGATAGATTTTCTTGCTGGAAGATATTAGTTAAGACCCTAGCCAGACTCATCCATGTCGCTAGAACCTTCCAGAGGGGAACCAGCAGCAATCAGGTCAGAAGGTGGGAAAGTTTCCATGAACAGGTCAATCTAGAAGAACTTACTCAGGCAAAGTCTGTCATAATCTCTTCTGTTCAAAACAAACATTTCCAGAAGGAAATTGACTGCATCAAAAAACAAAAGACATTCCTAAAACTAAGCCGTCTTAGGAAGCTTAGCCCCTTTTTAGACAAAAATGGGTTGTTGAGAGTAGGTGGACGTTTGTCTCTTGCAGAACTTACAGAGGAAGAGAAACAGCCTGTCATTATACCTTATGATCACCACATTGCGACACTGCTTGTTAGATACTATCATGAACAAGTAGTTCACCAAGGGCGACACATCACAGAGGGTGCAATTAGATCCGCAGGTTTCTGGATTCTTGGTGGCAAACGCTTGGTATCAGCTGTCATACACAAATGTGTCATCTGTCGCAAGCTGCGAGGAAGGTTACAAAGTCAAAAGATGGCAGAGCTACCAGAGGACAGAGTAATTGCTCAACCACCTTTCACCAATGTGGGCTTAGATGTATTTGGTCCGTGGTCTGTTTTAACTCGCCGCACTAGAGGAGGCAGCACAGACAGTAAACGATGGGCAGTCCTTTTCACTTGTTTGTCCACCCGAGCTGTTCACATAGAGCTACTTGAAACCATGTCAACATCAAGCTTTATTAATGCCTTAAGGCGATTCTTCTCAATTCGTGGCCCAGCAAAACTGCTCCGTTCTGACAGAGGAACAAACTTTGTAGGAGCCTGCAAGGAACTTAACATTTGTGCCAGCGAATCACAAATGCAAGACTTTCTCCAACTCAGAGGATGTACATGGGTCTTTAATCCTCCGCACTCTTCACACATGGGTGGTGTTTGGGAGAGACTTATAGGTATTGCCAGGCGAATCTTGGACGCTATGTTGCTACAAACTAAAACTGCTCACTTGACCCATGAGACTTTAAGCACCTTTATGGCAGAGGTTACAGCTATTATGAATGCCAGGCCTATAGTTCCTGTGTCCTCAGACCCAGATACACCTATGGTCCTTACCCCAGCAATGTTGTTGACTCAAAAAGTGAACTCTTTGTCTGCTCCATCCGGAACCATAAGTACAACACAAGTTCATGCAAAACAATGGAAGCAAGTACAATGCTTGGCAGACACCTTTTGGAAAAGATGGAAGAGGGAGTATCTTTCAAATCTGCAACACCGTAGGAAATGGACTGAGGATCGCCCAAATGTAAAAGTGGGTGATGTTATTCTGTTGAAAGACAGCCAAGAGAGCAGGAACGAGTGGCCTGTAGGACTTATTGTCAATGCTCTACCAAGCAGGGATGGCAAGGTTAGGAAGGTGGAGGTCAAGATTGCAAAGAATGGGACTTCCAAAATCTATCTTAGACCTATAACTGACATTATAGTTTTAGTTTCCGATTAGCTAGGATTCCATTTCCTGTTTATATGTTTTTCCTGCATAGCAGTAGTTATTTAGGTAGTGTCATAATAATTATGCCAGACAGGGAGTGTTCTGCTCATTTTGTGCATAATAAATGGATGTAATGTGCTGTAAAGATTATACTGAAATGTTATGTTTGACGTTGCTACCATCTAGTGGTCAGAGTTAGTTTCTACTTCGCCAGAACTTTACAGGAAGTGTATTGCTCTCTGAGTCAGAGGCGGTAACCTTTAACCTGGAACTGTATTTCCTCCATTTCATCACTGCTCCTGGATGTAGCAGGCTGCATGCAGAGGAGCTCTTGATCTATTTCTGGACTAATGATGGAATTGTCTGTGAGTACTCTCACTGATGGAGTGAGGCTGCTGTATTATATGTAATGTACTGACACATATGTTTTGTTTATGTTTATATTGTAGTTTTACAAAGTTATTCAGAAAAGAGAATCCATACAGATCTGATGTCTCACGTTTCTTGACTTCTGAATTATTGTTAAGCTGTCTGACTAGTGTTATACAACAGTTCAATAACGCGAAGCAGAACAGTGGATATGGCAGCAGCATAAGGAGGCCACAGAGTTGCAAGGTGACATAGTTTGGAGATGGCAGCAGCAGCTGCATCAGGAGACCACAAAGTGACCAGGTAACACAGTAGAGCGGTGGGTGGCAATACCAGTACACGCTGACAACGGTGGGTGCAAGGAGGAGAACTTGGCATCAGATGTATGGCATCAGGCGGGTTGCAGCATCAGAATAGTAGCTGAGGCAGGTAGTCAGAGGAAACCAGTCTCTTTTATCAAAGTGTTGGTGTGGCACCATAGATGATCTAGTCTGATGCATCAGGAATTGGTGTTTGGAAATCCTGGCTGATCCACGCCTGATTCATCTTGACAAAGGTCAGACTTTCCACATTTTGGTTGGACAGGCGAGTTCTTCTTGGGGTAACTATGGCCCCCACAGCACTAAACAGCCGCTCTGATGCTGGCTGGGCAGGACAGCTTTTCCAGGACAAACTCTGCTAGTTGCGGCCACAAATCCAGTTTGGCTACCCAGTAGTCCAGCGGATCTTCAAGGTGGGGTGGCAGGGTGCTCTCCAGGCAGCGGACAATTGACTACATAGGATGTCTCTGTAGTAGTTCAGTTTGTCATCCCTCTCGGTGGGTGTAAAAAAGGCCCCCATTCTGGATCGGTAGCGAGGGTCCAACAAGGTGGAGAGCCAGAAGTCATCCCTCTGCCGAATGGTGACAATTCGGCTCTCACTAAGCAAGCAAGTGAGCATGCATCGTGCCATTTGTGCAAGTGACTCGGAGGGACTCCCTGCCTTCATCTTCACTGCATACTGCCACGGTGTGTCCAGGTCCTCTGTCTCGTCTTCCTCATTGCCCTGTAGCCCCTCTGGCTGCTCCTGCTCCTCCTGTCCTGTCAGCTGAGTAGAAAAACCACCCATTTGGCTACACATTGCCTGTGCTCAAATGTGCTCCTCCCCCCCCTCCTCCTCTTCCAGTTCAGCAACCACAGGGCTCATGTGGCCGTGAGATCGAGGCGCCACATCTCTTGTCCCCTGACCAGCCATTGTTACCAGCATCTGTTCCAAAACATGAAGCAGTGGAATGACGTTGTTCATCCTGTAGTCCTGGCAACTGATAAATAACGTGGCGTCCTCAACGGGCCTGAGCAAACGGCAGGTGTCACGCATGAGCTGCCACTGAATGACATCAAAGTTACACAGTGGAGTACTCCTATCCACTTGCATCATCAAGAAATCGTTGATTGCTTTTCTCTGTTCGTATAGTCGGTTCAACATATGAAGGGTGGAATTCCAACGGGTGGAAACGTTGCATTTTAGCCTATGTTGTGGGATGCCGTTCTGTGTCTGCAGCTCAAGGAGGGTATGCTTTGCGGTTTACGAGTGGCTGAAGTACATGCAACGTTTCCTGGCCATTTTTAGGATGTCTTGCAGATGGGTGGAAGACTTCAGCAACCGCTTGACAACCAGATTGAACACGCGTGCCATGCAGGGCACATGGCTCAGCCTTCCTTGACGCAGCACCGACACCATGTTCTTCCCGTTGTCGGTCAGCATGGTTCCAATTTTCATTTGTCACGGAGAAAGCCAGCATTCAATTTCTCTATACATCACACTGAGTAGTTCCTCCCCTGTCTGACTCCGTTTGCCAAGGCTAACCAGGTGCAGAACAGCATGACACCGCTGAGCCCTGCACATGTGGTATGCTGGAGGGGCACTGTGACTTGTCCCTGCAGTGGAGGATGAGGACATGGTGGAGGATGAGGAGGCAGAGGCAGACATTGTCGCAGGACCAACGGCGTGACCAAGTGGAGGCAGAAGCGGCATCACCTGGCCAAGTTGCTGGTGTGGCTGTGAAGGAACCACATTCACCCAGTGGGCCGTAAAGGACATGTACTGTCGCTGACCGTATTTACAGCTCCACATGTCAGTGCTGCCGTGCACTTTGGCAGACACGACAGGCTCAAGGACTGGCCCACCTTCTTTTCTACATATTTTTGCAGGGCTGGCACAAGCCGTCGGTTCTCTGAAAGGTGCGGAGTCCATCACTTGGAAAGGGAGGGACTGTAGCACCAGCAACTTGGACAGGAGCACATTCAGCTTCTTTGCTGTTTAATGCATGCACGCATACTGCTGTCTCTTGGCAATAGCTTTGGTGATTGATTGCTAACGGAATGACTGATAAGGAGTAGGAGGACCAGGAGCATCTGGACCAGCAGAACATGGGAATGACAGACAGCTCCCTTCAGCTGAGGTGGTGGAGCCTTGACTGCCTGAAACCTGGTGCATGCCAATGGCTGATGCAGCGGTTTCTGCAGCAGGCTGGACTACCATATCGAAGCCACGGTTCTCCCAGGCCACTGTATGGTGACGCTGCATATGTTGATGCAGGGCCGTAGTGCCAACATTGGCACCCCGGCCACGCTTCAACTTCTGCCCACAGATGCGACATATGGCCACATTCACATGCTCTGGCCCTTTGAAAAAAAACTGCCACACTGCCGAGTAGGTGATTTTCCCCCCAACAGTCCGCACTAACTAATTGGAACCACCACTGCCTCTATGAACCCCTGCACCACTACTTTATGGGCAGGTAGGCTGCTGCGAATCAGCTGTTCTACCCAGGGCAAGTTTGGCTCCCGACCTCCCACTGCTGCCACCCTGCTTACTCCCGGCCACGCTAACGACTTGCTGGCTCAGCCGCTGCCTGACGGGCAAGCTGCCACCCTCTTCTCCTGATGATGATGAAGCCCCTTCTTCACCCGGCTCCCAAGTGCGATCACATCATCGAGTAGTGTCTGCACACCACTGATGTCCTCCTCAACGGCCTCTGGGTCAGGAGCCTAACAACTCGCAACACAAGCTCCCATGCACTCTCCTCATCACTACTTGCCTGCCTAGCGGAGGAAGTGGCGGAAGTCTCCTCCACATCTTGGCTGGGCAGTAGCTGCTGACTGTTCTTTAGTAGCTCATTCTGGCTGAAAAGTGAAGCTGAGCCCACTGCATGTAGTACTTCTTGCGGTGATGGAGCAGAAAAGGCCAGAGGCAGGTTGAGGGCAGGTGAGGGCTCAGGGCCTGCTCCCGGGCCATGCCAACTAAGGGTTATGTCTGTCGAACCCACCAACTGTTGGCTGTGGGTGTCTAATGTCACTTGGGATGACGTGGATGACCGAGTTAACTAATCAAGAACCACAGGGTTGCTGGTCAAGACACAACCGCTAGATGACACTGGGAGCTCAGGCCACTTGCTGCGACTTCTGCTGCCATGACCCCTTACTCTGCTGCGACCTCTGCTTGCGCTAGAAACATTTAGGCCTCTGTCACTCCTCTGTGCATGGCCTGGCACTTCTCTGACTGACATACTTGTAGATGAACTAAACAAATGAAATGGAAATTAAAACACCCCTAAAAGCGACAAATATCTTTTTCTTTTTGTACTGAAATAGGCGACTTAACGCTTTCACCAGATTAACTGCTGAAATGCACTGAGAATATATTTTTCTTGTTGTACTAAAATACTATATACTCTTTGACCAGAAAAAAATTAAAGAGTGAACTGCGTATATATATTTCTTGCAGTACTGAAATACGCCCCTATACGCTTTCACCAGAAATAGCTGCAACAGTGCAGTGCGTATATATTTTTCTTTTTTTACTGTAATACACCCCTATATGCTTTGACCAGAAATAACTGCAACCGTGCAGTGCGTATATATTTTTCTTGTTGGACTGAAATACGCCCCTATATGCTTTCAACAGAAATAACTGCAAAAATGAAATGAGTATATATTTTTCTTGTCGTACTGATAAAGATACTAAGATATAAGCCACTAAAGGCTTTCCAACATAAAACTTGCAGCCCAATAACAAAAAGCTAGAATAACAGAGCTGTGTCATGACTATTTGGATCCCCAAATAATCATTCCCTGCACTTGTAAATCACTTTCCTATCAATGTCCCTAGCGCCTGCTGACGTCTCTCCCTGCACTAAAATGCTGTGAAGTGATTCCTCACTATCCTTTCCCTGCACTTAGAAATCCTTTTTTCAGGTTTTTTTTAAACAAAGAGATTTTTCCAATTGCTGTCCCTAGCGCCTTAACACGTCTGTCCCTGCACTCTGAACGCTGGAAAATGTCAGAATCTAAAATGGCTGCCGTATTTATAGGGCTGTGACATCACAGGGCTGCCTGGCTGCTGATTGTATGCATGCAGGCATGTCAATCTTGGTGATCCTGCCTTCCCAGAGTTCCTTGCCCCATGTCCTCAGTCCTCACACGTGTAGCCACCATTTTAGGAAAATTGCAATTCGTTACCACGAAGCACGAGGAATTTTGCATTCGCTACGAATCAAATTTTTCCTGAAATTCGGATCAAATTCCACTTCGTCAGTTTCGATTCGCTCATCTCTAATTATAATCTATTATATCTTGGTTGGAGAAGGAAAACATGCTTAAAATGTATATAATGTAGATGCTACCTCATACGTTTTGTCAATCAATCCGGAAATTGTTCTCATGATTTTCATGGATGTAGAGCAGACCTCGTCAGGCTAACTAAATAAAAAAAACTGTTGGAGGGCTAGGCCCACCAGATATGGAAACTTATTATAACTCAATACATTTAATTAGATAGCCACCCTTCAAGTTTTTGCAGAGAGATTTCTGTTGGGAAAGGAATTATTTACAACCATTTGTCCACTATCAAGAACAAGTTAGACTCAGTGATTTGTATTCCCACTAGAGTGGCATAAATTGCCAGTGGCATATATGGGCTTGTGGCATAAATTTAATGGATACCACTTAAAATGGTTTTCCGGTTACACTAAAAAATTAACAACACCAGAATTAAACCTTGCTGCACTACATAAATCAGATAATGAAGTTCTGAGTACATTTTGACTCTTCCAGCATAAGGCCTCATGCACACAACCATATCTGTTTTAGCGATGCACAAACCATGGATCCTCAAAACACGGATTCCAGTCATGTGTATCTCAAAGTTTCCCTTCCACAGGTCATGCAATATGTTACAAATGCCTATTCTTGTCTTATTTTTAGTGGGACCATGGAACGGACATAGGGATGTGTATATCACACAGTGTGCTGTTGTGCGGCCCTATAGAAATTAATGGGTCTGCATCTGATCCACATTCTCTGAATCTACAGTTGTGTACATGAGGCCTAACTGCGATCTGTGACGTACGCTCTGTATTTATATCCCAGTGCAAGACTCATAGGGAATGTTTGTAGTGCAATGAATACTAATGAAGCTGTGTTAAATACTGTATGGGTTGGGGAAGAGACCTACTTCCAGCACATAGACTTTTACAAACCTCCATCAGGATTTGAAGTCTAGACATTCTGTATGGCAAGCAGAAGAGTTGCTATTACACTATTGACCTGCAGAAAATTGTAACTTTTACCATAAAAAGAAAAAGATGGAAAGTAAAAATTCTATTTTTCTGCCATAACTTTTACTACAAAGCTTATTTTACAGGTCTCTGAGATTTGAACCCCAGACCTTCTGTACAGTAAACCTACACCTCTATAGAAAAGCTCTGCTGTAATGATGGAATATTTTTGTATGCCTTATAGTATTAGTGTTCTTTTTTTTATTAAATATAACAAAAAAATATTTGATATCCCTATAGTCTTAATAGCCCATGCAATATAGTCAACATATTATTTATGGTGACTGGTAAACAGTAAATAAACATGGGGGGGGGGCACAAGGTTTGCCTATATGCAGCCCTGCAATTCCTAATCGATCCAAGCCTGCTTGAATCCCTGCTGGAAAAACCCCTTCCTAAGATACAGCATCATTGCTGACATCATGTCTACAGGGCAGGGTCCAGGAGAAGGAGCAGAATACCACCCTCAAGGCAAGGTCACTGATTATATGTCTACATGGCAGAGTCTTACAAGCTTTGCCACATCTCAGATGCAGATGTGATGTCTTCTGGATAGGGAACCAACACTGTAATGTCATGTGACCATGATGGAGTGCAGGTAAACTGGGCTTTACAGATAAACTATCAATTAGTAAGTGAAAACATATTATTTCCTGTCAGTTAATGCTGAAAATTGCAAAACTGAAATACCCCTTCAATGAGCAACTCTTCTCCAGTTATGCCAAATCGACTCCTGCCTTATGTCATTATAGGGAAGTCTCCCTCAATGGACTTACTAGACTTGTAGAGTCACTTGAGGGGTATTCAACAGGTAAATTTATTAAAAAATAATAATAAGGACCCCATCTGATCTTGTCTGACTACCCTTATTCAAGATTTTGACTTTAAGTCTGTCAGGAATTTATCAGTGCTTGAGTAGGTTTTACTGCAGCATTTCTAATGTTTAAGATACTTGCAAAATATTAAGAGATTATTGATGCCTAACTCTTCATGTGAACTTGGTTTTGTATTGTCCTTGGAAAAGGTACATGGTATTCAGCTCTCTGACAGAGAATTCATAAGATCCTGCAGTTTTCCTATGGGCTCGCTAGATCGGTTAGACTACAGAAGAACAGTTAAAAATTCTTAAAACGATTGTATAGCACACCATAATTCCCTTTTACCAGTGGGTAACTTGTCTGCTTCTAAGTCTTGTGATCTGGTGGGATTATTCTCTGATCAAACCCTTTTGGCTGGGTATTGAAAAGCAAATTCAAAATATTTGTAAGATCCCAATAAAACCAATGCTTGATATTATTGCCTTAGCTAGAAGCCTCCCAGATATCAACTCTTCCAAACGTGCTTTACTGACACATTTGATTTCAGCATCTAAGATGCTAATTCCTCTTTTTTGGATGCAAATGTTTTCCCCTACTCTTGACTTGTAGAGAAATAGCATACCGTGTGTCAGATTAAAAAAACAGAGTAACTGTCCAGTTGGACACATGGGGACACATGGGCAAATTTTTTGAACCTCTGCAAACCATGGGATGATCACGTGGGAATAGTCTCACCACCATAATGTCTAGACATGTCTCTGCTGTCCCCCATGTTAGTGAATGCTGAAACATATATAATTTATAGCTGTGGTGTTCTGCCTTCATTATTGTCTTCCACTCCTTCCCATACCCCTCCCCTCCCCATATTTTTTGATTTGCTCTGATTTTATCTGGAAATATCACTATATAATGTGTATCTTCCGATTTTTCATTTGCTCTGCTTCTGTATCGGATTACTATCCATTTTACTTATGGATTTGTTAAACTCTGATGCTTCCATTGGCTACGTGTAGAGATGAGCGAATCGAATCTAAGTAGAATTCGATCCAAATTTCAGGAATTATTCTATTCGCACTGAATCCGAATTTCGTGGTAACGAATAGCATTTTTTCCTAAAATGGCTGCTGCACATGTTAGGCATAGAGCATGGAACTATGGGAAAGAGGGATCACCCACAATGTCATGCATGCAGCCAATCAGCAGCGAGCCAGCCCTGTGATGTCACAGCCCTATAAATAGCCTCAGCCATCTTGGATTCAGCCATTTTCCAGTGTACTTACTGCAGGGAGAGACGTTAGCAGGCGCTAGGGACAGTTCTAGGAAAGACTTGAAAACTTATATTTTGCTCAATAGAAGTTCAGGGAAAGAGCATTAGAAGTGTAGGCAGGAATTATTCCACAGTATTGAAGCAGAACAGGGTTCAATAGGGGTGTTTACAGCCTGGGTAAGAGGAACAATCCTATTACACCTTGCTGCACTGACTGCGGATCCAAATTGCCATTATACTGCTGCTCATTTCATGTTTGCAACACCACTGTAATTCCAGCAAACCGTTCTTGTTATTGGGGTCTTCTCAGCCCTTGTGCGGTACAGTTATATATATGTTCTAAAGCCTTTTTTTGCTGTGTATTAGTGGGGGGAAAAAAGGGGGCATATTAGCCGTTGTGTTTTGAAGTGAGAAAATTACAGCCCATTTTGGCATGTATTAGTGGCAAAAAATAAAATATTATTTGATGATCACGGCCGCAGTTATATGTTCTAAAGTCTTTTTTTGGTGTGTATTAGTGGGGAAAAAGAAAAAGGGCTTATTAGCCATTGTGTGGTGAAGTGAGAAAATGAAAGCCCTTTCTGGCGTGTATTAGTGGCAAAAAAAATATATATTATTTGCCGTTCAGCGGTGAAGTCCGATTGTACTACAGCCATTTACGGGGTGCATTAATTGGATAGATACTTACTTCCTATTAGCCGTTCTGCAGTGAATTGTGATTGATAAAATATTTTTTTTGGGGTGTATTAATAGGAAAAAGAATACCTCTTATTACCCGGTCTGCAGTGAACCAACATTCTTATACAGTCATTGTTGGGCTGTATTAATAGGAAAAATAAGTACATATTAGCCATTCTGCAGTGAATTTACATTGTCATACAGACATTGTTGCGCTGTATTAATAGCAAACATAAATATGTGTTATTAGCCGTTCTGCGGTGAATTTACATTGTCATTCAGAGGTGAATTTTTTTTGAGATACAGCCTTTTTGGGGAAAATTGGTTGGTGAATGTAGACTTTCTTCTGTAGGGACTGAGTAATTACGTCGATTAGCCATTCAGTGGTGAAATATTTTTGTGAAACAGCCTTTTTTGGGAAAATTGATGGGTGATTGTAGAGTATCTTCCATAGGGACTAACAATTCGTCGATTAGCCATTCAGTGGTGAAATTTGTTTGTGATACAGCCTTTTTTTGGAAAATTGGTCGGTAGTTATAACTATGGCCAAAGGACAATATATGTCCTTTACGGCCCACTGGGTGAATGTGGTTCCTGCACAGCCAAACCAGCAACTTGGCCAGGTGATGCAGCTCCCGCCTCCATGTTCTAACGCCGTTGGTCCTGCGACAATGTCCACCTCTGCCTCCTCATCCTCCACCGTGTCCTCAACCTCCAATGCAGGGACAATTCACAGTGCTCCTCCAGCATACCACATGTGCAGGGCACGGCGGTGTCACGCTGTTCTACACTTCGTTTGCCTTGGCAAATGGAGTCACACAGGGGAGGAACTGCTTTGTGTCCTTCATCAAGAAATCAAATCCTGGCTTTCTCCACTACAACTCAAAATCGGAACCATGGTGACTGACAACAGCAAGAACATGGTGTCGGCACTGCATCAAGGTGGGCTGAGCAATGCACCCTGCATGGTGCATGTGTTCAATCTGGTTGTCAAGTGTTTTTTTAAGTCTTCCACCCATCTGCAAGACATCCTAAAAATGACAATTAAACTTTGCATGCACTTCATCCACTCGTACACCGCCAAGCACACCTTTCTTGAGTTGCAGCGGCAGAACAGCATCCCCCAACATAGGCTGATATGCGACGTGTTCACCTGTTGGAATTCCACCCTCCATATGTTGGACCGACTATACAAAGAGAGAAAGGCCATAAACGATTTCTTGATGATCCAAGCAGACAGAGGTACTCACCTGTGTAACTTCGATGTTAGCCAGTGGCAGCTCATGCGTGACACCTGCCATTTGCTCGTGCCCTTTGAGGAAGCCACTTTATTTGTCAGTTGCTAGGACTACGGGATGAACAACGTGATTTCATTGATTCATATCCTGGAAAAGATGCTGGTAAATCTGGCTGGTCAGGGGACTGGAGACGTGGTACCTACATCTTACGGTCACATGCCCCCTTTGGGGGCTGAACTGAAGGAGGAGGAGGAAATTGGAGCACAAGCAATGTGTAGCGAAATTAGTGGTTTTTATACAGAGGTGACAGGAGAGGAGGTGCAGGAGCAGTCGGAAGAGCAAGAGGGAGATGAGGAAGACCCAGGCACACCGTGGCAGTATGCAGTGGAGATGGAGGCAGGGAGTCCCTCCGAGTCACTTGCGCAAATGGCCCAATGCATGCTCACTTGCTTGCGTAGTGACAGCCGAATTGTCAACATTCGCCAGAGGGATGACTACTGGCTCTCCAACATGTTAGACGTTCACTACTGGTCCAAAATGGGGGCCTTTTTTTTACACCCGCTGAGAGGGAGGACAAACTGAACTACTATAGAGACAACCTATGTAGTCAGTTGGCCGTTGCCTATCCTCTCGCAGGTCTGACCAGGGGGGCCATCTGCGCTCATGTTCCACTTCCATGGCTGCTGGGGGGGTGGCAGGAGCAGTAGCAGCTCCATCAGCAGCAGCCTGAGTCTAGAGTTGTTGATGAGCAGCTTTCTTCACCAGCATAGTGAAGAACATACTCACCAGCAGAACCTGTACCAGCAGGTGGTGGCATACTTGGAGTGCACCCTGCCACCCGTCATCAAAGATCCGCTGGACTACTGGGCAGCCAAACTGGATTTGTGGCCGCAACTGGCTGAGTTTGCCCTGGAAAAGCTGTCCTTCCCGGCCAGTATTGTGGCATCAGAGCAGGTGTTTAGTGCGGCGGGGGCCATAGTTACCCCAAGGAGAACTCACCTGTCCACCCAAAATGTGGAGAGACTGACCTTTGTCAAGATGAATCAGGCATGGATCAGCCAGGATTTCCACCCACAAATGTCTAAAGCATCAGATTAGATCATCCATGCTGCCTCACCCACACCTTGACAAAAGAGACCGGTTTCTTCTTGCTACCTGCCTCAGCTACTATTCTGATGCTGCCATCCGCCTGATGCCACACATCTGATGCCAAGTGCTCCTTCTTACACCCACTATCGTCAGCGGGTACTGTTATTGACACCCACCTCCCCACTCTGTCACCGGGTCACTCTGTCGTCTCCTCATGCTGCTGCTGCTGTCACCTCCACACTATGTCACCTTGCCACTCTGTGGTCTCCTCATGGTGCTGCCACCTCCACACTCTGTAATTTTTCCACTCTGTGGCCTCTTCATGCTGCTGCTTCCTCAACACTATGTAACTGGGCCACTCTGTGGCCTCCTCATGCTGATGCTGCTGCCACCTCCACACTAGGTCACCTTACCACTCTGTGGCCTCCTCATTCTGCTGCTGCTGCTGACACCTCACCACTATGTCACTGGGCCACTCTGTGGTCTCCTCATGCTGCTTCCACCTCACCACTATGTCCATTGGGCCACTCTGTGGACTTCTCAAGCTGTTCTCCCACCCTCCCCACTCCATTACTAGGCCACTATTTTGCCTTTTTGGCCTGGATGACATCACCATATATTTGACCCTTCTTCTGATCTGTCAGAAGGAAGGAAAAATGAGACGCCCAACGGATCCTGTCTGTGTAGAAGCTGTGAGGCCTGTATGGTCCCATTCGATTTGGCTTATGATTTGGTATCCAAAAGGAGTGAGTACAAAATACAGAAAACATGCAAATATTCCATTCACGTGTCATCTCTGTTTTGGATCCACTCCTGTTTTTTTTTTTGCCATTAGCAATACTGATGGATTACTGACCAAATGCTGACTGAGGGAAGGCGGATGCTCAACAGACAGGATCCATTTTTTGGGGGTTATTGTTCTGATCAGAGGAACGGCAAAATAATCAGTGACATCAACACAAACTTACTGCTGACACCCTCTCCACTCTGTTCGGGGGGCTCTACTTGTATAAGTGTTTAATAGAACAGGTTCTGTAGACATCTATGTGGAATCAGCTGATGACGTTGTAAAAGTAGTGCGCTTCTTCTTGACGCTAACATCGACCTGTAAGGTTGAGTTCATACTTGAGTTATTTGGTCAGTTTTGGCCCCTTAACTGCCCAAATAAGTGAAGTGTGCAGTGATTCTAAGAGCGACGCCTGTAATTTGCATGTCATACTGACTTACAGTATTGTTTCACTACCACAGCAGACTCCCTATGCATGTTACTGCAAGGCACAGTGTTCTACACCACTATACTGTGTGATAATTTGGGGTCACTTAGCTCTCCAGGATCACCGTCTTCTCATCTTAGACAGTTGGCACACCTCAAGAAGTCACTTCAATACTGCAGATTTGGATGCAAACTAGCCACGACCAGCTTTATTGTCACTTTAACACCAGACCAAACATAAATCATAAACATAAATCCTGGGCCATCTAGCCACTGACTATACAGTAGTTCTCCCTCTCTATCGGGATCTGGGTCTACCACCAACCAGATTCCAAAAATACAACACGGTGCTTACCCTACACAGGGTTAGAGGGTCCTTACTCCCACAGGCCTTGACGCAGCCTGCTCCTTCCCCAGACAGGGAGCCCTGATTAAGAAGCCCAGCCTTTCTTTACCTGAGCTCCTCAGCTGGCTGCTAATTATCTAAATTACCAGCCAAGCTTCTGAAGACAGTGGGAAAAAACTATTTTCTCAGCCTTTCCTGTTCTCACCTAGGCTCCTCTGTGTGAGATACACCATTTCAGTGGCCCTCATATGACCCTCTGGCAGGCTCTCTGCAGCCAGGAAATAGCTGTTTTTTAACACGATTTGCCACAAATAAATTCGGATCTAATCGTTTCGGAAAATCCACCGAACCGGCCGAATCAAATTTATAAAAAATGTGCTCATCTCTAGCTACGTGTCATGAAAGAAAACAAAATTATTGTTTGTAATTGTTCATATGTCTTTGCATCAATAAAAAGATTTAAAAAAAGAAATATAGACAGATTAGATATCGAGGGAGAATTTCCCAAAATTATTTTTCATATAATTTTCCTGAATTGGCCAAGAAATTAATATTGCGTACAAATTGATTCTACCCAAATCAAAAGTGCTTTAAATGCCTGGAAACTCTCTACATTTCTCTTTCTCTCCTGAATCACACTTTAAAAAAAAAAAATTGTGTCACATTTTGATTCTAATTAATCAGTTTGTTCAGTTCTAAGACAAAGGTTATCTAGTTGGGACAGCATTTTTAATTCCATCTTCCTGTTTAGTTTCTATGCTTATGTTTTATAACCCAACACTTTTAATACTGTATATTTATATTAAAATTAGGACTTAAAAATAGTGTACAATTTATAATTATGTAAAATTGCTAATAATACTAGATTAAACGGGTTTTCCCATCTCAGACAATGGGGGAATATCGTACACCGAGAACAGAGCCCCAAAGGTTGTCGAATGTGAACTCCGCATGCTCAGTCACCCTCCATTCATTTGTAATGGGCCGCCAAAAATAGCCGAGTGCTGGCTTGGCTATTTCCGTCAGCCCCATAGAAATGAATAGGAGCGGTGGCCGCGCAAGCACGGTACGCTCCCATACAATACTATGGGGAGAGCGCTTGATGGTGGCTGGACTCGGGGAAACCCAGGGTTCTCTGGCCACCACCTTCCCTGCTTCAGTCTCTGTGTAGCCTCTGGGACCCGAACCTATCAGATAATAGGGACATATCCTAGCTATATGCCCCCATTGTCTCAGATAGGAATACCCCTTTATTATTAAAAGTCATCTAGCTACTATTAACGTTACCTACAAGGGTTTCTATTATATTATCAAATATTATTTAAATGGTAAATATAAATTAATGGTAAATATAATATAAATGGTAAAAGTATAAATCTGAAGGTGTTGGCCCTATACAGAGCAATGAGGGTGGAGTTGCAGAGAGCGACGAGGAGAAAGCAAAGCTAGTAATTATTTTGTTCTCCACTGTATTCACTGAGGAAAATAAACTGTCAGATAAAATGCAGAATGTAAAAGTAAATTCCCCATTAAAAGTGCCCTGTCTGACCCAGGAAGAAGTACAACAGCGACTTAAACAGATTAAAATAGACAAATCGCCAGGACTGGATGGCATACACCCCAGAATTCTAAAATAATTGAATAATGTCATAGCCAGACGCTTATTTCTGATATTTACAGACTCTATACTGACAGGGAGTGTTCCACAGAATTGGTGCATGGCAAATGTGGTGCCAATATTCAAAAATGGTCCAAAAACAGAGCCTGGAAACTATAGGCCGGTAAGTTTAACATCTGTTGTGGGTAAACTGTTTGAAAGTTTTCTAAGAGATGCTATCTTGGAGGATCTCAATGAAAACAAGAAAATAACATCATATCAGCATGGCTTCATGAGGGATCGGTCATGTCAAACTAATTTAATCCGTTTCTATGAGGAGGTAAGTTCTATACTTGACGGCGGCGAATCAATGGATGTCGTGTATCTGGACTTCTCCAAAGCATTTGACACTGTACCACTTAAAAAGTTAGTATATAAAATGAGAATGCTTGGACTGGGAGAAAACGTCTGTATGTGGGTAAGTAACTGGCTCAATGATAGAAAACAGAGGGTGGTTATTAATGGTACACACTCAGATTGGGTCACTGTCACTAGTGGAGTACCTCAGGGGTCAGTATTGGGCCCTATTCTCTTCAATATATTTATTAATGATCTTGTAGAAGGCTTGCACAGTAAAATATAAATCTTTGCAGATGACACTAAACTGTGTAAAGTAATAAACACTGAACAGGACACTATAAAGCTACAGATGGATCTGGATAGATTAGAGGCTTGGGCAAAGAAGTGACAGATGAGGTTTAACACTGACAAATGTAAGGTTAAGCACATGGGAAGGAATAATGCAAGTCACCAGTACATACTAAATGGTAAAACACTGGGTAACTGACATGGAAAAGGACCAAGGAATTTTAATAAACAGCAAACTAAGCTGTAAAACAAGTGTCAGGCAGCTGCTGCCAAGGCCAATAAGATAATGGGTTGCATCAAAAGGGGCATAGAGGCCCGTGATGAGAACATAGTCCTACCACTTTACAAATCGCTAGTCAGACCACACATGGAGTACTGTGTAAAGTTCTGGGCTCCTGTGAACAAGGTAGACATAGCAGAGCTGGAGAGGGTCCAGAGGAGGGCAACTAAAGTAATAACTGGAATGGGGCAGCTACGGTGCCCTGAAAGATTATCAAAATTAGGGTTATTCACTTCAGAAAAAAGACGACTGAGGGAAGATCTAATTACTATGTATAAATATATCAGGGGTCAGTACAGAGATCTCTCCCATCATCTATTTATCCCCAGGACTGTGACTGTGACGAGGGGACATCCTCTGCGTCTGGAGGAAAGAAGGCTTGTACACAAACATAGAAGAGGATTCTTTACGGTAAGAGCAGTGAGACTATGGAACTCTCTACCTGAGGAGGTGGTGATGGTGAGTTCACTAAAAGAGTTCAAGAGGGGCCTGGATGAATTTCTGGAGTGTAATAATATTACAGGCTATAGCTACTAGAGAGGGGTCGTTGATCCAAGGAAAATTGGCTTCTACCTCACAGGGGTGTTTTTGCCTTTCTCTGGATCAACTTGCAGGATAACAGGCTGAACTGGATGGACAAATGTCTTTTTCAGCCTTATATACTATGTTACTATGTTACTATATATTGTCTCTTTTTTTTAAATCAAGCATTTTACTATGGCTTTCCAGCTCAAAGTAGTTTTACTAAATACCATTGACTATATAGTACACAAACATAATGGTTATAAATAGATTTGGCAACTGTTGATCTTCCAGCAATCATCTCCATCTCTGATTTCAGGAATTTCTAAATGAGGCATGATCCTGAACTGTACTAATGTTCATTATTTAATTTTCAGAATCCTGCATAAGGATATTATTGCTTTGCATTTTAATCATTTTTATATTGTGCAGAACATGTTAAATATTTTATTCCCACTTTTAGAGAAGTCTGCAAAATTGAAATTGCTGCCAAATAATTCCCAAAGCATAAAGATCCTGGCTGATGCATACTGCAAAACTGGGCTAATATCAAAGCTCACTGCTTTTGTTTGAGTGTATAATGATATCATAAAGTACATATAAAGTACATTGTGACATTTCTGTTGATCCTCAGTGCAAGTAATGATAAAAAGCATTGTATTTTTTATTTTTTATTGTGTTTAATTGAATGCATTGACAGAAAAAAATAAAAATAAACTGGAAAGGAAAATGTAAAACACAGGGATAGAGATATGGTAGTTTAATTGTATTATTAAAAATGTAAGAAGGAGGGGAATTTTACAAATTGTACAGTATTACTAGTAATATTTGCCAATGTCTTCAGGGGGGGGGGGAATAAACTATAGGAGGTTTCAGGAAATTAAAATTAATATAATATCAAAACAGGGGAATGTTTTGCAGTTCAGTTGGGCACAATTTTAAAAAGGTTGTCCGGTACTTAAATATTAGTGGCACTGTAGTGCATGTGGAAGTGGACAAAATGCTGATCGGGAAAAGGAAGACATTGTTGCTAGTTGGTTGTCTATTTTCTTACAGTTAGGCTCCTTTCACATCACCGTTTCTCCTTTCCGTTCTCCGGCTCCGTTGAGGAGCAGGAGAACGGAAAGGACGGATTCTGCAGATAACTGAGACCTAACTGAGCATAACGGAGCCTAAAGATCCCATAGACTATAATGGGGTCTGTTCAGTGTCCGCTCAGAATATGATTTTTGAGTGGAGACGAAAGCCACAACATGTGCTGCAATGGAGCTGTGGTGTATAAACGTACAGTATGTTTGAATCCCCATGGCTTATTGTAATTTTACAGATCTTGCACATAGCAATGCTTTTGTCTTCCACCACTGCGGAGAAAAACCATATGGGAGATACTTTGCACAGAGCTAAGGTCTAGCAGGTTTTGAGCCTATGCCCACAGTATCAGAGGCATCACTATAATAGAAGCAGACCATAATAACCATAATAGAAGCAGATTTGGTCCTGACTGTTCTTTTGGGAGGTTCTGGATGTACACTGCCTCTGCTCTTTAAAAAGAAGGAACGACCGGCACTCTTACAATGGGAGTAATGTGGGACAGCTATAAAATATGTTTAACATTATTTAATAACATTTATAGTACGTGATACAATAAAATTGTAATACATAGATACATGAGATGCTCTCAAAATAAAAATGAAATAGTAAAATAGATTAAAATATAATATATTTAAATGAACTGGATGGTATTGTAGGTCCAAGAGTTATCTATTAGTATCCTCCTGAGGTAGTTTTCGGTATATTGTAGCTTTTACTCAGTCTAAAAGTGATGATAAAAGAAATGAAAAAGCGTATGGAATAAAACGTATGGATGGTAATAAAAGCGCATGAGATTAAAGCGCGCATATGGTGGTATTACAGCGCGTGAATAGTCTCTCTGTAGTATTCCGACATATGATGCAGTTTGTTAAATGTCTACTCACTGTTTCGAGCTGGCTCTTGTTACTGTGGTGTCCCACGTGAAGTGCTCTTTGCTCTTGATGTGATTCAGATCGTGTGTCGGATACGAAAAATTTTTGCAATGGAGTTGAACCAGGCGTTATATCGGTCCACAGCTATCTTGTGCTGTATTCTCCAAGTGTCATGAAGATAATTTCTACAGAGGGCATTTAGGTGTAGAAGTCCTTGTTAGAATTTTTGTGTACATCGCATGGCCATGCTCCAAGGACTTTTGCGAGTGAATATTTCTCAGCTTTACAGACGCGTTTCGAAGTAATCACTACTTCTTCCTCAGTGGGTTCACTCACAATGGTAAATCTCATGCTTTTATATCCAATGTCATCAAATAAAAATGTCAAATCGAAACTCAGGAGTGGATTTTTCGATCTTTCGATCTTAGGTCTCCATATTGCGTTTTTCATGCGATTAGATGTCTCTTCAAAGGAGGAATGCGATTTTTGTGCGCTTTTTTGTCTGCAGTTTTCTCTTGTTGCATAATATGTCTTATTAATTAGTTTTGTAGTGGTAAATTCGGAACATGAAATATATCTAAAAACTCATAAACATATGGAGTAAATAAAGTAAAAATCATTATTAAAATCGTAGAATATTATTATATTCTAACTTTATTAAGACACTTGCATATTTATGAAGATAATAATATTCTACGATTCAACTCTGGAGAGGAAGAGCAAGTACCCCCCTACCCATCCGCGATCCCTAGCCCTGAATGCCAGCATTTCTAAATTACTGGCCTTTGATATGCTGTCATTCCCTCTGGTGGAGACGGATAGTTTTAAAGACCTTATGGCTGTGACTGTCCCACAGTACGACGTGCCCAGCCGCCACCATTTTTCAAGGCGAGCCATCCCTTCCCTGCACAACCAAGTAGGGGACAAAATCAGGTGTGCACTGCGCAACGCCATCTGTGCCAAGGTGCATCTGACTACGGATACGTGGACCAGTAAGCACGGTCAGGGCCATTATATCTCCATAACGCACACTGGGTAAATGCAGTGGCGGCTGGGCCTGAGGCGGATAGCACATGTCTTTCCACCACCGAGGATTGCAGGGCACTTCAGTTTGCCTCCTGATGCTTCCTCCTCCTACTCTGCTTCCTCATCCTCTACCAGCTTCTCATCCGGTCAGGGTAACACCTTCACCACCAACTTCAGCACAGCCAGGGGTAAACGACAGCAGGCAGTTTTAAAACTTATCTGTTTGAGGGACAAACCCCACACCGCTCAGGAGCTGTGGAAGGGCCTTGAACAACAGACCGATGAGTGGTTTGTGCCAGTCATCCTCAAGCCCGGCCTGGTGGTGTGTGATAATGGGCGAAATCTCGTAGCAGCTCTGGGACTAGCCGGTTTGACGCACATACCTTGCCTGGCGCATGTGCTGAATTTGGTTGTGCAGAGATTCCATAAAAAATTACCCCGATATGTCAGAGCTGCTGCATAAAGTGCGGGCCGTCTGTGCGCGCTTTCGATGTTCTCACCCTGCTGCTGCTCGCCTGTCAGCGCTGCAGCGTAACTTCGGCCTTCCCGCTCACCGCCTCATATGCGACATGCCCACAAGGTGGAACTCCACCTTGCACATGCTGGCCAGACTGTGCGAGCAGCAGCAGGCGATAGTGGAGTTTCAGCTGCAGCACGCACGGCTGATTTGCTCGGCGGAACAGCACCACTTCACCACCAATGAGTGGGCCTCCATGAGAGACCTGTGTTCCTTGTTGCGCTGTTTCGAGTACTCCACCAACATGGCCAGTGCCACTAACGCCGTTCTCAGCGTTACTATCCCACTTCTATGCCTCCTTGAAAAATTTCTCCTGGTGTTGATGGAAGAAGATGTGGCACAGGAGGAGGAGGAGGAAGAGGGATCATTTCGTAGGGTTTCCGGCCAGTCATTCACAAGTGGCTCCGAGGGTGGGTTCCTGCACCCACAAACCCAAGGTACACAATTGTCCAGCCAGGGCACAGTTCTGGAGGCTGATGAGGTGGAGGATGAGGAGGAGGAGATGGAGGAGGAGGAACCATGTTCACAGCAGGGTGTCACCCAGACCAGCTCATGGCCATCACTGGTGTGTGGCTAGGAGGATACAGAGGACACAGACGATACACCTCCCACAGAGGACAGCTTTTCGTTGCCTCTGGGCAGCCTGGCACACATGAGCAATTACATGCTGCAGTGTCTCCGCAACGACCGATGAGTTGCCCACATTTTAACTTGTGCTGATCCCCGTTACAAGGACAATGTACCATCCTTAATTTCGTCACTGAAGCGTGATCGTAAGATGCGCGAGTACAAGCGCCCGCTGGTAGACGCCCTGCTGGTGGCATTCCCACCTGACAGCGGGGGCACAGTGGAAGCACAAGGCAAAGGCAGAGTAAGAGGTCGCCAACGCAGCTGGGGCACCGCCAGCACCTCAGAAGGCAGGGTTAACATGGCCGAAATATGGAAAAGCTTTGTCAGCACGCCACAACAACCAGCACCACCAGCTGATATGGAACGTTTTAGCAGGAGGTAGCATTTCACCAACATGGTGGAGCAGTATGTGTGCACACGCCTACACGTACTGAATGACAGGTCTGCCCCCTTCAACTTCTGGGTCTTCAAATTGGGCACATTGCCTGAGCTTGCCCTTTACACCTTGGAGGTGCTGGCCTGCCCTGCAGCCAGTGTATTATCTGAACGTGTGTTTAGCACGGCAGGGGGCGTCATCACAGACAAAAGCAGCCGCCTGTCCATAGCCAATGTGGACAAGCTCACGTTCATTAAAATTAAATTAAAACCAAAACCTGCGTTGGCTACCTCGTCCTCCTCCACCGCCGCTTCTACCTACACCGCTACGTCCACCGCCTCCTCAAACTCCTACTCCATATGGAACTCCACCTCATAAATCAAATGTTTTTTTTTTATTTGTACGTATTTTATTTTATATCATTTCACTACTTTGTCATTTACATCTTCGGGTGAAGTTTACAAATTTATGGGTGTATAGTACCACTGCTATACCTAGTAGACCGGTTAAAAAAATAAAAATAAATTGTCATTAACATTTTCGGGTGAAATTCACCAATTTTTGGGTGTATAGTGCCACTGCTATACCTAGTAGGCCGGTTAAATAAAAAAAAAAATTGTCATTTACATTTTCGGGTGAAATTTACCAATTTTTGGGTGTATAGTACCACTGCTATGCCTAGTACAGATGTCACAAACATAACATTTTCAGTTCGCGAACGACGAAAGCAAATTTCCGCAAATGTTCGCGAACGGGCTAACCGGGCGAAACGCCGTGGACTTCAATAGGCAGGCAAATTTTAAAACCCACAGGGACTCTTTCTGGCCACAATAGTGATGGAAAAGTTGTTTCAAGGGGACTAACACCTGGACTGTGGCATGCCGGAGGGGGATCCATGGCAAAACTCCCATGGAAAATTACGTAGTTGACGCAGAGTCGGGTTTTAATCCATAAAGGGCATAAATCACCTAACATTCCTATAGGCAGGCGAATTTTAAAACCCACAGGGACTCTTTCTGGCCACAATAGTGATGGAAAAGTTGTTTCAAGGGGACTAACACCTGGACTGTGGCATGCCGGAGGGGGATCCATCGCAAAACTCCCATGGAAAATTACGTAGTTGACGCAGAGTCAGGTTTTAATCCATAAAGGGCATAAATCACCTAAAATTCCTAAATTGTTTGGAATAACGTGCTTTAAAACATCAGGTATGATGTTGTATTGATCAGGTAGTGTAAGGGTTACGCCCGCTTCACAGTGACAGACCAAACTCTGACAGACCAAACTCAGTTTAACGCACCGCAAACAACCGCAAACAGTCCATTTGCACAACCGCAAACTTCCCATTTGCACAAGGTTGGATACCAAGCTAGTCATGTCCCATTCCTTCTACTCACTGACGTCATTGAAGGTCTCTTCCTGAACCCAGCCACGTACAACACCAAGGGTGACAAGAAGCCCCCTGGGACGCCTGCTGTGGTTGGTCTTTCACCTCCTCAAAGCCACCTTCCTCCTCTGACTCCTCTTCTTCAGACTCCTCTCTCTGCGTTGCCGCAGGTCCAGCAATCGACGACGACAAGGCTGCTTCTGGTGATGATGGTGACCACAACTCTTCCTCTTCATGCTCATCTACGGCCTAATCCAGCACTCTTCGCAGGGCACGCTCCAGAAAAAACGCATATGGGATGAGGTCGATGATGTTGCCTTGGGTTTGACTGACCAGGTTTGTCACCTCCGCAAAAGGACGCATGAGCCTACAGCCATTGTGCATGAACGTTCAGTAACGCGGCCAAAAAATACCCAGGTCCACAGAGGCTGTCCTCTTTTTTTTAAATAAAAAAAATCTGTTCTTACCAGTTTAATCTCTGTTTTGTCCCCTATCAGGGGCCGATGTGGTGTAGGGAATAGATTTTAGGAACCGGGAGATGGAAAAAGATGCTTGGTCGGTCCTCTTACTTCCAATTTGGGGCACTGCATGTGCGCCGTGCAATGTACTGTGCTGCCCGATATGAGTGGTATGTTAAGTAGTACCATTCCTATCAGTTTAATCCCTGTTACGTCCCCTATTAGGGGACGTGTATGGAATAGATTTTAGGAACCGGGAGATGGAAAAAGATGCTTGGTCGGTCCTCTTACTTCCAATTTGGGGCACTGCGCGTGCGCCATGAAATGTACTGTGCTACCCGATATGAGTGGTATGTTAAGTAGTACTATTCCTATCAGTTTAATCCCTGTTACGTCCCCTATCAGGGGACGTGTATGGAATAGAGTTTAGACAACCGCAAAGAGTTGTCAATAGTTGACACACTCATGACATAAATTTTATTCCTCTATGCGTCAATCTTGGCGTAGTGATGACTGTGCTTGTACACACGTTTGGGAGATTGCAGTCGATGGCGGTTTTTCAAAGCCTATGGTCATGCTGAGGTAGTTCAGTGGCAGTTAAGTGACCCAGAAAACAATGATTCTGCAGTGTGGGCCCATTGTTGGCCTAGTAGGCTTTAATGATCACCTTAGATAATCACAAAGAAAATTAATGTTTTTTCTATGCAAAATTATCCAGCCGATCGCGTTTGGTCTGTTCACAATGAAGCAACGACCTTATCTCATCTGGGGTGTGCCAACATTGCCATTGCCAACACACTCATAGAGGTGATCGCTTCATTGTGATACGCAAGCCCCTTCACCACAACAAGGTAACGGTCACGAAGGGGAATTGACACATGTATGTGCCTTTTTTTTGTTTTGTTTTTGCAGCCACAGTGCAGCACCAGTGGCCAGAAAAATTAGGCATGTACACAAGCCTGAAAAACTAGGTATTGTTGCAGCCACTGCTACAGTAAGTGCACTAAAACATTGCGGCTTGAACACTAGTTGGTGGCGGAGAAGTCACGCAAGTCATCCGGCATGCAGAGATTAAATACAGCAGCGTGTGGACCATTTTATAGCCCAAGGCATCTCATCAGGCCTTTTTTAGTCAAATGCATCCCCCACTGTCAGTCCCTTCGAGATCCATGCCTCATTCATCTTAATAAAGGTGAGGTAATCTAGACTTTTTTGACCTAGGCGACTTCTCTTCTCAGTGACAATACCTCCTGCTGCGCTGAAGGTCCTTTCTGACAGGACACTTGAAGCGGGGCAGGCCAGAAGTTCTATCGCAAATTGGGATAGCTCAGGCCACAGGTCAAGCCTGCACACCCAGTAGTCAAGGGGTTCATCGCTCCTCAGATTGTCGATATCTGCAGTTAAGGCGAGGTAATCTGCTACCTGTCAGTCGAGTCGTTCTCTGAGGGTGGACCGCGAAGGGCTGTGGCGATGCGTAGGACTTAAAAAGCTCTGCATGTCTTCCATCAACAACACGTCTGTAAAGCGTCCTGTCCTTGCCGGCGTGGTCGTGGTAGGAGGAGGATTACTTTCACCTCTTCCCCTGTTAGATTCCCGTTGTGCTGTTACATCACCCTTATACGCTGTGTAAAGCATACTTTTTAACTTGTTTTGGAACTGCTGCATGCCTTCCGACTTCCGGTAATTCGGTAACATTTCAGGCACTTTCTGCTTATACCGGGGGTCTAGTAGCGTGGCCACCCAGTACAGGTCGTTCTCCTTCAGCCTTTTTATATGAGGGTCCCTCAACAGGCATGACAGCATGAAAGACCCCATTTGCACAAGGTTGGATGCCGAGCTACTCATGTCCCGTTACTCGTCCTCACTGATCTCATTGAAGGTCTGTTCTTCCCCCCAGCCACGTACAACACCACGGGTACCAGATAGGTGACAACGAGCACCCTGGGATGCCTGCTGTGGTTGGTCTTCCTCCTCCTCAAAGCCACATTCCTCCTCTGACTCCTCTTCCTCAGACTCTTCTTCTAGCGTTGCCGCAGGTCCAGCAAGCGATGCTGATAAGGCTGTTTCTGGTGGTGATGGTGACCACAACTCTTCCTCTTCCTCTTCACGCTCATCTACGGCCTGATCCAGCACTCTTCGCAGGGCACGCTCCAGGAAGAAAACAAATGGGATGATGTCACTGATGGTGCCTTCTGTGCGACTGACTAGGTTTATCACCTCCTCAAAAGGACGCATGAGCCTACAGGCTTTGCGCATGAGCATACAGTAACATGGCAAAAAAATACCCAGCTCCGCAAAGGCTGTCCTAGCACCCGGTCATACAAATACTCGTTGACGGCTTTTTCTTGTCGGAGCAGGAGGTCGAACATTAGGAGTGTTGAATTCCAACGTGTCGGGCTGTCGCAAATCAAGCGCCTCACAATGTTGTTTCACCGCTGAATATCTGAAAAGTGCACCATGGCCGTGTAGGAACGTCTGAAATGGCCACACACCTTCCAAGGCCTGCTTGAGGACGTCCTGTAAGCCTGGGTACTTATGCACAAAGCGTTGTACGATCACATTCAACACATGTGCCATGCACGGCACATGTGTTAACTTGCCCAAATTCAATGCCGCCAACAAATTGCTTCCGTTGTCACACACCACTTTGCCGATCTCCAGTTGGTGTGAAGTCAGCTACTGATCCACATGTGCGTTCAGGGCAGACAGGAGTGCTGGTCCAGTGTGACTCTCTGCTTTCAGGCAAGTCAACCCCAAGACGGCGTGACACTGTCGTATCCGGGATGTGGAATAGCCCCTGGGGAGCTGGGGGGGTGCAATTGATGTGGAGCAAGACGCAGCAGCAGAAGAGGACTCAGCCAAGGTGGTTTGTGAAGAGGATGGAGTAGGAGGAGTAGAGGAGGTGGCAGCAGGCCTGCCTCCAAGTCGTGGCGGTGTCACCAACTCCTCTGCAGAGCCACGCATTCCATGCTTGGCAGCCGTCAGCAGGTTTACCCAATGCGCAGTGTACGTGATATACCTGCCCTGACCGTGCTTTGCAGACCAGGTATCAGTGGTCAGATGGACCCTTGCCCCAACACTGTGTGCCAGACATGCCATGACTTCCTTTTTCACAATAGAGTACAGGTTGGGGATTGCCTTTTGTGAAAAAAAAATTCGTCCGGGTACCTTCCACTGCGGTGTCCCAATAGCTACAAATTTTTTGAAGGCCTCAGACTCCACCAGCTTGTATGGTAAAAGCTGGCGGGCTAAGAGTTCCGACAAGCCAGCTGTCAGACGCCGGGCAAGGGGGTGACTGTGACATTGGCTTCTTACGCGCAAACATTTCCTTGACAGACACCTGACTGTGGGCAGATGAGCAGGAACTGCTGAAGGTGAGGGGCGGAGTGGCGGATGGTTGAGAGGGGGCAAGGAGGACAGCAGTGGTTGACGTGGCTGAAGATGCTGGACCAGGAGGAGGATGGTGGCTTTGAGTTTGTGTGCTGCTTGTACTCATCATGTGTTGATCCCATAGGCGTTTGTGATGTGAGATCATGTGCCTTCGCAAAGCAGTTGTACCTAGGTGGGTGTTGGACTTCCCACGACTCAGTTTCTTTTGGCACAGGTTGCAAATGGCATCGCTGTTATCAGAGGCAGACACCCAAAAAAAATGCCACACTGCTGAGCTTTGCAATGACGGCATTCTGGTGGTGGCAACAGCATGCATTGATTGGCATGCTGTCTGGCTGACCCCGGGCGCCGATACATGCTGTATGACTGTGCCACTAGCTCCTTGCGACGACCTCCCCCTGCTTCCAACTCGTCGTCTCCTCCTCTGAACTTTCCCCCTGTTCTTCTTCTCTTCGAGCGGGCACCCACGTGACATCCACGGACACATCGTCATCATCAACCGCTTCACTTGTATCTGACAACTCAGCAAAGGAAGCAGCAGCGGGTACAACATTATCATTATCACACCGTACGACCGTGTGTGTAATGCTGCCTGACTGAGACATATCCCTGTTATCTACATCCTCTGGCAATAATGGCTGCGCATCACTCATTTCTTCCAACTGATGTGTAAATAACTCCTCTGGCAGATCAAGTGAAGCGGCTGTGGTGCTAGTGTTGGTGGTGGCGGCGGGTGGGCGAGTGGTAACTTGAGAGGTGCCCGAAGCTGAGCTGGAGGAGGATGGTGCGTCAAGGTTCCGAGCGGAAGCTGTAGAAGATTGGGTGTCCTGTGTTAGCCAGTCAACTATGTCTTCAGAACTTTTTGAGTTCAGGGTACATGGCCTCTGAACACTGGGCATTATTCTAGGGCCAAAGGAAATCACAGCACCACGACCACGACGGCCCCTGCGGGGTGGCCTGCCTCTGCCTGTCATTTTTTTCAATTAGTTGTACTATGCGTGCAAGCTACTGTGACACCAGATATGAGTGGTGGCACGGGCACTGGCAGTAGTGGGCACAGTACACGCTGTCAGCCTGACACACACGCTTGCAGGCAACTGCAATTAGATTACGTGAATAAACACCTGCTATGCATAGGTGACAGGGAATAAAATTTAATATTTTATTCAGTAATTAATGCGCGCCACATCCTTTCATTCAATGTTTAAACTTTGGAAAGTTTTTACACTTTTACGCTTTAATAATTTCTCCCATATTTCAACTCTATAATTTTAAATTTGAAAAAATGAATCCCCCCTTGGATGTGGTCTCTCTTTCTCACGCTCCCTCTCTGGCCTGGAACCCTGATTCCCCGCCACCCGTGATCACCATGGTAGGCGCATAAAAGAACATCGAAAGTTGATAGAGCAGATATCAAATTGGATCGTGAACATCACGGGGACGTGCGACATGGTGGGGCAGTAAGTGTGCACACGCCTACAGAAACTGACTGACAGGGGTCAGCCTCTGCAACTTCTGGGTCTCCAAATTGGGCACATGGCCTGAGCTTGCCCTTTATTCCTTGTAGGTGCTGGCCTGCCCTGCAGCCAGTGTATTGTCTGAACATGTGTTTAGCATGACTGGAGGGGGTTATCACAGGTTATATTTCCCAATGTTTTGTGGTGTACCCTAATTTAAAAAAATACAAATACATTTAAAACCAAAAAGAAGTGTAGGCTACCTCCTCCTCCACCGCCACTTCCACCTACACCGCCACATCCACCGCCTCCTTAACCTCCTACTCCATATGGACCTGGTCCTCCTAGATCAAGATTATTATTTTTTATTTTTACGTATTTTATGTTATTTTAAGTCATTTCCCTATCCACATTTGTTTGCAGAGCACTTGCCATGCTTTTAACCACATTTTGACGACATTTGCAGCCCTCTAGCCCTTTCCATGACATTTCTATAGCCATTTTAGTGCTCAAAAGTTTGGGTTCCCATTGACTTCAATAGGGTTCGGGTTCAGGGTCAAGTTCGGGTCCCGAACTCGAACTTTTTTCTCAAGTTCGGCCGAACCCGTAGAACCCGAACATCTAGGTGTCTGTTCAACTGTACTTACACACCTATCAATCACATAAAGCAATCTGATGATCTGAACAATTTGAATGATTACTGTATAACCATGCTTTTAGTCCTTCATTATCAAAGCAAACTAGAGGAATGTTTTCCTGTTGCCGAAAGGGAGACCAAACTGTAATAGCCTGGTGCAGGCTAGGCAAAGTTGTCGGGGATATAAAGCAAATGCTTTATATAAAAGAAAGGATCAAAGGAAAAATTTCTAAGGGAATTGATCCTAGAGGTGGACATATAAAACATCTCAAAAAGAGATCGTCGTTAATTTAATTATATTGCACAATTAGTAAAATAAGGTACAAGAATCTATGCAAAAATATTAATAATTTATTATACAATAACTTAAAATACAATCAAAGCTTAAAGGGGTTGTCCGAGTTATGAAAAAAAATAATATAGCACTGAAAATCTGATATATAACTGAGCTAAGCAAGTTTTATGCAAAAAAATATATATTTTTTTCCTCATTTTCCTGGTTCTTTTCTGGCCCTTTGTTTACATGCAATAAAAACAATCTCTGCCCCTCCCCCTGCACTGCTAAGGGAGTGAATACAAGAGCTGCCCTGAGTGACATGTCTGCCTGCTGGGAGACTCTGCAGCATGTTGTATGTGTAGGACTACAAGTCCCAGCTGTATAATGACACTGCTAAGGGAGTGGATACAAGAGCTGCCCTGAGTGACATGTCTGCCTGCTGGGAGACTCTGCAGCATGTTGTATGTGTAGGACTACAAGTCCCAGCTGTATAATGACACTGCTAAGGGAGTGAATACAAGAGCTGCCCTGAGTGCTGGGAGACTCTGCAGCATGTTGTATGTGTAGGACTACAAGTCCCACCTGTATAATGACACTGCTAATACACACAGGATCTTCCTCCTACCTTTTTGTGTAATTCTCTCTCTAGTATGTCAGATCATGTGCCCAGAATTGTCTCTCACTGCCTGCAGAGCTGTGCAGCTGAAGGGGTTAAGAATCCTAGCAAAGAGTAGACGGGAGTGAAGGGGGGGGGGGGGTGTGGCCAGCACAGTGACGTCTCGTTTACAGGCTTGTAAACGACCTTTATCAGAGCAGGGAGAGAAGCTGACATCACAAGTCATGTGACCCTCAGTGAAATCTGAGAAACCAGCCATCGGAGATAAAGTGAGTGAATTGGAAAGCTGTTATATTTGCCCAGTTAGGAACATAGAAAGAACAAAAAAAATAACTCGGATAACCCCTTTAATGAATGTAAAACTCAAAAATATGCAATAACACACAGTGATATGCAGTACCGAATATTTGCAACAAGATGGCTCTAACACAAATACCAGCGTTCTCTATTATCTCTCAAGCATAAAAATGTAATACAAGCGTTCCTCACGACAATTATTAGATGTACAATAATGATAAGGACAGATACGTACCCTTGCTCTGCTCAAACTATGACCAATCTCGGATATTGCGTATTATTGCCACATAAGTTATAAATTATTAAGCCTAATATGACTATGGAATGAATATTCCAATCAGAGATTCTCTCTGATATCAATATTAGTTCTTTTATTCAGTAATATGCATCTTTACTGAATAGTAATAATATTGATGTAGTACATCTAACATTACACATCCACAATAAAGCGTGAAGTTTCTAAATATCAGGCCAATGAATTCAATCGATACTACACATAATAAAGTTTTTTACCCCTTCATGTGTGTGTGTACTGATGGACGAACATCGGCCGGGACGATTCGTGAACGCGCGTTCGTGATCAAATGTTCGTGAATCGCGCGTTCGCGGCGGGCCCCATTCACTTTAATGGCAGGCGAACCTGAAAAACCTTCAGGTCATATTTGCAGAAAGCAAACACTTACTAGAAGTACTGTACACAAATAGTCCCACAAAATGGACAGTGATATACAAGATCATTGGCAAAAATTCCCACAAAAAATTTGTATTTTAATCAGGGGCCATTTTTATGCATCTTAAAGGGAAGCTCTCAAAAATGTGCCTGCTGGAGCCTAGAATAATGTAGTTTCCTATCTGTTTTATGTATACAAATGTATCCTACAGAGTCCATTTGTATACATGTTTTTGTATCCTACAGAGTCCATTAAAAAAATGCATACGTTAACCTAAATTATTTTTCTACCATGGAACAGTATAGTGAACGGACGCCATTATACGGCATCAGTCTGAGGCATCTGTTAACGCATACATTTTTGGTATGCATTAAATGGATGGAAAAAATAGGATGTGAACCCAGCCCTAGTGTCAGAATAAGCACCAGTACACAGCGGAGCAGCGTGGCGGAGAGGGGAGGCTGCCATGTACTGACAGAGCGCTAAAAGGTCCTGGTGGTCAGGATGAGGACTATACTTCCCAAGGATTATTTTGTACTGGGAAATACAGGGCACAGTATAATACACTAGAATCTATATAATATAAAGATATTAGCCCTACCCCCGAATAATAATACAATTAGGTGGTCATTTATTATATAGAAATACGTCTTTGTTAGGTGTATTTCTGACACAGATTGTGGCGCAAAGATCCTTAGCACCGCAATCTGCATATTTTTTCCCCTTATGACAGGTCTAAAAAAGGATGGCGTGGGCAGGGAAAGGGATACAGTTATGGCCGTCCAGTTACTGGATACCACCGCCATACATTGACCGGATAACATCTCTGTACAGTGACCGGATAACACCACCATACCGTGACCGGATAAAAGGGTATAAGAGGGCACAGTACAGGGAATGACTAGGGGCACTGCACAGGGTGTGGTAAGAGGGCACAATGTAGGGTATAAGGGGGCACAGTACGGGGTGAAAAGCACAGTACGGGGTGGGGGCACAGTCACATAACCCTGTGACATTAGAAGGTCCTTTTGGTGAATGCGGTTCATACGCCACCATAATGAGAGGCAGAGGAGTAAAACAAGGGTGTGATTATGTGGCTAGAGATAAAAAATGTAACTGTCGGCCAGGTCAGGCCCCAAAAATTAGGCAATAGGCATTCACCTGACAGCAAAGAACTTTGGATTCTGTGGCTGGAGGTACATTAGGCGGTCACAGGATAAATATGTAACTGTCGGCCAGTACAGGCCCCAAAAAATAGGCATTAGGCATTCACCTGACAGCAAAGAACTTTGGATTCTGTGGCTGGAGGTACATTAGGCAGTCACAGGATAAAAATGTAACTGTCAGCCAGTACAGGCCCCAAAAATTAGGCATCACCTGACATAAAAGGCCTTTTATGCCGCTGTATATACATAAGGCATGGACAATTCTTTATTCTGGCTGGTGGCGTATATATGTGTGGGCTGGCATGAGGAAATTCAATTAAACGTGGTCATCACAGGTGTTGAATTCCTCAGAGATCCATGCCTCATTAATTTTTAAAAATGTGAGGTAGTCCACACTGTCGTGAGCTTATCGGTCACGATCCCCCCTGCTGCGCTGAACGTCCTTTAGGACAGGTTACTCGACAAGGGGCAAGCCAAGAGTTCTATAACAAATTGTGGCAGCTTTGGCCACAGGTCAAGCCTACACACCCAGTAGTCAAGGGGTTCCTCGCTTCTCAGAGTGTCCACATCGGCCGTTAACCCAATGTAGTCGGACACCTGTCGGTCTAAGTGTTTCCTGAGGCTGGATTCAGAGGGCAGCTGTCGATGGGTGGGCTGCAAGAATGATCTCATATCTGAAGTGACCAACATATCTTCAAACTGGATCGCACATCCTCAATACTATGCTTTTATCTAATAACTGCTTCTCAGCATAATTAACATCGCTTCTTAGTGCAATTTATAGTATACCTACCCCTATGTACATGAGGCATTGGTATACAATTTGATCAAAAAGCATAGGCCCACTCACCATGACAAGGTTGCCTCCTCGAGTGGGAACCTACTCTAAATTTGGCGCAGCGCTGTGCAGCGACCACCGGCGCCGCAGCACTGCACCAATAGGCAGCTTAACCCAGCAGCCAAACAACGCCCCCGCTGTCTGGCAGATCCACCCTGGCACTGGGCCCCGCCAACCCACTAGCACAGCACCAGAGCAACAATGGCCGCCGCACAGCACCGCACCATGTGAACAGTTGTCAAAGCTCACCTTATCACATGCTCTCAAGAACTCCAACTGAGAAGTGGTAGGAATCTATACACTCTTATGCAGTCTCCTGCTAATTAAAATCACCTTGGCCGAATGGGGAGGAGTGCTGATACCAGAGGGGGGAAAAAAGAATAGATTCTTCAGGACATGTAAAATATAAGAGTGAAACTGGATCGCACATCCTCAATACTATTCTTTTATCTAATAACTGCTTCTCAGCATAATTAACATCGCTTTTAACATTAACATCGCATTTATGCCTGGAAATGTTGCATTCTGACAGCCCTCTGTGATGCTGGTAACATGTCCGCCATTTTGTGTTTGTACTGGGGGTCTAAGTACGTTGCCTCCCAGTACAGGTCCTTTACCTTCATTCTTTTTATACGGGGGTCCCTCTTCAAACACTGGAGCATGAAGGCCCCCATTTGCACTAAATTGGAAGCAGTGGTGCGCCCTGGCTCCTGCTCATCGCCCAGAAGAATGTTGTCCTTGGTCTCCTCCACCCAGCCACGGACAACACCAGGGATCCCCGAAAAGTTTAAAACCTGCTCTTCTTGCTCCACCCCCTCATTCCCCCAGCCACGATCCTCCTCTGACTCATCTCCAGACTCCTGCTGACTTGTCTCAGATGGAGTAGCCACCCCTGGGAATTCATTCAGCATTGCGACTTCCTCATCTTCCAGCCCCTGCTCCTCGAGGGCTTGATCAATGACACGGCGCAATGCACGCTGATATATGGCAGGCCTCAATCAGTTGTTAGTTGAAGCTGGTATATCACCCTCAAGCAGTAATTTTGTGGATGCAGGTATATGGAAAACTTCTATTATTTTCTGGAAGCTGATATATGGCAGGCCTCAATTAGTTGTTAGTTGAAGAAGGTATATCAAAACCCGCAATCTGTATTTTGTGGATGCAGGTATATGGAAAACCTCTATCACTATTTTGTGTAAGCTAATATATGGAAGGCCTCAATCAGTTGTTATTTGAAGCTGGTATATCACCCTCAAGCAGTAATTTTGTGAACACAGGTATATGGAAAAACCTCTATCACTATTTTGTGGAAGCTGATATATGGCAGGCCTCAATCAGTTGTTAGTTGAAGCTGGTATATCACCCTCAAGCAGTAATTTTGTGGACGCAGATATATGGAAAACCTTTATCTCTATTTTGTGGAAGCTCCAGAAAGAAGGCGTAAGGTACGATGTCACTGATGGCACCCTGGCTGCGACTGACCAGTTTGGTGATCTCATCAAATGGCTGCAGAAGTCTGCATGCGTCACACATGAGCAGCCACTGGTGCGGTGAAAAGAAACCAAGCTCCCCAGAACCTGTCCTGCCGCAGAGTTCGTACAGGTAGTCGTTAACGGCACGTTTCTGCTGGAGCAGCCGATCAAGCATATACAAAGTGGAGTTCCAGCGCGTCGGGCAGTCGCAAATCAGACATCTGACGGGCAAGTGGTGTTGCCGCTGAACTTCAGCAAGATCTTCTAAAATGGCCAGAGATTTTCTTGGCCTGCCACAAGACTTCCTGGACACCGGAGTATTTAGCAACGAATCGTGAAAAAGGAGGAGTCAGCAGAGGAGGAGACGGAGGATGGAGTAGGAGTAGGAGAAGAAGAGGCCGGCCTGCATGCAATCCGTGGCGGTAACACCAAATCCACATGGGTGCCACGGATTACATGCTTGATGGCTGTCAGAAGGTTCACCCAGTGGACAGTAAAAGTTATGTACCATACCTTCCCTGTCCGTGTTTGCTAGACCATGTGTCTGTGGTCAGATGTATCTTGGCACCGATACTGTGTGCCAGAGATATATTAATTGCCGCTGAACGTGGCTATATAGTTCAGGGATGCCCTTCTGGGAGAAATATTTCTTTTCAGGGACCTTCCATTGTGGTGTGCCAATGACCACAAATTTTCTAAAGGCCTCTGAGTCCACCAATTTATATGGCAGCAGTTGGCGGGCTAGCAGTCCCAACAAGCCAGCGGTCAGCCATTGGACAAGAGGATTATCCGGCATCATAATTTTTTTACGCAGGAACATTTGGGCCACGGAAGCCTGCCTTGTGCCAGATGAATGCGACGATGGCACGGTGGAAGGTGGAGGACAAATGAGAGGAGAGAGGAGAAGGAGAAGAGGCAGGACGTGGAGCACCGGGAGTGTGGCTTTGTGGGTTCTGACGGCGTTGCTCACACTGCGCTCAGTGATGGGAGGCCAGGTGCCTTCTTAAGGCGGTCGTCCCTAGGTGAGTGTTGGGCTAATCGCGATTTATGCGTTGACAGTACAGGCTGCAGATGGCAACACTATTGTCAGCAGCTGACACGTTAGCGATGTGCCGGCGTCCTGGGAGCGCAAGATGTGACCGTGCATGGTGGATGGCTTGCTTCAGATACATTTGCAGTCTGCTTTTTGCCTCCTGTGCACTGCGAGTTCTGCCTGCTTCTCCTCCTTCTCCTCCCTATCTGCTGCTCCGTCTCTCCATCTGAACTCCCCTCCTATTCCTCTCTTGTGGGCACCTACGTGACATCCATCGCCACGTCATCACCACTGACATTAGAGATCTCGGAGTAGGCAGCAACAGCGGAAATCTCCGTCCTTGGGCTGATCTGGGTACTGTCGTCAGACCGCTGGGTGGCGGACGTTGCTAACTTCACTTCCTGATCTGATGCCAAAAATGGCTGCGCATCGGTAAGGTCTGGGAATGGATGGGAAAATAATTCCTCAGACTCGGTAGTGGTGGTGTCTTTGGGGGTGCACACAGCAGTGAGTGAGGAGGGTGCTGATACAGAGGATGAGGAGGGTGCAGAAGAGGAAGGCTGAGTGATCCACTCAACCAAAACTGGTACGTACTTTGACGTAATCGCACGCACCTTCTCCAAATTCCCACTTAGGCTCTGGTCTGGTGCACCTGCCCGACCCCTACCACCCCTATGGAATGGCCTGCCTCTTCCTCTGCCTGTCATTTTCAAAATTACACTGTAACAAAGTCCCTATAGAAGGACAGTATATGTGGAAGCAGGTATATCGCAGGCCTCAATAAATATTTGCTGGAAGCCGGTTTATCAATCCCCTCTATCAGTATTTTGTGGAAACAGGTATATAGAGCCCCTTAATGAGTATTTGGTGGAAGCCGTTAAATCAAACACCTTAATCAATATTTAGTGGAAGCTGCTGTATCGCAAGCCTCAATCAATATTTGGTGGAAACCGGTATATCAATACCCGCTATCAGTATTTTGTGGAAACAGGTATATAGGAACCCCTAATGAGTATTTGATGGAAGCTGCTAAATCAAACCACTTAAACAATATTTGGTGGAAGCTGGTGTATCGCAGGCCTCAATCAATATTTGGTGGAAGCCGTTATATCAATCCCCTCTATTAGTATTTTGTGGAAACAGGTATACAGAACCCCTTAATGAGTATTTGCTGGAAGCTGGTAAATCAAACACCTTAATCAATATTTGGTGGAAGCTGTTGTATCGCAGGCCTCAATCAATATTTGGTGGATGCCGGTATATCAATCCCCTCTATCAGTATTTTGTGGAAACAGGTATATAGAACCCCTTAATGAGTATTTGCTGGAAGCCGCTAAATCAAACCCCTTAATCAATATTTGGTGGAAGCGGGTGTATCGCAGTCCTCAATCGATATTTGGTGGAAGCTGGTATATCAATTTCATCTATCAGAATTTTGTGGAAACAGGTATACTGAACCCCTTAATGAGTATTTGCTGGAAGCCAGTAAATCAAACCCCTTATATTTGGTGGAAGCTGGTGTATCGCAGGCCTCAATCAATATTTGGTGGAAGCCGGTATATCAATACCCTCTATCAGAATTTTGTGGAAACAGGTATATAGAACCCCTTAATTAGTATTTGCTGGAAGCCAGCAAATCAAACCCCTTAATCAATATTTGGTGGAAGCTGGTGTATTGCAGGCCTCAATAAATATTTGGTGGAAGCTGGTATATCAACCCCCTCTATCAGTATTTTGTGTAAACAGGTATATAGAACCCCTTAAAGAGTATTTGCTGGAAGCTGGAAAATCAAACCCCATAATCAATATTTGGTGGAAGCTGGTAAATCGCAGGCCTCAATCAATATTTTATTGAAGCTGGTATATCAATCCCCTTTATCAGTATTTTGTGGAAGCAGGTATATAGAACTTCTTAAAGAGTATTTGCTCGAAGCTGGTAAATCAAACCCCTTAATCAATATTTGGTGGAAGCTGGTGTAACGCAGGCCTCAATCAATATTTGGTGGAATCCGGTATATCAATCCCCTCTATCAGTATTTTGTGGAAACAGGTATATAGAACCCCTTAATGAGTACTTGCTGGAAGCTGGTAAATCAAACCCCTTAATCAATATTTGGTGGAAGCCGGTGTATCGCAGGCCTCAATCAATTTTTGGTGGAAGACGTTATATCAATTTCCTCTATCAGTATTTTGTGGAAACAGTTATATAGAATACCGTAATCAGTATTTGTTTGAAGCTGGTAAATGAAAACCCTTAATCAATATTTGGTGGAAGCCGGTGTTTCGCAGGCCTCAATCAATATTTGGTGGAGGCCGGTATATCAATACCCTCTATCAGTATTTTGTGGAAACAGGTATATAGAACCCCTTAATGAGTATTTGTTGGAATCAGGTAAATCAAACCCCTTAATCAATATTTGGTGGAAGCTGGTGTATCGCAGGCCTCAATCAATATTTGGTGGAAGTCAGTATATCAATCCCCTCTATCAGTATTTTGTGGAAACAGTTATATAGAACCCCTTTAATGAGTATTTGCTGGAAGCCACTAAATCAAACCCCTTAATCAATATTTGGTGGAAGCTGGTGTAACGCAGGCCTCAATCAATATTTGGTGGAGGCCGGTATATCAATACCCTCTATTAGTATTTTGCGGAAACAGGTATATAGAACCCCTTAATGAGTATTTGTTGGAATCCGGTAAATCAAACCCCTTATTCAATATTTGGTGGAAGCTGGTGTATCGCAGGCCTCAATCAATCTTCGGTGGAAGCCGGTATATCAATACCCTCTATCAGTATTTTGTGGAAACAGGTATATCAAACCCCTTAATCAATATTTGGTGGAAGCTGGTGTATCGCAGGCCTCAATCTATATTTGATGGAAGCCGTGTATCACACCCCTCAATCAGTTTTTTGTGGAAGCAGATATATCAAACCCCTCAATAAGTATTTTGTGGAAGCAGATATATTGCCCCCCTTAATCAGTTTTATCACACCAGTTGCAATTAGTTATGCGAATAGCATTTGTCCCTCTATATAGCTGTGGTATCTCAGCAGAACCGCACACAACTGCTGCACAATACAAATGCACTATAATATACTTTCTATGTTATAAGGTATATTATAGGTATATCACACTCCTCAATAAGTGCATTTTTTTCTGGGGGGGGGGCAACAGGTGCTGTGTATCACACTTGTTGCAATTACTTATTCTAATAGCATTTGTCCCTCTATCTAGCTGCGGTATCTCAGTAGAACCGCACACAACTGCTGTACAATACAAAAGCACTATAATATAATTTCTATGTTAAAAAAGGTATAATATAGGTATATCACACCCCTAAATCAGTTTTTTTTGGAGGGCAACAGGTATATCACACCAGTTGCAATTAGTTATTCCAATAGCGTTTGCCCCTCTATCTAGCTTCGGTATCTCAGCTGAACCGCACACAACTGCTGCACAAATCAAATGCACTATAATATACTTTCTATGTCAGAAGGTATGTTATAGGTATATCACACCCCTCAATCATTTTTTTTTTTTGGGGGGGGGGGGCAACAGGTATATCACACCTGTTGCAATTAGTTATTCAAATAGCGTTTGTCCCTCAATCTAGCTGCGGTATCTCAGCAAAACCGCACACAAGTGCTGTACAATACAAATGCACTATAATATACTTTCTATGTTAGATGGTATATTATAGGTATATCACACCCCTTAATCAGTTTTATTTTTGGGGGGGGCAACAGGTATATCACACTAGTTGCAATTAGTTATTCCAATAGCGTTTGTCCCTCTATCTAGCTGCAGAACCACACAACTGTTGCACAATACAAATGCACTATAATATACTTTCTATGTTAGAAAGTATATTATAAGTATATCACACCGCTCTGTATGTCACACCTATCGATAGCACACCTATACCAGTCCTTAAAAGGACTTTTGTTGCCCTATTAGCTTTGGTGTCCCTAACAGTCTGTCCCTGTAACGGGGTGCCGAAGGTGCACTCGGTCTCCCATCAGCCGCAGACCTGCTGCTTAGCTTCGGGAGCAAGAATCTGTGTTTTACCTCGTTCCCAGGGCGGCTTTGCTAGCTGGGAGGCTCCCTGCTCCTAGGTCTGCCTTGAGCGCCGAGCTGATCACTCGGTGCTCGACTGGTTGGTCTGTCGGTCATGTGACGCTGGCCATGTCACATGACCCTCACTCCCCACTATAAATACAGGCAGCCTGCCGGCCACAGGTTGCCTGTTAATTTAGGTTCCTGGCAGTTGTTGGATACCTGTGTACTTACCTGATCCTGTTCCCTGACGATCCTTTGCCTGCTCCTCCTGTACTGCGCATCCTTCCTGGTATATTGACCTCGGCTTCCACCTGACTATTCTTTGCGGACTCCTTTGGTACTTCTCGACTCTCCTGGTATTTATGACCCCGGCTTCTCCTGACCTTTCTTTGCTTATCCCTCTGTACTGCGTTGTCCTCTTGGTTTTGACCCGGTCCGTTCACTATCCGTTATTTGTCTTGTCTGTCCTTCCCGCACGTATCCTAAGTTAGGGACTGCCGTCCAGTTGTCCCCTGTCATCAGGACTCGTGAGGCAAGTAGGCAGGGCCAGGGGTGAGGGTGGAGCGCAGTGGTCACTATCCTCCCCCCTGTGGGTGTGTGTACGTGACCGTTACAGTCCCTTCTCCACACAGCAACCTCTCCCTACACTGGCAAAATACTGAATGTAAAATGGCTACCAGATCAGGTTTATTTATAGGGTAGGGGGTGTGTCCATGTGCTGAAATGTCTCAATTGGCTGTCCTGTCCCACCTGAAGGATGTTTCATGGGTCAAAGTTCTGCACAATGCAAAAGAATATGGCGCCGGCGGACATCGCCATATGTTCGCCTGCTCGGCGAAGCACGAACAAGCAAAGTTCGATGCAAAATGACCGCTTGGCGAACTGCAAGGTCATCTCTAGTGGTGACGATAGTGTCCTCCACATCGGAATATAAGTCCGATAGATGTTGCTTCTGATTTTGCATCTCTGCATGAATAGTCATCAGATTCCTTTTTGGCAAACTTATCTCAAGTTCCAATGTCTTAATAGAGATGGACATTGAAAGGATTTGGACCTTTCTGGACCTCTACGACAACCTTGGTTTGAGACACTGACGTCAGGAGAGATGTTTCTCAGTTGGCAATAACAGACACACACACACGTATCACTGAGAAATACTCTAACTTTATTGTGCCATAGCGTGGCCTTATATAGGCAGTAGAAAAGCTTGCATAACAACAGCGTTTAAACAAATCATAAAGATAAACATTGGTGCTCACACACATACTACCGGAACATCCTTTTATGGTATATATACGTGCAATTAGTAGAAATAATAGGTTTTAATCAGTCACATATAAGAATGTAAGCAGTTGTGCCGAATGACCCTGAATGAAACAGAACGTTTGTTCTAGTTCTAGGATATTCCCAGAATCTGTCCTGAGACAGATAAGTGAACCTAACTCACAGCTCGGGGGTGGGGAAGCGGGGGTGGGTGAGATATTTCCTTTCAGGGACCCTTCGGACCCGGGATTTAAATTGTTAAGGTTCAGATAGCCTGACGGCTAATGGGTTCCCGTTTAAGGTCTATTTTAAAATATAACATTTATTTAGTATTCTTTAAAATTAACGGGAAAAAGAAAATAAAAATATTTAAAAGTTCAAATGCTCTGGTGCTTGATAACAGTAATTGCTCTGTTTTCTTAGATCCACTGCTTGTATTTGCAGTCTCTATCTTTGATATGTCTACAAATCTATCCAGAGGAGTTGATCTAACTGAATTTCCCTGCTTCAGTTTCGCAGGAGTATGGCGAGATTAGTCACTGTCAGTCCCGCATCATTATGGATAGAGTGTATGTAGCTCTATCCCTTGTTCCTCTTATGGATAGAATGTAACTATTTGTCACGGCTAACCCAGTGTCTGCAGCTCACCGGGGCCGGACTACAAGCACACCGCACTGATCTAAAACCTAAGATTGCAGCTCCCCCGACATGTTTCACCACAGATGTGGCGTCTTCAGGGGCTATGTAGCTACTAACAACACGATCGTCCTCTGATTTACCCTTTATATATCACATGGGTGGGTTGTTAACTTACCCTATCACCAGTGATTCGCCGGCGATCTGTTGTTAGTCACAAAGGTTGGCCAATAGGAATCCAGTTGAAACACCGTCAGTGTCAGACTGACCAGTGCCTGTCACCAGTGTGCGCTTGCGTATAAACTTATAGCCTGAAATCCTCTTTTCCATTCCAGGACCTGTCTCGCCGGGGTAGACTCTCCGTACGGTTGCTAAGTATAGGCGCACGCGCAACACTCACAGCATCGCCTCCCCGATTACTAAGTATAGGCGCATGCGCGTCACTGTCAAATCACTTCGCCACGGGTTATCCCTACTGCGCATGCCTACACACTTAGTTCGTGAGTTGCTAGGATCCACGATACGAGTGTCTATGCGCATGCGTCCACACTCTGTCATTTTCGAGATCTCCCCATCCTCTCCGCTTATTTCACCAGGTTAAAGTTGAGACGCATGTGTGTATACTCCGATTATTTTCTGAGGTGTTCCTCCTACGCATGCTCAACCAATTAGTCTATCAGTTTGCCAGATTCTCCCAGGACCATTTTTGGGTGCATTCAGTGTCTCTATTGTAGGGAATTGACAGGGTTAATCTCACCTTCTATATTCTTATTCCATATCATCCCCTTCTAATTCTCTCCACATTATATTGGAGGGATAAGATTATTTGCACTTATTATCCATTTTATTAGCATAGGGCCCTGGGAGAATTTCAGCATATAGATGTAAATTTATGCAGCTTTTCCTAAATTATTACCTTATTATGCTATTTGTTTCTGAAGGATTAGGAGAGCTGCAACATATAGATATAAACTGGTACTATTTTCCTGGATGAGGAAATAGAGGGTGGAGGAGAGGTACCCGAGTGGAGGACATGGGGATATTATATACTATATTGGAATATTATATATTCATAAAAGATATCACAGTCATCCTGTTCAAGGGATCTATTATTACTGTTATTTCAACTATTGAGTTTTATGTCCTTCAAGGTAAACTAATCCCCTCAATCCTCAAAACTACTCTTCCTGCCGTACTTAGGAAAATACGCACACTCCGAATCCAGATCCTGGATCTAACCTATTTACTGTATACTTTATTTTTGTTGAGTGCACACTGTACTCTGAAATCCTACAAATTTATTAACCATTATGGTAATTGGCCTAACTGTTTTTCTCTAAAAACTTCCTTTTATTCCTTGTGTTTTATTTATTTATATGTGTATACAAGTACTTTAGTCTATTAGGATTCCTTTTTCTATACAGATATAATTTATTGCTAGATGAATGCCGTGAATGAAAAGCCCTCATTCAGTCCGTGAGGACGCATCGTATTTAATCTGTCAATCCAACGGGCTTCACATTGTAGCAGTTTTTTGTCCAAGTTCCCTCCTCTTGGTCCCATGGATACCTTTTCTATTCCCCAGAATCTTAGTATCGAACTCTGGTTTCCATGTACTGTATGTATTTAACATGTCTGGCCAGAGGGGTGTCTTTATCTGTTTCAATGGTACTTAGATGTCCTGAGATTCTGCGTCTCAACTCTTGTATGGTTTTACCCACATACAATTTCGGGCATGGGCAGGCAGCTATGTAGACAACTCCTTGTGTTCTGCATGTTATTAATTGTCTAATTTCATATTCTTTCCTGTCTCCAGGGTTCATGAACTTCTTAATACGAGGTATATATTTACAGAAGGAGCAGTTCCCACATGGTGATGACCCCTTATACTTCTCCTGTTTACTGGTAAGTTGAGTTTTTTCTTCCATTAGGTGACTATGGACCAACTGGTCCTTTAAATTCGGACCTCTTCTGTATGTTATAGATGGATACGGGGTGAGAACCATCCCTAGATCTCTATCAAATCGTATTATATGCCAATATTTTTTTATTATACGGCATATCTCATGATTATACCCATCATAGGTCCCAATGCACCTAATTACCTCACTTTTTTTGTGAATTGTTGTTTTCAATAGATCTTCCCTATTTAGGCTTTTAGCTCTGTTATAAGCTTTTTTCAGGGGTCTAGTCGGGTAACCTCTCCTTTTAAACCTCTGGAATAGTTGTTCACTCTCTCTCCCAAAGGCCATTTCATCCGAGCAGTTCCTGCGTGCCCTCAGGTATTGGCCAGTTGGTATTCCTCTTTTCAAGGGGAGTGGGTGCCAACTATTCCAATGCAGATAACTGTTTGTTGCAGTAACTTTCCTATGAACCTCAGTAACAAGATGACCATCTTCTGATTTTTTTATTTTGAGATCAAGAAATACTATCTCCTCATTCTGAACCTCAAAGGTGTACCTCATCCCTATATTATTTGTATGAGGTCTCTGAGTGAATTCCTGAAACAAAACGTGACCGCCATCCCATAATATGAGAATGTCTTCAATATATCTGCCCCAAAATAAAATGTGGCAGACATATGACGACATTTCATCCGTGAATACAAAATTATTTTCCCACCACCCTAAAAATAAATTTGCATACGTCGGGGCACATGACGTCCCCATCGCAGTCCCATTTATTTGGTGATAGAAGTGTTCCTGAAACATAAAATAATTGTGCTCCAAAATAAATCTAAGTGCTAATAAAACAAACTCATTATGTTTTTGGAAATTTTTACTTTTTGTATTGAGATAATATTCCACCGCGTGTATTCCTAGGGAGTGCTGAATATTACTATAAAGTGATTTGACATCTAGACTAGCTAGAATAGTGTTAGGGGTAACCGTGATATCATTAATTTTTAAAAGTAAATCTTTGGTGTCCCTAATATATGAGGGCAAAGCGGTCACAAAGGGTCTCATTATTTGATCAACGTATTCACTCAGAGCTTGTGTCAGGTTTTCGTTCCCTGAAACTATCGGTCTCCCAGGGATGGGTTTCTTATTCTTGTGCACCTTTGGTAAGGCATAGAATGTGGAGACAGTAGGATTTTTATTAAACAGGTACTGGTATTCATCTTTGGAGATAATATTTGCCTGGAGTGCCTCTGTGAGGAGATTTTTTAATTCACTCATATATTCTTTTGTGGGATCATGAGACAAAACTTTATAAGTTTTTTTATCTCTCAGAAGTCTCAAGACCATCTCAACATAGTCATTTTTGTCTTGTATGACTATGTTACCCCCCTTATCACTCGGTTTTATTATTATATTTCCACTTTTCTTTAGGGTCTCCAAGGCTTCATGTTCCTGATTACTCAAATTTGAGTTTATATGACCCTTCCTCATTTTTAGGGATTTTATATCTTGGGTCACCAGATGTACAAAGGTTTCTATCTCTTGAAATTGTGTAAAATTTGGAGTAATCCTCGATTTTGGTTTTAAGGTCGAGAAAGGTGGATCCGGGACAATCTGATACCCTTCACTCTCTTTCAATAGATCTTCTAAGGTTTCTACACATCTTCTTTCATTCTCAAAAGTCTTACGTACATCATTTTGTTCTTGTTTATGTACTTTGTGTAGGGCTAATTTCCGGGCGAAAAGGTTTATGTCCTTGATCCAAAGAAACTTGTCGCACTGGGGGACTGGCGCAAAGGTAAGACCCTTACTTAATAGTGTCTGTTCTGAGGTTGTAATCATATGGGTTGATAGATTTATAATCTGTTTTTCGTCTGAACCCATTTCGGACATTATTTAAGTAATTGACCATTATTTCAGTAATTGACCATTGAGTACCTCAATGGTCAATACAAAAACAAATCCCAATTCAACCTACCCATCACTATCCTCACAACCATTTTCTTTTGGTTTGTCTCAGGGGGTGAATATGGGTCAGAACCAGACGGTCTATCAGCCCCTAGGTATACCATGCCAGACCACTATCTCTTTGCCTCAGATCAATATGGGTGCGAGGGAGAAAACCCCCCCTATTGCCCCCCTTTTTTTAGGACAACAAGGGGTTCAGCTGAGGGACAGGGAAAAATGGGGTTACAGCAAGTAACTGAAATAATGTCCGAAATGGGTTCAGACGAAAAACAGATTATAAATCTATCAACCCATTTGTATTTGTATTGACCATTGAGGTACTCAATGGTCAATTACTGAAATAATGGTCAATTACTGAAATAATGTCCGAAATGGGTTCAGACGAAAAACAGATTATAAATCTATCAACCCATACGAAAACCTGACACAAGCTCTGAGTGAATACGTTGATCAAATAATGAGACCCTTTGTGACCGCCTTGCCCTCATATATTAGGGACACCAAAGATTTACTTTTAAAAATTAATGATATCACGGTTACCCCTAACACTATTCTAGCTAGTCTAGATGTCAAATCACTTTATAGTAATATTCAGCACTCCCTAGGAATACACGCGGTGGAATATTATCTCAATACAAAAAGTTAAAATTTCCAAAAACATAATGAGTTTGTTTTATTAGCACTTAGATTTATTTTGGAGCACAATTATTTTATGTTTCAGGAACACTTCTATCACCAAATAAATGGGACTGCGATGGGGACGTCATGTGCCCCGACGTATGCAAATTTATTTTTAGGGTGGTGGGAAAATAATTTTGTATTCACGGATGAAATGTCGTCATATGTCTGCCACATTTTATTTTGGGGCAGATATATTGAAGACATTCTCATATTATGGGATGGCGGTCACGTTTTGTTTCAGGAATTCACTCAGAGACCTCATACAAATAATATAGGGATGAGGTACACCTTTGAGGTTCAGAATGAGGAGATAGTATTTCTTGATCTCAAAATAAAAAAATCAGAAGATGGTCATCTTGTTACTGAGGTTCATAGGAAAGTTACTGCAACAAACAGTTATCTGCATTGGAATAGTTGGCACCCACTCCCCTTGAAAAGAGGAATACCAACTGGCCAATACCTGAGGGCACGCAGGAACTGCTCGGATGAAATGGCCTTTGGGAGAGAGAGTGAACAACTATTCCAGAGGTTTAAAAGGAGAGGTTACCCGACTAGACCCCTGAAAAAAGCTTATAACAGAGCTAAAAGCCTAAATAGGGAAGATCTATTGAAAACAACAATTCACAAAAAAAGTGAGGTAATTAGGTGCATTGGGACCTATGATGGGTGTAATCATGAGATATGCCGTATAATAAAAAAATATTGGCATATAATACGATCTGATAGAGATCTAGGGATGGTTCTCACCCCGTATCCATCTATAACATACAGAAGAGGTCCGAATTTAAAGGACCAGTTGGTCCATAGTCACCTAATGGAAGAAAAAACTCAACTTACCAGTAAACAGGAGAAGTATAAGGGGTCATCACCATGTGGGAACTGCTCCTTCTGTAAATATATACCTCGTATTAAGAAGTTCATGAACCCTGGAGACAGGAAAGAATATGAAATTAGACAATTAATAACATGCAGAACACAAGGAGTTGTCTACATAGCTGCCTGCCCATGCCCGAAATTGTATGTGGGTAAAACCATACAAGAGTTGAGACGCAGAATCTCAGGACATCTAAGTACCATTGAAACAGATAAAGACACCCCTCTGGCCAGACATGTTAAATACATACATGGAAACCAGAGTTCGATACTAAGATTCTGGGGAATAGAAAAGGTATCCATGGGACCAAGAGGAGGGAACTTGGACAAAAAACTGCTACAATGTGAAGCCCGTTGGATTGACAGATTAAATACGATGAGTCCTCACGGACTGAATGAGGGCTTTTCATTCACGGCATTCATCTAGCAATAAATTATATCTGTATAGAAAAAGGAATCCTAATAGACTAAAGTACTTGTATACACATATAAATAAATAAAACACAAGGAATAAAAGGAAGTTTTTAGAGAAAAACAGTTAGGCCAATTACCATAATGGTTAATAAATTTGTAGGATTTCAGAGTACAGTGTGCACTCAACAAAAATAAAGTATACAGTAAATAGGTTAGATCCAGGATCTGGATTCGGAGTGTGCGTATTTTCCTAAGTACGGCAGGAAGAGTAGTTTTGAGGATTGAGGGGATTAGTTTACCTTGAAGGACATAAAACTCAATAGTTGAAATAACAGTAATAATAGATCCCTTGAACAGGATGACTGTGATATCTTTTATGAATATATAATATTCCAATATAGTATATAATATCCCCATGTCCTCCACTCGGGTACCTCTCCTCCACCCTCTATTTCCTCATCCAGGAAAATAGTACCAGTTTATATCTATATGTTGCAGCTCTCCTAATCCTTCAGAAACAAATAGGATAATAAGGTAATAATTTAGGAAAAGCTGCATAAATTTACATCTATATGCTGAAATTCTCCCAGGTCCCTATGCTAATAAAATGGATAATAAGTGCAAATAATCTTATCCCTCCAATATAATGTGGAGAGAATTAGAAGGGGATGATATGGAATAAGAATATAGAAGGTGAGATTAACCCTGTCAATTCCCTACAATAGAGACACTGAATGCACCCAAAAATGGTCCTGGGAGAATCTGGCAAACTGATAGACTAATTGGTTGAGCATGCGTAGGAGGAACACCTCAGAAAATAATCGGAGTATACACACATGCGTCTCAACTTTAACCTGGTGAAATAAGCGGAGAGGATGGGGAGATCTCGAAAATGACAGAGTGTGGACGCATGCGCATAGACACTCGTATCGTGGATCCTAGCAACTCACGAACTAAGTGTGTAGGCATGCGCAGTAGGGATAACCCGTGGCGAAGTGATTTGACAGTGACGCGCATGCGCCTATACTTAGTAATCGGGGAGGCGATGCTGTGAGTGTTGCGCGTGCGCCTATACTTAGCAACCGTACGGAGAGTCTACCCCGGCGAGACAGGTCCTGGAACGGAAAAGAGGATTTCAGGCTATAAGTTTATACGCAAGCGCACACTGGTGACAGGCACTGGTCAGTCTGACACTGACGGTGTTTCAACTGGATTCCTATTGGCCAACCTTTGTGACTAACAACAGATCGCCGGCGAATCACTGGTGATAGGGTAAGTTAACGACCCACCCATGTGATATATAAAGGGTAAATCAGAGGACGATCGTGTTGTTAGTAGCTCCATAGCCCCTGAAGACGCCACATCTGTGGTGAAACATGTCGGGGGAGCTGCAATCTTAGGTTTTAGATCAGTGCGGTGTGCTTGTAGTCCGGCCCCGGTGAGCTGCAGACACTGGGTTAGCCGTGACAAATAGTTACATTCTATCCATAAGAGGAACAAGGGATAGAGCTACATACACTCTATCCATAATGATGCGGGACTGACAGTGACTAATCTCGCCATACTCCTGCGAAACTGAAGCAGGGAAATTCAGTTAGATCAACTCCTCTGGATAGATTTGTAGACATATCAAAGATAGAGACTGCAAATACAAGCAGTGGATATAAGAAAACAGAGCAATTACTGTTATCAAGCACCAGAGCATTTGAACTTTTAAATATTTTTCTTTTCTTTTTCCCGTTGGGTGAGATATTATAACAATTCTGTACATGTAAGAGAAGACAAGATGGAGTCACATTTCTCTTCAGACATAACAGCTGATACATCGGTGGCAATGACAGAACCTACTACACCAAATATTATGGCAGCTGCAATTGCAGAAATGAACCGCTTTGGTCGTTGACTCGTGGAAAACTGTTCCCTGGTCAGGGTCTTTCTTGTCTGTTCCAGGATTTGTGTGATCCGTTCTTGGGAATAACTGACGTGTACTTTATATCACATCTTTATCTCTGGAGACTGAATCTCGGAAACTTTGAACTGTCTTTAAACACAGATGGATCCAAACTGACGTAGATCTTCTGGGATAGAATCCTCTTATTCGTCAAGATAATTCCTGGGGTAATCAGCAGCATGATCCCAGATGAAGGGCCTGGTACAGTGATTGGTTCAGCGTGGGACTCCTTCCCCAAGACTTGTACGATGTAGATAACAGCAACAATCTTTGATGCCATCTTGTGCCTATAATATATTGTATGACAAATCCACTTTCCACTTTTTAAGGATACAAGAATGACTCTTCTCAGACTGGTACATCTACAGAGAAGAAATTATATGAATTGTGAACCTCTTTCGGCCTACTTTAAAATACATACACAATGGTGAATATAGCACAATATGGCCTATTATATATAAAATCCACTATAATAAGGATATTTTTATATAAATGTTATACACCTATGAAAAGGCACAACAAAGTGCTGGATTTGATGACAGAAGGATAGAAAGTTGGACAATGTACTGTAAATTAGATTGGGAAAGGTGTATGACAATCTTCATGTGTAACCATTACATTGTCACTCAGATCTCTTTATACCCAACATCCATATTCTGCTAATTCCATACATTACCAACATCCACCTTTTCCACTATTATTTACATGGTCCAACTTTCTGCCCTTCTGTCATTATATCCAGCACTCTACCTAGCCTGCGCCAGCTGTCTGGTTACTGGGATACGGCGATGCTATAGTGTCGTCACTAGTCCTTAACACGCATGGCCAGAAATCTCAGCCTCTCTATGTGCAAAGCTGGTGGAGACTAAAAGACGAAGTTAGAGCAATATTAAGAATATTCGTAAAATACTCATATAGACTGCAATTTAGCTAATATAGTGCTATATATATATATTTTTTTAATAGTGTACATATTTTCCAAAACTGAAGAGCAGAAGAGGCAAAAAAATTTAGGCAAAAAAATAAAAAATTATAGCACTATATTAGCTAAATTACAATCTATATGTGTATTTTACGAATATTCTTAATATTGCTCTAACTTCGTCTTTTAGAATATTACGAATATTCTAAAAGACGAAGTTAGAGCAATATTAAGAATATTCGTAAAATACACATATTAGCCTAGCCATAGTCATAGGAACGTTGCTTTATACAGAAAAAAATAAATAAAAATTTTTGTGATTAATTTAATCGCATATTATTCGCGATAAATGAAATAATTACGCGAATATTCACAAAATATCGCAAAATTGAATATGGCACCTCCCGCTCATCACTAGTGGAGACATACCCCAAAAGACTTGCAGCTGTAATTGCAGCGAAAGGTGGTCCTACAAAGTACTGACTCAAGGGGGCTGAATACACATGCACATCACACTTTCCAGATTTTTATTTATTAAAAACTTTGAAAACCATTGTAGGAAGGCGCAATGGTCCGTCATTGACGGAAGGTACGTGTCACCGAGGTTCCTGGCCTCGGTGAGATAAGAACCGGTAATTTTGTGTGTCAGCGGCAGCTAGTGCTTGCTGACACTGTTTTACTTAGCGTGGCTGTAAAGCCAATCCGGAGCGGTTCTTATTAACCCCTTAAGGACATAGGACGTACAGGTACGCCCTATTTCCCGAGTCCTTAAGGACCAAGGACGTACCGGTACGTCCTAACTTTTAAATAGGCATTCCGGCGCCCCAAGGGTTAATCGGAACGGGATTTCGGCTGAAATCATTCAGCCGGGATCCTGTCACAATGCCAGGGGGGGTCATGTCACCCCCCCCGTGTCGGCGATCGCAGCAAACCGCAGGTCAATTCAGACCTGCGGTTTGCTGCGCTTTTTGCAGTTTCTGTTCCCCGCGGTCGCTGACCGCGGGGATCAGAAACTTTAGAGTGGCTAAAATCAATATTTTTCACCCCCCCTTGCACGATTTGATGCCGGCGGGTGGTGCGGGGGGGGGTGTCGCAGGCGGTGGGGGCGTTGCGGGAGGCGGGCGGTGCGGCAGGCGGGATCACGATCCCCCGCCCGCCTCCCCATGAATGATCGTTGGCTTCTAGTGGGTATACCAGGGTGCCAGCACATTGCTGGCACCCTGGTATAAACGGCTGACATCTGTGCAGATGTCAGCCGTTTAACCCTTTCCATACCGCGGTCCATACGGACCGCTGTATGGAAAAAGTTAACTGTCATCGGTCAGGGAGCTCCCTCCCTCTCCATCGGGGGGCTGCTGTGCCTTTGCAGCCCCCCGATGGAGAGGGAGAGAGCCCCCCGACAGCCCCCCGACAGCCCCCCTCAGCCCTGTGCTTACCCTTCCCCGTCTGCGAAGTTGTGGCAGACGGGGAAGGTTCCCACGGCAACAGGACGCCTGCTCAGGCGTCCTGCTGTCCATGGTGCTGAACAGATCTGTGCTAAAAGCATAGATCTGTTCAGTGTAAGTAAAATACAGTACAGTGCAATATATATTGTACTGTACTGTATTATACAGACATCAGACCCACTGGATCTTCAAGAACCAAGTGGGTCTGGGTGAAAAAAATCTAAAAAAAAAGTGAAAGAAGTTAAGATAAAAAAAATAACATTTATCACTGAATAAAAATAAAAAAAATAAAATACACTACACATATTAGGTATCGCCGCGTCCGTAACGACCTGATTTATAAAACGGTCATGTTACTTTCCCTGCACGGTGAACGCCATAAAAATAAAAAAATTAAAACTATGAGAAAATTGAAATTTTGCCCTTCTTACTTCCCAAAAAAGGTAATAAAAGTGATCAAAAAAGTCGCATGTATGCCAAAATAGTAACACTAAAACATGATATTTTTTTGTTTCAAAAATGAAATCATTGTGTAAAACTTACATAAATAAAAAAAAGTATACATATTAGGTATCGCCGCGTCCGTATCGACCGGCTCTATAAAAATATCACATGACCTAACCCCTCAAATGACCACCGTAAAAACAGTGTAAAAAAAGCCATTTTTTGCCATCTTACGTCACAAAAAGTGTAATAGCAAGCGATCAAAAAGTCATATGCACCCCAATATAGTGCCGATCAAACCGTCATCTCATCCCGCAAAAAATGAGACCCTACTCAAGATAATTGCCCAAAAACTGAAAAAACTATGGCTCTTAGACTATGGAGACACTAAAACATTTTTTTGGTTTTAAAAATGAAGTTATTGTATAAAACTTACATAAATAAAAAAAATCTTGCTACCTTGCTGCACAAAAAGTGTAATATAGAGCAACCAAAAATCATATGTACCCTAAACTAGTACCAACAAAACTGACAACCTATCCCGTAGTTTCTAAAATGGAGTCACTTTTTTGGAGTTTCTACTCTAGGGGTGCATCAGGGGGGCTTCAAATGGGACATGGTGTCAAAAAACCAGTCCAGCGAAATCCGCCTTCCAAAAACCGTATGGCAGTCCTTTCCTTCTGCGCCCTGCCGTGTGCCCGTACAGCTGTTTACGACCACATATGGGGTGTTTCTGTAAACTACAGAATAAGGGCCATAAATAATGAGTTTTGTTTGGCTGTTAACCCTTGCTTTGTAACTGGAAAAAAAAAAATTAAAATGGAAAATCTGCCAAAAATGTGAAATTTTGAAATTGTGTCTCTATTTTCCATTAAATCTTGTGCAACACCTAAAGGGTTAACAAAGTTTGTAAAATCAGTTTTGAATACCTTGAAGGGTGTAGTTTCTTAGATGGGGTCACTTTTATGGAGTTTCTACTCCAGGGGTGCATCAGGGGGCTTCAAATGGAACATTGTGTCAAAAAAACAGTCCAGCAAAATTAACCTCCAAAAACCAAACGGCGCACCTTTCACTCTACGCCCTACTGTGTGGCCGTACAGTAGTTTACGGCCACATATGGGGTGTTTCTGTAAACAGCAGAGTCAGGGCAATAAAGATACAGTTTTTTTTGGCTGTTAACCCTTGCTTTGTTAGTGAAAAAAATGGGTTAAAATTGAAAATTAGGCAAAAAAATGAAATTCTCAAATTTCATCCCCATTTGCCAATAACTCTTGTGCAACACCTAAAGGGTTAACGACGTATGTAAAATCAGTTTTGAATACCTTGAGGGGTGTAGTTTCTTAGATGGGGTCATTTTTAGGAAGTTTCTCCTCTAGGGGTGCATCAGGGGGCTTCAAATGGGACATGGTGTAAATAAACCAGTCCATAAAAATCAGCCTTCCAAAAACCATACGGCCCACCTTTCACTCTACGCCTCGCTGTGTGGCCGTACAGTAGTTTACGGCCACATATTGGGTGTTTCTGTAAACGGCAGAGCCAGGGCAATAAAGATACAATCTTGTTTGGCTGTTAACCCTTGCTTTGTTAGTGGAAAAAATGGGTTAAAATGAAAAATTAGACAAAAAAATGAAATTCTCAAATTTCCTCCCCATTTGCCAATAACTCTTGTGCAACACCTAAAGGGTTAACAATGTATGCAAAATCAGTTTTGAATACCTTGAGGGGTGTAGTTTCTTAGATGGGGTCATTTTTGGGTGGTTTCTATTATGTAAGCCTCGCAAATCGACTTCAGACCTGAACTGGTCCCTAAAAATTTAGTTTTTGTAAATTTCTGAAAAATTTCAAGATTTGCTTCTAAACTTCTAAGCCTTATAACATCCCCAAAAAATAAAATATCATTCCCAAAATAATTCAAACATGAAGTAGACATATGGGGAATGTAAAGTCATCACAATTTTTTGGGGTATTACTATGTATTACAGAAGTAGAGAAACTGAAACTTTGAAATTTGCAAATTTTTCCAAATTTTTGGTAAATTAGGTATTTTTTTGTGCAAAAAAAATATTTTTTTTACTTTATTTTACCAGTGTCATGAAGTACAATATGTGACAAAAAAACTATCTCAGAATGGCCTAGGTAAGTCAAAGCGTTTTAAAGGTATTAGCACTTAAAGTGACACTGGTCAGATTTCCAAAAAATGGCCTGGTCCTTAAGGTGAAAATGAGCCCGGTCCCTAAGGGGTTAAGAGCAGCCAAAGAGCAGGGTGGGTGGCTGTTCCCCAGGTCCAGGCCAGGTTTTGGGCTGGGGTTTAAAAACCCAGCCAGCAGCTCAGCTGGGTGTGGAATGAACCTCCAGTTGATAGTGGAGCTCTATGTTTGGGAGCTGAGGAGTTCTGCCATACTGCAAGGCTGAGAGCCGCATGAGAGCTTTCAGCTGGAAGCCAGGCGCCCTAAAGCCTGCTGTGGACTGCCAGATGAAGTGTTTTTTTGTTCTGTGGACTTTTGCTATGTGAATTAACATGAGGATTCCTGTGGTGTGAATTAACACCAGGGTCCTGCCAGGTATTGTATTTCTTTTCTGCCTTTTTGTGTGAATAAACATTGACTTTTGCTTTTCAACCGTGGTTTTGCCTCTGTATTGCCTCCGCCTACCCTGCCTACCAGAGCAAATCCCTACAACATGCATGATTTTCTTTTCACTTTCCACATACTTGCTACTTTGTGTTGATCTATCACATAAAATCCCAATAACATGCATTTAAGTTTGTGGGTATAAAAATGTGGGTGAAAAAAATGTGCAAAAATTCAAGGGGTGTGAATACTTTTCCAATGCACTGTACAAGCAATTAAAAAAGGCAGGCCTAATGCACTTAGCACACATCAGTTCATTCCAAATCGATTTATCTGGATGCAGTCTCCTTTAGTGAAATATAATGTAATTAAATATATGGTCTAGTGACAATAGCACCACCCTGCCACTAATCTGCCACTAACTATCTGGTATTAATATTGCATTCTGTTTTATGTTGGCTAATTGCTTGTGTCAGTTCATTGTATTTCATGCATATTTATTAAAGGGGTTATCCGAAGTCTAAAAGATCCCCCCTCCCCCCAATGCCCAGGCCCCTCTGATACATTACACTTACCTGCTTCCAGGCACCCGCGTTGCTCCAAATTCCTGCATGGCCGCTCCACCCCCTACATCCACTTCCCCTATCACGTGGATCAAAACATTCGGCAGCTAGTGAGGCTCATCCCCTATCGCGGCCTGTTATTGGCTGCTCCCCCCGTCAATGGATGTTTTGATACACACGGAATGTTTAGGATCTGGAGCGACGTGAGTGCCAGGGAGCAAGTAAGTATAATGTTCAGGATTTAAATATCTGTTACTTCTATGCAAGCACGCTTATTCTTCTTGTTCACAGGAGCCCAGAACTGTACACCGTACTCCATGTGTGGTCTGACTAGTGATTTGTAAATTGGCAGGACTATGTTCTCATCATGGGCATCTATGCCCCTTTTGATGCAACTCATAATCTTATTGGCCTTGGCAGCAGCTGCCTGACACTGGTTTTTGCAGCTTAGTTTGCTGTTCACTAAAATTCCTAGGTCCTTTTTCCATGTCAGTGTTACCCAGTGTTTTACCATTTACCATGTACTGGTGACTTGCATTTTTCCTTCCCATGTTCATAACTTGACATTTATCAGTGTTAAACCTCATCTGCCACTTCTCTGCCCAAGCCTGCAATCTATCCAGATCCCTCTGTAGTAGTATACTGTCCTCTTCAGTGTTAATTACTTTACACAGTTTAGTGTCTGCAAAAATTGATATTTTACTATGCAAGCCTTCTACAAGATCATTAATAAATATATTGAAGAGAATAGGGCCCAATACTGACCCCAATAACAGATATAGACAAATGGTGGCATTATTTTATTTGTTGGCTCTCTGGTACGCCGATGCTGCTGCCAGTATCAGCCACTGTCATAGGTTTTTAGGATAAGTATATGCTGCCTCATTTTTACACATTATTAGTAAGTTGGCCCATATATGCTGTGCATACTCCAAATGTATCAATAGGGTTCCATTTACCCAAGTGTTTTTATGGTATTCTCAGTTCATATATATGTTGGTATACCATTTTGTTATAGTTTAGATTTGAATCTGAGCAGTGAATGAAGATTTTATTTCTTGCATCTTTATCCAACATCTTGACTGCTGCAGATCTGTGACTGTGGTAGGCTTGTGTCATTCAAGTAGCTTTAACCTCAGTCTAAGTAATGTCAGTCTATGGTATAAGTCCCCTAGTGCATTCTGACAACAGATTCATTAAGGAGAGCAAGCAAATCAACGAAATTTTGAACTTTCCTCTTGTAAAAGCTAAGTACTAAACACACTGTTTTAAGATAGTATTAATTGTGTCAATTATCTCCCTGTAGTCATTGAAGTTCTTCTCTTGGTGATTTTTTTTTTTAGTTCAATTTATTTAAATTACATTTAATTACTGCAATTTGATCAATGTGAAGTGATAATGTCATGCTAATGTGTTAAGGGATTTTAGCAACTTTTCACGCTGAGTGCATATATGGAAAAAAATGCATTCTTCCTAATAGGGAAAACAAATTGAAAATTGCAGAGGAATGTTTATGACTTAATTAATGTAACCTTGCAGAAGCAATTAATGGAAATTATTTCACTTTTTCCCTTCAAAGCAAATTAGCCCCAGTTAACATATTTACAGTGGTAACCAGTTGCATATCTAAACAATCTTCTAGAATTATAAGCAAAACATTAAAATTTACGTAGTATTCATCTTATGTTTCAGTTATTACATATTTTCTTCACCTTATATCATATTTTTAATTGTTCTACATGTACAGATCATTCAGAAATATTTAGTGCTGATTACTTAAGAAATAATACCATTAGCTCGATTTCCAGGTACTGTAAGGGTGCCTTCACGTGCAGCAGAATTTGCTCCATTTGAATAGGGTTGCTTTGGTGCTAACTGCTAAGCACATGCATTTCTACAAGCTCCATTCAAGTGAAACTGATTTTCAGTTGCAGAAAATTTCTGCAACAAAATTTGTTGCCTGTGAAGGTACTCTTAAATTTCAAGATAAGCTTAGACAAAAAAAAAAATAAAGAAACGTGGCAAAGTGTGGCTAAGGGAGGTTTTCTGATATGTTATACTATAAATAAAGTACATATGAAAGGAAGATCACTTTGGTGCAATTTAAAACTTTCCAATACTGATTTGTAGAATTAAGGGGCCCTATTGAACACATACACACCCTAAGCTCAGAGATTTCTTATTGAAAATCTGCCACAGAGCAGTTCATTGTGAAACTTGTTGCCAAGCAGGCTGACTGCATGTGCTCTTGCGTACTGGCTGCAGGTTATTTCCTGTGTATTCTGGTTGTTTGTGTGCTGCGTGCTGGCTGCGGCCTCATAGTGTGTGAACTGTGTCCTGCGTATCTGTGTACTCCATGTGTTTGTATGGTCTACTGTGTTGCTGTGTAGGCTGTCTGTCTGTGTTGGGTACTGGCTGTAGTTGATTATTCCGATGTGTGCTGGTTGCTTTCGTGGTGCATCCTGGATGTAGTGTTCTGTGGCTACGTGTGAATTGTATGCTGTGTTCATAAGATTAATGTTTCCCTGGTCTGTGTGCTGATTACTAGGTGGTCAGGTGCTTTCATTACCCAGCTATAGTATAGTCCTGTGAGCTGTGTGCCTGACATGAGTCTGTCTACGGGATAGGCTTCAGCAAATCAACTTTCGGATCATAGATCCGAAGTAGATTCGCTCAAATACTTTGATTTTGGTGCTGTATGCCTACAGCATTAAAATGTATTGGCTCTGTGAAGCCAAAGGTTTTCTCACTGAAGGTACCAGCCAGTACTAAAGCCCAGTTCGGATTGCTACTTTAAATAGCTTTTCAATACGCAAATATGCATACAGTAAGAAGTAACAACATTAAAATCAAAGTATTTTAATGAATCAACTTTGGATCTATGATCCGAAGGTCAATTTGCTCAAGCCTACTCAAGAATTGCTGTATGCAGGATGCATGCTCTTGACTAGAGATGAGCTAATCGAATCAGATGAAGTGGAATTCGATACAAATTTCAGGAAAAATGTGATTTGTAACGAATGCAAATTTCCTCGCGCTTTGTGATAATGAATCGCAATTTTTCCTAAAGTGGTGGCTACAATGGCGGCTACACATGTGAGGACATGGGGCAAGGAACTCTGGGAAGGCGGGCTGAGCTATAATGCCATGCATGCAGCCAATCAGTAGCCAGCCAGCCCTGTGATGTCACAGCCCTATAAATATGGCGGCCATCTTAGAGTCAGACATTTTCAAGCGTTCAGTGCAGGGACAGACGTGAGAAGGCACTAGGGACAGCAATTGGAAAAACCTAATTGTGAAAAAAAAAAAAAAAAAAACGATTTCTAAGTGCAGATAAAGGATAGGGAGGAATCATTTCACAGCATCTTAGTGCAGGGAGAGACGTCAGAAGGCGCTGGGGACAGTGAAAGAAAAGCGATTTACAAGTGCAGGGAAAGATTATTTGGGGATCCAAATAGCCATTATACAGCTCTGTCATTCCAGCAATTTGCTCTTGGGGTGCAAGTGCTATGTTGAAAAGTCTTTAGTGGCTTATATCTTTTCAAACCTCACTTCTGCAGTTATGTGTTGAAAGCATCCAGAAAGAAAAAAATACACGCAATTCACTGGTGCACTTATTTGTGGCAAAAGCGTTTAGTGGCCTATTTCATTATAGAAAAAAATATATACACATTCTGCAGTTATTATTTCAGTACAAAAACAAAATATATTCAGAGTTCACTTTTGCAGTTATATGTGGTAAAACCTTTAGTTACGTATTTCGGTAGAAAAACTAAATATATTCAGCGTTTATTATTGCAGTTATATGTGGCAAAACCTTTAGTGACGTATTTTGGTTGAAAAACAAATTTTGTTCAGCATTGCAGTTATATGTGGTAAAATCTTTATTGATGTACAGTATTTTGGTCGGAAAACAAAATTTATTCAGCGGTCAGCGCTGCGGTTATATGCAGTAAAATCTTTAGCGACCTATCTTGATAAACTTCGTGACTATTCTGGGCTCAAAGCTATCTTGACGCTTTGTCTTCTCATTGTCTGTAGCTACTATAGGCCTGTCCATGCCAGGCAGGTTCCCCCAGAAGTATCTAGGTCGATGAGCAGCCGATACCGCACTTGCATCAGTCTTGACAAGAAATTGTTTTTTGGAATGCTTTCTCCATCGTAACCACGTCGCCGAATAAACTGAAGATTGGCAGATTCTCTCCTGTCATAGGCAACACTTAATTTTTATTACAAAAGTTATTAAATATTGAATATTAAATTGAACCAAAACTTGATTAAAATTATAAAAAAGTAAACTTAAATTCACCAATATATTATCCCAATCTTCGAGGGAAATTCACGGACAATCAATTTGCCAAGCCTTTTGTGCCGGAGAACGTGTATTATTAAATCGTGCTTTAAGCAAAATTTTTCTAAAGTAGAGAAATTTTAACCTTCTGTTCAGTATTCCCTATAAATGAACAGACAAAGCAGCCACTCTGTGGCCCCCTCATGCTGCTGCCACCTCCACACTATGTCACCTTGCCACTCGGTGGTCTCCTGATGCTGCTGCCACCTCCACACTGTCATTGTGCCACTCGGTGGCCTCCTCCTGATGCTGCTGCTACATCCACACTTGGTCATTGTGCCACTCGGTGGCCTCCTTATACTGCTGCCACCTCCAGATTCTCTCATTGTGCCACTCGGTGGCCTTCTCCTGATGCTGCTGCTACATCCACACTTGGTCATTGTGCCACTCGGTGGCCTCCTTATACTGCTGCCACCTCCAGATTCTCTCATTGTGCCACTCGGTGGCCTTCTCCTGATGCTGCTGCTACATCCACACTTGGTCATTGTGCCACTCGGTGGCCTCCTTATACTGCTGCTACCTCCAGATTCTCGCATTGTGCCACTCGGTGGCCTTCTCCTGATGCTGCTACTGCTGTTTCTGCCACCTCCAGACTCTGTCATTGTGCCACTCTGTGGTCTCCTGATGCTGCTGCCACCTCCAGGCCATGTCATTGGGTCACTCTGTGGTCTCCTCATGCTGTTCCCAGCCTCCCCACTTCATGACTGGGCCACTATTTTGCCTTTCGGCCTGGCTGACATCATCATTTGTTTGACCCTTCTTCTGATCTGTCAGAAGGAAGGAAAAATGAGACGCACAACGGATCCTGTCTGTGTAGCAGCTGCAAGGCCTGTATGGTACCCTCAGAATTGGCTAATGATATGATAGCCAAAAGCAGGAGTGGGTACAAAACACAGAAGATATGCAAATATTCCTTTCACGTGTCATCTCTGTTTTGGATCTACTCCTGTGTTGTTGTTTTTTTGGCTTTAACAATACTGATGGATTACAGACCAAATGCTTAGGCTACTTTCACACTAGCGTTCGGAGCGGATCCGTCTGATGTTTCATCAGACGGATCCGCTCCTATAATGCAGACGTTCGCATCCGTTCAGAACGGATCCGTCTGCATTATAACTTAGAAAATTTTCTAAGTCTGAAAGTAGCCTGAGCGGATCCGTTCAGACTTTACATTGAAAGTAAATGGGGGACGGATCCGCTTGAAGATTGAGCCATATCGTGTCATCTTCAAGCGGATCCGTCCCCATTGACTTCCATTATAAGTCTGGACGGATCCGCTCGCCTCCGCACGGCCAGGCGGACACCCGAACGCTGCAAGCAGCGTTCAGGTGTCCGCTCACTGAGCGGAGCGGAGGCTGAGCGCTGGCAGGCGGATGCATTCTCAGTGGATCCGCCTCCATTGAGAATGCATCAGGGCTGGACGGCTGCGTTCAGGACCGCTCGTGAGCGGACACCTGAACGCAGGTGTGAAAGTAGCCTTACCGAGTGAAGGTGGATGCTCAACAGACAGGATCCTTTTTTTTAAGGGTTATTGTTCTGACAGATCAGAGGAAGAGCAAATTAATCAGTGACGTCAACACAAACTTACTGCTGACACTCTCTCCACTCTGTCGGGGGAGCTCTGCTTGTATAAGCGTTTAATAGAACAGGTTCTGATAACATCTATGTGGAATCAGCTGACGACAGTGTAAAAGGAGTGCGCTTCTTCTTAGCACTAACATCGACCTGTAAGGTTAAGTTCATACTTGAGTTTTTTGGTCAGTTTTGGCCCCCGTGACTGCCCTAATAAGTGAAGTGTGCAGTGATTCTAAGAGCGACGCCTGTCATCTGCAAACTGGTGAATCAAGTTTTTGAGTAATTCGCTTATCTCTACTCTTGACCTGGGTGTTTGTCATTCTACCATGATCTGTGTGGTCACTTGGTATTTCATCTGTCACTACTGCCTAACCTGACTGAAAACTTCATACTCCCCATTCTGAATGGGTTCTGGTGTATGTATTTTGTTACTAGGTCTCTGTATGTCTATTTCACCATGTCCAGCCTGTCTGGGAGTTGCCTCTATGTCTCTATGTTCAGCTCTGTCTGTGATCGCTATGCATCTAGGTCCCCATGAGGTCCAGGCATTTGTCTGTCTTCATGTTTGTTAAGCTCTGTCTGTTACTGTCATGCATCTAGTTCGACATGGGGTCCAAGTTTCTATCTTTGTCTGCATTTTCTGGTCTATCTGGGTTGGCCATGTATCCTGTATCTAGTTCTGCATGGGTTCCTGATTATGTGGCTCTTCTGTGATCCAGTACTTTGAGTCTGAACAGTGTCCTATGTTGCAGGTTTGTTTGGTTCTCTGTTTGTTTGCCTATGTTACTGTTTTGTTACGGGCCTGGACCGCTGGTGTCATGCTCCAGCCTCTGTTGCCTTTCGGTTTTTGGCAAAGTGTACCGGGACCATCCCAAGAAGTAGAGGTCTGGTCGCTTCCCTGCAGTGAAGACAAGATCCCTGTAAGAGGTTAAAGGGTGAAAACCACATTGGAATAACTCCCTTTGGGTTTGGCCCTAAGTCAAACTGGTCACTTGGCCCAGTGGTACATCTGCCACTGTTCAATACTTGTTTGTCCTGGATTATGCCAGTTGTGTTTGGTCATCTGTTATTTGTTAATAATATATTCGTTTTGGCTCTCTGGTCTGTTTGTCTGAGACCTGGACCTCACTAATTTAATTTAGATGTCCAATCCTAAGGGTAGGGTATCAATATCCCGATAAACCCCTGTTACAATGGCAGCTGCGAGCTGCCACTGTCCAGCTTACCTCCTCTGGCAAACCAGACCCACCTCCTGATGCCTTCTTCTCAGAGTGCCTGGCTGTTGGGTCTGTTCCATCCCTCCATGCAGGCTACGGTCTACTTGCTGACAAGGTCTCTTCTCCTTTACCCACAGTGCAGTGTGCTCCATCTGGCTCTTAAAGGGCCTGCATATTTATGTGCACCTTAATTGTCACCAGCCAATGGCTGCCAACCTTGGAGTACAGTACTTAAGGTACCATCTCCTCTGGGAAGTTGCCTGAGCAATAGGTTTTCTAGCTTGATAGTGCCCTGCAAAGGTGTGCTGGATTTGTTTGTTTGTGTGTGTACTGACCTTTTTCTGTGTCATTGTCTTTGACTACCATAGGTCAGCTGTCAATCACATAGAGATTGCTGTGGAAAGTACTAGCCTGGTGGTTCTCCTGAAGCAAAGTCCAGATCCCTGTACAGGAGTTAAAGGGTGAAAACCAGGAGACTGCAAAGATAATGCCCTAAGGTTTAGCCAAAAGTCTGGTTGACACAGTAATTCCACACCCACTGCTGTACCAACCCCTTTAATGCAAAAATTGTTATTACTTTATAGGTCAACTATTTAAAAGGTTTTTTTGGACAGCTTTATAAAAGGTGTTTTTGATGACCAAGAGGTATCAGAGGATACTATGGAGATATGAAAGAATGCCGCCATGGACATTTGTACACTAATGAATACATTATCCTGAGAAGTTAAAGGCAGATGGATATGTAGTATAGCCATGACAGGTTTTAGCTACTTATGCCTGAGAATCCATTCAAACTGTTTCATCACAGCAGTGGAAACACTACAATTAGTAGCTCTCTGCATGGCAAGCTACGTCCATGCACATTGTCTGCCTATAATACATAGGCAGTCTACACTTGTGAGAACCAAAATAATATTTTTTATGTTATGTGTGGTCTTTGTCATCATATTGCATTTTCAGTATTCATTTATAAATCCTAATGGTACAAACACTCAATAGAATTGATTATAGTATCATGATTGAGATATCTAACAGCAATTATTGATGCAAAGTATCAAAGCGCATAATGTGAAATGGAATGCATTAATGAGAATCAACTAATTGGTCTCAATTGGATTATTCATTGATGTATCTGAGGCTGGCAGTGATGATAAACAGATATTATGTGTACAGTATTGTCAAATGAAGGGTTTTATCGTTTAAAGTTCCACATGTATATATGAGTTAAATGGTAGCCTGGCCAGTAAGAATATGATATACAGTGATGGGGAGAAAAGACAAATTTTGCTATTTTTTTTATGTTTTTAGATAACATAAAAAAGTTGTAATAATTAAAATATTACATATCACATATCTGTGCAGGGGCTGTGTCTGAGAGTAGAAGGGACATAAAATATATATTGTGCTGAAAATGATGCCTGCACATTGCGCACACACATGCTGTAATGTCTATTGTGCCGGCGGACGGGCCGGCTGGCATCCAGTTGTCAGGGTGAACAGGCCAGGTTTCCCTGTTCAGGAGCTCTGGCCAATCAAAGGCTCCCACTGCCTGATGATTTGGACTTAAAGCAACCTTATGGTTTTGGATTATAGGCTTGGTACAGTTTCTGATCTTCGATTCAAGATTTGGTACTGTTGAATTCTCCTGATTTAGACTTAGTCTTGGTAATGTTTCTGGTTTTGTCCATTATTTCTTTGTGCCTTACTGTCACTAGTTCTTTGTTATTTCTGTTCCCTCTGCTCCTTCCCTGATTGGCCCCTGCACATATCTAGGTAGGGATTGTTGTCCAATTGTGGGCTGCTGCTTGGGCAGATCATGCAATAGGTGGGGACAGTGTTTCAGGCAGGAATGCAGGGTTCACTAATCCCAACCATGACACAAGCTGCAGCTTCAGTACTTCCATAATGGTAACTCACTGCGCTGCTGCCCTCGCCTCTACCACAAAATGACTCTCAGATCTCTTACCTGCATATGTAGCTCATCTGCCATTTCTTTTTTACCTCCATATTTACATAATGTAGCAAGTAGTCACATGGGGCCCATAAAATGTACTATGGAGGAAGAAACAGGTCTTGTAATGGGTTCTGTCCCTTTCACCAAAGTAAATTTATATGGGCCAAATTGCAGAGGTTTAGCAAGCAGTGATTGTGTGTCAGCGCCTCTTTACATTGATGTGACCAGACCCCTAATGGCAGTACCTGCTATACTGCCCTGGAAATTATAACATGTTTTATTTCTATTTTCCTATATTCATTAAGAATTGTTTTGAATCCCTGTATTTATTAACTCGTGTAAGGTTTAACAAAACAACATACAGTCGCAAACAATGATGTGCATGAGGGGACGTCAGGTACACAGCACAAATGTTCTTAATTGAAGGGATTCTGTCAACAGGTTTTTACCCCTGTCAGCTAAACATATGCTGATGTTCAGGGCGTCTTCACGATTCCTAATGTGGGCTTATACATGTCATTTGTGGGCTTATTTAGCTAAAAAACAGCTATTACTAACCTGTCAGTCAAACAAATAAGGTGCCCAAGGGGATGTTAATGGATGCAAGGTGCCGGCCGCACCCGCCGCCGTTCGTGCCCAGCGCCGCCTTTCCAGACTCCTGCGCCGCCTCCTAATCCTCTGTGCCGCCTCTCGCTCTCCCTACCTCCCCCTCCTTCTGCTGTAAGATCTCGCGCACAGGGCTCTGCCTGATGCGCCCGTGCGGACTTCTCCATTTGGCTTTTTATAGCGAAGTGCGCATGCGCCGGCACTTCGCTCAACCCCTGTATGCGCGAGATCTTACAGCAGGAGGAGGAGGGAGGGAGAAAGAGAGGCGGCACAAAGGATTAGGAGGCGGCGCAGAAGTCTGGAAAGGCGGCGGTGGGCACGAACGGTGGCGGGTGCGGCCAGCACCTTGCATCCATTAACATCCCCTTGGGCACCTTATTTGTTTGACTGAGAGGTTAGTAATAGCTGTTTTTAGCTAAATAAGCCCACAGATGACATTTATAAGCCCACATTAGCAATCGTGAAGACGCCCTGAACATCAGCATATGTTTAGCTGACAGGGGTAAAAACCTGGTGACAGAATCCCTTTAAAGCAGTTATTTCTAGCATTATAAAGAGGTTTCTTTATAGAACTTGTTCAGTGGCAGGAAACTGAACATTCACCTTTTTGAAAAATCTAAGAAAAGATGATCCAGAATTGTTATACTTACCTTGTGCCTACTGCCTCACAACTTTATATGTTGTGGAGGTACGCTCGTAACTGCAACCCGATGTATAAAAGCGTTGAGTTACATTCTGATCAGCCTAATAGCGCTGCAGATTGCTGTGATTGCATTGTCATTAGACAGCTGCAGTCAACGTAAGCAGGCCTGAGTCCAGCAGAAGTGGTCTTTTGGCATGGCATCATTGTAGTAGGGCGTTGCAATGATCCATTCCAGTTTATAGTGTAAAAGCCAGCAGCGGAAAGGTCTTCTTGCGGTGAGAGCAGTGAGCCTGCATGCTATTAATTAATCCCTTTTTGCCTGACTGTGGCATGAAGGGGCTATTTTTTTAAATTAAAGTAAAAGAAATGTAATAAATGAAAACATTAATAAAAAATTTAAAAACAATAATAAAAATAATAAAGTGAAATGAAGAAAATAAATATCTATACTTACTGTAGTTACAGTTACTAGTTACAATAGTATATTGCAGACTACTTACATACACACATTTCACCCTTCCTTTTTCATTCACAAAATAAAACAAAAAGTATATTTATTAGTTTTAGTAATAGTATAGCAGACTTTGCTTGAGTAAAATATACAAACATACACACATTTTCTTTCCTTTTTGCGTTCTTAATAAAATTTAAAATTTAGAAATGTTTTGTCTTGAAAAGATTATAAGAAAAATATAAATGTTTCCATAATTTTAATAGTTTTTCCTTAAATATTATTTTTTTAACTATTATATCTGTCATACAATGGCACAATAAAGGTATAAGATGTCCAGTGAAAAATATCAAAAACATGCAGGTTGGCTCAGATATTATTAATTATTTGCTGTTAGGCCCTTTGCTAAAACAGAAAAACTGGCCTGGTAAGCAAGGGGGGTAAACACTCCAGTGATTAAGTAAAATATAATTGTTACTACAACAGACCCATTTAACCCCTTCCCGACACATGGCGTATTATTACTTCATTGGAGCCACTGTGTTCCCGCAATTTGACGCAATAGTACTTCATGGTGATCGGGCAGGCACCCTGGTAGCCAGGCTCCTGCTGTATCCGCCGGCATGTGTCAGAAGGCAGATGCTGTGCAGAGGCTGCCCAATGCCTTGCACGGCATCGGGACCTGCCTTCTATGGGTGCCGAGGAGATCCAGCCTCAGGCTGCGCCTCCCAAGCAACCTGTTCGCATACTACTCACTGTAGTACACGAACAGGCAATGCATTACAATACAGATGTATTGTAATGCATTGCAGAGGGGATCAGACCCCCAAAAGTGAAAATCAGAAATAAAGTAAAGAAAAAAAGTGTTTTTAATAAAATTCATAAAGTAATAATATTAATAAAGTAAAAAAAGAAAAACGCCCCTTTCCCCTAATTTGATAATAAAAAAACGGAAAGACAAACAAAACACACACATATTAGGCATTTCCGCATCCGTAATGACCATCTCTATAAATATATCACATGATACACCATAAAAAAAAAATGGTGTAAAAAAAGCCATTTTTGCCACCTTACATCACAGAAAGTGCAAAACCAAGCGATCAAAAAGGCGTACGTCCCACAAAATGTTATCAATAAAACCGTCACCTCATCCCGCAAAAAATGAGCCCCTACCTGAGATAATCGCCCAAAAAATTTAAAAACTATAGCTCTCAGAACATAGAGACACTAAAACATCATTTTTTTTGTTTCAAAACTGCTATTATTGTGCTAAAGTGAAATACATTAAAAAAATATACATATTAGGTATCGCCACGTCCATAACAACCAGCTCTATAAAAATATCACATGACCTAACCCCTCAGGTGACACCGTAATTTTTTTTTAAAAAACTGTGTTAAAAAGAGCCATTTTTGTCACAGTACATCACAAAAATTGCAACAGCAAGTGATCGAAAAGGCGTACGCCCTCAAAAATAGTACCAATCAAACCTTCACCTCATCTCTCAAAAAATGAGACCCTACCTAAGAGAATCGGTCAAAAAATAAAAAAGCTATCACTCAGACAATGGACACACTAAAATATGATTTTTTTGCTTCAAAACTGCTATTATTGTGCTAAAGTGAAATAAATAAAAAAAGTATACATATTAGGTATCGCCACATCCGTAACAACCAGCTCTATAAAAATTACACATGACCTAACCCCTCAGGTGAACACCGTAAAAAAATAAAAATAAAAACTGTGTAAACAAAGACATTTTTGTCACCTTACATCACAAAAATTGCAACACCAAGCGATCAAAAATATATACCCCCAAAAATAGTACCAATCAAACCGTCACCTCATCCCGCAGAAAATGAGTCCTTACCTAAGACAATTGGTCGAAAAATAAAAAAGCTATGTCTCTCATTGTATGGATACACTAAAATTTCATTATTTTGGTTTAAAAAATGCTATTATTGTGTAAAACTTACCTAATATGTCTACTTTTTCTTATTTATTTATTTCCACGTCCGGAACAATCTACTCTATTAAAAAGTCACATTACCTAATCACTCAGGTAAACGCTGTAAAAATAAATAAATAAAAACTGGTCACCTTGCCCCATAAAGTGTGTAATATTGAATGATCAAAAAATCATATGTACCCAAAAATGGCACAAATAAAAACGTCAAAAGTTACAGCAAAAAATTTGCCTCTGCACAAGACGATCAGCAGAAAAATAAAAAAATAGGGCGTTCAGAAAATGGAGATACAAAAATCTAATTTTTGTTTTCAAAAATGCTTTATTATGTAAAACTGAAACAAACATCATAGAAAGTAATATACAGCAATTAAAAATCATATGTACCCCAAAATAGTACCAATAAAACTGGCACCTTATCCCGTAGTTTCCAAAATGTGGTCACTTTTTTGAATTTCTACTGTAGGGGTGCATCAAGGGGGCTTCAAATGGGACATGGCATCTAAAAACCAGTTCAGCTAAATCTGCTTTCCAAAAACCATATGGCGTTCCTTTCCTACTGCGCCCTGCTTTTTGCCCGTACAGCAGTTTCTGATCACATGTGGGGTGTTTCTGTAAACCACAGAATCAGGGTAATAAATATTGAGTTTTGTTTGGCTGTTAACCCTTGCTTTGCTACTGGAAAAAATTTATTAAAATGTAAAATCTGCCAAAAAAGTGAAATTCTGAAATTTCATCTCCATTTTCCATTAATTCTTGTGGAACACCTAAAGGGTTAACAAAGTTTGTAAACTCTGTTTTGCATACCTCGAGGGGTGTAGTTTCTAAAAAGGGGTCATTTATGGGTGGTTTCTATTATGTAAGCCTCACAAAGTGACTTCAGACCTGAACTGGTCCTTTAAAAAGTGGGTTTTGGAAATTTTCTGAAAAATTTCAAGATTTGCTTCTAAGTCTTCTAACGTCCCCAAAAATAAAATTTCATTTTCAAAATGATCCAAACATGAAGTAGACATATGGGAAATGTAAAGTAATAACTATTATATGAGGTATCACTATCTATTATAAAAGTTGAGAAATTGAAATGTGAAAATTTGGGAATTTTTCAAAATGTTTGGTAAATTTTGGATCTTTTTCATAAATAAAAGTGAAATAAATGGACTCAAATTTATGACTATCATGAAGTACAAGGTGTCACGAGAAAACAATCTCAGAATGGCTTGGATAAGTAAAAGTGTTCCAAAGCTATTACCACATAAAGTGACACAGTGTCAGATTTGCTAAAGATTTGCCTGGGCAGGAAGGTGATAACTGGCCTGGGGGAGAAGGGGTTAAAGTTGTGCTTCTCGGTGGTAACCGTAACTCTCAATTCAATTGGACGTGATATTGCATGTAAATTTCCTAAATTCTGTCATTGTTTCTGCTCCTTGATGTAGACAATTCCAAAGATTAAATCCTACTTAAAAAATTCACATTATGATAAAGTGAAGCCACCTGCAATCCACAGTAAAAATGCTGCTTTAGCACAATTCATGGGCGACTTTAATAATCTTTGAAGCTAATGTGAGCCATGGTAATGTTATGGTAAAGCCATATGGTCATAAAGCCTTACTCTTAAAGTGGTTTTCCAGTATTTTGATATTGATGGCCTGTCCTCTGGCTGATACAGTACTCTATTGTTGATTTTAGCTTAGTTTTAACATCTTTTTAGTTTGTCTCTTATTGATAAAAAAATTTTTCTATATAGCTCTATAGTAAAGTACAGTATCAAATGATTTTGCTAAATTTATCAGCAGCATTACCAGCATCAAAATGAATTCTTATATGAACTGTGCATGGTATTTGACTTGATTTAAATTATTTAGCAGTTCATGTCTTACCTGAAAATATTTTCTATACTAGAAATATATATATATATATATATAATTTTTTTTATCTGGAACGAGGCAGTACAGAGCCAACAACTGAGATCATTTAAGGTTCAGGTTTATACTGTAATTTAAGAAAAAATGGGCCTTCAGTAACTAGAACATGTGATCAGATCACCACTGGGCACAATAAACGCCCACAGCCAAGTTCAACCTAGAAATTTACATAACTTTTTGCTTGATTCAATGCTAGAGAAAGATAGAGAGAAAGGGTCCAGCTCCGAGTGATACCTTGAATCCTGTCTGAAGTCTAAATGTGTTGGTGAGAGATGCAGTCTAAGGATGAGCAAATTGATTTGCAACAAACTGGGTTCATTCCAAATTTTACAAAAATTTGTCTGCCAAATGAACCATAGGCTTTTTCTTATGGTCGCTCCCTGGTCACTCCCTGGGAGGAAGTTGAGGGACTTGCCCTGATTGGCTGTCAGGCTGACAGACATCCTAGATCAGCCAATCAGTGAGTCAGCAGGGAGGGAGATGCCCGTGCAGAGCAAGCAGAATGTCATTCTGTATTGAGCTGTTAATGATGGTTGATGGGTGTATACACTGTCTGACAGATAACGATTTTACACAGTATACAGAAATATAAGCAAACATCTCTTTTTTTTCTAATTTGAATAAAGATACAGCTGTTTTTCCCCAAACTTAAAGTTTCTACATATTATTATTGCCAGCACAGCAGCCCATTAGCATTCTGCTGTTGTGCACATTATTTTCCAGTGTTATATCTATCCAGTATTATTACATTATATCTATCCAGTATTATTAAATGTTGCATTACAGTAAAAGCATTTAATAGCAATGACACAATTTTTAGACCAGCAAAATTAAATGCAAATTTCACCATAGACACAATTTATTACCGCCTTTCCTGCATTGTTATATTGTTGGTGTGGGGAGGAGAATAATTACATTACAGGTTTGCAAAGTGTTTTACAGTAGAGGAAAGGTCTTTTCTGCAACAGCATTTTTAAACTCAAATAACACAATAGTCAAATCTTACACTGATCTTTTCCTGCATCATTATATTGGTGTTGTGGAGGGGGTGGGTAAATAATTGCATTACAAGTTTGCAATGTGTATTTTGTATTATACAATAGAGAAATGTATTTTTCTGAAACTGCATTTTAAACACAAATAACACAGTAGGCAGACATTTTACTTGTGCCAATACTGCAATGTTCCCAAAGTATATTTTCAATAGCAGTGAGTGTGTTTGTAGAAGGAGAAAGACATTTAATTGAGCCTCTGTCTTTAACCTCTTAAGGACACAGGGCGTACAGGTACGTCCTGTGTAGTTCCGATCACCGCCGTGCGGCGGGCGGTGATCGGAACAAGGTGCCTGCTCAAATCATTGAGCAGGCACCTTGGGTCAATGCGCAGGACCCCCCCCTGTCGCCGCAAACCGCAGGTCAATTCAGACCTATGGTTTGCGGCTTTTACCTATTGCGGCGGCGGGCGGTGTTGCCATCGGGTCCCCGTGGGGCTGTAGGGGGGACCCGATGGCATAAAAAGGCAGCGCGGTGCCTTCCTGAGGCATCGGCGCTGCCTTCCTGTGACGAGCCAGCCTCCTGGATCTCACAGGCTGGAAGCTGTATGAGTAATACTCACTGTATTACTCATACAGCCAATGCATTCCAATACAGAAGTATTGGAATGCATTATAAAGGATTAGACCACCAAAAGTTGAAGTACCAAAGTGGAACAAAAAATAAAGTGAAAAAAAAGTTGAAAAAATAAAGTGTTTTTTTTTCCCCAAAAAATTAAAAGTTTAAAGTAAAAATAAACAAAAACGTCATTTTCCCCAAATAAAAAAAATAGGGGAAAATAAAAAAGTAGACATATTAGGTATCTCCGCGTCCGTATCGACCGGCTCTATAAACATATCACATGACCTAACCCCCTCAGATGAACGCCGTAAAAATAAAAACTGTGCTAAATAAACCATTTCTTTTGTCACCTTTAAAACACAAAAAATACAACAGCAAGCTATCAAAAAGGCGTATGCCCACCAAAATAGTACCAATCTAACCGTCACCTCATCCCACAAAAATTAGCCCCTACCTGAGACAATCACCCAAAAAATAAAAAAACTATGGCTCAGAATATGGAGACACTAAAACATATTTTTTTTTGGTTTTAAAAAAGCTGTTATTCTGTAAAACTTACATAAATAAAAAAAAAAGTATACATATTAGGTATCGCTGCGTCCGTATCGACCGGCTCTATAAAAATATCACAGGACCTAACCTCAGATGAACACCATAAAAAATAAAAACTGTGCTAAATAAACCATTTTTTGTCACCTTACATCACAAAAAGTGTAATAGCAAGCGACCAGAAGGTCATATGCACCCCAAATTAGTTCCAATCAAACCGTCATCTCATCCCACAAAAAATGAGACCCTACCTAAGATAATCGCCCAAAAACTGAAAAAACTATGGCTCTCAGAATATGGGGACACTAAAACATGATTATTTTTTTTTTTGCTTCAAAAATGATATTATTGTGTAAAACTTACATAAATAAATAAAAAGTATACATATTAGGTATTGCTGCGTCCGTGACAACCTGGTCTATAAAAATACCACATGATCTAACCTGTCAGATGAATGTTGTAAATAACAAAAAATAAAAACGGTGCCAAAACAGCTATTTCTTGTTACCTTGCCTCACAAAAAGTGTAATATAGAGCAACCAAAAATCATATGTACCCTAAAATAGTACCAACAAAACTGACAACCTATCCCATAGCTTCTAAAACGGGGTCACTTTTTTTGAGTTTCTAATCTAGGGGTGCATCAGGGGGGCTTCAAATGGGACATGGTATCAAAAAAACCAGTCCAGCAAAATCTGTCTTCCAAAAACCGTATGGCATGACTTTCCTTCTGCGCCCTGCCGTGTGCCCGTACAGTGGTTTACAACCACATATTGGGTGTTTCTGTAAACTACAGAATCTGAGCCATAAATATTGAGTTTGGTTTGGCTGTTAACCCTTGCTTTGTAACTGAAAAAAATTATTAAAATGGAAAATCTGCCAAAAAAGTGAAATTTCTAAATTGTATCTTTATTTTCCATTAATTCTTGTGGGACACCTAAAGGGTTAACAAAGTTTGTAAAATCAGTTTACCTTGAGGGGTGTAGTTTCTAGAATGGGGTGGTTTCTACTGTATTATGTAAGCCTCATGTAAGTATTACTATGTATTATAGAAGTAGAGAAATTGAAACTTGGAAATTTGCAAATTTTCCCAAATTTTTGGCAATTTTTTTTTTTATAATTAAAATTACTTTTTTTTTACTCCATTTTACCAGTGTCATGAAGTACAATATGTGACGAAAAAAACAATCTCAGAATGGCCTGGACAAGTCAAAGCGTTTTAAAATTATCACCACATAAAGTGACTCTAGTCAGATTTGCAAAAATTGCCTGGTCCTGAAGGTGAAAATGAGCCCGGTCCTTAAGGAGTTAAGTTACAGAAAACAAGCTTGCAATTTTACAAAAAAAAAATTATAATTTGTGTGACTGTACAAAACCCGTGACTTTTCATTTAGAACAATTGTGAGTTTGTAGTAGTAGTAGTAGGCCACAGTTCTGACTAGCTCCCTAGTAGGAGGTAACATCCAAGGAGGAGAGCATAGGCAGTGGCAGCAATAAATAGCAGAAGTGACTTACGTCCAGAAGTTCCCAAAGAACAGCCAGGTCCAAATCTGTTTCAGGAACTGGTGATGCCACTAAAGTTTTTTCCACACTGCCGCAAGAGACCAGATCTGCAAGGGTAAATAAGCCGTGGGCAGTCAAACACAAACATAGGCACCACAGCTCTAATGAACAACATAAAGCTGCATCACCTGAACCAGTGGGAAAACAGAGATGTCCACCAGTTAGCGCAACAAGAATTTCCTCCTTCTCTCAGTCCCCTTTGTGGCAGCTAGGCCACATTCATGTTCAATATGGTGTCTTTCTCATCACTTACTGTTTTTCCAGCTCAGACTCCTCCTCCTCTGCTTTGTTGTCAGCCATCAATAATAAAATATGTGTCCAGGAGACAACTCAACACGCAATTCGATGGTTCGCAAACTGGTCTCCATACTGAACAATGGCTCAGTGAGGCAACCGAGATATTCTCGGACAAAAATGTGCACACTATCCTACCACTCAGCCTTCAAGGAGTTAAAAAGGGTCTACAAGGTCCAAATAACTTCATGGTGGGAGGTTCGTAGCTTGGAAAGCTACATTAAACAGGGCATGGTGCCAAGGGATCTCAGGATCACACTCATTTTAGCAGCAAGATGCAGGAACCCAGGTCTCATGACTAAATGGGAACGGGAAGCCACAAATAGCTCCATGCAATTGCTTCTGGAGGAGGAACTAATAAACAGTTAAAGATCAAATACAGTTAGCACAGGCCTTCTCCAGTAAACAGGAATTCAGCACAAAAGAAACGGCTACGGAATACCCTTGAAAGGTATAAATATCACCTTATGGAAAGAAAATGTAGGCAGCTCACACGAGACCTTGCTGACTCTAAAAAGAATAATACATACATAATTCTAGACAAACGAAACACTAGAGAGACAAATACAGACGCCTCAACAACCGAAACAGATATCTGACACTGAGAGAGACCCTTGACTAAGACCAATAGGAAACAACCTAAGGGACTAGGGACATACAGAGGGAAACAAAGAGGATCAGGTCCCTCTAGAGACCGGGTGTAGAGACAATAATTTTTTTACCCGTGGAACTATGTACGAGCTTAGAAACCAGAATCCACAGATTCCAAACTAAAATTGCAGATCATCAACATGTCGTCCAGAACATTGTCCGAGATGGAACATTGAATTTTGGCCAAGGTACTCTCCTTCATACCCACAGAGAGGTTTGACCTCTTTAATCATATCAAGGATCTCCATCTATTTGCTCGTAAGTTAAGGTGGTGCAAGCATTTCAAAATAAAGGAGAGGCGAGAATGCAAGGAATTAGGCATCCTAGAGGATATGCTTGCAGACGTTTGTTTCCTCTTTGGCTTAAGGGAGGAGATGGCTGCCTGGGAAGTGAGGGTCCCTTCACTGAATTAAAAAAGTAAAATGCTGCCTGCCTCAGACATCTCCTGTATTGATGTCTTACTTGACCATCACATCACATATCAAGAAAGACCTTGAAAATCTGGTCAACCAGAGATTCCTTTCCAACTGTTCCAAAATTGAATTAAATGCACTTTGGGACCTAGAAAGAGATCAGACTATCACTATAAAGCCTTCCAACAAGGGAGGAAATGTGGTGATCATGAACTCATCCAATTACAAAGAAATGTGCCTTACCTTGCTTAAAGACCCCAGTGGTTATGAAACACATACAGGGGACCCCACTGGATACTACAGTAGGGAACTTAAACAAATACCGTACTTACCCCAGCAGTAGCTAGGAAGATTATTAGCAAAGATGAGTTTCTCTTTCCTCATCACCCTCCCACAGCAACATTTTATAGCCTCCCATAGGTCCATAAAGGCACCACACCACTGTGTGGTAAACCAATTGTGTCTGGGGTGAATAGTCTCAGCCAAAAACTGGGTATATGTATTGACCAGATTTTGACACCATTCGTAAAGGCTCTACCCTCTCCTACACCAGAGACACAATGAATCTGTTGAAATGTATTTAAAGCATTACATTAGGCCAAGGCAGTTATCTGGGGAGCATAGATGTGGAGGCCCTCTACTTGTCCATTCCGCATGAGTGGGGCCTAAGAACAGTACAATATTTCCTCTCCTCTCTGGGCTGCAAATACCTTGCCCATAATGAATTTGTTCTCCAAATCTTGGAATACACCCTAACTTGGAACTTCTTCCTAGTTGACAACAGACTACTTCCAGCTCAGGGGTACCTCTATGGGGATCCCTTGTGCAGAATCTGGTATTTGTAGAATAATCCTCACCATAGAATGCACATGTGGGGGTATGGGCAAGGTATGTCAACAACATTTGTGTAACCTGAAATGGCAACGTGCACCAATTTGAGCAGTTTGTTGGGGAACTTAACCAAAACCCAATAGGTCTACATTTCACTGTTAAAATACACTAGACCAATCTTCCATTTCTAGATATAGAGATCACAAAAACCCACTCTGGGGCTCTATCCACAAATGTATATTGTAAACCTACTGCGACGAATGCCCTGCTAGTCATCCCATGCCCCTCAAAATAGGGATCCCAGGGGCCAATACCTCCAAATTAGGAGGAACTGCTCTGACAATAGACTTTCAGGCAAAAGCTGATGATGACTATTTCAAAATAGAGGGTATCCCGACACCATTTTCAGGGGGGCATACAAACCGGCCAGAGAGACCAGCAGGGACACCTTACTTACACTTAAGACCAGAAACACTTATTGAAAATCTCTCATCACCACATATGATGGAGCAGCAGAAAGAGTACATTAAATCATCACATCTTACACTAGATCCCAACCTCAAAGATTTTATTACTGAGCGCCCTCTCATCACCTATAGAAACGGCAGCAGTCTCTGACTGGTTTGTACACAGTCATTACATAGCACCACCGAGTGGTACTACTTGGCTTGATAGACAACCTCGTTGTTGCTTCAGATGTGGTGGTTGTGTAACGTGATATTATCAAGGTCTGATTTGGACACAAATCAGAATCGGAACCTGCGCTGATTCCGATACGTTTCAGAGTATTGGGTGGATATACAAGGGAAGGAATATTCACAATAATCTTTGGAGTGGTTACCTTATTTAGCAGGTAATCTGTCCGTAGAATGTTCTTCTTTTTGGATCCGGTAGGTTGGTTTCCAAAGCGCCTTCAGGTTCAACCTCTAGCGTAGGTGGTGCTCCGGCCAGCAGCAGATCTCTCACGCGAGGGAACCCCAGTTGAAGTCCGGGAACTTGGCGTGTGACGTCACCGCACTGAGTATGGAAGCCTTCAGGGGACAAATTCAATCCGACGCGTTTCAGAGCCAAAACGGGCTCCTCCGTCAGGGATGGTGAGGTTTGTCAGTCCTGAAAGTAAATAGGCTGTTGTTCCCATGGCAACTACTAGTTTATTGGCACTAGGAACACTTAACCCCATTTGATCCAGTCAATATTTTATTCGAACGCAAACAGTTCAATTCCCTGATTGAGGCCATATGGGGCCAGACTGTTTAATTTGAAAATCCATTTACTTTCTTGTCTTGACATCTCTTTTAAGTAGTCACCACCTCTCTTATTGACCGGTATTTTTTCAATCCCTCCAAAAGTGGATCCCATAAATTTGCTTGCATGGTGTTGGGCATAGTGACGGGATAGTGGGTGTCCCTCAAATGTGTAACGTGAACTTTCATAGCAAAACTGAAAAAAAAATCCATGTTGATATCCTCACACATCGTCTTGCTGATCTATGTAGGAGGAGAAGTGGGGAAGGCTGGGAATCTGCACTTCTCCTCCTACACAGCAGCGTGATGTGTCACAGTATCCTGCTGCTGCTGATGGGGAGCGCAGATCATGGGAGGAGCCAGGTGATTGAGGCGAGGAGTATTTATTGTTTGTTTTTTTCACTTCCTGTGAAGGGGGCACATCAGGGCATAACCACTGTGAAGGGGGCACTGGGCACATATCTTGGCAAATCCACCATAAGAGGGCACATATCTTGGCATATCTACTGTGAGGGGCACATATCTTGGCTAGTGATGAGCGGGAGGTGCCATATTCGATTTCGAGATATTTCGCAGATATTCGATTGAATATTCGTCTTATATTTGTCGAAATTGAATATTCGTCATTATGCTATTTATCGCGAATAATATGCGATTTTATTAATCGCGTATTGCGATTTTGTGTATTTTACGAATATTCGCCATATTGCTATATATTCTTGTTTTAGAATATGACGAATATTCTAAAAAATTAAGTTATAGCAATATAGCGAAATTTCACTAATGTAGTGCTATAATCTTCTTTTTTTTTTGTCTAATTTTTTTTCGGAATCCGAAAGACAAAAAAATTTGTACTAAAAAAAGATTATAGCACTACATTAGTGAAATTTCAGTCTATATGTGTAATTTACGAATATTCGCTATGTTGCTAAATATTCTTGTCTTACAATAGGACGAATATTTTTAAAAACTAATATGTAGAACTATATTACATATATTAGTTTTTTAGAATATTCATTTTTTCTCCCCCAATTAGTACATTTATTGCCCTTCGGCATACTCCTCGCCGACAAGCGTCCCCATCACCATGGGAAAGCCTGGTGGTTAGAATATACCATCAGATCTAAGTTTTCACGATCTAACTCAGATCCGATGGTATATTCTAACCACCAGGCATTCCCATGGTGATGGGGACGCTTGAAGTTAGAATATACCGCCAGGGCGCTGTTATCCGCGCAATTAACCCCTCACCTCCCCAGTATTAAAATAATTGGTAGCCAATGCGCCCCCCCAGTATTAAAACAATTGGTGGCCAGTGCGCCCTAACCCCCCCTCCCCAGTATTAAAATAATTGGTGGCCAGTGCACCCTAACCCCCCCTCCCCCCCAGCATTAAAATCATTGGTGGCAGTGTGTCATTGTGGGCCAATGAGTCATTGGCCCACAAGCATTTTAAGCAGGAAGGAATCATGTGTTCAGATGGAGAAAATGACGAATATTAGCAAATTATCGAAGTTGCGATATCAACACTAATCTTGGCATATCAACTGTGAGGGGGCACATTGTTTGGGATATCTACTGTAAGGGAGCACATATCTTGGCATATCTACTGTGAGAGGGCACATATCTTGGCATATCTACTGTGAGGGGATATGACATATCTACTGTGAAGGAGCACATATCTGTGAGTAGACCCGAGGGACTGAAACACTGGGTAGAAAATAAAAGTAGGACTGATTCACATAAGGACTGATTCACATATATCTGCTCTGTAGCATGCTCTGTGTACGGTATTTAATCTATAATACATGCAGTTTCATTGCTGCAAACACCGTGCAAAATGCCACAAGGGGGCCCACTGAGACTTTATCGCCCAAGGGCCTACATGAACCTGGAGCCTTCCCTGTCTGGAGCAGCTGTCATGGCAGGGACAGTACATATCATTCAAGGCCCACTGGGTCAAAGTTTTTTTTTGTGGCAGTGGTGAGGCAGCACCTCAGTAACAAGGCCAGATCCTTTTGACACCTCCATGGTTGTGTCGGCCTGGCTCCCACACAAGGCACTTATCCACCTGTTCCTCCATGGATTTTGTTAGAACAGACTCTCATGCAACAGGGCACAATGGCAGGATCTTGCTACCTACCCTGTAGCTATTGTTTACCTGCAAGGGGAAAGTCCCATGGAGGAGGAGGAGGAGGGGCTGCCACTGGAGAAAGAGTCATAGGTAATGGAGTCGGAGGATGATGACACCAGCCATAATATTTCAAATGACCCACTAGACCCAGGAGGTTAAATATGCAGTTCCAATAGTCAGCGACTATAATTCCTGTTTCTGGTCATGTTTTTAAAATATAACTTTTATTTTGCTTTATTAAACAGACATTGCCACAAAAAACATAAAGTGAAAATTTAAAAATACATATGGAGGGCTGAATATATTTGGGGCTGAGGGTGTAGTGTCTCTACTTTAATCAGTAGGTCAGATGATATTGCTGGAAAAGAGGGGATATAGAACGGCTCTGCCTCTCATTTGGGATGGCCAGGTGCACCAATCTGATGTCGCACTCACGGCACCAAAATTTTATATCAAAGACATAGATAGGCATTCTAATATCCGGACCACAAATTTTGTATAATCACAATATTAGTATTTATTAGCACATATATAAAATTGATATATATAGTAAATTCCAGATACGTAGGATTACTCCAAATCAGGAATATATGCAGGGACAATCTAATTGATATCTTCAATAACTATAAAATACAGGCCTGTCGATACACAGTAAAATACACAATAGAAATAAACTGCCCAATAAAATGCTATAAAATACTGGTAGTAGCCACTAAGAGTACACAATAAACTATTGCAGGTTGAATGGAACTGCTGTTATGATTAACCTAGTCAAATCCATCCAATCTGCAAACATATGGGGGCTCCCACTGTAGTGGAGTATTGACTGGACAAATAAAATCAATATGCCTGCTGCCTATAAAATAAATGTGAGCAAAAACACAAAATCCCAGTGTGCTAGTATTGAAGAAACAATCCTAATAGTGTCAAAGTGCCGATAATAGAAAAAAGGTTGAAGAAAAAATCCAGAAAGCAATCACTTGTGATTAATCCAAGTCCATCTGTGTGAATAATTATTCAACATACATAGGGATCCTTTAAGGTAAATTAAATTGTGTTGTGTTACTGTGCTTGAAATAATAAATGAATGTTCAGTCACTGCAATAGTTCTTATATTGCCCACAAACAGCAGAGGCTCAACGATGTCAATGGCAAGATGCTGTTACAACTGTAGCCGCTTTCCTGTGAGTAACTTTGTATTCCAATGTTGCGATCTCAATGATTTCAATTCAACACTGTGAGCTGACCACAATTACCTAGCAGAAGGGTGCAATGCCGAATATTCGGTAATGTTCACTACTATCTAAGATATCATGCGGTGAAGTAGTACTCACGCTTGGTGGTGGTGTCCGGTCTGTGGCGTGAGTGCAAGGCACGCTTACCTTTTACGATACTACCTTACTGTTATGTCCCGGATCTGTATAGTCCGATTTGGCTGTTGTACAGGTCCGGCAGCAGGTCACAGGTCTCTCTCTCTGTTTTCGCCGTAATTAGCTCACAGTCTGCACTTCTATTTGCAATGGGCGTTTTTCATATCCTTCGCATCGCCCAAGCAGCTAGTTTAATTGCCCCGGCTGTCTTATGTTGTCCGTAAGTTACCAGACTATGGCCAATAGATCTGGAGCTTGTTTGTTCAGTGAAAGCGCTTTCTCTAGATAACAATGCTATTGTTAATCTAGTTTTTCCAGTTCGTTGCCAATTCCTTATCTTTCCACGCCAGACGCGTTTCGAAGGTTATGCTACCCTCTTCCTCAGTGGTTTCATAAGAACTGTCTGGCTGTCCGGCTTTTATTCCTATCATTTCCAAAATGGTTCCATATTAACCCTGGTTTGGATCTTGTGGATCTAGCATTATTCAATGGCCTTTTCCTTGTATTGCGATTCCATTGCGTTAACCCTGCGTTTTTTTTGTGGGTTCATGCGTTTTTTGCTCCACAGTTTCTTTAGCCTGCAGCTAATGCTTCCTATCAATTATTTTTAAGAAAGCTGATTGCATTCTCCCATTTTGTGTACTATTGTATCAAATAAGAATTATAGGATAGTAAATCTTTTCAGTGTATAACAAGCATATATAGTGATAAAAATAAAAAAATAAAAATAAAATATAACAATTTATTAGAATGTTAAAACCTTATAAAATATCCAGATATAAAAAATTAAATATACATTTTTTTTTTGTATAAAGATGTCTCCACATAGTGCTATGTCTTACTGTCATGATAGCCATAATGATGTATATCCAGGAAACTGCTTTCCATGGATATATCAGATGATTTGTCATCATAATCCTAGGTCTTGATCATATCCTATGTGGTCTGTAAACAAAGACAAGTCCATAATACGAGGACCGGATTGGGATATAATAACTAGCCTCAGGTGGTCAATTGCCATACAAGGGATAGCATTGGCCAGGGATAAGGGGTTTCTTCATTCACCACCATGTACGTAGGATCCTGCAGGTGATGAACTGGGGGTGGGGGCCTCCAGGCCAGGGAGGGTCACAGTGCTGATAAACAGCAAGACTGGTACCCCCATGATCCGAAGGCGCCCACCCCATTATAGGAACCCGAAGATTTCGAGCTCGGCATTAAGCCCAGCTGGTGCCAGACTGCCGAATTCAAAAATTCTCCTGGATTCCGCCCTGGACATGCGTGCAATATGGTTCCCTCCCCTCCAATGGCGATCTATCTGTTCGAATGCTGCAAATCTCAGGGTTTTTGGGTTCTGGTTATGCATCAGTTTAAAGTGTCTGGACAGTACATGCTTTTCATATCCCTTTTTTATATTATTTATATGTTCCGCTATTATAATTTTCAATGGTCTCTTAGTTCTACCTATATATTGTTTGCCACAAGTGCATTCAATTATATAGATAACGTTGGAACTATTGCATGTAAGGAGTTTTTTTTTTTATCTCAACGGAGAACGTATTTTCTGTTGAGTTAACTCTTGTGGTTTTTCTGGCAAAGGATGTATTTTTGCAGTTAACACAACACCCACATCTGTGGAACCCACTTCTTTTTAGCCATTTATTAATGGATCCACTATCCCCTATTCTGTGTTTAATATATGGTGCTATTTTTAAGCCTAAATTAGGGGCTTTGGTATACACTATCTCCGGTACTAGCGGTAGTAAAGGGCCTATGATCTTATCCTTCTGGATCAGATGCCAGTGATTTTTTTTATAATGCGCTCAATCTTTTTATGTTGTGCATTATAGGGTAGTATTATACGAAATTTCTCTTCACTGGGTTTTGTCTCAACATCAATCTGATTAGACACAAAAAACAGATTTCTGTCCATTTCCCTGACTTTTTGCAAAGCATTATCGACCACTGTATCTGGATAATTTTTAGCCAGAAATTGTTTCCTCATATTAGTAGCTTCCTCCTCGAATTTGTCCTCGTTGGCACAGTTCCTCTTAATCATGCGGAACTGTCCTGTGGGTATGTTCATCAACCATGATGGTAGATAACAACTAGAAAAGAGGATAAAACTGTTTTTGGCCACCTTTTTCTGATAAGTAGTACATACATAGTGATCCACTTGAGTGGTAATAAGTATGTCAAGAACAGGGGCGGGCCGACACAGAGGCTGGGGAGGCTCCAGCCTCAGGGCGCAGCCTGGGGTGGGCGGAAAAACAAACCTCTTTTTTTTTTTTTTTTTATCACTTACTTGCTGCCGGGCGCCCTCCCCTCCCCAGCCAGTGTTCACTCTAAGCTGCGCTTGTAGATAGGAGCAGGAGGCTGCTGATTGGCCAGTATCAGCTAGCTGCCCTGCCATTGGTCCATCCTTTCACACCCCCCTTCTCTCTGGAGCTGAACACAGCAGGAGGCAGGCGTTCTCACAGTGGATCATGTGACCATGAAGGAGCATGTGACCAGTGACGTCACAGACCTCCTTCTAACAAATCCATTCTAGCGTCTACCCAGCATGTATGGCAGGACTCTGCTGAGCAAAGACCATGTGCCCAGGTGAGGTGACCACAGAAGTGCCCTGGCATCTGTCTACTGCTGGAAGCTCAATGTGGAGCTTTATGAATGTAAAAACTAAACAAAAAAGAGGCTAAACAAAACCCTGCATGTCTGCTTCTGACCCTAATCTTAACACATAACGTTCATTTCATTGCAATCTACCCTAACACCTAAAGGGATTTTTTAAAGCCTGCTGTGTCTCTAGATGACCTTATGCTGATAGTAGTGTTAATAGAGTCTCAAAGGTCTGTAAAAATAGGGTAACTGCTTTTATAGACCCTTGAGACTCTATTACCACTACTATAAACATAAGGTCACCTAGAGAAAGAGCAAGTTTTTTAAATTCTTTTTTCCCTTTAGGTGTTAAAACATAACTTATTTGATTGCTTGAACACCTAAAGGAAAACAAATTAAAAACCTGCTGTTTCTCAAGATGACCTTATGTTGATAGCAGTGGTAATAGTCTCAAAGGTCTATAGAAGCAGTTTTCTCTATTTTTACAGACCTTTTGAGGCTCTATTAACACTACTATCAACATAAGGTCATCTAGAGACACAGCAGGTTTTTAAAAAGATTTTTCCTTTAGGTGTTACAGCAATCAAATGAAAGTTATGTTTTAACACCTAAAAAAAAAACATAATTAAAAAAACATGCCGTTTCTCTAAATGACCTGATGTTGATAGTAGTGTTAATAGAGTCTCAAAGGTTTGTAAAAATAGTGTACCTGCTTCTATAGACCTTTGAGATTCTATTACCATGACTTTTAGCATAAGATCGTCTGGAGAAACAGGTTTTAAAAAAAAAAAAAAAAAATTCTTTAGGTGTCAGAGCAATCAAATGGAGGGGGAGAAATGTGACATGGGTGAGGATGGGGTTACATGATAGGCACTTGGGCAGCTCAGCCTCTGTTGGTGGTGGACCTTGTCCCAGCCCTGGTCAAGAAACTCAGTGTGGTCTTGGTTGATATTAGATGAGAACTTGAGGCTATATATACAAACCGGATTCCCAAAGAATTTTTAGAGGATATTAATAAAAATGATTTTTACTTGGATTTTACTCTAACATATAGCAAACATGAAATTAATTTTTTGGATCTTACTATTTTTGCCACAGAAGACCATATAAATACTAAAACCTACTCTAAACCTACTGACTCAAATAGCTATATCAACAGAGAGAGCTGCCATCTACCAAGATGGTTAGATAATATACCTAGGAGTCAGTTTTTGCGTTTAAGAAGAAATTGCACTGAAGTAAAAGAATATGAGAAGGAAGCAGAAATATTAGGAAATAAATTTGAAGCAAAGGGATACAATGGGGATAAAATAGAAACTCAGAAAAAGGAAGTCAAAATGATAGAGAGAGAAAAACTAATAATACAGAAGAAAGAGAATGAAAATAAAAAGAAAAAGAAACAAAAGGCATCAGAAATAAAAGACAAAATACCGCCCATTATAGTCCCGTACAATACACAAACATATATCCTGAGAAAAATTGTAAGGAAATACTGGGACATTTTGAGGGAAGACAGGATTGTAGGTAACCTGATACCATCAGCACCTGTTTTTATATATAAAAAGGCAGCCAATATAGGTAACAAAATCGCTTCAACCAGTAAGGGGGCGGGACTAATACTGAAAAAGAAGAATAATATTATAACAAACCTGCCGCAAGGTTTTTTCCCGTGCAAAAGATGCGCACCGTGTAAAAATACAATAAAGAATACAGTGAAAGTATTAAGTATAAAAAACCATGAAGGTAACTTTGAACAAAAAATAAGGGGACACATTTCGTGTAATACAGAAGGCGTAATCTATGCTATCAAATGCCCCTGTAACAAGTTGTATATCGGACGCACAAAAAGAACACTAAAAAAACGTATAAGTGAACATATATACAATATAAAGAAAAAATCATTAGGACATCCCTTATCTAGACACTTTATGGAGGTACACGGAGGACATTTAGAGGGTATGTCATTTATGGGTGTGGAGAAAGTGGAAATAGATGCCCGTGGTGGAGACTATATAAAAAAAACAATCTAAAAGGGAGTCTGAGTGGATATTTAATCTAGATACACTGCTACCAAAAGGTCTGAACTCTGAAATAGAGGTGTTCGGCTTTGATTAAGAAACGCACCTAGGGAAGATGGACATGTGGCATGGTCTATAAATAGTGAGCATATGCACAATGAATGTAACGTTCCCTGACGAAGAGTACCGCTTGTACTCGAAACGCGTTGGAAGTTAGATCCGCACTGCCATCCGTAGCTCACTAACGGTGACGTCACCCGCTCATACGTGAGCTCAAGTGAAAGGTAACGGGAGTATAACGCCACCGGCCGGGGCGTACTCCCAAAACTTTAATATTGTCTAATAGTTCACGCTACAGCCACCTTCCCTGGGACTCGCTCTCCCTATTTGCTTCATCCAGCAATTACCAAGCGGAGACCAGCACGAGATACGTAACAGCAGCTGGGACACCTATGTCAAGGTAGGCACTGAGACATATATAGGCGTCTATGCTGTTTTTCACATCAGCGTGATAGATAGGAGGGTGGAGATAAGCTGTGTTAAATATTTACCGCTAGAGTTTGACGCGCAGTGTTACATTGTTATAGATATATTTGTGTCTTGTATGGCCGGTCCGTACTAAGTCTTGTATAGCAGGTACGGGACTGCTATTACACTGCAGCATCATCACATGTGTTTAAGCGCCAGTTGATAAGACTATATAGACTGATGTTATGCACAGTTGATGATTATAGATGCAAAGTCTTTGCAATTTTTCGCTGGGTTAACACCTTTCTGATATTGCTCCACTATATTTCTGCGCAACATTGTGGTATTTGGTGATCCTCTACCCATCTTGGCTTCTGAGAGACACTGCCACTCTGAGAAGCTCTTTTTATACCCAATCATGTTGCCAATTGACCTAATTAGTGTTAATTGGTCTTCCAGCTCTTCGTTATGCTCAAATTTACTTTTTCCAGCCTCTTATTGCTACTTGTCCCAACTTTTTGGGGATTTGTTGACACCGGGAAAATTGGAATCAATGTATTTTTTCCTTTAAAATGATACATTTACTCGGATTAAACGTTTGATCTGTCATCTACGTTCTATTACAAATAAAATATTGACATTTGCCATCTCCACATCATTGCATTCAGTTTTTATTCACAATTTGTTTAGTGTCCCAACTTTTTTGGAATCCGGTTTGTATTATTATTAATCTCTTCTAAGAAGGTATGTAGGCCCATTTCGTCTCCTTGCCAGATGAAAATGACATCATCGATGTAGCGCTGCCAGAGCACCAGATCCGACCCCAGTCTGTGTGCGATGGTCTCTTGTTCCTATTGTGCCATAAAGAGGTTGGCATAACTGGGGGCGAATCTGGTGCCCATGGCAGTGCCCCGGATCTGGAGATAATAAGCCCTCTTGAATGATATTGCTACATATCTCTCTGACAATGAGGTGCAGATAGTATAATATATACTGTGTCTGTAGTCTCAGCCGACACCAGACACTATGTAATCTATACTGCACTCTATTAGCTAATTACCCTGCCTAAAGTGCTGTTAGTGTAGTATCTAGCTCTGCCAGAATACTCTTAGTGGCGCCGCCACTTGCACTTCAAATTATCGGCACTGCCCCTATAAAGTAGTTATATACGCGGCGTCTGCAGTTCGCCATGCATCTATTAATTTCTTTGCCCTGCCATAATTTTTAAAAGACAAAAGAATGCAGCTCCCCCGACATGTTTCACCGCTAGATGTGGCGTCTTCAGGGGAAAAGGAGCTACTATGAACACGAGCGTTACACTTTAAGGTCCTTTATACCTGTAGGGCGGATCTCACCCTTTGGTAGCCTATAGGATTTAATCTCGTGTTGACTAAAGTAATTTGGGGCCTATCCAGTCCACTTCCCAAGACACGCTGTGCTGATTACGGGCCAATCAAATAGTTACTTATGCGGTTTCGTCCAATACTTAGTTGTTTTTGCTACAGGACTTCAGGTTTTTCACGTCTCCACCTGAACATCACAGACACGCATGCGCTGGTAAATTCCTGTGCAGAACTTACTCTGGAACCTGGAAGCTTTACTTCGCAAAGTGAGCGCGCATGCGCCAGTACTTAAAAGAATCCATCCAGGTCTGGTAGCCTAGGGCGCATGCGTTGGTACTTGGTAAATTTTATATATCAGTACTTAGATTTTTTCGATCCAGCTGTCAGATGCGCATGCGTCCAGACTTAGGCACCACACACTATATACCCACGGCGCCTGCACCAGAACTTAGAGTTATCACTCTTTTCAGATCCATTATCACGCATGCGCTGGTACATTATTCCAGAGGGGTACGTTCACTGGTATATATGGATTAACTAGAAGTGTCCTTTCTATATTACACTCTGGTAGGTGCGTATATGCACGGGATCAATAGTTCTCTTGTACAAAATAGATGACATGGGGTACTCGGCCTTAAGTTACATTAAGCATATGTCAGTGGATTTCCCAGTTCTCCCCATTCTGGGCGCCTAGTAAATTCTGCGCTTGTATATTCTATGTATAGCTGTATTTAATTTTTCTGAGTTAAAATTACATTATAACAACTACAGTAAAAGACCACATGCTGCCCTTAATATCATTGATATTTGGCCTATTTCCGTATCCATGATTATATACTTATATATTCTCGTGGTCTGTATATTACTGCCCTATATTTTATCATGCATTTGAGCTTTGTTATTTGTTATTTCATCATATTCTGTAATTTTTCAGAGCGAGAAGAGATAATTAATCAGTTGCACTCTGAGATCACGGTGGAAATCCTATGAGCCCAACACCATGAGATTCCATTTTATTTTTTTATTTTTTTATATAAATGCTGTGAAGGTAAACCCTTCATTTAAACCATTCGGGCCCATGGTGTTGAGTCTCTGGATCCACCGTGCCTCACTCTGTAATAATCTCCTATCGGGATTACCTCCTCTAGGGCCCATACTTAGCTTCTCTATGCCCCAGAATCGTAGGACTGTTGTATTATTACCATGCACATATTTTATATATCTGGCAATCGGGGTGTCCTTACCTGTTTCTATAGAACTTATGTGGCCTGAAATACGGCGTCTCAATTCCTGTATAGTTTTGCCCACGTAAAGTTTGGGGCATGGGCAGGATGCTATATATATGACTCCTTGTGTTTTGCAGGTGATCAATTGTCTGATCACTAGAGTTGAGCGAACACCTGGATGTTCGGGTTCGGGAAGTTCGGCCGAACTTCCCGGAAATGTTCGGGATCCGAACCCAAACCGAACTTCGTCCCGAACCCGAACCCCACTGAAGTCAATGGGGACCCGAACTTTTCGGCACTAAAAAGGCTGTAAAACAGCCCAGGAAAGAGCTAGAGGGCTGCAAAAGGCAGCAACATGTTGGTAAATCCCCTGCAAACAAATGTGGATAGGGAAATGAATTAAAATAAAAATAAAAAAAATAAAAATGACCCAATATCAATTGGACAGAGGTCCCATAGCAGAGAATCTGGCTTCACGTCAGCAGAGAATCAGTCTCTTCATGCCATAGCAAAGAATCTGGCTTCATGTCAGCAGAGAATCAGTCTCTTCATGCCATAGCAGAGAATCTGGCTTCATGTCACCCACCACTGGAAGAGGCTTCTGTCACATATTTAGGCCCCGGCACCCAGACAGAGGAGAGCGGTCCCGTAAAAGAGAATCTGGCCTTATGTCAGTGCAGAATCTGTCTTCATGTCATAGCAGAGAATCAGGCTTCACGTCACCCACCACTGGAACAGGCCACTGTCACACATTTAGGCCCAGGCACCCAGGCAGAGGAGAGAGGTCCCGTAACAGAGAATCTGGCCTTATGTCAGCGCAGAATCTGTCTTCATGTCATAGCAGAGAATCAGGCTTCACGTCACCCACCACTGGAACAGGCCACTGTCACATATTTAGGCCCCGGCACCCAGACAGAGGAGAGGTTCATTCAACTTTGGGTTGCCCCGCAATATAATGGTAAAATGAAATTAAAAATAGTATTGAATGAGGAAGTGCCCTGGAGTAGAATAATATATTGTTAAGGGGAGGTAGTTAATCTCTAATCTGCACAAGGGATGGACAGGTCCTGTGGGATCCATGCCTGGTTCATTTTTATGAACGTCAGCTTGTCCACATTGGCTGTAGACAGGCGGCTGCGTTTGTCTGTAATGACGCCCCCTGTCGTGCTGAATACACGTTCAGACAAAACGCTGGCCGCCGGGCAGGCCAGCACCTCCAAGGCATAAAAGGCTAGCTCTGGCTACGTGGACAATTTGGAGACCCAGAAGTTGAATGGGGCCAAACCATCAGTCAGTACGTGGAGGGGTGTGCACAGGTACTGTTCCACCATGTTAGTGAAATGTTGCCTCCTGCTAACACGTTCCGTATCAGGTGGTGGTGCAGTTAGCTGTGGCGTGTTGACAAAACTTTTCCACATCTCTGCCATGCTAACCCTGCCCTCAGAGAAGCTGCGCGTGACACAGCTGCGTTGGCGACCTCTTGCTCCTCCTCTGCCTTCGCCTTGGGCTTCCACTGGTTCCCCTGTGACATTTGGGAATGCTCTCAGTAGCGCGTCTACCAACGTGCGTTTGTACTTGCGCATCTTCCTATCACGCTCCAGTGTAGGAAGTAAGGTGGGCACATTGTCTTTGTACCGGGGATCCAGCAGGGTGGCAACCCAGTAGTCCGCACACGTTAAAATGTGGGCAACTCTGCTGTCGTTGCGCAGGCACTGCAGCATGTAGTCGCTCATGTGTGACAGGCTGCCCAGAGGTAAGGACAAGCTGTCCTCTGTGGGAGGCGTATCGTCATCGTCCTGTGTTTCCCCCCAGCCACGCACCAGTGATGGGCCCGAGCTGCTTTGGGTGCCACCTCGCTGTGAACATGCTTCATCCTCATCCTCCTCCACCTCCTCCTCATCCTCGTCCTCCTCGTCCTCCAGTAGTGGGCCCTGTCTGGCCACATTTGTACCTGGCCTCTGGTGTTGCAAAAAGCCTCCTTCTGAGTCACTTCGAAGAGACTGGCCTGAAAGTGCTAAAAATGACCCCTCTTCCTCCTCTTCCTCTGGGCCACCTCCTCTTCCATCATCGCCCTAAGTGTTTTCTTAAGGAGACATAGAAGTGGTATTGTAACGCTGATAACGGCGTCATCGCCACTGGCCATGTTGGTGGAGTACTCGAAACAACGCAACAGGGCACACAGGTCTCGCATGGAGGCCCAGTCATTGGTGGTGAAGTGTGTCTGATCCACAGTGCGACTGACCCGTGCGTGCTGCAGCTGAAACTCCACTATGGCCTGCTGCTGCTCGCACAGTCTGTCCAGCATATGCAAGGTGGAGTTCCACCTGGTGGGTACGTCGCATATGAGGCGGTGAGCGGGAAGGCCAAAGTTACGCTGTAGCGCAGACAGGCGAGCAGCGGCAGGGTGTGAACGCCGTAAGCGCGAACAGACGGCCCGCACTTTATGCTGCAGCTCTGACATGTCGGGTTAGTTGCGAATGAACTTCTGCACCACCAAATTCAGCACATGCGCCAGGCAACGGATGTGCGTCAAACCGGCTAGTCCCAGAGCTGCAACGAGATTTCGCCCATTATCGCACACCACCAGGCCGGGCTTGAGGCTCACCGGCAGCAACCACTCGTCGGTCTGTTGTTCTATACCCCGCCACAACTCCTGTGCGGTGTGGGGCCTGTCCCCCAAACATATGAGTTTCAGAATGGCCTGCTGACGTTTACCCCGGGCTGTGCTGAAGTTGGTGGTGAAGGTGTGTGGCTGACTGGATGAGCAGGTGGAAGAAGAGGAGGAGGAGGAGATAGGAGGCAAAGAATGTTGCCCTGCGATCCTTGCCGGCGGAAGGACGTGCGCCAAACAGCTCTCCGCTTGGGGCCCAGCCGCCACTACATTTACCCAGTGTGCAGTTAGGGAGTTATAGCGTCCCTGGCCGTGCTTACTGGTCCACGTATCTGTGGTTATGTGGACCTTGCCACAGATGGCGTTGCGCAGTGCACACTTGATTTTATCGGACACTTGGTTGTGCAGGCAAGGCACGGCTCTCTTGGAGAAGTAGTGGCGGCTGGGAACAACATACTGTGGGACAGCAAGTGACATGAGCTGTTTGAAGCTGTGTGTGTCCACCAGCCTAAATGACAGCATTTCATAGGCCAGTAGTTTAGAAATGCTGGCATTCAGGGCCAGGGATCGAGGGTGGCTAGGTGGGAATTTACGCTTTCTCTCAAATGTTTGTGAGATGGAGAGCTGAACGCTGCCGTGTGACATGGTTGAGATGCTTGGTGACGCAGGTGGTGGTGTTGGTGGTACATCCCATGTTTGCTGGGCGGCAGGTGCCAACGTTCCTCCAGAGGCAGAGGAAGAGGCCGAGGCGGCAGCAGCAGCAGAAGAGGCCGAGGCGGCGGCGGCAGCAGCAGAAGAGGCCGAGGCGGCAGCAGCAGAAGAGGCAGCAGGGGGAGCCTGAGTGACTTCCTTGTTTTTAAGGTGTTTACTCCACTGCAGTTCATGCTTTGCATGCCAGTGCCTGGTCATGCAGGTTGTGCTAAGGTTCAGAACGTTAATGCCTCGCTTCAGGCTCTGATGGCACAGCGTGCAAACCACTCGGGTCTTGTCGTCAGCACATTGTTTGAAGAAGTGCCATGCCAGGGAACTCCTTGAAGCTGCCTTTGGGGTGCTCGGTCCCAGATGGCGGCGGTCAGTAGCAGGCGGAGTCTCTTGGCGGCGGGTGTTCTGATTTTGCCCACTGCTCCCTCTTTTGCTACGCTGTTGGCTAGGTCTCACCACTGCCTCTTCCTCCGAACTGTGAAAGTCAGTGGCACGACCTTCATTCCATGTGGGGTCTAGGACCTCATCGTCCCCTGCATCGTCTTCCACCCAGTCTTGATCCCTGACCTCCTGGTCAGTCTGCACACTGCAGAAAGACGCAGCAGTTGGCACCTGTGTTTCGTCATCATCAGAGACGTGCTGAGGTGGTATTCCCATGTCCTCATCATCAGGAAAAATAAGTGGTTGTGCGTTAGTGCATTCTATCTCTTCCACCCCTGGGGAAGGGCTAGGTGGATGCCCTTGGGAAACCCTGGCAGCAGAGTCTTCAAACAGCATAAGAGACTGCTGCATAACTTGAGGCTCAGACAGTTTCCCTGATATGCATGGGGGTGATGTGACAGACCGATGGGCTTGGTTTGCATGCGCCATCTGTGCGCTTTCTGCAGAAGACTGGGTGGGAGATAATGTGAACGTGCTGGATCCACTGTCGGCCACCCAATTGACTAATGCCTGTACCTGCTCAGGCCTTACCATCCTTAGAACGGCATTGGGCCCCACCAAATATCGCTGTATATTCTGCTGGCTACTGGGACCTGAGGTTGTTGGTTCACTAGGACGTGTGGCTGTGGCAGAACGGCCACGTCCTCTCCCAGCACCAGAGGGTCCACTAACACCACCACGACCATGTCCACGTCCGCGTCCCTTATTAGATGTTTTCCTCATTGTTCCCGTTCACCACAATTTTGAGAGTGGCAAATTTGGGAATAGTTTTTCAACCCAGAACAAAAAATGTGCTTTTACGGTCGCTACAAATAACTTGACCAGCTAAAACAGTACAGATTCTGTTGAATAGAGATGTGAGGCCTGTTTTTTTTTTGCGCTGTGTGACAGGTATAGGTTTAATCACAGAATCAGACTTCTATCAGCACGCTAGCGTGTGTCTTAGGTTTTTCTGAATGACACTATCAGCACCTTCAATGTAAGATATCCTTTTTGGGATAGATTTCAAGTAGGCCTCAAATACCAGAAACTAGTTATTTTGAGAATGGCAAATTTGGGAATAGTTTTTCAACCCAGAACAAAAAGTGTGCTTTTACGGTCACTACAAATAACTTGACCAGCTTAAACAGTACAGATTTGGTTTAATAGAAATGTCAGGTCTATTTTTTAGGCGCTGGGTGACAGGCTCAACTTTCCCCTGATGTAGTATATGGCCAAAAAATAACCACACTGTTGATGGTTAAATGCACTTGGGTGACACCGGCTCAGCCTGCACCAGATGTAGTATATGGCCAAAAAATAATCAGACTGTTGATGGTTAAATGCACTTCGGTGACACAGGCTCAGCCTGCAGCTGATATAGCATATGGCCAAAAAATAACCAGACTGTTGATGGTTAAATGCACTTCGGTGACACAGGCTCAGCCTGCAGCTGATGTAGGATATAGCACAAAATAACCACACTATTGATGGTTAAATACACTTGGTGATAGCTTGTGCTGGCGCACCACAAGTCACAAAATGGCCGCCGATCACCCCAGAAAAAAAGTGATCTAAAAACGCTCTGGGCAGCCTCAAAAAAGTGAGCAAGTCAATATTAGCACTTCAATGATCCACAGCTGCAGATTGATCACAGAATGAAGTCTTTTGGAGGAGTTAATCTGCCTAATCTCGCCCTAACGTCGCAGCTGCAACCTCTCCCTATGCTTCAATCAGCAGAGTGACGTGCAGCGCAACGTGACCCAAGCTTATATAGAGGCTGGGTCACATGCTGCACTGGCCAATCACAGCCATGCCAATAGTAGGCATGGCTGTGATGGCCTCTTGGGGCAAGTAGTATGACGCTTGTTGATTGGCTGCTTTGCAGCCTTTCAAAAAGCGCCAAGAAAGCGCCGAACACCGAACTCGAACCCGGACTTTTACGAAAATGTTCGGGTCTGTCACGGACACCCCAAAATTCGGTACGAACCCGAACTATACAGTTCGGGTTCGCTCATCCCTACTGATCACATATTATTTTTTGTCATCAGGGTTTATGAATTTTTTAATACGCAGGATGTATTTACAAAAGGAGCAGTCTCAACATGGTGTTGATCCACAGTATTTTTCTCTAATTGGAATATTTCCTGTTCCTTTCTCTTTCAGGTGGCTGTGCACTAGTTGATTTTTCAAGTTTGGGCCTCTCCTATAGGTGATACTTGGATTGACGGTAAGTACTGTTTTTAGATCTCTCTCTGTCTGTATAATATGCCAATGTTTTTGCAATATGCTATATATTTCCCTATTATAACCATCAAAAGTTCCTATACATCGAATGATCTCATTCTTTTTGGGGGGAGTAGTTTTCAGTAAGTCATCCCTATTTATAGTTTTTGCTCTATTATAGGCTCTTTTTAGAGGGGCTACCGGATAGCCTCTTTTTTTTAAATCTCTCAAGGAGGTGTCTGCTTTCTCTTTCAAAGGTTACCTCATCGGAGCAATTCCTCCGAGGATGCCAACTCGTCCAATGTAGGTAGCTGTTTGTGGAGGTTGGTTTTCTGTATACCTCAGTACCAAGATGTCCATTTCCCATGATTCTTATTTTTAAATCCGAAAAGACAATTTCTCTCTCCTGTCAAGGGCTCCATATTAATCATGAGAATATTTTAAGTTTAAAAGTGTTTTATTGTTATATATCTTTGTAGGAGGGAGTGGCCGCATGACCCTTTGATTGGTCCAGATGCGGTTTTCTCCTCTTATAAATGTGAGGACTTAGTGTTTGTTCAATGGTCATGAGTAAGGGCTGTAACTGTTTTGTTGCCTGAAACGCGTAGACCAATATTACCTGTACCTGGATGTTTTGAAATTTTGATACAAAATAAAGTGCTATTGGAACTTCTCAAAGAAAGGCTGGACAACCCCCCTCTTTTCATTCATTTAAACCCTGCTCCCAGTCCTGGTGAAGAAGCGGTCCGTGCCTTTATGATTGAAGTTTCCAGACAGGTGAGAGCTGCTCTGACTACCTTTGAATAGAATTGATATATCTACAATTGTGTGATCTCCAGAGAACTGATTGTAGTTTTAGTCAGATGGTCTAATTGAATTAATATATATTATATCACTTGGTGAACGCCTAACTGTACTTTGAATCAGGAAAATGTGTAAATCTTATATTCAGGGAACTACCTCTTGAAGCTCATCAAGAGAATGCCAAGAGTGTGCAAAGCAGTAATCAAAGCAAAAGGTGGCTACTTTGAAGAACCTAGAATATGACATATTTTCAGTTGTTTCACACTTGTTTGTTATGTATATAATTCCACATGTGTTAATTCATAGTTTTGATGCCTTAGTCATGAAAATAAAGAAAACTCTTTGAATGAGAAGGTGTGTCCAAACTTTTGGTCTGTACTGTATATTTTGTACACAACTGCCTTCCTTTTGTCTTCAAATTAGCGCAAATCATGAGCTCTCGTTATATTTGTGGAAATAAGTCAGAATCTCCTCTATTATAGATTCTAGCTTGTTTTTCCATAAATAAATTAAACAGTTTTTCAGAACAGTATAAATATTCTGACAGCCCAACACTACTGAGCATTACTAATTTCTCTATACAGCACCTAAATCCATCTCTAAACTTTCATTGATTGAGTTTTTGATCTCTCATACACATGTGCTCCTACATTGTAGCCAATTATACCATATAATAAAATTTTGCACAATCATCAGTTATAGATGACAGTAGAAAACACACTCCACCAATGGATGTAACTAAAATGAGGGCCACACAGCAAAGCGTAGCTATTTATTAAGTGACCCAAGAGTTCTATATTCAACATAAATCAACGGGAGGTGGGTGGATTTGGTACCATTTACAAATGAAACTGTCTTTTCCATGATTGATTGTTTTGCTTGTTTACAGGAGTCAAAAATGCTCTACAATTTGCAGGATTGTGAATCCTTTCTGCATTTATACATTACATTTTAATAGTATTATAATATTTATAAGACCTTTAAATTCTTCAGAATGTTTTAATATAATGGGACAAGTCAAATAACACAAATTGAAAATCTAATAAAATAATTCAAATAACACACTATTACATGCTAGGAAATATGATTCATCTTAGTTAAGGAGATTAGACTTTGGAATGTCGGAAAAATGTAAAGAATTAGGTGTGAGTTTTGGAGGTATATCTTTATTTAAAGGGGTTTTCCGGGATTTTAATATTAATGACCTATTCTCAGATCTGATCAGATGGTTGAAGAGAAGGCCGCACATGTGAGTGCAGCCTTCCCTTCATTGTTTAACTGTTTACCGTCGACATTGCAGCGGTGAGCAGGTGTAATTACAAGCCATCCCATTAATTTCTATGGGACGGCTCATTTCTATACACTTGAAAACTACAGAGCCACCACACTGAAGTGATTGAGCTGCTTGTAATTACACCTGCTCACCTCTGTAATGTTCATGGCGAGAAAGTAAAGAATGAAGGAAATGCTGTGCTCGCACAGAGTGGGGCCTTCTCTTCGACAAGATACCACCATGCTAACCAATACCATCCAGTCTGCACCCCTTAGGGAAGCCAGGTCTTAATGATGACCATCCTCATCTTTTGCTGGTTTTACTTCTTCCAAATCATTGTTCAAAGTCTCCATGCACTAGAAAATTCAGCAAGATGCAAAGAGAGGAGGAGCTGGATGTTCCTGATGACATATTCTCATTGATATTAGATGATGTGGAAAAGGAGGAAAAGCTGATGGCAGAAGAAAGGCTCCCATCTGTAGGGCAGGATAGTGCTGGGGTTGGAGAAGTGGGTATGCCAGAGCTGATCAATATTCAGTGTTTACTGTCAAATAACCTTCAGGAGATTGCAGGTAAGAACAGCAATATTGTCCCCCCACCTAACCAGCCAAACCCCATACCAGAAACAGTCCTTGTTTAATGGTGCATTAAAGGTGCCGCGCAGCTATTAACAATGAAGACCGACTATGCAGTGTGGTCTTCATTATTAAATGAAAGGCAGCTGCAGGCTAATTGGCAGTGTGGTTCTTCACTTCAGCATAGCCGTAACCTGCCTGCAGCACAGCTGCTGCATGTGGTCATACCCTCAGGCAGAGTGGCCTGGGTATACCTTATTTATAGCAATTCATGACGAGTTACTTCGTAACAAATCAAATTTCTTGGCGAACTTCAACAAAGTTGCAGAAACAAATCTTGACATCTCTAGTCACCAGTATTAAAATCCTGGAAAACTCCTTTAAAGAAGAGAAATCTGAGTTGTCACTATGTATGCCTGATCCTCCCATTTACTGTTAAAATTATACCCATAACCACAGAGTAATAGTAGTATACGGAATTAATTAACTATTAGTAGAGATATACCAATTTGTAATAAAGTGAATACCCTAGATATCAATTAACACTACACTGCAGCAGAGTAACTAAAAAGTGACAAATGATTACGGGACTTGAACTATGACCAGTTAAACAGATATTCCCAAAAAAGGTATGGCATATTCACATGATTCTCTAGGAACCATACCTGTTTTAAGAACATGGATTCCCCAACCTTCACTCACGTGGTAAAGCAGTTGCTGGGAGCAGCATCCTCTTGAAGATGGAGAAGTGTGTTTTTCTCTCCAATTACCTCCTTGGAGTTAGCTGAGCAAGCATGCTCGGCGGGCATAGCTAAAGGCTCATGGGCCCTGGTGCAAGAGTTCAGCCTGGGTCACCCTTCCATCAGTGCTTTGTGGCCAGGGGCAGGGAAGCAAATGAAATGGCACCCCCCCATGCCAAATTCTTGACCTAACTCCTTCCCTCCAGCCGTTGGTGTAACTTGGCCTGCATGAACTTCCTATAATACCAGTGTCTTCCCATGTGGCACAAGGGTCTTTGGGCCCCCTCAGGCTATTTCTGTGACGTGGACATGCGCAAAGTTAACTCCTCTCCATTTATTTTGTGCTTGAACACTGCAGCCAGTGGTCACCTCACCAGGTTTTTCAGGGGTTGGAGACACCTGTACTACAGATAAGTTAAGATCCCAGAAGTAAGATCAGCATCTCCCAGACACTGTTTGCCTTTTCAGTGGATATGCCATAAATGATATGAATAACCCTTTAATCCACATCAGAAAATGACACATACCCAACAATCAGTTTAAAGCTTTCTCTCATTAGGAGGCCCTTAGTTTTTACTTTATTTATGTACACTTGGGTAAGAATAAATAACATATCACTTCACCCAGTTTAGGTACTGGCAAACCGGGTAAGTTCCCAAGGCCCTCATAGCCTAAAAAGCTCCCAAAAAGGGTACTGTGACGGTACCTTCTGTGACAGAGGTTAGAAGATCGGAGAGACTGACTGCACAAGAGGTTAACTGACAGTCTCTTGATTTTCAGTGTTGTGGTTTAGTAATGACCACACCTCTTGTCAGGTGCAGCCCGTGGTCATTACTGCCTTCCCTACTTAGTTTGGTCTTACACTTCATACCTTGCGGTTGATATTCTCTGCTTGGATTTGGAAGAGTTGGCATGTGGACCTTACCTGTGTTCCTGCTCATCCATTTTCTATAATATATGTTTTACTGCTTGTGAGGAATATGGATCATTAGTTAATGTCAGCCATGTTACCACACCAGCCATCTGTTGTCAGATAGCCAAGAAAGGAAATACAACTCCACAGGGGGGCCCTGCTTCAAAGCCCAGCCAAATGGCAGAGAACTTCTAGCAGGCAGGCCACCTGTTTGCATCTTACACCTTCATTCAGACAGCCCGGATCCTGCAGGAAAACTTCCCTGCACGGGGTCTAAGTCAGTCCTCGGAACAAAGGCAGTTATCAGACATATTGGAGCCGGCGATTCATAAGGAATTATGAATCGCCTGTCCATCAGACATAAACCAGATACATATTCGTTTCCCTGTGGCCACGATGATGAACAGGCCTGTGGTCATAGTTGTGATAACACACCATCAATCACCATCCTTAGATCCTGAGAGTTTTTTTGGGGGGGCTTCACCCTGATCGGGTGTATTGGGTCCACACTCAGCTGTGCGACCCTAGACCCCCCAGGGGTGCTGAAGCTTGCCTCACTGCCCCCCCCCCCCTCACACACACGTTTTTGTGGGCAAAAGCGTTTTTTTTTTCTTGTTGTGTGCGTGCGCTGACTGTGGCCGGCACTCCGTTCGGCCACTGCTAGCGCATCGCCCACCCCACTGCTGATCAGCGAGTTTGAATTGGTTTTTGGGGGGCTTTCATATATATTATTTTTTTTCACACGCACACTAAATAAAGTTTTACATACACGCACACACACTCCCCTATGACCCGAGGAGGCATACTCCCTGCTTGTTTCCGACTCCGAGAGCCCCAGTAATGACGAGGATGACCCCACTTTCCTCTTGTCATCCGCATCCTCCTCATCATCCAGTGATGATGAGCCCCCAAGGCGGCGGAGACGCCGCCAGGCGGAGCCAGGGGACTCCATGCCAGGGACCCTGTGGCCCACACTAGTATGAGCAGCCCTGGGCTCGTACTAGTTTTCCCGCCCAACAGATAAGTCCACCTGAGCCCCCTACCGGTGAACTTGTCTGGTGTACGCCATAGCATTTTGAGCCCGTGATTCCTGACTTTGTTGGCCAACCATGAATCCAGATTCGCACAGTGGGCTTCACTGAATATGACTTTTTTAGTTTTTTTTTTCAGTGACCACTTTGTGAATCTGATGGTGGCGCAAACAAACTTGTTCGCCCAACAGTTCATTGCTCAACACCTGGGCTCCTTTTTGGCTAGGTCCGGTGGCTGGACTCCGGAGTCACGGGTGAAGTTGCAGATAGCTGGAACTTATAAATAAACGTCCGACTGGCTTGATCCCAAACTAAGGAGCATATAGGTGAGCCCTATAAAACTCTAAGAGCTTTCCCTGACTGCTAAGCACATGCAAGGGTCTCAATGGTAGACGATTGCATGCCCACATACCTAAGACTGTGTGACACCTGAAAACCCTATAATAGTGAGGGGACACGACCACCGGCTCCCTGCACTTAATACGGACGGAGTCAGGGTCACCTAGTATTAAGCCAGCAAGGAAACACAATAAAGGAAAAGACTTATCTGAGCAAACAGCAGCAGCAGCCTCCAGCAGTGAACACTTCATCCAGGAAGTAGTATAAACCGCAAAGTGAGGCAGTATGGGAGGGAATATAAAGGAAGACAATTAGTCTACATAAGTGATATCTGGCAGAAGGAAAGGAGATGACAAAGTGAAACCAAAACAAAAAAAGTCATACAAGAGGTAGAGAAGAACGTCTGTCAGACCTTCTCACAGAACTGGCGGTGACATCCGGTCAGTGCAGCTGAGATGAGGACGTTTTGGGGCCTCGTGCTGCACATGGGCCTAGTCCAAAAAAACAGTGTCAGGCAATACTGGAGTGGGGACGTCCTCTACCAGACCCCACTCTACTGTATGCCCATGACACGTTCCCGTTTTGAGGCCACTCAGAAATGCCTGCATTATGCAGATAATGCAGCATGTCCCCCCCGAAGTGATCCTGCCTATGACTGCCTGTACAAAATCAGGCCGGTCATCGATCACTTCAGGGCCAATTTTTGGAAGCTTATGTACCTGGAAGGGAGGTCGCTGTTGATGAGTCTCTCATTGCTTTAAAGGGGAGATTCATTTTCCGCCAGTATGTTCCCTCTAAGCGGGCGAGGTATGGCGTGAAGCTGTACAAACTTTGTGAGAGTACCTCAGGGTACACTTACAAGTTTCGTGTGTACAAGGGGCAATATACCTTTGTACTTTATCTTGTTTGTAGAGTACTGTTGCATTATGTGTTGTTCTATATGTATTTTCAGCCATAGCAACGTGCACCTGCGCATTTGGATGTGCTGACCTCCCCCCTCTTCAGTGGCGTTGCAAGGGGGGTGCGGGGGGTGCGGGCCGCACCGGGTGACACCAGTCTGATGGGGTGTCACCCGGCCGCCGGAGGCCCGGACTGACTTACTGCCGAAGTGCAATTTCAATGATTTACATCATTTCATTAATCACCTTGGTAGGTCTGGCTGCCATGGGTGTCAAACATGCGGCCCGCAATGAATATCTTTGCGGCCCGGCAGTCTAGTATCTCTGAACATGAGCGCGCTGCTATCGGCGCGCTCATGTTCTCTCAGCAGCACGGGGAGAAGGAAGCTGTCCTCCCTCCCCCCTGTGCTGCTGCCGCTGCCACCAATGAGAAGAGAGGGGGGGGAGGGGCGGGCGCACTGCGCCACCAATGAAGAGAGAGGGGCGGAGGAGGGGCGGGCGCACTGAGCCACCAATGATAGGACTATTCCCATTTCCCACACAGAGCGGCGCCCAGCGATGTCTCAGCACTCACCATTAGTCCTGGGTGCCGCTCCGTTCGCCTGCAGTGCTCCATTACTGTCTCCTCTCCTGCTCCACATGCTGCTGATTACTATCGGAGCGATGGGAGGAGACATCAGCTTCACTAGTGGGCGTTCCTTCTCCCTGCGCTGCGATTGGACAGCGCTACAGCCAGGAAGAAGGAACGCCCACTAGTGAAGCTGATGTCTCCTCCCATCGCTCCGATAGTAATCAGCAGCATGTGGAGCAGGAGAGGAGACAGTAATGGAGCACTGCAGGCGAACGGAGCGGCGCCCAGGACTAATGGTGAGTGCTGAGACATCGCTGGGCGCCGCTCTGTGTGGCCTGATAGTGAAAGTCAGTCTTTAACACAATACAGGAGGCGGGTGCCGGCAGCAGAATCGCAATGCCGGCACCCTGCCGCTGACAGGGAGCTGCGATCAGAGGCAGTTAACCCCTTAGGTGCCGCACCTGAGGGGTTAACTGCTGATCTGGCAGTACCAGCCTCCTGTATAAAGGGGTAATTTATCATTGGTGGTGCAGTGTGCCCCCCCCTCAACCCCCCATCCCATTAAAATCATTGGTGGCACAGTGCGCCAGCCCCTCTCAACCCCCCCCAGTATTAAAATCATTGGTGGCAGTGGCCACAGGGACCTCTCCCCTCCCCCTCATTGGTGGTGCAGTGGCAGCTTCTGATCGGAGCCCCAGCTGTGTAAGCCTGGGGCTCCGATCAGTTACCATGGCAGCCAGGACGCTACAGAAGCCCTGGTTACCATGGTAACATCCCTGATGCTGTGTGCACAAGGCACAGAGCAGCAGGGACAGTGTGAAGTCCTATTCACCCTGATAGAGCTGAATAGGACAAGGGATGAAAGATCCCAGGTTCTCGCCCCTAAGGCTACTTTCACACTTGCGTTCAAAGCGGATCCGTCTGAGACGGATCCGCTCATATAATGCAGACGGTGGATCCGTTCAGAACGGATCCGTCTGCATTATATTGTAAAAAAAAATTATTATTTTTTTGATGCGGCCCACATAAACTAAAATTTTGTTTTTTTGGCCCATGTTAGCCTTTGAGTTTGACATGCTTGTGTAACACATTGAAATTGCACTTCGGCAGTAAGTCCGGGGGCCTTACATACTATTTAAATTTTACTTACAGTGCGGGCAGCGGCAGCGGGCCTGCGGCTGTCCTGCCTACATGTGTGCCGGCTCAGGCCAAAGGAGGCGTCACTGACTGTCAGTGGGGCCGCGGCGGAGGGAGGAGAGGAGGCGGAGCTGCTCTGCCTCTGTCTGCTGTGGCCTGTAAAAGCTGCCCCTCCAGGCTGGCAGCAGAAGAACACAGTGGCACGACTGTTGGAGAAGACACCTTAAGGCAGAGCCAGCTGAGATTGGAGCCAGGACCAGACCGACCCCACTCCAGCCAGACCCCAGTGATATATCAGGTACTGACACTGTAAATGTATTGTAAGAGGGGCCCTCTTTGTTTTGTAGTTTGTATGGGAGTTGTGGCTGACTCCTATTTGGTCGTGCACTCCTGTGGCCTGTTTTGCGTCATGGGCTGATTTTAATTAGCATGAGTACATAGTTTGCTCAGCATGTGTGCTGGTATTTGTAGTCCCTGGATTCATTGGAGGCCATTTTGGCACCATAGAGATTTAAATCAAAAGGGGCCCAGAATGCATGTGGGACCTACACTTCCTGAATTTCATGGTCGCTGTTATGGCACCCAACAGGTGAGTTTACTGTTAGGACCCGTCTTATAGAGATCGCTTTGGCGTGCGGCAGATGGGCTCAAATAATTTTGTACAAAATGTATTTGCTAAGCATCTCTAATTTATTAGCATAGCATTTGCAATACAATATACCATTGTACTTTATTTGGTTTGTAGACTGCTGTTGCATTATGTGTTGTTCTGTGTGTACAAGGGGCGATATTCCCGTATTGAACCCTCAATATGTCCCCCCACTCTGGGTGTTAGCGGGAAACTTGTGTGGGACCTTATGCACCCACTGCTAGATAAGGGTTACCACCTGTACGTGGATAACTTTTATACTAGTAAGCCCTTGTTTCAGTCCCTCGCCGACAGATCCACGTCCGCTTGTAGGACCGTGCGGAAAAATCAACGCGGCCTCCCTACCCAACCCCTCCAGGTACCTATCCCCAGGGGTGAGACCTTGCCCTTACCAGTGGAAACCTGTTGCTTGTCAGATATAAGGACAAGAGGGATGTCCTTGTACTGTCCACAATTCACGGCATCAGCCCTGTCCCTGTGCGAAGTACCGCGGCAACGGTCCTCTAGCCCGAAATTCCTGCAGTTCTATTAGGCAGTCCTCAAGGACCTGATCTTTTCTGACCGGGAAAGAGCAGGCCGGAGTACCTCGGGAACTGGAGGCACCCGGATTGTCCCTGGCCAACACTTTCCAGGTGGACGGTCCCCCCCCAAAAAAGTGCAGAGTGTGTCACATGAGGGGGATACGGAAGGACACCACCACTCAGTGTGACATGTGCCCCGATCATCCGGGCCTCTGCATTGACGGTTGCTTCAGAGAGTACCACACTTCCATGGAGTACTAAATTTATAATCCCCTTCGCCAATTTTAATTCTATTTGGCCACAGACAATTGCCCAGAAAAAAATAAAAATAAATATGGCACAATTTTTTCCCCTCCAAAAATGATATTATTTTGTAAAACTAAAATAAATAAATAAAGTATACATATTAGGTATTGCCGCGTCCATAAGAACCTGAACTATAAAAATACCACATGACCTAACCCCTCAGATGAACACAGTCAAAAAGCCATTTTTTGTCACCTTACATCACAAAAAGTGTAATAGCAAGCGATCAAAAAGTCATATGCATCCCAAAATAGGTCCAATAAAACCATCCCCTAATCCCGCAAAAAATTTGCCCCCACCTAAAACAATCGGCTAAAAACTAAAAAAAAAATATAATCTCAGACTATGGAGATATTAAAATGTTTTTTTGTTTTGTTTAAAAAGGGATATTATAGTGTAAAACCTAAATAAATAAATAAAAAGTTGACATATTAGGTATTGCCGCGTCCGTAAGAATCTGCTCTATAAAAATAATGCATGACCTATCCCCTCAAATGAACACAGTAAAAAAATAAAAACGGTGCCAGAACAGCTATCTATTGCCATATTTTCCATTTTAATCAATTTTTTCCGTTAACAAAGCAAGGGTTAACAGTCAAACAAAACTCTAAATTTATTGCCCTGATTCTGTAGTTTGCATAAACACCCCATATGTGGTCTTAAAATGCTGTATGGCCAAACGGCAGGGCGCACAAGGAAAGGAACGCCATACGGTTTTTGGAAGGCAGATTTTGCTGGACTGGTTTTTTGACCCCATCTAAGAAACTACACCCCTCAAGGTATTCAAAACTGATTTTATAAACTTTGTTAACCCTTTAGGTGTTCCATAAGAGTTATTGGCAAATGGAGATGAAATTTCAGAACTTTTGGGTGGTTTCTATTATGTAAGCCTCACAAGTCTAACTGACTTTAGACCTGATCTGGTCCTTAAAAAGTGGGTTTTGGAAAATTTCTGAAAAATTTGAAGATTTGCTTCTAAACTTTAACATCCCCAAAAAATAAAATGGCATTCACAAAATGATCCAAACATGAATAAGACATATGGGGAATGTAAATTAATGACTATTTTTGGAGGTATTACTATGTATTATAGAAGTAGAGAAATTGAAACTTGGAAATTTGCTAATTTTTCCAAATTTTTGGTAAATTTGGTATTTTTTTATAAATAAAAATGTTTATTTTTTTTACTTCATTTTACCAGTGTCATGAAGTACAATATGTGACGAAAAAACAATCTCAGAATGGCCTGGATAAGTAAAAGCGTTTTAAAGTTATTCACACATAAATTGACTCTGGTCAGATTTGAAAAAAAATGGCCAGGTCCTTAAGGGGTTAATGCAATTAAATATATAATTTAATCTTGTGCTGTTCCGGTATCTCAATCACGAATCCCCACATCCGTATTTCGGCCTAGTTATACGCTACTGCGGGTTGGTTTCTCACCCTATATAATCCTGTAAGCAGGCTTATATCTAACGAGAAGCTGGTGGCATTCTTCCTGAGCTGAGGAAGCACTGTTTCACTGGGGCAGTGAAAAGGCGCCCTCAGGTTGTTGCCTCTCTGTGCCCGTGTAGACAGGAGGAGTCTGTGAACACTGTACGAAGCCAACCTTTCCTGCTCATCAGGGACGGCGTAACGTCACGCCTTGGTAGCCAGTGACTATACCGTATCTCGCTGGCTCTATGTATTTGACATCCGTATTCGTCACACTGCTCTTTGTATTTGGTTGTTCCCCTCTGCTTGTTGTTACTAGGCCTCAGGGAGACGCTGGTTGGTTCACCTGGGAAGGAACCAGTAGTCTCATTTACTGCCACTACCTAGGGCATTTCAGGGCTCCTAGCGTCTAGGTTACGGCGTATGTATTTTCCCACCTTCAGGGTCTATACATACTGACAGGAGTCAGGGCCAGGTTTAGGGGCTTCCTAGGAGGTGACCTTTTCCCTCTCCCTAGCCTTGAGGCCTAGTTCTGTGTCCCTCCCCTCCCATGTATTTGTGACAGGTACATCAGGAACAATCAAACATAACCCAGTATTAGTTCAGTAGCACTGAGCACTAGTATTAGTTCAACACTATACTGCATAGCGGCATTAGACAGGTTGTATGCAATTTTTTTTCTTGGCATTACAAGGCAATATGGCTGCTTTTTGTGGCCTGACGTTATGAGAAAACTCTCTCTAAAATAGCAAGAGAATGTCACACTTTACTTTTCTATGACAAATGTGTCATAGATATAACAGACACTATGGAAAAATTTATTAAAACTAGTGTAAAGGAAAACTGGCTTAGCTGCCCATAGCAACCTGTCAGATTTCCCTTTTGGCTTTCCAAAGAAGCTCTGAAAAATGAAAGGTGGAATCTGATTGATATGGGCAACTAAGCCAGTTTTCGTTTACACCAATTTTGGTAAATTTCCCCCTTGGGGCCACAATGTAGAACATATGCTGCAACACAAAAAACTGACCACAAAGACATTATAAATCAAAGATATTGTGCACATGTACAATTAAACATAGCTTATGCTTAATTTTTTATTACCAGAGTTTGTCTTTCATTTGTTAATTCAATGGATAAAGATTTCAAACTTCTAAATAGCTGAACCAGTTTTAGTTTGAAAAGCCAGAAGCATATTGTGTGAAAGGTAAATGCAGCTTCTAGCAAAAATGACCTTTTGCTGGCTTTGAATCCAAATATTCTGAGTGGAAGTTGCATGGGTTTTTTTTCCTATGAGGGCCCACAGTATGGTCGCCATGCCCGTTTTGCGGAACGCAAATATCGAGTCTGCAAAACACAGGCACCGGCCGTGTGAACTATGTGGATGCAGACTCATTGACTTGAATGGGTCTGTGATCTACAAGATAAGGCAAAATATAGGCTATAACACTCAAAACCCCTTCTGTGGGCTTTGGGGTTCATGCCTCCGCACAGCAAAAGATAGGACATGTCCTGTCTTTTGCCATATCGGATGGCAGATCCATTCAAGTCAATAGAATACGTAGTCTTTGCCTGTGTTTTGAGGACCCCTATTTGTGCAACACGGGCATGACAACCATACGGTGTGAATGTGGCCTTTAAGTGAGATTTTTATCTAAGAACATACACTATCCACGAAATGAAATCAGTGAAGAAGTACAACAATTCTTCAAGCAGTTACCAAGTTCATTTCATTTTTGCGCACATGCCGTTGAAAATGTCTCAAAAGCACAGTTTCCTACTTTTTGATGCCACTAAACGTAGTAACATAGTAACATAGTACATAAGGCCGAAAAAAGACATTTGTCCATCCAGTTCAGCCTGTTATCCTACAAGTTGATCCAGAGGAAGGCAAAAAAAAAATGTGAGGTAGAAGCCAATTTTCCCCACTTTAGGGGAATAAAAAATTCCTTCTCGACTCCAATCATGCAATCAGAATAACTCCCTGGATCAACGACCCCTCTCTAGTAGCTATAGCCTGTAATATTATTACACTCCAGAAATACATCCAGGCCCCTCTTGAATTCCTTTATTGTACTCACCATCACCACCACCTCAGGCAGAGAGTTCCATAGACTCACTGCTCTTACCGTAAAGAATCCTTTTAATGTTTGTGTACAAACCTTCTTTCCTCCAGATGCAGAGGATGTCCCCTCGTCACAGTCACAGTCCTGGAGATAAATAGATGATGGGAGAGATCTCTGTACTGACCCCTGATATATTTATACATATTAATTAGATCTCCCCTCAGTCGTCTTTTTTCTAAAGTGAATAACCCTAATTTTGATAATCTTTCAGGGTACTGTAGTTGCCCCATTCCAGTTATTACTATAGTTACCCTCCTCTGGACCCTCTCCAGCTCTTCTATGTCTGCCTTGTTTACAGGAGCCCAGAACTGTACACAGTACTCCATGTGTGGTCTGACTAGCGATTTGTAAAGTGGTAGGACTATGTTCTTATCACGGGCATCTATGCCCCTTCTGATGCAACCCATTATCTTGTTGGCCTTGGCAGCAGCTGCCTGACACTGGTTTTTGCAGCTTAGTTTGCTGTTTATTAAAATTCCTAGATCCTTTTCCATGTCAGTGTTACCGAGTGTTTTACCATTTAGTATGTACGGGTGACTTGCATTATTACTTCCCATGTGCATAACTTTACATTTGTCAGTGTTAAACCTCATCTGCCACTTCTCTGCCCAAGCCTCCAATCTATCCAGATCCCTCTGTAGCAGTATACTGTCCTCTTCATTGTTAATTACTTTACACAGTTTAGTGTCATCTGCGAAAATTGATACTTTACTATGCAAGCCTTCTACAAGATCATTAATAAATATATTGAAGAGAATAGGGCCCAATACTGACCCCTGAGGTACCCCACTAGTGACAGTGACCCAATCTGAGTGTGTACCGTTAATAACCACCCTCTGTTTTCTATCATTGAGCCAGTTACTTACCCACTTACAGACGTTTTCTCCGAGTCCGAGCATTCTCATTTTATATACTAACCTTTTATGTGGTACAGTGTCAAATGCTTTGGAGAAGTCCAGATATACGACATCCATTGATTCGCCACTGTCAAGTCTAGAACTTACCTCCTCATAGAAACTGATTAAATTAGTTTGGCATGACCGATCCCTCATGCAGCCATGCTGATATGGCGTTATTTGCTTATTTCTGTTGAGATGCTCTAAGATAGCATCTCTCAGAAAACCTTCAAACAGTTTACCCACAACAGATGTTAAACTTACCAGCCTATAGTTTCCAGGCTCTATTTTTGGACCCTTTTTGAATATTGGCACCACATTTGCCATGCGCCAATCCTGTGGGACATTCCCTGTCAGTATAGAGTCCGCAAATATCAGAAATAAGGGTCTGGATATGACATTACTTAATTCCCTTAGGATACGGGGGTGTATGCCATCGGGGGTGTAGTGCACTTTAATAATAGATTCAGCCCATAATATTGTTCAGGGTTCTTAATTAAAATTCTTTGCAGAGTTTCTTCATTTGCTACTTACTGTCTGACTTTATTTGTACATGTATCCTCTGACTATAAAGTGCTGCAGAATATGTTGGTACTATACTGTATGTAGTAATAATCAGTTGGCACTCTGGAAGGAGGTAGTGCTTATATCCTGGGTTGCAGGCCCATACATCCAAGTAGAAGAAGTGGATCAGCACTCTTTTTAATGCTAGTAAATCTTCACTTTATTGCCATAAACAGAATACAGAATACACAACCTCTGCCTGTGTTCTGTTTATGGCAATAAAGTAAACATTTATTCGCATCAGAAAGTCAGTGCTGATCCACTTCTTCTACATGCCACTTTGAAATTACCTGAATTTCTGCCTAATTAGTAAAATGTGGTCTAATTTGTTATCTAACAATTATAGACAAACTCAACCTAACTAATCTAATAACACACAAACAATTGAACTTTCATGTCTTTTACCCCTTGAATACCGAAGGTTTTTTTGTTTATGCATTTTTATCTTTCTTCCCTATCTTCCTTAAGCCATAGCTTTTTTATTTTTCCATTCGCTTAAAGGGATTCTGTAACCTCCTTTTAGCTTATAGAGCTGCAGACATGCACGGCTAGATTGCCACTAGCATGTCCGCAATATACCTGTCCCATAAAGCGGTGTCCTTTTATTGTGTTTAAAAAATGATTTTAGAGATATGCAAATGAGCCTGGTGAGGTGCCCAAGGGGCTGTACTAACCTTCTTGGTGCCCAGCCACCCTCCCCTGTGAAGGAGTCCAGCACCGCCTGCCCAGTTCCTTCCCTGAGGCTGATGCCAGCACAGGGAAGGAACACTATACCGGCACTACGCATGCGCGAGCTCGCGCATCACGAGATTACAGCAATCTAACTGTGAAGAAGGAGGAGATTTGGACGGTGCAGGCGGTGCTGGGCTCCTTCACAGGGGGGCGTGGCTGGGCACCAAGAAGGTTAGTACACCCCCTTGGGCATCTTACCAGGCTTATTAACATTACTCAAAAATAATTTTTTAAACACAATAAAAGGACACCGCTTTATGGAACAGGTATATTGCGGACATGCTAGCGGCGATCTAGCCGTGCATGTCCGTAGCTCTATAAGCTAAAACGAGGTGACAGAATCCCTTTAATTATTGTGGGAAAAGTTGTACTTTATAATGCCACCATTTAATATTGCATACAATGTAGTGGGAAGCGAAAAAAAAAATTCAAATGGGGTGGAATTGGAAAAAAAACACTTTACAGGTTTTGTCCCTACAGCATTCCACTTGTAGCAAAACTGCCCTTCATTTTTGGGGCAGTACGGTTACAAGAATTCCACATTTGTATAGTTTATTTTATCTAAACAGTGTAAAAATAGTGTAAACTTTGATTTAAAAAAAAAAAGTTAAATCACCATATTCTGACCCCTATAACTTTTTTATAGTTATATCGACTGAGCATTGTGGGATCTCATTTTTTGCAGGACAATCTGTAGTTTTTATTGATACCATTTAGGAGTGTGTGTGACTTTTTGATACATTTTTTTTGGCTAAGGCCCCTTTCACACGGGCGAGTTTTCTGCGCGGGTTTAATGCGTGAGGTGAACGCATTGCACCTGCACTGAATCCGTTCAGACCCTGAAGGTGGGAATAAACGTGCCCCCGTGCCTAAGACTGAAGAAACCCAGACGAAACGCCACTGGATTGACAACCGCAGATATTTTGTAAGGTCCAATAAATCTTGGACCCAGTTTCCAAGATGGCACTCTCAGTTTAATATTTTTAGTAGATAACCACACCAGATCACCCACACACAGGTCCAGACCAGTCATACGTCTCTTGTCAGCCATTTGCTTACAGGGAGTGCAGAATTATTAGGCAAGTTGTATTTTTGAGGATTCATTTTATTATTGAACAACAACCATGTTCTCAATGAACCCAAAAAACTCATTAATATCAAAGCTGAATATTTTTGGAAGTAGTTTTTAGTTTGTTTTTAGTTTTAGCTATTTTAGGGGGATATCTGTGTGTGCAGGTGACTATTACTGTGCATAATTATTAGGCAACTTAACAAAAAACTAATATATACCCATTTCAATTATTTATTTTTACCAGTGAAACCAATATAACATCTCAACATTCACAAATATACATTTCTGACATTCAAAAACAAAACAAAAACAAATCAGTGACCAATATAGCCACCTTTCTTTGCAAGGACACTCAAAAGCCTGCCATCTATGGATTCTGTCAGTGTTTTGATCTGTTCACCATTAACATTGCGTGCAGCAGCAACCACAGCCTCCCAGACACTGTTCAGAGAGGTGTACTGTTTTCCCTCCTTGTAAATCTCACATTTGATGATGGACCACAGGTTCTGAATGGGGTTCAGATCAGGTGAACAAGGAGGCCATGTCATTAGATTTTCTTCTTTTATACCCTTTCTTGCCAGCCACGCTGTGGAGTACTTGGACGCGTGTGATGGAGCATTGTCCTGCATGAAAATCATGTTTTTCTTGAAGGATGCAGACTTCTTCCTGTACCACCACTTCCAGAAACTGGCAGTAGGACTGGGAGTTGAGCTTGACTCCATCCTCAACCCGAAAAGGCCCCACAACCTCATCTTTGATGATACCAGCCCAAACCAGTACTCCACCTCCACCTTGCTGGCGTCTGAGTCGGACTGGAGCTCTCTGCCCTTTACCAATCCAGCCACGGGCCCATCAAGACCCACTCTCATTTCATCAGTCCATAAAACCTTAGAAAAATCAGTCTTGAGATATTTCTTGGCCCAGTCTTGACGTTTCAGCTTGTGTGTCTTGTTCAGTGGTGGTCGTCTTTCAGCCTTTCTTACCTTGGCCATGTCTCTGAGTATTGCACACCTTGTGCTTTTGGGCACTCCAGTGATGTTGCAGCTCTGAAATATGGCCAAACTGGTGGCAAGTGGCATCTTGGCAGCTGCACGCTTGACTTTTCTCAGTTCATGGGCAGTTATTTTGCGCCTTGGTTTTTCCACACGCTTCTTGCGACCCTGTTGACTATTTTGAATGAAACGCTTGATTGTTCGATGATCACGCTTCAGAAGCTTTGCAATTTTAAGAGTGCTGCATCCCTCTGCAAGATATCTCACTATTTTTGACTTTTCTGAGCCTGTCAGGTCCTTCTTTTGACCCATTTTGCCAAAGGAAAGGAAGTTGCCTAATAATTATGTACACCTGATATAGGGTGTTGATGTCATTAGACCACACCCCTTCTCATTACAGAGATGCACATCACCTAATATGCTTAATTGGTAGTAGGCTTTCGAGCCTATACAGCTTGGAGTAAGACAACATGCATAAAGAGGATGATGTGGTCAAAATACTCATTTGCCTAATAATTCTGCGCACACTGTATACCTCTCACCCATCTTCTCCAAATTCACTTGGATCCTCCGCCAGATAGAAGACAAGGCAGAAGAAAATCTCTCCTCCTCTGGCATCCCAGAGGAACTAGTCCCAGAAAAGGTACCAAACAGGATGAAAACCGTATGCGCCAAAAAATGGCGACTTACCCGTGGACACCTAAGGTTATTCAAAGCAAACTCTGCTAGGGATAAGAATGAGGACCAGTCCTCCTGATTCTCAGCCACAAAGCACCTCAAGTAGGTCTCCAGGTTTTGATTAGTACGCTCTGTCTGCCCATTCGACTGCGGATGAAAAGCCGAAGAGAGCGAAAGTTGAATGCCAAGCCGAGAGCAGAACGCCCTCCAAAACCTGGAAACAAACTGCATGCCCCTATCAGAAACCACATCCGAGGGAATGCCATGTAATTTCACGATGTTATCAACAAAAACCTCAGCAAGAGTCCTGGGATTGGGCAAACTAGCTAACGATACAAAGTGAGCCATTTTACAAAAACGGTCAACAACCACCAGAATCACAGTTTTCCCGGAGGAACTCGGCAGATCCCTAATAAAGTCCATAGACAAGTGCGTCCAAGGACGAGATGGAATAGGCAAAGGAAGAAGTGAACCAGAAGGTCGAGTGTGAGCAACCTTTGACCGTGCACAGGTCTCACAAGCTACTACGTAATCCTCAACACTCTTACGTAACCCAGGCCACCAGAACCTCCGGGAAATAAGATCAAAGGTGGACTTTCCACCAGGATGTCCAGCAAGGACAGTATTGTGATGTTCCTTGAATACCTTGTATCGCAGTCCATCAGGAACAAACAACCTCCCTGGGAGACAAGAATCAGGGGCCCCCTCCTGGACTCCCAACACCTCCATCTCCAATTCGGGGTACAGAGTGGAGACCACCACCCCATCAGCCAAAATTGGAGCAGGATCCTCTGAATCACCTCCCCCAGGAAAACTACGAGAAAATGCATCTGCCTTGATGTTTTTAACCCCCGGGCGAAAAGTAACCACACAATTGAACCTGGTAAAGAACAGTGACCATCTAGCCTGTCTAGGATTCAGACTCTTGGCAGATTGCAGGTAAGCCAAATTCTTATGATCAGTAAATACCGTAACCGGATAAGATCCCCCTCCAACCAGTGACGCCATTCCTCAAACGCCAATTTGATGGCCAACAATTCCCTATCTCCTACATCATAATTCCTCTCGGCGACCGAGAGCTTCTTGGAAAAAAAAGCACACTGAACCTATTTGCCAGGAGATGAAGCCTGCGACAACACTACTCCAACCCCCATCTCTGATGCATCCACCTCCACCACAAATGGCTGAGACTCATCGGGCTGCATCAGAATGGGAGCAGATGCAAAACACTCCTTAATAGCCGAAAAGGCCTGCAATGCCTCCTCCGACCAGACAGAGAAGTCGCCACCCTTCTTAGTCCTATCGGTCAGAGGTTTTATAATGGTAGAATAGTTCAAGATAAATTTTCTATAATAATTGGTAAACCCCAAAAACCGCATCAAAGCTTTCTGATTCTCCAGTTGGTCCCATTCCAGAACCGTCCGGACCTTTTCGGGGTCCATACGAAAACCAGAGTCAGAAAGCAGATATCACAGAAACGGACGCTCCTGCACAGAAAACACACATTTCTCCAATTTGGCATATAATTTATTCTCCCGAAGGATCGACAAAACCTGTCTCACGTGATCCTGACTGGATCTTCAGATCAGGAGAGTAAATTAGAATGTCATCCAAGTAAATTACCACAAACATTCCCACAAAATGATGGAAAATGTCATTGACAAATCGCTGAAACACTGCTGGCGCGTTAATTAACCCAAAAGGCAAAAACCAGATTTTCAAAATGACCCTCGTGCGTGTTGAAGGCCGTTTTCCACTCATCCCCTTCCTTGATTCGGATCAGATTGTAGGCCCCTCTTAAATCTAACTTGGAGAACACCTTGGCACCAACAATTTGATCAAAAAGGTCAGAGATCAAATGAAGGGGATACGGATCACGGACCGTATCACGGTTCAATTCCCGGAAATCCAAACAAGGTCTAAGCGATCCATCCTTTTTCTTTACAAAGAATAAACCAACTGCAACCGGAGACTTAGATGGTCTAATATGACCTTTTGCCAAACTCTCGGCAATATACTTCCGCATGACCTCTCTTTCAGGTTGAGAAAGATTGTACAGCCGAGACTTTGGCAACTTAGCCCCTGGGATGAGATTAACTGAACAATCATAGTCACGATGAGGAGGCAATTCCTGAGCCCCACCCTCCGAAAAGACATCCTCAAAATCTGAGAGATACTGAGGTAAAACTGTAGTAGACACACCAGAGTTAGATGTGCCTAAGACAATTGTCCAAACAAAATTCACTCCAACCAGTGATCTCTCTTGCCTGCCAATCTATAATTGGATTATGTTTTGTCAACCACGGTAACTCTAAGACTATAGGAGTGGGCAAGTCCTTCATGACAAAACAAGACATGATCTCAACATGTGAATCACCCACCCTTAACTGAATACCATGAGCAATATGAGTGAGACTCCTTTGAGAAAGAGGGGAAGAGTCAATTGTGAAAACCGGAATCTCTCTTTCTAAAGTGCAAGTACTTAGGCCCAGATTTTGAAGAAAAAGAAAATCAATAAGGTTTACCCCAGCACCACAGTCAAGGAATACTTCAGCATTAAATTTTCTTGAGTCTAGCGCCACCATAGCTGGAAGGAGAAAACTATTATTACAGGGAGCTTGCATACCTGCTTGCTCTGCCACCCCATTCAGACTACCAAGAGTCAGGGATGTTTTTTTTTTTCTTTATGTAAACCTTTTTGTGATTCTTTATCATCAACATGCGGTTTAACTAAAGAACAAGCAAAAATAAAATTACCACTTTCTCCACAGTAATAACGTAGCTTATGCAACCTCCTAAAGTTCCTATTACCAGAACGGAAAGACACCTGACCCAGCTGCATGGGTTCCTCCCCTACCCCAGAGTTACATGTCCTATCACCCTGGGGAACAGGTGAGACAAAACCACTCACAGAAGTGATCCCTCGCGCGGAGGGGACCTTACACCTCTCTCTAATACGTCTATCTAACCATACTACCAAAGGCATAGCATTCTCCAATGTATCCGGGTACTCATGAAAAGCAAGGGCATCTTTTAATCTCTCAGACAACCCCTGACAAAGCTGACTACGTAGCGCAGGGTCATTCCACTCTGACTCAGTAGCCCATCTCCTAAATTCAACGCAGTAATCCTCTGCAGTATGTTCACCTTGTAATAAATTACGCAATTTAGATTCCGCCATCGAGACCCGATCTGGGTCATCATAATTTAATCCCAAGGCTTAAAAAAATTCTTCCACCGACCGGAGGGCCAGAGAACCGGACGGCAGAGAAAAGGTCCAGGATTGCGCATCCCCTTTAAGCAGGGATATGATTATACCTACCCTCTGACTCTCATCACCAGATGAAGATGGACGCAACCGAAAATACAGCTTGCATGACTCTCTAAAGCAAATAAAGTTATCCACACCCCCTGCAAATCTATCAGGGAGAGCGACTCTAGGCTCCCCAAAAATTTGACTTCCTCCTATTGCACCTGATGCCAGAGCATTCTGACACCGTGTGACCGAATTACGCAGATCAGCAACCTCTAGGGATAATCCCTGCATGCGATCAACTAGCGCATCCATTGACTCCATCTCAAAGCAGCTGAGAAATGGCAGTCAAAGTATTGGCGGGTTATAATGTCACGCTGGGTAGGATACAAGATACAATAGAAACACAGAAAACCATGAAACAAGTGTCTAGGCCCGAAGCTGTGGATAAAGGTCACCTCCTAGCAAATCCCTACCAACTCTCCTTGACTTCTGTGCCCATGTTCAGACCCTGAAGGTGGGAATAAATGTGCCCCCGTGCCTAAGACTGAAAACCCTAAGATCCCTAAGATGGTGGAAAAGGGGAAAAGAGACAGCCTGCTATCTCAAGCAAGGAGGGAGCAGGTGTCTCCCTAACAGTCTAGACAGAACACAAGAGAGAAACAAAACCAACTTATCTGTAGCTGAGCAGAAACAGCAATTCCTTCCTTCCTCAGAGCAAGATAGAAGCTGTAACCCGAACAGGACACTGGAAAAGGGAGTAATTTAAACTTATACAAACGACCCCACCCAGTGCACCTGGAAGGAGGCGGATACAGCTCAAATCCAAACCCAAAGCAAAACAAACTACACATGTGCTGCTAGACTGGCAGACCTCCGCACATAACCTGAGCAGGGCATGACACCATCACCATGGTGATGGATCATGTGACGGACCATGTGATGAGCGCAGTGACGTCACCACAGGTCCTTTTTCTCCTGCACAGCAAAGAAGAAGAAAGAAGATAAGCCAGGCTGCGCGAACAAGTGGATTAAGGTGAGTTAAATTTTATTTTTATTTTTTTTAACCCCTCCAGCCCTATTTTACTAAGCATTCTGTATTAAGAATGCTATTAATTTCCCTTATAACCATGTCACACTTGATCACAGCATCTAAAGGTTTTAATGACCTCAATCGGCATTATTGCTGGTCGCGGTCATTAGCCACGGGTCTCTGCTGTTTAAAATAGTGGAGACCCGCTGACCTTGGCGCCCTCTGCACAGCACTGGTAGTGAAAGGGTTTACTGAGCACACTGAGTAAACATTCACAATGCAGGAATAAAAATTAAGTGAACCTCTGTTAGGCCTCTTTAGTTTTTTCCGTTTACGGGCCATTTTTAGCGTTCCGTATACGGTCTGTATACGGAACCATTCATTTCAATGGTTGTGCAAAAAAAACGGAATGTGCTCCGTTTCCGTATTTCCATTTTTCCGTTCCGTTAAAGATAGAACATGTCCTATTATTGCTCGCAAATCACGTTCCGTGGCTCCATTCAAGTCAATGGGTCCGCAAAAAAAAGCAACACATACGGAAATGCATCCGTATGTCTTCCTTATCCGTTCCGTTTTTGCGGAACCATCTATTGAAGATTTTATGTCCAACCCAATTTTTTCTATGTAATTACTGTACAGGGAGTGCAGAATTATTAGGCAAGTTGTATTTTTGAGGATTAATTTTATTATTGAACAACAACCATGTTCTCAATGAACCCAAAAAACTCATTAATATCAAAGCTGAATATTTTTGGAAGTAGTTTTTAGTTTGTTTTTAGTTTTAGCTATTTTAGGGGGATATCTGTGTGTGCAGTTGACTATTACTTTGCATAATTATTAGGCAACTTAACAAAAAACAAATATATACTCATTTCAATTATTTATTTTTACCAGTGAAACCAATATAACATCTCAACATTCACAAATATACATTTCTGACATTCAAAAACAAAACAAAAACAAATCAGTGACCAATATAGCCACCTTTCTTTGCAAGGACACTCAAAAGCCTGCCATCCATGGATTCTGTCAGTGTTTTGATCTGTTCACCATCAACATTGCGTGCAGCAGCAACCACAGCCTCCCAGACACTGTTCAGAGAGGTGTACTGTTTTCCCTCCTTGTAAATCTCACATTTGATGATGGACCACAGGTTCTGAATGGGGTTCAGATCAGGTGAACAAGGAGGCCATGTCATTAGATTTTCTTCTTTTATACCCTTTCTTGCCAGCCACGCTGTGGAGTACTTGGACGCGTGTGATGGAGCATTGTCCTGCATGAAAATCATGTTTTTCTTGAAGGATGCAGACTTCTTCCTGTACCACTGCTTGAAGAAGGTGTCTTCCAGAAACTGGCAGTAGGACTGGGAGTTGAGCTTGACTCCATCCTCAACCCGAAAAGGCCCCACAAGCTCATCTTTGATGATACCAGCCCAAACCAGTACTCCACCTCCACCTTGCTGGCGTCTGAGTCGGACTGGAGCTCTCTGCCCTTTACCAATCCAGCCACGGGCCCATCCATCTGGCCCATCAAGACTCACTCTCATTTCGTCAGTCCATAAAACCTTAGAAAATACAGTCTTGAGATATTTCTTGGCCCAGTCTTGAAGTTTCAGCTTGTGTGTCTTGTTCAGTGGTGGTCGTCTTTCAGCCTTTCTTACCTTGGCCATGTCTCTGAGTATTGCACACCTTGTGCTTTTGGGCACTCCAGTGATGTTGCAGCTCTGAAATATGGCCAAACTGGTGGCAAGTGACATCTTGGCAGCTGCACGCTTGACTTTTCTCAGTTCATGGGCAGTTATTTTGCGCCTTGGTTTTTCCACACGCTTCTTGCGACCCTGTTGACTATTTTGAATGAAACGCTTGATTGTTCGATGATCACGCTTCAGAAGCTTTGCAATTTTAAGAGTGCTGCGTCCCTCTGCAAGATATCTCACTATTTTTGACTTTTCTGAGCCTGTCAAGTCCTTCTTTTGACCCATTTTGCCAAAGGAAAGGAAGTTGCCTAATAATTATGCACACCTAATATAGGGTGTTGATGTCATTAGACCACACCCCTTCTCATTACAGAGATGCACATCACCTAATATGCTTAATTGGAAGTAGGCTTTCGAGCCTATACAGCTTGGAGTAAGACAACATGCATAAAGAGGATGATGTGGTCAAAATACTAATTTGCCTAATAATTCTGCACGCAGTGTATACTGTATATACCATACAGAAAGATGGAACGGAAAAACGGAACAGAAACGGAAACACAACGGAAACAAAAAACGGAACAATGGATCCATGAAAATAGGACCGCAAAACACTGAAAAAGCCATATGGTCGTGTGAAAGAGGCCTTAAATGGGTCCTCCAGGAATTATTTCAAATGGCCGCCAGCAATCTATCCTAGAATGTGAACAGGACTGGTTGCCACCTCTTGCAGAGCTGTCTAGTTTGGGGTTATGGAACGGAGCCTTACTAGACACTACACTGCCCTGCAATAGTCGGTAATAATTCAATCCTGCCTATGATATGTCATCATGGCTGAGCAGCCTGACAGGAACAAGCACCAATATGTTTCTACATGCAAGTGCCAGCGCATAGTGTGTAGTAAGGCCTCGCCCCTCACCCTCCTAAATAGTCCTGCAAAAGGTGGTAATCAGTCCTGCTCACATTTTAGGAAAGATTGTTGGTAGCCATTTAAAAACATTTCCCAAAGAACCCCTTTAATGACTTCTTCAAGTGCTAATTGGCAAAAAGTGTTTGTGATTGGAACTGTGCTTTGCTCATTAGTCTACAGGTTATCTACAGGATATAAATTTCAAGGGTTCACACTTTCTCCCTGCAGTGTGGATATCAGTGTGAGCAATAAAATATATGAACCATGTAATTGTTTGAGTGTTTTTATTTTAGTTAGATTGTGTTTGTCTATAATTGTAAAATAGATAACCATCAGATCACATTTTATTGGTAATCAATGCATAAATCCAGGTAATTACAAATGGTTCACTAACTTTGTCTTGCAACTGTACTATTATCATCTATCCACAATCCCAAAGCATTTCAATGGAATTGCAGCATATATACCAGCACTCAATTTAAACTCCTACTCACTATGGTTGTGCAGCAGGGATCCACTTTTTTAGTGATAGGTTGGAGTTGTACCAGTGGGGTCTTCAGCATCCATACATTTATCACTTATCCTGTGGCTAAGAAATTTGTGCATCTGGATTACAGATCTATTCCCGGTTGAATTGCTCATTCATTTATTGCTAGTGAATGTGGATTTTGGCTGATGCTATTTTAACTAGTTTAATGGACCCCTGCTACAGATACCAGTAAATGGTGTCTCATCATCTGAATTACAATACAAATACAGTACATGAAGCATCAGTCTATTCAGCCATAATCCATCGTTTGAAACCTGAGATTACTAAATATAAATTAAATGTTGCTGATTTTTATAACTAGTGAACTCAGAGAGGGTATTGCTTCCTTAGCTGTCACTAGCAGATCGGTTACAGTAATTATTATTTATGACTGTATAGTTGCATCATATCAATATCAAACCTAAGGTTATGTATTACATAAAAAGCATTAGTGTCCTGATTATCTGAAATTAGTTCTTTGTGCAGCAGACTCAGAATAGAGAAGTGTTTGTAAATGCTGAGCATTTAATTGTTCCATCAATGTTTAGTACAATGATAATATTTAATCAGGAGCTTTTAAGAACTCAACATGCTCCTTCCAGGAAACTTATTGACCGCTTTTTTCTGTTTAATAGAAATTATAATGAGGCACCAATAAATAAAATAGTGGTTTCTGATAAACCATGGCTCTTCTAGTAAAATGTGTCGAGACTACGATGTAACTGAACAATACAATGAACTGTCTACAATCTGGGAAGTTGTGTAAGTGACACTCAAAAGAAAAACTTGCACTTTGCGGTAAAAAGTATCCTTATTTAAAGGGGTTGTCTCACTTCATTAAATGACATTAATCATGTAGAGAAAGTTAATACAAAGCACTTACTAATGTATTGTGATTGTCCATATTGCCTCCTTCGCTGGCTTGATTCCTTTTTCCATCACATTATATACTGCTCATATCCAGGGATCACGACCACCCTGCAATCCAGCAGCGGTGGCCATGCTTTCATACTACAGGAAAAGGTGCCAGCCTCTCTGGTGGTGGAGACCGTGGGAGCGTGCATAGGTGTGCAAGTACAGCAGTTTCTTTCCCAGCCAACTTATATCTGTGCTGCAGCGGTGGTTGTGACCCCTGGATACAAGCAGTGTATAATGCAATGAAAAATTGAATTAAGCCAGCAAAGGAGGCAATGTGGATAGTAACAATACATCAGTAAGTGCCTTGCATTAACTTCCTGTACATGATAAATGCCATTTGCTGAAGGAAAACCACTTCTATAAAGGATACTTTGTCATGTTGAAGGAATTTTCATCTCCCATGAAAAGTTTAAATCTGATGCTGCAATAAGCATCTCCTGCAAATCTAGAGATCAAATGGTATGAACATTGTTAGTTTGCAACAGTACTGCTTGAACTGCTAGCTGCGTCTGTCAGTATTAAATTCATGTTGGGTGATGACAATGTGTGAAACACCCTATAGGTTCCCTTTGACCCCGTCAGGACAGGATTGTTTCCAGTTTTTTCATGGACAAGTTATATGTATTAATTGTACAATTTTTTGGAGTTCCTAACTCATAACTAGTGTTGAGCGAACAGTTCGAGCATAGTTCGGGTCCGTACCGAATTTTGGGGTGTTCGTGACACGGACCCGAACCCGAACTTTTTCGTAAAAGTTCGGGTTCGGGTTCGTCGTTCGGCATGTATTTTGGCGCATTTTGAAAGGCTGCAAAGCAGCCAATCAACATGCATCATACTACTTGCCCTAAGATGCCATCGCAGCCATGCCTACTATTGGCAAGGCTGTGATTGGCCAAGTGCAGCATGTGACTCAGCCTCTTTATAAGCTTGTGCGCACGTCGGGACGTGCTCACTCCCGATGTGAATAGAACAGGGATAGACGCAGCTGATGCTAGGGCGAGAATAGGCAGGGATAATTGAATAACTGGAAGCAAATTTCTCTCCTCCACCTGTGATTCATCTGAACAACTGCAGCTGAGCTGCTTTTTTGATAGGGATTGGCTATTTTTAGAGTGGCCAGAGTGATTTTTCCATCCACATGTATCTGGGCTGACCGCCGGCCGCCATTTTGCGACTTGTAGTGCTGCAGCAGAAGCTGCCACAGTGTGCATTCCAAAGCTCCAAACAAGTCAGACATCTACACCTGGGATTCAGACCAATAGCGATTTAGCAGCACAGTCCAAGGCTATTTTTTTTAAAGGTTGTGCAGACCATTTTGTGGCACATGTTACTGGGCTGATAGGCGGCGGCCATCTTGGGACTAGTGCTGCAGCACAATCTCTCCCAACGTCCATTAATCACTTGTAATAGTGGTCTGTGCCATAGAAATCCTACATCAGGGACTTGGGTGTGCTTGTGTCACCCCTACTAATACCAGTCCACCTGTAATCCATACAGTGAAAAGCCATAAAGTATTCCAGTGAGGGAATTTTTTTTTTATTTAAAAAAGGCCAAGTTAGTTTATCTGGCGTTCAATATACTAGATACAGTTAGGCCTGCGTTTCATACATCTGGAATTAGCAAACTAATGTGCTGGGGTTGGGAAAACATATATGTACCCATACTAGAATCTGTCAAAGAAAGCGGTACTCACATATAACAGTCATTCCATCTGTAATCCATACAGTCAAAAGACTGAAAGTATTCCAGTGAGGGGATTTTTTTTATTTAAAAAAGGCCAAGTTAGTTTATCTGGCGTTCAATATACTAGATACAGTTAGGCCTGCGTTTCATACATCTGGAATTAGCAAACTAATGTGCTGGGGTTGGGAAAACATATATGTACCCATACTAGAATCTGTCAAAGAAAGCGGTACTCACATATAACAGTCATTCCATCTGTAATCCATACAGTCAAAAGACTGAAAGTATTCCAGTGAGGGGATTTTTTTTATTTAAAAAAGGCCAAGTTAGTTTATCTGGCGTTCAATATACTAGATACAGTTAGGCCTGCGTTTCATACATCTGGAATTAGCAAACTAATGTGCTGGGGTTGGGAAAACATATATGTACCCATACTAGAATCTGTCAAAGAAAGCGGTACTCACATATAACAGTCATTCCATCTGTAATCCATACAGTCAAAAGACTGAAAGTATTCCAGTGAGGGAATTTTTTTTATTTAAAAAAGGCCAAGTTAGTTTATCTGGCGTTCAATATACTAGATACAGTTAGGCCTGCGTTTCATACATCTGGAATTAGCAAACTAATGTGCTGGGGTTGGGAAAACATATATGTACCCATACTAGAATCTGTCAAAGAAAGCGGTACTCACATATAACAGTCATTCCATCTGTAATCCATACAGTCAAAAGACTGAAAGTATTCCAGTGAGGGAATTATTTTTTTATTTAAAAAAGGCCAAGTTAGTTTATCTGGCGTTCAATATACTAGATACAGTTAGGCCTGCGTTTCATACATCTGGAATTAGCAAACTAATGTGCTGGGGTTGGGAAAACATATATGTACCCATACTAGAATCTGTCAAAGAAAGCGGTACTCACATATAACAGTCATTCCATCTGTAATCCATACAGTCAAAAGACTGAAAGTATTCCAGTGAGGGAATTTTTTTTTTATTTAAAAAAGGCCAAGTTAGTTTATCTGGCGTTCAATATACTAGATACAGTTAGGCCTGCGTTTCATACATCTGGAATTAGCAAACTAATGTGCTGGGGTTGGGAAAACATATATGTACCCATACTAGAATCTGTCAAGGAAAGCGGTACTCACATATAACAGTCATTCCATCTGTAATCCATACAGTCAAAAGACTGAAAGTATTCCAGTGAGGGAATTTTTTTTTATTTAACCCCTTAAGGACACAGCCTTTTTACACCTTAGGACCAGGCCATTTTTTGAAAATCTGACCAGAGTCCCTTTAAGTGCTGATAACTTTAAAACGGTTTGACTTATCCAGGCCGTTCTGAGATTGTTTTTTCGTCACATATTGTACTTCATGACACTGGTAAAATGGAGTCCAAAAAAAAATTTTTTTTGCACCAAAAAATACCTAATTTAACAAAAATTTGAAAAAAATTAGCAAATTTCAAAGTTTCAGTTTCTCTACTTCTGTAATACATAGTAATACCCCCAAAAATTGTGATGACTTTACATTCCCCATATGTCTACTTCATGTTTGAATTGTTTTGGGAATGATATTTTATTTTTTGGGGATGTTATAAGGCTTAGAAGTTTAGAAGCAAATCTTGAAATTTTTCCGAAATTTACAAAAACTCAATTTCTAGGGACCAGTTCAGGTCTCAAGTCACTTTGCGAGGCTTACATTATAGAAACCACCCAAAAATGACCCCATCTAAGAAACTACACCCCTCAAGGTATTCAAAACTGATTTTGCATGCGTTGTTAACCCTTTAGGTGTTGCACAAGAGTTATTGGCAAATAGGGAGGAAATTTGAGAATTTCATTTTTTTGTCTAATTTTTCATTTTAACCCATTTTTTCCACTAACAAACCAAGGGTTAACAGCCAAACAAGACTGTATCTTTATTGCCCTGACTCTGCCATTTACAGAAACACCCAATATGTGGCCGTAAACTACTGTACGGCCACACAGCGGGGCGTAGAGTGAAAGGTGCGCCGTTTGGTTTTTGGAAGGCTGATTTTTATGGACTGGTTTATTTACACCATGTCCCATTTGAAGCCCCCTGATGCACCCCTAGAGGAGAAACTCCCTAAAAGTGACCCCATCTAAGAAACTACACCCCTCAAGGTATTCAAAACTGATTTTACATACGTCGTTAACCCTTTAGGTGTTGCACAAGAGTTATTGGCAAATGGCGATGAAATTTGAGAATTTCATTTTTTTGCCTAATTTTCCATTTTAACCCATTTTTTCCACTAACAAAGCAAGGGTTAACAGCCAAACAAGACTGTATCTTTATTGCCCTGACTCTGCTGTTTACAGAAACACCCCATATGTGGCCGTAAACTACTGTACGGGCACACAGCGGGGCGTAGAGTGAAAGGTGCGCCGTTTGGTTTTTGGAGGGCTGATTTTGCTGGACTGTTTTTTTGGCACCATGTCCCATTTGAAGCCCCCCTGATGCACCCCTAGATTATAAACTCCATAAAAGTGACCCCATCTAAGAAACTACACCCCTCAAGGTATTCAAAACTGATTTTACAAACTTTGTTAACCCTTTAGGTGTTGCACAAGATTTAATGGAAAATAGAGATACAATTTCAAAATTTCACTTTTTTGGCAGATTTTCCATTTTAATATTTTTTTTCCAGTTACAAAGCAAGGGTTAACAGCCAAACAAAACTCATTATTTATGGCCCTAATTCTGTAGTTTACAGAAACACCCCATATGTGGTCGTAAACAGCTGTACGGGCACATGGCAGGGCGCAGAAGGAAAGGAACACCATATGGTTTTTGGAAGGCATATTTTGCTGGACTGGTTTTTTTGACACCATGTCCCATTTGAAGCCCCCCTGATGCACCCCTAGAGTAGAAACTCCAAAAAAGTGACCCCATTTTAGAAACTACGAGATAGGGTGGCAGTTTTGTTGGTACTAGTTTAGGGTACATATGATTTTTGGTTGCTCTATATTACACTTTTTGTGCGGCAAGGTAACAAGAAATAGCTTTTTTGGCACCGTTTTTTTTTTTGTTATTTACAACATTCATCTGACAGGTTAGATCATGTGGTAATTTTATAGAGCAGGTTGTCACGGACGCGGAGATACCTAATATGTATACAATTTTTTTTATTTATGTAAGTTTTACACAATGATTTCATTTTTAAAACCAAAAAAATGTTTTAGTGTCTCCATAGTCTAAGAGCCATAGTTTTTTCAGTTTTTGGGCGATTATCTTAAGTAGGGTCTCATTTTTTGCGGGATGAGATGACGGTTTGATTGGCATCTATTTTGGGGTGCATATGACTTTTTGATTGCTTGCTATTACACTTTTTGTGACGTAAGATGACAAAAAATGGCTTTTTTTACACCGTTTTTATTTTTATTTTTTTACGGTGGTCATCTGAGGGGTTAGATCATGTGATATTTTTATAGAGCCGGGCGATACGGACGCGGCGATACCTAATATGTATACTTTTTTTTTATTTATGTAAGTTTTACACAATGATTTCATTTTTGAAACAAAAAAAATCATGTTTTAGTGTTTCCATAGTCTAAGAGCCATAGTTTTTTCAGTTTTTGGGCGATTATCTTGGGTAGGGTATGATTTTTGCGGGATGAGATGACGGTTTGATTGTTACAATTTTGGCGTACATGCGACTTTTTTGATCACTTTTATTACCTTTTTTGGGAAGTAAGGTGGGCAAAATTTCAATTTCATCATAGTTTTTTATTTTTTATTTTTATGGTGTTCACCGTTCGGGTAAAGTAACATGACCGTTTTATAGATCAGGTCGTTACGGACGCGGCGATACCAAACATGTGTAGGGAATTTTATTTTTTTCATTTTTTATCAGTGATAAATGTGTTTTTTGATTTTTACTTTTTTTTCACTTTTATTCACTTTTTTTTGACCCAGACCCACTTGGTTCTTGAAGATCCAGTGGGTCTGATGTCTGAATAATACAGTACAGTACAATATATATTGTTCTGTACTGTATTTTACTTACACTGAACAGATCTATGCTTTCAGCACAGATCTGTTCAGCACCATGGACAGCAGGACGCCTGAGAGGCGTCCTGTTGCCATGGGAACCTTCCCCGTCTGCTCAGTACTGCTCAGAACTTCGCAGACGGGGAAGGGTAAGGAGGGGATCTCTCGGGGGGCTCTCTGGGGGCTCTCTCCCTCCCCATCGGGGGGCTGCAAAGGCACAGCAGCCCCCCGATGGGAGAGGGAGGGAGCTCCCTGCGCTGTTAACCTTTTCCATACAGCGGTCCGTACGGACCGCTGTATGGAAAGGGTTAAACGGCTGACATCGCATCGCAGATGTCAGCCGTTTATACCAGGGTGCCAGCAATGTGCTGGCACCCTGGTATCCCCACTAGACACCAACGATTATACAAGGGGAGGCGGGCGGGGGATCGCGATCCCGCCTGCCGCACCGCCCGCCTCCCGCACCGCCCACACCGCCCGCAACCCTCCCCCTGCACCTCCCGCCACCATAAAAATCATTCGGGGGTGCAGGGGGGGGTAAATAAAACTTTTTTTTTGGCATATAAAGTTTCTGATCCCTGCGGTCAGGGACTGCGGGGACCAGAAACTTCAGAAATCGCAGCAAACCGCAGGTCTGAATTGACCTGCGGTTTGCCGCGATCGCCGACATGGGGGGGTCACGGGACCCCCCTGCGCATTTAGCCTAGGTGCCTGCTCAATGATTTGAGCAGGCACCGGGTTCCGATCACTGCCAGCCGCACGGCAGTGATCGAAAATACACAGGGCGTACATGTACGCCCTGTGTCCTTAAGTACCAGGGCACAAGGGCGTACTTGTACGCCCTATGTCCTTAAGAGGTTAAAAAAGGCCAAGTTAGTTTATCTGGCGTTCAATATACTAGATACAGTTAGGCCTGCGTTTCATACATCTGGAATTAGCAAACTAATGTGCTGGGGTTGGGAAAACATATATGTACCCATACTAGAATCTGTCAAAGAAAGCGGTACTCACATATAACAGTCATTCCATCTGTAATCCATACAGTCAAAAGACTGAAAGTATTCCAGTGAGGGGATTTTGCTTATAAAAAATAATATATTTCATTGTGGTGCGAGTTGAATCGCAACAATGAAGAAAAATACTATTAAGGGACGAGGACGCGGTCGTGGTGGTGTCCGTGGAGCCTCTGTTGCTGGTAGAGGACGTGGCCGTTCGGCCCCAGGCGCACACAGTAGGGAACGAACTCCCTCAACTAGCCGGCAGAATGTACCGCAATATCTCGTGGGGCCCAATGCCGCTCTTAGGATGGTAAGGCCTGAGCAGGTTCAGGCATTAATCGATTGGGTGGCCGACAGTGCTTCCAGCACGTTCACCACATGGTCTTCCACCCAGTCTTCTGCGGAAAGCGCACAGGTGGCACCTGAAAACCAAGCCCATCAGTCTGTCACATCACCCCCAAGCATATCAGGGAAACGGTCTGAGCCACAAGTTATGCAGCAGTCTCTTCTTCTGTTTGAAGACTCTGCTTCCAGGGTTTCCCAGGGGCGTCCACCTAGCCCTTCCCCAGTGGAGGAAGACATACCATGCACTGACGCACAACCACTTATGTCTCCAGATGAAGAGGACATGGGAATACCACCACAGCAGAGTCACCGACTCTCTGATGATGACGAAACACAGGTGCCCACTGCCGCATCTTTTTGCAGTGTGCAGACTGAACAGGAGGAGGTCAGGGAGGGAGACTGGGTGGAAGACGATGCAGAGGACAATGAGGTCTTAGACCCCACATGGACTGAAGGTCGTGGTGATGACTTTCACAGTTCAGAGGAAGAGGTAGTGGTGAGACCGAGACAACAGCGAAGCCAAAGAGGGAGCAGGGGGCCAAAGCAGACGAGCCGCCGCCCCCAGAGTTCGCCTGCTACTGGACATCGCCAACAGGGACCCAGCCCCACAAAGGCAGCTTCAAAGAGTTCCCTGGCATGGCACTTCTTTAAACAATGTCCTACCGACAAGACCCGAGTGACTTGCACGCTCTGCCATCAGAGCCTGAGGCGAGGCATTAACGTTCTGAACCTCAGCACAACCTGCATGACCAGGCATCTACATGCAAAGCATGAACTGCAGTGGGGTACACACCTTAAAAACCAGGCACTCGCTGAGGCTCCCCCTGCTCCCTCTACCGCTGCTGCCTCGGCTTCCGCCTCGAGAGGAATGTTGCCACCTGCCGAGCAGCAAACAGAGGATGTGCCACCGACACCACCACCACCGCCACCGTCAACTAGCGTCTCCACTATATCACACAGCAGCGTTCAGCTCTCAATATCTCAAACCTTAGAGAGGAAGCGCAAATTCCCCCCGAGTCACCCTCGAGCCCTTGGCCTGAACGCCAGCATTTCTAAACTGCTGGCCTTTGAAATGCTGTCATTCCGGCTGGTGGACACAGACAGCTTCAAACAGCTGATGGCCATGGCTGTCCCGCAGTATGTGGTTCCCAGCCGCCACTACTTCTCCAAGACAGCCGTGCCTTCCCTGCACATGCAAGTGTCCGATAAAATCAAGTGTGCACTGCGCAACGCCATTTGTGGCAAGGTCCACCTAACCACAGATACGTGGACCAGTAAGCACGGCCAGGGACGCTATATCTCACTAACTGCACACTGGATGAATGTAGTGGCGGCTGGGCCCCCGGCGGACAGTTCCTTGGCGCACGTCCTTCCGCCCCCTAGGATCGCAGGGCATCATTCTCTGCCTCCTGTAGCCTCCTCCTCCTACTCGGCTTCCTCCTCCACTGCTTCCACCAGCTCATCCGGTCAGCCACACACCTTCACCACCAACTTCAGCACAGCCCGGGGTAAACGTCAGAAGGCCATTCTGAAACTCATATGTTTGGGGGACAGGCCCCACAGCGCAAAGGAGTTGTGGCGGGGTATTGAACAACAGTCGACGAGTGGTTTCTGCCGGTGGGCCTCAAGCCAGGCCTGGTGGTATGCGATAATGGGCGAAATCTCGTGGCAGCTCTGGGACTAGCCGGTTTGACGCACATCCCTTGCCTGGCGCATGTGCTGAACTTGGTGGTGCAGAGGTTCATTCACCACTACCCCAACATGTCAGAGCTGCTGCATAAAGTGCGGGCCGTCTGTGCGCGCTTCCGCCGTTCACATCCTGCCGCTGCTCGCCTGTCTGCGCTACAGCGGAACTTCGGCCTTCCCGCTCACCGCCTCATATGCGACGTGCCCACCCGGTGGAACTCCACCTTGCACATGCTGGAGAGACTGTGCGAGCAGCAGCAGGCCATAGTGGAGTTTCAGCTGCAGCACGCTCGCGTCAGTCGTACTGCCGAACAGCACCACTTCACCACCAATGATTGGGCCTCCATGCGAGACCTGTGTGCCCTGCTGCGCTGTTTCGAGTACTCCACCAACATGGCCAGTGGCGATGACACTGTTATCAGCGTTACAATACCACTTCTATGTCTCCTTGAGAAAACACTTAGGGCAATGATGTTAGAGGAGGTGGCCCAGGTGGAGGAGGAGGAGGAGGATGAGGGCTCGTTTCTAACACTTTCGGGCCAGTCTGTTCGAAGTGGCTCAGAGGGAGGTTTGTTTAAGCAGCAGAGGACAGGTTCACAAGTCGCCAGCCAAGGCACTGTACTGGAGGACGAGGAGGATGAGGAGGAGGAGGTGGAGGGGGACGAGGATGACGCAAGTTCACAGCGGGGTGGCAGCCCAGGCCCATCACTGGTGCGTGGCTGGGGGGATACGGTGGACGATGACGATACGCCTCCCACAGAGGACAGCTTGTCCTTACCCATGGGTAGCCTGGCCCACATGAGCGAATATATGCTCCAATGCCTGCGCAACGACAGCAGAGTTGCCCACGTTTTAACGTGTGCAGACTACTGGGTGGCCACCCTGCTGGATCCCCGGTATAAAGACAATGTGCCCACTTTAATTCCTGAACTGGAGCGCGACCGTAAGATGCGCGAGTACAAGCGCACGCCGATAGAGGCGCTCTTGAGAGCATTCCCACATGTCACAGGGGAACAGGTGGAAGGTGAAGGCAGAGGAGTGGCAAGAGGTCGCCAACGCAGCTGTGTCACGGCCAGCTCATCTGAGGGCAGGGTTAGCATGGCAGAAATGTGGAAAAGTTTTGTCTCCACGCCACAGCTATCTGCACCGACACCTGATACGGAACGTGTTAGCAGGAGGCAGCATTTCACTAACATGGTTGAACAGTATGTCTGCACACCCCTCCACATCCTGACGGATGGTTCGGCCCCATTCAACTACTGGGTTTCGAAATTGTCCACGTGGCCAGAGTTAGCATGTTATGCCTTGGAGGTGCTTTCCTGCCCGGCGGCCAGCGTTTTATCTGAACGCGTATTCAGCACGGCAGGGGGCGTCATTACTGACAAGCGCAGCCGCCTGTCCACAGCCAACGTGGACAAGCTGACCTTCATAAAGATGAACCAGGCATGGATCCCACAGGACCTGTCCCTCCCTTGTGCAGAGTAGTCCTTATTAACTGCCTAAAACATGTCTTGTTGTGCTACGGGCCACTTCTTTATTTGATACAAATTTTATGAAACCCACAGTTGAATGAAACTCTTCTCTGTCTGGGCGCCGGGGCCTAACCAGATGAAAGTGGCCGGTTAAACTAACGGGTGACATGAAGCCATAACCTCTGCCATGCTACCTCTGTCTTCTGTCTGGGTGCTGAGGCCTAAGTCAAATAAAGCGGTCTTCTGCTGTGCTGGGGGATATGAAGCTAATCTCTGACCTCTCTCCTCTGTCTGGGTCCAAAGGCCTAAATCACTGAAAGAGGCCTTCTCCTGTGGTGTGTGATATGATGCCAGAATATGTGCTGTGGGGCCTCTATCCTCTTCCTGGGTGCAGGGGTCAAATAAACTAAATTGTGGCCTACTCATGTGGTGGCTGATATGATGCCAGAATATGTGCTGTGGTGCCTCTCTCCTCTTCCTGGGTGCAGGGGTCAAAGTAACTAAATGGTGGCTTCTCCTGTGGTGGCTGATATGATGCCAGAATATGTGCTGTGGGGCCTCTCTCCTCTTCCTGGGTGCAGGGGTCAAAGTAACTCAATGGTGGCTTCTCCTGTGGTGGCTGATATGATGCCAGAATATGTGCTGTGGTGCCTCTCTCCTCTGTCTGGGTCCAAAGGCCTAAATCACTGAAAGAGGCCTTCTCCTGTGGTGTGTGATATGATGCCTGAAAATGTGCTGTGGTGCCTCTCTCCTCTTCCTGGGTGCGGGGGTCAAAGTAACTCAATGGTGGCTTCTCCTGTGGTGGCTGATATGATGCCAGAATATGTGCTGTGGTGCCTCTCTCCTCTTCCTGGGTGCGGGGGTCAAAGTAACTCAATGGTGGCTTCTCCTGTGGTGGCTGATATGATGCCAGAATATGTGCTGTGGGGCCTCTCTCCTCTTCCTGGGTGCAGGGGTCAAAGTAACTCAATGGTGGCTTCTCCTGTGGTGGTTAGTATGATGCCAGAATATGTGCTGTGGGGCCTCTCTCCTCTTCCTGAGTGCAGGGGTCAAAGTAACTCAATGGTGGCTTCTCCTGTGGTGGCTGATATGATGCCAGAATATGTGCTGTGGTGCCTCTCTCCTCTTCCTGGGTGCGGGGGTCAAAGTAACTCAATGGTGGCTTCTCCTGTGGTGGCTGATATGATGCCAGAATATGTGCTGTGGGGCCTCTCTCCTCTTCCTGGGTGCAGGGGTCAAAGTAACTCAATGGTGGCTTCTCCTGTGGTGGTTAGTATGATGCCAGAATATGTGCTGTGGGGCCTCTCTCCTCTTCCTGGGTGCAGGGGTCAAAGTAACTCAATGGTGGCTTCTCCTGTGGTGGCTGATATGATGCCAGAATATGTGCTGTGGGGCCTCTCTCCTCTTCCTGGGTGCAGGGGTCAAAGTAACTCAATGGTGGCTTCTCCTGTGGTGGCTGATATGATGCCAGAATATGTGCTGTGGTGCCTCTCTCCTCTGTCTGGGTCCAAAGGCCTAAATCACTGAAAGAGGCCTTCTCCTGTGGTGTGTGATATGATGCCTGAATATGTGCTGTGGTGCCTCTCTCCTCTTCCTGGGTGCGGGGGTCAAAGTAACTCAATGGTGGCTTCTCCTGTGGTGGCTGATATGATGCCAGAATATGTGCTGTGGTGCCTCTCTCCTCTTCCTGGGTGCGGGGGTCAAAGTAACTCAATGGTGGCTTCTCCTGTGGTGGCTGATATGATGCCAGAATATGTGCTGTGGGGCCTCTCTCCTCTTCCTGGGTGCAGGGGTCAAAGTAACTCAATGGTGGCTTCTCCTGTGGTGGTTAGTATGATGCCATAATATGTGCTGTGGGGCCTCTCTCCTCTTCCTGGGTGCAGGGGTCAAAGTAACTCAATGGTGGCTTCTCCTGTGGTGGCTGATATGATGCCAGAATATGTGCTGTGGTGCCTCTCTCCTCTTCCTGGGTGCGGGGGTCAAAGTAACTCAATGGTGGCTTCTCCTGTGGTGGCTGATATGATGCCAGAATATGTGCTGTGGTGCCTCTCTCCTCTTCCTGGGTGCGGGGGTCAAAGTAACTCAATGGTGGCTTCTCCTGTGGTGGCTGATATGATGCCAGAATATGTGCTGTGGGGCCTCTCTCCTCTTCCTGGGTGCAGGGGTCAAAGTAACTCAATGGTGGCTTCTCCTGTGCTGATTGATATAAAGCTGATGGTTGTGCCATCTGACATGGTTGCCAGGGTCTGATTCAATGGGGGCCTACTCCTGTGGTGGGTGATCTAAATGCCTGATTCTCTGCTGTGAAACCTCTCTCCTCCGTCTGGGTGTAGGGGTCAAAGTCTTTCAAAGTCGCCTTCTCCTGTGCTGATTGATATGAAGCTGATGGTTGTGCCATCTGACATGGTTGCCGGGGTCCCATTAAATTGTGGCCTACTCCTGTGGTGGTTGATATGATGCCTGATTCTCTGATGTGGAACCTCTCTCCTCTGTTTGGGTGAAGGGGTCAAAGTAACTAAATGGTGGCTTCTCCTGTGGTGGCTGATATGATGCCAGAATATGTGCTGTGGGGCCTCTCTCCTCTTCCTGGGTGCAGGGGTCAAAGTAACTCAATGGTGGCTTCTCCTGTGGTGGCTGATATGATGCCAGAATATGTGCTGTGGTGCCTCTCTCCTCTTCCTGGGTGCGGGGGTCAAAGTAACTCAATGGTGGCTTCTCCTGTGGTGGCTGATATGATGCCAGAATATGTGCTGTGGTGCCTCTCTCCTCTTCCTGGGTGCGGGGGTCAAAGTAACTCAATGGTGGCTTCTCCTGTGGTGGCTGATATGATGCCAGAATATGTGCTGTGGTGCCTCTCTCCTCTTCCTGGGTGCAGGGGTCAAAGTAACTAAATGGTGGCTTCTCCTGTGGTGGTTGATATGATGCCTGATTCTCTGCTGTGAAACCTCTCTCCTCCATCTGGGTGTAGGGGTCAAAGTCTTTCAAAGTCGCCTTCTCCTGTGCTGATTGATATAAAGCTGATGGTTGTGCCATCTGACATGGTTGCCAGGGTCTGATTCAATGGGGGCCTACTCCTGTGGTGGGTGATCTAAATGCCTGATTCTCTGCTGTGAAACCTCTCTCCTCCGTCTGGGTGTAGGGGTCAAAGTCTTTCAAAGTCGCCTTCTCCTGTGCTGATTGATATGAAGCTGATGGTTGTGCCATCTGACATGGTTGCCGGGGTCCCATTAAATTGGGGCCTACTCCTGTGGTGGGTGATCTAAATGCCTGATTCTCTGCTTTGAAACCTCTCTCCTCCGTCCGGGTGTAGGGGTCAAAGTCTGTCAAAGTTGCCTTCTCCTGTGCTGATTGATATAAAGCTTATGCTTGTGCCATCTGACATGGTTGCCGGGGTCTGATTCAATGGTGGCCTACTCCTGTGGTGGGTGATCTAAATGCCTGATTCTCTGCTGTGTAACCTCTCTCCTCCGTCTGGGTGTAGGGGTCAAAGTAACTAAATGGTGGCCTACTCCTGTGGTGGGTGATATGATGCCTGGTTCTCTGCTGTGGGACCTCTCTCCTTTGTCTGGGTGCTGTGGTCAAAATAATAGTAAGTGACCTTCTCCATTGGTGGGTGACTTGAAGCCTGATTCTGTGCTATGGGACCTCACTCCAATTAATATTGTTTAATTTTTATTAATTTTATGTTAACTCATCATTTCCCTATCTACATTTGTTTGCAGGGGATTTAACTACATTTTGCTACCTTTTGCAGCCCTCTAGCCCTTTCCGGGTGTGTTTTACAGCCTTTTTAGTGATCAAAAGTTCGGGTCCCCATTGACTTCTATGGGGTTCGGGTTCGGGATGAAGTTCGGGTCGAGTTCGGATCCCGAACCCGAACATTTTTCGAAAGTTCGGCCGAACTCGTCGAACCCGAACATCCAGGTGTTCGCTCAACTCTACTCATAACTTTTTTTTTTTTTTTTTGAGGGGGGAGCAGGCACAATTCCACCAATGTTTTTTCATGTTTATTGTATGGTATAAAAAACATTTCAACTTTATTCTTAACCCCTTAAGGAGTCAGCCCTATTTCACCTTAAGGACTTGGCCATTTTTTGCAAATCTGACCAGTGTCACTTTAAGTGCTCATAACTTTAAAACGCTTTGACTTACCCAGGCCGTTCTGAGATTGTTTTTTCGTCACATATTGTACTTCATGACACTGCTAAAATTGGGTCAAAAAAGTTAATTTTTTTGCATAAAAAAAAATAAAATTTTTACCGAAAATTTAGAAAAATTAGCAAATTTCAAAGTTTCAGTTTCTCTACCTCTGTAATACATAGTAATACCCCCAAAAATTGTGATGACTTTACATTCCCCATATGTCTACTTCATGTTTGTAGCATTTTGGGAATGATATTTTATTTTTTGGGGATGTTACAAGGCTTAGAAGTTTAGAAGCAAATCTTGAAATTTTTCAGAAATCTTCAAAATCCCACTTTTTATGGACCAGTTCAGGTTTGAAGTCATATTGTGAGGCTTAGATAATAGAAACCTCCCAAAAATGACCCCATTCTAGAAACTACACCCCTCAAGGTATTCAAAACTGTTTTTTCAAACTTTATTAACCCTTTAGGTCTTCCACAAGAGTTAATGGCAGATTCAGAAACAATTTTGAAATTTCTATTTTTTGGAAAATTTTCCAATATAATCAATTTTTTCCAGGAGTAAAACAAGGGTTAACTGCCAAACAAAACTCAAAATGGGTTGCCCCGATTCTGTAGTTTGCAGAAACACCCCATATGTGGTTGTAAACTACTGTTTGACCGAATGGGAGCACATAGAAGGAGGGGAACACCATATGGGTTTTGGAAGGCAGATTTTGCAGGACTGGTTTTGTTTATACCATGTCCCATTTGAAGCCCCCTGTTGCACCCCTAGAATAGAAATTTCAAAAAAGTGACTCCATCTAAGAAAGTACACCCCTCAAGGTATTCAAAACTGGGTTTACAAACTTTGTTAACCCTTTAGGTGTTCCACAAGAGTTAATGGCAGATGGAGAAACATTTTTGAAATTTCTATTTTTTGGAAAATTTTCCAATATAATCAATTTTTTCCAGGAGTAAAACAAGGGTTAACTGCCAAACAAAACTCAAAATGGGTTGCCCTGATTCTGTAGTTTGCAGAAACACCCCATATGTGGTTGTAAACTACTATTTGTCTAAACGGCAGGACATAGAAGAAGGGGAACGTCATATGGTTTTTGGAAGGCAGATTTTGCTGGACTGGTTTATTTACACCATGTACCCTTTCAAGCCCCCTGATTCACCCCTAGAGTAGAAACTCCATAAAAGTGACCCCATCTAGGAAACTACGGGATAAGGTGGGTGTTGTTTTGGGACTATTTTAGGGGTAAATATGATTTTTGTATATAGGTGAACAGGGCACTCAAGGATAGCTGCGACCGTGTATTTAAGGCAAAGATGAGCTTTATTGATAATATAAATATATTTGATGCATATAACAATCAAGAATGCAGTAGAATAAATAGGTTATTAACAAATAAATATAATGAATATTCGACAGAGCAAAGGCTATTATTCGATTAATCAGCAAATATTCAATAGTCCAATATTGTAAATCTTGGATCCAATGATTGTGAACATCCAAAGACTTGTTTGCAATAAGTCTATTCGTTTTTTACTTTCATATTGAGACAACAGTCATATGCTTTGCAGTTATTCAAATAGTCGCGGCGGCGTCCCGCCAAAGCGACGTCGCTTTGGCGGGACGCCGCCGCGACTATTTGAATAACTGCAAAGCATATGACTGTTGTCTCAATATGAAAGTAAAAAACGAATAGACTTATTGCAAACAAGTCTTTGGATGTTCACAATCATTGGATCCAAGATTTACAATATTGGACTATTGAATATTTGCTGATTAATCGAATAATAGCCTTTGCTCTGTCGAATATTCATTATATTTATTTGTTAATAACCTATTTATTCTACTGCATTCTTGATTGTTATATGCATCAAATATATTTATATTATCAATAAAGCTCATCTTTGCCTTAAATACACGGTCGCAGCTATCCTTGAGTGCCCTGTTCACCTATATACGTATATGCTTTTCTAAATTGAGTGAGTGGCCTCAATTTACAGGAGCACCTGGTGTCGTTTGAGTGTTCTTAGTGCGACATCTTACTCAATTTTACAAATATGATTTTTGGTTGCTCTATATTACTCTTTTTTGAGGCAATGTAACAAAAAAATGTAATTCTAAAATTGTTTCTACATTCGCTATTTAGTTTTGTGGAACACCTAAATGGTTAACATAGTTTGCAAAGTAACTTTTGAATACCTTGAGGGGTGTAGTTTCTTAGATGGGGTCACTTTTTTGGAGTTTCTAGTCTAGGCTACATCAGGGGGGCTTCTAATGGGACATGGTGTCAAAAATAAAACTGTCCATCAAAATCTGCCTTCCAGAAACCGTATGGAGTTCCCTTCGTTCTATGCCCTGCCGTGCGGCTATATAGCCATTTACGACCACATATGGGGTGTTTCTGCAAACTACAGAATCAGGGCCATAAATATTGAGTTTTGTTTGGCTGTTAACCCTTGCTTTATTACCGGCAAAAAGGATTCAAATGGAAATTTTGCCCAAAAATGGGTGTTTTGGCACAGTTTTTATTTTATATTTTTAACACCGTTCATCCGAGGCGTTTGGGCAAAAGTTATTTTTATAGCGACGACTTTTACGCACGCGATGATGCCCAATATGTATGGTTCTCAGACTTTGGAGACACTAAGCAGGCATCCTAAAAACTGCGACCCTCCAGATGTTGTAAAACTACAATTCCCACCATGCCCTGCTGATGGCTGTAGGTTGTCTGGACATGCTGGGAGTTATAGTTTTACAACATCTGGAGGGCCGCAGTTTGAGGATGCCTGCACTAAAACGAATATTTTTTTGGGGGGAAAAAATTGTTTCCGTGTCTCCAAAGTCTGAGAGCCATAGTTTTTTATGTTCTCTAGTAGACTGTTGGGGATTATAAAAATTTAGTACTCCATGGAAGTGTGATACTCCCTGAAGCAATCGATAACGCAGAGGCCCGGATGATCGGGGCACGTGTCGCACTGAGTGGTGGTGTCCTTCCGTATCCCCCTCCTGCGACACACTCTGCACTTTTTTTGGGTTCGTCCCTTCTTTCCAGTATGGGGGACCACACCTGGAAAGTGTTGGCCAGGGACGATCCGGGCGCCTCCAATTCCCGAGGTACTCCGGCCTGCTCTTTCCCGGTCCGAAAAAATCAGGTCCTTGAGGACTGCCTCATAGAATTGGAGGAATGTCCCTGTGCTGCCAGCGCTTCGGGATAGTACAAAAGAGTTGTACATGGCAACCTGCACCAAGTAGACCGCAACTTTTTTGTACCATGCCCGGGTTTTGCGCATGGCGTTATATGGCGTGAGGACTTGATCAGAGAGATCAACTCCTCCCATATACCGATTGTAGTCGACGATACAATCGGGCTTGAGGACCGTTGTCGCGGTACCTCGCACAGGGACAGGGGTGGTGCTGTTACCGTGGATTGTGGACAGCATAAGGACATCCCTCTTGTCCTTATACCTGACCAGCAACAGGTTTCCACTGGTAAGGGCACGGGTCTCACCCCTGGGGATGGGTACCTGGAGGGGGTAGGCAGGGAGGCCGTGTTGATTTTTCCGCACGGTCCCACAAGCGAACGTGGATCTGGCGGCAAGGGACCTGAACAAGGGAATGCTGGTATAAAAGTTGTCCACGTACAAGTGGTAACCGTTATCCAACAGTGGGTACATAAGGTCCCACATGAGTTTCCCGGTAACACCCAGAGTGGGGGGACATTCTGGGGGTTGAATCCGGGAATCTCGCCCCTCGTACACACAAAATTTGTAAGTGTACACTGAGGTACTCTCACAAATTTTGTATAGCTTCACGCCATACCTCGCCCGCTTTGTGGGAATATATTGGCGGAAACCGAGTCTCCCCTTGAACGCAACGAGAGACTCATCAACCGCGACCTCCCTTCCAGGTATGTAGGCCTGCTGAAATGTGGCCCCAAAGTGATCGATGACCGGCCGTATCTTATACAGCCGGTCATAGGCAGGATCACCTTGGGGTGGACATGCTGCATTATCGGAATAATGCAGACATTTCCGGATGGCCTCAAACCGGGGACGTGTCATGACCATACTGTACAGTGGGGTCTGGTATAGGACGTCCCCACTCCAGTATTGCCTGACACTGGGTTTTTGGACTAGACCCATATGCAGCACGAGGCCCCAAAATGTCCTCATCTCGGCTGCACTGACCGGCGTCCAGCCACCGGGTCTAGCCAAAAATGAGCCTGGGTTTTGAGCGACGAACTGTTGGGCGTACAGATTCGTCTGCTCCACCATCAGATTCACCAGTGGGTTACTGAAAAAAAAACCTTTCAGCCGAAATCCCATTCTGATTAACCCCTGGGGCGCCGGAATACCGATTTCAAGTTAGGACGTACCGGTACGCCCTGAGTCCTTAAGGACTCTGGAAATAGGGCGTACCGATACGCCCTGAGTCCTTAAGGGGTTAAGGGTGGAGGGTGGAGATTTTCCCCATCCCATAGAGTGCCATGATGACAACACTAGTAATCATAATAAGCACATATGTCAGATGTTCCATAAGTTGATGGGTGCTTGAGTGGGTGAGGGGGATTAACGATTTCCATTATGTGTGTGTCATTGCATCTATACTCCTTCCAGGGGGCACACAGATGTAGAAACTTAGAGTGAGATCTGTTAGCCAGCTTGCTAGTACTTCCATAAGGCATAATTGGTCTACCTTCATCTGCCATTGGGCAAGGGAGGGAAGATCGGTACTAAGTCAGTGTAGGGGAATTAGGGATCTGGCGGCCTGAACAAGCCACATAGGGAGGTCAAATGCTTTGAGACTCACAATAGCACTGAGGTGGGAGAGAATTGAATAGAGGTACTACACATGAGATTTATTTTATCTTCTATCTTGGCCCAATAGCCTTTGATAAGTAGACATGACTAGAATATATGGCTTAGTGAGCCCCCTTCTTGTGAGCATCGCCAGCAAGCATTTGTCTCTCTTAGTCTCATGCGGTGTAGTTTGCTGGGGTCATTGTACCACCAGGTCATAGTCTTATAAGTGTTCCTCAATTCTAATGGTTCGTGAGAAGCCGTGAGATCTCAGGTGTATCTGGTCAATCTCTGCTATGATAAAGGATTTCCCCAAATCTTTTTCCCATTGTGTGATATAGGCAGGGGTACCCTTAGTGTTCATGGACTGTAGATTCTTATATAAAAGGGAAATAGCGTGTTTAGCAACTCTGTGGCTAAGCGCTAACTTCTCAAACCATGTTGCTTCCGTCCCTATATTATAGTGTAAGGCTAAACAAGAGCTTCTAAATTCCAGCCAATTTAGGAAGTTATATAGTGAGAACAAAAATGCTCTATGTCTGTGGATGTTTAAGTGTTAGTCATTAGCTCGATGATGGTCATGTCTTTCAAGAGGCGCCAAAAGGAAGGATGGTCAGTAGTATTAGGATGGAGCAGAAATGGGATTAGAGAAGAGGGTAGAGATCTTGGGGGGTCAGAGAATGGAGCTTGGCCTGTCTGGAAAGATTTAATAATAGAGTGGACACCCAGTGATGCCCCTTAGCCCTGCCAACTGTTATCAGAGAGATTTGCCAGTTTTATATCCGAACCCAATATCCTGAATTGCGGGACACACAACTGAAGCCATCTCTTCAACTATATTGCCTTGTAGTAAGATCTTGTGTCTGGGAGGCCTGTGTCTGTCAAGTGCCAGTCTTGGCTTTTTACCTTTCCATAGGAAAGTTGTGAATAAAGTGCGAACTAATGCAAAAAAAGGATTGTGGTAAGTATATAGGAGGGAGCAGAAAGAGAAATCTGGGCATGATATAGGTGTATAGAAGGTTTTTTTCAGCCCATCCAGGAGACATATGGCAGTGATAGAGTGCAATTGGTCTCTAACTTGTTTTAAGAAAGCAGAATAGTTTGCAGAGTATAATTTGGAGGGTTTATTGGTCAGGAAGATCCCTAGATATTTGAGTTTGTCCTGTTGCCATTTAAAGGGAAAGGAGGTGCGTAATTGTTGGATTTGTTGTGGTGGCAGGGTGATGTTTATTGCCTCTGACTTGGTGTGGTTAATTTTTTTAATTGGATAGGGTTCCAAATTCATCAAATATGTTCATGATCAGTGGAAGGGCCTGAGTTGGGTTTGTAAGTAATAACAACAGATTGTCTGCAAAAGCAGCACATTTGTGTTCCACCCCTCTAACCCTCAAGCCCTCGATAGATGGATTGTCGCTGACTGCTTGTATGGTTTCCATTGTGATAATAAAAAGCATTGATGGCAAAGAGCATCCCTGACGGGTTCCATTGCGTATGTCAAAGGCTTTTGACAGCGTGCCATTGACACGAACTCTGGCGCTGGGGTGATGGTATAGTGACATTATTGCTAGGACAAAATGGTTTGCTATTCCGAATCTTTGTTGGGTGCGTTGCATAAACAGCCAGTTGACTCGATCAAATGCATCAGCGCCGAGAAGGATAAGGGGGAGCTTTTTATCAGTTGCTAGTTTAATTGCATTCAGAACCCTACAAGAGTGGAAGTTCCCTTCCCTGCCTACCACAAAACCTGCCTGGTCTGGGTGTATTATCTTAGGAATTACCCTATTCAGCCTAGAGTAGCTAGCAGTTTGGCCAAGATTTTCACATCTAGGTTGAGAATAGAAATGGGCCTGTAGTTTCTACAGGCCTTTTCATCTTTGCCCTCTTTGGGCAATACTGTAATGGTCGCCTCTAGTGCCTGTTTCGAGAGAGATTCTCCTTTTATCAATGCTTGGCACCAGGTGGTGATATGAGGAAGTAAGGTTGGCAAGAATTTTTTGTAGTACCCAGCAGGTAGCCCATCAGGACCCTGGGCTTTGCCATGGGGTAGGGAAACAATGATTTTGGATAGTTCTGGTAATATAGGAGATTGAAGCAAAGAGCTTTCCTTCTCTGTGAGAGAGGGTAGCTTGAGATTGGCAAGGAATTGGTTAATTCGAGGATGGTCTGCTGTTGCCAGCGAATGTGGCGGGATAGTATACAACTGGTGATAAAAGTGGCTAAATTCCGCAGCAATATTTTTAGTTTCAGTAGTTATGGACCCCGAGTTTGTTCTGATATGTCTTATTGACTAGGTGGGTCATCAATTTGTTACCCTTATCCCCATGTGTGTAGTATTTGAACTTCACATATTAGTATGCTTTGGCACATTGGACATTTAGTAGCTCTTTTAGTCTTTGTCGAAGAACAAGTTAGTCATCCTGCATTTTCCCCGCCTTAGACTGCTTCTGAATGGTTTCTAGTGATGCAATTTGGGACAATAAAAAGTGTTTATAAGTTTCTGTCTATCCCTTTTATGCCTAGTGCTATAAATTCTCCTCTGATAAATGCTTTGTGCGCCTATGGTCTGGGAGGTGTTTGACGGGACATTTTCTTGGAAGTATTGGGATAGTTTGTGTGTGATGCTGGTCAGGGCTTCTTCCGAGTCCAAAAGGGTCTCATTCAGACACCAAAAGGGCCGTCACTGGGCCGATAGCAGAAAGCAGGAGCATGTTCAGGTGATTATCCGAAATGAATATATAGTCCAATCTTTGAAATGTGTAGTGTACCTTTAAGTAAAACGTAAAGTCTTTAGTAGTGGCATTTACGGTCCTCTATGAATCCACCAGATGGTTTTCCCCCAGAACCTTTTGGATTACCCCCACAGTCTTTTGTGAGGCAGCTGAGGTTCCAGTAGAGGTGTCTACAGCTGGGTTTAGGAGGACATTTCAGTCCCCGCCCACTAGCCGGATACCTTCAGCAAAGGTATGAAATTTAGATAATGTGGTCTTGATCCATTTGTACTGTTTACTATTAGGAGCATATAGGCTAGCAAGGGAGACCAAAATGTGGCCAATTTTACCCTTTACAAAAACATAGCGTCCATCTGGGTCTGCCTGTGTCAGAATGGACTCAAAGGCCTCTATATAACCTTAGCATATCCATACCCTAGTCTAAATGTAAGCCAGCCTCATTGCTGTTTTACATTTAGACCATTTTCTACACCTAAACAATTCAGCCATTTTCTGGGGGGGATTTATTTTTTTTCACAATATTTACTGTGTGGTATAGCATTGCTCTACTGACAGACAATATATTATGTCTTGCCGTAGGCAGGTCCTAATAAGCCAATACACATTAGGCTCCCGACTGTTTAAACAGCCAATTGACACCTCATGATCACATTGCAGCCTCAATTATTCATGTGATATCTGGAGCCCCCTCAATTTGTTAAACTAAGATGGAATGGTTAATAATGACCATGGCATCTAAATGGTTATGCAGATGGCATCAGAGTTATATCAGATCCCAGACATTACAACATAATGTCAACTATTAGTTACAGCCATCCACTGGAGGTGGAGCTCACCAGTAGGTAAAAGTACAAAGGTTTCTCGGAATGGTTTACTCACTGTGACCTGCAACTTTGTCATAGGATGCAAAAAGGTTAAATAATGCTCCTAAGATCTCATGCACAAAGCTGTGTGTATGGAACCTTTATGGCCTGTACATAGAATTTTAACAACATGGAAGAGGAAAACTCAAAGTTTTTATTTTTTATTAATTAATGTTTATTGACCTTGAAAAGTGTTATATGTTTCATGAAAACAGATATTTAGTGAATGCAACCCATACTCTGAGGATCTGTGGTTTCTGTCGAACTCTTTTTACAGTATTTCTAAGGCAAGTAACCCCCTACTCATATAAACTAAAAATTCCCTGCTCGAAATTAAATAAGATGTCAGCTGACACAAATTATTTGCTTCCATGAGTCCCATAGTGTACATCCATAAGACAAGTGATATCCAAAAACTGAAAACTTGCTGAACTCCCACCTCACTTCTGAGTGGTGTTTTCCCATCTTTGAGATCTGTCTGAGACCCAAGAGAGTGTTTTTGCACATAGAGCAGAGCTTTGGCAGGTGTGTTATTGGGCAACCTATTCCGTAAATGCTGACTTACTTCATGGACCAACTACCCCTCACCACCACAGAAATGGTGGAACCAAAGTAAAGGCAGCCAATATAAAATATTTAATTTTGTTTCTTCACAGATTAAATTATTAATTTTGGGTGTCACAAAAATGTCATGTTTACTTTAATAGCCCTTTTTTAATTTTCAACTTTTATGAGAAACTGTAAGACTATAACTGTGACATTTGTATAGAAATGTTTCCAAAATCCCCTCTTGCATGATTGTATCTTAAGATAGAAAAGTCATGTATGATGTAAACCCAATTCCTCCACATATAATTCAAAGAACTCATTCATTGCAAATGAAGACAACTGTGAAAAATTAGAGCATCGGTATTTATTATCAGCATTTATTCTCTTGATCATAAAGGAAGATCAACAGCACCGTTTATGGATAATTATAAAAACAAAAAGTCAGCAGTAGATGTATACAGTGACAGAATTCTCTCAAAAATTTCTCTCAGCTGTTTCTGCAGTTAAAGGGGGTTTCAGGCAGTGGGAAATTCATGACCTATCCTCAGGATTAGGTAACCAATATCCGATTGGTGACGGCCCAACTCCTAGCATTGCCACCGATCAGCTGTCTGAAGAGCTGTGTCCTCCTCACAGCATACCACCGTACATTGTATAGTGGGTGTGCTTGGTATTGCAGTCCAAGCCCATTCATTAAAAGGCACTGGGCTGCACAAAGACCATCTAATGATGATGTCACTGGCCTAGGAAGAGCCATGTCTTCTTGAAAAAGATGATCTTCAGGGTTGCTGGTAGTTGGACCCCCTCCAATCTGATATTGATGACCTATCATGAGGATAGATAATCAATATTCTACTCTCAGAAAACTCTTTGAAAGTAGACATCAATGTGGAGTAAAAAAAAGCTCCTTGTGAACATCTAGGACAAGGGGACGTCTAATACTGATTACCGTTAAATTTGGGCAGGGTATCATACATTCTTAATAACTGCTAATAATATAACATCCAGCAGTTCATACTTATAATATCATGGCATCACCAGCAATCATTTATAAAGATATTATTTACAATGGTTTATACAAATACTAATGTCACATGTGTGCTATATAATCAACACAAGTCCTCCATATTTTGTGGACGCAGCAGTAAATTGTCAAGAGTGGTTCAGTGCTTAAGAGTAAATTATATCTTAGAAAAATTGATAAACACCTCAAAGGAGGAGATTTGTGCAGAATATTATAGTTTGAGATGTTTATTAGTTTTACTGTTTTACAAAACTGTATTACAGAACAGAAGCTGTATGCCTCATCTGTAAGTGCATAGGAGTTGAATCTTTGTAGCTTCTCTCCCATTATCATAAGTAAAGACACACACAGACACAATTATATAATATAATATATACACAATTATATTATGTATGGTAGACTTTCCAATATATAAAATTTCCTTACAAATTGTTACCCTAAAGGTTGAGACCTAGTGTCACATTTACATTTCTTTCTTAGAGAATATGCATTAGGGGGCAGCTTAAACAGGTGCCCTGGGCGACCAGTGGGGATTAGATTCCCATTCCTTAAACTCAGTTAGGGAAAGATGGTATCTAATGGGTCAGCTGTCAATAAAAGCTGAGAAACAAAGCTAAGTATGGAGCTTCTGTTGAAACACTGTGCAGCAAAAGACCAAATAACATTCCTGCTTTATATTTCCTTTATAAATCCTATTTTTTGGTTTTTAATATTCCTTTCTTACTTGCTTGATCAATTTGCTTGTATATCCCTATGTTTATATGGCTATTACCGTATATAATAAATATATATATATATATATATATATATATATATATACAGTACAGACCAAAAGTTTGGACACACCTTCTCATTCAAAGAGTTTTCTTTATTTTCATGACTATGAAGACATCAAAACTATGAATTAACACATGTGGAATTATATACATAACAAACAAGTGTAAAACAACTGAAAATATGTCATATTCTAGGTTCTTCAAAGTAGCCACCTTTTGCTTTGATTACTGCTTTGCACACTCTTGGCATTCTCTTGATGAGCTTCAAGAGGTAGTCCACTGAAATGGTTTTCACTTCATAGGTGTGCCCTGTCAGGTTTAATAAGTGGGATTTCTTGCCTTATAAATGGGGTTGGGACCATCAGTTGCGTTGAGGAGAAGTCAGGTGGATACACAGCTGATAGTCCTACTGAATAGACTGTTAGAATTTGTATTATGGCAAGAAAAAAGCAGCTAAGTAAAGAAAAACGAGTGGCCATCATTACTTTAAGAAATGAAGGTCAGTCAGTCAGCCGAAAAATTGGGAAAACTTTGAAAGTAAGGGCTATTTGACCATGAAGGAGAGTGATGGGGTGCTGCGCCAGATGACCTGGCCTCCACAGTCACCGGACGTGAACCTAATCGAGATGGTTTGGGGTGAGCTGGACCGCAGAGTGAAGGCAAAAGGGCCAACAAGTGCTAAGCATCTCTGGGAACTCCTTCAAGACTGTTGGAAGACCATTTCATGTGACTACCTCTTGAAGCTCATCAAGAGAATGCCAAGAGTGTGCAAAGCAGTAATCAATGCAAAAGGTGGCTACTTTGAAGAACCTAGAATATGACATATTTTCAGTTGTTTCACACTTGTTTGTTATGTATATAATTCCACATGTGTTAATTCATAGTTTTGATGCCTTCATAGTCATGAAAATAAAGAAAACTCTTTGAATGAGAAGGTGTGTCCAAACTTTTGGTCTGTACTGTGTGTGTGTGTGTGTGTGTGTGTGTGTGTATATATATATATATATATATATATATATATATATATATAATATGCCCACTTGTAGGATGGTTAGTTCGGGCTATCAGAGGAAATTATTCTTAAAGTCTGAATTCTATCTATACAGAATACGTGTACTTTTGATTACATTGAAAACTTTGTTGTTATGATTGCACATGCTGTGGATAAACTCATAAGAAATTGATCCTACTGATAAGTCATTTGCTCCAATGTCACTGCTAAACAGGGTTGACTTCTGCTGGTCCTTTAGGGCCTATCGTTCTATCAGAACCCAGACTAAGATATAATGGAAACAGGTCCATTTCCTTTTATGATCAACTTGCCATTGTACTGAATGTATGACATGGATCCATCCTGTTTCCCTGGTCTAACATTCACAGTGAAGGGGCCCATGCTGTCTCATTAGGACCCTACACTGTTGAAACCCAGCCCTATATTTAAGACGCAAAGTACAGTTTATCACCATATTTGTTATATTAACATAAACCACACACATTAACATCAAGACATTGAAATAATCAACACATGCATCCATTTTACAGAAAATGTTACATGAATTTTAAAACACTTTCATTATATATACAGTACAGACCAAAAGTTTGGACACACCTCATTCAAAGAGTTTTCTTTATTTTCATGACTATGAAAATTGGAGATTCACACTGAAGGCATCAAAACTATGAATTAACACATGTGGAATTATATTCATAACAAACAAGTGTGAAACAATTGAAAATGTCATATTCTAGGTTCTTCAAAGTAGCCACCTTTTGATTTGATTACTGCTTTGCACACTCTTGGCATTCTCTTGATGAGCTTCAAGAGGTAGTCCCCTGAAATGGTTTTCACTTCACAGGTGTGCCCTGTCAGGTTTAATAAGTGGGATTTCTTGCCTTATAAATGGGGTTGGGACCATCAGTGGTGTTGAGGAGAAGTCAGGTGGATACACAGCTGATAGTCCTATTGAATAGACTGTTGGGAAAACTTTGAAAGTAAGGGCTATTTGACCATGAAGGAGAGTGATGGGGTGCTGCGCCAGATGACCTGGCCTCCACAGTCACCGGACGTGAACCCAATCGAGATGGTTTGGGGTGAGCTGGACCGCAGAGTGAAGGCAAAAGGGCCAACAAGTGCTAAGCATCTCTGGGAACTCCTTCAAGACTGTTGGAAGACCATTTCAGGGGACTACCTCTTGAAGCTCATCAAGAGAATGCCAAGAGTGTGCAAAGCAGTAATCAAAGCAAAAGGTGGCTACTTTGAAGAACCTAGAATATGACATATTTTCAGTTGTTTCCCACTTGTTTGTTATGTATATAATTCCACATGTGTTAATTCATAGTTTTGATGTCTTCATAGTCATGAAAATAAAGAAAACTCTTTGAATGAGAAGGTGTGTCCAAACTTTTGGTCTGTACTGTATATATATATATATCTTTGTCTGATATATATCATATATAGACAAAACCTGGCAGCAAAAAGCTTCTTTGCTGTAAAAGGTGATGGCTTCTCCAGTGTTCACCTACATCTAAGAAGACTGAGTAGGGGTCTTTTCAGTCTGTGCTAAGTCTTTCTGCCAGGCCTCTCCTTCTTCACATAGCTTTCTTCTCCAGTCCATTAGCTCTTGCAATGCCGCACTCTCATTCTCTGACATTCTTAACTGATGAATAACCTGGAGATTAAATCAGTCAAGTCACAATCTAGTTTCAAACATTTCAGTTTTTAATCTTCATTAAAACATAGCAAATGAATTTCTATTCTTCATACGGTCATAGCAAACACAAAATGCTGCCCATACTTTAACAAATTTTACAATATCAGAACATTTATCATTACAGTACCTGCCAAGATGTCTCGAAATCAATGCAATTTTCCTTGCTTACATAGTCAAAAATAGGAAATTTTTGCACAAATGACTTTTTATATTGACTTACCCAGAATATTTCTGAAGCAGTAATAGGAAATTTCAATGAATTTGAATATATTGTCTTTAAAGATGAGCAAAGTTTTCAAATACTTGATTTGCTAAATTTTTCCAAGAAATTCAGTTTGTTATGAATTAATTAATCAATCACAAAGCACGTTAAATCAGTTTTATCCTGGCCTGCAGTTAAACTTTAGGGAGAATGTATCTCGGTGTACATAACTGTGCATTGCAGCAACATGCATAGCTAGTCATTTCTGGTAGCGAAACAGTTATTGTGCATCAGATTGACAGGCAGGTCACATATATGGACGTGCACAACATCGTACAGGCCACCAACAGTCCTAGTTAACCTTTAGCTAAACAAAAGATCAGCCCAAAGAAGATGTGGGTGAAAACCATAGAACAGGTGCAGATCTATTCATGATACCTAATCTGAGAGTAGGCTTGGTTTTTAAATTTGGCTCACAATAAGTGATGGAAATAACTGAGAAAATAACAGAAGTGTGAACTCAGCATTACAGGTCATTATTAGCTTCAGGTCTAATCTATCCACGTGGAATGAACCATGCAGTGAGCCGCCTTCAAACTGTCAGTATTTGTAAGGCAAAAACAGGAGTGGGTCCAAAACAGAGATAAAATGTGCTGGAAATATTTGCATCTATTCTGTGTTTTGGACCCACTCCTGCTTTTGGCTTCCAAATAATGATCAAATCCTGATGCACAATACTGACCATGTGATAGAAGCTGTATGCTCAATTTGCATGTGTTTTGGCCATTTGTATCTGAACTCGGTTTTATTCAGATGGAAAAGAAATCCTGCATACAGTACTTTAGTGGCGTGTGATAGAGGCCTTATGGAGGCTCGAACGACAGGACCCGTTTTTTTTGTTATTTTTTCTGTTTTTCTGATTGATCAGAAGAATGGAAAAATAAACTGTGATGTCAACATTGCCAAATAAGGACTCTCTACCTTGGCTGGGCACAAGCCATCAGTTCTCTGAAATGTTCAGAGTCCATGATATGGAAATGGAGAGATTGGAGTACCAGCAACTTGGCCAGGTACACTTTCAGCTTGTGCGCTGTTGGATGAGTGCACGCATACAATGGTCTCTTTGCAATTGCCTTGGTGATCGATTGCTGGCGAAAAATGTGATGAGGAGTAGGGGGAGCTTCAGGAGCAATAGAGGAAGCTTCCTTCTGCTGAGGTTTAGGAGCTAACTGCTGGAGAAGTCGTGTGGGCCACTAGGAGATGCAGCGGTTGTGGCGTCTGGCTGTACCACTACATTAGTGCCTCAGTTTTCCCAGACCACTTTATGGTGACACTTCATGATGCAGGGCTGTGGTGTCAACATTAGCACCCTGATCACACTTCAACTTCTGTCCACATATCCTGCATATCATCATGCTAATGTCCTTCAGCGACTAAATTCCCACACCGATGAGTATGGCATTTTACTCCCAACTGTCCATGCTTACTGTCTGCCGCTTCCTTTATGAACCCATGCACCTCTAGTTGTTTCTTGACTGGTAGGCTCCTGAGTAGCAGATGGTCTACCCCGGGCATGTTTGGCTCCAGATCTCCCACTGCTTTCCCCCTGCTGCTGTCTCATGGGCCTGCTGCCACCCTCTCCTCCTGATGATGAGGATGACGATGCCCCCTCTCCACCTGGCTACCACGTGTGATTGGCTACATCATCATCCACTACTGTCTGTTAATCAGTTATGTCATGCTCACCGGTCTCATGGCCATGTTCCTGACCGCTAGCAACACATGCTTTCACTTGACTGTCATCATCGCTAGTTGCACACCTATGGGAGGATACAGCAGACCTCTCCCTCATGTATGTGCTGGCCTGTAGCTGTGGACTGACCTCACTAAGCTCGTTCTCGCTGAAAAGCGGAGCATAGCTGGCAGCATGCATTACTTCCTGAGCAGAAGGAGCAGCAAAAGAAAGAGGCAGGAGCAGGGCAGGTGATTGCTCCTGGGCTATGACAACTAAGTGTGGTGCTAGAGGAACCCACTGGTTCCTGGCGGTGTGGATCTGTTGTCACCTGACATGATGTTAAAGAGTGAGTCAACCATTCCAGTACAGCTGGATTGTTGGTCAAAACACGACTGATGGATGACAGTGGCAGCTCTGGCCTGTTGCTGTGGCTGCTGCTACCACCACCCCTTCTTCTGCTACTACTAGTGCCGGCTACAGTAACATTTTTGCCACTGCCCATTCCTTTTGAAGGCCCAGGCAACTGTCTGTTGCACAGTAAGTGTATGTATAACAGGGCAGATTAAGTATAAATGGTGCAGCAGATGAACTAGATAAATGCACCTATATATCAGACTGCCTGTTGACAATGAGTCTGATACACAGTAAGGCCTCCTGCACACGGCCGTTTTTTTTTCCCGTTTACTGGCCGTTTTTTGCGTTCCGTATACGGTCCGTATACGGAACTATTCATTTCAATGGTTCCGCAAAAAAAATGGAATGTTCTCCGTATGCATTCCGTTTCCGTATTTCCGTTTTTCCGTTCCGTTTTAACATAGAACATGTCCTATTATTGCCCGCAAATCACGGTCCGTGGCTCCATTCAAGTCAATGGGTCTGCAAAAAAAACGGAACACATACGGAAATGCATCCGTATGTCTTCCGTTTCCGTTCTGTTTTTTGCTGAACCATCTATTGAAAATGTTATGCCCAGCCCAATTTTATGTAATTACTGTATACTGTATATGCTATACGGAAGAACGGAAAAACGGAACAGAAACGGAAACAAAAAATGGAACAACGGATCCGTGAAAAACGGACCGCAAAACACTGAAAAAGCCATACGGTCGTGTGCAATAGGCCTAAGTCTATGTATAACAGAACAGATTAAGAATGAATGGCTCAGCAGTCGAACAAAATGCACATGACAATTACATTGAGCCTGTACTATCCCTGCAGTCTCTCTATGCTTTCCCAACAGTGTCTAAAAACTATCCTTATGATCTCCCTACACTGTCCCTGTCCAATATTCTACAATTAAAAGCTTTTTAAAACACTGTCCCTAGCGCTTACCATGTCTCCACCTATGCACAGTTCACAGTGAATTGGCGGTGACCGCACAGGATGAGGCATTTATAGGGGATGGCTATCTGCTGATTGGCTGACTGCACGGCATTGTGGGTCATATTGCCTTCTCTGGATTCACTTTGTAACACGTGTAGCCATCATTTTAGGAAAAATATTTTTCATTACCACAAAGAATGAGGAAATTCTGATTTGTGGCAAATTAAATTTTTCCTGAAATTTGGATTGAAGTCAATTTGTTTCACTTCAATTCACTCAACACTAATTGTCTTGGTCATGAACTTGGTTCATCACCATAGATATAATGATTATTATTATTTTAACTACTCCAGTATGACTACCTACATTTTATTTCATTTTTAAGCTGCTCCTCATTTAATAAAACAAAAAGTTCAAAAGTTCAAGTTTATCTGTATGATAAAATCATAGTATTATTGCATATTCAATGTAGATTGAAATTTTCTTGTTGGATTTTCAAAAGTTTGGTCAAATGCATATGCTATATTGGAAATGTAGTATACTTTCAATTGTTATCAGGGTGAAAAACAGATGCTGTTTTTATTCTATGAAAATATGGAAGCATTGGAACATCACAAGGAGATTTCCCAACATGCCAGAAAATTAATGAATAATAGTGTTAGCTTTTGAAAATATTATAAAAAGAAAACACTACAAAATATATTGTACCCATAAGCATCCTGAAATCTTCCAGCGTTTGAAAAAAAAACATAACCCTAATTGAATTCAAATTAATTGTGGTAAGAGCCCCACAGATATTAATGTACATTTTGCTAAATATGCCACTAATATTCTTTTGCTAATTAATGTTTATGCCATTGCCTGAGTACAGATGAAACACAATGCTTCCAATTAGCCTAATGCAATTATTAATTATATTACATTCTACTGCTAATAAAAATATATGCATTCACATGATTCTTTGTACAACCTTGAAAATATAGTATCTTTGCATTTAAATGGTTAACATTTGTTTAACAGCGAAATTACCTTTCATAAAGATAGCATGGCATACACTTATTATTTATAACCCGTCTAATGTCCATATTACTTACTTGCATTTGTTTATTCCTATATATATATATATATATATATATATATATTTCGTCAACAGCTATTCTTTCCTACTCCTCAAATGATCAGTTGGTGAAATTCATTCCTGAATCCTTCCCCAACTGCATCTGTCAGGAAAGAGGTATCACAGCCCAATACACATAAGATAAAGAGCCAGCCCTTCCAAAATTGGAAGGTTTGGCCAAGTTTACTAATATATGTTTGGCCGCCTTAATTTTTTTATTAAGAGAAAGCAGCACATGCATATTCTCTAGTGCACTGAAATGGAGTTATAGATTTTAATGTCCATCTAAATATGCAGTCACCACTAGCATTTGCTTTGTTTGAGAAACCCTTTTCCTGAACAAACACCCAAAGAATGAATTAAAGGCATTAGCCCATGATTAATGTAAAAAAAATAAAAAAAATGTGAAAATCAGACATCATATAGTACATGACAATCTCCCTCTAGAACCAGCCTTGTACTACACATGGATCAAGAAATCTAAGCATTCATTGTTCTGCTACATTTATATCAAGCTGGAAGATCAAGGGGAATGTACAGTATTTTCTGCTGCAGCTCAGGGGGTGTGTCCATTCTGATGCAGCTCTCTCCCTATCACAACTCAAGTGAGCCAGACAAAGAAAAAAGAAAAAGAAAAAATTGTGGCGCTATACAGATACATTTTATTGAAAAACTCAGTGGTTACGCAAAATTTTTAATTATATTGCAATTACAAAAGTATTCAGATCCAGGTGCTAGTTTGAAAACTGTAAAATATTTTTGTGGGACAATCCCTTTAAGGTTGAGACATATGTATATATAAAAAATCTAGAATTGTCCAATGAAATTATTAACCAGTAACTAATATGGCAATGCTTCTCCTTACTGTAGCATCCCAGTGCCTCCACTTATTCTGTCTAATAATCACTGAGGACATTATTATATGGATCTGTCAGCACAGCAATTAGATACTCCCAGGCTGTATGCTGCACAACTGCAATGAACAGAATGTTAGCCATCTGAGCCAGCAAATAAAAGTATCAAATTGGAAACAGGAAAGCTAGGAGTTGCATAAAATAGGAGAGTGGACATGAACACACTTTATTTTTATATGCTTAAATCTTATTAAATTAATATGAGTGCTTGCTTCATTGATTTAACAATCACATTTTTTATATGAAGTCTAGTTAAATTTTATCACCAATATTTTATGAATTGTCTTCAGCTAAGGACCATTAAAATAACAATCTGAGGAAACACATGGTCAAATAAATTACTGAAACATCATTGTGACTTTAAAATTTCCATAGAAACATAGTAAATCCGAAATATTCATAATGCAATGGAACGTTCTACAGTAACACTATAGCAAACAGCAATGTGTGTGCTAGTAAAACATTATAAAAGACCAGCTACTGTATATTATCATTAGTGAAGACTGGAGGACTCATACATGAGCAGACGTTTTCCATTTTTTCCCATTGCTCTGGATTATACAAGCCATATGTTGGCAATCATGCTAAGATTCTATAATTAGTGCCGATTCGGTTACATTAATTAAGCAGATCTAAAATAAATAATCAGAGGAACGAGTCTATAGAGAGTTATTGGAAGCACTAAAGAAGGTTCCTGAAGATATAAGGTTGTATTCCAGGCAGTGATCAGGGAAGTAAATATAATGAATGTTTTACCAAGAATTATGGCAAAAAATAGAGCACAGACATGTTATTTAGTCAGTAAAGCTATGCCTTATATCCCTTTTCATGCTATGTTTCAGAAATTTCGGATGAATGTTAATGATGTGAATACTGTATTACATTCCCTTAATCCTGTCTGTTAAAGAGGACCTTTCATGCGATTTTATTAAGGGAGATATATACCTGTACTTGCTGGGTACTGATACTGGCTGATACTGCCACCCTGCTTGATTTTTTTAAAAATATGCCTCCTATGCCCCGCTGTGCCCCGCCAGATTTCTCCCGCACAGTATGCTAATACTGAGCATCGGAGCAATGAGGAGGAGACCGAGTCTTTCTCTGTGGGCTTCTCCCCTGGCTGTAGCGCTGTCCAATCGCAGTGCAGAGCGTCACAGCCAGAGAGGTTTTTTCTCCCTGGCTGTGACACTCTGTGCTGCGATTGGACAGTGCTACGGCCAGGGGAGAAGGAGACACCCACGGAGAAAGACTCGGTCTCCTCCTCATTGCCCCGATGCTCAGTATTAGCATACTGAGCAGGAGAAATCCAGCGGGGCACAGCGGGGCATAGGAGGCATATTTTAACCACCTCCCGTCTAGTGCACTGAAATGGAGTTATAGATTTTAATGTCCATCTAAATATGCAGTCACCACTAGCATTTGCTTTGTTTGAGAAACCCTTTTCCTGAACAAACACCCAAAGAATGAGAAAGACTCGGTCTCCTCCTCATTGCCCCGATGCTCAGTATTAGCATACTGAGCAGGAGAAATCCAGCGGGGCACAGCGGGGCATAGGAGGCATATTTTAACCACCTCCCGTCCGCCCATAGACTATAAACGTCCAGGAGGTGGTTCTCTATCTCCTAATGGACATTTTAAAACGTTCTTTCAGAGATCGCAGCTGCACGCTAATCGTGTAGCTGCTGATCAGGTTGCCCACTGTCAGTGACAGCAGGGCAACCCTTAGAGAAGGCAGGGACAGTTCCCAGGTGTCCCTGCCTTCTAGAGCGCTGTGCATACAGAGCGCTGTACATACAGAGCAGGAAGCGCTATGCGCTCTCTGTGCCGGCCCGGCGGCCATGTGATCGCCGGGACCGGAGAGTGCAGGAGCTGTGTGAGGTCTTCCGGAGACCTCGATCAGCCCTGTACTGAGGCTGTACAGCACTGTATTGCGCTGTACAGCCTCTCTGGGGGGTGAATTTCTTCTGTAACTGGGGTTACTATGTCAGCCCCAGTTACAGGAGGAATCAACAGGTCTTGTATGACCTTATGGGGGACGCAAAGTGTAACATAAAAAATAAAAAAATAAAGCTAAAATAAAAAAAAAAAGGTTTCACATGTAAAAAAATTATTTCCTATGTAAGGAATAAAAAATAATAATTAAAAAATAGAAAAAATTGGATTTTGGGAGAAAATGGAGTAAGCTAACTATACTAAATCCTAATTCTGTTTTGTGTATTTTTACTCCTTTGTATACTAATAAAGTTGTTAAATGTAAAAAAAATATATATATATAGAAAAAATAAAATAAAATAGACATATTTGGTATTGCCGCGTCCGTGACAGTCGGCTCTATAAATATTTCCCATTATCGACCCAGTCCAATAAACACCATAAAAATAAATAATGTGTCAAAAAAAGCAATTTTTGTCACCTTACATAACAAAAAGTGCAACACCAAGTGATCAAGATAGTGTATGTCCCACTACATCATTTTTTTTGTTTTAAAAATGCTATTATTGTGTTAAAGTGAAATAAATTTTAAAAAGTATACATATTAGGTATCGCCACATCTGTAAAAACCAACTCTATAAAAATATCACCTGACCTAACCTCTTGGGTGAACACCGTAAAAAAAAAAAAAAAAACTGTGTGAAAAAAAAGCCATTTTTGTCACCTTACATCACAAAAAGTGCAACACCAAGTGATCAAAAAGGTGTATCTCCCACAAAATGGTACCAAAAAAATCGTCACCTCATCCAGCAAAAAATGAGCCCCTACATAAGAATATCGTTCAAAAAATATAAAAACTATAGCTCTCAGAACATGGAAACATTAAAACATAATTTTCTTCTATTATTGTGTAAAACTTAAATAAATAACAAAGTATACATATTAGGTATCGCCACGTCCGTAACGATCTGCTCTATAAAAATGTCACTTGACTGAACCCCTCAGGTGAACACTGTAAAAATAAATAAATAAAAACTGTGCTAAAACAACCAATTTTTTTGTCACCTTGCCCCATAAAGTGTTATAATGAATGATCAAAAAATCATATGTACCCAAAAACAGTACTAATAAAACTGGCACCTTATCCCCTAGTTTCCAAAATGGGGTCACTTCTTGGGAGTTTTTACTGTAACGGTGCATCAGGGGGGCTTCAAACGGGACATGGCATCTAAAAACCACGTCGCACTCCTTTTCTTCTGCGCCCTTCCATGTGCTAATACAGCAGTTTGACCACATGTGGGGTGTTTCTGCAAATCGCAGAATCTGGGTAATAAATATTGAGTTTTGTTTGGCTGTTAACCATCGATGTGTTAAAGAAAAAATTTGATTAAAATGGAAAATCTGCCAAAAAAGTGAAATTTAAATATTTGATCTCCATTTTCCTTTAATTCTTGTGGAACGCCTAAAGGGTTAACAAAGTTTATAAAATTGGTTTTAAGTAACTTAAGGGGTGTCGTTTCTACAATGGGGTCATTTATGGGGGTATCCACTATGTAGGCCCCACAAAGTGACTTCAGACCTGAACTGGTCCTTAAAAAAGTAGGTTTTGGCAATTTTCTTAAAAATTTTAAGAATTCCTTCTAAACTTCTAAGCCTTCTAACGTCCCAAAAAAATAAAATGACATTTCCAAAATGATGCCAACATAAAGTAGACATATGGGGAATGTTAAGTAATAAATATTTTATGAGGTATCACTTTCTGTTTTAAAAGCAGAGAAATTGACATTTAGAAAATTGCGAATTTTTAAAAATTTTTGGGATTTGGGATTTTTTCATAAATAAAGGTAAAATATATTGACTCTAATTTATGACTAACATGAAGTACAATGTGTCACGAGAAAACAATCTCTGAATGACTTGGATAAGTAAAAGTGTTCCAAAGTTATTACCACGTAAAGTGAGATATGTCAGATTTGCAAAATTAGGCCTGGTCAGGAAGGGGGCAAATGGCCCGGATGGGAAGTGGTTAAAAAATCAAGCAGGATGGCAGCATCAGCGGGGGGTACCCCGCAAGTACAGGTATATATTTCCCCCTAATAGAATCGCATGAAAGGTCCTCTTTAATTTCTGGTGTGGATTTACTTGAAAACATCATTAAAATCAACGTAAAACACAGTATACAGGTCTCCAATATGTTGCCTGTCACTTTTGCGCTGCAGGTCCTACAGTGAAGTGGGTAAAGTTCACACAGCAAGTCTTTGTATTTATCAGACCCCGCTGCTCAGAATCCTTAGGAAATATTCCTCTTTAATTTGGAGCCATATGCACCTTCAGATATAGGAAAACATTGGTATCCACATAAGCCGCCCTCCTTCTCATTGAGCCATTCTGTGAATCAACAAAGGGGCCGCACAGATAGTGAAGCACCGTCAACCAAGGACAACTTAAATTTTTTTTATTATACTCACAAACATAGACAAGTTTAAAACATTTCATAAAAGTTGTAAGCCCTCGTGTTCCTGCCCAACCCGGGTTAAAAGACAGCCCTGAATAGGGAGGAGTGTTCGCCCCTGACGAAGCGCGAGAGCGAAAACTGGGTTGGGCAGGAACACGAGGGCTTGCAACTTTTATGAAATGTTTTAAATTCGTCTATGTTTGTGAGTATAATAAAAAAATTTAAGTTGTCCTTGGCTGACTGTACTTCACTATCTGTGCCACCCCTTTGCTGATTTACAGAATGGCTGACTGAGAAGTAGGGCGGCTAATGTGGATACCGATGTTTTCCTATATCTGAAGGTGCATATGGCTCTAAATTAAAGAGGAACATTTCCTGAGGATTCTGGGCAGCGCGGTCTGATAAATACAAAGATTAAAATCAACATGATGTTATATTTCACCACAGACAGAATCCATTTAGTTTAAATGACCATTATATGATATTGTATGTCGTTATTAAAGTTGAGCAAATAGATTTTAAGCTAATCTGATTAATTTAAAAAATTTCTAAAATTTATCTGCCAAATGAATCCGAAGTTTTTGATTCATTTCAGATGAACTGCATAAAAACCGCGCCCAGCACCATTTTACTGTGCCAATTAGTGGGGACAACAGGAGGGAGGAAGGAGATGAAGGATCACACGACAATGTGCTCTCAGCACATGTGATAAATTTAGTGGTACAACAGTTTTTCAAAAAGTACACTGGCTATGCCCCCGTATTCCATCTTGCATACGATAGAACATCTGTATGAGCAGCTCATCAGAGACATGTGTCGCATACTCAGGCCCTTCGAAGAGGCCACCAGATTTGTCAGTTGGGACAACTGCGGCATCAACAATGTCATCTCCTTAATATTTATCTTAAAACAAACACCCTCACTGATGCAACAAGGGTCAATGGAAGAAGATCAGCTTTTGCATCTTGCTGAGCTAGCTGTAGCTTTTGGTGACCCACATGGAAAAAGTTCCGCCAGCTACGGGGCTTTATTAAAACCAGTGTCTAAAACGCTGGTCTTAATAATTTTGTCCCAAAATCCTTAAATACTGCATTTTTGGCACTGGCCACTAAGCCTAATAATAGGCACCACTTCTAGTTCTGTATTGACCACTGCTCAGCAGTCATCTCATTATCATCACAGACAGGATAACAATGGCAGATAAGTCAACTATATATAGATAATGTAGGATCCACCATACACAATGGGAGAATATAAAAAAAATCTACTCCTTCCTTGTACATTGACCTCTGCATAGGTAATAGAACATGCCTAGAAAACTCTCCACTAGAAGTCAACAAGACATCTATGGCCCATGGTGGTTACAGTGAAGCATAGCACTAAATGCTGTTAACAACAGCTCAGGCGATATGACTACCCCTTTAATAATGTTCAGGAAATATAATAAAAACCTACAATCAGAAAATAAAAGCAAATTAGAAAGGATATGTGTTGCCATCTGAATTTACTGGTAGAAATAATTATATGTGATACATTCCCTGTAAAAACCACATTGATAACACATTGTAGTTTAAATAATGGCATATGACTGTCCCACAAACAATACAATATCATATACATTTAGATTATGGACCTTTATTAACATACCTGACTACTGGAATGTTCCTTGTTTCTTGGTATGGAACAGTTTTGGGCATTACTTCGATATTTGCAATTCATATCTTCGCTAGTCAGACCTAGAATACATAAAAATAAATAATATATAAAAATGTTATACCAAATATCACGCCTCTAGAGTAAATAGTTTTGAGGCTAATTGTATCAGCAATAAAGTCTAAGGCTGGGTTCAGACCTGAGCGTATTTGATATGCGCGTTTAACGCGCGTTTTTATGCGCGTTTTTTGCAATAGTAAACGCGCGTTTGACGCGCGTTTGTGTGATTGACTGCAGTGTCCTATGGCCACAAACGCGCGTCAAAACGCCCCAAAGAAGCTCAAGAACTTGTTTGAGCGTAGGGCGTTTTTCAGCGCGTTCAAACGCGCTGTAAAACGCTCAAGTGAGAACCAGGGCCATAGGGAAGCATTGGTTTTCATGTGTTGAGCGTTTTACAGCGCGTTTGAACGCGCTGTAAAACGCTCAAGTGTGAACCCAGCCTAATGGGTTTTGAATCAAACTAATAGACACTAGTGGCAAATGATTGACTCTAAAGGCAGCCAAATGTTTTTTTTTCCTCCTGGATTTTTGGGGCCCATTATGGTATAAGCATCTGGGCTATAGTACTCTAGTAGACCAGTTTAATGCCTTAGGTAAAGTCAGTTATATTTTTCAAGACATAGTACACTGACGAGCAAAAGGCTAGCAATGTTTTGAACTTTTGACTTTCAGGCTCCATATCTCACAAATAGATTCGAACGTGAGACTACCATCATTTCATAGACAATCATCTTGGTTATATCATACATAATTGGACTTGCAACTATTTAGCATATGATTAGTTATGCAAATTCTTGTTATGTAACTGCATTGTTACTGTTTTGCTCCAAAAATTCAAAATTTACATTTTTATTATTTTGCTAGTATTTAGTAAATCTCCCTTTTGGCTTTCAACATTGCCTGAATCCTCCTGGGCATGCTCTTGATCGGATTCAAACATGTCTCAACCTAAATCTGTTCCCAGGTCTTTTCTACGCGTTGCCAATGTTGGTACATACTGGTCAACTCACTTGGGTATGAATACAGCTTTTTCTTCAACTCTACCCACAAGTGTTCGATTGGGTGGAGGTCTGGGTACTGTGGGGGCCAATTCAGAACCTCTACTGCATTGTCATTGAACCATTTATTCGCCAATCTCGATGTATGCTTTAGGTCATTGTCCTGCTCGAACACTATGTTGTCCTTTTCATACCCATAGTACTTGAGTGTACGAAGTAACTTGTCTTGTAGGATAATCACATATAGCTCAGCATTGAGACCACCATCGATCTTGGTCAAGTATTTAACGCCTTTGGCTGTGAAACAACCCCATATAATTAGGCTTCCTCCACCGAACTTGACAGTTCCTTTAATTTCTTGATCCATTAGCCCCTTTTCCCTTGTTTCCTTCAAACCCATTTTCACCCATCGGAGCCCAGTCTATTGACTTTCCTCTCAAGGCTCCAAATCACCCGTTTCCAATGTTCTGCTGTCTACTGTTCATACTTTTTTGCAAACTCAAGCCAATGCTTCTTATAAGGATATTGAAGTTGAGAATTCTTCACTTTTTTTAAGCCACCATTCCAGACTTGTGCAATGTGTATCACACAGTGCTTGCATGGACATCTGTGATCTCACTATTACGAAGCATACAATCCACCTCCACTGCCGTGTCTGTTGTGCCAGAACTGATAGACCTTGTAATAAGCCGACTTGTTAACTCCAATATTTTGCCTGGATGTCCACCTCTTTGCTTTGAAATGGATGGTCGCCATTTCATATTCTTCCAACTGTCATGGCACTCTTAAGATGCAGTTTGGCAATTTTTGGGCCGAGATACCACTATTGATGAGCTGGATGATGCTGTTTCTCTTTCACTTGGGAATCGACCTAATAACACACTGAGCTGTTAGGGAATCTGAGAACAGGTTGTAATTTGTAGTATACGAGAAGAAAAAGATTGTTCCACCACCAGGAGCAAAACAGTACCACAGCTGTTACATGACAAGAATCTGCATAACTAATCATATGCTAAATTGTTGCAAGTCCAATTCATGCATAAGATACCCAAGATGATTGTCTATAAGATGATGGTAGTCTCATGTTCAAAGCTGTAGTTAATGGTGAGATATGGAGCCTGAAAGTCAAAAGTTCAAAACATCATTACCCTTTTGCTTGTCAGTGTATACTCAGTAATGAACTTTGTAAAGAGTTGCCATAGACTCCTCATATATCCTGTGGTTACACAACAGAAAACTCTAAGAACTAGAGCCCTGATTTATTAATAGCAACGTAAGCTACGGTCTGTATATTCCCTGCACCACCAAAGCATGCATGCCTCATCATAAATTAAATGCATCCTCCAGAATTCAGTGAGCCTGATTTAAATCTATGCCAGTTTATAGCTGCCATAAATTTAAATGATCATTTCTGCCAGAAAGCTAGCATAAATTATAATAAATGTGCCGGGGCTGATGGCCCCACCAAGATCTAACCCTCTTTTCAGAAACTGGTGTGTATGGTGTAAAAATGGCAATTGTAACTAAATTTAATCACAATGGTGTTCCAAGGGGCTGTGTCAAGTTTTGAAGTTATCCCTTAATATCCCCTATCCATAGGATTGGGGATAAATAACTCATCAGTAGGGGTCTGACCTATGGAACCCCAATCAATCATCTGATCTGATAAGTTAAGTCTGGCATGTGCCCTGCAGCTCAATTTATTCTAAGTGACAGCCAGAGACAGCTGAGTATAGTGCTCAGCTATTTCCAACGATCCCATAGAGAATGAATAGAGCGGCAGGGTGTATGCTCAACCTGCTGCTCCATAGATCAGGGAAACGGGACCCCATTCTTAGTGGTTGTGGGAAGGGGGAAGTCCCAGCTGTCAAATCCCCACTGATCAATTATTTATTCCCAGTACTGTGGATAGAAGATAACTTAAAAACTTGGCACTTTTAAAAATTGCAAACTGGGTGTTTGCAACTTTTATATATGAAAAACAGGCATACGGAGGAGACAAATCTCCTCTAGCTATATATAAAATATTAAATCTCCTAAACAAAATGTATTGCTTGGTTTCCAGTCATATTGACAGGCCCAGTAGCTGAGGCTTGTCTGGTCAGCATAGCAACCTTCCCAGACTGATTGTGCAATGCAATACAAAAAGAGCTCATGACCGAAACATTTGGGAATATCATAACAATCATTATGTCTGTGATACTAAAAGGATCAGTTGTGACCGAATGCCAATAAATGATATGATCTTATCACTTACTTACATTTAAGGGGTTGTCTCATGAAAACAACAACTTTCCATATTATCTATTACTAGCAAAAGGACCCGGCTTCGCACGGGTATATTACATTTTTTGCATGTGTAGTGGCCCCATAAGAATTGCCCAGTTTTGCACTGGTTTATTTTGTATGTCGTTTGTGTGTGTGGTTAAAAAATTTGCTACTGGGTTGAGGACATAATTTTATTTAAAGTGAACCTTTTACTACAAAATAGAAGTAATTGTGCTCGTAAAGATTATATATTTATTTAATAATATAGGAAACAAATGAAATATTTCCACAATGTCGATAAGTGTGTAATAGTGGAAAACAAAAGGTAGAAAACATTCTAATGTAGTAGAAATCTAAGACAGCACTCTTGGATAAACTACATTTGCCGTCTTGTTCTCTAGTGCAAGTATGTAAAGGTTTCTGCCTGAGCCAACTCTAGAGCAGGCAACATATAGTTGTGCATGAGAGAAGCATGATAGTTCCAAGTTGACTCCAGCAATTTTCAGGGACTGACTTTGTGCCTTGTTAACCGCTTTACGTCCACCCATAGGATATAAACGTCCTATGGGTGGGCGTCTATTTCTGAACGCACGTTTTAAAACGTCCGTTCAGAAATCGCAGCTGCACGCTAATCGTGCAGCTGCTGATCGGGTTGCCCGCTGTCAGTGACAGCAGGGCAACCCAGAGAGGAGGCAGGGACAGTTCCCAGGTGTCCCTGCCTTCCGGATCGCTGCAGACACAGCGCTCACCGAGCTCTGTGTGTGCAGAGCAGGAAGCGCTGTGCGCTTCCTGTTCCGGCCCGGCGGTCATGTGACCGCCGTGACCGGAGAGTGCAGGGGCTGTGTAAGGTCTCTCAGAGACCTCGATCAGCCCTGCTCTGAGGCTGTACAGCGCTGGATTGCTGCTGTACAGCCTCTCTAGGGGTGCATTTGTCCTGTAACTGGGGCTACTATGTCAGCCCCAGTTACAGGAGAAATCAACAGTGAAAAAAAAAAAGAAAAAGTGAAGTAAATGTCCCCCAGAGGTCTTGTATGACCTTATGGGGGACGAAAAGTGTAAAATAAAATAAAAAAAATAAAGGGTTGAAAAAATAAAATAAAAAAAAGTTTCTCATGTAAAAAAAAAAAAAGTTCCCAAGTAAGGAATAAAAAAAATAAATTTAAAATAGAAAAAATAAAATAAAATAGACATATTTTGGTATTGCCGTGTCCGTAAAAACCAGCTCTATAAAAATATCACATGACCTAACCCCTCGGGTGAACACCGTAAAAAAAAAAAAAAAAACTGTGTGAAAACAAGCAATTTTTGTCACCTTGCATCACAAAAGGTGCAACACAAAGTGATCAAAAACGCGTATGTCCCACAAAATAGTACCAATAAAACCGTCACCTCATCCCGCAAAAAATGAGCCCCTACATAAGAAAATCTCTCAAAAAATAAAAAAAACTATAGCTCTCAGAACATGGACACATTAAAACATAATTTTTTTGTTTCAAAAATGCTATTATTGTGTAAAACTTTAATAAATGAGAAAAAGTATACATATTAGGTATCGCCACGTCCGTAACAATCTGCTCTATAAAAATGTCACTTGACTGAACCCCTCAGGTGAACGCTGTAAAAATAAATAAATAGAAACTGTGCTAAAACAACCAATTTTTTGGTCACCTTGCCCCATAAAGTGTTATAATGAATGATCAAAAAATCATATGTACCCAAAAATAGTACTAATAAAACTGGCACCTTATCCCCTAGTTTCCAAAATGGGGTCACTTCTTGGGAGTTTCTACTGTAAGGGTGCATCAGAGGGCTTCAAATGGGACATGGCATCTAAAAACCATGTGGAGTTCCTTTTCTTCTGCGCCCTGCCGTGTGCCCATACAGCAGTTTATGACCACATGTGGGGTGTTTCTGTAAACCGCAGAATCTGGGTAATAAATATTGAGTTTTGCTTGGCTGTTAACCATCGATGTGTTAAAGAAAAAAATTTATTAAAATGGAAAATCTGCCAAAAAAGTGAAATTTTAATATTTGATCTCCATATTCCTTTAATTCTTGTGGAACGCCTAAAGGGTTAACAAAGTTTGTAAAATCGGTTTTGAATACCTTGAGGGGTGTAGTTTCTACAATGGGGTCATTTATGGGGGTATCCACTATGTAGGCCCCACAAAGTATGTAGGCCCCTGAACTGGTCCTTAAAAAGTGGGTTTTGGCAATTTTCTTAAAAATTTGAAGAATTGCTTCTAAACTTCTAAGCCTTCTAACGTCCTAAAAAAATAAAATGACATTTCCAAAATGATGCCAACATAAAGTAGACATATGGGGAATGTTAAATAATAAATATTTTATGAGGTATCACTTTCTGTTTTAAAAGCAGAGAAATTGAAATTTAGAAAATTGCGAATTTTTCAAATTTTTGGGTAAATTTGGGATTTTTTCATAAATAAAGGTGAAATATTTTGACTCAAATTTATGACTATCATGAAGTACAATGTGTCACGAGAAAACAATCTCTGAATGACTTGGATAAGTAAAGGCGTTCCAAAGTTATTACCACATAAAGTGAGATATGTCAGTTTTGCAAAATTTGGCCTGGTCAGGAAGGGGGTAAATGGCCCAGATGGCAAGTGGTTAATTGTCATTGCAAAAGAAAGTCGAACAGGAAACTGTAGTCTCTTAAAATGCAATGGTGAATTCTTTTCATTGTGGATTAGAGGGATGCGAGGAATAAAGACCTCTTCATTTTGAGAGCAGCCAGTCAGTATTGTTGCCTCAATCACATGAGGCATGCATTGTTTGACACAGAGTCGGGTTCCATTGCAAAGTCGTGGTGCATCAACATTTCTTAACAGTATTATTGGAGTTCCATATTTCAATTCTAAGCGATATGGCGGCATTCCAGTAGGTTCTAAGGAATTAAAAAACTCAACAGGGTATTCTACGCTGTCCTCAAGATTTATAGTTGTGTCAACAGCAGTGTATGTGAAAATTTGTCCCGGTATCTCTCTCAAAATTTCAGCATTGATCGGATTCACTGCATTGTTCCTGGGAGCCAAAATTGCCTGTTCACAAAGCCAAGGATAGTAAACCTCCCTCCCTTGTGCAAATATCTGAGCAATTCCAGGAAATACATTGTTTTTTAAGTCAGCAATTGATGGAACAGCATTGCAGAATATTGCAGGAAAAGACACATTTCCACGTGCATCATTGAGTTGGCCGCTTCCAAGCTATAACAACATTTGCACAAATTGCTGTGCAGTATTGTGGCCAGAAGTAAGAGCACGCATGTTTGTACTGAGTGTAAGCCTCTAAACAAACCGCCAAAGTGGTGAAGCTTTCAGGGAAGCATTCAGCTCATCAGCTACTGGGCCTCTTTGCACGATTGGCAATGTCTGCCTAAAGTCTCCAGCCAGTAAAAGCAATACTCCCATCAGTTTCCTATTTTGTGTGCAGTCCTGAAGTGTTTTGTTGACTGCTTCTAAGCCATGCTTGTGTGCCATGGTGCATTCATCCCAGACAATAAAATTTGCATCTTCAGAGAACATTGCCCATGGCTGATTCTGCATTCAAATTGCAAACAGAAGCTTCCTCCCTGGTCAAATCAAGTGGCACCGTAAAAGTGGAGTGTGCAGTCTTGCCACCATTCAGTAAAGTGGAAGCTATGCCAGATGAAGCAGTTGCAAGAGCAATGTCACCGACACTTCGCACTTTAACAAGAAGAAGATTAATGAGAAACGTTTTTCCTGTTCCTCCAGGAGCATCCAGGAAGTATATGCCTCCAGTGTTTCTTTGAATATTTTGAAGAAGAGTTTCATAAACGTTTTTTTGTTCTGGCAAATTGTCAAGCATGGGCTCATTTGTAGCAACATATTGTGTTAGTTGGCTAAGATCATAAGGAAATCATAGCTCACTTTTTGATTACTATGTCGTTGTGGTGATTGCAAGTCAAACTGTGACAAACATAAACCAGTCATTTGAAAGACTTTGTCTTCCAAAAAAAACAGTGCCTGATTTTTGATTAGAGGAGTCAACTGCAGTGAATTATAATTTTCGTGTTTCTGGGCAAGGTGCAGGACATCTTCAGCCATTTGTTATTTGTATTGTTCCCAGAGCTCCTGAGGTTTGGAAGGATGGCAGCAAACAGCTCTCTGATTTTGACAGGTGATTTCCTTATCGCTGCCTCCTGAAGGCAATCATGCCATTGTTGGTCATTATCAAGTAAGTATCAAACATGCTTCTTTGTATGAGTGACAAAGTGTACCGTTGACCGTCATGAGTGCTTCAAAGGATGATGGACCTCGAACAACATGAAGCAACATGTGAAGATAAAAGCATTCTTCAAAGTTAGGATGAACAGTGTAGACAACAACATCTTGACCTGGAATGTGATTGCCTTGTTTGCGAGATTGCCATGTCTTTGTAGTAGTACACGTGTAGTAAGCAGGAACCTCAACATAAAGCAGCATCCTTGCAAATTCATCTCTCTAACAAAGTTAAAAAAATGCAGTCAGATTTGTTCTAGGTGAATTCTGAGCTCTTTGAGGTGTATTTTCAGTAGTAAAATACACTCTCTGGCCATTTTCCAAGTGAACAGAGAGATGCTGAACCATCGGATGTCTCTTATGAATGGGAAATTTAGGGAATTCGCCAGATTCGTTGCTACTTATGTAACGGCCATGTTGATACTGTTGAACTCCATTAGCAACAGTTTCATTGTTTGTAATTGCAAAAATCGATTGATCAGAACCCTTGTAAATGTATTTGGAGATGTACTTTATAGCTGAAACAGACCTGCAGAACTCTACATTAATGTGAGCATGAAATACCTTAAACAAAAGTGGTTAATATGGGACAATGAACCTGTTGTCAATTTCAACACTGGCCATGTGCATAACCTGATGACCATTTTCAACAGTTAGCACTTTGACCCTTTTGATAAATGAGAAACCACCTTTGCCAGGCTTTCTACGCCGGTACAATGGGTAACCATCACCATCGGTTTGCGTTTCAGATAAAAGCTGCCTTGTGAATCTCTTTTTGCATTTACCCTGCTCCACACAGCCTAGATTTGGGTAGCCTGCTCCACACGGGCCATGAATCATGTGCTTGATGATCGTCTGGAAGAGTGCAGGATCCACTTCTTTGTTAGGTATTTCAGCACTAATTATTGAATCAATCTGGTTTGGCAGAATCTTTCCCTTAAGCCACAATAAAATGTGAGAGTGTGGCAATCCTCGCTTTTGCCATTCTATTGTGCAACACCAACACTGGGGTTCTCCAAAATTACAACCCTTGGTGAGAAAATCCATTAGCTTGTTCCCTTTTAGCTGAAAGACTCGTGCAACCAAGTTATGTCGCACAATTTTGGGCTGGCTAGGGAATTGCATGGTCTTAATTTCTCTCCAATATGGATTGCATGTGAAAGTAATGAAGAGGTGTGGCTTACCATATTTGCGGACATATGTCATGCAATCTTGGGCATACTGATGCATGTGCCTTGGGCTGCCAATAAAACAAGAAGGCAGAATGACCTGTCGTCCAACAATGTCAGGTCTCCTGTCAGTACGAATTGCATCCAGGAGGTTGATGTATTCTGTTGCATGCAGTTGTGCCTGATGTGTTGCAATATAAGTTAGCCTTTCGGATTCAACCTTGGCATAAACGTCGACCAACAGTTGGTGAATCAAGTCACCAAAGGCCAGTAGCCAGTTTGTAATGCCAGGATCACTGCTGTGAATCATAATCATGAAAGCATAATAGTCCATGCACAATACAGTCTTATCCTGTGATGGTGACCCATTTATTATCTGAGGAATGTAAAAGTGATAGCCATCCAGGCCATTTCAGAAAACCAATGAATACTGTAGGGCATCAAAGGACCTATGAAATTCATTTATCCTTTGTAACACATTGTCTCTCTTGTGTAGGATAATATCCCGCCTATCAGAATTGTCCGTAATCATGATTATGGCAACGTCGTTGATAGAAGGTGCATTGAATGTTCCAGGATGTTGCCCTTGCGGTGCTTTGTCAGCTTGAATGACCAATTTGTATGCGGGTGATGGCATTCTTTCAATGGCAGCCTTAAACAATTGTACATATGGATTGTGCTGATGCAACATATTTTGCAACATACGGACTACAGATGTAGCAGGGTTAACACACAAACTCTTAATTTAATTTTCTTAACTCATTGAATTATCTTGAAACAAAAGCCATTGAAAAGCAATTGAAGGTGTTTGCTTAACGCATTTAGTTTAGATAACACGTCTCATAAAGCATGTGTGTTAAGTCTACTACATCTGTATATGTGGTTTAGTGAGGTTATTGTTTCTGTGATGGGTATTTACTTCTGCAGAGCTGTCACAATTGTATATATATTTAGTCTGAGATGCCATTAAAACGTAACATTTATTGTGATATATTAAATCCCTAAGTATGTGTGATATACACCAAACGCTGCGCAATTGGTGACCCGGAGCTAGGGATGGGGGAGACTAATACTGGGTCTCTAAAGACTAATCTCACACTGAATATACCTTGAGGTGGCAAGGCACTATCCGAAAACCCCAACTTGCCGGTGGATACCTAAAAGACCCTCCCTGTCCCTGCGCAGCAATGGAGACTGCCCAGCTTCGTCATGCTGTGGTGGAGGGCCCTGTCACCAGTGTGTTGGTATCATTGCAGTAGCACTCTTAAGTGCTATAAGACGTCCCAACGCGTTTCGTTGGACATAGGTCCAACTCATCAGGGGACCTAGTAGTTAATAATATCCCAGTTTCGGAGGTGGTGGTCACTTTTAGATTCACACCACCTCTTCCCACTGGTTAACAGTGCATTAAATAACATGCTATGGGGAAATAAAGCCCCCTTTACAGTAGTGCATTAGTTGGCATGTTACTTATCTTTGCCCCCCATGTATCGGTCCACACGGATGCAGGCTGTGTTGTGGCTTGTGGCAGCAACAGTGCCACATGTGAAATGGCACCTTTCTAAAGAGAACGCTGGGAACACGGGCCCACCTCCTCAGCAATCAGCTGACTGCCTCATGACCGGGTCATGTGACTAACCCGGCAATGCGCAGTAACCGCCGTCGCCTCCCCCAAAGAATCACATGACCACCGCGCCTCCTGATGATGCGTGAGTCTCAGTGATGCGCGCGCCAGGTGATCCAGGGAGGTGACATCAGGGAGGAGGTGTTCCTCCCCCTTAGTGTAATGCCAAGGAGGACGGATATTCAAACGAAGGGGAGGGGAGCTTCACTGCGGGATACCAGCACTCCTCCTCTCCATTCGTTGTAAGCAAGTTTAATCAGAGATTATAACCAAATAGCAGCGCTTTCAATGGCAATACAATCGGCGCGCTATAGAGCATTTCAAACGGCATAGAATTAATCGGCAAGCTTTTCTCTGTATCTACAACCATGGCTGATTAGCAGAGGAGGTAAATAATCTCACAGATCCCAATTAGGGGAGGTATATCATATATAGAAAATGTCTATACACTATGCCAGGGGTGGGACCCTGGTGTCTCATAGGTGAAACCCACATGTCCACACTCAAGAACACAGGTGCCAGGATGGCCAGACTCCATATCCCCACTCCCTGTCCCCCATATATCAATCGCACTTGAGGTGGCACAAGGGCTGTAAGGCGATCAAAATTACTCCAGAGGGGGATATGAGTAAAGGGATAACTCCAGCTAAATAAAGCAGCCAAAGGATAGCTGCTCATTCAGCCCCCCTGGTTGAGCAGTTCTCAATTCAAAGATCCACCATGCCTCGCGCTGCAGGATCTTTTTATCCCAGTCCCCCTTCTCTTCGGGTACAGCACTAATTCAATGCCCATGAATCGAAGACCCGTGGTGGCTCGCAACATGTTTTGCCAAAGGGGTGTCCCTACAATGTCGCATGTCTCCTACGTGCTCACCCACACGCCTTCTGAATTCACGGGTAGTCTTGCCCACTTACTCCAAACCACACACACAGGTGGCCTTGTATATGACACCTCTTGTTCGACAGTTTATAAATTGTCTAATGGAGTAACGTTTCTGGGCAACACCACCCGTGAACTCATGGCCCTGCGTGACATACTTACATGCCACGTACCCACAGCATCGATAGCAGCCCTACACCAGTCTCAGCCAGCCAGACCCTTTATTTTTGGTTGCATCTAGGAAATGGCTGTGTACCAGCCGATCTCGCAGACTACGTCCTCTACGATATGTTATCTGTGGCCTTCTTGTAATCACATTCTTAATGTCGGGGACTAGTTGTAATATCTCCCAGTGTTTCGAGATCACCTTTTTTATCTCATTAGCTGCTTCATCGTATGTGCCTATGAGGCGTATTGGGTTAGTGGTTGTCTGTCGGGGCGGGGGATGTAGGAGCTCTGTTCTATTGCATTTCAGTGTCCTTTGATAGGCCCTTCTCAAGGTTGCACTGGGATATCCTCTGTCTAGGAATCTTTGCTCCAAATCCCTTGTCTGTAGTTTTAAAATCGGCAAGGGATGAGCAATTCCTCCTTATCCTCAAGTATTGACCCACTGGTATCCCCCTCTTCAGTGGCTCAGGATGATGACTCTCCCATTTCAAGAGGGGGTTTGTTGCTGTGGGTTTTCTATGTTTTTGTATGTACTTCACCTCCTTTTACCTTTGTAATTTCAATGTAAAGGAAAGGTAGCGTGTTGTCACCTAACTCTAATGTAAACTGCAAGCCCAGATCATTTTGATTGATCCACTGTAGAAATTTCTCAAAGCTATTTTTGTTCCCTCTCCAGACAACAAAGACGTCATCTATGTACCTTGTCCACATGACGTCCAGTGTCTGGGGAATCGGTGGAGCGCCAAATACAATGTTTCTTTCCCACCAGCCCAGGAACAGGTTAGCGTAAGATGGGGCACAAGGACTCCCCATTGCCGTGCCCCTGAGCTGGTGGTAAAAGACCCCACCAAACAGGAAATAGTTCTGGGTGAGCGTGAATTCCAACAGGTCTAGCACAAAACAGTTATATGCCCTGAATTGACATCTGCTGGTATTGAGGAAAGGATCCCACTGCCCTCATCCCCAGATGGTGAGGAATAGAGAAGTAGAGGGCCTCCACATCAATTGATCCCAGGAGTGCATCTTCTTCAAGAACTACCCCCTCTAGTCGGCCGAGCAGATCACCCGTATCTCTGAGGTAGGATGGCAGAGTCCTCACAAAGGGTGCCAGAATGCAGTCAATGTATACCCCAGCATTCTGACTCAGGCTATTGATGCCTGATGCAATGGGATGCCCTTTCAAAGGGTATAGTCCCTTGTGAACCTTCGCCAAACTATAAAAAGTTGCCACCGTGGGATGTCTACATTGTAGAAACTCAAGCTCCTCTGCTGTGATGAGATCCTCAGTTTTGGCTTTCTGCAGGATGTCACTCAATCTCTTTTGATATATGGAAGTGGGGTCTACCTGGAGCTTCTCATATGTGTCTTTATCTTGTAATAGGCTCAGACACATTTTTTTGTACTGGGCCACATCCAAGACAACCAGGTTCCCCTCTTTATCAGAGGGTTTGATAACTATATTTGTGGGCTGTTCTAGGGACAAGATGGCCTTAAATTCTGTCTTAGTACAGTTAAATCTACATGGATTAATGGCGAGCCCCTCTAACTCCCGGGACACACGATTGAGGAAGACATCATACATGATGGATCACCCATTGGGGGCATTTTGCAGCTTTTTGGTTCCAAAGATGTAAAGGGACTTTTTCCTTCTTGGGGCGTGTTGTCCCCTAAATTATATAACAGGTAGATGTAAAGGGACCTTTTCCTTCTTGGGGCGTGTTGTCCCCTAAATTATATAACAGGTGTGCGTCTTGTAAGATATCAAGAGGGATGCCCAATTCCCTACTCTCTCTCGTCAATCAGAGCAAAATATTTACACCATCGCAATTTTCTCGCAAACAGATTTAAGTCCTTAATCCAGTCAAAAAGGTTAAATGATGACACTGGCACAAAGGATAACCCCTTGCTCAGTATCGCCATTAATGCTACCTGGATAGGTCTAGATGACAGATTTAATATCTGACTGGATATGTTGCCGATGCAGGTGGAAGACTTGGTGTATGGGGAGGGGATCTGGGAGGGTTGCGTGTTCGTAGATGGTACGAATTTCCTTGTTCTAAAAAACGTGGGCCTGTGTCTTCCCGTCCACCTCTAACTTTCTGTCGCCCCCCTCCCTCTCCCTCTATTTTTTCCTTTTCACTTTCAGAGAGATCTGTATCACTCGAAGTTAGCTCAGAGTCCAGCTTCTGTCAATACTTGTGTATACTCGATTCTCCCTGAAGTCCTGCAAGTCCCGATTAAATTGATGATGCTTTCGTTCTTTTAGGTTATATTGGTATCTTTCTAGGGTGTCTTTCAACTGTACTTCTTTATTTAGATAATCAGGTTCTTGTTTGAATTTCTGTGTCTCCTCTATTTGTTCCCTGAGTTTGTTCTCAAGGGTAGCTAGGGTGGCTTTCTCTTCCTCCAGGAGTAGATGCATAAAATGGAGAGAACTATTTGTTGCTTCCTCCTCCCATTTACGCATAAGGGTTGCAGTTCTGCATCTACTCGCCGGGGATAATGTGATTCTCAACCCTCTCGAAATGATAGGTGATATGCTCGGCCGACTAGAAGGGGTAGTTCTTGAAGAGGAGGCACTCCTGGGATCGATTGATGTGGAGGCCCTCTACTCCTCTATTCCTCACCATCTGGGGATGAGGGCAGTGGGATCCTTCCTCAATACCAGGGGATGTCAGGTCAGGGCACATAACCGTTTTGTGCTAGACCTGTTGGAATTCACGCTCACCCAGAACTGTTTCCTGTTTGATGGGGTCTTTTACCACCAGCTCAGGGGCACGGCGATGGGGAGTCCTTGTGCCCCATCTTACGTTACCTGTTTCTGGGCTGGTGGGAAAGAAACATTGTATTTGGCGCTCCACCGATTCCCCAGACACTGGACGTCATCATGTGGGCAAGGTACATAGATGACGTCTTTGTTGTCTGGAGAGGGAACAAAAATAGCTTTGAGAAATTTGTACAGTTGATCAATCAAAATGATCTGGGCTTGGAGTTTACATTTGAGTTAGGTGACAACACGCTACCTTTCCTTGGCATTGAAATTACAAAGGTAAAAGGAGGTGAAGTACATACAAAAACATATAGAAAACCCACAGCCATAAACTACCTCTTGAAATGGAAGAGTCATCATCCCGAGCCACTGAAGAGGGGGATACCAGTGGGTCGGCAAGTAATTGCTCATCCCTTGCCGATTTTAAACTACAGGCAAGGGATTTGGAGCAAAGATTCCTAGACAGAGGATATCCCAGTGCAACCTTGAGAAGGGCCTATCAAAGGGCACTGAAATGCAATAGAACAGAGCTCCTACATCCCCCGCCCCGACAGACAACCACTAACCCAATACGCCTCATAGGCCCATACGATAGAGCAGCTAGATAAAAAAGGTGATCTCGAAACACTGGGAGATATTACAACTAGTCCCCGACATTAAGAATGTGATTACAAGCAGGCCACAGATAACATATCGCAAAGGACGTAGTCTGCGAGATCGGCTGGTACACAGCCATTTCCTAGATGTAACCAAAAATAAAGGGTCTGGCTGGCTTAGACCGGTGTGGGGCTGCTATCGATGCTGTGGGTGCGTGGCATGTAAGTAGGTCACGCAGGGCGGTGAGTTCACGGGTGGTGTTGCCCAGAAAAGTTACTCCATTAGACAATTTATAAACTGTCGAACAAGAGGTGTCATATACAAGACCACCTGTGTGTGTGGTTTGGAATATGTGGGCAAGACTACCCGTGAATTCAGAAGGCGTGTGGGTGAGCACGTAGGAGACATGCCACATTGGGATCTGTGAGATTATTTACGTCCTCTGCTAATCAGCCATGGCTGTAGATACAGAGAAAGGTTTGCTGATTAATTCTATGCCGTTTGAAATGCTCTATAGCGCGCTGATTGTATTGCCATTGAAAGCACTGCTATTTGATTATAATCTGTGATTAAACTTGCTTACAACGAATGGAGAGGAGGAGCGCTGGTATCCCGCAGTGAAGCTCCCCTCCCTTTCGTTTGAATATCCATCCTCCTCGGCATTACACGAAGGGGGAGGAACACCTCCCTGGATCACATGTCGCGTGCATCACTAAGCCTTACGCATCATCGGGAGGTGCGGCGGTCATGTGATGCTTTGGGGGAGGAGACGGCGGTTGCTGCGCACTGCCGGGTTAGTCACATGACCCGGTCATGAAGCAGTCAGCTGATTGCTGAGGAGGCGGGCCGGTGTTCCCGGCATTCTCTTTAAAAAGGTGCCATTTCACATGTGGCACTGTTGCTGCCACAAGTCACAACACAGCCTGCATCCGTGTGGACCGATACATGGGGGGCAAAGATGAGTAACATGCCAACTAATGCACTACTGTAAAGGGGACTTTATTTCCCCATATCATGTTTTTTAATGCACTGTTAACCAGTGGGAAGAGGTGGGTGTGAATCTAAAAGTGACCACCACCTCTGATACTGGGATATTAACTACTAGGTGCCCTGATTAGTTGGACCTATGTCCAACAAAACGCGTTGGGACGTCTTATAGCACTTAAGAGTGCTACTGCAATGATACCAACACACTGGTGACAGGGCCCTCCACCACAGAATGACGAAGCTGGGCATTCTCCATTGCTGTGCAGGGACAGGGAGGGTCTTTTAGGTGTCCACCAGCAAGTTGGGGTTTTCGGATAGTGCCTTGCCACCTCAAGGTATATTCAGTGTAGGGTGAAATTAGTCTTCAGAGACCCAGTATTAGTCTTCCCCATCCCTAGCTCCGGGTCACCAATTGCGCATCGTTTGGTGTATATCACACATAGGGGATTTAATATATCACAATAAATGTTACGTTTTATTGGTATCTCAGACTAAATATATATACAATTGTGGAACACGATACCAATCTTTTACCAGGCAGTGACCAATGCACAATTTGGTTGTGTTATTAGCTAACGCTGCAGAGCTGTCACCCATGAAAAAAACCTGAAGACATAAAGGCAATGCTTCTAAATTGTCTTCATTAAATGGTGGCAAAAGGGATCCAATTGTGTGATAGACTTGCCCCTGGATCTTGAATGTGGGCATGTATCCCTGCTCCAGCACTTGATTTCCACATCCAAATGAGCTCATCTGGAAGGTATTGTTGTATACCCGGATATGTTTGAGAAACTCGGCAGAGTGAGGGGAGGAACCATCAAGCAAAGTTATAAGCTCTTCTGGTGGATCACATAAATCGGGTATTCTGACCCTTCCTCCAGAGCAGCACATTCCTGGTGCTTCAACTTTGTACTTAAATGCACTGCAGTGTTTGCATTGTTTATTCATTTTGCCAATCTGAAGCAACCCAGCATGATCATGTTGTGATTGGTCTCTCAAGATGCAATATTAATTGGTTCCAGGATGATCATTGTATGCTGAATCTATTGTAAGTTGAGTAATCGGTTCCAAAACCCCAAAATGTCATCCAAGATAAGATAAAATGAAGATTTAAGAAAAATAAGCAGATAACTAAGCCATATAAAGCAAATCCTTACATATAACAGTCAGGAATAGCTTCTAACTAGCAACTAATACAGATATTGTGCCAGATAAGTGACCTTCGGGCTTCGGTCTGCTCAGGACCTTCAGCAGCTCGCTGTTGTCTGTGACATACCTTGGCAGATTGGAGACGGTCTTGGGTCTGCTTTGGAGTTTCAGCAGCCCGCTGTTGTCTGTTACATACCTTTTCAGATTGGAGACGGACTTGGGTCTGCTAAAAGTTTTCATTAGCTCGAGCAGCAAGCAGCAGCCATGCGTTTTGCTGCAGGAGTCTTGTTTTAACTGCAGTTTTCTTTTTTGCAGGCATGAGTAGTTTTAAAAACGTTTCAATTTATAAGAATGCTGACATCCAGTATGGCAGTCCAGTATAGGTACAGTCTATTTATGGCTGTGTTTTTATGAAAACCTGGTAAATTAAATGTGAACTTATATTGGCTGAATATTTAAGGACCTGCGAACTGCTAAAACCTGTGATCAGTTGTTATGGAAACCTGGAGTAGGACCTGCGAGCTTCTATTGTCTGATAAGGGACATGTGACCGTGTGGATGGCAGTTGGCATATAAAAAGAAACACTTGCAGGCTTGTTTTGGCTAATGCAGGGATTTTTTTGGGAATATCTCCTAGAGACACGCTCTAAAACCTTCTCGGACACTTGATGTACCTGTGTGCCAAATTTGGTGAAGATCGGTCCAGTCGTTTGGTCACGTGTAAAGAACAGACAGACGACCAGATAGACAGACGTCCATACATAAACTCATTTTTATATGTATAAGAGATATGAAAGTTAAAGAAAGGGGGCACCTACTTGGGAGCCTTTATGAGCAAGACTGGGATCTATTCTATAAGAACAGAAAGCTACTCAGTAAGACTTAAGCCATGTATGTGTTGTAATGCAGCAGGTGTGGACCCACTATTTCGTTGAATGGACTTTTCTTACTCTTAGGGGCATTATCTAAGTGGCCTGGACGTCACCTTTTCACCCCATTACGAGGATCTTGTCTCTTTTGCAGGGGAACCATCAGGCTAATAGCTCTTGGAGTAGTTTCGGTTCAGTGACAGCACTCTCGTCAGATCAAGAGAGATTGGTGTGTGGCACCAAAGGGAATAGGCAGAATTGTGGACAACCCCAGGTCAGAGCAGGCAGTGTACATTCAATCCAGTAAGCAGGCCAATGTTTAGGGTAGGCAACACAGGGTTAACACAGTAAACAACACTAAAACACCTTTGCAGAAACTAGCAAGCTACTGAAGGAACCTTTTAGCTCACAGTTGTAGGGGACTTAAATAGACTGGGGCAGATTAGTGTTTGGCGCGAATATTCGAATTGCAAATATTAATGACGAATATCAACACTTCAAGAATTTGCGACTATTTAGAATATAGTGATATATATTCGTAATTTCGAATATTCAATTATTTTTTTTTAATCAGTAACTTCCCTTCTTGCTTGTGGGCCAATGAGAAGGCTGCAGTGTCTTTTTCTGAGCCTAGCAACTAATAGGAAAGTTGCCTACCCCTTACTATATAAGAACCTCCACAGCAGCCATTTTTTTAAGTTCTGAGAGACAGCAGTGTCATTGCTGTGCTCTGTGCTTTCCACACTACATTATATAGATAGTTTGATATCTTATTCTTATATATATAATACAGATAGTTAGTGGGAGATAGTCAGTGTAGGTTATATCCTGATATAGTGTAGATGGTGCAGTGCAGGGCCGGATTAACGTAGGGGCTGATGGAGCTGCAGCTCCAGGCCCCTACCATAAAATAGGCCCATCCCCAGCCAAAAGGCCGTCGGGAGGGTTAAAAGTCCTCTGTTGTACACAGCGTCACATAGCAGCACACAGACAATGCAGAGACGCTCACCTCACGCTGGCAGCAGGGAGCCTGAGGGAGGGACTGGGAGGAGCGTAATATGATCCTAGAGTGGAAGCTGCTTCTGCCAGCCCCTCCCCTCCCCGCCCACCAACCAATCAGAGCTGAGGCAAGGCAAGCACTGGCAGGTCTGAGTAGTACAGGGAGTCTTCACAGGTCCTGTAAGGGAACTGCACAGTGTAAAGTGTAGTTCCCAGGTTAGAACAGTGCATCTGCCAGGACCTGTGATGACATCATCTTCAGCATCACAGGTCCTGCAGAATCTAGCAAAGGAACAGCACCAAAAATGCTGTAGTTCCTAGGTTTGAAAGGTACATCTGCCAGGACCTGTGATGACATCATCACAGGTCCTTCAACCCCTAACAGCAAGTATTAGAAGTTCACAATCAGCTCTGCATTGATCCATACAGACTGGAATGGAGTGGTAAAAGGAGGTCCTCCACTTTTCATCATTTACCCCCCCTCCATGCCCTGTTTTTACTCATTGCTCACTCATGTATAATACTTCAGACAGGTACAGTGACCACTACCTCATGTACTTCACACACACAGTGACTATAATGCATAACTGACCACATATTTCTATAAACACTGCACCTACAGTATTATACCTTGTATGCCTCACATCTATATATATATATATATATATATATATATACACACACACACTGCATATATTAAACAGTATTATAGATGCAATATGTACAGATATATAATATATATTGCAGTGTACTGATATGTGAGGTACAAGGTATAATATATGCAGTGTGTATAAATATATTGTATATACAGCAGTGTACTGATATGTTAGGTACGAGGTATAATAGATTGTGTGTACAGGTATATTGTATATACAGTATTGGATTGATATGTGAGGTACGAGCTGTAATTTATACCTCATATATCAGTACACTGCTGTATATACTATATACCTGAACACACTGCATATATTATACCACGTTCCTCACATATCAGTACACTGCTGTATACACTATACATCTGTACACACTGTATCTATTATGCCTCTTTTGTGTGCCAGGCCTGTTTTGTAATCCCAATCCGGCCCTGATGGCATAAATTATAAAACAGCAGCGAACATAGTTCATGGAACAAAGAGAGAGGCCTGAAATGGGTAGTGGGAGGGGCTATAAAAGGGGAATGGGGGCCCAATTTAGATTCTTGCTATGGGGCCCAGTGATTTCTATGTAAGCCTTTGACAGGAGCAGAGAGATAAGAGAAGTGACAGATGACACAGAGTTTAGATTACAGGTTGAATTAAGCCTTTAGGATTAAATTGGCTTCTCAGGAGATATATATGTTAAAGGCATCTCATTCAGTAGCTATATAACTAAGGGTGGGTTCACATCTCCTTTATGGATTCCATTAAGTGGGGACTGTGGGGACTATTTTATTATCAGCCAGTGACTGTGTTACTGTAATACTGTTATCAGTTCAGCACATAGTTTTCCCTGTGCATTCACATTTCACTTCACTTGGTTCGTTGTACTACTGTCAGTGTCAGACTGTTGTCACTGTGGGTAACAATGCACAACAGACAACAATGCACACCACAGTGACAGCTCCTGAGTCCTCCTGTCCGGCGTCAGCCTCAGCTTCCCTTCACTATCACTATAATCAATCACTCTTCCTGATCCGGACTCACTCATTAGAGAGCTGAAGAGCCGACTGAGTCAGCAGCAGCAAGTGAATCGAATGGATAGCATCTGCACATGCGCACCAGCACCTAGAGTCTTCGGTTCACTTGCGAGTCAGCTCAGCAGTCAGTGACTCAGCAAGTGAACCGAAGATCCGATTCATGAATCGGTTCATTTGAATGAGCTGATTCAAATGAACCGATTCATCTGAAAGATCCGAACTTCCTATCACTACTGAGGTCATATCCGGCGGGCCGCGGCATTACAGGAACAGCACCAGCTGCTCTGACGTCCTGCCGCCGGATATACGTCACAGGATATCCGGCGGCAGTACGTCAGAGCAGCTGGTGCGGTTCCTGTAATGCCGGCCCGCCGGATATGACCTCAGTGCGCCCGCGGTTATCCCTCCTGCACGCTGCGCTCTGTACAACCTACTCAGCAGTTTCGACCAGCACATGGCCCACAGCGCTCAGCCACACCAGCCCGTGAGACAGCAGGAGCTTCTGGAGCAGGGCAGGTATCAGATAAACTCATCCAGTTGGAAGGGAGGGCAATCATAGTGCTGTTATGATTTATGGACACAGCTCTCAGCATGCTTAGCCAGCCTTCTATCTGGCTTTGCATCTTGAGAGTCACAGTCCACAGGCTGTTTCTGAGCCTGTGGACTGTGACTCTCAAGAAGCACAGCCAGATAGAAGGCTGGCTAAGCATGCTGAGAGCTGTGTCCATAAATCATAACAGCACTATGAAAATTACTGACTGGCTAAGCATGCTGAGAGCTCAGTCTCTATAACATAACACATTAAAGAAATTACTGTTTCTAGCTGCTAGTCCACAGCAGCTAGAAACAGTAATTTCTTTAAAGGGATTCTGTCACCAGGTTTTACCCCTGTCAGCCAAAAATATGCTGATGTTCAGGGCGTCTTCACAATTCCTAATGTGGGCTTATAAATGTCATCTGTGGGCTTATTTAGCTAAAAAACAGCTTTTACTAACCTGTCAGTCAAACAAATAAGGTGCCCAAGGGGATGTTAATGGGTGCAAGATGCCCGCCGCACCCACCGCCGTTCGTGCCCAGCGCCGCCTTTCTGGACTTCTGCGCCGCCTCCTAATCCTCTGTGCCGCCTCTCGCTCTCCCTCCCTCCCCCCTCCTTCTGCTGTAAGATCTCGCGCTTGCGCACAGGGCTCTGCCTGATGCGCCCGTGCAGACTTCTCCATTTGGCTTCTTACAGCGAAGTGCACATGCGCCGGCACTTCGCTCAACCCCTGTATGCGCGAGATCTTACAGCAGAAGGAGGGGGAGGGAGGGAGAGCGAGAGGCGGCACAGAGGATTAGGAGGCGGCGCAGAAGTCCGGAAAGGCGGCGCTGGGCACGAACGGCGGCGGGTGCGGCCGGCACCTTGCATTCATTAACATCCCCTTGGGCACCTTATTTGTTTGACTGACAGGTTAGTAAAAGCTGTTTTTTAGCTAAATAAGCCCACAGATGACATTTATAAGCCCACATTAGGAATCGTGCAGACGCCCTGAACATCAGCATATTTTTAGCTGACAGGGGTGAAACCTGGTGACAGAATCCCTTTAATGTGTTATGTTATTTAGACACAGCTCTCAGCATGCTTAGCCGGCCTTCTATCTGACTGGCTAAGCATGCTGAGTGCTGTGTCCATAAATCATAACACAGCTCTATGAAAATTACTGTTTCTAGCTGCTGTTGTCCACAGTCCACAGCAGCTAGAAAACAGTAATCTTCATAGTCATGTTAAATGATCACTATAGTGTCAGGAAAACAAAGCGGTTTTCCTGACACTATAGTGCCCTGAGGGTGCCCCCACCCTCAGGGTCCCCCTCCCGTGGTCCCCCTCCATGTTGCCAAGATAGACGCCAAATGAAGGGGTAGTTGCAGGAACAAAATACTTTAATGGTATCGATAAAATATATATGTAATTAAGACACTGAGTGCAGTTCCATAAAAAGGCCCAGCAAAATCCTCAGCACCAGGCCCATGATGCTCTTAATCCGGCCCTGGTGCAGTGCAGTGTGTTAGGTAGTGTGATAGGTTCTGCTGTCCAATCCATACATTCATGCAGAACTGCTAAAATGTGGTATCACGTATTGCGCCAAAATATTTGCATCATTAGTGCCGATTAGCGCAATCGCGAATATATCAGAGCACTCTATCGGCATATAAAGCCATCTTTAATTTTCTGCCGTGCCAACCATTTTCTCCAGTCTCAGGAAACTTCTAGCAGCTTGGAAAATGTAGCAAAAGTGACCCATGTGCTCACTATGGGCACAGAGGACTACATGTAGAATAGAGAACCCACAGCCCCAGCATGGAGTGGAGAGGCTGAACAATACTCCAGTGATCATGCGAAAGAAACAGGATAGAGGGACAGGTGAAGGTTCTGGTGACTGTGACCACCAGAAGCAGGGAGATGGTGGTGAGCACAAAACATTGGCATTAAAGGTGACTTAAATAGACTGGGGCAGATTAGGATACACATGCACTGACCCTTTAAGAGCCAAAGAGAGCATGTGCTCACTATGGGCACAAAGGAGTACATGTAGAATAGAGAAACCACAGCCCCAACATGGAGTGGAGAGGCTGAACAATACTACAGTGGTCATGCTAGAGAAATAGGATGGAGGGACAGGTGAAGATTCCAGTGACCGTAACCACCAGAAGTAGGGAGATGGTGGCATGCACGGAACATTGGCATTGCATATATTAATACATTATTTCTTATATATATAAATTAGTTTCTGTCTGTTCTTTATGCGCGACCAAACGACTGAACCAATCTTCACCAAATTTGGCACAGAGATACATCAGTTGTCTGGGAAGGTTTTAGACCTCAGCTCTCTAGGATGTACCATTCCTGAGATATTCCCAAAAAATGACCTGCATTAGCCAATACAAGCCCTCAACTGTTTCTCTTCAAATCCCAACTGCCATACACACACTTTTTACTCCAGGTTTCCATAACAAGCCAGCCATTTTTATTCACTGCTATAGGTCAGCTTTAAACTAGGGCTACATGATGACAATAAGTCGCACCACACAGAGGGCACAACTGAGCTGCTACATACATCCATCTTGGATGGATTTTTTGCGACTGTCGCGTTGCAGTCGCAGCATTTCGCAGTGCGACACCATAGCCTATCATTGAAGGTCACTGTGGAGGTCACTGTTAAAGGGGTGGCTCTATAGAGGTCACTGTTGAAGGGGCGGACACTGTGAAGGTCACTGTTAAAGGGGCGGGCACTGTGGAGGTCACTGTTAAAGGGGAGGGCGCTGTGGAAGTCATTGTTAACTCCTTAAGGACCGGGCTCATTTTCACGTTCAGGACCAGGCCATTTTTTACAAATCTGACCAGTGTCACTTTATGTGGTGATAACTTTAAAACGCTTTGACTTATCCATGCCATTTTGAGATAGTTTTTTTCGCAACATATTGTACTTCATGACACAATTTGGAAAAATTAGCAAATTTCCAAGATTCAATTTCTCTATAATGCATATTAATACATATTAATTTTCTATAATGCATACTAATACCTACAAAAATAGTTATTCATTTACATTTACCATATGTCTACTTCATGTTAGGATCATTTTGGGAATTACATTTTATTTTTGGGGGACGTTACAAGGCTTAGAAGTTTAGAAGTAAATTTTGAAATTTCTCAGAAATTTTCAAAAACCAACTTTTTAAGGACCAGTTCAGGTCTGAAGTCAGTTTGTGAGGCTAACATAATAGAAACCACCCAAAAATGACCCCTTTCTAGAAACTACACCCCTCAAGGTATTCAAAACTGATTTTTACAAACGTCGTTAACCCTTTAGGTGTTCCACAAGAATTAATGGAAAATAGAGATACAATTTCAAAATTTCACTTTTTTGGCAGATTTTCCATTTTAATATTTTTTTCCAGTTACAAAGCAAGAGTTAACAGCCAAACAAAACTCAATATTTATGGCTCTGATTCTGTAGTTTACAGAAACACCCCATATGTGGTCGTAAACTGCTGTACGGGCACACGGCAGGGCGCAGAAGGAAAGGAATGCCATACGGTTTTTGGAAAGCAGATTTTGCTGGACTGATTTATTTGACACCATGTCCCATTTGAAGCCCCCCTGATGCACCCCTAGAGTAGAAACTCCATAAAAGTGACCCTATCTAAGAAACTACACCCCTCAAGGTATTCAAAACTGATTTTACAAACGTCGTTAACCCTTTCGGTGTTCAACAAGAATTAATGGAAAATAGAGATACAATTTCAAAATTTCACTTTTTTGGCAGATTTTACATTTTAATATTTTTTTTCCAGTTACAAAGCGAGGGTTAACAGCCAACCAAAACTCTAAATTTATGGCCCTGATTCTGTAGTTTACAGAAACACCCCATATGTGGTCATAAACTGCTGTACGGGCACGGTTTTTGGAAGGCAGATTTTGCTGGACTGTTTTTTTGACACCATGTCCCATTTGAAGCCCCCCTGATGCACCCCTAGAGTAGAAACTCCAAAAAAGTGACCCCATTTTAGAAATTACGGGATAGGGTGGAAGTTTTGTTGGTACTAGTTTAGGGTACATATGATTTGTGGTTGCTCTATATTACACTTTTTGTGAGGCAAGGTAACAAGAAATAGCTGTTTTGGCACAGTTTTTTTTTTTTTTTGTTATTTACAAAATTCATCTGACAGGTTAGATCATGTGGAATTTTTATAGAGCAGGTTGTCACGGATGCGGCGATACCTAATATGTATGCAATTTTTTTTATTTATGTAAGTTTTATACAAAGATCTCATTTTCGAAACAAAAATAAATCATGTTTTAGTGTTTCCATAGTCTGAGAGCCATAGTTTTTTCAGTTTTTGGGCGATTTTCTTGGGTAGGGTATGATTTTTGCTGGATGAGATGACAGTTGGTTTGGCACTATTTTGGGGTGCATATGACTTTTTGATCGCTTGCTATTACACTTTTTGTGATGTAAGGGGACAAAAAAAAGGTTTATTTGGCACAGTTTTTATTTTTTATTTTTTACAGCGTTCATCTGAGGGGTTATGTCATGGGATATTTTTATAGAGCCGGTCGATATGGACGCGGTGATACCTAATATGTATACTTTTTTTATTTATGTAAGTTTTACACAATAATATCATTTTTTTTTTTAAATAAATCATGTTTTAGTGTCTCGATATTCTGAGAGCCATAGTTTTTTCAGTTTTTGGGCAATTATCTTAGGTAGGGTCTCATTTTTTGCGGGATGAGATGACGGTTTAATTGGCACTATTTTGGAGTGCATATGACTTTTTAATCGCTTGCTATAACACTTTTTGTGATGTAAGGTGACAAAAAATTGTTTATTTAGCACAGTTTTTTTTGTTTACGGTGTTCATCTGAGGGGTTAGGTCATGTGATATTTTTATAGAGCCGGTCGATACGGACACGGCGATACCTAATATGTATACTTTTTATTTATTTATGTAAGTTCTACACAATAACAGCTTTTTTTAAAACAAAAAAAATGATGTTTTAGTGTCTGAGCCATATTTTTTTTTATTTATTAGGCAATTGTCTCAGGTAGGGGCTCATTTTTTGAAGGATGAGGTGACGGTTAGATTGGTACTATTTTGGTGGGCGTACGCCTTTTTGATCACTTGCTGTTGTACTTTTCGTGATGTAAGTAGTGATGAGCGGCAGGGGTCATATTCGAATTCGCGATATTTCGCGAATATTTTGTAGAATATTCGTCAAATTCGCGATTTTTTTTTTTTTACTCAAAAAATCGGAAAAGTAATGATTGTGTAATATGCGAATTTTCGGAATTCGAATTTTCGGATTCAAATTTTTTATTGCAAATTTTTAAACTTACAACTATTAGACAAAGAAGATTATATCACTATATTAGCTAAATTGCTCTATTCGATTTTTTTCGAATATTCTCTATATTGCTATAACTTAGTTTTTTAGAATATTTGTAATATTCTAAAGCAAGATTATATAGCAATATAGCGAATATTCAAAAAAAACGAATATAGAGCAAAATTCGCAAACACTACTACTCCTAAAGTCAAGTATATTGCAGCCTTCTTATTGGCTCACAAGCTAGAAGCAGCAAAGGATCATGTGTGCTGATAAAAAATAAAAAATAAAAAAAATCGAAAAAAATTAATTTGAAAAAATTGGAATATTCGAAATTTCGAATATATATAACTATATTTTACATTTTCGCGAATTTTCGAAGTACCTATATTCGCGATAAAAATTTGAATATTCGTGATCAACACTAGATGTAAGGTGACAATAAAAATTGTTTATTTAGCACAATTTTTATTTTTTATTTTTTACGGTGTTCATCTGAGGGGTTAGGTTATGTAATATGTTTATAGAGCCGGTCGATACCTAATATGTCTACTCCCCCCACCCTATTTATTACAAAATTTTTTTTAACTTTATTTGGGGAAAATGATGTTTTTGTTTATTTATACTTGAAACTTTAAATTTTGGGGGGGGAAACTTTATTTTTTCAACTTTTTTTTCACTTTATCTTTTGTACCACTTTGGGACTTGAACTTTTGGGGGTCTAATCCTTTACAATGCATTCTAATACTTCTGTATTGGAATGCATTGGCTGTATGAGTAATACTGTGTGTATTACTCATACAGCTTCTGGCCTGTGAGATCCAGGGGGCTGGATCTCACAGGCTCGTCACAGGAAGGCAGCGCCTATGCCTCAGGAAGGCATCGCGCTGCCTTCCATGCCATCGGGTCCCCCCTACAGCCCCACGGGGACCCGATTGCACCGCCGCCGCCCGCAACATGAAAAGCCACAAACCGCAGGTCTGAATTGAGGTCACTGTTAAGGCAGTGGGGTACTGTGGAGGTCACTGTTAAGGGGGAGAGCCCCTGAGGAGGTCACTGTCAAGGGAGTAGGGTGCTGTGAAACTCACTGTCACGATACTAGTGGAATACTGCTGGAATCCAATAGCAGGGACAAGGCCTGAACACAGGAAGCACCGGAGTCTTGAACAGGAGGTAGCAGGATAGAAGGATGAAGCAGAGCCAGGCAGGCGGAGCCATTACCGGTAGCAACAATGTAGGATTGAACGATGAAGCAGAGCCAGGCAGGCGGAGCCGTTCCCAAAAGCAACTATGCAGGATTGAAGGATGAAGCAGAGCCGAGGTCAGAAGAGCAATGGGTCAGGGCAGACAGCACAGGAACGTATTAGAAAGACCATTTCAATGTTGAAAGAAAATCTCTTTATTCGTCACCCATATGTGACGCGCGTTTCGACACCAGTCTGTGTCTTTGTCAAATAACAGGTGATAACAGCTCAATCCCACATATACAATACACCATTTAAATACAATTCAAATAACCCGCCTCCTAATCACGCAAGTAGTCACGTGACCGGGACCGGACTGATCCGCCCTCAGACACATGACGAGTCACGCGACTGCAGCATCATATTGCTACGTAACCAGCCCAAACAAGGTTGAATCTATCCAAAGACAGAGTACGGCAAAGTATGTATCTAGGTTTATATATTAGGCATCTAAATAATCCGTGATCAATTTTAAAACCAAAGATAAACATTTTTATAATACACCATTCACATATACTTGAACTAGACTGCCTCCTAATTATGCAAGTGGCTACGCGACTCGGGTCGGAACCCAGTCACATGGCCAATCACATGATCATGACATCATATTGCTACGCAACCCGTCCAAACAAAGTTAAATCTGTCCAAAGACAGAGTACGGCAGAGTATACATCTAGATCTATGCATTGCTGGACATCTGAGTAATCCGTGATCAATTACAGAACCAAAAACAAACATTTTTACAAAAAATATACTTGATTATCATGCGTTCCACATATTAATTCAGATAAAACTGCTCAATGAGTATTCCTTATTGAGGCATTTGGGGGCAAGCGTCTCAAGCCGATGGATCCAATATGCTTCACGTTGGTGGAGCATCTGGATCCGATTGCCTCCACGTCGAGGTAGGGTCACTTCCTCTATAATTTGAAAACGCAGTTGTGAGATGCGGTGATTTTTTTCTTTAAAATGCTGAGGAATAGGTAACAAAGTGTTTTCCTTCCTGATCGTAGATTTGTGTTTTCCTACGTAGATTTGTGATTCCCTGTTTCAACTCGTCCATTGTTCAAATGTCATTAAAGGCTCCAACATTTCACACCCACATACAGGACAACAAATTCCCATTCGGGGTCACTTTACATGTAACAGCAGTTTTGTGATCTATCTACTAAAATGTCCCTGTGGGTTGTGTTATGTTGGAGAGACAACAATGCGCATAAAGGATCGAGTAGGGAAACACAAATCTACGATCAGGAAGGAAAACACTTTGTTACCTATTATTTAGATGCCTAATATATAAACCTATATACATACTGTTTGGGCTGGTTACGTAGCAATATGATGCTGCAGTTGCGTGACTCGTCATGTGTCTGAGGGCGGATCAGTCCGGTCCCGGTCACGTGACTACTTGCGTGATTAGGAGGCGGGTTATTTGAATTGTATTTAAATGGTGTATTGTATATGTGGGATTGAGCTGTTATCACCTGTTATTTGACAAAGACACAGACTGGTGTCGAAACGCGCGTCACATATGGGTGATGAATAAAGAGATTTTCTTTCAACATTGAAATTACGGAGTGCTGGTCTTTCTATTACAAGTACCTGGGGATTCGACCTGCTGACCGTGCACCTGGACCTTGAAGGAAGCATAGTGCCGTCCATTTGTTCTTAATCAGGACAGGAACGTAGTCAGGCAATCCGGGTCGGCAACAGAAGGTAGCAGGGTAAACCGCAAGGAGGAGGAACAAACCGGAGAGCAAGTTCCTAGCGAAAGGACTGCACAAGCAGGAGCTCAAACACAATACTCAAGCAATTAGTAACAGACTTGAGAGGTTTAAATGTGAAGCAGGAAGTAAGATGGCACCCAGCTGAGACACAATCCACCATCTTAACTGAGGGAAATCTTGAGGGCAAAACAATCTGAACTAAACAGACATAGCAGGATGATTCCTGACATTACTCCAACCTCAACAGCAGCCTCTGGACAAGACCTGACTCCGTCTCCCAGGATGCCTTTGATGAAACTGTTTGATCAGTCGGGGAGAATTCTCTTCAGACCCATAACCCTGCCATTAATGAGGTATTGTAGGTGGTTCCTGAAAATTCTAGAGTCCAAGATTTTCTCTACAACAAACTGTTCTTGCCTATCTATCTCCACCGCATCGGGAGGAGGAGGGACACGTTCCGAAAAAGGGTTGGGCGTGGCAGGCTTTAATAGAGACACATGAAAAACAGGGACGAATCTTCATAGATTGTGGGAGTTTGAGCCGAACAGCTACTGGACTAATTATCCCGGGAATCTTGTAAGGCCCAACAAACTTCTGTCCTAGTTTTGGTGAAGGAACCTTAAGTTTCAAATTTATGGTAGAAAGCCATACTCTATCCCCCACTTTAAAGATTGGTGCTGGTCTACGAAATTTATCTGCCGCCTTCTTGTAATTTTCTTGAGCCCTCTCTTATGTTCCTCTTAGTAGTTCTAAATTTTGCTGTAATGCAGAGATCCTTTCCGCGACTGCTGGAATAGGTGAAACAGCGGGGAATTTGGGAAGAATATTTGGATGATACCCCAAATTTGCAAAGAAAGGAGTTTGCTTAGTTGAGGCATTTTGGGAGTTATTGTAAGAGAACTCAGCCATAGGAAGCAGATCGACCCAATCATCTTGTAAATGGCAGATATCGCATTGAAGATACTGTTCCAGAGTCTGATTTGTGCGTTCAGTTTGTAAATTAGATTGTGGTTGAAAAGGCAGCTGATAGATTAATATCAATCTCAAGTGCTGTGCAAAAACTACGCCAAAATTTTGATATAAACTGCACCCCACAATCCGAGATAACTTCATCAGGAACTCCATGAAAACAAAACACATTCTGAACTACAAGGTCAGCAGTATCTTTAGCAGAGGGTAGGCCGGTACATGGAATGAAATGTGCAGCCTTGGTGAGCCGGTCAATTACTACCAAAATTGTGTTTTTTCCTTTAGAGGTAGGTAGATCTACGATAAAGTCCATGGAAATAGAACCCCAGGGACAAGAGGGGACCGACAGAGGCTGTAAAAAACCCATGGGTAAAGAATATGGGGTCTTGCATCTAGTACAAGCATCACATGACATTATATATTTCTTTACATCCTGTTGATAATTGGGCCTCCAAAAGAAACGGGATAACAATTCCTGTGTCTTCTGCACTCCTTTGTGACCCGTGATCTTGGAATCATGGACTAATTTTAGAATTTTCAGTCTTATTGTTTCGGGAATATATATCTGCTGCCCATGGGTCCACCCTTTGTTCTTAAACACCAATTGCACATCATCAGGTGGTCGAGACAGCAAGGAGTCGGTGTCATAGGCCTCTTTTATCTCTTCAAGCAAGTCCTTATTATGGATTATGCCCACAAAATTAGACTCAGGAACAATGGTCTTGGGCGGAATCATAGAAGTGGAATCATTGGAAAAGATTCTAGATAGAGCATCTACCTTGCCATTACGTGAACCGAGCCTGTACGAGATTACGAAGTTGAATTGATTAAGGAAGAGACTCCAACGAGATTGGCGAGGGGATAGACATTTGGCAGATCTAATGAATTCCAAATCACTGTGATCAGTCAGAACTATTATTTGCTGTGAGGTTCCTTGAAGATGATGTCTCTATTCCTTAAAAGCTGTAATCATAGCTAACAGTTCTTTATTCCCCACAGCAGGGGATAAACGTTAGGAGAAAATAGTGCACGGATGCAATAAACCCTTGTCTCACGTTCTCTGAGACAGAATAGCCCCTATAGCACAGTCTGAAGCATCTACTTCCACAATGAAGGCGAGTTCTGGGTTGGGATAAACTAATACAGGGGCTGTAGTGAACTTGGACATTAGGAGACAAAAGGATTCCTGTGCTTGGGGAGACCAGACAAAAGCATTTTTTTTGTCTTAGTCAACTGTGTAATAGGAGTAATTATTTCTAAGAAATTCCTAATGAAGCGTCTATAAAAATTGGCAAAACCTATGAAACGTTGAACATCTTTTATGCTCCTGAAGGTAGGCCAGTCTACTATTGCTTTAATCTTGCTAGAGTCCATGTGTAAAGACCATGAGGTGAAATTACATAGCCAAGGAATTGGATCTCAGTCTGGTGAAATTCACATTTTTCAATCTTAATGTAAAGTTGATTCTTTCTTAGACGTTCCAAAATGAGTCTCACATGTCTCTGATGTTCTTCCATAGAGTTAGAGAAGATCAAGATACAGTATCTTCCAAATAGACGACTATGAACTGGTCCAGAGGATCTCTGAAGATATCATTGACGAGATGTTGAAAAGTGGCCGGGGCATTGCAAAGACCAAAAGGCATAACAAGATATTCAAAATGTCCGTAACATGACCTAAAAGCTGTTTTCCATTCATCTCCAGATCTGATATGGACCAAGTTTTAGGCGCCTCTTGGTAATCAATGCAAGGTCTTAGAGAACCGTCCTTCTTCTTAACAAAAAATATGTCAACCCCCGCCGGTGAGGAAGATGGGCGGATAAACCTCTTTGCCCGATTTTATTCTAAGTAGTCCTTGAGGGATTTTAGTTCAGGGCCTGCCAAAGGGTAGATGTTTCCAAAAGGTATAGATACACCAGGAAGCAATTCTATAGGACAATCGTAGGGTCGGTGTGGGGGGAGCTTGTCCGCATTTTGTTTATTGCAAACGTCCGCAAATTCTTGTATACAGAGTGTAACTCTATTATCTTATTATTTTGAGCTGGATTTTCTGAACCTTGTTCAGACTGAGCTGTTGAGAGAACAGCATCCGCTGGGAAGCTTATTTCTTTGGTTTCCCAGTTGATAACAGGGTTCTGTGCTTGCAATCAGGGTAGGCCTAGAATAACAGGGACATGTGGAGAAGAGATCAATAGAAACGATAGGACTTCACGGTGATGGGGTGTTATATTTCAAGTGGTTCTGTCTCTTGATCCACTGGCCCTGAGCTCAGTGGAGATTCATCTACGGTCTCCAATACCACGGGTGAGAGTTTTTTCAGAAATTTAACCCCATGCCTTTGTGCAAAAGAAAGGTCCATGAAATTGCCACTAGCCCCGGAGTCCACCATAGCAGAGGTGGATATCCACTGAGAGTTAATTAGGAACTTAATGGGAAGGAAGCAATGGGAGTCTTTATTCTCTTTCTTAATATGAGGACGGGAGCCACCGATGAAATGGAATGGATAAATGCTTTCTCAGATAATTCTGTTTCAGAAGCAATTGATTCTCCATCTGAGGATGGCTAGGACAGTTGATAAGAAAGTGGTCAGACTTTCCACAGTAATAGCATAGACTTTCCCGGAGCCTGTGCTCCCTTCGATCGACGCTTTCACGTCTTAGTATGGAATCTACTTGCATAGGCTCCCTTCCTGATTCTTTATAAATTTTTCCTTGGGATTCCTTGGAAATGGAGACAGAAAAAGAGGGGGACTGCTTAGTATCCTAATTCAAGGTAGCCCATCTCTCTTGTCGTCGTTCAAACAGTTAGGTATCGTTGCGAATGCAATGGTTAATAAAGGCATCCAAACCTAAAGGGGCCTCCGCACGGGCAAGTTCATCTTTTAATGCGCTGCATAGTCCTTTCCTAAAAAAAAAGAATTTTTCGCTGCGTTGTTCCAATCGGTGTCAACAGCCCACCTCTTGAACTCCAGTGCATACTCTGTTACAGGGCGTCTGCCATGGCGCAATGCTAGTAATGCTGCTTCAGCTATAGCACCTCGATTGGGATCATCAAACATTTGACTCATGGCATCGATAAAGTCTTCTAAGTGATTTAACTGGGCATCTTGAGTCTCAATCAACAGACTAGGCTTCATGTGTCAGCAGCATAATAATACATAGGAGTTTAGATCTATCAGTAGGAAACTGAGTTGAATTCACATCAAAGTATAGCCTACATTGATTAAGGAACCCCAGGAATTTGTTGCGGTCTCCGCCAAATCTGAATGGTGGTAACTTAGGGGTCATTGCAGGCACTGTAGCGGGGGGTGGTACATAAACTTAATACTCCTTGTGGACTATCTGGTAGGATAATGTCTGCACGGTACCACGTAGCTCGTGAATCGTTTGTCCATAAATAGCAGGATGATTCCTGACACTCAGGTGCTGTGGAAGTCTCTGTTAAGGGGGCAGGGAATGGTGGAGGTCACAGTTAAGGGGATGGTCTGCAATGTAGGTCAGTGTTAAAGGGCGGGGTGCTGTAAAGGTCACTGTTAAAGGGGCGGGCTGCTGTGAAGATCAAAGTTAAGGGGATGGACTGCTGTAGAGGTCCCATTGTAAAGTGGCGTGGGGGGGTCAGTGTTAAGGGGTGGGGAACTGTGGAGTTCACTGTTAAAGGGGCGGGGTGCTGTAGAGGTCACTGTTATGGGGATACTGTTGATATCTTTTAACGACACACGAAACAATAAATGAAATAGATGAAATATACCCGTGCAAAGCCGGGTCCTTCTGCTATTATATATATAAAAATAAGTTTGTCTATCTGTCTGTCTGTCTGTTTATGCGCGATCAAACGACTGGACCAATCTTCACCAAATTTGGCACTCAGGTACATCAGGTGTCCGGGAAGGTTTTAGACCTTCTCTAGGACATACCGTTCCTGAGATATTCTCAAAAAAATGACTTGCATTAGCCAATAGAAGCCTGCAAGTCTTTCACTCATATCCCAACTGCCATACACACGGTCACATGCACACAGTTTTTCTCCAGGTTTCCATAACAACCCAGCCATTTTTCTTCACTGCTGTAGGTCAGTTTTAGGCTAGGGCTACACGACGTGTAGGGCTACACGACGACATGTGTCGCACAATAAGTCGCACGACACATAGGGCACAACTACACTGCTACATCTGTCATGCAACATTGATGTTGCACCAATGTTGCACAACGATTTTTATAATGATAGTCTATGGTGTTGCACTGCGACATGCTGCATCTTGGATGGATTTTTTGCAACTGTCGTGTCAGTCACAGCATGTTGCAGTGCGACACCATAGACTATCATTATAAAAATTGCAGAGCGACATTGGTGCGACAAAATGTGTGCGCTGTGGAGGTCACTTTTAAATGGGCGGTCGTTGTAGAGGTCACTGTTAAATGGGCTGGCACTGTGGAGGTTACTGTTAAGTGGCAGGGGACTGTGGAGGTCACTATTAAATGGGCAGTCACTGTGGGGGTCACTGCTAAGGGAGCGGGATGCTGTGGCAGTCACTGTTAAAGGGGCAGGTGCTGTGGAGGTCTCTGTTAAGGGAGCAGGGAATGGTGGAGGTCACAGTTAAGGGGATGGTCTGCTATGTAGGTCAATGTTAAAGGGTGGGGTGCTGTAAAGGTCCCTGTTAAGGGGGTGGGTGTTGTGAAGGTCATATTTTAAGTGAACGGAACTCTGTGGAGGTCAATGTTAAGGGGATGGGTTATTGTGGAAATTACTGTTAAGGAGACAGGGTACTGTGGAGATCACTGCTAAAGGGGCGGGTGCTGTGGAGGTTACTGACAAGGAGGCGGGGGACTGTGGTGTTCACAATTAAAGGGGCAGCTGCTGTGGAGGTCACTGTTAAAGAGGCAGGTTCTGTGGATGTTACTGTTAAGGGGGCAGGCCGCTGTGGAGGTCGCTGTTAAAGGGGCAGGCACTGTGGAGGCCACTATAAAAGAGGCAGGGTGCTTTAGAGGTCCCTGTTAAGGTAGCAGGGTACTGTAAGGTCCCTGTTAAGGGAGTGGGATACTGTGGAAGTCACTGTTAAAGGGGTAGGATGCTGTAGAGGTCACTGTGATGGAGAACACTGTGGATATCTTTTAACCTCACACACAAACATTAAATGAAATATACCTGTGCGAAGCCGGGTCCTTCTGCTAGTATCTTATGCGGACCAAAAGACTGGACCGATCTTTACCAAATTTGTCACACAGGTACTTTTAAGGAGGAAGACCGCTGTGGAGGTCCCTGTTAAAGGGGCGGACACTGTGGAGGTCACTGTTAAGGGGCAGGGGCCACTATAAAAAGGGGCAACTGCTGTGGAGGTCACTGTTAAGGCAGCAGGGTACTGTGAGGTCACTGTTAAGGGAGCGGGGTACTGTGGAGGTCACTGTAAAGGGAACGGGGCACTGTGGTGGTCACTGTTAAAGGGTAGGTGCTGTGGAGGTCTCTGTTAAGGGGGTAGGGAACAGTGGAGATCAGAGAAAAGGAAGACGGTCCCCTATGGAGGTCAGTGTTAAGTGGCGGCGTGCTGTAGAGGTCACTGTTAAGGGGCGGGCCCCTGAGGAGATCACTGTCAAGAGAGTGGGGTGCTCTGAAACTCACTGTTAAAGGGGCGGGCTGCTGTGAAGGTTAAAGTTAAGGGGATGGGCTGCTGTGGAGTTTCTATTTTAAGGAGGCGGGGCACCGTGGGGAGGTCAGTGTTAAGGGGTGAGGAGCTGTGGAGTTCACTGTTAAGGGGTACTGTAGAGGTCACTGTTTTGGGGAATTCTGTCTATCTTTTAATGACACACAGAAACATTAAATGAAATAGATGAAATATTAAAAAGGTTACCTTATCAGAGAATACTACTTTCTTTTTAGAGCCACAGCTCTAAATATTGTGTATATATATATACTAGCAGAAGGACCCGGCTTCGCACGGGTATACCGTGCGAAGACTGGTCCTTCTGCTAGTATATATATACAGTGGGATGCGAAAGTTTGGGCAACCTTGTTAATCGTCATGATTTTCCTGTATAAATCGTTGCTTGTTACGATAAAAAATGTCAGTTAAATATATCATATAGGAGACAGACACAGTGATATTTGAGAAGTGAAATGAAGTTTATTGGATTTACAGGAAGTGTGCTATAATTGTTTAAACAAAATTAAGCAGGTGCATAAATTTGGGCACTGTTGTCATTTTATTGATTGCAAAACCTTTAGAACTAATTATTGGAACTCAAATTGGCTTGGTAAGCTCAGTGACCCCTGACCTACATACACAGGTGAATCCAATTATGATAAAGAGTATTTAAGGGGGTCAATTGTAAGTCTCCCTCCTCTTTTAATTTTCTCTGAAGAGTAACAACATGGGGGTCTCAAAACAACTCTCAAATGACCTGAAGTCAAAGATTGTTCACCATCATGGTTTAGGGGAAGGATACAGAAAGCTGTCTCAGAGATTTCAGCTGTCTGTTTCCACAGTTAGGAACATATTGAGGAAATGGAAGACCACAGGCTCAGTTCAAGTTAAGGCTCGAAGTGGCAGACCAAGAAAAATCTCGGATAGACAGAAGCGACGAATGGTGAGAACAGTCAGAGTCAACCCACAGACCAGCACCAAAGACCTACAACATCATCTTGCTGCAGATGGAGTCACTGTGCATCGTTCAACCAGTCGGCGCACTTTACACAAGGAGATGCTGTATGCGAGAGTGATGCAGAGGAAGCATTTTCTCCGCCCACAGCACAAAAAGTGAGCTTGAGGTGGGCTAAAGCACATTTGGACACATTTGCTTCATTTTGGAATAAGGTGCTGTGGACTGATGAAACTAAAATTGAGTTATTTGGCCATAACAAGGGGCGTTATGCATGGAGGAAAAAGAACACAGCATTCCAAGAAAAACACCTGCTACCTACAGTAAAATATGGTGGTGGTTCCATCATGCTGTGGGGCTGTGTGGCCAGTGCAGGGACTGGGAATCTTGTCAAAGTTGAGGGACGCATGGACTCCACTCAGTATCAGCAGATTCTGGAGACCAATGTCCAGGAATCAGTGACAAAGCTGAAGCTGCGCCGGGGCTGGATCTTTCAACAAGACAACGACCCTAAACTCTGCTCAAAATCCACTAAGGCATTTATGCAGAGGAACAAGTACAACGTTCTGGAATGGCCATCTCAGTCCCCAGACCTGAATATAATTGAAAATCTGTGGTGTGACTTAAAGAGAGCTGTCCATGCTCGGAAGCTATCAAACCTGAATGAACTAAAGATGTTTTGTAAAGAGGAATGGTCCAAAATACCTTCAACCAGAATCCAGACTCTCATTGGAACCTACAGGAAGCGTTTAGAGGCTGTAATTTCTGCAAAAGGAGGATCTACTAAATATTGATTTCATTTCTTTTTTGTGGTGCCCAAATTTATGCACCTGCCTAATTTTGTTTAAACAATTATAGCACACTTTCTGTAAATCAAATAAACTTCATTTCACTTCTCAAATATCACTGTGTGTGTCTCCTATATGATATATTTAAGTGACATTTTTTATCCTAACAACCAACGATTTATACAGGAAAATCATGACGATTAACAAGGTTGCCCAAACTTTCGCATCCCACTGTATATATACAATATTTAGAGCTGTGGCTCTAAAAAGAAAGTAGTATTCTCTGATGAGGTAACCTTTTTAATATTTGGAACAGTAACTAGAACCATAATTGCAATATTGGGAATTATTTTATAAATATCTGTAAATGAATGCAATGCATGTAACAATATTAGGACATGGTTGATTAGAAGCAGATAATACAGTTTGAATACTTTCTGTATACCCCCCAAATGGCTCACAACTTTCTCTTGATTATAAGCACCTTATGCAAATATGTAGGAAACGTTACCTCCAGCGCACAGTTTACATTTAAATATTTAAATATGTATTGTTTGGGGTATGTATGTACTCATTCATCACTTACTAGGCAGCTATTTAGGAAATAATTACTAGGGATGAAATGCATATTTCCAGGTAATTTCTATAAACTTTATGTGCAGTAACTTTGAGTTTGTACGGTAAATGTTTAAGATTTGTTATTTTTGTAACAAAAAAACATTTTTTTTTTATTATATGGACGACCCTGTTCAGCTTTATCCTTGATTTTCCTTCTAAAGTAATGCCTTCATCTTTTGAAATGATGTATAATTAACAACTATGCTGGTAATGTTTAACCTACAAGGTAAACGGTGGTAATTTTAGCTCTGCCGGTCACACTACTGTGCTTTTTTTAAATCATCAAGGATGCTGTTTTATAAAATTAAAACTGATCTGTGAAATATTAAATAAGGAGAGAAAACAGACACAGCTGATGATTTTTAGACACGACAACCCTGATAAAGAGGTTACGAAACACTTGATATATAGTTAAATCAAAAGACACCTTAGCATACTGTTGCTAGTTCTTGCAAATTAAGAGGTACATTTATTAGAGTATCCATAAAAACAAAGTTGTCATCTAGAGCATTAGCAGTATTATACATTTTGGTAGATAATGAAGACTTCTTCCTCCATAGCTCTGTAGATTGTTGTGTATGCTGAGTGAGACTTGAAACTGTATATATAATTTGGGACTGTTTCAAATTATTAATATTAGTGTCAATAGGTATAAACAGCTATTTCTGTCACTTCAACAATATTCAGTTGTATTGCCTAGTCATAGAATTATGAACTTGTTATCTAGCCTCAATGAGTAGAACTGTGGTTGTCCAAAAACCATAGATTAAATTTACTAAGCTATATGTGTTCTGGCTTAATTTTCCTGAATTAATTTGCCAGGCAAGCTTAAATTTACTTACTGTAGATTTCCCAACCAGGGACGATTCTGCCATGATGCCAGAAGAGTATCTTGCCTCAGGCAGTAGCCGACTTTTTTGTGCAGCAGTTTATAGCGGGGCACGGAAGACTACAGCTCCCATCCTCACCACTAGGTCTAGGTCTCTGCAAGCCACTAGGTCTCATAGACATCAGGCTTGCGGCCTATGAGGCTGAATGATGGGGATGGGAAATATCCTCAGGACTACCTGTGCTGAGATGCGGCAACTCAGGCTGCAGGCTGGAAGAGGCCTGTGGCCTGCATCGTGGATAGCTGCAGAGAATGGGAGAGATGAATATTTTGAGATGAATATATTACTACAGGCTGAAGCACTACAAGGGAGCATTACAGGCTGGAGCACTACATGGAGGGCATTACAGGCTGGAGCACTACAGGGGGCATTACAGGCTGGTGCACAACAGGGGAACATTACAGTCTGGAGCACTACAGGAAGGTATTAGAGGCTGGAGCACTTCAGGGGGGCATTCAAATCTGGAGACACTATTGAGGAGCATTACAAGCTGGAGCACTACAGGGAATGTATTACAGGATTGAGCACTGCAAGGGAACATTTCAGGCTAGAATACCCTGGGGGAGGATGTGTGTGTATTATAATACAGGGGGCACTATAAGGGGAATTATTATACAAGGGGCACTACAGAGCCATTATAATATGGGGGACACTGCAGGGGCTTGATACATATGGGCTCTAGGTGGGCATTATACATAGTGGCACTACAGGGGGCATTGTAATACAGGGGCTACAAAGAGGTTATAACTGCAGGTGAGCATTATAAATATTTTGGGCACTACATGGGGGCTTTATAAATATTGGGGCTACTACAAGGGGCATTATAAATACTGGCACTATTATAGGGTGCATTATAACTACTGGGGCACTATAAGAGGCCTTAGTACTATCAGAGGCTCTATATGAGTTCCTTACAGAAGGGCCTTGTTACTGCCGGGGCCACAATAGGGGACCTTATTTCTAATGAGGACACTACGGTGGCATTATTACTACTGGGGTACAATGAGGCATTATTATTATTATTATTAGGCACAATATGGATGGCACTTTGCACCTGTTCCATTTTATCTATATCTGTTTGTAGGTAAAATCTCTTTAACTGTACACAGTATACTAGATGTGGCCTCACTAGCACACTATACAGGGGGAATCAACCTCTCTTCTACTGTTTATACCTCTCATTTTGCACTTGTTTTGAAGCTGTCTGATATCAGGACCCCTACATATTTCTCTTCTGAAGTCTTGGCTAACACAGAACTGCTAATATGATAGGTTTGGTTTGTTCTACCTAAATGTATTAGATTTAGAGATTAACGAATTTTTATAAAATTAGATTTGGGCGGTTTGCTGAATTTTCCCAAAACATTTGTTTCGATCCAAATTTATTTATGACAAAGTGTGTTAACAATCAGCTATTTCCTGGCTGCAGAGAGCCTGTATATTGGTGTACAACATTGCATTGCAGAAACATGCATAGGTAGTCCACTGTGGTAGTGAAACAATTACTTTGCGTCAGTATCACAGGCAGTTGACAGGCATCACTCTTAGGACTAGCTCACACTTCAGTTATTTGAACAGTTATTTCCATCAGTCATTGTGAGCCAAAACCAGATGTGGGTCAAAAACATGGAACAGGAGCACATCTTTCCATTATACCTCATCTCGGTGTAGGCTTCACTGCTGGTTTTGGCTCATAATAACTGATGGAAATAACTGACCAAATAACTGATGTGTGAACTGGGCCTTAGAATAACTTCACACTTAACTTATTTGGTCAGTTACGGGGCCAAAACCTGTTCTGTTACACACGGCTACAAGTAGTGGCGCCCATGAGTGGAGAGGGTGTCAGCAGTACGTTTGTGTTTCCCCCTTCTTCTGATTTCTCACAAGAATAACCCCAAAATAATGGATCCTGTCTTTTGAGCCTCTGCTTCACATCGTCAGCATTTGGTTAGTAATCCCATGAGTATTGCAAAAAAAAACAGGAGAAGGTCCAGAACAGACATGTGATTGGAATATTTGCCTGTCTTTTGTGTTTTGTACCTACTCATGCTTTTGGCTTCTAAATAATGAGCATATACTGATGCAAAATAGGGACCATGTGCTACAGGCCTAATGGATGCTCCAAAGACAGTATCCTTTGTGTTTTTCATTTTTACATCCTTCTGACAGATCAGAAGAAGGGTAAAATAAATGGTGATGTCAACAAGGCCAAAGAGGGACAATAGTGGCCCCGTCGCAGAAAAGGGAGGGTGGCAACCACATGAGGAGTCAACATAATGGCCCAGTCACAAAGCAGTGGGGTCGGAACCGCATGAGGAGTCAATATAGTGGTCAGTCACAGAGTGATAAGGGTGGCAACCGCATGAGGAGTCAATACAGTGACCCATTTACAGAGTGGGGAAGTGGAGGGCAACAGCACAAGATAGTGGGTGGCAGTAGCTGCATGTGTTGACGCAGGGCTGTGATGCCAATATTGGCACCCTGGCTACGCTTCAGCTTCTGCACACAGATTCTACACATGGCCACACTTATGTCCTCCTGCTGCTTGATGAAAAATTCCCACACCTGCTGCTGCTGCCTCCGTGAACCCGTGCACCACAAGTTCTTTCGAGACAGGTAGCACACAGTCTACCCCGGGCACATTTGGCGCCAGACCTCACACTGCTGCCACACTGCTGACTGACAGCCAAGCTAGCACCCTGCCGGCTCAGCCACTGCCTCACGTGCAAGTTCCATCCTCATCTCCTGATGTTAATGATGAAGCCCCTCTTTACCCGGCTCCCAAGTGCGATCGGCTACATCCTCATCCACTATTGTCTGCACCTCACTGATGTCACCCTCACCAGTCTCAGGGCCGTGTGCCTCACCGCTCCAAACACCAGCTCCCATGCAACTATCATCATTGCTACTTGCCCGCATACCGGAGGAAGCAGCTGATGTCTCCTCCAGATCTTGGCTGGGCAGTAGCTGCTGACTGTCCTCTAGAAGCTTGCTGAAAAGCGGAGCCGAGCCAACGGCATACAACATTTCCTGAGTAGAAGAAACAGAAAATGAAAGAGGCAGGCGCAGGACAGGTGGGGGGCACACAGCTCGTTTCCGTGCTATGCCAACTAAGCGTGGTGTCAGAGGAATCGACTGACTCCTTGCTGGGGGTGTCTGATGTCACTTTAGATGAGATAGAAGACCGAGTCACCTATTCAAGGACTGCTGGGTTGCTGGTCAAAACACAACCGCTGGATAACACTGGCAGCTCTGGCTTGTCGCTGCTACTGCTGCTACCACCCCACCTTCTTCTCTACTACTTCTGCCAGCTCCAGAAACATTTTGGCCACTGCTCATTCCCTCAGAAGGGCCTGTCACCTGTCTGCTGGACAAATTGTTCAGTAACAGTAACTGTCAGAGTAAAATAGCGGTAGTGTGGGGGTGCAATTTCACCCCCAAAACAAGGATGAATTGATGTACTTATATATAAGAGAATGTGTGTACCCTAAAATCTGTACTATCAAGCTGCAATTTCACCCCAATTACACAATTGCGGATTAACAGATTTATGTAGAAGAGAATGTGACCACCCCAAAATCTGTAGTATCAGGCCGCAATTTCACCCTAATTACATAATTAAGGATTAACGGATATAATGATGTATAATAGAACATAAGTAACCCTAAAATTTGTAGTATCAAGCTGCAATTTCTCCCCAATTACACAATTAGGGATTAACGGATATACTTATGTAGAAGAGAATGTGAGCATCCTAAAATCTTTAGTATCATGCTGCAATTCCACCCCAATTACACAATTTGGGATTAACGGATATATATATATACACTGCGTGCAGAATTATTAGGCAAATGAGTATTTTGACCACATCATCCTCTTTATGCATGTTGTCTTACTCCAAGCTGTATAGGCTCGAAAGCCTACTACCAATTAAGCATATTAGGTGATGTGCATCTCTGTAATGAGAAGGGGTGTGGTCTAATGACATCAACACCCTATATTAGGTGTGCATAATTATTAGGCAACTTCCTTTCCTTTGGCAAAATGGGTCAAAAGAAGGACTTGACAGGCTCAGAAAAGTCAAAAATAGTGAGATATCTTGCAGAGGGATGCAGCACTCTTAAAATTGCAAAGCTTCTGAAGCGTGATCATCGAACAATCAAGCGTTTCATTCAAAATAGTCAACAGGGTCGCAAGAAGCGTGTGGAAAAACCAAGGCGCAAAATAACTGCCCATGAACTGAGAAAAGTCAAGCGTGCAGCTGCCAAGATGCCACTTGCCACCAGTTTGGCCATATTTCAGAGCTGCAACATCACTGGAGTGCCCAAAAGCACAGGTGTGCAATACTCAGAGACATGGCCAAGGTAAGAAAGGCTGAAAGACGACCACCACTGAACAAGACACACAAGCTGAAACGTCAAGACTGGGCCAAGAAATATCTCAAGACTGATTTTTCTAAGGTTTTATGGACTGATGAAATGAGAGTGAGTCTTGATGGGCCAGATGGATGGGCCCGTGGCTGGATTGGTAAAGGGCAGAGAGCTCCAGTCCGACTCAGATGCCAGCAAGGTGGAGGTGGAGTACTGGTTTGGGCTGGTATCATCAAAGATGAGCTTGTGGGACCTTTTCGGGTTGAGGATGGAGTCAAGCTCAACTCCCAGTCCTACTGCCAGTTTCTGGAGACACCTTCTTCAAGCAGTGGTACAGGAAGAAGTCTGCATCCTTCAAGAAAAACATGATTTTCATGCAGGACAATGCTCCATCACACGCGTCCAAGTACTCCACAGCGTGGCTGGCAAGAAAGGGTATAAAAGAAGACAATCTAATGACATGGCCTCCTTGTTCACCTGATCTGAACCCCATTGAGAACCTGTGGTCCATCATCAAATGTGAGATTTACAAGGAGGGAAAACAGTACACCTCTCTGAACAGTGTCTGGGAGGCTGTGGTTGCTGCTGCACGCAATGTTGATGGTGAACAGATCAAAACACTGACAGAATCCATGGATGGCAGGCTTTTGAGTGTCCTTGCAAAGAAAGGTGGCTATATTGGTCACTGATTTGTTTTTGTTTTGTTTTTGAATGTCAGAAATGTATATTTGTGAATGTTGAGATGTTATATTGGTTTCACTGGTAAAAATAAATAATTGAAATGGGTATATATTTGTTTTTTGTTAAGTTGCCTAATAATTATGCACAGTAATAGTCACCTGCACACACAGATATCCCCCTAAAATAGCTAAAACTAAAAACAAACTAAAAACTACTTCCAAAAATATTCAGCTTTGATATTAATGAGTTTTTTGGGTTCATTGAGAACATGGTTGTTGTTCAATAATAAAATTAATCCTCAAAAATACAACTTGCCTAATAATTCTGCACTCCCTGTATATATATATATATATATATATATATATATAAATAAATAATGAAAATCCGCAGCACTCCTTAAAAATACAAATGTGCTCTTTATTCACACATATCAAGTGACAACGTTTCGGTTCTCTCACAGAACCTTTCTCAAGTATGCATAGTAGAACGTGAGCACCCAAAAATCTGTAGTATCAGGATGCAATTTCACCCGAATTACACAATTAGGGATTAATATATATATTTATGTCTAATAGAACGTGAGCACCCTAAAATCTGTAGTATCAGGCTGAAATTCTTCCCTAATTAGACAATCAAGGAGTTATGGATTGAATTATATATAAAAGAATGTGAACACCCTAAAATCTGTAGTATCAAGCACCAATTTCACCCCAATTATACAATCAAGGATTAACGGATCAAATAATATATAAAAGAATGTGAACCCCCCTGTCCCTGAACTGCACAATAGTAATTTTTTGTGAATAAAGGTTTTCCTAATCACTGTCTCTAGTGCCTGTAAAGTCTCTCCCTGCACTAAGTTCACTGGAAAACGTCAGATTTTGGGGGAGAGGAGAATTTTTATAGGGATGTGACATCACAGGGGCTGCTTAGCTGCTGATTGGCATGGCGTTATAATTGATCCCTCATTCCTGGGCTTTTTACTTCCTCTTTCTAACATGAGCAGCAGCCATTTAAGAAAAAATACAATTCGTTACCATGAATCACATTTTTCCTGAAATTCGGATCGAATTTTACTTCGTCAACTTTGATTCACGCATCTCTAATTATATTACATTGTTACTTTTCATTGTTGTGACCATTTGTTTGAGAAACTTTTTCCATTTCACAAATCCCTTCAGGAATATCAACCGTTTTACACACTTTTGTGTCATTGGCAAACAGGTAACAGGTAGACCTTGCCCACCAAGCCTTCTCCTATGTCACCTATACAAATATTAAAAATAATAGGTCCCTGGACAGGTCCTTGAGGTACACCACTTGTAACCTATTTCTCCTCAGAATGCAGATTATTAATAACATTTATTGGCCAACGGTGGATCCACTTAACTATCCAGGGATTATGTCCAGTCATCAATACTTTATCTATCATCTTTTTATCTGCCACTGTATCAAAGGCTTTGCTGTAATCCACGTAGGCAATATCAAACACTGTTGAGCCATAGTCAAAGAAATCAATAAAATAAGTTTAAAATAATCTGCCCTCAGTGAAGCCATACAGTATTGGATCCAAGCTGGTTTTAGGTAGTCAGCTATCCTCTTTTTCAATGGGGCTTTACTACTACTACTTTACTACTACCAAGGTCACGTTTAATTTGCTTATCTTTGGGTTTCTGGGAAAGATATTAAAATTTGTTTTCCTCCAATTGGAAAAGAAAGATAAGAATCTCTGATGCCAGTAGATGTAAGATGGGACTGTACATGGCTGGAAGGAGGAGAATTTATTATTTATTTTATTTACTTATATATATCAATGTTATATTCTACAGTGTTTTGCAGCCAATCGATGTTCCCTATCAGTATGTCTTTGGAGAGTGGGAGGAAAACGGAGTACCCGGATGAAACCCACAAAAAGACAGGGAGAAAATACAAACTCCATGCAGATGTTGTCCTTGGTTGGATTCAAACCTAGGACCACAGGACTGCAAGGCACCAGTGCTAACCACTGAGCCACAATGTTATTTACATGGGACTGTATGTTGGAGGGGAGTGATGTAATTTATATGGAATTGCATGCTGGAGTGGTGTGATTTTATTTATATGGGACTTTATAATGGAGACCAGTTTACATGGGGCTGCATGTTGGAACAGAGTGATTAGAACAGATCACTCTGCATGTTGGAACAGAGATGTTGTAGGGAAGTCATGTTTACATAGGACTGCATGTTGAAGGGGAGAGATGTTTAAATGGAACTGCATTTTGGAGGGGAGTGATGTTATTTACATGGGACTGTCTAGTGGAGTGGAGAGATGCTATTGACATGAGACTGTACATTCAAGAGGGCTGGAGGAAGGAGAATGATTATTTCAATAGGACTGTATATTCGAGGGAACAAGTAATGCTATTTACATGGGACTAGTGAATCAATTTTAAACTAATTATATTCATTGCAAAATTTAACTAAAATGTATCTTCCAAACTAATCCAAAGCATCATATTACTATAGATATTCAAGGGCAAAAATGAGGGAGAAGATGTAGGATCACATGACACTGAGAGGAAAGGGGCGGGGGGGGGGGGTACCCTGATTGGCTCAGAGGCTGAAAGACAGTGTTGTGGCATTGTCTGCAAAAAAACAATTGCTGGCACAAGCTACTAATGTAGTGTAATGAGGACATTATAAGGATAGTATAGGGAGAAAAGTAGTATAAGGAGATATAACTGGATATATTTAGATACTTTGATCAGGGAAAGCATATGTATATAAAAAGAGTGATTTTTTTTATCTATCTATGTATAAATAGGTTTTATATATATTAATAAATATTTATTGTTCAGTCCACATTGCCCCAGATATTTTGTGTGCTCTCCATCTATACACAACAATTTAATCTTCTTGCTACAACCTGGGGTGGGTTGTGGAGTGAGCACCTATATATATATCCACTCACCAAGTGTAGCCACTACTACTTTTACTATATATCCCTTATTAATTACTTTTTTTCATCTGTATCCTACTGTCACTGTAATGCCTTTATTTTGGCATTTTTATACTCTCTGTTCTGCTGTAACACTGTGAATTTCCCCAAGCTGGCACTGTTAAAGGATTATCTTATCTTAACTGCAGCATTTATTTTAGAGCAGGCGCTCACTCAGATACAACAAGGAATGGTGGAAGAAGAACCGATTGCTAGCCACCCTGTAACATTTTGAGACCCACATTGAGTAAATCCCATGGAGGGGAAAGTGGAGGATGATGATGAGGAGCTACCACTGAAGGAGGAGGAGTCAATTGTGCAGGAGGGTGAAGCTACTGATGATGGCGATGTCACTAGCCATGATAACCAACCATATAAGTGGGGGGCCAAGCCGAAAAGAATGAAGGTCTCTGGCGCGCTGGCGAGAATGGCAAGCTGTATGCTTGCTTATGTAATGACAAGCATATGATGATTACTGGAGGCCAACTTACTTTATTACTAGATACACTGGGCAAGCAGCTTGCTGCAGCTTTTAGTGAGCAGATGCCTGTCGCCTACATGTCTGACCATGTCTGCCTTCAACAGAGTCACCCACCTCCTGCCATATCTGCTAACACAAGGAGTAGAAGCCACAGCAGCAGGCAGTTCAGTAATATCAACATGATGGAGAAATTTTTCCATGTGTGGCAAGAGGCTGACTCAAACCAGCAACCGGAGAAATACCAGCTGAACACACATATTCAGTCCTACCTGGACCCTGGCCTTTCTCTGGGGCATACTGTGTTGCCTGACCACATGGACTTTTGGGCAGTAGAACTGGCCCAGTATGCTCTCTCTGTACTATCCTGCCCAGCCATCAGTGATATCTCAGAGAAGCTTTTCAGCACTGCTGGTCACATCATGACACCAAAAAACAAAGTTGTTATCCACAAGTGTACAAAACATCTTTTTTAGCCAAAATGAACAAGACATGGATCCATGAGGATTTTCACACACCTCCAGCTGAAGCCGACAAATAGCTCTACCCTTGCTGAAGGTGTCTCATCAGGCCACAGCTGATGTCTGCCTGCCTACAATCATGTTCCATACTGTATGGCTGCTGCCGCCATCATGCCACTGCCACTGTTTGCCTGCCTACTGTCATTTTCTGTACCGTATGGCTGCTGCCATCATCATGCCAGTGCTGCTGTCTGCCTGCCAACCATCATGTTCCATACAGCTTATTCTGCAGCAATCATGCCACAGCCACTGTCTGGCTGCCTACATCATGTTCTGTACTGTATGGCTGACACTGCGGCCACCACCGCAGCTGCTATTCCCTGCTGCTAATCCTTCACTACTAATACTACTACACCTAAACAGCCGGATGCACATCTACTATTGCAGCCATGTGCCATTATTTCCCTGCCCTTTCCACATCCACACTGTACTGTTGCTGCTCCAGATTAAAAAAATCTTTCTTCTGACAATTAACACTTATGTGTGTATAAAAACGAGCAGGCATTCTGCACCCGTTAATGCAATATTATTTTAAATTCACAAGTAATATCAGTGTGACACCGTTGGAGTATTTAGATGTGTTGGTGAAAACTGAGCAGAAAACCCACAGCTACAAATTCCCTATTGCACTTTGTGAGTTCCTATCCTCCATAAGTAAAGTCAGCAATACCTTATAGACAATTAGTGCTTTTGCAAAAGATCAGTAGTGATGATAATGTCTTTATTGAACAAGCTAAAATGTTGAAAAAACGGTTACTAAAGAGGTATTATCAGAACAACTGATAGATGTGGCTTTCAATAAAGCTTTGGCCTGTAACAGAGAGCAGTTAAGTGAAGGAAGCTACACTAGGAGAAAGAAAAGAGGTGATCGAGCAGTATTTACATTCAAGTATAGTCCCTTGGTTTCTGTAGTATGTAGAGAGCAATCTTTAATAATTGGCATTAGTTGAGGGATCTGCAGATGAAAAAAAAAAGTAACTAATAGCCCAATGATTACTTTTAGAAAAAACTCTGACTACTACGGACACTCACGTAGTAAATATCAGGAAAAGTAATTGACTAGAGAGATTGGTCCCTTTAGGGAATTATTAATGTGGCCAATGTTTATCATGTGGATACATGATGAGAACTAGGGAGTTGTTTCTCAGTTTATTTCCTATAAAACATAATTTGTGGTATACAGGGAGTGCAGAATTATTAGGCAAATGAGTATTTTGACCACATCATCCTCTTTATGCATGTTGTCTTACTCCAAGCTGTATAGGCTCGAAAGCCTACTACCAATTAAGCATATTAGGTGATGTGCATCTCTGTAATGAGAAGGGGTGTGGTCTAATGACATCAACACCCTATATTAGGTGTGCATAATTATTAGGCAACTTCCTTTCCTTTGGCAAAATGGGTCAAAAGAAGGACTTGACATGCTCAGAAAAGTCAAAAATAGTGAGATATCTTGCAGAGGGATGCAGCACTCTTAAAATTGCAAAGCTTCTGAAGCGTGATCATCGAACAATCAAGCGTTTCATTCAAAATAGTCAACAGGGTCGCAAGAAGCGTGTGGAAAAACCAAGGCGCAAAATAACTGCCCATGAACTGAGAAAAGTCAAGCGTGCAGCTGCCAAGATGCCACTTGCCACCAGTTTGGCCATATTTCAGAGCTGCAACATCACTGGAGTGGTGTATAAGACACATACTGGGGTCATGATGCGTAAGGCTTGATGAAGCACAGACCGAGTGAAACGGACATTGCTGTTGTGTGTTACTTCCATCATAGGCTGCTTTGGATATTTTTAATTACAATTAAACACCACATGTTTGAACATCTAGTGAGTGCCACCTCTTTCTTGTATGGATTAACGTGTGTGTGTGTGTGTATGTATATATATATATATATATATATATAAAAAAAGGGATCTGCCCGTTAAAGGGGTTGACTCATCTCAGACAATTGGGCCACCTATGCCCCCATTGTTTTATATGTGCAGGTCCCACGTGTGTGCTTAAAATTGTTAGACTTGTTATTGCTTTAAATAATTGACTTCATAGCTGGTTATTGTGGATATAAATATAAAGTTTTTTAGCTTTAATAAGGAAATAATCTTCAGGTGGTGGCGACAGATTATTAGACTGTGTATAGAAAACCTACTGTATAAGCATCATGTAAATGCAGGATTGCTCTCCTGACACATTCAAGACTAAATGTCAACCAAAAACAGGTGAAATAAAAAGTAAACAAAAGTTTTATAAAGCTATAGCAATGTAAAATTAAAAATGTCATGAGTCTTGGAATATGCCAACATAAAACCAAATTAGTGTTGTGTTTTGATTATGCAAAACACTAGAAAAAAATATATAAATTTAGTATCACCATAACATCTTGCAGAATAAACCTATATTAGTTATGTTACTGTATGTGTTTTGTATAAATGGAACCCAAAAAACAATGGTATTGCTGTTTTTATTGTATCCCCCATAAAATATCAATAAAACTTATAAAATACATTGTATGCAACTAAAATGGTGCCATTAAAAATGTAAGTCATAAGACGACAATTAGGTTGCATCCATAAGAGGTTATTATATTTCTCTTTTAGGTGAGACTGTAAATTACTGCAGATATCTTGAGGACACCTCCTGATACGGTGGCCAGACGTCCAGTTTTAGGCCGGACAGTCCAGGTTTTCTGGCTCCCTGTCCTCCATCCGGCACAGGGCCTGGACGGACACAGGGATGTCCACCCTTTCAGTAGCTTACGTTTAGACAGCAGCACTGCACTGTCTGAGCGTGAGGATTCTCTCACCCCGTCAGTCACTAGAGCCTACAGACATGGCTCCCTGTGGCTGAATGAGGGGGAGAGAAGCACCCAGGCCACCCCCAGCTCACCTTCCCCTCAGAAACTTCTTCGCTCCCCCCCCCCCTTTTTTTTTTTTCCCTCTGGCTGTGATGGGGTATGGCTTCATGGAACCGGGGGCATGGTTTAATTTATTTTTGCAGGAGTCTGTGTTGCTGTAATTTGTGCCAAATGTATGCATTGTTTGCTAAATTTGCTTTTACAAATGTTACTCCAGATGTTACTTTACTTTTCATGCTACCCCTTTAAAAGAGTAAGATTTAAACAATTTTTATCACTTTTTTAGGCTAGTTTCACACTTGCGGCAGGACTGATCCGACATGCTGTTCACCATGTCGGATCCGTCCTGCGGCTGTTTCGCCGTGCCCCCGGGCCGCCGCTTCGTCCCCATTGACTATAATGGGGACGGGGGCGGAGCTCCGGCGCAGCACGGCGGTGCACGGAGAAAGCCGCCGGACTAAAAAACCTGACATGCAGTAATTTTGGTCCGGCGGCCTTAAGCCGTGCACCGCCGTGCTGCGCCGGAGCTCCGCCCCCGTCCCCATTATAGTCAATGGGGACGGAGTGGCGGCCCGGGGGCACGGCGAAACAGCCGCAGGACGGATCCGACATGGTGAACAGCATGTCGGATCCGTCCTGCCGCAAGTGTGAAAGTACCCTAAAGACTCAGTTGATAAATCTGATAGTTACACCCACTTTCCCATCCACTTTTCAGACTTGGAATGGGTGAAGTAAAAATGCAAAATGTTGTAATTTTTATTTTTAATTTTTTTTGTACAAGTAACTTCACAAAGTTGCAAATGCCTATTTTTGTGACTTTTTGAAGCCAGAATTCTGGAGTGCGGGGTTTATAAATTTCCCCCAAAGTGTTCAATCTGAATGCTTAGTTTTTAGAACGACTCCAAAGTTGTGACATACAAATAAGCTCTAGTTATAAGGTATATAAAAATAAGTAATGACGACAATGAGAAAGCCAAAGCAGTTTTCAAAGAATTAACAATATTTACACTCAATGAACGGACATTCATATCAATGTAAAGCCTTGATCTAAGGCCACGGCATCAGTGATTCATCTGCCTGCTGCTATGAACAGCACCTACAGTAGATAAAGATGTCTTATCACATAAGTAAAGTTTCCATGTGTTTAAAAGTTCATTGATGTGTGTCAACACAGATAAGTTACTTTAAGTCAGAGCCAATGCTGTTTGGAAAGATAAATGAAACTGTTGATTACATTCTGAAAAATTTCCTTTGCGTACGCTTATGTAAACTCTTCGCTATCACTATCACAACTATGTACATATAGAAACTTTTGTTAAAAGGAAATGTAACATCATCTGTGACATACTAATAGACTGAATTAATAAGTTTCTCAGGTAACCTACAGGTGTCCTCCTTGACGCCACAAAAAGCATTGTAAACTTTGCACGGACCTATAAGATTGATTTGGTTTATTTAAATTATCACAGTTGATTTAGTTTAATGAAGAACAGAAAAGGTATAATGATTTAGGGCAACTTTTTACAAACTAGATATGATGATGTAAATGTAGCAAGCTTCTATCCTGCAGTTGGTGAGTAGTTCTGCCTACTTCCATTTGGCTACCTGTATAAACTTCACACACAGCCCCTACTCCAGCCAATTATGCTATGTGCATTCATACTAGCTGTACTGACAAAATAAATGCTAACTTCACCAACATTCTCTTTCTTTAAAGAGGCTCTGTCATCTGTTTCAATTATACCATGCTAGATATATTGTGAGATAGGGATCCAAACGCTGATCACAAACATACCTTTATTTCCCTTATTTCAGGTCCAATCACACAGTAAAATTCACTTTTAAAAATATGCTAATGAGCAAATGGAGCACTCGGAGGCTACTTATTGCTTCTGAGCCCTGTATGTAATAAAAACGCCTCCATTAATTTGATTGACAGCGTTGGAGCACGCACGCGCGGGATCTCAACGCTAGACCAGTGAGTCTAGCGCTGTCGATCAAATAAATGGGGGGCGTTTTTATTACATACAGGGCGGCACTAACAGGAAGGAGGGCGTCGGAGATGCGGTGCGAGTGCTCCGTTTGCTCATTAGCAAATTTTAGTGGATTTTACAGAGACCTGAAATAAGGGAAATAAAGGTATGTTTCCTGTCTGTGCCCCCCGGAGGATTACTAACTCCTGGCATAGTTTATGGGTACCCTGTACCCATTTACTATGCCAGGATTAGCTGAGTGGAGCGGGCTCCTGCTTCTGCTGCTTCGTTAAGCTAAGAGCTCTATCTGAGGCTTGCTGTACCAAGTGGCTGCTGATTAAGTGGAGTTTAAAGACTTCTGGTGCTGAGTGTGATTTCATGGGAGTGATTGCAGATGGCTGAGTGTGGTTTGAAGCAGAGATCCTTGAAAGTTAAGTACTTGCATTTTAGTACTACCATTTAAAACCCTTTTTTTCCTCTGCTGTGTACTGCCATTTAAATCCATTTCTCTGCTTGGTTAAGGGGAGTGGCTTGGGCAAGCAGATGCTATAAATAAAACCACTGCACTCTCCCAGAGCTTGCTCTATCTGAGGCTTACTGTACCAAGTGGCTGCTGATTAAGTGGAGTTTAAAGAACCGGAGTTTAAGACAAGGAGCAAGAAACTAAGGTTTGATAGAATTTCCTTGTGTGTTGTTGATTCTAGCTAGGTCTCGCTAGGTCTCTAACTACAGCAGACAGGGTCTAATTCTAACTCATATTTAGCATTTTCCTACTTTACTGTTCATCCCCATTTAATCATGTGCTCCATGGACAATGCCACTAAGTGTGTGTCCTGTGCAATGTATGCGTGAATACATTTGCACTAGATGCAATCATGTTGCATATTTGGAAGCCCAGATCTTGGATCTAAATAAGCAGCTTGAAATACTTAGGAGCATTGCAAAACTGGAGAGAGGCTTAGACCTCACTGTGCAGGCACTGACTGGGGTCAGTGAAATGGAGGTGGGAGGAGGAGGGCAAGATCAGGAATATCAGGTGAGCAGTTGGGTTAATGAAGGAAGAAGGGGTAGCGGGAAAAGTGCCAGGGAGGCTAGTCCTGAGCTGGAATGCCCTAGTAAATATGCCTGTTTGGATGATATTAGGGATGAAAGCCCAGTGCCAGCAACACTGCAGCAGGGTATTTCTCCTAGCAACCAGGAGGATAACCGCTGCAGGAAGTATGGGAAAAGGAGTGCAGCAAAGGTCAGGCAGATTCTGGTGGTAGGGGACTCTATTATTAGGCGGACAGACAGGGTTATCTGTTGCCGAGACCGTGAATGCTGAACAGTGTGTTGTCTGCCGGGTGCTGGGGTTCGGCATATTGTGAATCAGATTCACAGATTGCTTGGTGGGGCTAAAGTTTTTTAAATATATAAATGCTAAAAAACCTAGGTCTGAGCAAGTAGGTCTCCTAAATAATGGTAAAGCGGGGGTAGTCACTGAAGATAAGGAAAAGGCAGAGTTCCTAGGTTGTTTAGCTCTGTATATACAAAAGAAGAGAAAGGAGCTGATATCTGTGGCACCGGGGCTGTTAGTACATCCAGTGATATACTTACTTGGCTAACTATAGATATGGTCCAAGAGAAGTTAAATAGGGTAAATGTGAACAAGGCTCCGGGTCCAGATGGATTACACCCAAGAGTGCTTAAAGAGCTCAGTTCAATCATTGCTGTGCCCCTGTTTATAATTTTTAAAGATTATCTATGTACTGGTACAGTGCCAAGTTATTGGCGCAAGGCAAACGTGGTACCCATATTCAAAAAAGGATCAAGGTCCTCCAAAGGTAATTATAGACCAGTTAGTTTAACTTCTGTTGTGGGGAAAATGTTTGAAGGACTCTTAAGGGACTATATACAGGAGTATGTGATACTAAATAATATTATAAGTGATAACCAGCATGGGTTTACCAAGGACAGAAGTTGTCAGACTAACCTGATTTGTTTTTACGAGGAGGTGAGTAGTAGCCTGGACAGAGGGGCGGCTGTGGATGTAGTGTTTGTGGATATTGCAAAGGCTTATGATACTGTCCCTCATAGATGCTTAATAGGTAAAGTAAGGTCTATAGGCTTCCAATTCAGAATGGTCCCAGGTGGTGTACCCCAAGGTTCAGTGCTGGGCCCTTTATTATTTAATTTATTTATTAATGATATTGAGGAAGAGATTAATAGCAACATATCTATTTTGGCAGATGACACTAAGCTGTGTAGAACTGTACAGTCTATGGAAGGTGTTCATAAACTACAAGCTGACTTGAACACTTTGAGTGATTGGGCATCAACTTCGCAAATGAGGTTCAATGTGGACAATGTAAAGTTATGCATCTTGGTAGTAATAATTTCTGTGCTTCATATGTCCTAGGTGATGCAGCACTGGGAGAGTCACTTATAGAGAAGGATTTGGGTGTCCTTGTGGATAGTAGATTAAATTATAGTATACAATGTCAATCAGCTGCTTCTAAGGCCACCAGGATACTGTCATGCATTAAACAAGCCATGGACTCACGGGGCAGGGATGTAATACTACCACTTTACAAAGCGTTGGTGCGGCCTCATCTGGAATATGCAGTTCAGTTCTGGGCACCAGTCTATAGAAAGGATGCACTGCAGCTGGAAAAAAGTACAGAGGAGAGCGACTAAAATGATAAGGGGCATGGTGGGTCTTAGTTATGAAGAAAGATTAAAAGAATTTAATTTATTTAGTCTTGATAAGAGGCGTCTAAGGGGGAACATGATTAACCTATACAAATATATAAATGGGCCAAAAAAAATATGGTGAAAAGCTGTTCCATGTAAAATGCGCTCAAAAGACAAATTCAGTCTCCAGAAGCGGCAAAGCTTCTTTACTGTAAGAACTGTGAAGCTGTGGCATAGACTTCCTCAGGACGTGGTCACCACAGGAACAGTAGACAGTTTCAAAAAGGGTTTAGACAAATTCTTAAAAGTAAAAAACATTAATGCTTATAAAAACATGTAGAAATCTGAGTCTCAATTCCTTTTGGGATTTGCATCCCCACCTATCCCTTGGTTGAACTTGACGGACGTATGTCTTTTTCAACCGTATTAACTATGTAACTATGTAAGAGCTGACATGCAGTTCTCTTAGCGAAGCAGGAGCCCGCTCCTCCGCTCAGCTAATCTTGGCATAGTACATAGGTACAGGGTACCCATGTACTATGCTAGGAGTTAGTAATCCTTCGGGGGGCACGGGCAGGAGCAGTAATATGTGCTTCTGCCTGTGCTCCCTGTGCTACTGCGGCCCCATTGATAAAAAATTTCAACTCTGTACTCTGGGCTGTCAGCTGTGTACAGCGGACTGAAGTTTAAGTGCACAGTGAATCGTGTGCTTTAGAGAGAAAAAGTATAATAAAAATACAAAATTAATTAACAAAGTATATTAGAAAAAGTTTTATTAGGGCATTAGGGACATCTTATTAAAATTTGATACAAAGGTTTAGTTACTTTTTAAAGAACAAGAATATATCAAAGTTTGATCTTAACACATGTTTGTGTAAGTGTGTCATGTCATGAGCAAAAGAGGTGTCTGAGAACCTCATAAGAAGAGTTGTTGATGCTCATCGGGCTGGAAAAGGTTACAAAACCATCTACAAACAGTTTGGAATCCACCAATCCACAGTCAAAAAGATTGTGTACAAATGGAGGAAATTGAAAACTATTATCACCCTTCCCAGGAATGGTCAACAAATAATAATCATGCCAAGAGCAAGGTGTTTACAGCCTGTGTGGTTACAAAGAAACATAAGGTAACCTTTAAGCAACTAAAGCCCATTCTAATATTAGCTAATGTTATTGTTCATTAGTCCACCATCTAAAGGAAACTGAACAGCAATGGTGTACAGTATGTGGCAGGATTGTAAGTAAAAAAAAGTCTCTGCTCTCCAAAAATAACATTTCTACCCTTCTGGAGTTTGCTAAAGATAACTTGGACAAGCCAGAAGACTATTGGAACAATGTTTTGTGTACAGATGAGTACACAATAGAACTTTTTGGTTTAAATAAGAAGTGTAATGTTTGGAAAAAGTAAATCATTGCCATTCAGCATAAAAACCTCATTCTGTCATGAAACATGGTGGTAGTATCATGGGTTGAGCCATTTTGCTGCATTTTGACAGCTTGCCATCATTGATCAAACAAAGAATTATGAATTATACTAGCAAATTCAAAAATAAATTTTCAGGACATGTGGCAGTGAGCTGAATCTCAAGAGAATGTGAGTCATGAAATAAGACAGCAACCCTAAGCACACACGTCATTCTGCCAATTAGTGGCTAAAGAATATAAAGTACAAATTTTGGAATGTTCAAGTCAAAGAATTGACCTTAATCTAATACAGATTGTTGTAGAAGAACCTGAAGAGAGCAGTTCATAGGAGGAAACCCACCAACATAACAGAGTTGAAGCTGTTTTGTATGGATCAATGGGCGAAAATTCCTCCAGACCAATGTGCAGGACTAATGAACAATTAACGACAATGTTTAGTTGCAGTAATTACTCCATATACTGAAAGCAAAGGTTCACATACTTTTGTCACTCACAACATAATTTTCCTTATTAAAGGGCAGGTTTGTACCTATGAAACTGGTTGAACAGTTGCATGTCTGCTTGGCAGCTGACGGATTCTGTGTTGGCCCCATGTTCATATGTGGCTACATTATTGAGAAAAAATATTTTTATATATGCAAATGAGCCTCTAGGAGCAACGGGGATGTTGTTGTTTCGTAGAGGATCTGCTGTCTCTCTGCTGGACTCCCTGCACTTTGATTGACGAATTTTGAAGTGCTCACAAACTGTCAAGCACCACTGCAAGTATCCCCTTCACAAATCTCTATAACATGATGAAACCCCAACCAAAAAAAACAAAAACACAAAAACACTAAACAAAACTGTCATAGACTCCTATACAATACAAGTATACATAGTGGGTAGAGATGAGCAAATTTCTCAATAATTCAATCCATTCGGTTCGCCAAATTTTCCCAAAAGATTTGATCCAAATTAATTTGTGGCAAATCGCGTTGAAAAACAGCTATTTCCTGGCTGCAGAGAGCCTTTATAGTGGTGTAGAACACTGTACCTTGCAGCAACATGCATAGTGAGTCTGCTGTGGTAGTGAAACAATACTGTGAGTCAGTATGACATGAATGTGACAGGCGCCGCTCTTAGAACACTTCACTTCTTTGGGCAGTTATGGGGCCAAAACGGACCAAATAACTCAAGTGTGAACTCGGCCTTACAGGTCGATGTTAGCGTCAGGTATAAAGAACCGTGCAGAGGCCCAAGATCCTACTCTAGTGTGAAAGAGCGCACTTCTTTTACACTGTCGACAGCTGATTCCACATAGATGTCTACAGAACCTGTTCTATTAAACGCTTATACAAGTAGAGCCTTCCTGACAGAATGGAGAGGGTATTAGCAGTAAGTTTGTGTTGACATCACTGATTATTTTGCCGTTCCTCTGATCCGTCAGAACAATAACCCCCAAAAAAACGGATCCTGTCTGTTGAGCATCCACTTTCACTCGGTCAGCATTTGGTCAGTAATCCATTAGTATTGCTAATGCCAAAAAAAAAAACAGGAGTGGATCCAAAACAGAGATGACACGTGAATGGAATATTTGCATATCTTCTGTGTTTTGTACCGACTCCTGCTTTTGGCTACCAAATCATAAGCCAATTCTGATGGGACCATACAGGCCTTACAGCTGCTACACAGACAGGATCCATTGTGTGTATAATTTTTCCTTCCTTCTGACAGATCATAAGAAGGGTCAAATAAATTATGATGTCAACCAGGCCAAAAAGACAAAATAGTGGCCCAGTCATAAAGTGGTGAGGGTGGGAACAGCAAGAGAAGTCCACAGAGTGGCCCAATGACATAGTGTGGAGGTGGCAGCAGCATCAGAAGACCACAGAGTGGCAAGGTGACAGTGTGGAGGTGGCAGCAGCATCAGGAGACCACAGAGTGGCAAGGTGACATAGTGTGGAGGTGGCAGCAGCATCAGGAAACCACAGAGTAACCCAGTGACAGTAGGGAGGTATCTGAGTTAGCCAGAAGAAACCGGGCTCTTTTGTCAAGGTTTGGGTGAGGCAGCATGGATGATCTAATCTGATGCATCAGGCATTGGTGGGTGGGAATCCTGGATGATCCACACCTAATTGACAAAGGTCAGTCTCTTCACATTTTGCGTGGACAGGTGAGTTCTTGGGGTAACTATAGCCCCCGCTGCACTAAACACCCGCTCTGATGCCAAACTACCGGCAGGCAGGACAGCTTTTCCAGGGCAAACTCAGCCAGTTGGGACCACAAATCCAGTTTGGTCGGCCAGTAGTCCAGTGGATCTTCAATGACGGCTGGCAGGGTGCACTTCAAGTATGCCACCACCTGCTGGTTCAGGTTCTGCTCTGTCTAGCTGCTGGTGAGTAGTATCTACTCATCAGCGACTCTAGACTCAGGCTGCTGCTGATGGAGCTGGTAATGCTGCTGTCACCTCACCCCTCCCCAGCAGCCATGGCAGTAGAACATGAGCGCAGAGGGCCCCCCGGTCAGACCTGCGAGAGGATGGACGATGGCGCAGATAGGCAGCGACCAACTGATTACATAGTGTCTCTATACAGTGGCATACATAGTGAAGTAAGGGCTCCATAGCAAGGATCAAACCAGGCCCCCCACACAGGACAGAAGGGTTTTTGGCTAAACCCTTTTCAATGACCTTTGGCCCATTTTTCCACTGCTTAATTTGCTAAAAGTTGATCCTTTAGAGGGTAGAGTCCTGACCAAGTTTTCACCTCCAGTAGAAGAGGAGATAATCCCAACTAAGACTGGGCCCCCTCTTGCCTGTATCTGGGTCACCTGCCTAGTCTTCCTCATCTCCCTCTTGCTCCTTTGACTGCTCCTGTTCCTCCTCTCCTGTCACCTGTGTAGAAAAAACAGCCATTTTGCTAAATATTGCTTGTGCTCCAATGTCCTCCTCCTCTTCCTCCTACAGTTCAGCCCCCACAGGGCTCATGTGGCCGTGAGATGTAGGCTCCATGCCTCCAGTCCCCTGACCAGCCAGATTTACCAGCATCTTTCCCAGGATATGAATCAGTGTAATGACGCTGTTCATCACGTAGTCCTGGCGACTGACAAATAACGTGGCCTCCTCAAATGGCCTGAGCAAACAGCAGGTGTCACGCATGAGCTGCCACTGGCTAACATCGAAGTTACACAGGGGAGTACCTCTGTCCACCTGTATCATCAAGAAATCATTTATAGCCTTTTTCTGTTCTTACAGTCGGTCCAACAGATGGAGGGTAGAATTCCAAATGTTGGAAACATTGCAAATCTGCCTATGTTGGGGGCCGCCGTTCTCCCGCTGTAGCTCAAGGAGGGTGTTTCCTAGCAGTGCACAAGTGGCTGAAGTGCATGCAATGTTTCCTGGCCATTTTTAGGATGTCTTGCAAAAGTGGAAGACTTCAGGAAACGCTTGACAACAAGTTTGAACACGTGCGCCATGCAGGGCGCATGGCTCAGCACTCCTTGATGCAGCGCTGACACCATGTTCTTCCCGTTGTCGGTCAGAATGGTTCCGATTTTGAGTTGTCACGGAGTAAGCCAGGATTCAATTTCTTGATGAAGGACACAGGGCAGTTCCTCCCCTGTGTGACTCAGTTCGCCCAGGCAAACTAAGTGCAGAACAGCGTGACACCGCCGTGCCCTGCACATGTGGTATGCTGGTGGAGCACTGTGAATTGTCCCTGCAGTGGATGCTGAGGACATGGTGGAGGAAGAGGAGGCAGAGGCGGACATTGTTGCAGGACCAACGGCATGAGAGTGTGGAGGCTGAAACAGCATCACCTGGCCAAGTTGCTGGTTTGGATAGCAGGAACCACATTTACCCAGCAGCCCAAAAAGGACATATATTGTCCTTTTTCCGTAGTTACACTGGGAGCTCAGGCCTCTCAAAGTGACCCCTGCTGCCATGCCCCCTTACTCTGCTGTGACCTGTGCCTGTGCCAGAAATATTTAGGCCTGTGCTCATCCCCTGTGCAGGGCCTGACACTTCTCTGTCTGACATACTGTTAGATCAAATAAGTACCTAAATAAAAAGGAAATTAATACATGCAAAAAAGGGCTTTAATTTTCTCACTTCACCACCCAACAGCTAATAAGCCCTTTTTCTTTTTCCCCACTAATACAGGTCTAAAAAAGGCTTTAGAACAGACAACTGCGGCCGTGAACGGCAAATAAAGTTATATATTTTTTTGCCACTAATACACGCCAAAAAGGGCTGTAATTTTCTCACTTCACCACACAACGGCTAATAAGCCCCTTTTTTTCCCCCCACTAATACACACCAAAAAAAGGCTTTACAACATATAACTGCGGCCGTGAACGGCAAATAAAGTTATATTTTTTTTTGCCACTAATACACGCCAAAAAGGGCTGTAATTTTCTCACTTCACCACACAACGGCTAATAAGCCCCTTTTTTTCCCCCCACTAATACACACCAAAAAAAGGCTTTACAACATATAACTGCGGCCGTGAACGGCAAATAAAGTTATATATTTTTTTGCCACTAATACACGCCAAAAAGGGCTGTAATTTTCTCACTTCACCACACAACGGCTAATAAGCCCCTTTTTTCCCCCCCACTAATACACACCAAAAAAAGGCTTTACAACATATAACTGCGGCCGTGAACGGCAAATAAAGTTATATATTTTTTTGCCACTAATACACGCCAAAAAGGGCTGTAATTTTCTCACTTCACCACACAACGGCTAATAAGCCCCTTTTTTTTCCCCCACTAATACACACCAAAAAAAGGCTTTACAACATATAACTGCGGCCGTGAACGGCAAATAAAGTTATATATTTTTTTGCCACTAATACACGTCAAAAAGGTCTGTCATTTTCTCACTTCACCACACAACGGCTAATAAGCCCTTTTTCCCCACTAATGCACAACAAAAAAAGGCTTTAGAACATTCATATAACTGCACCGCAGAAGGCTAATAAGACCCCAATAACAACAACGGTTTGCTGGAATTACAGAGATATTGCAAACCTGAAATGAGCAGCAGTATAATGGCAGTTTGGATCCGCAGTCAGTGCAGCAAGGTGTAATAGGATTGTTCCTATTACCCAGGCTGTACACTCCCCACTTGGACCCTGTTCTGCTTCAATACTGTGGAATAATTCCTCCCTATCCTTTCCCTACACTTCAAATGCTCTTTCCCTGAACTGCTATTAAGCAAAATGCAAGTTTTCAAGTATTTCCTAGCACTGTCCCAAGCGCCTGCTAATGTCTCTCCCTGCACTAAGTACACTGGAAAATGACTGAATCCAAGATGGCTGATGCTATTTATAGGGCTGTGACATCACAGGGCTGGCTGGCTGCTGATTGGCTGCATGCATGGCATTGTGGGTGATCCCTTGTTCACATAGTTCCTTACTCCATGTCCTAACGTGTACAGCAGCCATTTTAGGAGAAAAATGTGATTCGTTACCACCAAGCATGAGGAAATTCGGATTCGGTACTGAATTCCACTTCGTCAGCTTCGATTCGTTCATCTCTAATTGTGGGGTACCCTTGTATTGTACAATGTAATTGATAGCAATGAAATCTATGCAATCATTTATTTGTTATTGGAATGAATGTAGTGATTTACCTGATTATTAGTGTTCATTACTCACAGTCAGGTGGCTTATATAAGGCTACTTTCACACTCGCGTTTTGACTTTCCGTTTGTGAGATACGTTCAGGGATCTCACAAGCGGTCCAAAACGGATCAGTTTTGCCCTAATGCATTCTGAATGGAAAAGGATCCGCTCAGAATGCATCAGTTTGCCTCCGATCAGTCTCCATTCCGCTCTTGAGGCGGACACCAAAACGCTACCTGCAGCATTTTGCTGTCCTCTTGACGAAACTGAAGTAATAGAAAAAACGGATCTGTCCCCATTGACTTACATTGTGTGCCAGGACGGATACGTTTTTTTCTCTGGCACAATAGAAAACAGATCTGTCTCCCATTGACTTTCAATGGAGTTCATGACGGATCCGTCTTGGCTATGTTACAGATAATACAAACTGATCCATTCATGATGGACGCATGTGGTTGTATTATTGTAAAGGATCCGTTTTTGCATATCCATGATGAATCTGCCCAAAACTCGAGTGTGAAAGTAGCCTTATTGATATTTTCCTTTATCCAAACTGTAAAACATTCAGAAATGCATACATATGGTAAGAACAAACTCACCGCTAGTTACAGAGTTCCCATTGTCACATGGTAGACAGGTAGCTAAAGTGCTCGATGGCTGATTATCTGGATTATTTGCATTATCATCTTGGGTATCTGGCTCTCTAGTATCTTCCGCACTGCTTGTGTTCAGATTTATCGCAAGACCTTGAAAATAAAAAGATTTGTGAATGAGTGTAATGTTATATACTGTTGAATGCTATTCATTGTATGCTATATGCGTCATAGGTTTTCTGACAATAAACACAGGCCCTTTTACATGACCCGACTGACCAGGCAATTATCAGGAACAAATTGCTTATTCCCGATAATTGTCAGATCATGAGCCGAGGTGAGAGCTGCATTTATGTACATGCAGCAATCACCTCACTACAGATTCATTGTTTCTGGGCAGCACAGAAAATCTGCTGCCCAGATAATTTTGGGTGCACATCAACAAAATTTTCACCTTATGAAAAACCCCTTGCTAATTTTTGGTTGACTGGTGGCAGCTTTACACTGGCCAACTATTGAAAATGAGCTTCATATGATTCCGTTCCATCCTGATAATTGGCCTGTGTAAAAGTACTTTACAGGTGGCAGATGTTTGAATTTCTAGGTCATGAATTCTGCTAGCATGCGAGACAGTATTTATAATTATAGACAGGATAATATTACTTTTGTAAATTTTTAAATAATAAGATATCACTTAGATTGGTTTTACTAATTAAAACCAAGTACTGATACAGCATATAATCTTTTTACCAATCTTTTTTTATTTTCTGATTGATTTCTTTGAATTTTCTATAAATGATTTTGTGGACCACAGTCTTGGACTGGTGCTCAGTTCTGCTAATTGCATTCAGACATATGCTTTACAAGAGCCACATGGTCCATAGGAACCTGTAGTCCAAAGTTTACCAATTGATCTTTTATAGAAGAGTGTTCTAGACATGCTCTATGGAGGTCATTGTGCAGAGAGGGGAAGTGTATTAGCTATCTGTTATCAATGACAGATCCTGTGTTCTCTGCCTCCAGCTTTATAATAGAGATGTTACATTTCATTGTGATCCTGTTAGTAATGACAATTACTGTAAATGACTCCTAAGAAGTAACCTCTATAGAGCAGGAAAGGTCAGCCTTTTGTGTGGCTCAGTGATTTCAACAATAGGTATATGACTATATATTCCCATTAATCCCTTCCGGACATTGTGATTTTCCATCTTTGCTTTTTTGTTTTTACTCCCTGCCTTTCTGGAGCCATAACTTTTTTGCTTGTTCACATAAGTGAATGAGGTCTTTTTGTTTGTGGGAAAAATTATACTTTCTAATGGCACAATTTATTATTACATACAGAGTAGTGAGAAGCTGCAAAAAAAATGTCCAAATGGGGTGGAATTGGAACAAAACGCAATTTCACCACAGTTTTATGGGTTTTGTTTTTATTTTGTTCAGTATGTGGTAAAACCTTCATTCTCCGGGTCAATTTATTACAACAAGCCCATATTTAAATAGTTTCTTGTGTTTTAATACTTAAAAAAAATCTAAACTTTGAAAAAAAAATTTTTTAATAGTATGGGCATTTTCAGTGATGCCTGTTTTTTTGTTTTGTTTTTCTTATTTTGTTTTATATTCATTTTTGACACTTTTTGTAGGCCCCCAAGGGGACCCCAATATGCAGTCATTGGATTACCCTTTGTATTAAGTAATAGAATTGTATCCATTACAGATAGGTATGAGCGAACCCGAACTGTATAGTTCGGGTTCGTACCGAATTTTGGGGTGTCCGTGACACGGACCCGAACCCGAACATTTTCGTAAAAGTCCGGGTTCGGTGTTCGGCGCTTTCTTGGCGCTTTTTGAAAGGCTGCAAAGCAGCCAATCAACAAGCGTCATACTACTTGCCCCAAGAGGCCATCACAGCCTTGCCTACTATTGGCATGGCTGTGATTGGCCAGTGCAGCATGTGACCCAGCCTCTATATAAGCTTGGGTCACGTAGCGCTGCACGTCACTCTGCTGATACAAGCGTAGGGAGAGGTTGCTGCTGCGACGTTAGGGCGAGATTAGGCAGATTAACTCCTCCAAAGACTTCATTCAGTAATCGATCTCCAGCTGTGGATCATTGAAGTGTTGATATTGAATTGCTCACTTTTTTTAGGCTGCCCAGAGCGTTTTTAGATCACTTTTTTCTGTGGTGATCGGCGGCCATTTTGTGGCTTGTGGTGCGCCAGCACAAGCTATCACCAAGTGTATTTAACCATCAATAGTGTGGTTATTTTTTGCTATATCCTACATCAGCTGCAGGCTGAGCCTGTGTCACCGAAGTGCATTTAACCATCAACAGTGTGGTTATTTTTTGGCCATATACTACATCAGCTGCAGGCTGAGCCTGTGTCACTGAAGTGCATTTAACCATCAACAGTCTGGTTATTTTTTGGCCATATACTACATCAGCTGCAGGCTGAGCCTGTGTCACCGAAGTGCATTTAACCATCAACAGTCTCGTTATTTTTTGGCCATATACTACATCAGCTGCAGGCTGAGCCTGTGTCACCGAAGTGCATTTAATCATCAACAGTCTGATTATTTTTTGGCCATATACTACATCAGCTGCAGGCTGAGCCTGTGTCACCGAAGTGCATTTAATCATCAACAGTCTGGTTATTTTTTGGCCATATACTACATCTGGTGCAGGCTGAGCCTGTGTCACCCAAGTGCATTTAACCATCAACAGTGTGGTTATTTTTTGGCCATATACTACATCAGGGGCAAGTTGAGCCTGTCACCCAGCGCCTAAAAAATAGACCTGACATTTCTATTCAACCAAATTTGTACTGTTTTAGCTGGTCAAGTTATTTGTAGTGACCGTAAAAGCACACTTTTTGTTCTGGGTTGAAAAACTATTCCCAAATTTGCCATTCTCAAAATAACTAGTTTCTGCTATATGAGGCCTACTTGAAATCTATCCCAAAAAGGATATCTTACATTGAAGGTGCTGATAGTGTCATTCAGAAAAATTTAACACACACGCTACCGTGCAGATACAAGTCTAATTCTGTGATTAAACCTATACCTGTCACACAGCGCAAAAAAAAAAACAGGCCTCACATTTCTATTCAACCAAATCGGTACTATTTTAGCTGGTCAAGTTATTTGTAGTATTTGTAGTGACCGTAAAAGCACACTCTTTGTTCTGGGTTGAAAAACTATTCCCAAATTTGCCATTCTCAAAATTGTGGTGAACGGGAACAATGAGGAAAACATCTAATAAGGGACGCGGACGCGGACGTGGACATGGTCGTGGTGGTGTTAGTGGACCCTCTGGTGCTGGGAGAGGACGTGGCCGTTCTGCCACAGCCACACGTCCTAGTGAACCAACTACCTCAGGTCCCAGTAGCCAGCAGAATTTACAGCAATATTTGGTGGGGCCCAATGCCGTTCTAAGGATGGTAAGGCCTGAGCAGGTACAGGCATTAGTCAATTGGGTGGCCGACAGTGGATCCAGCACGTTCACATTATCTCCTACCCAGTCTTCTGCAGAAAGCGCACAGATGGCGCATGAAAACCAAGCCCATCGGTCTGTCACATCACCCCCATGCATATCATGGAAACTGTCTGAGCCTCAAGTTATGCAGCAGTCTCTTATGTTGTTTGAAGACTCTGCTGCCAGGGTTTCCCAAGCGCATCCACCTAGCCCTTCCCCAGGGATGGAAGAGATAGAATGCACTAACGCACAACCACTTATTTTTCCTGATGATGAGGACTTGGAAATACCACTTCAGCACGTCTCTGATGATGACGAAACACAGGTGCCAACTGCTGCGTCTTTCTGCAGTGTGCAGACTGAACAGGAGGTCAGGGATCAAGACTGGGTGGAAGACGATGCAGGGGACGATGAGGTCCTAGACCCCACATGGAATGAAGGTCGTGCCACTGACTTTCACAGTTCGGAGGAAGAGGCAGTGGTGAGACCGAGCCAACAGCGTAGCAAAAGAGGGAGCAGTGGGCAAAATCAGAACACCCGCCGCCAAGAGACTCCACCTGCTACTGACCGCCGCCATCTGGGACCGAGCACCCCAAAGGCAGCTTCAAGGAGTTCCCTGGCATGGCACTTCTTCAAACAATGTGCTGACGACAAGACCCGAGTGGTTTGCACGCTGTGCCATCAGAGCCTGAAGCGAGGCATTAACGTTCTGAACCTTAGCACAACCTGCATGACCAGGCACCTGCATGCAAAGCATGAACTGCAGTGGAGTAAACACCTTAAAAACAAGGAAGTCACTCAGGCTCCCCCTGCTACCTCTTCTGCTGCTGCCGCCGCCTCGGCCTCTTCTGCTGCTGCCGCCGCCTCGGCCTCTTCCTCCGCCTCTGGAGGAACGTTGGCACCTGACGCCCAGCAAACATGGGATGTACCACCAACACCACCACCTGCGTCACCAAGCATCTCAACCATGTCACACGGCAGCGTTCAGCTCTCCATCTCACAAACATTTGAGAGAAAGCGTAAATTTCTCACCTAGCCACCCTCGATCCCTGGCCCTGAATGCCAGCATTTCTAAACTACTGGCCTATGAAATGCTGTCATTTAGGCTGGTGGACACACACAGCTTCAAACAGCTCATGTCGCTTGCTGTCCCACAGTATGTTGTTCCCAGCCGCCACTACTTCTCCAAGAGAGCCGTGCCTTCCCTGCACAACCGAGTGTCCGATAAAATCAAGTGTGCACTGCGCAACACCATCTGTGGCAAGGTCCACCTAACCACAGATACGTGGACCAGTAAGCACGGCCAGGGACGCTATATCTCCCTAACTGCACACTGGGTAAATGTAGTGGCGGCTGGGGCCCAGGCAGAGAGCTGTTTGGCGCACGTCCTTCCGCCGCCAAGGATCGCAGGGCAACATTCTTTGCCTCCTGTCTCCTCCTCCTCCTACTCAGCTTCCTCCTCCTCTTCTTCCACCTGCTCATCCAGTCAGCCACACACCTTCACCACCAACTTCAGCACAGCCCGGGGTAAACGTCAGCAGGCCGTTCTGAAACTCATATGTTTGGGGGACAGGCCCCACACCGCACAGGAGTTGTGGCGGGGTATAGAACAACAGACCGAAGAGTGGTTGCTGCCGGTGAGCCTCAAGCCCGACCTGGTGGTGTGCGATAATGGGCGAAATCTCGTTGCAGCTCTGGGACTAGCCGGTTTGACGCACATCCCTTGCCTGGCGCATGTGCTGAATTTGGTGGTGCAGAAGTTCATTCGCAACTACCCCGACATGTCAGAGCTGCTGAATAAAGTGCGGGCCGTCTGTTCGCGCTTCCGGCGTTCACACCCTGCCGCTGCTCGCCTGTCTGCGCTACAGCGTAACTTCGGCCTTCCCGCTCACCACCTCATATGCGACGTGCCCACCAGGTGGAACACCACCTTGCATATGCTGGACAGACTGTGCGAGCAGCAGCAGGCCATAGTGGAGTTTCAGCTGCAGCACGCACGGGTCAGTCGCACTGCGGATCAGACCCACTTCACCACCAATGACTGGGCCTCCATGCGAGACCTGTGTGCCCTGTTGCGCTGTTTCGAGTACTCCACCAACATGGCCAGTGGCGATGACGCCAATATCAGCGTTACAATACCACTTCTATGTCTCCTTGAGAAAACACTTAGGGCGATGATGGAAGAGGAGGTGGCCCAGGAGGAAGAGGAGGAAGAGGGGTCAATTTTAGCACTTTCAGGCCAGTCTCTTCGAAGTGACTCAGAGGGAGGTTTTTTGCAACACCAGAGGCCAGGTACAAATGTGGCCAGACAGGGCCCACTACTGGAGGACGAGGAGGACGAGGAGGACGAGGATGAAGAGGAGGTGGAGGAGGATGAGGATGAAGCATGTTCACAGCGGGGTGGCACCCAAAGCAGCTCGGGCCCATCACTGGTGCGTGGCTGGGGGGAAACACAGGACGATGACGATACGCCTCCCACAGAGGACAGCTTGTCCTTACCTCTGGGCAGCCTGTCACACATGAGCGACTACATGCTGCAGTGCCTGCGCAACGACAGCAGAGTTGCCCACATTTTAACGTGTGCGGACTACTGGATTGCCACCCTGCTGGATCCCCGGTACAAAGACAATGTGCCCACCTTACTTCCTACACTGGAGCGTGATAGGAAGATGCGCGAGTACAAGCGCACGTTGGTAGACGCGCTACTGAGAGCATTCCCAAATGTCACAGGGGAACCAGTGGAAGCCCAAGGCGAAGGCAGAGGAGGAGCAAGAGGTCGCCAACGCAGCTGTGTCGCGGCCAGCTCCTCTGAGGGCAGGGTTAGCATGGCAGAGATGTGGAAAAATTTTGTCACCACGCCACAGCTAACTGCACCACCACCTGATAAGGAACGTGTTAGCAGGAGGCAACATTTCACTAACATGGTGGAACAGTACCTGTGCACACCCCTCCACGTACTGACTGATGGTTCGGCCCCATTCAACTTCTGGGTCTCCAAATTGTCCACGTGGCCAGAGCTAGCCTTTTATGCCTTGGAGGTGCTGGCCTGCCCGGCGGCCAGCGTTTTGTCTGAACGTGTATTCAGCACGGCAGGGGGCATCATTACAGACAAACGCAGCCGCCTGTCTACAGCCAATGTGGACAAGCTGACGTTCATAAAAATGAACCAGGCATGGATCCCACAGGACCTGTCTATCCCTTGTGCAGATTAGATATTAACTACCTCCCCTTAACAATATATTATTCTACTCCAGGGCACTTCCTCATTCAATCCTATTTTTATTTTCATTTTACCATTATATTGCGGGGCAACCCAAAGTTGAATAAACCTCTCCTCTGCCTGGGTGCCGGGGCCTAAATGTGTGACAGTGGCCTGTTCCAGTGGTGGGTGACGTGAAGCCTGATTCTCTGCTATGACATGAAGACAGATTCTGTGCTGACATAAGGCCAGATTCTCTGTTACGTGACCTCTCTCCTCTGTCTGGGTGCCGGGGCCTAAATATGTGACAGTGGCCTGTTCCAGTGGTGGGTGACGTGAAGCCTGATTCTCTGCTATTACATGAAGACAGATTCTGTGCTGACATAAGGCCAGATTCTCTGTTACGGGACCTCTCTTTTCTGTCTGGGTGCCGGGGCCTAAATATGTGACAGTGGCCTGTTCCAGTGGTGGGTGACGTGAAGCCTGATTCTCTGCTATGACATGAAGAGACTGATTCTCTGCTGACATGAAGCCAGATTCTTTGCTATGGCATGAAGAGACTGATTCTCTGCTGACGTGAAGCCAGATTCTCTGCTATGGGACCTCTGTCCAATTGATATTGGTTAATTTTTATTTTTATAATTTTTATTTTAATTCATTTCCCTATCCACATTTGTTTGCAGGGGATTACCTACATGTTGCTGCCTTTTGCAGCTCTCTAGCTCTTTCCTGGGCTGTTTTACAGCCTTTTTAGTGCCCAAAAGTTCGGGTCCCCATTGACTTCAATGGGGTTCGTGTTCGGGACGAAGTTCGGGTCGGGTTCGGATCCCGAACCCGAACATTTCCGGGAAGTTCGGCCGAACTTCTCGAACCCGAACATCCAGGTGTTCGCTCAACTCTAATTACAGAGTACAAGAATCAGTATATTCTAATGCAGTGCCGCAAGCTGCAGGCTTGCACTGGAATATACAGATAATAGGCCTATAAGTCAAGTAGAGGGTCTTGCCTATTACTACTATGGAACGGCTTCCTTAATCTCAGTGAGGGGAAGATGTTTCTGCCCAGGAAGCACGTGTTTCCTGTTTTTTTTTTTTTTTACTTTACAGATGCATCACAGCATGAGGGGTGAGATTTATCAAACAGGTGTAAAGTAGAACTGGCTTAATTGGCCATAACAACCAATCAGGTTTACCTTTAATTTTCCAAAGGAGCTGTGATCAATAAAAGGTGGAATCTGGTTGCTATGGGCAACTATGCCAGTTGGATAAATATCCCCCAGAATGTTCAAAATCTTTGCTAATTAATTGAAAAGGAAAAACTAAAACAATGACATAAGAATTCAGAACCTTTACTCAGTATTAAGTTGAAGCACCTTTAGCAGCTATTACAGCCTCCAGTCTGCACACCTGTATTTGGGGATTTCCTGCCATCTTTCTTTGCAGATCCTCTCAAGCTCTGTCTGGTTTGATAGAGAGTAGACCATTGGTGGATGGCCAATTTTAGGTCTTTCCAGAGATTTTGGATTGAGTTCAAGTCAGGGCTCTGACTAGGCCACTTAAGGACATTCACATAGTTGCCTTTAAGCCACTCTTGTGTTTTATTGGCTGTGTACATAGGATCACTGTCTTGTAGGAAGGTAAACCTTCAGCCCAGTCTGAGATGAAAAGCACCAGTGTTCATGTTTTCAATAAGAATATCACTATACTTTGCTTTATTCATCTTTCCCTAAACTCTGAGAAGTTTCCCTGTTTCAGCCATTAAAAAGCACCCCAATAGAATTCTGCGGCCATCACTATACTTCACTGTAGGGATTGTATTGTGCAATACCTGGTTTCCTCCAAACATGGCCAAAAGGCTCAATCTTGGTTTCATTAGACCAGAGAACCTTGTTTCTCACAGTCTGAGAATCCTTTTTTTTTGCAAACTTTCATGTGCCTTTTACTGACAAGAGACTTCTCTCTGTCCACTCTACCTTGAAGCCCAGATTGGAAGAATGCTGCAGTGATGGTTGACCTTTCGACCTTCTGGAAGTCTCTCCCATCTGCACAAAGGATCTTTGGAGCTCAGCCAGAGTGATCATTTGGTTTTTGGTAACCTCTCTTACCAAGGCCCCTTTCACCAAATTACTTAATTTGGAGGGATGGCCAGCTCTAGAAAGGGTCCTGTTTTTTGTGAAACTTCTTCCATTTAAGAACTAAGGAGGACAAGGTGTGTAGTAAAAATATATTACTGTACGTTTGTTGTTGGAGAAAGAGGAGTCCACTTTTTACCGGGACAGGCAAAAATCCAGGATAAACACCCCAACCCTCAATTCTTTTCCAGCGAAAAGATTAATCAGACCCAGAGACAAGCATTATAGTGCTTTTCTCACTGAGGTATGGATGAATATACTAATAGCTCTATTCAACCATCCTCCAACCCCTCCAGCCTATCCACTTGCCTCTCTCTCTCTCTCTCTCTCTCTGCATTTTTTCCTTTCTTATTTCATTTTTACCTATTGACTAACATGGGGGATATCTAATTGGATAGTAAAAATTTTTAAAATTAAACATGCATGTATGTTGGTCTTTTTAAAACTAAACAGACATGCTTGTTGGTTGATTGTGTAGTATTGTTTCAATTGTGTCTGTTGTACATTTGAAAGGCGGAGGGAAACTCATATGGCCTGACACTTATGTGTAGGCCTAGGTAACATATATTCGTAATCTCTACTGTAAACAGTAAATCTGTTGGAAATAAACAATTCTGCCACAAATTATTTTTAACAGTCGAGGAGGCTCCATGTATGGCATTTAATTTAAAAACAAATCTTTCCTGCTCAAATCTTTAGGTCAAATAATTATTGTAAATAGCTCTGCACAAGACTTATCTAACTGTAACTATGATAATCCTCTGACTAAATATCCTCCAATGTTAGATCAATCATGTCTCTGGGATGTATAGGCAGTTATTTTCTCCTCCTAAACTTTTGGTCAGCCTTGAGACCTTATAGACAGGGGTGTATTTTTCCTAATCATATCCAACTCCAATCAACTGAATTTTCCAAAGGTGAACTCCAATAAATGTGTAGAGACATAGAGACATCTAAAGGTTGTCAAGAGAAATAGAAACCCCCCAGAGCTAAATTTCTGAATACTTATGTTCATGAGAAATTTTAGTTTCTCCTTCTGTTTTCATATTCTCATTAAGGAGGATTGAGTGCAGACTGATGGGGGGAAATTAGATTTTTTTTTTTTTTTTTTTAGCACAAGGTGAAAACTTAACCACTTCCCGACCGCCCATTGATTATAAACGTCCTGGACGGTCGGGTTGATCGGATGTTTATGAATGCCCTTTCAGAGATGGCAGCTGCACGCTAATTGTGCAGCTGCTGAGCGGGGAGCCCACTGTCAGTGACAGCAAGGCACCCCAGAGAGAAGGCAGGGACCGTTCCTCAGTGTCCCTGTCTTCTAGATCGCTGTATACACAACGCTCAACGAGCGCTGTGTATACAGATCAGGAAACGCTATGCCGCTTCCTGTCCTGGCCCGGTGGTCATGTGACCGCCGGGGCTGGGAGAGTGCAGGATCTGTCAGGTCTTCCATAGACCACTATCAGCCCTGCATTGAATCTGTACAGCATTGTATTATGCTGTACATCCTCTCTTGGGGGGCGTATTTCCACTGTAACTGGGGCTACTATGTCAGCCCCAGTTACAGGATAAATCAATAGAAAAAAAAAAAATATGAAGTTAAATGTCCCCCAGAGGTCTTGTATGACCTTATGGGTGACACAAAGTGTAAAATAAAAAATAAAAAAATAAAGTGTTCTGAAAAAAGTTTCACATATAATAATATCATATGATCTACCCTATCAGGTGAATGTCATAAAAAATTAATAAATAAACATTACGTCAAAACAGATTTTTAGCTCACCTCCCAAAAAACATAATGTTAATCAAAAAGTCATATGTACCCCAAAATGGTAGCAATAAAAACGTCACCTCATTCCGCAAAAAATGAGTCCCCACACAAGACCATAGCCAGGAAAATAAAAAAAAATATGTCTCTAAGAAAATTGCAACACAAAAACATGATTTTTTTCTGAAAATGCTCTTATTGTGTAAAAAAAAAATAGACATATTTGGTATCGCTGCGTGCATAACAATAGGCTCTACAAAAATATCATATGATCTACCCCATCAAGTGAATGGTGTAGAAAAAAACAAATACAAATTATGCCAAAACAGCGTTTTTTAGTCACCTCACAAAAAACATAATATCAATCAATCAAAAAGTCGTATGTACCCCAAAATGGTAGCAATAATAACATCACCTCATCCCGTGAAAAACAAGCCCTTACACAAGACTATAGCCAGAAAAGTGAAAAAAATAATGTCTCTAAGAAAATGCCAACACAGATATGATTTTTTTTCAAAAAATTTTTTCTATTGTGTAAAACGTAAAAAAAAAAAAAAGATATATTTGGTATTGTTGCGTCCGTAATGACCGGATCAAAAAAATATCACATGATCTACCCCATCAATTAAACGGAAACGAAAAATGACACCAAACAGTTTTTTTTGTTACTTTACCTCCCAAAAAATTAGATAAAAAGCAACCAGAAAGTCAAATGTACACCAAAATGGTGTCAATAAAAACTACATCTTGTCCCGCACAAAATAAGCCCTCACACAGCTCATTCAACAAAAAAACTTAAAAAATTATCGCTCTTAAAAACCCTGCCGGAAAATTCCATGTTAGAAAATCCAGATGCCGCTCCCTCCCTTTTGAGCCCTGGCATATCCCTAAATAACAGTTTACGACCACAGTTGCGGTGTTACTGTATTCAGGTGAAAGTGGGTAGCAAATTGTGGGGGTATATTCTCCTGTTATCTTTAGTGAAAAAGAAAGTTTGGGCCTAAAGCACCATTTTCTTGTAAAATAAAAAATTTTTCATTTTCACACCCAAGTATAATTTTTTTTATGAAACACACTTTTTGGGGGTTTTGACTGTGGGGGAACCTCACGGTCTCTTAAAATGCAACATGGTTCCCAAAGACGATTCCAGCAAAATCTGCCCTCCAAAAACCGTATGGCGCTCCTTGCCTTCTGTGCCCTGTCGTGTGCCCAAACAGCGGTATATGACCACATATGGGGTATTTCTGCAAACTACAGAATCCGGGTAATAAATATTGAGGCCTGCTTTGTTGTAAACCCTTGATGTGTTTCAGGAAAAAAATTATTAAAATGGAAAATCTGCTAAAAAAATTTAAATTTTGAAATGTCAACCTCTATTTTGCTTTATATCCTGAGTCTGTGAAGGTTCTCATTTCGCATGGCTCATGTCAGATTTGCAAAATTAGGCCTGGTCAGGAAAGGGGTAAATGGCCCAGTCTGGAAGTGGTTAACAAAATGTGAAAGGGTCTAAAGACTTTCTGAATGCACTGTAAGTGTAAATATTTGCTAATCAATGTATATGATAGCTCGATCAAGCTCGTTGGAAGAACAAGTGAAACATTTTCAAGAATTCTACAGTACGTCCAGTTGCCTTGATTTATTCTTTACAGATATGTAATTCCTGTGGAATACCTAAAGGGTTGACAACATTTCTAAAACCAGTTTTAAATAGTTTGAAGGGTGTTGTTTCTAAAATGGGGTCATTTGTGGGTTGGTTCTATTATGTAAGCCCCACAAAGTGACTTCTGAACTGAATTGATCCTTAAGAAAGTTGACTTTGGAAATTTTCCTAAAAATATCAAAATTTGCTTCTAAAATTCTAAACCTTCTAACATCCTAAAAGAATAAAATTAAATTACCAGAATGATGCCAACATAAATTTAGAAAACAGTAAATTTTTTCTAATTATTGTTAACTTTTGTATTTTTTTTATAATTAAAATTTATTTTGGCATATTGACTCAAATTTACCATTAAAATGAAGTACAATGTGTCACGAGAAAACAATCTCTGAATGGCTTGGATAAGTAAAAGCGTTCCAAAGTTATTACCACATAAAATGGCTCATGTCAGATTTGCAAAATTAGGCCTGGTCAGGAAAGGGGTAAATGGCCCTGTCTGGAAGTGGTTAACAAAATGTGAAAAAGTGAAAGGGTCTAAAAACTTTCCAAATGCACTCTAAGTGTAAATATTTGCTAATCAATGTATATGATAGCTCGATCAAGATATAGGTCTATACAATCAATAGACAAATAAAAAGTAATATATTGCATATAGCATATCGTGAATAACACCAAACGAATTACATGCATTATTATATACATATATTGATCCTGCGTATTACTTGATTATTTTAATTATTGCAGTTGTCCAGCAAATAGGACAGTCTAATCTATAGATAAAGGGGGTCATTTATTATTAGATATATGCCAATTTGCGAGCGAATCTGCGACTTTTCCCCATTCACACCAGATCTAAAAAAAAGTGGGTGTGCACCGGGAAGGGGGCAGTCTGGCCGGCCCGTCTCATTTATCATTTTCTACACCTGTTTTAGGCATAGAAATGATCTAAATCTGCACCAATAAAGGAGCTGGCATAGATTTAGGTTGGCAGTGGATTTGCCTAAGTTATGTAGAGGCTGGCGGCCTGGCGCCTCTACATAATTTAAATGCATTATGCGCCAGTGCAAGGAGTATTAAGACTGGTGGCTAAAATGACATAAAAAAATGTTTTCTCCAAAAAAACACAACAAAATTAGAGTAAAAACTAAAATGAATACTATAGAATTAAAAGGACCACATATGAATCTGGTCTAGAAGTAGCCTGATATGGGGTCTTCAAAGTAGACTTGAAGCAGGATATTAACATTTTCCACACAACAATGTTACTTCCAATGAATGTCCTCAATTATTGCCATCACCATTTACGGTCCTATACTATGACCAATATAATAGAAGCAGGGATCACACATGCTTAAAAGTGTTTCTCACATACTCCTTGTATAGTTCATGGCCATCTATTTTTTTTTCACTTGCTTCTTCTGCAGCGTCCCACTACGTGTGTGTGTGGGCACTGCTTAAAAATACTTTTTCATCTTAATAATTGCATTGTATCTTAATGTATAGTTTTGCATTTGTGTAACTGCAAAATCCCTGTTAACAGGCCTATTAGGTGTAATTTATACATCCCGCCACTAGATGGGGATAAAGTTCAGGTCCTATATATACTCAGGTCAGGCCTAGTGAGAGGGGTTAGAGAAGATTAGTTCAGTTCAGGTCAGTGGTTAGTGGAGATCAGTTCAGTTGAGACCACAGGTCAGTGTGAAGATCAGAGAGTGAAAAGATGCAGATCCAGCACGTCGGCTCTAAAGAAAAGTTCTAGTCCAGAAGAGGGACAAGAGAGAAGGACAAATTTAACTTCATCCAAAGAATAAAAGCCGTAACCCAGGCAGAAAGGACCTTTGGGATATTTTAGATGAAGGATACCTTAGCCTCTGGCAACCTCACCAGAAGTTCCACTGACATTGAAGTAACCCACTGCTCCAAAACCACAAAAACCTGACAAGCCTTAAACAGTGGATTTGCAGAATTACCTCTGTATCATCTAAAGACTGCATAATTGTACTACTGCAACTGAAAGACATCCAAAGTAAAAGTTGTGAGTTGCATCTTACCACTGTCTATCTCATTATTACTAACTATGGTTGTACCACCATTAACGTTACTGGCGTCACGACAAAATTCATCAAAGGACTCAGCCGCAACAAGCACCCTTAACATCAAGGGCACCTCAACCACCATCTTGGCTGATGCTTCCTACCACAGAGTGTGCCCCGGAGGATTTCGTGCTGTCCACCTCAACACTGTGCTGCCAGCCCAGGGAGGCTATCTGCTAACCGGGAGTAAACTGATGAACTGTGTGTTATATTATTTGGCCCCTCGTCGGTCCACCGTGAACCTCACGTGTTCCCCCTGAGACTGGCTGGCTGCACTTCTACTTCACTCAGTCGGCCAGTTAGTTCTCGCACATGTGCATTGACACTGGTAAAACACCAATACCTCATGATGATCGATTTGTTTAGTTAATAAAGTTGTATCCCACTTTTCTGGTAGCAGATTTATTGATCCCCGGTATATGTGGTTAGAATTAGTTCTTCTCACAATGCTAAATGCATTTTAAAAGTTCCTTAGCTCCTTCCTCAGAGGCAATATATCATATCTGCATGCTTAATTGATCAGTAGCTGTTAGTACAAAAGACCCATATCAGGCTACTGCTAGAACATTATTACATGTGTCATTTTATTTCGGTATTATTGGTTTCAGTTGATTTCCAGTTTTTACTCTACTTTTATTGTGTTTTTTTTCTAGAGGAAATATTTTATCTACACATTACACTGACCAATTTGCTGTACAACTGCAGTAATTAAAATAAACAACTGATACACATGATCAATAATTCAATATATATGTATAAATTCTATTAATCTATTATATATATAAAAATGAGTTTCTGTCTAGACATCTGTCTAGACGGATCTTTACCAAATTTGGCACACAGGTACATCAGGTGTCCGGGAAGGTTTAAGACCTCAGCTCTCTAGGACGTACCGTTCCTGAGATATTCCCAAAAAATGAGCCCCCCCCCCCCCCCCCCAATACAAGCCTGCAAGTCTTTCTCTTCAAATCCCAACTGCTATAAACACAGTTTTACTCCAGGTTTCCATAACCTATTTTTCTTTACTGCTTAAAGGGGCGGGCAATGTGGAGGTCACTGTTTTTAAAGGGGCGGGCACAGTGGAGGTCATTGTTATTAAAAGGGCGGGCACTGTGGAGGTCACTGTTATTAAATGGGTGGGCACTGTGGAGGTCACTGTTATTAAAAGGGCGGGCACTGTGGAGGTCATTGTTATTAAAAGGGCGGGCACTGTGGAGGTCACTGTTATTAAATGGGTGGGCACTGTGGAGGTCACTGTTATTAAAGGGGCGGGCGCTATGAAGGTCCCTGTTAAAAAGGCGGTCACTGTGAAAGTCACTGTTAAAGGGGCGGTCGCTGTGAAAGTCATTGTTAAAGGGGCGGTCACTGTGAAAGTCACTGTTAAAGGGGCGGTCACTGTATAAGTCACTGTTAAAGGGGCGGTCACTGTGAAAGTCACTGTTAAAGGGGCGGTCAATGCTAAAGGGGCGGGCACTGTTAAAGGGGTGGGCACTGTGGATGTCACTGTTAAAGGGGCAAGCACTGTTAAAGGAGCGGGCACTGTGAAGGTCATTGTTAAAGGGGCGTGCACTGTGGAGGTCAATGTTAAAGGGGAGGGCACTGTGGAGGTCATTGTTAAAGGGGCGGGTACTGTAGAGGTCACTGTTATGGGGGAAACTATCTATCTTTTTACGACACACGGAAACATAAAATGAAATAGATGAAATATACCCATGCGAAGCTGGGTGCTTCTGCTAGTTCTTGTATAAATTAACTAATATACAGGGTGGGCCATTTATATGGATACACCATAATAAAATGGGAATGGTTGGTGATATTAACTTCCTGTTTGTGGCACATTGGTATATGTGAGGGGGGAAACTTTTCAAGATGGGTGGTGACTAGGGATGAGCGAACCCGAACTGTACAGTTCGGGTTCGTACCGAATTTTGGGGTGTCTGTGACACGGACCCGAACCCGAGCATTTTCGTAAAAGTTCGGGTTCGGTGTTCGGCGCTTTCTTGGCACTTTTTGAAAGGCTGCAAAGCAGCCAATCAACAAGCGTCATACTACTTGCCCCAAGAGGCCATCACAGCCTTGCCTACTATTGGCATGGCTGTGATTGGCCAGTGCAGCATGTGACCCAGCCTCTATATAAGCTTGGGTCACGTAGCGCTGCACGTCACTCTGCTGATTCAAGCATAGGGAGAGGTTGCTGCTGCGACGTTAGGGCGAGATTAGGCAGATTAACTCCTCCAAAAGACTTCATTCTGTGATCGATCTCCAGCTGTGGATCATTGAAGTGCTAATATCGACTTGCTAACTTTTTTTAGGCTGCCCAGAGCGTTTTTAAATCACTTTTTTCTGGGGTGATCGGCGGCCATTTTGTGGCTTGTGGTGCGCCAGCACAAGCTACCACCAAGTGCTTTTAACCATCAATAGTGTGGTTATTTTTTGCTATATCCTACATCAGCTGCAGGCTGAGCCTGTGTCACCGAAGTGCATTTAACCATCAACAGTCTGGTTATTTTTTGGCCATATACTACATCAGGGGCAAGTTGAGCCTGTCACCCAGCGCCTAAAAAATAGACCTGACATTTCTATTCAACCAAATCTGTACTGTTTTAGCGGGTCAAGTTATTTGTAGTGACCGTAAAAGCACCGTTTTTGTTCTGGGTTAAAAAACTATTCCCAAATTTGCCATTCTCAAAATAACGAAGTAGTTTATGCTATATGAGGCCTACTTGAAATCTATCCCAAAAAGGATATCTTCGATTCAAGGTGCTGATAGTGTCATTCAGAAAAACTTAACACACACGCTACCGTGCAGATACAAGTCTAATTCTGTGATTAAACGTATACCTGTCACACAGCGCAAAAAAAAATAGGCCTCACATTTCTATTCAACCAAATCTGTACTGTTTGAGCTGGTCAAATTATTTGTAGTGACCGTAAAAGCACAGTTTTTGTTCTGGGGTGAAAAACTATTCCCAAATTTGACATTCTCAAAATTGTGGTGAACGGGAACAATGAGGAAAACATCTAATAAGGGACGCGTACGCGGATGTGGACATGGTCGTGGTGGTGTTAGTGGACCCTCTGGTGCTGGGAGAGGACGTGGCCGTTCTGCCACAGCCACACGTCCTAGTGAACCAACTACCTCAGGTCCCAGTAGCCAGCAGAATTTACAGCGATATTTGGTGGGGCCCAATGCCGTTCTAAGGATGGTAAGGCCTGAGCAGGTACCGGCATTAGTCAATTGGGTGGCCGACAGTGGATCCAGCACGTTCACATTATCTCCCACCCAGTCTTCTGCAGAAAGCGCACAGATGGCGCATGAAAACCAAGCCCATCGGTCTGTCACATCACCCCTATGCATATCAGGGAAACTGTCTGAGCCTCAAGTTATGCAGCAGTCTCTTATGCTGTTTGAAGACTCTGCTGCCAGGGTTTCCCAAGGGCATCCACCTAGCCCTTCCCCAGCGGTGGAAGAAATAGAATGCACTAACGCACAACCACTTATTTTTCCTGATGATGAGGACATGGGAATACCACCTCAGCACGTCTCTGATGATGATGAAACACAGGTGCCAACTGCTGCGTCTTTCTGCAGTGTGCAGACTGAATAGGAGGTCAGGGAGGAAGACTGGGTGGAAGATGATGCAGGGGACGATGAGGTCCTAGACCCCACATGGAATGAAGGTCGTGCCACTGACTTTCACAGTTCGGAGGAAAAGGCAGTGGTGAGACCGAGCCGACAGCGTAGCAAAAGAGGGAGCAGTGGGCAAAATCAGAACACCCGCCGCCAAGAGACTCCGCCTGCTACTGACCGCCGCCATCTGGGACCGAGCACCCCAAAGGCAGCTTCAAGGAGTTCCCTGGCATGGCACTTCTTCAAACAATGTGCTGACGACAAGACCCGAGTGGTTTGCACGCTGTGCCATCAGAGCAGGGCCGGCTCCAGGTTCATGTGGGCCCTTGGGCGATAAATCCCAGTGGGCCCCCATGAGGCATTTTTTTACATTGACATGTCCCCCTGTGGCTCCTACACGGTATAATGACCCCCAGTGGCCCCTATACAGTATAATGACTACTAGTGGCCCTTCACACAGTATAATGAACCCCCAATTCCCCCCCACTGTATAATGACCACCTGTGGCCCTGCATTCAGAATAATAACCCCCAGTCGCCCCCATTTAGAATAATGACCCCCAGTAGCCCCCACACTGGGGGAATACTGTATGGAGGGGGCTCTGGGGGTATTTATACTGAATGGAGGGTCATTGGTGATCATTACTAAATGGGGGACACTGGGGGTCATTATACTATGTAAAGGGCCCTCACAGTATAATGACCCCACAGTGGCCCTCCATTCAGAATAATGACCCCCAGTCGCCCCCACACTGGGGGTTATACTGTATGGAGGGGGCACGAGGGGTTATTATATTTAATGGGGGCTCTGGTGGTCATTATGCTAAATGGAGGGTCAATGGGGATCATTATACTAAATGGGGGGCACTGGGAGTCATTATACTGTGTAAGGGACCCTCACAGTGTGATGAATGACCCCCCAGTGGCCCCCTCACATACCTATCATTGCAGGGGAGCTGGTGGTCCTGTCATTCACTAACCGCAGCTCCCAGCTCCCCACATGAACCTGGAGCCGGCCCTGAATGACCCCCAGTAGCCCCCACACGGGGGGAATACTGTATGGAGGGGGCTCTGGGGGTCATTATACTGAATGGAGGGTCATTGGTGATCATTATACTAAATGGGGGACACTGGGGGTCATTATACTATGTAAAGGGCCCTCACAGTATAATGACCCCACAGTGACCCTCCATTCAGAATAATGACCCCCAGTCGCCCCCACACTGGGGGTTATACTGTATGGAGGGGGCACGAGGGGTTATTATATTTAATGGGGGATCTGGTGGTCATTATGCTAAATGGAGGGTCAATGGGGATCATTATACTAAATGGGGGGCACTGGGAGTCATTATACTGTGTAAGGGACCCTCACAGTGTGATGAATGACCCCCCAGTGGCCGCCTCACATACCTATCATTGCAGGGGAGCTGGTGGTCCTGTCATTCACTAACCGCAGCTCCCTGCGCTCCTTCTCTACGGCGGCCCGCTGCAGCAGTGAGCCAGGCCTGGAGGAGAGAAGGAGATGTGCAGTGATGGAGCTAGAACTGACTGGGCCCCACAGCGAAATTTAGTACGCCCCCCTCCCCCCCAATGTGTGTTCACATTACGTTTTTCCTATCGGTTTGATGTATACACATGTGCAGCACTCCACGTTTTTGTATCCTGCAGAGTCAAGTAAAAAATGCATACGTTAACGTATATGTTTTTTTACCATGGAACTGTATGGTGAACGGACGCCACTGTACGGCATCAGTCTGAGGCATCTGTTAACGCATACATTTTCAGTATGCATTAAATGGATGGCAAAAATGTGATGTGAACCCAGCCCTAGTGTCAGAATAAGCCCCAGTACACAGCGGAGCAGCATGGAGGAGAGGGGAGGCCGCCATGTACTGACAGAGCGCTGCCTGGTCCTGGTGGTCAGGGATGAGGACTGTGCTTCCCAAGGATCATTTTCTACTGGGAAATACAGGGCACAGTATAATACACTAGAATCTATATAATATAAAGATATTAGCCCCACCCCCCGAATAATCATACGATTAGGGGGTCATTTATTATATAGAAATACGTCTATATTAGGCGTATTTCTGACACAGATGTGGCGCAAAGGTCCTTAACACCGCAATCTGTATCTTTTCCCGCTCATGCCAGGTCTAAAAAAAGTGGTGTGGGCAGAAAGGGATACAGTTATGGCCATCCAGTTATTGGATACCACCGCCAAATAGTGATAACACCGCCATATAGTGATAACACCGCCATATAGTGATAACACCGCCATATAGTGATAACACCGCCATACAAGGATAACACCGCCATACAGTGACCGGATAAAAGGGTATAAGAGGGCACAGTACAGGGAATGACTATGGGCACTGCACAGAGTGTGGTAAGAGGGCACAATGCAGGGTATAAAGGGGCACAGTACAGGGTGGGGGGCACAGTCACATGACCCTGTGATGTTAGAAGGTCCTTATGGTGAATGCGGTTCAGATGCCACCATAATGAGAGGCAGAGGAGTGAGACAGGGGCCTGGGGCCCTGGATGGACAGGAGGGGTGGACACAGCAAGTAGGTTGAAGGGGCTCTGAGGGGGATTCATACAAGTAGTGGCAGGAGGTCTGTGCAGGGCAGCAATAGGAGATAGGAGGGTGGGACAGGAGCTCTGAATACATGAGGGAGGAAAGGAGACAGCAGGGGCTCCATAAGGGTGATATAGGACAGGATATGGTGGGGGGGGGCAGGTGTCATGGAGACAATCAGCTTAATAAAACAGTAACACAACTAAATAGAATGAAGCAGCAGTGTCCCCCCCCCCCTTTCCTTCTGTCCCACAGAGAAGAGACAGTCACAGTGCAGACTCACTCACAGACTGTCTCCACACTTCTCTGCTCCAGCTCCAGCCGTGCGGTCTCTCTCCAGTCTCCTCAGGCAGCGTGTGTCCTGTGTAGAGGGGGCGTGTCCTGTGTAGAGGGGGCGTGTCCTGAGTCTCTGCAGCTCAGGGGGCCCACCAGAGGGGTACTGCGTATGTGAAATGACAGCAGTGAGAGCTCCCATCTGTATTGATGGAAGTGCTCATAGCAGCTCAGTGGGCCCCCCCAGGAGCATTGGGCCCCGGCACTTGCCCGGGGATGCCGGGTTATGACGCCGGCCCTGCATCAGAGCCTGAAGCGAGGCATTAACGTTCTGAACCTTAGCACAACCTGCATGACCAGGCACCTGCATGCAAAGCATGAACTGCAGTGGAGTAAACACCTTAAAAACAAGGAAGTCACTCAGGCTCCCCCTGCTACCTCTTCTGCTGCTGCCGCCGCCTCGGCCTCTTCCTCCGCCTCTGGAGGAACGTTGGCACCTGCCGCCCAGCAAACATGGGATGTACCACCAACACCACCACCTGCGTCACCAAGCATCTCAACCATGTCACACGGCAGCGTTCAGCTCTCCATCTCACAAACATTTGAGAGAAAGCGTAAATTCCCACCTAGCCACCCTCGATCCTTGGCCCTGAATGCCAGCATTTCTAAACTACTGGCCTATGAAATGCTGTCATTTAGGCTGGTGGACACTAGTGATGAGCGGGAGGTGCCATATTCGGTTTCGCGATATTTCGCGAATATTCGCATGAATATTCGTGTTATATTCGTCGAAATCGAATATTCGCAATTATTCCAATTATCGCGAAATTATTTTTTCGCATATTGTGAAAATTTTATCTTGATAGTATAAGGCAACGTTCCTATGCTAATGACTATGGCTAGGCTAATATGTGTATTTTACGAAATTTCGTAATATTGCTCTAACTTCGTCTCTTAGAATATTACGAATATTCTAAAAGACGAAGTTAGAGCAATATTAAGAACATTTGCAAAAGTCGAAATTGCGATGCGAGTAATATAACACGAAATAGTCGCATGAAGATTTAAACTTAGCACTGCTATATTCCATATTCTAGCCTAATATGGAATATAGCTGTGTTAAGTTAGCACTGCTATATTCCATATTAGGCTAGAATATGGAATATAGCTGTGCTAAGTTGAAATCTTCATGCGACTATTTCGTGTTATATTACTCGCATCGCAATTTCGACTTTTGCAAATGTTCTTAATATTGCTCTAACTTCGTCTTTTAGATTATTCGTAATATTCTAAAAGATGAAGTTAGAGCAATATTACGAAATTTCGTTAAATACACATAGATTGTATTTAAGCTAATATACTGCTATAGTAATAATTTTTAATAGTGTACATATTTTAAAAAACTTAAGTTCAGAAGAGGCAAAAAAAAATTACAGGGAAAAAAAGGGATTATAGCACTATATTAGCTAAATTACAATCTATATGTGTATTTTACGAAATTTCGTAATATTGCTCTAACTTCGTCTTTTAGAATATTCGTAATATTCTAAGAGACGAAGTTAGAGCAATATTACGAAATTTCTAAAAGACGAAGTTAGAGCAATATTAAGAACATTTGAAAAAGTCGAAATTGCGATGCGACTAATATAACACGAAATATTCGCATGAAGATTTCAACTTAGCACTGCTATACTCCATATTCTAGCCTAATATGGAATATAGCAGTGCTAACAGCACAGCTATATTCAATATTAGGCTAGAATATGGAGTATAGCAGTGCTAAGTTGAAATCTTCATGCGAATATTTCGTGTTATATTACTCGCATCGCAATTGCGACTATTGCGAAATTTCGTAAAATACACATATAGATTAGATTGTAATTTAGCTAATATGGAATATAGCAGTAAGTTGAAAACGCCACTGACTGGAGCAGCCAGGAAGCCAGGAATCCAAAGGACAGGTAAGAACAACTTTAGGGAAGTGGGAAAGAAAAAAAAATAATAAAAAAAAAAAGAAAAAAAACGAATATTCGATTTCGCGAATATATAGAACGATATTCTAAATATTCGCGAAATCTCGAAATTGCGATATTCGAGAAAAAAATTCGCAATTCGAATATTCGCGCTCAACACTAGTGGACACACACAGCTTCAAACAGCTCATGTCGCTTGCTGTCCCACAGTATGTTGTTCCCAGCCGCCACTACTTCTCCAAGAGCCGTGCCTTCCCTGCACAACCAAGTGTCCGATAAAATCAAGTGTGCACTGCGCAACGCCATCTGTGGCAAGGTCCACCTAACCACAGATACGTGGACCAGTAAGCACGGCCAGGGACGCTATATCTCCCTAACTGCACACTGGGTAAATGTAGTGGCGGCTGGGCCCCAGGCGGAGAGCTGTTTGGCGCACGTCCTTCCGCCGCCAAGGATCGCAGGGCAACATTCTTTGCCTCCTGTCTCCTCCTCCTCCTACTCAGCTTCCTCCTCCTCTTCTTCCACCTGCTCATCCAGTCAGCCACACACCTTCACCACCAACTTCAGCACAGCACGGGGTAAACGTCAGCAGGCCATTCTGAAACTCATATGTTTGGGGGACAGGCCCCACACCGCACAGGAGTTGTGGCAGGGTATAGAACAACAGACCGACGAGTGGTTGCTGCCGGTGAGCCTCAAGCCCGGCCTGGTGGTGTGCGATAATGGGCGAAATCTCGTTGCAGCTCTGGGACTAGCCGGTTTGACGCACATCCCTTGCCTGGCGCATGTGCTGAATTTGGTGGTGCAGAAGTTCATTCGCAACTACCCCGACATGTCAGAGCTGCTGCATAAAGTGCGGGCTGTCTGTTCGCGCTTCCGGCGTTCACACCCTGCCGCTGCTCGCCTGTCTGCGCTACAGCGTAACTTCGGCCTTCCCGCTCATCGCCTCATATGCGACGTGCCCACCAGGTGGAACTCCACCTTGCATATGCTGGACAGACTGTGCAAGCAGCAGCAGGCCATAGTGGAGTTTCAGCTGCAGCACGCACGGGTCAGTCGCACTGCGGATTAGACCCACTTCACCACCAATGACTGGGCCTCCATGCGAGACCTGTGTGCCCTGTTGCGCTGTTTCGAGTACTCCACCAACATGGCCAGTGGCGATGACGCCGTTATCAGCGTTACAATACCACTTCTATGTCTCCTTGAGAAAACACTTAAGGCGATGATGGAAGAGGAGGTGGCCCAGGAGGAAGAGGAGGAAGAGGGGTCATTTTTAGCACTTTCAGGCCAGTCTCTTCGAAGTGACTCAGAGGGAGGTTTTTTGCAACACCAGAGGCCAGGTACAAATGTGGCCAGACAGGGCCCACTACTGGAGGACGAGGAGGACGAGGATGAGGAGGAGGTGGAGGAGGATGAGGATGAAGCATGTTCACAGCGGGGTGGCACCCAAAGCAGCTCGGGCCCATCACTGGTGCGTGGCTGGGGGGAAACACAGGACGATGACGATACGCCTCCCACAGAGGACAGCTTGTCCTTACCTCTGGGCAGCCTGGCACACATGAGCGACTACATGCTGCAGTGCCTGCGCAACGACAGCAGAGTTGCCCACATTTTAACATGTGCGGACTACTGGGTTGCCACCCTGCTGGATCCCCGGTACAAAGACAATGTGCCCACCTTACTTCCTACACTGGAGCGTGATAGGAAGATGCGCGAGTACAAGCGCACGTTGGTAGACGCGCTACTGAGAGCATTCCCAAATGTCACAGGGGAACCAGTGGAAGCCTAAGGCGAAGGCAGAGGAGGAGCAAGAGGTCGCCAACGCAGCTGTGTCACGGCCAGCTACTCTGAGGGCAGGGTTAGCATGGCAGAGATGTGGAAAAGTTTTGTCACCACGCCACAGCTAACTGCACCACCACCTGATACGGAACGTGTTAGCAGGAGGCAACATTTCACTAACATGGTGGAACAGTACCTGTGCACACCCCTCCACGTACTGACTGATGGTTCGGCCCCATTCAACTTCTGGGTCTCCAAATTGTCCACGTGGCCAGAGCTAGCCTTTTATGCCTTGGAGGTGCTGGCCTGCCCGGCGGCCAGCGTTTTGTCTGAACGTGTATTCAGCACGGCAGGGGGCGTCATTACAGACAAACGCAGCCGCCTGTCTACAGCCAATGTGGACAAGCTGACGTTCATAAAAATGAACCAGGCATGGATCCCACAGGACCTGTCCATCCCTTGTGCAGATTAGATATTAACTACCTCCCCTTAACAATATATTATTCTACTCCAGGGCACTTCCTCATTCAATACTATTTTTAATTTCATTTTACCATTATATTGCGGGGCAACCCAAAGTTGAATGAACCTCTCCTCTGTCTGGGTGCCGGGGCCTAAATGTGTGACAGTGGCCTGTTCCAGTGGTGGGTGACGTGAAGCCTGATTCTCTGCTATGACATGAATACAGATTCTGCGCTGACATAAGGCCAGATTCTCTGTTACGGGACCGCTCTCCTCTGCCTGGGTGCCTGGGCCTAAATGTGTGACAGTGGCCTGTTCCAGTGGTGGCTGACGTGAAGCCTGATTCTCTGCTATGACATGAAGACAGATTCTGCGCTGACATAAGGCCAGATTCTCTGTTACGGGACCGCTCTCCTCTGTCTGGGTGCCGGGGCCTAAATGTGTGACAGTGGCCTGTTCCAGTGGTGAGTGACGTGAAGCCTGATTCTCTGCTATGACATGAATACAGATTCTGCGCTGACATAAGGCCAGATTCTCTGTTACGGGACCTCTCTCCTCTGCCTGGGTGCCTGGGCCTAAATGTGTGACAGTGGCCTGTTCCAGTGGTGGCTGACGTGAAGCCTGATTCTCTGCTATGACATGAAGACAGATTCTGCGCTGACATAAGGCCAGATTCTCTGTTACTGGACCTCTCTTCTCTGCCTGGGTGCCTGGGCCTAAATGTGTGACAGTGGCCTGTTCCAGTGGTGGGTGACGTGAAGCCTGATTCTCTGCTATGACATGAAGACAGATTCTGCGCTGACATAAGGCCAGATTCTCTGTTACGGGACCGCTCTCCTCTGTCTGGGTGCCGGGGCCTAAATGTGTGACAGTGGCCTGTTCCCGTGGTGGGTGACGTGAAGCCTGATTCTCTGCTATGACATGAAGACTGATTCTGCGCTGACATGAAGCCAGATTCTCTGCTATGGCATGAAGAGACTGATTCTCTGCTGACATGAAGCCAGATTCTTTGCTATGGCATGAAGAGACTGATTCTCTGCTGACGTGAAGCCAGATTCTCTGTCCAATTGATATTGGTTCATTTTTATTTTTTTAATTTTAATTTTAATTCATTTCCCTATCCACATTTGTTTGCAGGGGATTTACCTACATGTTGCTGCCTTTTGCAGCCCTCTAGCTCTTTCCTGGGCTGTTTTACAGCCTTTTTAGTGCCCAAAAGTTCGGGTCCCCATTGACTTCAATGGGGTTCGGGTTCGGGACGAAGTTCGGTTCGGGTTCGGATCCCGAACCCGAACATTTACGGGAAGTTCGGCCGAACTTCTCGAACCCGAACATCTAGGTGTTCGCTCAACTCTAGTCACCACCCATCTTGAAAAGTTTCCCCCCTCACATATACTAATGTGCCACAAACAGGAAGTTAATATCACCAACCATTCCCATTTTATTAAGGTGTATCCATATAAATGGCCCACCCTGTATATTACACACTTCATATATTATACTACACATCTAATATATTACTTGTTACTCATCTATTGATTGCATTAATCTATATATTGATCCAGCTATCCTATTCATTGATTAGCACATATTCACACATATACAGTAGCTTTCAATCAGATTATTATTTTCTCATCTTTCATTAGCATCAATAACTTAATCACATGAGAGCAAGTCATTCATTTGTTTTAATATACTTTTTCGTATAAGGCTGACTGCGCACATGTGATAGCCCCCATTAATTACAACCACAGTGAAACACCCCGCTTTTTTTTTCTGTTGTTTGTGTGCATATAGCCTGCACATTTTTTATTTCAAAATTATTTTCATTGTATTTTATGTATAGGATTATGGATGTTCAGATTCCAGAGATATGCTTTAAAGTAGCCACATGGGCCATAGGAACCTGTAGTGTGTAGATGACTCATTATAGGAGTCTTCTAGACTGGTTCTGTGACCTGTGCAAAGGTCAATGTACTGGGCAGAGGAGGAGCTGATCTGTCCTATTGACCAACTGTTAGAGGTGAATCCTCCAGCTTTATAATACAGGTTTATTTTTCTTTTAGTTTTTTTATTAAACCCGAGGAACATGCTTTCTTCACCCGTGCAAGAAAATCGTGCAGCATGCCACACAAAAAAAATGTTTACTAGGTTGCGGTTCATCGTAGACCCTATCCGTAAGAGAAGGGCCCCCCATAAACCTTTCTCAGTCCCTCTGGGCCAGAAGGCAACTACAAGGGACAAGGCCAAAAAGACAATCCCCTGCCAAATCGGGAATACGCCCATGGCAACCCTCAGCCGAAGTCAAGGGTACGCCCATCTGTGCGCCAGCTTCCACCTAGGCTGCCACCCCAGGTGATGGCACAGAGCTCAACAATACTAGGTTTGGATTCTACCCAGAGGGAGAACTTAAGGGGTTTTGCAGGGGGTGAGGAACCTTATGCCCCCCATAGACCTCAGGGAGTTGCCCATAAGGGCGCTGCAACCCTGAAAATCCTAGTGACAAAAGTGGAAAAGTGAACACACAGTAAACATAAAAAAATAAATAAGTGAATGTGGGCTGATATTTGACCGGAATTATATTCCTCCTCCTTACACCAGGCAAAAATAAAAGAATAGAGGTGAGTGCGCTCAAAAGATGCAAAAGTGAAGTGCCTGCAAATGTGCCATCAATCAGTGGGCTCCCACCCCCAGTGAGTTCAGGCACCCTAGGGTCACCACTCCTGGGGTATTTCTGCACCTCGGGCTTTCAAACACATCTTAACCTCTGGCTTCGATCCGGCAGTCCCTTGGTCGTCTACCATATGCCACTAATGTCCAAAGGCGTACACCCTAGGGATGCCATGTGGTTCTCTGTTCTACATCCTGGTGGCCCAGACTATACCACCAGGACCTGATAAGAACAGATACTACAGAAGCAATTGCAATCCTGCCATGTTATGAAAATGAGATGACCATTGTGCAGTAACCTCTATACAACAAGAAGCATCAGCCTATTATTAAGCTTAGTGACCTGAGTGAAAAATACAAACATTCAGGATATTATTTTTATATATATATATATATATATATATATATATATATATATATATAGATAGCGACATTAGAAAAAAAAATATTTTTTGCCAATACAATGCTTTTAAAAATGCTATGGATGCAAAATCATTATCTGGAAACTAACTGCAAAAAATTTTGATATGTATGGAAGTAGAATTAGCATGTTCTTTGTTCCAAGTTCTAACACTCAACATAATAAAAAAAAACTAATGAGAAACTTGAAAGTAATGGTCCAGTAATCAGTTACATTGGTCATTTACTAACATGAATGTGCCCAGCCATGCCTAGATACATTAACATGACAGTGTACACTTGTGAATGACACATAACTGAAATTCTCATTAGACAAAGTATTTTAACAGATAAGTGAACTGTCCTTGTAGAAAGTATATACTGTAAATTGACATGATTGTATTACTGAGGACAGAAGTATACGTCACAGGAACTATCATGTGTGGATGGAAGCGGAGCCAGTTAGTCATGTGCTATGAGTTAAACATTAATAAGGATACAGCCACCAACAACAAAGATTAGTGATCTTTCTCTTAATAATCCTGATGCAGACAGATAACATTTTCACAAAGTCATTTTATATTGCATCCCCATGTAATGTGTATGTAAGGCTGGGTTCACATCTGCGTCCTTAATTCCAGCAGTCTGTTCAGTCAGGGGAATTCACTGTATCCTGCATACATGCCAGTCATCGGCCAGACAAAAATGCTACAGTACTAGCAGTATTTAGCTAAAAGCCTGCACATACGCCGGTAAGCGACCAGATCGCCGCTGGATCCTATTACAGTGGACGGGGGCCCGGCGGTATCTGGCTGTGCCAGATACGGTACACTCCGGTAGTCTGTTCCTCTGCCAGAACAGACTGCTGGAGACAAAACCGCAGATGTGAACCCAGCCGAATATCTCAATTCTAAGTTGCAGTTACAGAGCCTGTCACATAATTGCTTCTGGGGTCAGTTATTATAGACAGTTGTGGTGTATAGCACTTTTATATGTGCAAGTTTATGATCCAGGTATACACGGAATTAATAAAATAGATATAAAAATAGTATGTGAAATAGAATTTGAGATTACAGTGGGCAGCCTACGTGATCATGGAAACATCATCTGTTGGGAAAACCATAAAGAAAGCCGGTCCAACAATTAGTTTGTAAATAAGCTAAATGCTCTTTTTTTCCTTCAATGTTATAATCTGCACAATGTTTTGTTTCAACAGCAAACATTATATTATGATGTGACTATTATTACTTTCACCTTGATGTAGAGGAAGGTCATAGATGCCTAGACTAACAAAAAGCTAATAGCTACGACTTTCTAAAGAATAACATAAATAATAAATCATCATCTAATTCTACAGAGGAAAACAAGTCTATTGAAATTCAAATAAACATACTGTGTATGTGAATATCAAGCATTCTATTTTCTACTAGAACAGTTCAGTGTAAGGGAAGGAAATATCATGATGTTTTTTGTGAAGCATTTATTTCCAGGTTTCCTGGAAGATGTTCTCCAAGAAGTAATTATCACATTATAGGTCAAGTATGAAGTTATCTAAGCACAGAAACCATACCGTAGAGGTGAATGCAGGATACACTGAGCCAGGTAGTGTCCTCATGGGAGGCTGTCACAAAGCTAATTACAACGCAAGTGTGAAACGGATCTCACAAGACGTTTCGTGAAATGTGATATTTTTTGATAAGCTGCCACCTGCTTCCAAATATGGGACCCAATTTATATTTATTTATACAGTTCTATGCGGATAAATGTCACAAAAATAATTTTGAATTGACATCAAATAAGGAACACTACTGGAGGATTACAATAAAGAACATACTAAAACTATGTTTACAACTACAGAGTGGCTTAAACCATACCAACCAGCAACAGACAAAATTATATCAGTAGTAATAAGTCATAGCAATTGGATTTAGATATTGGACAATAGATGTCACACCCTTCCACCTCTATTCAAGCTTGGTTTCTCCAACATAAATAGCTTATTTTCCACTTCTTTTCAACCAGTCCTCCTCTGTGTCTAAAATGCAAATCTTACTGTCGTCAAACCAGTGTCCTGTGTCCCTAAGGCTACTTTCACACTGGCGTTTCTGGGTCCGCTTGTGAGATCCGTTTCAGGGCTCTCACAAGCGGTCCAAAACGGATCAGTTCAGCCCCAATGCATTCTGAATGGATAAGTAAGAATCCGTTCAGAATGCATCAATTTGTGCTCCGTTGCATCTGTAATCCGCTATGTTGGCGGTCACCAAAACGAATGCCTAACGTCTGAACACACAATTGAAGTCAATGGGGACGGATCCGTCTGTGATGGCTCCGTCAGAGGTGGATCTGTTTCCATTGAATTGCAATATTTGAGCATGCTCAGAATGTATTTAACCTCCCCCTGCATCTCTCCTTCCCCTGCAAACCCAGCGGCCATCTTGGATGCACAAGTCACAAACAGGTATGTACAGAAAAGTTCTGTCTCTCTCTCTATTTTTCATTCCCTCTCTCTCTCTTTCTGTACATTTTCATAAAATCTTTCTATCCATCATGGGGGCATATAATGGCACTTGCAAGGGCGTGTTTTGGCAGATGTCAGCGAAGTGGTGTGGGGGCAATGGCATGGGGGGGTGTATGGGTCATTTAGCATGGGCCTGATTATTGGAGGGGTGGGAAAGAGGTGATAGAGGGGTCGGATTTCAGAGCAGCGTGGCTGATGGTGGGGTGGGGGTTTGGTCTGCGGGGGGTGGTTTTTGAAATTTTGGTGTGGTCATGTAATTGGTGGCCGATTGTCGAATGGCGAGGGGGGGTTGGGTAGATGGGTCAGTGGTAAGGATGATGGCAATTTTGGGCGTGAAATACGCATGTTGGTTTGGTCAGTGAATAGGGGCACGATTATTGCACGTGTGGGGTTGGGCAAATATGGCAGCGATTGGGAGCAGATTGGCAACAGGTGTTGGTACAGAAGGTAAATGGCAATGCAATGCAGCCAATGGCAATGAGGGTGGGCAGACGGCACTGAGTTTGGTAATCAAAAACAATTTCATGTATGTTTATTACAATATTTCTCTTTTTTTAGCATCTACAAGTCAAAAAATAAAAAAATTGTGACATCCGTTGAAAAATTATCAGAACAAGGCGCAAGACAAAGGCCTTCAGGAAGGCGTTGCAGAATTCAAGAACTGGTAAGTACACGCAACAATAGTTTTTTATTTTCGAATAACCATCAACCAGCTCTGCTGCCACGACAGCACCATCACCTGCTGGGGCCCAGTCATCGCGGGCCTCTGAGTCACCGAGGGGAGGTGGAGATAGGATTGACCAGGATCGGCAGCAAGAAAGTATATTTCTCTATATCTATATTATACAAAATTTTTATGTTTTAACCATTTTTTTTTTATTGTTTATTAGGAAACTTCTACTAGATCCGCCAGGCAGGATCCCCCAGTCCCCTTCAGAGTCCGTGGGAAAGGCCGTGGCGGTCGGGGACGTGTAAAAAGATGTAGGTACACAGCTGTGTTTTGACCACAGGTGTTGACAATTCTGTGCTGGGTCATAATCTGATGTAACTGCTGTTTTGTTTCCTCAATGTACCATTCTTGGCGCTCCTCACTGCACTGGACTGTATACACAATATTGTTTTTTTGTGTTTTGGCTTAGGGGGTCTTTTGGGTGAACCAGTTGATGCCTAATTGTGTCACCAGGTTTAAAGAAGACAAGCATATGACGTTTATTAACCGCCTCCGGACCGCCTAACGCAGGATCGCGTTCCGGAGGCGGCAGCCCTGCGCAGAGTCACGCATATATGCGTCATCTCGCGAGACGGGAGATTTCCTGATCGACCACCAGAGGACACAGGTAGCTCAGCAATATGTAGCACCAAGCACCACACTACACTACACCCCCCCTGTCACTTATTAACCCCTTACTAGCCCCTGATCACCCCATATAGACTCCCTGATCAACCCCCTGTCATTGATCACCCCCTTGTCATTGATTACCCCCCTGTAAAGCTCCATTCAGACATCCGTATGATTTTTACGGATCCACGGATACATGGATTGGATCCGCAAAACACATACAGACATCTGAATGGAGCCTTACAGGGGGGGTGATAACCCCATATAGACTCCCTGATCACCCCCCTGTCATTGATCACCCCCTTGTAAGGCTCCATTCAGACGTCCGTATGATTTTTACGGATCCACTGATACATGGATCGGATCCGCAAAACACATACGGACGTCTGAATGGAGCCTTACAGGGGGGTGATAAATGACAGGGGGTGATCACCCCATATAGACTCCCTGATCACACCCCTGTCATTGATCACCCCTTTGTCATTGATCACCCCCCTGTAAGGCTGCATTCAGATGTCCGTATGTTTTTTACGGATTTACGGATACATGGATCGGATCCGAAAACACATACGGACATCTGAAAGGAGCCTTATAGGGGGGTGATCATTGACAGGGGGGTGATCACCCCATATAGACTCCCTGATCACCCCCCATGTCATTGATCACCCCCCTGTCATTGATCACCCCCTTGTAAGGCTCCATTCAGACGTCCGTATGATTTTTACGGATCCACTGATACATGGATTGGATCCGCAAAACACATACGGACGTCTGAATGGAGACTTACAGCGGGGGTGATCAATGACAGGGGGGTGATCACCCCATATAGACTCCCTGATCACCCCCCTGTCATTGATCACCCCCCTGTCATTGATCACCCCCCTGTAAGGCTGCATTCAGATGTCCGTATGTTTTTTACGGATACATGGATTGGATCCGCAAAACACATACGGACATCTGAATGGAGCCTTATAGGGGGGTGATCAATGACAGGGGGGTGATCACCCCATATAGACTCCCTGATCACCCCCATGTCATTGATCACCCCCCTGTCATTGATCACCCTCCTGTAAGGCTGCATTCAGATGTCCGTATGTTTTTTATGGATCCACGGATACATGGATCGGATCCGCAAAACACATACGGACATCTGAATGGAGCCTTATAGGGGGGTGATCAATGACAGGGGGGTGATCACCCCCCTGTCATTGATCACCCCCCTGTAAGGCTCCATTCAGACATTTTTTTGGCCCAAGTTAGCGGAATTTTTTTTTTTTTTCTTACAAAGTCTCATATTCCACTAACTTGTGTCAAAAAATAAAATCTCACATGAACTCCCCATACCCCTCACGGAATCCAAATGCGTAAAATTTTTTAGACATTTATATTCCAGACTTCTTCTCACGCTTTAGGGCCCCTAGAATGCCAGGGCAGTATAAATACCCCACATGTGACCCCATTTCGGAAAGAAGACACCCCAAGGTATTCGCTGAGGGGCATATTGAGTCCATGAAAGATTGAAATTTTTGTCCCAAGTTAGCGGAAAGGGAGACTTTGTGAGAAAAAAAAATAAAAAATCAATTTCCGCTAACTTGTGCCAAAAAATTTTTTTTCTATGAACTCGCCATGCCCCTCGCCATGCCCCTCATATGTCATTTTACATATACCCATGCTGGGTGAGATAAATATCTTGGTCAAATGCCAACTTTGTATTAAAAATGGGAAAAGTTGTCTTTTGCCGAGTTATTTATCTCACCCAGCATGGGTATATGTAAAAAGACACCCCAAAACACATTGCCCAACTTCTCCTGAATATGGCGATACCACATGTGTGACACATTTTTGCAGCCTATGTGGGCAAAGGGGCCCACATTCCAAAGAGCACCTTTCGGATTTCACAGGTCATTTACCTACTTACCACACATTAGGGCCCCTAGAATGCCAGGACAGTATAACTACCCCACAAGTGACCCCATTTTGGAAAGAAGACACCCCAAGGTATTCCGTGAGGGGCATGGCGAGTTCCTAGAATTTTTTATTTTTTGTCACAAGTTAGCGGAAAATGATGGGGTTTTTTTTGGGTTTTTTTCTTACAAAGTCTCATATTCCACTAACTTGTGACAAAAAATAGAAACTTCCATGAACTCACTATGCCCATCACGAAATACCTTGGGGTATCTTCTTTCCAAAATGGGGTCACTTGTGGGGTTGTTATACTGCCCTGGCATTCTAGGGGCCCTAATGCGTGAGAAGTGGTTTGAAATCAAAATCTGTAAAAAATGACTGGTGAAATCTGAAAGGTGCTCTTTGGAATGTGGGCCCCTTTGCCCACCTAGGCTGCAAAAAAGTGTCACACATCTGGTATCTCCGTATTCAGGAGAAGTTGGGCAATGTGTTTTGGGGTGTCATTTTACATATACCCATGCTGGGTGAGAGAAATATCTTGGCAAAAGACAACTTTTCCCATTTTTTTTATACAAAGTTGGCATTTGACCAAGATATTTATCTCACCCAGCATGGGTATATGTAAAAAGACACCCCAAAACACATTGCCCAACTTCTCCTGAGTACGGAGTTACCACATGTGTGACACTTTTTTGCAGCCTATGTGGGCAAAGGGGCCCAGATTCCAAAGAGCACCTTTCGGATTTCACTGGCCATTTTTTACAGATTTTGATTTCAAACTACTTACCACACATTAGGGCCCCTAGAATGCCAGGGCAGTATAACTACCCAACAAGTGACCCCATTTTGGAAAGAAGACACCCCAAGGTATTCGCTGATGGGCATAGTGAGTTCATAGAAGTTTTTATTTTTTGTCACAAGTTAGTGGAATATGAGACTTTGTAAGAAAAAAAAAATCATCATTTTCCGCTAACTTGTGACAAAAAATAAAAAGTTCTATGAACTCACTAAGCCCATCAGCGAATACCTTAGGGTGTCTACTTTCCGAAATGGGGCCATTTGTGTGGTGTTTGTACTGTCTGGCCATTGTCGAACCTCAGGAAACATGACAGGTGCTCAGAAAGTCAGAGCTGCTTCAAAAAGCGGAAATTCACATTTTTGTAAACGCTATAACTTTTACCCAAACCATTTTTACCCAAACATTTTTTTTTTTTTAAAGACATGTAAAACAATAAATTTTGAGAAAAATTTATATATGGATGTCGTTTTTTTTGAAAAATTTTACAACTGAAAGTAAAAAATTACATTTTTTTTTTGCAAAACAATCGTTAAATTTCAATTAATAACAAAAAAAGTAAAAATCTCAGCAGCAATGAAATACCACCAAATGAAAGCTCTATTAGTGAGAAGAAAAGGAGGTAAAATTCATTTAAGTGGTAAGTTGCATGACCGAGCAATAAACGTTGAAAGTAGTGTAGGTCAGAAGTGTAAAAAGTGGCCTGGTCATTAAGGGTGTTTAAGCTAGGGGGGGCTGAAGTGGTTAAAATTCTGAGTTTTTCAGATACCTCAGCTATGTACAGAATAACCAAGTTCTTCCATGTGCCCTGCTTCAAACCTTCACTGGCAATCTTGAATTTCTTTTTTCTTCTTCTTTTTAAGTTTAACAAAGGCTTATTCTGGATACCCACAGGTTCTTAGCGCTCCTTTGGGGTGACTGAATTCTCTTGTCTTTGCCTCTATACTGGATGACATCTTTTCATTTTGGTAGTGTAGGGTTCTAATGACGCCCAGTTTGTGATCCAGGGAATGGTGGAACTCAAATAGCAGGTACTGGTTCATATGAGTAGGCTTCCTGTATACTCCAATCCCCAGACTTCCTCCCTCTTCAACTATTACCAAGTAGTCTAAGAAAGCCAGTGTGGAGTTCTGCACATCTTTCCATGTAAACCTGATTAAATGGACCACTGTGGTGATGTGTTCAGTGGACGCTTGTACTTCTTGTTTTAAAATTTCAACCCAGTGACATATCAGAACCAGTGACAGGGTGCAATTCTCACAAGATTTTTGAGGGCTTTAGATTCCATCTCCTCCATGTACAGGTTGGCTACAAAGGGAGATACTGGTGATCTCATAACACAGCCATGTTTCTGTCTGTAGAACTTATCCTTGTACTTAAAATATGTACAGGTCAGGCTAAAGCCCAGCAAGGAACATACTTGATCTGGGTTAAAATTAGTTCTGCTACTGAGGGTGCTGTCTTGTATTAACCTTTACCCCATATGTTTGAACTGCTTCTGCTAATGTGTAGAGACAGAGACAGTGAACATTGTTGTAATATACTTTATTTAGGGTAATTGTTTATTTATAGTAGAAAGCATGGAAAGAAATATCCCTTAGCAGCGCTCTCTGAAATGAGCATTTCTAAGGGACATCCTTATACAGCACAATGCTGTACTGACTAGAATGACGGGCTGGGATGGGAGGGGCTGAACATCTGCCCTCACTTCTCCCTCACAGTCTGTGGACAGTAGACATATGTTTAAATTAAATATATACTTATACACTTAGTTCCTGCTCACTGATCAGTGTAGCCAGTGATGTCAGTGAGCTCTTCTCCTGTACTCCCGGCATGCTGTGTAAGGAACCAGCTGCCAGAAGTCATGCCTGTGTGAGTGGTAAGTGCTTGCTACTGGCAGTTCAGGGAGGCAGGGAGAAGCTGTTATACAGTATATAGGGATAGTTATAGACAGTAAGTCCATTTGCTCTGACTTATTACTCCTTATGTACCATGACATGGATGAATAAGAATAAGAAAAAATAAGAAAAATGTTTGTTGAAGTAGTAAATAGGATTTGGGGTAACAGAACTCTTTCCTAGAGATATGCAAATTTCTTGAAATTCCTTTAGGGTCCGATTCTAATGAATTGGTCAGAATATTTGATTCAGGTCCGAACTGATTCTACATGCACTCCGGTTGGGCAGAACATTTTCTCATATTTTCTCTCTCTCTCTCTCTCTCTCTCTCTGTGTCTCTCCCCTTTCCAGCTTTTTAATGCAAGGACTGCAATAGTAAATAATAATGTCACAGTGACACTGATATATAGCTATGGGTAAATGCATGGTTGACAGTGCTAACAAACAGCCTGTTTACAAACTCACTGCAGATTTGTTATGTTTTTTCAAATTAAAAGCATTCCAAATGTTGTCCCCTATTGGCATAAGATACCTGCAAGTGTTTAAACACACACAGTGGTATTAAAAAAGTAGCTTGTTCTGAACAATCAGTCCAAAAATTAGGCCTTAATGAGAAAGATGCCTGCCCATGCTCATACACACACTGTAGTATCAGAAGAAGCAAGAAGCAGTGGCTTGTTCTAAATAAGTGGTCCAAAAATTATACCATAACAGTGTTTATACACACATGGTAGTATTAGAAGAAGCAGTGGCTTGTTCTGAATAAGAGACCAAAAATTCTCTTTTTTGGGGGCACCAGCTGTATAGTATGGAACATGGTAGACTGGAGATTTGTGGCTATGTAGGGGTAGAAGTAATGGCAGCAGTAGCAGTGCAGTATGAAACCTGACAGACAAGGCAGATGTTTGGCTATGTATGGGTAGCAGTAAGGGAAATAGCAGCAGTAGCAGCAGCAATACAGTATGGAACATAATGGTCAGGCAGATGGAATAATTGGACTGGAGCTACATAGCCTTTGTCAACAATAGCAGATCTATAGATCTAATCATTGGATTCAGCTGGAGGTGTGTAAAAATCCTTCTGGATCTATGTCTCATTCATTTTGACATGATGTTCTCCACACTTGTGGGATACAATTTTGCCCACTTTTGTCCGCAATGAATATCCTTTCTGAGAGTATACTTGAGGCTGGACAAGACAGTACACAGAGTTCAAAATGAGCCAGTTCCAGACACTGTTCCAATATGCCTGCCTAGAAGTCAATGCTGTCAGGGAACAGGGTATTTGCTGGAGAAAGGGCACATTCAGGTGGATTGTATACAATTGGTGATATGGACCAGGTTAAAACAGCGAATAAAAAAACCTGTTCCATAATGTTAGTTAAACTGAAGTTGCTGCTGTAGCTTCTGCTTCTTGTTGTAATAGAGACAACAGTAGGTTGGTGACTTAGCAGGGGCTGAGAGGAGCCTCCTGGTTGGACACGTGGATGGCAGGTATGTACATGTTGAAAGCTTCGGCAAGCTATATTACCAGCATTTCCTGTTAATGCAACAATTTTAATTCTCTTTTGGCATCAGGAAAACTTTCCCTCATTTTGTTTTGATGGCGAGGATCTAAAAGCATGGCTACCCAGTAGTCCTTGCTTTGCATGGTGCTAATGATACACTTGTCAGCATGTAAAAAACCAAGCATGCAGCTTGCTATGCTCGCCAATGTGCTCAAGATCCAATTCTTTCAAGAGTCTCTCTGCACTGCGATGGTTGGTCATAGCGAATAATATCGTCCTCATCAGCATGTCTGCCATAATGAGTGTCATAGAGAATGTCATTGTCCTCATCAGCATGTCTGCCATAATGAGTGTCACAAATATCCAGAAAAAGGAGGGGGTTTATTCCAGCACTGATGAAAGTCCAATATTTTATTATTACACCATTAAAAACATTAAATATTCAGTAAAAAGTCTTTCATGCTGAAACATGTGAGCATATTTTGGTTGAACATTTTAATTGTGTAATAATAAAATATTGAAGGTGGGGATGACATCATTGATGCCACTGTTGTTCCTAATCACACATCTGATGGCCCCTTCGAAGGGCCTGAGTATGTGACACATATACCTGATTAGCTGCAATTGCTTGAGCTCAAAATAACTCATGCTGTGGTGATCTTTTGTATGACGTTATCATTGACTGCTTTATATTTCTCATACAGATGCTCCAACATATACAAGATCGAATTTTAGCAAATTGGAATGTCATACATTACACTGTGCAAGGCCACATAAGGATGTTTGAAATACGAACAGAGGATCCTATACATAACCAGTGTCTTCTGCAAGCCACAGTACCTTTTTAAAAAGGGCTCCACCAACAGCCCCCACTCTCCTCCAAGCACCCTGGAGAGAATGGATTTTTTCATATGCTAGAGCTTGCAGATAGTGATGGTTTGGTATATGCAGGCACACTGGAGAAAATAGATTTTTTAAGACAAGACAATTTTATTTATTTTGGTGACAAGGAACTTTAAGAGAATTTACATCCACACATAACTGATTAACTGCAATCAAGATTTGCCATCATGGATTTTCAAGAGACAAAATGTAGCATTGTACAGAACCATGAAAGTAAATATGTTTTTAGCTATTCGCCTTTATATGTGGCAAAAAAAAATTGCAGTGGAAACTGGCCTGTCGTACGACATGTCAAATGATACCGTTGGGTTTTATAGCATATTTCACCCTTTCCAGTGCAAAAATTGAAACCAGTAGCATTTCAGGAACAACGTCAGTAACAAAAGTATATCACTTGGTGCATTTTTTTTTTGCTGGACCTGGAATTCGTGGACAATTGTCATCAGTTTTTTGAGAACAAGACTATTTTAAACAATTTTGCTGAAGACCTGGAACTTGAGGACTATTGTCATCAATTTTGTTGAGGACTTGATAATTTTTAACAATTAATAAAATACATTTGATGAGGGTTCAATACACGGTACATTATGTCAGGTACACAACTCTGATAAATGGATATTTTGGAAGACAATTTCCATATATTTTTTTTTTTATGGACAGCACTCTGGAGCTAAATGACCACATGGGATCACACGACAACTCCCACCAATCGAGCTTGCCCTAGGTCTGACACAACTATTCAGTCTGTACCAACAGAGTCCACTGTTATAATATATGGCAACTGTGATACAGACCAATATATCAGGTTAGGTCCACTACTGTAAATGGAATAGTGTTAACAGTGCTAAATATAATTTTTGCAATAAAAATATGCAAGATATACCCTGGTGATGAAGCTGGAAAATATGCTTATTTCTACCTTATAAACCATGGTGGTGTACTAAAATATGCTTATTTGCACTTATTCATTGTTGAAAATTTTCTGTTAAGGCACTAAAATATGCTTATGTATGTTCTTTGTACACTTGTACAATAATTTACAACAGGTTTTTGGAAAAAAACAGGTGCAACAGTATGTTCCTTGGGTGCAACCAAAATATAAGCAATACACATTCATTAACCCTTAGGATACCAGCACCGTACATGTTCGGTGCAGAAATGCGGGAAAGAAATCCCAGGGCAGTACAGGTACGGTGCGATGATCGGGCACCCACCCAATCAGAGGCAGGGGTCCGGCTGTCACTGATAGCCGGACCCCTGCTGTATGCTCCGGCCTTGGTAAAAACACAGATGCCGGTGCATTACCCCTTGCATGTCCGTGGTCAGTGCTGACCGCGGCACATGCGGTATCCTCACAGGTGCCGGTGTCCATGGGGTCCCCGCGCTGCTGTGACGGGGAACCCATGGCAGAGAAGGCAGCCCGATGCATCGTGGCTGCCTCCCGGGAGAGCCTGTGAGATCCAGCCCCCTGGATCTCACAGGCAAGCAGGCTGTAAGTGTATTACAGTCTGTAATATACTTAAAGGCAATGCATCACAATACAGAAATATTATGATGCATTGTAAAGGGGATCAGACCCCCAAAATTTGAAGTCCCAGAGTGGCACAAAAAATAAAGGGAAAAAAAGTTGAAATAATACAGTTTTCACATTTTTTTTAAGTTTCAAGTAAAAAAAAAAAATCATCCTTTTCCCAAAATAAAGTAAATGTATATATTTTTAAATGGGGAAAAGAAGAAAAGGAGACCTATTAGGTATCGCTGCGTCCGTATCGACCGGCTCTATAAAAATATCATATGAACTAACCCCTCAGGTGAACACCGTAAAAAAATAAAAACTGCGCTAAACAAACCATTTTATTTTGGTCACCTTACATCACTAAAAGTGCAACACCAAGCGATCAAAAAGGCGTAGGCCCCCCAAAATAGTACCAATCTAACCATCACCTCATCCCGCAAAAAATAAGCACCTACCTAAGATAATCGCCCAAAAAATATAAAAACTATGGCTCTCAGACTATGGAGAAACTAAAACATGATATTTTTGTTTCTAAAAAGCTTTTATTGTGCTAAGTGTAAAGAAAAATTAAAAAGTAGACATATTAGGTATCACCACATCCATAACACCCTGCTCTATAAAAATACCACATGACCTAACCCCTCGGGTGAACACCGTAAAAAAAAATATAAAAAAGGTTTAAAAAAAGCCACCTTACATCACAAAAAGTGCAATACCAAGCGATCAAAAAGTCAGACGCACCCCAAAATAATACCAATAAAACCATCATCTCATTCCGCAAAAAATGAGAACCTACCTAAGACAATTGCCCAAAAAAGAAAAATACTATGGCTCTCAGAATATGGAGACACTGAAACATGATATTTTTTTAATTAAAAAATGATGTTATTGTGTAAAACATAAATAAATAAAAAAGCATACATACCGCATTAAGTATCGTCGTGTCTGTAAGAACCTGCTGTATAAAAATATCACATGAACTAACCCCTCAGGTGAACACCGTAAAAAAAAAAAAAAGTGTAGAAAAAGAACGTTTTTGTCACCTTACATCAAAAAAAGTGCAATAGCAAGCGATCAAAAAGTCATATGCACCCTATAATAGTACCAATCAAAATGTCATCTCATCTCGAAAAAAATGATCCCAAAAAATAAATATGGCTTTCAGAATATGGAGACACTTAAAAATATATTTTTTTTAAAAATGCTTTATTATGTAAAACAGTCATATTTAGTATAGTCGTGTCTGTAACAACCTGCTCTATACAAATAGCACATAATCTAACCTGTCAGATGTACACACTGTAAATAACAAAATAAAAACTGTGCCAAAACAGCTATTTTTGTTACCTTGCAACACAAAAAGTGTAATATAGAGCAACCAAAAACAAAACTGCCACCTTATCCCGTAGTTTCCAAAATGGGGTCACTTTTTTGGAGTTTCTATTCTAGGAGTGCATCAGGGGTTCTTTAAATGTGACATGGCAGCTTAAAATGATGCCAGTGAAATCTGCTTTCCAAAAACCATATGGCGTTCCATTTCTTCTGCGCAATGCCGTCTGCCTGTACAGCAGTTTACGACCACATATGGGGTGTTTCTGTAAACTACAGAATCAGGGCAATAAATATTGAGTTTTGCTTGGCTATTAACCCTTGCTTTGTTAGCGGAAAAAAATTGATTAAAATGGAAAATCTGCCAAAAAAGTGAAATTCTGAAGTTTCATCTCCATTTTCCATTAATTCTTGTGAAACACCTAGAGGCTTAACAAAGCTTGTAAAATCAGTTTTGAATACCTTGATGGTGTAGTTTCTAAAATGGGGTCATTTTTTGGTTGTTTCTATTATGTAAGTGACTTCAGACCAGAACTGGTCCTTAAAAACTGGGTTTTGGAAATTTTCTGAAAAATTTCAAGATTTGCTTCTAAATTCTAAGCCTTCTAACGTTCCAAATTTTTTTTTAATTTTGTTTTTCTTTTATAAATAAAAAATGAACATTTTTTACTCAATTTTACCACTGTCATGAAGTAAAATATGTGACGAGAAAACAATTTATTACCACATAAACTGACATATAAACTAGGATTTAAGGTGAAAAGTGGCTCGGTAGTGAAGGGGTTAAACCAATTAAATACGATTATTGTGTTGTTCACTTATAAACAGTAAAAAAAATTGCAACAGGTTTGTTTGAAGAAAAAGCACATGCAATTGGATGTCCCCTGGTTGCGACCAAAATATGCAGTACACTTTTGTTCACACACTAAAATACAATTATTGCAATGCTCACTTATAACCAGTAGAAAAAGTGTAACAGGTTTTTAAGGAAAAAATTATAGCCACTATGGGATGTCCCCTGGGTGACACGAAAATTCATACAGCACACTGTTGTTGAGGCACTATGATGTAATTATTGCAGAGTGCATGCATATCAACTGTAGAAACTTTGCAACAGGTTTTTGGACAAAGGTCTGGCTCCTGCAAGTTAAAATGATTACTGTTTCCTCAAAAGCTCATATCTCTTTTGTAGTAAAATGCATGGACTTATGAACAGCTCCATCACTGGCTACAGAAACACAGTACACTAGATGCCCCATCTTGTTCCTAATGATAAAACCTGACTTTCTATCTAGTAATTCAATCTAACTAAATATAAATTTTTCATAATCCCTACAATCCCTAATACTTGTGTGTCTTAATGCTATACTGAGCTCACAATAGCATCTGTGCTTCAGAGTTAACATAGAGCCTAATAGACCAGCCAATATCTTCCCTCCTGATTGTCTGTCAGGCTGGCTGCAAAGCACTGAGGGCAAGCTGCTGGCTAGTGCCCCATCCGGGTTCATGTGATCCTCCATCTTCATCTTCCCTGTTGTCACACCTCAGTGTGGGAGGAAAACACCACACTGAGCATAGGAGGGAAGTGGGGAACAGGGAATCAGGCCTGAGAACTAGGGAAGGAAGATGGACACCTCCTAGTGAAAACCCTAACCAAAATCCTGACTGACTAATAGTATAAACAGACCCCAAAGGTAGGTGAGTTCATACGCAGGAATACATAGAGTCCTATCTAGCCCTATAGGACCCTGGTAACAATGGCAGGGACGAGACTACCTGTTCCTCCAAAAGGATGGACGAAAAGGAGTCTACTTCAGGCCTAATACAAACAATAGGGAAATGCACCACACAGAACCCAAACAAAATACAAAAGGGAAAGGAAAGACTTAACTTCAAAGAGGCTATGGAAGCACCAGGAACTCAGCTGAGATCCAACCACAAACAATCCACAGGCACAGAAGCTATAAACCGCACAGCATAGTGGGAGAGGCAACTATAAATAAGGAAGGTTAAATGACCACATAAGCAACACCTGGAGGCAGATCCTCCAGTCAACCTGTCAGATCAAACCACATGTTGCCAGTCTCACAGATCTCCTGCCACTAACTGTTGCTGGGACGTCCGTATGTCTTGGTACGTCCGTGACACCTGTCCTGTTTCTTTTTCTAGTGTACTAAATATTAAATGTAAAATGTCAGGTGCTGTTTTGCTCGATTTATCCTTGGCGAATCACTAAAACGTCACTAAAACTTTTGTTTGGAAGAAGAATTTTTGTGAAATTTGTGAAAAATCCAATTAATTTAGACTCTATTGGCTTATCTCTATTCTTTAACCAAATAATTAAGAATATTCTTCACATGAAAGTCTCTGATAGGTGTTCTATGGAACGCATTCAACAGTGTAACAAAACTTCAATTCAAGTCTAATCAGAAGTGAAATAATTCATAAAACACAGAATAGATTATACAGGGTGGGCCATTTATATGGATACACCTTAATAAAATGGGAATGGTTGGTGATATTAACTTCCTGTTTGTGGCACATTAGTATATGTGAGGGGGGAAACTTTTCAAGATGGGTGGTGACCATGGCGGCCATTTTGAAGTCGGCCATTTTGAATCCAACTTTTGTTTTTTCAATAGGAAGAGAGTCATGTGACACATCAAACTTATTACAAGCTTCCAGTATCCGTAGTTTCAGGTGCTGCACATCTCGTATCTTCACAGCATAGACGATTGCCTTCAGATGTTACGAGATGTGCACATCAAACTTATTGGGAATTTCACAAGAAAAACAATGATGTGCTTGGTTTTAACGTACCTTTATTCTTTCATGAGTTATTTACAAGTTTCTGACCACTTATAAAATGTGTTCAATGTGCTGCCCATTGTGTTGGATTGTCAATGCAATCCTCTTCTCCCACTCTTCACACACTGATAGCAACACCGCAGGAGAAATGCTAGCACAGGCTTCCAGTATCCGTAATTTCAGGTGCTGCACATCTCGTACCATCTGAAGGCAATCGTCTATGCTGTGAAGATACGAGATGTGCAGCACCTGAAACTTTTTTTGATGTGTCACATGACCCTCTTCCTATTGAAAAAACAAAAGTTGGATTCAAAATGGCCAACTTCAAAATGGCCACCATGGTCATCACCCATCTTGAAAAGTTTCCCCCCTCACATATACTAATGTGCCACAAACAGGAAGTTAATATCACCAACCATCCCCATTTTATTAAGGTGTATCCATATAAATGGCCCACCCTGTAGTATAGTAATAGTTCTGAGTTTTGCTTAAAGCGGTTGTCAAGCTTTGGAGCTGACAAACACTGGCATCGTCCCCTTGAACATAAAAGAGTCACTCACTTGTCCATGTTCCCACTGCTTTTCCATTCCTAGTAGCTTCTGTTCCCAGCAGGACTAAGAAACTGCTTGGTCCTGTGACCGCTGCATCAGTCACAGGCTTCAGAAGTTACAGCAGCTAGAACAGAACATCACTGCTATGACCACTGAAGCCTGTGATCATCTGTGATGGTCACGGAACCAAGCCACTTCTTGGTCCTGTGGGACTGGTAGGTGGTTTGTTTTATGTTCAGGGAGGACTCTGGTCATTTTTGGCAACAATGCCAGATAACCCCTATAATAACATAAAACAAAGATTGGGGCTACACATATCAGAACACTGCTATGCTACTCAGTATTAAAAAGTAACTCAAAAGTGACACCATCAGCTCATTTATACCTGATTTGTTAATACAAAAAATTAAAATATATAACAAAGGGGGAAATATATTCACTTGAAAGAAACTGATAATACTGGATGTCTCAATAAAATACCTTCAAGTTCACGAATCTTCCGGCCAGCAGCAGATTTCCTCAGTAGACTTCTTCCTGAATTAAACAACGTAGTCAACTCATCAAGTGGGCTAGTAACTTGACTTGCATTATTGACACTGGTTGTGAATGAAGAAGGAGATTTATTCTGTATTGTTCGTGCAATTTTCACTGGAGAAGAAAAGGGCAATTTGGTCATTGTGCTACTTGAACCATCAGTTAAAACAGGGCTAGATCTGGACAAAGATCTTAGTGTCTCTGAATTTATAGTCTTTTTAGCTGTATTAATTAACAATGCATATGGGGTGTCTGTGGGAAAAGCAAAGTGTGTTGAGGACTGGTAAGAAGCTGATGTTGGTACTGGGGGAGTAGAAGGTGGAGACATCCTACTTGATACACTGAACACAGTTAAAGCTGGTGATGATGGTCTTTCATTTTCTCCCTTTTGATGTTTTGAACACTGAGGCGATAAAGGACTGGAAGATTCAGACTGTATAGCATAGTTAATATTTGTGTCAAGAACAGGAAGTTTTATAACTTCAAGTGGTGTCAAAGGCGATTCATCAGAAGCAGGAGAGCAAGTTACTGGAGCTGGGGGAAACACCAGAAGGGGAGGTCTATGAGGAAGGAGGTTTGGAAATGGAGCTGGAATATCACATGGTTCCTTGAACTGCACATCCTCCTTTTTACTGACATTGTAACCTTCAACTTTAGCTAAGTTTATATTCCGCAAAAATATCTGTGAACCCCCAGTTGTAACTGTATTGCTATTAATTTGATCAGGATGGAAATATTTCATTTCTTCATAGACCGCTTCTCCCTGTTCTGGACTGTTGGCCTCAGTGGAACATTTCTTCTTGGCATTTCCAACCATCTCAATATATACGGGTTCATCTTCATCTTCTTCTCGTGACATATACAAAGTTAGATTACTTTGGTGAGGCCCATCTACAGAAGCTGCCCTTTGCATGGTCCCAAAATCACGATGACTTTTTCTGATTAACATACTTAATGGTTTTCCTTCTAAGCTGTGCACACATATCTCTTCATAAGAGCCACTTAGTTTTGTATTAGGACTTCTCTTTGGTTTTGGTGGTGGTATTTTTTTCATTGTGCTATAATCGTCGCTATGTGGTCTTGGCCGAGATAAAGCTAAAAAATAAATAAATAAATAAATATCATCTTCATTTGTAATTGTGGTTGGTAATAAAACAAGCCATCTAAAAGAAAGGTACAGTCTCAATAGCATTAATTGAACACATGAACATCAATATCAGATTGATGGGTTTTGATTCCCACCACCCACGCTAATCAGATGTTTAAGCTCTGCAGCCTCTTTATAGTATATCAAGCACAGAGCTATCAATTTTATAGTGGTTGTGCTTAGTTTTGCAGCTTTTTCTCATTCACTTGAAGGGAACTGATGAAAGACCCTGTGACAAATGGAGATGACATGACAGTCCAAGGAAGAGGCTGCAGACGTAGAATGGGTGCCATGATCCCTTTCAACAGCTGTTCAGTGTAAGTGACAAGAATCAGGTCAGAAATTGCTGACCTATCCTAAAGATAGAGCATCAATATTTAATTCCTGGAAAACCTATTTAAGATGAATGATTTAAATTGCTGCAAGAAAGAAAATATTTAAGACATACTATTCAACATCTCAGGAAGCCAAAGAGCCATCAAAGTAGCTGTATGCTTCTTACAAATATCAGTTGTTTCTAGCTGTCTGTAACTTAACTTACCATCATTATCAATTTCCTTAGTAGCTGCTATAAGACACGCACTAACAGCTTCATATGACGCACTTAATCTTGTAGTAGGATTTCTCTTTGGTTTTGGAGGAGGTTGTTTCCGAGGTGACAGTAGATTACCACCATCATCAAAACTTAATACTGTATGTAGTGAAAGGGACCTTGCTGATGCACCAGATGCTGAGCGAGACAAGCTCCCAGTAGTAAATGGAGCAATCACAGAAGAAGAATGAAAAAGATTTGGCGTGGAACGATATCCTACAAGACGACTTTCCAAAACCTTCACATTAATTTCATCAGTTCTGAAAAAGTAAAGAATAATAATAATTCTAGTAAAAAAGTGCAATAATAATAGTAAATAGGTTTCCCACATTTGACTTTAATGGTATATCCAGAGGATATGCTATAAAAATTTGATAGATGTCGGTCTTATCTCTGGGACCCTTACTCCCTCGCTCTCACTCTCAGTCCCCCAACTCTGTCTATTGAAGACATCACATCCAGACAGAGAATGAATGAGAGGTAATAGTGCATGTCCATGGCAGATAACCCTTTTAAAGAGGACCTTTCACCGATTCTTACCCTATGAACTAACTATACAGATAGGTAGAGCGGCACCCGGGGATCTCTCTGCACTTACTATTATCCCCGGGCGCCGCTCCGTTCTCCTGCTATGCCCTCCGGTATCTCCGTTCCCTAAGTTATGGTAGGCGGAGTCTGCCCTAGCGCTGGCCAATCGCACTGCAGAGCTCACAGCCTGCGATTGGCCAGCGCTAGGGCAGACTCCGCCTACCATAACTTAGGGATTGGTATCTCCGCCTACTATAACTTAGTGAGCGGAGATACCGGAGGGCATAGCGGGAGAACGGAGCGGCGCCCGGGGATAATAGTAAGTGCAGTGAGATCCCCGGGTGCCGCTCTACCTATCTGTATAGTTAGTTCATAGGGTAAGAATCGGTGAAAGGTCCTCTTTAACTAAATTTGCAGTTTTTTAATGAACACCAAATTACATTGTTAATCGTTTGCTTACACGTTGGCTTACACATTTTTTAACCAGTTCAAAACTGGGCCATTTACCCCTTCTAACCTACCAGATGTATGTTTGCTTTTTTGAGCACATGCGTCTTTGAAAGCCATCATTTTTTTTTTGTTCCATTCGATCAATAAATTCATTTTTGCAATGTTACATCCCCTTTCTGTAAATGTTGTTTTGATATTATAGGGGATTTGTAGTCCTAGCCTATCTGTTACTGACAGCAGGCTCCCCACTCCCACATCTGCATTATTAGCATGCAGTTGCAATCTCTGTAAGGATGTTCAGGCACTGTAGGACTTGGGATATAAAATAGATTTTTTTTAATGACCATTTTTAATAACCATTAAAAACTGTAACCAAACAGATGCATAACTGCCATTAAACACGGATGAAGGTTCAGCAAATGGATGCACACACTGATTCAAAATGACCATGAAAAATGATAGTTTTTCCGTTTTATTTCTTTATTTTTCATGTGTTAATGTACCCTAAAATTCAGAAACTTCAGGACTGCTAGATCAGAGCATTTGAAATAAAAATAAATAGATAAATAGATACTCTGCTTAACATTGAAATTACCAAGAAGGAAAACGCCAGTCTTAATAAGCCCCTGCGCTGGTGTTGGATCGACAAAATTATGTAGAGGCGCTGGCCTCTACATACAGTTACTTCAATGTATCCACCACAATGATGTATTCAATGATGAATGAGACGGCCTTCCCCATCCACACCATGCCCTTTTTATTTAGACCTAGCGCGAGCGGGGAAGAAGTAGCAGATTATACCGGAACATAGCATGAAACAGAAATCTGCTCCAGATATACGCAATAAAAGTGGCATATATTTGTTTGTAAATGACCCCCTAAATATTTAAAACATGTTGATTTATTCAGCATTGAGTATGAGCACCATGTACAGAAATACACACATTGGCATGCTATCAATGAGTTTATTTATGGTTGTCTAAGGACACGCTGAATGGGCAGGAAAATCATCAAAGGGCCGCTGCTGGCAACTCACTTTGCAATTGCTTACCAATGAGTTCCCAGATGTGCTCAATGGGAGACAAGTCCAGAGTCACTGCAGGCCATGGTAGCATGCTTAGGCCATGGAGGCTGCTTACAGTAGCACAAGCAACATGACCGGGCACTGTCCTGTTGAAAAACGGTTCCTGGAAAACTTCAAGAAATTGCTGTACTACTAGTTCCATGACCAGACCAATGTAACTCCCAGCTGTTAATGTACCTGAAATAAAGACTAGAGGGGTCTGGCTAATGTACATTATGCCACCCACACCATAATCCCAGGAATAGGATCAGTATGATGTTCCTTTGTGAAAGCCTTTTCATGGCATTGCCCACATGGTCTCCAGACCAATTTCCTGCTATCAATGTGTCTGAGACAAAGGTGGGACTCATTGCTGAAGCGGATAGACCTCCATTCCAGCCTTCTGTGCTATCTAGCTGTGCACTATGATAGCTTTTGAGAGCAGAGGTGTAAAGTCAATTGAAAAACTGTAACTGGATGTCTAGCTCATAGACCAGTGTCATGCAAAAGCCTTCTGATGGTTTGTACCTTAGGCTTGGGATGTGATGTCTAATTTCACTTGCAGTGCTGAATGGATCACTACACGTCATTCTTCTAATCCAATGATCTGTCTTTGCACAGGTGCACCTCTATGTCCCTCCTGCTGTCATTCCAGTTCATTATTGTTCTCCCAACCAGTAGGACATGCAACATTGAATAGCTGACATCTCAGGCTAGACATGTATACAGTGGCATAGGGATCACTATAGCAGCCATAGCAATGGCTATGGGGCCCTACGCCACTGGGGGCCCGGGCCGCCGGCTGAGTATTAAAAAATAAATACATTTCATGTGGCGAGTTGGTGGCGGTACGATAGGGGGCGGTACGATAGGGGGCGGCCTCCCTCCCATCCTCCCCATCATTGGTGGCAGCAGCAGTTCTGATATAAGCATAAGCAATGCACTGCACAGACCTGTGAAAAGTTACAAGAAGAAGGAGCGCCGGGCAGCCACAGCGCATGTAAGTATGCTGCTGACTAACTGACCATGGCAGACAGGACTTCAGTAGCGTCCTGGCCGCCACGGTAACCGATCGGAGCCCCAGCATTACACTGCTTGGACTCCGATTAGAACTGCCGCTGCCACCAATGATGTGGGGGAGGGGGGGCGCACTGCCCACCAATGATTTTAAAACTGGGGAGGGGGGAGCACTGCCCACCAATGATTTTAATACTGGGGAGGGGGGGACGCACTGCCCACCAATGATTTTAATACTGGGAAGGGGGGGAGGGCGGGAGGGCGCACTGCCCACCAATGATTTTAATACTGGGGAGGGGGGACTCACTGCCCACCAATGATTTTAATACAGGGGGGGGGAGCACTGCCCACTAATGATTTTTATACCGGAGGGTGCACTGCCCACCAATGATTTTAACACCGGGGAGGGCACAATGGGGCTGATGGAAAAAGAACTGGGGGCTGGTGAAAGGCACTGACTGGGGGCTGATGGAGATGCACTGACTGGGGGCTGATGGAGAGGCACTGGGGGGCCGCTGGTCAGAGGCACTGGGAGCTGATTGAGAGGCACTGGGGGCTGGTGAGAGGCACTGGGGGCTGGTGGAGAGGCTACTGGGGGCTGCTATAAGGCTACTGGGGGCTGTTATGTACTGGTACTGGCACCTAAAACAACTAAAATCAAAATAAGTTAACATCTGCCTTGTTAACCCTTTTGGTTGATGAACTTTCTTTTTGACTAACCATGTATTTCATCAGGAAACCAAAAATATAAGTAAAACCAGTATCTATTAACATTTACTAACACCTGTTCTGTTAACCTCCTTTGGCTTATCAATACCTGCTATTGAATATTCATTGGCAGGGGGGAGAGGGGGATAGTCAAAATAACTACCTGCTAACATTGTTGCTACTTCCCATGCTATCCCCCTTGGCTGAGGAATCTTTTGTGTTTAATTATCTACGTTATATTTTGGACTGTTATGTTTTATAATCTGCCGCAACTCTGTACTGTTCCCCCTGTTCTGGCCCGGATGAAGAGGTCTCCGTCTCATGTGGACTTGGTATTGTCCCCCCTATGGCATTAGGGGTGTGGACGAAACTGGGGACCTGAGGAATACTCCTGATATATTGACTTACCCTAAACTTTAATATTTAGTAACCTATTTTCAGGAGTCAAGATTGTTATTTGCTTTTTTTCCCTTTTCCTTTTTTTTTTTTTTCCCCTAATATTGTTAATGCTGTATGTTTTAAAATATAATGCCAGCAAAGGTCCCAGGTAGGAAGTCTCTGGGTGCAAGTGGCGGTAGCCCAGTATCAAAAATGGACAATTTTTTTAAGTCACCGCAATACAAGACCAGGACTAACTAGAAGGGTAACAGGGAGAATAAAATTGATCTGACAGACCCACCAAATATAGAGGGGATTGGTGATGGAGAAAAGGGAAAGAGTGATAAGCATGCAATAATAGAAGAGAGGATAGATATAGTGGATAAGAAGCTGACAGATATCCTGAATGCGGTTCAGCAGTCGAACCAGGCATTGGGAGATCTGTCCGCTAAAATTACTACAGTCCAAACTGATTTGTCCTTAATCAAAGATGAGATGAATAAAGTACGTGAGAAAGTTAAAGCTCTCCAGTTGGTCACAAAAGAGCTAAAGAGAGAGATGAATGGGATTAAGAATAGAATGGGGGCGCTAGAAACTGAAAATAACTCATTACAGGAAAGAGTCACTGAAATGGAGGATAGATCTCGCAGACTGAACATACGCCATGGTTATTAGAAGTGTTTGGAGTGGATAGACTGTCTATGGGGTTTTCGGTGGAGAGGGCCCACCGGATACCAAATAAACAGCCCCCGGTAGGGATCCCCCAAGAGCAATCTTGGCCAAAATGATAAATGTTCGGGATAGAGATGATGTTATGAAAAATAAAAGAATTCTACTTCCCCTGGAGTATAATGGGAGGGAAATTGGAATATATCCGGACTATTCGAGGGCAACACAGGAAAAACGCCTCCAATTTAGAGAGGTCAAGAAGAGAATGGCGGCAGCTAAGATCAAATACTCCCTCTACTACCCTACGAAAATGATTGATATACCTGGATCAAGCTAATTTTTTTAACCAACCAGATGAAGTATGGGAGTGGCTGGATGGTCTGGGGATAGGTCCCTGATTTATAGGTAATGTAATACTTAATGGAGACCGAGGTGGGGTTGATAGGTGGGGGGAGGGCAAAGTGTAAGAGTTAAGTGAACCGTCCGGCTCGTCTGACCAAGTGAGGGTGGGGTGGGATGGGGTTGATGGGGTCTTGGTGGTCACTATAGGATGCTCTCTCTCTCCCTCCTCCCTTCCCCCCCATCGTGGCGGATGCGGCGGACGTAGTGCTGAGTATGAAGACACATGAATAGAATATTCACGTGGAATATACGGGGAATGGCCGAGAAAGCGAAACAGGTGGTCATGTTTGACGTAGTGGCGAGGCATCTTCCAGCGGTTATATGTCTCCTTGAAACGCATCTCACATATGAGAATATTAGCATTGCAAAAAGGAAATGGGCAAAATATGATTACCATGCTTGCTGCTCGGCCTATTCCCGGGGCGTCAGTGTGTATGTCCACAGTAAGGTGGACTATATTCCAATTGACCCAGAAGGTAGATTTGTTTTTTCTGCACTGTCAGTTAAACGGTATTGTCTGCATATTGGAATTTGTGTATAGAGATGTCGCGAACATAAAATTTTCCGTTCGCGAACGGCGAACGCCAAATTACGCAAATGTTCGCGAACGTGCGAACCGCCATAGACTTCAATAGACAGGCGAATTTTAAAACCCACAGGGACTCTTTCTGGCCACAATAGTAATGGAAAAGTTGTTTCAAGGGGACTAACACCTGGACTTATGTAGTTGACGCAGAGTGTGGAAAGTTGAATTTGCAATGCGATTAATATAACCTGCATTAATCGCAATGCGATTACAACTTAGATCTGAGTTCCTAATGATTGTATTGCTAGAATTGACGAATATAACGATTATAGCACTATATTCTCAATCTTCGTTATATTCTAGCAATACAACCATTAGGAACCCAGCTCTAAGTTGAATTCGAAATGCGATTAATATAACCTGTATTAATCGCATTGCGATTACAACTTAGATCTGAGTTCCTAATGGTTGTATTGCTAGAATTGACGAATATAACGATTATAGCACTATATTCTCAATCTTCGTTATATTCTAGCAATACAACCATTAGGAACCCAGCTCTAAGTTGAATTCGAAATGCGATTAATATAACCTGGATTAATCGCATTGCGATTACAACTTAGTCAAATTTGTGACACTGCAGCTTCCAAATGAATCTAAGATGGATGCTGTCCTTGCTTTTTGATAGGAGGTGGGAGGGTCTGGGAGGGAGGGTATGCTGATTGGCTGGAATGTGTCTGCTGACTGTGAGGTACAGGGTCAAAGTTTGCTCAATGATGATGTATAGGGGGCGGACCGTGGCGAACGCGAACATGCGATGTTCGCCGGCGAATAGTTCGGGACATCTCTATTTGTGTATGTTCCTCCTCCCTTTTCTATGTCTGTCATGTCATACCTGGCGGACTTATTGGCTCTAGAGCAAGGTGCCCGGTTTTGGTAACCGGGGACTTTAATGATGTACTGAACCTAGAGGAATATAGATTTTCAGTAAAGTCTATATGAAAATAGCTCACCTCCTCACAATCACGGTCAGGTGCTCATATCTAAATTGATTCACCCTTCAAAAAAATATAACTTAAAATGGAAGACTCGCACACTTTACATATGGACCAACATGGGCAAAGTCTGAACTACAAATATGTTTATTACAGACATAATATGTTAAAATCTAAAATAAAATATCAATTATAAAATATTACACCCAATTTGTATAAAAGTATAGTGGTTCGAGATAAATAGCTAGCAATTAATTATGCGTTCTGAGGCATGGCAACATCAAATCGGCTGCTTGCATTATATTGTGAATCTAGAATCGCTGTTCAGTATCCTTTGTTGCAACAATGTATTCACAATGTCTCACTGCAGTGTTGGAAAAATAAACAATGTGTGTAGCCAATATAGCAATTAGTTGGTATCAGATTAATTATGGATTTTGTCCTTTTATGAGGATTCTAATAACCGGTCAACAAGATCCTTTTAATCAGTACTGATAACCCACCTCGTGGGCTTACCTTTGTTTGTCCCGACAGTTCGTCAATTCCCGTGGTGCCTTCTAAGGCCAACTGCAGACCGGCGTCCCGGCTGTGCCTATTCCCGGGGGCGTCAGTGTGTATGTCCACAGTAAGGTGGACTATATTCCAATTGTCCACAGAATTGACCCAGAAGGTAGATTTGTTTTTTCTGCACTGTCAGTTAAACGGTATTGTCTGCATATTGGCATTTGTGTATGTTCCTCCTCCCTTGTCATGTCATACCTGGCGGACTTTATTGGCTCTAGAGCAAGGTGCCCGGTTTTGGTAACTGGGGACTTTATTGATGTAATGAACCTAGAGGAATATAGATTTTCCAAGGATCATGTATGCAAAGCAAATAAAGATAAACTGACACTGCTAATAGGGGACTGCCGGGAGATGGCATTGACAGACATCTGGCGATATTTGTACGGTGAAAAAAGAGCATACTCCTGTTTTAGCCGGGCGAATACAGTAATGTCTAGAATAGACCTAGCTTTAGCTAATTTAGACTTTTTAGATATGGTAACAAAAATTATGTACGAAATACACACGATCTCTGACCATTCTCCAATAGTGGTAATGATTAAAATGGGGCTCTATAAGAAGAAAACGAGAAGCTTTAGACTAAACCCCCACTGGATTAAGTTGGTTAAGGAGCAGGAAAATATAACAAATGAGATCCGGGAATTTTGGCTATTGAATGCCCCGTCGGCACCTATGCAGTTTGTATGGGACTCTTTTAAAGCGCTTTTGCGCAGAGTTTATATAGCCAAGATTAACGGGGGGAAAAAAAGAGTATGCGGATAAAGTAGCATTAAAAAGAAGAGTCCAGTCCCTACAGGGAGAGATAGTTAATAATTCGAACTCCGCTGTACAAGTACAATTTGAAGAAGCTAGACTGGAGTATAAAAATTATCTGCTAGAAAAAGCACAACATAGGTTTTTTTTTTACAGGAGCCAAAGACTTTGCTCAGGCAGGGAAACCTGGAAATTTTTTATCATCTTTGATCGAAAACCCCAAAAACATTAATAGGATAAAAAATATCAGATTGTAAAATGGGGTGGGCACTACGTGCCCGGATGAGATAGAGCGGAAATTCGTTAAGTACTATAAAACCTGATATACAAACAATAATAAGCAGCAGGATAGAGACGTTGAAAAGTTCTTAGAGAACATTAATCTTCCCAGACTAACAGAGGAGGATTGTAAAATACTAAATCGGCCTATAGATTTAAAGAAGTTATCTGAAGCTGTCAAGACCATCCGGGGAAATTAGTCTCCAGGGACTGGCGGGCTCCCGTTTGAAATCTATCGCCAGTATGGTGATACAATCTTGCCAATGTTACTACAGGTGTTAAACAAAACCTACCAGACTGGTGAACTCTCTTTATCTTAATCTGAAGCTGTGATCACACTTATTTTAAAAAAGGGTAAAGATGAAAGAGAGATAGGGGCATATCGCCCGATCTCTCTGTTAAATACAGACTATAAAATCTGCGCAAAACTATTTGCTAATAGATTAAAGGGAGTTATAGACAGGCTAGTCCATCCAGACCAGACTGGGTTTATACCCAAGAGATTGGTACAATCCAGCATATGTAGAGCTTTTCTAAATATGCAGGTTGAGGAGGAGGGAGGTTCCCGCTCCATCCTGTCATTAGACGCTGAGAAGGCGTTTGACAGGGTGGAGTGGGATTATCTCTGGAAAGTAATGCATAGGATGAATCTGGGCCAATACTTTATTAAGTGGGTCCAGATTCTATATACCGTATATACCGGCGTATAAGACGACTTTTGAGCCCTAGAAAATATTTTCTAGGGTGGGGGGTCGTCTTATACGCCGGGTATGGCGGGCGCTGCAGTGCCAGGACGCCCGAATTATCATATATTCCTATGCGATCCTCTCCCTCTCCCTCTCTGTACTCACAACCTCAGTAGCAGGCCGGGCGGCAGCAGGCAGTGTAATAGGAGCCGACAGTGGAAGCTAGCCCCGCCTCTCCCTGCCGTCCAACCAATCAGAGGCAGCCAGCAGTCCAGCACTGACTCACAGCACAGGGGGAGGAGTCGCAGGGACTAAGAGAATCGTCTGAGTTTATTACCGTAGTTAAAAGAATCGAATGAGTCACAGACTGTCACCGAGTCCCTGCCAGGCTTCCTGCTCTGCGGCTCCCTGTCTCCTGACAAGTCCGTCCGGGGGGGTGGTATAGTATTGCATGTAGCAGAGCTGTGTGTGTACAGTGTGCTTGCAGCAATGTAGCAGAGCTGTGTGTGTACAGGGTGCTTGCAGCAATGTAGCAGAGCTGTAAGTGTACAGGGTGCTTGCAGCAATGTAGCAGAGCTGTGTGTGTACAGGGTGCTTGCAGCAATGTAGAAGAGCTGTGTGTGTGTACAGGGTGCTTGCAGCAATATAGCAGAGCTGTGTGTGTACAGGGTGCTTGCAGCAATGTAGCAGAGCTGTGTGTGTACAGGGTGCTTGCAGCAATGTAGCAGAGCTGTGTGTGTGTACAGGGTGCTTTCAGCAATGTAGCAGAGCTGTGTGTGTACAGGATGCTTGCAGCAATGTAGCAGAGCTGTGTGTGTACAGGGTGCTTGCAGCAATGTAGCAGAGCTGTGTGTGTACAGGGTGCTTGCAGCAATGTAGCAGAGCAGGAAGCCTGGCAGGGAGTAGTCTTATACGGCGAGTATATCCCAAACTCTATATTTTCAGTGTAAAAGTTGGGCCGGGGTCGTCTTATACGCCTAGTCGTCTTATACGCCGGCACATACGGTAATCATCCCAAAGCTAGAATAAATATCAATGGGGTATGGTCTGAGCATACAGAGTTGTTCAGAGGAACAAGACAGGGATGCCCCATTTCCCCTTTACTGTTTGCTCTATTTATAGAACCGCTGGCAGCCAAAATTAGATTGGATGAAAAGATTAAAGGTTTTGGTATGAACGGGACCTCTGATAAGATAAGTATGTATGCAGATGATATCTTAATCTTCTTGGAGAATCCAACATCTCAGCTGTTTCATTTTATGGAACTAAAAAACAAGTTTAGCGATATCTCGGGATATAAAATCAACTGGGCCAAATCAGTATTGTTACCGCTTGATCCATCACCCCTACTGTATTCTGTAGAAATCAGGGTATTAAAACCTATGGAATCCTTTGAATATCTGGTTGTAAAGCTGAGTGCGAGCATCCTAGACTTCACGAAACTAAATGTTTTCCCTTTGTTGATTAGATGCAAAAGCATGATTGATTAGCCGCACAAAGTCCAGAGAGCGCAGGTACAGCATGAACGCCAGGCACACTCTGCTTTTAACCCCGTTCCGCTTTGGCCAAAATGTACACCAATGCCTCATTCAACATCCAGCATGGAGGCAGGGCGGAGTGCTGGTTGCAGAGTGCTATTGCATTTGTGTTCTTTTCTTTGTATATGTATTTCGCCATAGCGATGTGCACATAGGGTTGTGCTGACTGAATACCCGAATTTTTTCTTTGTAGTATATATTGGAGGCGTGGCGATCTCCATGCAGTCATGCACACCTGACCAGCTAGTCTGCCCTGGAGGCTGGTTTTAAAGTCAGTATAAAACTGAGTCTACTTCTACAGGGCCTACCAGTGGCCATTTGGCTCCAGGAGAAGTATATAGTGGGCTCAGCATGCATGTTGGTACTTGCATCCCTGGATCCGATGAAAGCTGTAACGGCACCGGACGGGGTTAAAAGCAGAGTGTGCCTGGCGTTCATGCTGTACCTGCGCTCTCTGGACTTTGTGTGGCTGTCATGGCCCATAAACAGGTAGGAACTAGTGTTAGGGACCACTCATAGAGGCGACCTTGACGTGGTGAGTGGCTTATTACGCTTTGGCCAAAATGTACACCAATGCCTCATTCAACATCCAGCATGGAGGCAGGGCGGAGTGCTGGTCGCAGAGTGCTATTGCATTTGTGTTCTTTTCTTTGTACATCTAGGATTAGACCTGCATAAGTGACTGTCACATTTAGGCCAGAAATACGGCTTTTTTGTTACTGGGGTGAAAAAGCCTCTGATATACTGCACATCTAGGATTAGATATGCATAAGTGACTGTCACATTTAGGCCAGAAATTCGGCTTTTTGGTTACTGGGGTGAAAAAACCCTCTGATATACTGCACATCTGGGATAAGACGTACATAAGTGAGTGTCACATTTAGGCCACAAATACCGCTGTCATATAGAGTTTTAAAAAAAAAATAGAGTGCAATACACTACATCAGGGTTTATATTGGCGGTTAATTATTTTTAACATACTTAACCACTTTTCACTTTGCTTTGTGAACGCTAACTATGAGGCAAACATCTAATAAGGGACGCGGTCATTGTCATGGTGGTGGTGTTGGTGGAGCCTCTGGTGCAGGGAGAGGACGTGGTCGTTCTGCCACAGCTACACGTCCTACTGAACCTACTACCTCAGGTCCCAGTAGCCGCCAGAATCTACAGCGATATTTGGTCGGGTCTAATGCCGTTCTAAGGATGGTAAGGCCTGAGCAAGTACAGGCGCTAGTCAATTGGGTGGCCGACAGTGGATCCAGCATGTTCACATTATCTCCCACCCAGTCTTCTGCAGAAAGAGCACAGGTGGCGCCTGAAACACATGCCCATCAGTCTGTCACATCACCCCCGTGCATATCGGGGAACCTGTCTGAGCCTCAAGTCATGCAGCAGTCTCTTATGCTGTGTGAAGACTCTGCTGGCAGGGTTTCCCAAGGGCATCCACCTAGCCCTTCCCCAGGGGTAGAAGACATAGAATGCACTGACGCGCAACCACTTATGTTTCCTGATGAGGACATGGGAATACCACCTCAGCATGTCTCTGATGATGACAAAACACAGGTGCCAACTGCTGCGTCTTTCAGCAGTGTGCAGACCGAAAAGGAGGTCAGGGAGGAAGACTGGGTGGAAGACGATGCAGGGGACGTTGAGGTCCTAGACCCCACATGGAATGAAGATCATGCCACTGACTTTCAGAGTTCGGAGGAAGAGGCAGTGGTGAGACCGAGCCAACAGCATAGCAAAAGTGGGAGCAGGGTGCAAAAGCAGAGCAGCCGTCGCCAAAACAGTTCGCCTGCTACTGGCCACCATCACCAGGGACCGAGCACACCAAAGGCAGCTTCAAGGAGTTACTTATTATGGCACTTCTTCACACAATATGCTGATGACAAGACACAAGTTGCTTGCACGCTGTGCCATCAGAGCCTGAAGTGAGGCATTAACGTTCTGAACCTTAGCACAACCTGCATGACCAGGCATCTACATGCGAGACACTGGCTGCAGTAGAGTAAGCACCTTCAAAACCAAGTCACCAAGCATCTCCACCATGTCACACGGAAGCGTTCAGCTCTCCATCTCACAAACCTTTGAGAGAAAGCGTAAATTCCCACCTTGCCACCCTCGATCGCTGGCCCTGAATGACAGCATTTCTAAACTGCTGGCCTTTGAAATGCTGTCATTCAGGCTGGTGGAGACGGACAGCTTCAAACAGCTCATGTCGCTTGCTGTCCCACAGTACGTCGTTCCCAGCCGCCACTACTTCTCCAGGAGAGCCGTGCCCTCCCTGCACAACCAAGTTTCGGATAAAATCAAGTGTGCACTGCGCAACGCCATCTGTGGCAAGATCCACCTAATCACAGATACGTGGACCAGTAAGCATGGCCAGGAACGCTATATCTCCCTAACTGCACACTGGGTAAATGTAGTGGCGGCTGGGCCCCAGGCGGAGAGCTGTTTGGCGCACCATTCTTTGCCTCCTGTTGCCTCCTCTTCCTACTCGGCTTCCTCCTCCTCTTCTACTACCTCCTCATCTGGTCAGCGACAGACCTTCACCACCAACTTCAGCACAGCCAGGGGTAAATGTCAGCAGTCCATTCTGAAACTGATGTGTTTGGGGGAAAGGCCCCACACCGCGCAGGAGTTGTGGCGGGGTATAGAACAACAGACCGACGAGTGGCTGCTGCCAGTGGGCCTCAAGCCCGGCCTGGTGGTGTGCGATAATGGGCGAAATCTCGTTGCAGCTCTGAGACTAGCTGGTTTGACGCACATCCCTTGCCTGGTGCATGTGCTGAATTTGGTGGTGCAGAAATTCATTCACAACTACCCCGACATGTCAGAGCTGCTGCATAATGTGTGGGCCGTCTGTGCGCGCTTCCGGCATTCACATCCTGCCACCGCTCGGCTGTCTGCTCTACAGCGTAACTTCGGCCTTCCCGCTCACCACCTCATATGCGACGTGCCCACCAGGTGGAACTCCACCTTGCATATGCTGGAGAGACTGTGCGAGCAGCAGCAGGCCATAGTGGAGTTTCACCTGTAGCACGCACAGGTGAGTCGCACTGCAGAACAGCACCACTTCACCACCAATGACTGGGCCTCCATGCGAGACCTGTGTCCCCTGTTGCGCTGTTTCGAGTACTCCACCAACATCGCCAGTGGCGATGACGCCGTTATTAGCATTACAATTCCACTTCTATGTCTCCTTGAGAAAACACTTAGGGCGATGATGGAAGAGGATGTGGCCCAGGACGAGGAGGAGGAAGAGGGGTCATCTCTAACACTTTCAGGCCAGTCTTTTAGAAGTGGCTCAGAAAGAGGATTTTTGCAACAGCAGAGGCCAGGTACAAATTTGGCCAGCCATGACCCACTACTGGAGGACGAGGAGGATGAGGAAGAGGAGGAGGATGGGGATGAAGCATGTTCACAGCGGGGTGGTATCCAACGCAGCTCGGGCCCATTACTGGTGCGTGGCTGGGGGGATACGGAGGACGCAGACGATACACCTCCCACAGAGGACAGCTTGTCCTTACCTCTGGGCAGCCTGCCACACATGAGCGACTACATGCTGCAGTGCCTGCGCAATGACTGCAGAGTTGCCCACATTTTAATGTGTGCTGACTACTGGGTGACCACCCTGCTGGATCCCCGTTACAAAGACAATGTGCCATCCTTAATTCCCTCACTGGAGCGTGATCGGAAGATGCGCGACTACAGGCGCACGCTGGTAGACGCGCTCCTGAGAGCATTCCCGACTGACGCCGGGGGACAAGTGGAAGCACAAGGTGAAGGCAGGGGAGGAGGAAGAGGTCGCCAACGCAGCTGTGTCAGCGCCAGCACCTCAGAAGGCAAGGTTAGAATGGCCAACATGTGGAAAAGCTTTGTCACCTCGCTGCAACAACCACCCCAACTACTGATATGGAGCGTGTTAGCAGGAGGCAGCATTTGAACAACATGGTGGAACAGTACCTGTGCACACGTCTACACGTACTGACTGATGGTTCTGCCCCATTCAACTTCTGGGTCTCCAAATTGTCCACATGGCCAGAGCTTGCCCTGTATGCCTTGGAGGTGCTGGCCTGCCCTGCAGCCAGTGTACTCTTTGAATGTGTATTTAGCACGGCAGGAGGCGTCATTAGAGACAGATGCAGCCGCCTGTCCACAGCCAACGTGGACAAGCTCACGTTCATTAAAATGAACCAGGCTTCGATCCCACAAGACTTGTCTGTACCTTGTGCAGAATAGACATTTATACCACCATCAAACATACATTCTTGTACTCAAGTCAAGTGCAATGATTCTTTGTTTTCTTTTTTTTTATTTGTCCCAATATTTTGGGGTCTTACCTACCACAATAAAAAAATAAAAAAAACATTGTTGGCTTCCTGTTCCTCCTCCATTGCTCCCTCCACCTACTACAACACCACATTCACCGCCTCCTCAACCTCCGACTCCATATCCACCTCCTTCTCTGAGTTGCAGGTTAATAATTTCTAATTTTTAGTTATTTTATTTCATTTTAAGTTATTTCCCTATCCACATTTGTTTGCAGAGCAGTTGCCATGCTCTTAAGCACATTTTACCGCCTTTTACATCCCTCTAGCCCAGTGGTTCTCAACCTTTCTAAAGCCGTGACCCCTTAATACAGTTCCTCATGTTGTGGTGACCCCCAACCATTACAATTTTTTTCCTTGCTACGTCATAACTAATTTTGCTACTGTTATGATGACCCACCAAAAACACGCACAGACACCAATGCACCAAATGTTAATTCAAATACACAAGTATTCATTCATAACCACAGAACTTTAGCATAAATACAAAATATTTGTAAACCAAATAAATAACTTTAAAATAAATAATAAACAACAAATACCCCCTAAAAAATTAAATCAGTGGTGCGCACAGTACCCCTCAAATAAATAACTCAGTGGTGCTCACAGTACCCCCCCCCAAAAAATAAAAAATAAATCAGCGGTGCTCAGGGTACCCCTTAAATAAATAAATCAGTGGTGCTTCAAGTCCCCCCCAAATAAATAAAGGTTTCCCCCAAATAAATAAATCAATGGTGCTCAGGGTCCCCCAAATAAATAAATCAGAAGTGCTCAGGGTCCCCCAAATAAATAAATCAGCGGGGCTTCAGGTCTCCCCCAAATAAATAAATCAGCGGTGCTCAGGGTACCCCCAAATAAATAAATCAGTGGTGCATCAGGTTTCCCCCAAATAAATAAATCAATGGTGCTCAGGGTCCCCCAAATAAATAAATCAGAAGTGCTCAGGGTCCCCCAAATAAATAAATCAGCGGGGCTTCAGGTCTCCCCCAAATAAATAAATCAGCGGTGCTCAGGGTACCCCCAAATAAATCAGTGCTGCATCAGGTTTCCCCCAAATAAATAAATCAATGGTGCATCAGGTTTCCCCCAAATAAATAAATCAATGGTGCTCAGGGTCCCCCAAATAAATAAATCAGCGGTGCTTCATGTCCCCCCAAATAAATTAAGCCTTGCTCAGCCTAATAATTAAAATAAAATTAGCCAGACTCAGCCAGGCTCAATTAAATCATTGGTGGCAGTGGTGCTCAGCGGCGGTGTCATTAACAAAAAAACTCAGACCTCAGCAGACAGGCGGCCCGACTTACCCGTCCAGACGTCAGGCTCCTTCAAGCACAGGCAGTGTTAGGACATCACTTCCTGTGCGCGAGGATAAGGGGCCGCTGCCGTTGTGCGGGCGACCCACAATAGGAAGCCTCAGGCGACCCCCCGGAAAGGGCCGATCGACCCCCAAAGGGGTCGCGACCCCTAGGTTGAGAACCGCTGCTAGCCTTTTCAAGGACTATTTTAAAAAGTGCCAATCTCTCAAAATCCTCTGTTCTATTGCTGGGTGACATGAACCCCCTTTTGCCGTGAATGAACCTCTGCTGTGCCTGGGTGACAGGGGCCTAAATCTCTCAAAATCCTCTGTTCTATTGCTGGGTGACATGAACCACCTTTTGATGTGAATGAACCCTTGCTGTGCCTGGGTGACAGGGGCCTAAACCTCTTAAAATCCTCTGTTCTATTGCTGGGTGACATGAACCCCTTATTGCGGTGAATGAACCCCTGGTGTGCCTGGGTGACAGGGGCCTAAATCTCTCAAAATCCTCTGTTGTATTGCTGGGTGACAAGATCCCCCTTTTGCCATGAATGAACCCCTGCTGTGCCTGGGTGAAATGTGCCTCGTTCTCTCAAAATCGTCTGTTCTATTGCTGGGTGACATGAACCCCCTTTTGCCGTGAATGAACCCCTGCTCTGCATTGCTGACAGGGAACTAAATTTTGTGAAAACATCTGTTACTGATCGGAAGATGCGCGACTACAAGCGCACGCTGCTGATGGCATTCCCACCTGACAGCAGGGGCACAGTGGAAGCACAAGGCGAAGGCAGTGGAGGAGTAAGAGGTCGCCAACGCAGCTGGGGCACCGCCAGCACCTGAGAAGACAGGGTTAGCATGGCCAAAATGTGGAAAAGCTTTGTCAACCTTGGAGGTGCTGACCTGCCCTGCAGCCAGTGTATAGTGTGAACGTGTGTTTAGCACGGCAGAGAGCATTATCACAGGCCGCAGCCAATGTTGATAAGCTTACGTTTATTAAAATGAACCAGGCATGGATCCCACAGGACTTGTCCGTACCTTATGCAGAATAAACATTTATACCAGCCTCAACCATCCATTCTTGTACTCAAGTGCACTTATTCTTTGTTTTATTTTGTTATATGTCCCAATATTTTGGGGGATACCCCAATTAAAAAAATAAATAAATAACACAAATCAGTGTTGGCTACCTATTCCTCCTTCACCGCCGCTTCCACCTACACCGCCACGTCAACCTACACTGCCACATCCACCCATCCACCGCCTCCTCAACCTCCTACTCCTAGATCTAGATTGTTATTTTAAATTTTTCTGTATTTTATATTATTATAAGTAATTTCCCTATCCACATTTGTTTGCAGAACAGTTGCCATGCTCTTAAGCACATTTTGATGCCTTTTGCAGCCCTCTAGCCCTTTCCAGGACTATTTTAGAGCCATTTTAGTGCCCAAAAGTTTGGGTGCCCATTGACTTCAATGGGGTTCGGGTTCGGGTTCAAGTTCGGGTCCCGAACCCGAACTTTTTTTTCAAGTTCGGCCGAACCTGCCGAACCCGAACATCCAGGTGTCCGCTCAACTCTAGTAATGACTAAAAAAGACCTACATGTTTCGGATAATCCCAAACGTATCCTTACTCATGGTCTGGTCATGACAAAGGATACGTTTGTGCTTATCTGAAACATGTAAGTCCGTTTTATTTATTTTTGTAGCTGTGGATGGTATTTTTAATATGACTGAATGAAAGCATCTGCTTTTATGGAGGCGAGTGCCAGAAGTTTGTTATGCACAAGTGTATGAACTAGAGCCAACACAGAGATCCAAAGCACCGCTCTGATGCAAGGGGAAGAACATGGAACTACAACTAGGGCTGTGGTAAGCTGAAATATTCATCTATATTTGTTATTATTCAACATAAGATATTAACAACACCTGCTACTTCCTCAATTTGCATGACCTTAAGGCTTGCCCTTTTTGGTATTTCAAGTTCAATGTTGAGGAGGATAGATAGATAGATAGACCTGACTGCAGGAGTTCTTCCTGCCGGAGTCCCAAATGATCAACTAATATTTCAAAGGGAAACTACTGGTGTCTACATATTTATTTTGCAGAAATATGAGATGAAATGGGACATTAGACTTAGCACTTAGAAAGGCAAGATTGAGAAGGGGTACAGGGTGCACCTTCTTCTCAGGTGATATTTAAAAAGCAAAAAAATACATTTTAAATAATTAAAAAATAAAGATCCCTAAGTAACAGTTAAATTGCTCATGATATGGAACTGGTATTTTAAAATGTTTATTTGAAAAGCAACAATAAGATTTCATAGACCAGTAGTTTTCAGGGAATGTAGAGCTCTCATTGAGATGAAGATAAACATGGTTGGGAAATACCGAACAGCAGTCAAGTACAATTATTAATATTATAATCACCTAATGGTCCTAATTACTTCAGCAGATGAAGTGCATCGGTGCACTTCTTTGTACACTATTAAACACAACCCCAAATGGAGTGCAAAAACACCTTGATGAATAAAAATCAACTTTTATTAAATACAAAGTTAAAAAGTAAAAATCACAGCAAAAACATGATAGTAGGGAAAAACAACTGCACACAATCTCTAATACTCCCTCTGAATATTAGTAAAATCGGGAGAGATAGGCAATTTGTAATAATATTAGTAACCCTACGCGAAACGGACCTACAGCTAAATCATATGATGCACACTGCAATCCTTAAAGAGGACCTTTCACCGATTCTTACCCTATGAACTAACTATACAGACATGTGGAGCGGCGCCCGGGGATCTCTCTGCACTTACTATTATCCCCGGGCGCCGCTCCGTTCTCCTGCTATGCCCTCCGGTATCTCCGTTCTCTAAGTTATGGTAGGTGGAGTCTGCCCTAGCGCTGGCCAATCGCATTGCAGAGCTCACAGCCTGGGAGAAAATAACCTCCCAGGCTGTGAGCTCTGCGCTGCGATTGGCCAGCGCTAGGGCAGACTCCGCCTACCATAACTTAGGGACTGGTATCTCCGCCTACTATAACTTAGTGAGCGGAGATACCGGAGGGCATAGCAGGAGAACGGAGCGGCGCCCGGGGATAACAGTAAGTGCAGTGAGATCCCCGGGCGCCGCTCTACATATCTGTATAGTTAGTTCATAGGGTAAGAATCGGTGAAAGGTCCTCTTTAATATGCTGTGGGGTCACCTATGACCGTTCCTAAGTGTAACAAAATAAATACCGATCTATATTTCTGAGGAAGCCATAATACGCAAAACGCGTATCAAAGATTGACACCACCTCTACACCCTCCGATTGTAATTAGGTATGTTTACCTTATGTTTGCACTTAGGGTTTATGGGAATATAGATCGGTATTTACTTTGTTACCCTTAGGAACGGTCATAGGTGATAGGTCATAGGTTAAAGAATCTGGATTCAGAGATAAGCTGATCACCACACCGGCTTCTTGATAAAGAAAAAAGGATGTCATCATGAAAAAGCTTCTTTAATCTAAGTCCAACATATAATAAGTTTCATGGTCACTAGCCTTCGCTATGCTGAATTCAGTTGCCAAACTCCACCAAAGTTAGAATAAAGAAGTAAGCTTTAGCGTTAACTCAGCGTGACATTTAAAAAAAAATGTCTATATCACTTGAACAAATACCTGGAAGAAATGTCTTTCTTATTAACAGACGATCCTGTTGTGTCATCATTTTTTACATCTGGATCAATGCGAAGTCTGTCTTTCTCACGGGTGATGTCAGATGCATTCTGAATAACCAGAGAGTGGTAGGCATTCTGTCCTAGGTTCTCCACAGTGAGTAGAAAGTCTTCAATACAAGTATCCTCACTTTGTTTAATGCTCATTTTTTGACAGAGATGTTGACGGGCTAAAAACCTTCTCACAACTATGGTAATAAATAAAAATAAGTAACATAAATTGGAAAGGCTACATTACATATAGAAGCATGCCGTACATATATAATAAATACTTTAAAGTTAATAAATATTGTTCTCATCTGACTGGAAGGATGATATTTTATATATACCGAATGTGTTTTTAAAATTTAGATACATAAAAGACATGGGGGGGATTTATCAAGTCCTACACTCTAGAATTCTGTATTCAAAAAGTGGCAAAATAGAACTTTTGTGACTTTTGAGGTCACTTGTGCAAAATTTGTACGACTTTTTGAAAAGTAGGCGGAAAAGTTGACATGGTTAGCTATGTTAATGAATTTCAATCAAGAGTGGAAAGTCGCAAAAAAAGTCCTAAAGAAACTTCAATAGGGTTGATGTAATAAACTGAAGTAGCATTTCTGGATGGAAGTGTTAGGTTTAAAGACTAGCCAATTTAACAAACGTGTGCCATTTGATAGATTTGGTGCCAGGTATAACAACGCAGACTCAAGGAAAACTGACTTCAAATATTACCCTTATTACCTATAGGTTAAATCATGTTTTTAATGTTAAACATATTTTTAAATATCATAGGTTAAATTATATTTTTGGTATTTTTAATTCCACTTTAATTTTAATTCCACCATAGATATTAAACAATCACCATATACAGTCAGGTCCATAAAAATTGGGACATCGACACAATTGTAAAATTTTTGGCTCTATACACCACCACAATGGATTTGAAATTAAACAAACAAGATGTGCTTTGAGGACAGACTGTCAGCTTTAATGTGAGGGTATTTACATCCAAATCAGGTGAACGGTGTAGGAATTACAACAGTTTGCATTTGTACCTCCCACTTGTTAAGAGGCCAAAAGTATTGGGACAATTGGCTTCTCAGCTGTTCCATGGCCAGGTGTGTGTTATTCCCTCATTATCCAAATTACAATGAGCAGATAAAAGGTCCAGAGTTCATTTCAAGTGTGCTATTTGCATTTGGAATCTGTTGCTGTCAACTCTCAAGATGAGATCCAAAGAGCTGTCACTATCAGTAAAGCAAGCCATCATTAGGATGAAAAAACAAAACAAACCCATTAGAGAGCTAGCAAAAACATTAGGCGTGGCCAAAACAACTGTTTGGAACATTCTTAAAAAGAAGGAACGCACCGGTGAGCTCAGCTACACCAAAAGACCCGGAAGACCATGGAAAACAACTGTGGTGGATAACCAAAGAATTCTTTCCCTGGTGAAGAAAATACCCTTCCCAACAGTTGGCCAGATCAAGAACACTCTCCAGGCGGTAGGTGTATGTGTGTCAAGGTCAACAATCAAGAGAAGACTTCACCAGAGGGAATACAGAGGGTTCACCACAAGATGTAAACCATTGGTGAGCCTCAAAAACAGGAAGGCCACATTAGAGTTTGCCAAACAACATCTAAAAAAGCCTTCACAGTTCTGGAACAACGTCCTATGGACTGATGAGACCTAGATCAACTTGTACCAGAGTGATGGGAAGAGAAGAGCATGGAGAAGGAAAGGAACTGCTCATGATTCTAAGCATGCCACCTCATCAGTGAAGCATAGTGGTGGTAATGTCATGGCGTGGGCATGTATGGCTGCCAATGGAACTGGTTCTCTTGTATTTATTGATGATGTGACTACTGACAAAAGCAACAGGATGAATTCTGAAGTGTTTCGGGCAATATTATCTGCTCATATTCAGCCAAATGCTTCAGAACTCATTGGACGGCGCTTCACAGTGCAGATGGACAAAGACCCAAAGCATACAGCAAAAGCAACCAAAGAGCTTTTTAAGGGAAAGAAGTAGAATGTTAGGCAATGGCCAAGTCAATCATCTGACCTGAATCCGATTGAGCATGCATTTCACTTGCTGAAGACAAAACTGAAGGGAAAATTCCCCAAGAACAAGCAGGAACTGAAGACAGTTGCAGTAGAGGCCTGGCAGAGCATCACAAGGGATGAAACCCAGCGTCTGGTGATGTCTATGCGGTCCAGACTTCAGGCTGTAATTGACTGCAAAGGATTTGCAACCAAGTATTAAAAAGTGAAAGTTTGATTAATGATTAATATTCTGTCCCATTACTTTTGGTCCCTTAACAAGTGGGAGGCACATATGCAAACTGTTGTAATTCCTACACCGTTCACCTGATTTGGATGTAAATATCCTCAAATTAAAGCTGACAGTCTGCAGTTAAAGCACATCTTGTTCGTTTCATTTCAAATCCATTGTGGTGGTGTATAGAGCCAAAAATGTTCGAACTTTGTTGATGTCCCAATATTTATGGACCTGACTGTATATTTACACTGTAAGCAACTCTTACAATAAATAATCTTGTATTGTACTTCAACAATACAAAAGAAGGCATTAAATATATACCTGCTCTGCAATTAGTAAAATAAATGTTGTGCTATTGTCTGCTACAATCAGCTGTTACTGCTTATTTACCAAATTGTGCGCAGGTTCTCCCTATCACGTAGAACTCACAAGATAAGAAGTGTGGGACTTGTGTGCATACATATTGACATTACCTTTATTTTAGTTATATACTGGTGACAGATAATTATTTACTTTGTAAAAAGTCAGGTATTACGTCTCTGTTTATTTCAACTCAAGATATGGCTGCATTTCATTGTTGTCATTGTAACTATCTACCAATATACTTCCTCGTTCTCAAGGGAGAGAGAACTATAAAATGGTGCTGTAATGTTCTTTAGGCTTTATATAGAATGAAAGTACAAGTAAATCAATTAGTTTTTACAGCTATAGATATGTTTAATATTTTATTTCTGGTTTTATTCATACCAAGGTTATTCATTGAGTAAGATAATTGTATGCAACTTATAATTTCACCATTTTGCCAGCTTTCTGCTTTCTGTCATTTTGCCTACAAAGCATCAAGACCTGTTCTGATCAAGTACAGTTGAGACAACCTATTTCAAGAAAGAGCTTTGACAGAAACTATTAGCACTAGGACTTCTGACAGCAGTCAGCTACCATTAGGAGCAATCTAATATATCTTTGAGCATGGAAAATGTGTAAATTTGTCTTTAGTATGCTTCTCAAGTAGTAGCTGTAGCCATTCAGAATTGTAGCATTTAACATGGTTTTCCAGTCCTTTCATATTGATTGCCTATCGTCAGTAGTTGGGAAGTCAGGAGTCGACAACCCTGTACTCCCTCTGATCAAGTGTTCTGCAGTAGCACTGAAACTGCTGCTCCATGTGTGTAGGTAAAGTTTCTCAAAATCAAAAAAGCACTAACAAATGCTTAATAATAAGACAATTAATATTCATTAAAAGCAGCTAATATTTTACCTTTCTGGCAAAGTATAATTTTCCTTTGTAGCTGAACACACATGTCATTAAGTTGATCAGCTTGCCAGTATTTCAAGAAAACTTTTCGAGCTCCAATCTATAAAGAGAAAATGTAATGATCTCAGCAATAAATAAACATACAAGCAACTTCAATTTTACAAAGTGAGAACCTGATTGATACAAAGACAGTGCTAAATGATGATATAACAAGTCAAGGGGCACTCGCGGGCTGATGCAAACTGGAAGAAGGGCAAAAAATCATTAGTAAGATCATTTGTCCCTATTCAGATTGCATATTGTTGGCAGTATATCCTCTGTTTACACAGGGAGATGCTCATATAAAAATCTCTGTGTCAGTTGATCATTGCCCTGTTTACACTGGGCAATGATTGGAAATGAGCATTATTATGAGCGCTGGTTGGCCCATGTTAAAAGAAAACTTATGGAGGATTATTGGATGGATTATTGCTATGAACGCTCTTTCCCGATAAACAGCCCATGTAAAGGATCTCATTAATGCTAGTGTTAAACTAGCCTAACATATAATACGAACATCAGTGCTCTGTGGATGTTTTTGATGTTTTGATAGCAAGAAAAGTGTTGCGTGTGGCACTATTCTGGCCTTTAAAAAGTATGGAAACCCTGCCAAAACTTTTGGCATGGTCTCCAAGCAAAGATGTGAACATAGCTTTATGCTGGCATTACACATTAGATCTATAATGGCCAAACTCGTAGATTTTGGCATGTTTGGGTGACCATCTAATGTGTATGGTGGCTTCTCAACTCTCCCCTACAGTAGATGTTGGGAGATATAAGGATAAGGCCAATTGGATTTCAATTGTCCCATACTTTTGTTTTTTTTTAGAATTAAGCTGCTGCGAGAGGTGTCTGAAAGCAGCTTTCTGCCATACACTACATATACATGCTGGACTGAGTCAAGCATGGATATGTATTGTGACAGAGTGTCTGGAGAAGTAGTGGATGGGGTCTGTGTGTGCCCAAGGTTCCTCACTTCTGTCATGTTAAAAAGCAACCAGGGAAAGGTTCAGCAGAGGTCTACACAGACTTCTCTGCAATTTGGGTTTGTAAAGAAAAAAAACTGGGCTTTTAGGGCCTGTGTTGCTGGAGTGGGGAGAGAAGTTTGGGGCCCCACTCCATCCGGACAGTCCGGGTTTTGGGCTGTCAGGTAATCACTATTCAGGTGTGCTAGCCTGATATAAGGATGAGAATGGAGACACATCTCTTTCTCTTTGCCTAGGGACAGAACTGCTTGGAGTCTCTGTGGTTATAGCAGGTGGTACAAAAAATAGGGTTATGTTTAGGCATAGAATTTTGTTTGTTTATGTTTATATTATGTACCACCCGCTGGCAATATAATCTGGACAGTTGATGGAAAGCTGGGGTTGCCTGGAATCTGTGCTCATGAGAGCGTGCTCATTGACCACCCCCTATAGAAGTGTCATTGAACATTTGGAAAAAATGCAAGATCGCATAGCTGCGGTGATGCCTATTGTACGAGAACATATGGCCCAGGCCCAGCGGGCCCTTTGTGCCAGGGGACCGGGTGCTGGTGCTGATTCCTACAGTAGAGAGTAAATTCCTGGCTAAGTGGCAAGGCCCCTTTGAGGTGATAGAGTAAATGAGGTAAACTATAAAATCCATCAACCAGGTAAGAGGAAGCATGAGCAAGTATATCATGTCAATCTTATAAAACCGTGGAAAGATCGACTATCCCTTGCTGCCGACACCTCCTACCCACCAGGGCAGCGGTGCCCTGTTGCCAGAGGTAACCGTACTGGACTCCCTGGCCAAGACACAAAAAGTAGAAGCACAGGGGTTCATCTTTAAGAATAGGGATTTCTTCTCGGAGATCGCAGGTCGCACCTCTGTCCTAAAACATGACATCATTACAGACCCAGGAAAAAGGGTTAAGCTGTGACCCTATAGAATACCCGTGGCCAGGAGAGGGATTATCTGTGAAAAAGTGAGAGCATTTTTGGAACTTGGGGTAATTGAGTCCCATAGCCAGTGGTCCAGCCCCATAGTTCTGATCCCCAAACCAGATGGCAGCTGGAGGTTTTTCAATGACTTCCGGAAGTTGAACACCATATCTAAGTTTGATGCTTGCTTACCCAATGCCACGTGTTGATGAGCTCATTGAAAGGCTCGGAAATGCCAGGTATATCTCCACTCTAGACCTAACCAAAGGATACTGGCAAATTCCCCTGACAAATGAGGCCAAAGAGAAAACTGCCTTTGCCACTCCTGATGGGTTGTTCCTTATACTGTCTTGCCATTTGGTTTGCATGGAGCCCCTGCAACCTTCCAGAGGGTTATGGATAAGATATTAAAGGTTCAGCAGAGGTCTACGCAGACCTCTCTGTAATTCGGGTTTGTAAAAAAATAAATAAAAAAAAACCCTGTGTTGCTGGAGTGGGGACAGAACTGCTTGGAGTCTCTGTGAGTATATCAGGTGGTACAAACAATAGGGTTATGTTTGGTGTCCAGTGTTAGGCTGGCACCAGGTTAGTCAGGAGTTCCTTATTGTATAGTTAGAGCCGGACAGGCAGAGAATTTAGTTTGTTTATGTTTATTTTATGTAAATCTGGACAGTTGATGGAAAACTGAGGTTGCCTGGAATCTGAGCTACCTAACTCTTACAGTATAGAAGGATTGCAAGCGATAGCTGTCAGCCAAAAGAACGTTCAGCTGACAGTTATCTCATGTGTATGACCAACTTTAAACCTGTTCCCAGAGATGAGCAAAGTATTGGAAAATTTGATTTGGCTGCTTTGCTGAATTTTACAAAGTAAATCGCTTTGTGAATAGTTACTTTGTCACTAAGCACATTTCTTTATTAGTAGTGGGTGCAATGATAGGGAGCAGCAATTGCGCCGCTGCCAGTCATTGTAGCCCTCAGATGCCACATTCATATATGATCGCGGCATCTGATGTACATAACACAGTGTAAATATTAAAAGAAAAAAAAAATCATACTTACTTGATCCATTTGCTCGCGACTGCCAGGCCGCCGCCATCTTGCTTAAAGATGATGCCATTATGCGGGCCAACATGGTGACGGCATACATCACCGCACACAAGCTTTCAGACAAGATCTTCAAGCAAGATAGCGGTGGCCAGCCCGTTTCAGGTTAAATTGATTCGCTACCACAAAGCATCAGGAAATTTGGCTTCGCGGCAAATCAAATTTATCCTGAAATTCACTCAACACTAGTTTTACCCAATCCAGACAATATGATTGAACCACAGCAGCAACTAATCTCTTCTTATCTGGAAATAGACTGGTTGATTTTACTTTCACTAATTAATTGCTACAGATGCATAACTCCCTTGGTTCTGGATGAAGGGTAGCCCAGTAAAAATATATTAGCTTATTTCAATGTTCTAACAGCTGCCCTGAGCATCTTGTTAAATAAGATATAAGATAAAGCAATTCAAGAAAATTCCTAATAAATGTAGATATGAAGTTCAGCGGAAAATTATGTGTTTCCTAGAAAACCTGACACTTGGGAATACATTTAATGAGTGAATTTTATCTAGCAAAGAAAGAAATAAGGAAGGAAATCCAAGCAGCTTATGAACTTTACTTAATGCAAATGAGTAGTTTTATATTACCTGCCATCCTTGCTGCTTGCATTTTTCTAGAACATGTCGGCATTTCTCTTCAGGTGATGCTTTATTCTTCTGTCTTGTTAAGATTTCTGATAAGTGCTTATACCTGAAATTCAGATGAAGGGTTAATATGTAAATATACAAGCTTCAGGGCAGAAAACATTAAAGGGGTTATCTGGTTGAACAAAATGTTTGTAAAAAAGGGTCAGAATGGGTTAAAAATGTAAAAAAAAACAAAAAAATATACTTTACTTAAAATTCACCAATCTTGATACATTGGCTGAGCAGGCAGTTCCATACATTTTGTGTGTTTTGAGCCAGGAAGTGGAGAGCAGTGGGGGATTGGAACCAGTGATGGCCAGTTCGCATTGTTCGCCCGCGAACACATGCGCGCTGCCATCTTAACTCACAAGTCCGGCGATGCACAGGTAAGCCCTGTGAGTTAAGATGGCAGCCCGCATGTGTTCGCGGGCGAACAATGCGAACTGGCCATCACTGATTGGAACAGTTTCAGATCAGCAGCAATGGGGGGATCATTTTTTATTTATTTTTGTTATTTTATTACCTATCCAAGCGTTTAAAAGAAAATTCTCTGGAAAAACCCTTTACATAGATGAATCATATTGTTACTAAATGAAAATGTATGCTGTGATCTATATCTAGTGTACACTGTATACAGATGAACGCCTGTATAGAACCTTTAAAATACAGGGATTACACACCTTGAAAAGTAAGTGCACCACCAAAACCTATATACACTACTGGAAATGAAAAAAAGAACACCTGGAAAACCTAATGGGGGAGGTTTATCAAACTGGTGTAAAGTAGAACTGACTTAGTTGCCCATAGCAACCAATAGTATTCCATCTTTCATTTTTCAAAGGAGCTATGAAACATGAAAGGTAAAATCTGATTGGTTGCTATGGGCAACTACCCAGTTCTACTTTACACCAGTTTGATGAATCTCCCCCATTGTGATTGAGCTTAGACTGACAAAGTATAAACTACTTGTGGTGCCTGGTCAATGATAACACAACAAAGGTGTTGCACCCTTTATTTTTGGTTCTGCAGCAGGATATATGTTGAGGCTGGATCATATTAATACTAGGTGCCATCTACCGTTGTGGCACTACAGGATGGTAATTATCTTACAGATGCTGGGTATCCTCCTATGTTGGTATGTCATTTCAAGCTCTTTTAGCCAAGGTGGTTGTTGGCTGCTCTTCATGGCAGATCCATTGCCTCATCCAGTCGCAGACATTCTCATGGGGGAATGATCTGGTTATTGAGCTGGTCAGGGGAGCTGCTGGATATCCATAAGAGCACGTTCAATACCGCAGGCAGTGTGCAAGCGAGAGTTATCTTGTTGGAACACCACATCTAACTGAGTCAAAAAGGCAGTAGAACTGGTTCCATGATGTGCTCGACATACCAAAGGCTGGTCAATATTCCATCTATGGATACTAGACAGGAACAGCTATGGTGGCTAATGTTGCCCCACAACATGACACCTGGTGTTGGTCCTGTGAGCTCTGATGGGCCATTATTAGTACCAAGGCACAACCTGTGTTTATCACTTAACACTATTGTTTGCCATTGATGGCTGCATCAGAGTTTGCAGGAAGGCTGGAGAACACCGACTGCTATCAGGCATAGTGTGGAGGTATATGCAGGTGTGCTGCCACGCAGCTTTTACCGTCTAGCAGTTGTTATTACATGTTATGTTACTATGTTATTTGGTATGATCCTTACACCCCTGCTGTTTCTGGCTAGTTGGTTGCTCCCACCCTCCATTTCCTGCTGTAACTCCATTTTGTATAGTTGTTATGAAGAGACTGGAGAGTGTGGGAGCTGTGTAACTTCATTGGAAATGTAACTATGAAAAAGGCCTCTATGTTTATACCCTTGCTACCTTGAAGCATAAAGAAGCATTGGAAATCACCTCTGGAGTCTTTATTCATTGAGTAAACTATCTGTTAAGGTGATCATTCAACCTGCTGCACACATCCTTACAGACTGGGTCTACAAGAAGCTTGTGGCAGGTACAACCGATGCTGAGACAGAACAGCAGGTATATGATTTCCATGTAATCCTAGAAAAGCCATCTGCATATTTTACTCTATGGGTATGGACAGGATAGGGACAGTGTAAAATATAAACTTTGATGTTCACCATATTCTATTTCTAGCTATTGTGGCTGGTTTTAACCACCTCCGGACCGCCTAACGCAGGATCGCGTTCCGGAGGTGGCAGCGCTGCGCATAGTCACGCATATATGCGTCATCTCGCGAGACGCGAGATTTCCTGTGAACGAGCGCACAGGAACGGAAGGTAAGAGAGTTGATCTCCAGCCTGCCAGCGGCGATCGTTCGCTGGCAGGCTGGAGATGTGTTTTTTTTAACCCCTAACAGGTATATTAGACGCTGTTTTGATAACAGCGTCTAATATACCTGCTACCTGGTCCTCTGGTGGTCTCCTTTGTTTGGATCGACCACCAGAGGACACAGGTAGCTCAGTAAAGTAGCACCAAGCACCACTACACTACACTACACCCCCCCCCCCGGTCACTTATTAACCCCTTATTAGTCCCTGATCACCCCATATAGACTCCCTGATCACCCCCCTGTCATTGATTACCCCCCTGTCATTGATCAACCCCCTGTAAAGCTCCATTCAGACGTCCGCATGATTTTTACGGATCCACTGATAGATGGATCGGATCCGCAAAACGCATCCGGACGTCTGAATGAAGCCTTACAGGGGCGTGATCAATGACTGTGGTGATCACCCCATATAGACTCCCTGATCACCCCCCTGTCATTGATTACCCCCCTGTAAAGCTCTATTCAGACGTCCGCATGATTTTTACGGATCCACTGATAGATGGATCAGATCCGCAAAACGCATCCGGACGTCTGAATGAAGCCTTACAGGGGCATGATCAATGACTGTGGTTATCACCCCATATAGACTCCCTGATCACCCCCCTGTCATTGATTACCCCCCTGTAAAGCTCCATTCAGATGTCCGCATGATTTTTACGGATGCACTGATAGATGGATCGGATCCGCAAAACGCATCCGGACGTCTGAATGAAGCCTTACAGGGGCATGATCAATGACTGTGGTTATCACCCCATATAGACTCCCTGATCACCCCCCTGTCATTGATTACCCCCCTGTAAAGCTCCATTCAGATGTCCGCATGATTTTTACGGATGCACTGATAGATGGATCAGATCCGCAAAACGCATACGGACGTCTGGATGAAGCCTTACAGGGGCGTGATCAATGACTGTGGTTATCACCCCATATAGACTCCCTGATCACCCCCCTGTCATTGATTACACCCCTGTCATTGATCAACCCCCTGTAAAGCTCCATTCAGATGTCCGCATGATTTTTACGGATCCACTGATAGATGGATCGGATCCGCAAAACGCATCCGGACGTCTGAATGAAGCCTTACAGGGGCGTGATCAATGACTGTGGTTATCACCCCATATAGACTCCCTGATCACCCCCCTGTCATTGATTACACCCCTGTCATTGATCAACCCCCTGTAAAGCTCCATTCAGATGTTTGCATGATTTTTACGGATGCACTGATAGATGGATCGGATCCGCAAAACGCATCCGGACGTCTGAATGAAGCCTTACAGGGGCTGATCAATGACTGTGGTTATCACCCCATATAGACTCCCTGATCACCCCCCTGTCATTGATTACACCCCTGTCATTGATCAACCCCCTGTAAAGCTCCATTCAGATGTTTGCATGATTTTTACGGATCCACTGATAGATGGATCGGATCCGCAAAACGCATACGGACGTCTGAATGAAGCCTTACAGGGGCGTGATCAATGACTGTGGTTATCACCCCATATAGACTCCCTGATCACCCCCCTGTCATTGATTACACCCCTGTCATTGATCAACCCCCTGTAAAGCTCCATTCAGATGTCCGCATGATTTTTACGGATCCACTGATAGATGGATCGGATCCGCAAAACACATACAGGCGTCTCCCTGGAGCCTTCCAGGGGGGGTGATCAATGACTGTGGTGATCACCCCATTAAGACTCCCTGATCACCCCCCTGTCATTGATCACCACCCCTGTCATTGATCACTCCCCCTGTCATTGATCACCCCCCTGTCATTGATCACCCTCTGTAAGGCTCCATTCAGACATTTTTTTGGCCCAAGTTAGCGGAATTATTATTTTTTTTTCTTACAAAGTCTCATATTCCACTAACTTGTGTCAAAAAATAAAATCTCACATGAACTCACCATACCCCTCACGGAATCCAAATGCGTAAAATTTTTTAGACATTTATATTCCAGACTTCTTCTCACGCTTTAGGGCCCCTAGAATGCCAGGGCAGTATAAATACCCCACATGTGACCCCATTTCGGAAAGAAGACACCCCCAGGTATTCCGTGAGGGGCATATTGAGTCCATGAAAGATTGAAATTTTTGTCCCAAGTTAGCGGAACGGGAGACTTTGTGAGAAAAAAAATTAAAAATATCAATTTCCGCTAACTTGTGCCAAAATTTTTTTTTTTCTATGAACTCGCCATGCCCCTCATTGAATACCTTGGGGTGTCTTCTTTCCAAAATGGGGTCACATGTGGGGTATTTATACTGCCCTGGCATTCTAGGGGCCCCAAAGCGTGAGAAGAAGTCTGGTATCCAAATGTCTAAAAATGCCCTCCTAAAAGGAATTTGGGCAGTTATACTGCCCTGGCATTGTAGGGGCCCAAATGTGTGGTAAGGAGTTTAAAATCAAATTCTGTAAAAAATGACCTGTGAAATCCGAAAGGTGCTCTTTGGAATATGGGCCCCTTTGCGCATCTAGGCTGCAAAAAAGTGTCACACATCTGGTATCGCCGTACTCAGGAGAAGTTGGGGAATGTGTTTTGGGGTGTCATTTTACATATACCCATGCTGGGTGAGAGAAATATCTTGGTCAAATGCCAACTTTGTATAAAAAAATGGGAAAAGTTGTCTTTTGCCAAGATATTTCTCTCACCCAGCAAGGGTATATGTAAAATGACACCCCAAAACACATTCCCCAACTTCTCCTGAATACGGCGATACCACATGTGTGACACTTTTTTGCAGCCTAGGTGGGCAAAGGGGCCCATATTCCAAAGAGCACCTTTAGGATTTCACAGGTCATTTACCTACTTACCACACATTAGGGCCCCTGGAAAATGCCAGGGCAGTATAACTACCCCACAAGTGACCCCATTTTGGAAAGAAGACACCCCAAGGTATTCCGTGAGGGGCATGGCGAGTTCCTAGAATTTTTTATTTTTTGTCACAAGTTAGTGGAAAATGCAGATTTTCGGGGTGTCATTTTACATATACCCATGCTGGGTGAGAGAAATATCTTGGCAAAAGACAACTTTTCCCATTTTTTTATACAAAGTTGGCATTTGACCAAGATATTTATCTCACCCAGCATGGGTATATGTAAAAAGACACCCCAAAACACATTCCTCAACTTCTCCTGAATACAGAGATACCAGATGTGTGACACTTTTTTGCAGCCTAGGTGGGTAAAGGGGCCCATATTCCAAAGAGCACCTTTCGGATTTCACAGGTCATTTTTTACAGAATTTGATTTCAAACTTCTTACCACACATTTGGGCCCTTAGAATGCCAGGGCAGTATAACTACCCCACAAGTGACCCCATTTTGGAAAGAAGAGACCCCAAGGTATTCGCTGATGGGCATAGTGAGTTCATGGAAGTTTTTATTTTTTGTCACAAGTTAGTGGAATATGAGACTTTGTATGAAAAAAAAATAAAAAAAAAATCATCATTTTCCACTAACTTGTGACAAAAAATAAAAAATTCTAGGAACTTGCCATGCCCCTCACGGAATACCTTGGGGTGTCTTCTTTCCAAAATGGGGTCACTTGTGGGGTAGTTATACTGCCCTGTCATTCTAGGGGCCCAAATGTGTGGTAAGGAGTTTGAAATCAAATTCTGTAAAAAATGACCTGTGAAATCCGAAAGGTGCTCTTTGGAATATGGGCCCCTTTGCCCACCTAGGCTGCAAAAAAGTGTCACACATCTGGTATCTCCGTACTCAGGAGAAGTTGGGGAATGTGTTTTGGGGTGTCATTTTACATATACCCATGCTGGGTGAGAGAAATATCTTGGCAAAAGACAACTTTTCCCATTTTTTTATACAAAGTTGGCATTTGACCAAGATATTTATCTCACCCAGCATGGGTATATGTAAAATGACACCCCAAAACACATTCCTCAACTTCTCCTGAATACAGAGATACCAGATGTGTGACACTTTTTTGCAGCCTAGGTGGGCAAAGGGGCCCATATTCCAAAGAGCACCTTTCGGATTTCACAGGTCATTTTTTACAGAATTTGATTTTAAACTCCTTACCACACATTTGGGCCCCTAGAATGCCAGGGCAGTATAACTACCCCACAAGTGACCCCATTTTGGAAAGAAGAGACCCCAAGGTATTTCGTGATGGGCATAGTGAGTTCATAGAACTTTTTATTTTTTGTCACAAGTTAGTGGAATATGAGACTTTGTAAGAAAAAAAAAATAAAATCATCATTTTCCGCTAACTTGTGACAAAAAATAAAAAGTTATATGAACTCACTAGGCCCATCAGCGAATACCTTAGGGTGTGTACTTTCCGAAATGGGGTCATTTGTGGGGTGTTTGTACTGTCTGGCCATTGTAGAACCTCAGGAAACATGACAGGTGCTCAGAAAGTCAGAGCTGCTTCAAAAAGCGGAAATTCACATTTTTGTACCATAGTTTGTAAACGCTATAACTTTTACCCAAAGCATTTTTTTTTTACCCAAACATTTTTTTTTTATCAAAGACATGTAGAACAATAAATTTAGAGCAAAATTTATATATGGATCTCGTTTTTTTTGCAAAATTTTACAACTGAAAGTGAAAAATGTCATTTTTTTGCAAAAAAATCGTTAAATTTCAATTAATAACAAAAAAAGTAAAAATGTCAGCAGCAATGAAATACCACCAAATGAAAGCTCTATTAGTGAGAAGAAAAGGAGGTAAAATTCATTTGGGTGGTAAGTTGCATGACCGAGCAATAAACGGTGAAAGTAGTGTAGGTCAGAAGTGTAAAAAGTGGCCTGGTCTTTCAGGGTGTTTAAGCACTGGGGGCTGAGGTGGTTAAAGAGCGTCTGTCAGCATGATCTATTAAACCGACCTGCTAGTATTGATCATGCTGATTGCAACAATCCCTCTCTTCCAGCATTTTGATGTGTAGTTTGTGGTGCTCGGTGTACCAAGGGGCAGGTTTAGCACCTCAAAGAACCGCTTTAACTCCTTTCACCCTTTGCCACTCCCTCTTGCCCACTGATTACAGGGATAGACATCCTCACTGATCCAATGCCTGGCTTGGGCAGCCAGAAGCCAAATGAAAAAGGTCTGTGAGCCACATTGTGCCCGAGACATATAAATAAATAAATAAATATATACATATGTATATTTCAATAACAGAAATAATGAAAAATAAAATAATAATTTTTGTTTTTATTTAATAGCACATGATCTAGTGGTTGGAGGTGCCCTGTCACATATTTTGCATCTGTGCCAAGAACTATCGAGTAATGTCTCTGACTAGTTATGGTAGAATCAATTTAGATATATGGGTGGTCAGTCATCCATACTGATACTACTACTATTCTTTTCAAGTTGTACATCTCCAGGTTAATTTTGTCTTTATAGTTAAATTGTGTTTTGGCCAGATTGATAGGAACAATGGCATTTTACTTATTTTTAGCAATTACATACTGAAAGTGATCTAGAGAACATTACATCTAAAGGTGTTGGATTTTTTATCTGAAGCTTGATGTTATTAAGGGCTCTGCAATGAATTAATGCCAGTCCCTTTTAAATATAAGCTTATCAGTCACTTCCAGACATCCAGGAATATAGAGGTGATGGAATATGAACTGTGATTTTATTAATAGCTATGGGCTCATCAAAACTTCCTTAGCTAGTTATATCTACTTCCTGACTCAAGCAAAGATTGCAAAGTCACTGTTAAAGTAATAGCCTTGTACTGTAAATCTTTCCTGGATTTTAGAATGCTGGCACACAGAAATGAAGCAAGAAATAAGTATATTATAGTCAGCCTGTAAATTGTGATGCACTGTGTATAGAAATGTGCACAAAATATTAAAAACTGACTTGTCTTCATTGGACAATCCCATTGTGTTACAAAGTTACTATAAACCAATTGCAGGAGGTCTCACTGCTGGGGCTATCAACTGCAAACTGGGTATAAACCTGGCAACAAGAGTTCAATATCCTTGAAATGCCAGACTGTCCATTTAACACACAAACATGTTCAGTCCTCCAAGGACAGAGACCCTCTCTGTAATGCTCCACTGAAAGGAGGACCCCATTATACTTAACTAGGAAATCTCTAATAGTGTGTTAGAAAATGTTTTTTTTAAGCAGACAGCCCCTTTAAAGGACATGTTCATTTGGCTTCTTGTTGAGTTAATCTCTTACTGCATACATGTACGGCATTATGTGACTGAAATTGTACAGAGTGGGCTGCAGCAGTAAGCACGCGCCACACTGGCTGTATAATACAGCAAGCACTTAGCTGCAATGATGGGGAATGGTGATCACACCAAATCCCGTCATTTAACCCCTCAGATACGGCGTTAAAAACTGATTGCAGCATCTCTGAGGTAAGGCAGAGGGATGCAGCTCCCTCTGCCTTCTGATCAGAGCCACCGCTGTGAAATCAGGGCTCTGATCTGTTACCATGACAGCCTGGGGTCTCTGCTGAGGCTTTCCAGGGCTTTCACAGTAACCTCCCTACTGAACTGTGTACGAGGCACAGCTCAGCAGGGAGCGTGTCAAAATCCTATTCATATTAATGGTATGTCACCCGTGGGTGATGTGAGACATAAGCGCTGGTGTACACAATCAAAACAGCTAATCCTTTAAATTAGTACCATCAGTTACTGCCAGCCTGAACAAGTGAGGGGTTAATTTCAAAGGTCAGCTGGACAAGGGTAAGTTTGTAATATTATTAGGATCTGGACATGTAGTCAGACGGTGAGGGTAACAAGAGAATAAAGGAATACAAGTATTAGCTCTGTGAATTAGATATTAAACGGTGAAAGCAAAAATGATGATGATAGTAGTAATACAGTCTATACCTTGTATTTCATCCAAAGTGATCCCCTGGTGGGTAATCCGATGCGTCGCTGACTATTTGTCTGTTCTGTATTGTTCATATATTGGTGCTGTCCTTTTAAATCCTGGCGTCCTCCTTGCTCACCTACCAGCAGCAGCGCGGCCCCGGCCGGAAGCACGCGCGGCGCGAGGGAGCTTGTAAGTCTGTTGTCCGGGTAACTGCTTTCGGTGATGTCACCGTTGGGAGTACAGGGGCCTCCGTAGGACAAAAAACTACGTACGCGTTTCGGGGCCTATCAGGCTCCCAATGTTTGGCGAAACATGTCGGGGGGCAGAGAGTGATATCAGTGTGTTTTAGCCAGCAAGTGCACAGCCTAGATAGATAGTCTGAGATATATACATATATACATTAGGAGAGTAGTGAATCCCATGAGGCTATCTAATACCAGCAGGCAGCGAACTGTGAAATCAACAGAGCGCACTGCATTGAATACAGATGACACTATGTAAAATAAAGAGAGCTAGATAGCTACAAGCTAAGAGTGCCCTCTAGTGGATTCACCCATACTCAGACTATCCAAACTACTAATATTTACAGGCAGGCATAGCTGATCATTTTAACCTGTCAGTTCTAGATATTTTAAGGGTAAATTATAAATGTTAAATTTTAACACTCAATAACACGTGTCAATCTACGGACTTTAATTGACCCAGTCAATCTGCCAACATCTTGTATTGAAAAGCTCCAGCTGATAATGATGAGTCATGAATATTTATGAGCTCCTGACTCTCCCCGCCTACCTGCTGCTGATTTGACAGTTTTTTTCCATAGGAATCAGCAGCAGGTGGGCAGGGGAGTGGCTATAGCTCTGAATTAAATATACACTGGACTCAATGACATCACGCTGGACTCAAATCAGCTCATTAGCATGTGGCATGCGGCATCTTTGTGTGTATATTATGAGGTAACCATCTGTCACACCAGTAAGTGAATACATCTAAGGTACTTTTTAGTAGTTAATGATTGTATATAATTAGTTAGATTATAATCAAATATCCACATGACAGGTTCCCTTTAAACATGGCATCAGTCATATGGCACTGTTTACACCCTGGCATTCAGTAAGCAGCAGTTTTACATGACATGCATGTGATAAGTAAATAGGACTAGTGGTGGAATCGTGATATTTATTTTGGTTATTACAGTAATTACATTCACACGACCATATAATTTTATCCACATCTGATCCGCATCCATTCCACATTTTGCGGAATAGATGCGGATCCATTCATTTCTATGGGTGAATAAAATGAGCGGACAACGTTCAGTATGTTGTCCGCATCCGTGTTTCTGCATTTCTAGTCGGCAAAAATATGAAGCTTGTACTACTATTGTCCGCACAGATCAGTCCGCAGCCCTATTCAAGTCAATGGATCCGCAAATTGGAATGGTTTCCGTATGTCATCCGTTTTTTGCGGATCCGTTTCCGTATTTTTGAAGGCCTTAATAATTTTATTTTTTTTCTTCCGTTTTTTGTGGACCATAAAAAACGGAAGACATACGGAACACAAACGGAAGTCATTTATCCGCAAAATGCGGACACATGGTTCCGTTATTTGCGGACCGCAAAACAGAAAGGTTTACACACAGTCGTGTAAATATACCCTAACTATGTCATTATGTGCCTGTCTGTAGTGATTTGTAATGTGGCTTCTTGTCTCTAAGTGATTTTGTCATGTTGTTAATAAACTTTAGTGTAAAAAAAAAAAACAAACACACAAAGATCTGCTTCTACACTGACATTGACAGACATGAGATACTGCCAACCTGCGGCTTTCCAGCTGTTGTGAAACTACAAATACGGATGCGGATCCGTCTAACAAATGCATTGAAACACCGGATCCATCTCTCCGGTGTCATCCGGAAAAATGGATCCGGCATTTTTTTTTTTTGCATTTTTAAAGGTCTGCGCATGTGCAGACCGGAAAACCGGATCTGTTTTGCTGGAACACTTGGTGCCGGATCCGGCATTAATGCATTTCAATGGAAAATAATGCCGGTGTTTCGGCAAGTGTTCCAGAATTTTGGAGGGAGAAAATACTGCAGCATGCTGCGGTATTTTCTCTGGCCAAATACTGTAAGAGTGACTGAACTGAAGAACTCCTGATGCATCCCGAAGGGATTGCTCTCCATTCAGAATGCATTAGGATAAAACTGATCATTTTTTTCCGGTATTGAGCCCCTAGAACGGAACTCAATACCGGAAAAGAATAACACTAGTGTGAAAGTACCCTAAAATGGACTGTACCTTTTTTTTTCTTTAGGGAGAGGCAAATGCACGGATATAAGGTCTGCGAGAAAACTTTTAAATTAGAAACTTGTTCTTATTCTCTACATAAATAAATGCAATCATTAAAACTGGAATACTTCCTTAAATCAAAGCAGATCAAGCATAGCATCTACTGATTCATTATATGCTGTCTTAGACTATATGTCTGCCTGTCACTGGAACTGATATTCATGAGCACTGAGAATAAAATCGCAGTAAAGTATTAATGTGACAGATCCATTCACAGCCTTAATTATTTTATTGTAGGCAATCATTTCTACTTGAACAATGCATTAACCATTATTATGAACCAAAGGCATATTGAAATGTATTGACCTCAGTTGCACTTAATGGCTGGCAGCAAAATACAACATTCCTGCTGTAATTTTTCAAAAGCCAGGAAAAAGTGCAGGATACACTGAACGTTTTCTGTGGGATTAAATATTTAGCTATGTGAAGGTCGTGTGAAAAAGTGTCTGGCTGCCCTCATCTTGCAAACATATTCAAATCATAAGTCTGGTCATATGCTTATGGCATAATAAACTACTCTGAGATTAGTCATTTTCTATGTAAATCAATCATCTTTCTGCTTGAGAACCACATCTATACTATAAAAGTGAATGTCTGTCTATAGGCAACCAAATGACTGAACAATTTGACCACAAATCTGGCACATACACGTAGGTAAATCGTGTGTCCAAAAAGGTGTTTGTAAAGGTCCCAACCTTGCCGGACATGACCAAGCCTCAAAAGGAGCGATTGGAGGGCACTATCTCCAGCGACTGTCTTGTATCTTCCTTCTAATTAGTGTTGAGCAAATCGAAGTATCCGAAGTGGACATCGATCTGAATTTCAGGGAAAATTCGATTTGCCACAAAGCCAAATTTCCCCCAATTTTGACGAAATGGCGGTAAATAAAAATAATAATACTCACCTCATCCATTTCAGCGCAAAGAGGTGAAATCATGTGCTGGTCAGCGTGATGATGTCATCACGCACCGCACTCGATTTCGCGCTGGACCTTCAATCAACATGACTGTGACTACTTCTTCGTGCTCAAATGGGTAAGGTAAGTATTTTATTTTAACGATTAACCCCTGAAAGCCCTTATTTTCTATCTCAGATGCTGTGATCAGTGATGAACGCAGCATTTAAGGGGTTCAATGATGGCGGCAGCACAATTGTCGTTCCCCGTCATTACGCCGGCTACTTACAAAGAAATGCACTTCACGACACAATAATTAGTCACAAAGCAAATTTTTGGGGAAAATTCGTTGAAGCAGCCAAATTGAATTTTTGTAAGCTTTGCTCATCTCTACTTCTAATATCTTTTCATAGGAAACCATGTTGGATCAGCCATATGCCTCATCTGCACGCAAGCTGAAGGAGGAATGAGTTTATTCCTCATTAGTATTGTGTGAGCCAGGCTATATTTTTATTGGACAGTTTTCCCAATCACATCACTGTTCTCTGTTATCAGCCTCTATCAGAGGATTGTATATATACTGTACATATACATCACTATAGTATAAATATACAGATAGGATAACTCATCAGACTACAGGATCATCATCAATGGTTCTATTTTGAGATACATGTGACTTTTTGATGACTTGTTATGCTGGTCAGTACGAGTATAGAGAAAACCATTTTATATATATATATATATATATATATATATACACTGCTCAAAAAAATAAAGGGAACACTTAAACAACACAATGTAACTCCAAGTCAATCACACTTCTGTGAAATCAAACTGTCCACTTAGGAAGCAACACTGAGTGACAATCAATTTCACATGCTGTTGTGCAAATTGGATAGATAACAGGTGGAAATTATAGGCAATTAGCAAGACACCCCCAATAAAAGAGTGGTTCTGCAGGTGGTGACCACAGACCGCTTCTCAGTTCCTATGCTTCCTGGCTGATGTTTTGGTCACTTTTGAATGCTGGCGGTGCTTTCACTCTAGTGGTAGCATGAGACGGAGTCTACAACCCACACAAGTGGCTCAGGTAGTGCAGCTTATCCAGGATGGCACATCAATGCGAGCTATGGCAAGAAGGTTTGCTGTGTCTGTCAGCGTAGTGTCCAGAGCATGGAGGCGCTACCAGGAGACAGGCCAGTACATCAGGAGACGTGGAGGAGGCCGTAGGAGGGCAACAACCCAGCAGCAGGACCGCTACCTCCGCCTTTGTGCAAGGAGAAACAGGAGGAGCACTGCCAGAGCTCTGCAAAATGACCTCCAGCGGGCCACAAATGTGCATGTGTCTGCTCAAACGGTCAGAAACAGACTCCATGAGGGTGATATGAGGGCCCGACGTCCACAGGTGGGGGTTGTGCTTACAGCCCAACACCGTGCAGGACGTTTGGCATTTGCCAGAGAACACCAAGATTGGCAAATTCGCCACTGGCGCCCTGTGCTCTTCACAGATGAAAGCAGGTTCACACTGAGCACATGTGACAGACGTGACAGAGTCTGGAGACGCCGTGGAGAACATTCTGCTGCCTGCAACATCCTCCAGCATGACCGGTTTGGCATTGGGTCAGTAATGGTGTGGGGTGGCATTTCTTTGGAGGGCCGCACAGCCCTCCATGTGCTCGCCAGAGGTAGCCTGACTGCCATTAGGTACCGAGATGAGATCCTCAGACCCCTTGTGAGACCATATGCTGGTGTGGTTGGCCCTGGGTTCCTCCTAATGCAAGACAATGCTAGACCTCATGTGGCTGGAGTGTGTCAGCAGTTCCTGCAAGACAAAGGCATTGATGCTATGGACTGGCCCGCCCGTTCCCCAGACCTGAATCCAATTGAGCACATCTGGGACATCATGTCTCGCTCTATCCACCAACGTCACGTTGCACCACAGACTGTCCAGGAGTTGGCAGATGCTTTAGTCCAGGTCTTGGAGGAGATCCCTCAGGAGACCGTCCGCCACCTCATCAGGAGCATGCACAGGCGTTGTAGGGAGGTCATACAGGCACGTGGAGGCCACACACACTACTGAGCCAGATTTTTACTTGTTTTAAGGACATTACATCAAAGTTGGATCAGCCTGTAGTGTGTTTTTCCACTTTAATTTTGAGTGTGACTCCAAATCCAGACCTCCATGGGTTGAAAAATTTGATTTCCATTTTTTTATTTTTGTGTGATTTTGTTGTCAGCACATTCAACTATGTAAAGAACAAAGTATTTCAGAAGAATGTTTAATTAATTCAGATCTAGGATGTGTTATTTTTGTGTTCCCTTTATTTTTTTGAGCAGTGTATGTATATTTATTTTCTTTTTTTTTTCTTTTTTCTTTTACACAAAGCAGTTTTGCTTGTTTTGATGTTGCAAAGCTATATATTTTTTAAAATTTTCTGGCAAAAGTCTTGTGTTGTGTGGGGTCTTATTTTGCATTGAGGTTGACATTTACATTGTATTATTTTGGGGTACATAAGAGTTTTTAGCTTCATGTTGTGCTTTTTGTGAGATGAGGTGACCTAAAAATGGTTGTTCTGGCACAGTTTTTTTTCATGGTGTTCACTTGTAGTAGATCATTGGATATTTTTATAAAGCCAGGCATACAATATGTGTATTTTTTTTTTCTATTTTTTACAATTTAAATGACATGATTATGAGGAACTTCTTTTTTTTTTTACTTGAAACTTTTTTTTTGCTTTTTATTTTTGTCCCACTATGGGACTTTTGGGAGTCTGATCCCCTCCACAATGCATTAGAATACATGGTCAGTATTACACTGATTGTGTGCCTATGTAACTCAGCCTGGGGCCTGGGTCTCATAGGCTTCCACAGTTGGCAGGCCCAGGAGACTTTGTAAGGCTTCCGGATACCATGGCAACCACAGCATCGCAGGCTCCCAATGGAGGCATACAAGGAGCGGGGATACCGCGCAGACCCTTTTGATGGCGCGGTCAGCATTGACCGCAGCATCTAAAGGCATAGTCCACCAGCATCAAAGTTTTCACAGTTTGAAAGGGGCTTTCCAGGCTTTTGATATTGATGATCTGTCCTCATGATAAGTTCTTAATGTCTGATCAGTGGGAGCCTAGCACCCCATACTCTCACCAATCAGTTGATCCCTGCTGCTTTCGGCTCATTAACTAGCTTTTGAATAGAGCAAGAAGCAAAGCTCATTTCAAAGTGTAGTGGCCATGCTGGGTTACTGCAGCTCTACTCCCAATGAAGTGAATGGCAGTTTAGCTGCAGTAACCCGGCACGACCACTACAATTTGAACTGAGTTTGGGCTTTCTGTTCCATTCGAGAGCTAGGATTACAGGGAGTCAGAACCTCATCGATCCGATAATAATGACCTAACCTGAGAATAGGTCATCAACCCTGGAAAACCTCTCTAATATAAAAATTAACATAGCACTGATTCTTAAAGTGAAAATATTATATTTTATAATGTAGTTTATATTTTATATTCTACTATCTAAATCACTGACTTAGGCTCCAGGGTAAGAGGAGCACTTTAATTCTAGAGAGGCAACTTTTTTCACCTGGATAAAAACTTATTTACTTACTCCTTTCACTGGGAGCATTAATTGGCCTGTTAAACTCCTTACACCAACATGGAGATCTCCTTTATTCTTCCAATATTCTTCTATTAATCATTTTCAGCAACACTGTCCCTAGCACATGAGAGCTTGCCCCTATGCTCAGCTTACAAGAAAATGGTGTAGACCTCACGGGATGAGGGTTTTATAGGGCTGTACCATCACAAGGGATGGCTATCTGTAGATTGGCTGGCGGCATGCCATTATGGGTAATCTTGCATCCCCGGGCTTCTTACTTTCATTTTGTAACACAAGGAGCTTCCCTTTTAGAAAAATTATATTGTGCAAAAGTTGAGAAGGTATAAAAAAAACAAAAAAATTTCCCATCCTCAAAATTACATTACAAAATCCAGAAAACACTGGCGGCATTGAAGTTTTTTTCACAAACCCCAAGATCACCCCCGAAAAAATAAATAAGAAAAAATTATTAAATAATATCATATATTATGAGCTTTGATGCAGGTACTCTGTGTTGCACTAAATGATAATAGTTTTTTTTTTTATATATACATTTCTATTTAGGAAGATGCAAGTATGTTCTGTCTGGATGCAGAGGGTTACACATATAATCTTCACAGTTATGTCAAACAAGCCTGTCTGTAAATGATCTCTCCAATGATTGGTACAAATATTGTGTACAAACTTATTAAACTCAAAGCTACATACAGATTCAACTAGAGAATTATTTTCTAATTGCAAGACTACCATTTGCTAAAATAACTGACCTTTAAACCTACCTTGACAAGAAGTCAGGGAATGAGAGGCGTATTGGGTATCCATGTCGTATTATCTTAACCATCTCCAGAACACCAATATATTGCAGTTGAGCAGACACATAAAAAGTATCAAAAGTTTCAGCTAGTCTCGAGTTGTTAGGCTTGATGCAATGCATGAGATGTAGCGTGCTGGCTTGGATCTTTCCAATCAGCTCTGTGAGAGTTTTCTATATGAGAAAGAGACAGGGAGAACTCATTTACCACAGATCAGCTGGTCCACAAAAGCCATCAATGCACATGTTTTGTTCTTCTCTCCCCCTGCAATCTAAGGATTCTCTGACATGATTGATTGTACTAAAGTATACTAACCCTGAGTTGTATTGTCACAGTGGTCGGCCCTCCTCTTTCCAGCTTCTGGAGAAATGAATATGAACCTTTCTTTTTTAGCAACTGGAGAGAAGAAAATATTGGTGTAATAAATCTATAAAGAGCATAAAAACAACAACAAAGCAAATAGAGTTATAAAAGAAGCATTTAAACTGAATTAATATTTGAAACAAATAAGTCCTTAACACATTAAATTTATGGAAAATTCAATTCGGCTACTTTGCCAAATTCCTAAAATTTTCGCTTCATAATGAATAACTGCTCCACGAAGCGCATTTCTTTGTATGTAGCGGGAGCAATGATGTGGAATGGCGATGGTGCGGCCTCCCATCTTTGAACCCCTCAGATGCCACGTTCATCGCAGATTGCAGCATCTGAGATTAACATTGAGGGCATTTGATCTCGTAGAGACCACACGGCCATCTTGATTGAAGACATCACGTTGAAGTGATGACGCCCGGTATCTTCAATCAAGATGACCGTGGCAGCCTCTTCACATGCAAATGGATAAGAAGAGTATGTATTTATTTTCTATTTTATTGGCACTTCAGGGAAAATTAATTTGTTACGTTACCAAAGTCCACTTCAGATACCCATTCGCTCAACAATAATTATTATACAATATGTTATTAGTATGGACACAATTTTTACTATATTGATGCAGTTGTTTGGCAAGATTATGGCAGTAAAGCCCATGCTTCCTATTGATAAAAAAAAAAACATGAAGTATAGTAGATCTCCTGAAATAATGAATATATATTTTAATCTGTGCAAAATTGTCCTGTGTACATAGTTCTATCACTGATTCATTAAAGGGGTTTCCTGACTTCAACTGTATTTATAGTTGTGTTTCCAAATATGCTCTGCCCAAAGAAAGAAAGGCATTTATTCACTAGCACTGCGGGTCTGGTCCCCATGTGAATCGGGAGTGTGATGTATCATATGTCGTCATATGCATCACTGCAGCCACTCACTAGCCTGAGTGATGATGTGTCCCCACTGGTACATGACAGTGAATGGCTGCAGTGCTGCACATGACGATGATTGGGACCACAGTGGACTGGAAGCAGTGAGAAGAGAATTCTTGGCACTAGCAATAAGCACTGGTCAATAGGCAAGTGTATTTCGTTTTTAAGGCAGAGCAGATTTGGAGCCATAACTACAATTTTGGTGGAAAGGAAACATCCTTTAATTACTTAAAGAGGACACGTTAAGACCCAGGATATGAGAATTCTGGAGCATTTTTTCACATAACTCTGTGTTGCGTTGTTCCTCTGTTATTCCCTCTAGGGCTGTATTAGACAATGTAGGGACACACCCCAATTGATAACACAGAGTTATAAATGTAATAAAACATTTTTAGGGAAAAAAAACAGGAATAGTGTAATGTAAAGTTATAAGAAAAGGTGCTCCAATATTTTTAAAATATGAGAACTACAATTAATTACTATTTCAGGACAGCTGATAGGTCCTCTAAAATGTGGTTCTTTGCCACATACAGTTGTGTTCAAAATAATAGCAGTCAGACATCACTAACCTGATCAATCATTGTTTTTGGTAGAAATGATATTTCTACATGGCAAATAATTTACTAGCAGGTGTAGTAGAGTAATAGAAATCCAACAGACCCAACAGTCATGACATGCATGCTGCTGATTCTTCGTAATTCAATCACTTATTGAAAGGGGAATGTTACAAATAATAGCAGTGTGGAGGTCAATTAGTGAGGTCATTTATTCTTTGAAAAACTGGTGGCAATTATTGCCCTTATTTAAGGAAGGAATGCATCAAGTGTTGTACATGCTGGTTACAGTGCATTTCTCTCTGAAATTCTGAGGAAAATGGGTCGTTCCAGACATTGTTGAGAAGAACAGCATACCTTGATTAAAAGTTGATTGTAGAGGGGAATCATATAAAGAAGTGCAGAAAATAATAGGCTGCTCAGCTAAAATGATTCCAAATGCTTTAAAATGGCAACCAAAACCTGAAGGACGTGAAATAAAGAAACTACCATTCGAATGGATAGAATAGCCAAAATGGCTAGGACTCAGCCAACAATCAGCTCCAGGAAGATCAAAGAAGGTCTAAAGTTACCTACGAGTAATGTTACAATTAGAAGACGCCTATGCAAAGCCAAGCTATCTGCAAAAAGCCCTCACAAAGTCCCACTGTTGAAAAAAAGACATGTGCTGAAGAGGTTACAATTTGCCAAAGAGCACATTGACTAGCCTAAAGAGAGATGGCGCAACATTTTGTGGACTGATGAAAGTAAAATTGTTCTTTTTGGGTCTAGTGGCCGGAGACGGTTTGCCACTGTCAAACACTGAATTCAAGCCACAGTGCACTGTGAGGACAGTGAAGCATGGTGGCGCAAGCATCATGATATGGGGATGTTTCTCATACTATGGTGTTGGGCCTATTTATCGCATGCCAGGGATCATGGATCAGTTTGAATACATCAGAATACTTGAAGAGGTCATGCTGCCTTATGCTGAAGAGGAAATGCCCTTGAAATAGGTGTTCCAACAAGACAACGACCCCAAACACACCAGTAAACGTGCAACATCTTGGTTCCAGACCAACAAGATTGACGTTATGGAGTGGTCAGCCCAATCCCCGGATCTTAATCCAATAGAAAACTTGTGGAGTGACATAAAAAATGCAGTTTCTGAGGCAAAACCAAGAAATAGAGAAGAATGTAGTCCAATCATCCTGGGCTGGAAAACCTGTTCATAAGTTGGTTGACTTTATGCAACACAGATGTACAGCAGCTCTCAGAAACAGTGGTTTTACAACTAAATATTAGTTAAGTGATTCAAAGGAAAGCAAAATCTTCAAACATTTTTTAGTTTATATAGTGAATGTTTGAGTTTGCAAAGAAGAATGCAAACACTGTTATTTTTGGAAACAGTTTAATATTCACTTTTCTTCATTTTTTTTAGAGGAACAACACAAATTTGATAGATTTTTCTTCATGTTTTGATTTGGAATAGAATGTGTAGTGTTCCCAATGCATTTGTGTGTATGGAAATAAAAGCTATTAGAAGGATTTTGAGCTTCATTCGCTTTTTTAAACACACTGCTATTATTTTTAACACAACTGTACATTGGTTTAGCCCGCTGAGGATGCAAATAATAATACCAAAGATTACTAGAAAAGCTACAATTTCTGGTGAAATTGTGTGAAGTGTTCTTGCCTCCACCAGTAGTCTACAACTGGGGTGGCTTGAGTAACTATTGTGTGGTTGGAGTGGCCCGGAGTAACTGTGGAAAGGTTGGACTGGGCAGAGTAACTTTATGGAGTGGGCAGAGTAACTGTGTGGAGTGTTTGGAGTGAGTAAAGATAGTAAACATTACACTAACCAATTGATTGATCAAATTTAAAAAGTGCACATGGCAAGCTTGATAGAGTGAGAAATGCATTTCAACTTTTTATTTATTTATATAGCACATTTAATTGCAATGTTATTGCCCAACATGCTTCACAGTTACGTTTATAAAAACATTAGCAGCTGATTTGTGTAGGTGGGCTTGAAAATGAGGGAGTGGTGGCAGTTTGGAAATCATGTCCTGATTTTTCAGCTCACACTCTAGCTTTTGTCACTCTGCTGGCTGCTCACACATCTGAGTTCCTATGGCAACTCACTCTATAGCAAGGACAGAGAAGAGCAGTTAAAAACACACTGCTCCAACTTGCTCACTTCACTGGCGTTTGCCATCTTCAAACGGTTGTAGTTTAAAATCCTACAGTGAAGCGCTTTAGATTGTGAGAATCATAAGACCCAGACCTACATTTTGATGCATAGTATGTCTCTGAAATATAAAAAATGAATGCACAGTCGCAGTTTAGAAATTGCCCTTCAAATTTGAGGTGGCTAGAGTGGAGTTTCAATGAATGTCAATGGGCGGCGTGAGTTGCAAACAAATGGTCATATTGTGAAAACTATCAGGACTATGGATTAGCGGTGGACATTTTAGTGGCAGCAGGGATAGCTGAACGTTTTGATATAAGATTTGTGTAGGTGGGCTTGAAAATGAGGGAGTAGTGGCAGTTTAGAAATCATGTCCTGATTTTTCAGCTCACACTCTAGCTTTTGTCAGCTCCCACTCTAGTTTTGAACATTCCGCCATTCATTCCTATGGGACTAATTTCACGACAAAAATGCTGATATTTTGTGAACCATTCGGCAAAACGTTCCACAAAGTAATAGCACACCAATCGGGAACAATCCGCACGTTTCAGTATATTACTGTCAATGTAGTGTAAAAACTGTGGGAGGAGTTAGGGTGGTGAATTTGGCTATAATAAGAAGAATATATATGTGAGATAACAGTAAGTGGTCTTGCCATGCAAGAACACTTAATAATAGTCTTTATCTCTCTGTATCTTACCTTACTGAGTTCCAATATTCTTTTGGTCTCACCATTTGAAGTGCTTGATGTTTTTTTAAACAGTAAGGCTGCTTTGGGTCCTCTAAGTTTAAGTGGAGGATATGGTGGTACAAGGGATCCTGTCTGTGTGAGTTTAGACTGGAACATCTGGTTGATTAGCACATTTTCACTCGCTATAAAGAATTGCATGACAATTATAATACGGTCAATGTAAACTTACAGTAAAAACATGTTTACCCAAATACAGTAAAGCAATCAATTTTCCCCAGTTATGCAATGCTGTTAAGAATTACAAGATCTGTACACAAATTGGAGAGGCTGCTTCATAAAGGCCAATGACTTGGCCAATTATCATGAAGGAGATTTCATAGGAACGCTTGTTTCTCATAATTGCCCTGTGTAAACCCTTGTTCATGGGGTGAAAGCATTGTTGATCTTGACACCTAAATCATTGTTTCCTGTGTAAACATGGATTTACCTATTCATCTGTATGGGAACATGTGTTCGTATCATATTTAAGACCATCATTTTGTACTCCAGTCTTTATTTGTGCTGTGTTGACATGAAATGTGGAGCAATTATAAAGAAGCCACAACTCTTAACAATTGTGGGACATCAAGGTCAGCCAACGTACCTGAACTGAAATCTACGCTGGTAAGAGGCTAGCAAAAGATTTCAAGTGTAATGCTCCAGTTCTCTGGTGCACATATTTTTAAATTTCCCATCTGTAGCCTCCTGTTCATGACCAGGCTACTTTTTAAATACAGTAAGTGGATAGGGGTGAAGTCGCATATTTTAGTGCAAAACTTTAACCAAAATGGACTTTAACCAAAAATGACAGCTTTTGTACACCAGAAAAATGGTTTAGAGCCTTAAAGGGGTTGTCCTAATTATGTAAAAGAAAAAATAAAGCACTGTAAATCTGATGTCAGCAATATATACATATACAAGCTAATCAAGCTTTAGGCAAAAAAAATATTGATATAATATTGAATGAAGATATTATATTTCCTCATTTCCCTGGTTCTCTTCTAGCCCTTTGTTGACATGCAGTTTCAGAGCTGTGGAGGCATGTAACAACAATATCTGAGGGTGTCAACAAAGACTGCCTTTCCTCTTTCCCTGCTCTACAAAGAGAGTGAGAAAAATTGCCCTGCCTGCAGTTTGACTGCTTGGATTGACATGTATGTGTGGAACTATAAGTCCCAGCTGTACAGTACAATGACATTGCTGATAAACACAGGATTTTCCCCTTACTTGTTCTTGTGCAATGCTCTGAAGACACTTATTCATAGACAGTAGAAGAGTACAGAGGAGAGAAGTCCTCCAGTCTTTGTTAGCTCTGTGTTTGCAGGGTGAGGAGGGAGGAGGGATCCTGTGTACAGCATTTATCTCTTCAGTGCCTGAAGAAGAGGAAATCCTGCAGATGCTCAGTATCTGAAACAGAGCCTCCAGCCCTGAGTCTGTGCTGCTGACAGTGGAAGGGGTTACATTTTGTTGAAGAATCCAGTGGGAGGGGGAACATAGGGCAAACAGCTAATCCAGCAGATGGGGCAGTGCAGGGGGCAGGGCTTATGACTCCAACCAGCACAACCTTCACAGTGGCAGTCCGTGCACAGAAGCAGACCTGCTTCCTCAGGCTTGTGCACAGAACGTAACTGCATGTCAGCTCACGAGAATTGGTGCACTATCTTCAATCAAGATGGCCGTGCAGGCCTATCCACGATCAAATAGATGAGGCGAGTATGTATTTTTGGGTTTTAACCCCTGACTAACTCCCTGGTAGGCTGAATGTGACTCACAGATGCCGCAATCAAGGTTGAACGTGACATCTGGGGGGGTTAAAGGGGTTGTCTGGCTTCAGAGCTGAATCCGGACATATCCCCATTTTCACCCAGGCAGCCTCCCTGAAATGCTCCAATGCTCTCCTTTTCCCTGCAAAATAATTGGAAACAAATCAAATTTTATGTTAAGTTCAGCAAAATAGCCAAATCCAATTTTTGAAAAGTTTGCTTATCATTAATGGTCAATGTCACTTCATGCAACATTGTATAAATCACTAGTATAGTGAATATAAGAAACATTATAATAAATTATCAGAGGAAATGCCTTTTCTCCAGTTATCAGATATTGGGAGGCTGAGGAACAGTGAGCAGCAAGAGTCAGTAGAGAGACACTGGCATCTCACCCGCTAATAAGTGTTAAATCTCACCCCAAGTGCTTTATTCACAGCTATACTGATCAGTTCATCTTTGTAATGCCCTATATGGTGCTTTTGGATTATTCTGAGTGAGAGATGGAGAGTTATGTATCAGTATTTCCTGTGTACTCTGTGGGAAGACATAATTGCAGCTAGTCTCCATCCACTAGCTTAGGGACAACTGAGAATAAGATATATGTACAGTATGCAAATAAGAAAAACTAAAAATGACAGATACAAGTCATATAATAGTAAGTGCTATAATTTATGTATGCACATTTGGCATCCTTTTCTGAAAAGTCTGAAATGACAGATACCCTTAAATAATTATTTAATATTTTTTTTATAGACATTTCTTTGAATAAATATAGTTTCCCATACTTCATAGCTTGAATGCTTGATTCCTATGTGTCAAGTATATCCCAGAATACCCACAATACAATCATCAACTCCTGTATTTCTCAGATATGAAAATAACTGACAGGGCACCAATTACAGAATGTAATAAGACATAATTCATTGATTGAGACTCTCCTAGTAGAATGATGAATATATAATGACTAGAGTAAACTGAGCATGCTAAGCAAGAAAAGCATTAGTATGATCAGCATAGTCTCCTAACCACAGCAGATTATAATCATTATTCTCATCAGTATTCGCTGCTTCAGAGGACGGATTTCCAGATCAATAAATATGCAAGCAATACCCATACACATGATTTACATTTCATATTCAATCTTATTTTACATGTAGAGTTTATATCTGAGATCCTGAAAATAATGAATATAGAGTTTTTTGAACCTTTTATATTGATTTATATCCTCAGGGGTCCAATACCCAACATACCAACTGATCAGTTATGTAGCGGCTCTGGCACGGAAGTCAGTGCTGGAATTAAAGCTCCATCCATTGTGTTTAATAGACACAGCTGGTTATTGCAGCGCTGCTCCCATTGAAGTGAATGGAGTTAATCCGGCAGCTACTTCAGAACAGCTGTTCTGTGGGGTGTAGTTTTCAGATCCCCCTGATCAAATTTTGATGGCCTATACCAGTGATGGCTAACCTTGGCACTCCAGCTGTGGTGAAACTACGACTCCCAGCATGCTCCATTTATTTCTATAGAGTTCTGAGAGCAGCCAAGCAAGGGGGGCATCTTGGGAGTTATAGTTTTACCACAGCTGGAGTGCCAAGGTTAGCCATCACTGGCCTATACTGATGATAGGATATCAAAATAAAAAGGACCAGAAAACCCTTTTGAAACATATTTGGCATTGCTTAGGGATTTGTGCTGTCAGCGCATTCTAAGCAAAAGGACATTCATATCAATGGCAATTTTTTAGATTGTTGCGACCTCTTGAACTGAGATAGTTGTTATTATTATTATTATTTATTATTAAAGCGCTGTTCATTCCATAGCGCTGGTATACATACATAATACAGACAATTGCACTGATCATAAACAAGACGAGTTACAAACTGCTACAGAAGGAGAGAGGGCCCTGCCCGTGAGGGCTTACAATCTACATGATATAGTTGTAAAATAAAATAAAATATTATATGATGAGCTTAATGTAGAAGAATGTTATTTTACTATATCACTGACAATAGCATGGATTCTATTGTCCAGAGCTTGGGTGAAAGTGAGAGCAGTTGTGTAGTGAAGCTTAATGTCTATACAGAAAAATATATTTAGTATTTCATAACATAATAACTGATAGAACTTACTCTTCAAGGCAAAGAGAAGATTCTGAGACAATACATCTTTATTTTTCTCAATTGCTCCAGAAATGTCGTAGGTTACCTGGAGGAGGAATGTTATGCAACAAACAAAATATTAACTCTTGTTATTAAGCCAAATATATTCAAGATCATTATAAAAGACAGCAACTAATAAAGTAAACATGTACATTTGGATGGCCTCACATGTATTTTTTTTAGACAATTGTAAAGCCAACTTTATGACTGTGGCTTTTACCAGAATTAATAACCAGAGGAACTGTTTAAACATATAAAACACTAACATTTTCAATTGAAAGGTGAGGTTTCTTTTACTTGGAACCACTTTAGCACCATAGCTTTATGTATTATGTACGGTTCTCCAGGACTACAAAAGATGGCTGCTTTCTTCCAAAAACAGCAGCACATCTGTCCATAGGTTGTGTGTGGTATTGCAGCTCAGTCCCAATCACTTCAATGCTGCAATACCACACCCAGCATGTGAACTAGTAGGGTGTTGTGTTTGAGAGAAAACAGCCATCTTTTTGAAGTCCTGGAGAACCGCTTTAACCCCACTACATCTGTGAATCAATGCAGAGTTCTCAGAAAATGTGCTTCAGAATTGTTATCTCATGGTAAATTCAAGTGTCTACTAAAATAGACACCTATAGCCTGCAGCCAGCCTGTGTACACCCATATTAAACTGGTTAATGTATAGTTGAGGCATATGCTTGTGCTAGAATTAAAGACAATGTCTGTCAAAGAAAGTATAAAGTATGATTAGGTTTATATACACTTTTCTTTTATTTTGATTGTTGTGTAGATTGCGTGATTTAAATAATTGAATGGAGCTAGACAGAAGTTTTGACTGATAACAGCCCTTGGTAGGGGGTAGAGACAGGAGGGGAAAAAACAATTTACAAAACTTTTATTCTCACGAATATTGGTGAATATGAACATTCATTCTGCTAGACACTGCTCCTGAATATGCATTGGAGGTGGAGCTTCACTGTGAAGTGTTTCCTGCTCTTTATTTGATTTAGTTCATAGCCCCTCCCCTCTGCTCTGATAGCTGTAGCATTCATCCAAGACCCACCTCCACTGCTCTTATAGGAACAGAAACTGCAAAATAAAACTTCATATTTGTATATGTTTGGCCTGCTTTCATCATACCCTACCTTGTGCTGTCAGTAGTTTTGCAAAGTCAAAACTGCTGACAGACCAGCTTTAAGGCAAAAGGTATGACAGACATTTTTTCAAAGAATTAAATAAAATTGGGACATTTAAGCCTAGCCCCCCTAGGAATGCCCACAACACCAACTCTTAGTTGAGGCTTCTATAAACCCTGTCCCTTTTTTGCCCAGTTCACAGCACTGTCCTGCCAAAATCGGGAATGTTGGCAGGTATATAAAAAGTAAAATTTGATGTTACCTCCTCTCCTCTCTCACCATCCACCAACCAGATTTTAATCCTGAACTTGCCCGCGTCCTGGGCTTTGAGAGATTTACATTACGCAATTTAGATGATCTCTAATTAAAGCACCATGGGGAATTTGACCACACACATCTCCTTTCAAGCATATGGGGCATGAATTGTGTAGCTAATAATAAAAAAGGTTTGCTTCTATTGTGGTTGCGTTCATCTTTCTCCTCTAGACAGTCCTTTTAACTATTATATAGCATTTGTATAAATGGAAGATAGCTATTTTGTACACATTTTAAGCAAATGTATAAATAAATAATAAATAGTCTCATCTGTGGATAGGAATTTGCGCTGTTTCTTATGCTCATTATATAAAAAAAAAAAAATCACTTTCTAAAGCAGATTAGTTCAAATCCCAGAAATTGCTATGCAGCTTTCGATATTGTGCTGCTTAAATGATGTGCTTCTAAATAATTAGGATTTTGCGTGTGCGGTGGTTATAATTAGTGATGAGCGGGAGGTGCCATATTCGATTTTGACGAAATTCGCGAATATTCGCTAGAATATTCATTTCATATTAGTCGAAATCAAATATTTGTCATTTTTCACGTCATCGGCGCAAGCGCACTGAGGGAGTGCTGAGGAGGCGAGCCTCTTTATCTCCGAGCGCCTGCGCCGAATCAGCACAGGCGTGCGATTTTTGAAATGCTGACAGGGCTGGCCGGAGGAGGAGATCGCGGCTGGCCCTGTCAATCAACAGAAGGAGGGGGCGGTTTTCTGCGGCTGCTACCAGCAAGTAGACGCCCTACTTGCTGGTAGAAAGGTAATTAGCATATTATAAAAGTAAGTTTTTTGCTAAATCTACTGAACGAAAATTATTAATAACATAATGTATGGCAATATGGCAGGATAGGGATTATAAGTACACAAAAAAAAAATAATAATGAGTTTAGTGGAGTGACAGAAGCCCTTTAAAAAAAAAAAGCAAAGTAATATAATCGCATAACAAATTAAACACAGCTGTCTCTATAGTCAACCTTCCTATTTGATTGCTAGAATTAGCAAAGTTGACTATTATGGAGCTAAAACGAAGATGGAGAATACTTTGTTATCTTCGTTTTGAGGAATATGACAAATACATTCGTCATATTCGCTAATTCTACCAAGCCAACCATAGTAAACCAGGTCTAAGTTGAAATCGCAATGCGATTAATTCAAGTTATATTAATCGCATTGCGATTACAACTTAGCACTGCTATATTCCATATTCGTTAATTCTAGCCTAATATGGAATATAGCAGTGCTAAGTTGTAATCGCAATGCGATTAATATAACTTGAATTTATCGCATTGCGATTTCAACTTGGACCTGGTTTACTATGTTTGGCTTGGTAGAATTAGCGAATATGACGAATGTATTCGTCATATTCCTCAAAACGAAGATAACGAAGCATTCTCCATCTTCGTTTTAGCTACCGATTCGTCAACTTCGCTAATTCTAGCAATCAAATAGGAAGGTTGACTATAGAGACAGCTGTGTTTAATTCGCTATGCGATTATATTACTTTGCTTTTTTTTATAAATAGAATCATTATAATAATAATCAAGTATTATTTATAACTATTCAAAAAAAATTTTTAAAAAGCAAAGTATAATAATCGCATAGTGAATGAAACTTAGCTGTCTCTATAGTCAACTTTCCTATTTGATTGCTAGAATTAGTGAAGCTGACGAATATGGAGCTAAAACGAAGATGGAGAATACTTTGTTATCTTCGTTTTGAGGAATATGACGAATACATTCGTCATATTCGCTAATTTTACCAAGCCAACCATAGTAAACCAGGTCCAAGTTGAAATCGCAATGCGATTATTCAAGTTATATTAATCGCATTGCGATTACAACTTAGCACTACTATATTCCAGATTAGGCTAGAATTAACGAATATGGAATATAGCAGTGCTAAGTTGAAATCGCAATTCGATTATTATAACTTGAATTAATCGAATTGCGATTTCAACGTAATTCTCAAATCCGACAGTACATTCTAGTATGGAGACGTTCCCATGGTGATGGGGACGCTTCATGAGCACGGAAGTTGTCAGTAGCGGCAACGGGCACTGACTGGAGCAGCCAGGAAGCCAGGAATCCTAAGGACAGGTAAGAACTACTTTTGGTTAGTGGGAAAGAAAAAAAAATAACAATAAAAAAAAAAAATAATAATAATATTCTAAATATAGAATTTATAGCACTATATTCGAAATATTCGTGAATTAGCGAAGTGCCGATATTCTAAAAAAAAAAATCGATATTCGAATATTCGCGCTCAACACTAGTTATAATCTGTAAAATGTTGTCAATGACATAACACACAATTTTATGCAAATATTGTAAGATAACAAAGATTTTGAATGATTAAAAGATTCTTACATCTAAAAACTATAAAAAAAAAAATCAAGAATTAAAACTGGGTGTATATATACAGTACAGACCAAAAGTTTGGACACACCTTTTCATTCAAAGAATTTTCTTTATTTTCATGACTATGAAAATTGTAGATTCACACTGAAGGCATCAAAACTATGAACATATGGAATTATGTACATAACAAACAAGTGTGAAACAACTGAAAATATGTCATATTCTAGGTTCTTCAAAGTAGCCACCTTTTGCTTTGATTACTGCTTTGCACACTCTTGGCATTCTCTTGATGAGCTTCAAGAGGTAGTCCCCTGAAATGGTTTTCACTTCACAGGTGTGCCCTGTCAGGTTTAATAAGTGGGATTTCTTGCCTTATAAATGGGGTTGGGACCATCAGTTGCGTTGAGGAGAAGTCAGGTGGATACACAGCTGATAGTCCTACTGAATAGACTGTTAGAATTTGTATTATGGCAAGAAAAAAAGCAGCTAAGTAAAGAAAAATGAGTGGCCATCATTGCTTTAAGAAATGAAGGTCAGTCAGTCAGCCGAAAAATTGGGAAAACTTTGAAAGTAAGGGCTATTTGACCATGAAGGAGAGTGATGGGGTGCTGCGCCAGATGACCTGGCCTCCACAGTCACCGGACCTGAACCCAATCGAGATGGTTTGGGGTGAGCTGGACCGCAGAGTGAAGGCAAAAGGGCCAACAAGTGCTAAGCATCTCTGGGAACTCCTTCAAGACTGTTGGAAGACCATTTCAGGGGACTACCTCTTGAAGCTCATCAAGAGAATGCCAAGAGTGTGCAAAGCAGTAATCAAAGCAAAAGGTGGCTACTTTGAAGAACCTAGAATATGACATATTTTCAGTTGTTTCACACTGGTTTGTTATGTATATAATTCCACATGTGTTAATTTATAGTTTTGATGCCTTCATAGTCATGAAAATAAAGAAAACTCTTTAAATGAGAAGGTGTGTCCAAACTTTTGGTCTGTACTGTATATCTAATGACATCTCTAATAGATATTTCTGCGCCAATGAGGATTGACTAACATCATACAACACTTTGTGTGTGTGAGATGTTCAAGTACATTAGTAGTATATTTTTACAGGCAATGACACATATAACACCAATGGTACACATATGAGATAAAGTCCATTCATGTAGACCAGCTTGTTTAAAAAATGTAGTAAAGAGTAATTCATATACCACAAGAAGAAAGTCGACTATGTTAGGTGATAACAAATCACTGTAATCCTTGATAAGAAAGGATTTTCTGTAGTGGGTGAACATATATATTGATAAAATCCAGTAATCTTAAATGGTCACAGTGTGTCTGGAATATAAATTGGAGAAAAACTATCCCTTATTTTATCTCAGTTAACATGTCTCAGATTATTTATGAGTGCAAGAAAAACATTCTAAATAGGTATGCAGAGCTCAGGCATGTTAGGCACATATTGGCAACCTGTCATCAGACTTTTTATTTTTTTTGCACATGCCTTACAGTGGTTCTCCGAGTTACAGATATTGATATATCCTTCAGATATGTCTTAAATGATCACAGTTTGCTTCCACCCATAGACTGTTAGTTTCCAGCACCATGGCAGCCTGAATCAGTCTTTTCTTTTTTTACTAAAGGTAGGCCAAGGTAGACAAGGTAGAGGTTCAATAGTGTGTAGGTTGAATGTGTGGTTTGGCTATTCATTAATATGTTCCCACAAGCAACCATTAGCATGGCATTGGTGCTGCTTATCTTTCTCGCAAGCAATTTCACCACTTACGCTACTAGTCTCTAGAAAGAAATATCAGAAAAGCTAAAATGATTCAACTTGTTGGATCTTTGCCTAAAAGCAGATGTCTTAAAGGTTCCCATACATCTTCTATAGATGTTGGCCAAAAGGTCACTTGGCTGATAGTAGTGTTGGGCGAGCATGATCGGCCAAACACTTTTTTACTCGAGCATCACGATTCTCAGTACTCCGCCGAACAACACGAGTCTCCTTTAATAAAAGTGCGCAAAGGTACTGGCACTCACTGTAATGCCGTAGCCATGTTGGGTACTGGCATTACAGTGATTGGCTGGCCGGACCGCGTCATCGGGTGCTATATAGCACCCGATGACACGTGGTTCGGCTCAGTCTTAGTCAGGGAGAGTTGCAGCAGAAGGAACAGATAGTGTAGGGACAGGAATTTTATTTTATTTTTTAGGCAGGGTTTACTGGTGAAAGGTGTTAGAGACCCAAAAGTTCTTTTAAGGACTATTGTTTTATCTGGCGGCCATATATATTATTAGCGCGACCTGCACTAAATTACGATCAGATCAGCAGCAGACCCTCACCCCTAAAGTTTTAGATGGTCAGTTCAGCAGCAGGCCCTTGCCACTAATGTTTTAGATGGTCAGCTCAGAAGCAGACCCTCACCACTAATTTTTTAGATGGTCAGATCAGCAGCAGACCCTCACCACTAATTTTTTAGATGGTCAGTTCAGCAGCAGACCCTCACCCCTAATTTTTTAGATGGTCATATCAGCAGCAGGCCCTTTTTCCCTAATGTTTTTGATGGTTACCAGCAGGCCATCAATCATAATTTTTCAAGGGTGTGTATGATGCCCTCCTTTATGTGTAATAAAGGGTGTATTGTAGTGCCGGTACCTTGTAATTTTTGGCAGCTTTTTCTCTTAGTGCATAGGCTTTATGAGTGTAGGAGTCCCACTACCTGAACAATTGTACCACAATGTGAATGAGGCCCTCCTTTATGCGATATACAGGTTGTATCGGAGTGCCTCTTCCTTGTAGTTTTTTGGCAGCACTTGCACTTTGCACTTTATATACAAGTAAATATATAGGAAAGAATGTTTTCTAAAAAAAATTCCTCTAAAATCGATTTTATCTTCAGTTTGGTGCATATTACTGTCAGTCTGTAAAAGTGGCGTACTACTCGGACAACATCGTTCCCAGCAGCGACCTGGGAGTCCAAGATGATTCCAGACATCCTCCCCATGCTGTTCCTGAACCATTTCAGTGGTGTTTCCATCAATTTCTGACCTTTTCCTATAAACCAGACACCCTCCCCTCTTCAGAGCAGGGGGTCCCTGGTTTAATGCTTGGGTTCTCCCATTGACTTCCATTGTGCTCGGGTGCTCTGTAAAGCACCCGAGCATCCCAAAGTGTTCTACTCAAGCACCTGAGCACTTTGGTGCTCAATCAACACTAGCTGATAGCTATATCTACTGATCAGCCAAGGATGTATATGTTGTGAATGGGGAGAGAAGAGAAAGCCACTGCCAGATACCTCTGGTGGTGGCTTTTTTCCCAGGAGAACAAAAGAATCAGGGATTGAAATAATTATTTTCTTTCCCATTTGCTGGAGACAGGTTGGGAAGCCCACACACTTTAGATTGCAGACAATCTTAGGCTAAAGAAACATTTTCATAGCCAAGTGTTTCTATTATTAACTTTCTTTATTATTATTCAATATTAACAAACAATTTCATAAACACATATCAATATTAACATCATTTTCCAAACCCAAAACCCTCCCCCTGATTTCCTTCCCCTCCCATCCCAAGATGTGTCCTACTTCTCCACCAGCCCTCCGTAACATGACCGAGGAATGATGGAGAAGGATGGAGAGAGGAGAAAGCTCTATAGATTCCATTCTCCCCAAATTTGACTTCATTTTATCTCGGTATCTCTTTGCATATATGGAATATGTTCATATATCTTGTTGGTATTTACCAAATTTAACCATGTATTAATACTGGGAACTTCTCGCGCAAACCAAGAGCGTGCTATTAGGAGTCTTGCCAGAAACATTATTTTAAACAGAAGATTTTTTTTATATTGGTGACAGCCCACCATGGCAAGATCCCCCAATACCCAGCATTCAGCAATAAAAGGAATCCGCACATTAAGTTTTCTCTATATATAGTCGTGAATAGTCTCCCAATATTGTTTCAACTCTGGACAAAACCAGAACATGTGCAAATAGTCCGCCTCAGGAACATCACACCTAGGACAATTAGAATAATTCCTAATACCACATTTATTAAGCCAGAGAGGGGTAACAAAGTCTGTGTAGAATATTAAACTGCACCAAAACGTGATTAAAATTATGTGATACCAGTTTTAGATCCTGAGCTAACTTCTCCTGATCCTCCAAGTGTGTCATTGAACATTCATTTTGCCAAGCCCTCTGTCCCGGGGACCAAATATCACCAAATCGTGCCATAATTAAGCTTTTATAATGTTGAGAAATCTTCATCTTTTGTCCCAAGTTCTCTATCAATTCATTAAATTGTGGACAGGTGTGAATTTCCAGCCTATTTTTTTCTTTAATACTTAAAAGTGCCAATCTTAGCTGTAAATACCGAAACCATGATAATTTCTGTGATTTTTGTCTTTGTGATAGTACCGTGAACGAAACAATATCCCCACTTCCTACTATCTGTGTCAAATATAAAATATTACCTTTTTGCCAATATAAATCTCTACTTAATTGAACTAAAGTTTGCAAGTGCTTGTTATACCACAACGGAGTACATCCAATTGAACCTTTCACTCCATACCAAAGTCTAATCGAATACCATGACTTCATAATCAAATTCCTGGCGGACTTAAATTCTCTATCGGAGTCGGTCAAATGATCCGACTCCAATAGCAAAAAAAAATTATCATAAGGGGATCTATTCACTAAGTACTTGCACAGTGGGCTATCAATCCACTCACGGAGAAAACAGAACTGCGTAGCCAAGAAATAACCCCTAAAGTAGGGGAGATTAACTCCTCCACTCTCCAAAGGCTTATACCAATAGTCTAATTTAAGTCTTAAGCGTTTCCATCCCCATAGTAAGTCCCTAATAATTCTTTCTATTAATTTAAAAAATCTATCCCCAATCCATACTGAAGAATTCTTGAAGGCATACAATAACTGGGGAAGAATCCCCATCTTAATTAGAGATACTTTATCTGCTTTTGATAGAGATAACTGGAGCTATGTTATTTTTAACCTTAGCTTATTTATCAGTGGAATCAAGTTAAGCAAAATGAAATCTTCCACCCTAGGAGAGATTATAATGCCTAAATACTCAAGAGAGTCAGAAATTTTCAGAGTATTCATAGGGGCCTCATTGGGGAGTAAAAGGTTATCTAAGGACATGATCCTATTATCCAAAGGCAAGAGGGTAGTTTTTTCCCAATTTACATCCAGACCTGAGACCTCTCCAAATTGACGTATCGTTTGAATGATATTCAACAAAGTAGATTGAGTCTGTTGAACATAAAACAGAATATCGTCTGCATAAAGAGAGATTCGGTCTTCGACTCCTAGTACCCCAAACCCCAGAATCTTAGGGTCCTGTCTAATTCTAGCGGCCAAGGGCTCAATATAGATATCAAATAAAAGCGGAGAAAGTGGACATCCCTGGCGAGTGCCTCTAGTCATAGGAAAACTTCTTGTAAGATACCCATTTATATTCAATCTTGCGGTAGGAGATCTATACAGAAGTTTTACCATACCAATAAACCTAGGGCCGAAGCCCATCTTATGAAGCACTCTCCACAGGAACCTCCATTCAACTCTATCAAAAGCCTTAGAGGCATCTATAGACAAAATAGATTGTGAATCCCCTCCGGACATCTGTAAATTAGTAAAGAGACAATGTAAATTATAATGGGTCCCTTTATTAGGCATAAAACCAGTTTGGTCTGGATGTATAATTGATGTCATGACACTAGTTAACCTCATCGCCAGGATCTTAGAAAAAAGTTTAACATCTGTATAAGGGCTCATTCAGACGGCCGTATGCTGTCCGCAAAAATACTGAATGCTATCCGTTTTTTTGCGGATCCGCAAAAAAAATGAAACATGTCCTATACTTGTCCGTGAAAATCAGGACATGGCCCCATTGAAGTCTATGGGTCCGCAAAAATACTGAATGCTATCCGTTTTTTTGCAGATCCGTTTTTTTGCGGATCCGCAAAAAAAGGATAGCATTCAGTATTTTTGCGGACAGCATACGGCCGTCTGAATGAGCCCTTAAGAAGAGAGATAGGTCTATATGACCCCAAATCGTTAGGGTCTTTACCCTTCTTCAGTACCAATGAAATAACGGCCTCTGTCATGGTTTCTGGAAGGGATCCCTCCTTTATTGAATCAGAGAGAGTTTCCCACAGATAAGGAAGAAAAATCTCCCTATATTTACGATAAAACTCATACGGAAGTCCATCCATTCCAGGAGAGGAATTGCCTGAGCAGGTTTTAATTACTTCATCTATCTCTTGAAGACATAGGTCCCTCTTCAGATGTACTTTTTGACTATGTGTAAGAACTGGAAGGGAAATAGAGTCCAAGTATGAGTCAATCACATCCTCTGAGGTAACACTCTCCGATTCGTATAGGTCACAAAAGTAATTTGTAAATATTTCCATTATTCCCTCCTGATCCTCAATAATGGTCCCATCCGAAGCACGAATACTACGAATCTCTTTCTTTAGATCCTGGCTAGCTATTACCCTAGCCAACATCTTCCCAGGACGCCCTGCCTCTGAGAAATATTTTTGTCCCCTAAAGAATAGCCTCTGTTGGGCTTTATCCAGAAGAAAGTCGGAGAAAGCCCGACCTGTCCTCTGCATAATTTCTCTAGCTTCCTCTGATTTTAACTTGGTATATCCATCCATTCCGGCCGCAGCTGCTTCCTCTAGTTCTTTCTCCTTCATGGCATAACATTTACTCAAATTAGCAATTGTACTGATAAAAATCCCTCTCATGACCACTTTAAATGCATCCCAAACCAGTTGAGGTTTAGCTGAAGCAATGTTTTTATCCCAAAAGGAGGTAATCTCATTTTCTATCTGGTCATGATTATCAATTATTAATAGCCAATGGGGGTCCAATCTGAATGGGGGTTCCTGTCTAAGGCTATTCCTGACCATACACAGATCTATTAAAAAAGGTATATGATATGAAACAGATCTGGTATCATATTTCATGCGTTTGATACAGTTTAAATATCCTTTATTTATCAGGACCAGATCAAGTGTTTCTAAATTCTATGAAATGCCTGTAAGTTCTAAGTACACCCCTTGATAAATTCCTTGAGAGGTGTAGTTTACTAAATGTGGTAAATTTTTAAGGGTTTCCATTTTAGGGTCTCTTCAAGTGTGACATGGCACCCAAAAACCATTACAGCAAAATCTGCCTTCCATATGTTGCTCCTTCTCTTCTGAGCCCTGCTTTGTGCCCATACAGCAGTTTACAACCACATGTGGGATGTTTCTGTAAACTGCAGAATCTGTATGATAAATATTGAGGTTTTTGGCTGTTAACTCTTGCTGTGTTATAAGAAAAATGTATTAAAATAAAAAATCGGCAAAAAACAAAATGTGTCATTTTAAAATATCACCTCTATTCTTCTTTCATTCTTGTGGAACATCATTTGTAAAATCAGTTTGAAATAATTTAAAGGGTACAGTTTGTAAAATGGGTTCATTTATTGGTGGTTTCTATTATGTAAGCCCCACTAAGTGACTTTATAAATGAATTGTACCTTTAAAAATGCGAGTTTTGGAAATTTTCTTGAAAACATTAAAAATTGTTTAAAAAAATTCCAAGAATTCTAAAGTCCTAAAAAAAGTCAATGACATTTACAATATCATATCAACCTAGAGTATACATATGGTGAATGTTAGTTAATAACTATTTTATAAGGTATCACTATCCATCTTAAAAGCAGAGATATTCTAATTTAGAAAATAGCAACATTTTCTACTGATTTGAGGTACGATGTATCACGAGAACACAGTCTCAGAACTAATTGCAAAAGTAAAATCATTCAAGTTATTATATTACTATAAAATATTGCCTGCATTTCTAAAACACATAGCTCTGGTGTTACCCTCATGGTATGTTGATGACCAATTATCAGTGTATTCTAAGAAATAAAATAACTTAGCTACAGAGCAAAGACAAAGACAAGGTTGAACAACACACGTCTGGAATGTACCATGTGATTGTCACAAGGATCCAAGAAATATTAATTAACAGTGCTTGCAAAAGAAAATAATACCCTTGAAGCCAGACGTCATCTGGCAATTATTTCCTGAAAGTTGAAATGAAACTACAGGGAAGGCTATTCATGTACCAATCCCCAAAGTATCTTCAAGGAGGAAAACAATTTCCCACAACTTGCATGCAAGAAATTCTTTATAGAATATTTAATTTATTAGCATTATTTGATTGTGAAAGCATGAATATGATATGTCACACAATTTTGTATTTGTATTTTTTTTTTTATCATCAAAGGCAGTATAATGCTGTATTCACATTATCAGTGTAACTTCCCATTAGCGATGGTATTTTTGAAAGTAACCTTATTGATCCCATTTATTATTGGGATTGATGTTATTTTTAATCCTTCATGTCATTATTTATATTAAAGGGGTTGGAAAGTTTCCTATATTAATGACCTACCCTCAGGATAGGTCATCATCAATATCAAATCGATCGGGGGTTGATTCCTGGCACTCATGCCAATCCACTGTTTGAAGAGAACACAATGCTTGTATGAGCGCTGCATTCTCTTCACTCTTTACCTGCTTGCCATCGACATTGCAGCAGCGATCAGTTGTTATTGCAGCTTCTCTGTCCCCGTTCACTGCCATGGAAAGTAGATGTTACACTCTTTCTGTTCCTTCCCATTGAAGTGAAAGGAACTGTTGCAATGTTGATGGCGAGCAGGTAAACAATGAATAGAAGGCAGCACTTGCATTCTCTTCAAACAGCTGATTGGCAGGGGTGTCGGGAATGAAGCCACTGCCAATGTGATATTGATGACCTATCCTGACCTGTTAAAAAAAATCATAAAATCTTGAAATCTTTATAATGGACAAATAACAGGCATGACCCACCATTCACTAAAGGTGATGATTAGAGATGAGAGAATTTCTCAAAAATTTGATTCGGCCGGTTTGCTGAATTTTCCAAAAAGATTTGATTTGATCCGAATTTCTTTGCAGCAAATCACGTAAAAAAAATAGCTATTTCCTGGCTGCAGAGAGCCTGTATAGTGGTGTAGAACACTGTGCCTTGCAGTAACATGCATAGGGAGTCTGCTGTGGCAGTGAAACAATACTGTGAGTCAGTATGACATGCAGATGACAGGCGTCGCTCTTAGAATCACTGCACACTTCACTTATTTGTGCAATTACAGGGCCAAAATTGACCAAATAACTCAAGTGTGAAATCAGCCTTACAGGATGATGTTAGCGCCAGGTATAAAGGACCGTGCAGAAGCCTAAGATCCTACAGTAGTATGAAAGAGTGCACTCCTTTTACACCGTCGTCAGCTGATTCCACATAGATGTCTACAGAACCTGTTCTATTAAACGCTTATACAAGTTGAGCCCACCTGACAGAGTGGAGTGGGTGTCAGCAGTAGGTTTTTTGTTGACGTCACAGATTTTTTTGCCCTTCCTCTGATCTGTCGGAACAATAACCCCCCCAAAAACAGATCCTGTCTGTTGATCATTCGCCTTCACTCGGTCAGCATTTGGTCAGTAATTCATCAGTATTGTTAAAAAAAAACAGGAGTGGATCCAAAACAGAGATGACACAAGAATGGAATATTTGCATGTCTTCTGTGTTTCGTACCCACTCCTGTTTTGGCTACCGAATCATAAGCCAATTCTGATGGGACAATACAGGCCTTACATCTGCTACACAGACAGGATCCATTGTGCGTCTCATTTTTCCTTCCTTTTGACAGATCAGAAGAAGGGTTAAATAAATGATGATGTCAACAAGGCCAAATGGCATAATAGTGGCCCAGTCATAGAGTGTGGAGGGTGGGAGAACAGCTTGAGAAGTCCACAGAGTGGCCCAATGACATAGTGTTGAGGTAGCAGCAGTATGAGGAGACCACAGAGTGGCCCAGTGACATAGTTGGGAGGTGGCAGCAACAGCAGCATAAGGAGACCACAGAGTGACCCATTTACATAGTGTTGAGGTAGCAGCAGTATGAGGAGACCACAGAGTGGCCCAGTGACATAGTTGGGAGGTGGCAGCAACAGCAGCATGAGGAGACCACAAAGTGACTCATTTACATAGTGTTGAGGTGGCAGCAGCATAAGGAGGCCACAGACTGGCAAGGTGACATAGTGTGGAGGTTAGCAGTAGTAGCAGCATGAGGATGCCACAGAGTGGCCCAGTGACATATTGTTGATTTAGCAGCAGCATAGAGGAGACCACAAAATGGCCCAGTGACATATTGTTGATTTAGCAGCAGCAGCATGGAGAGGCCACAGAGTGGCAAGGTGACAGTGTGGAGGTGGAAGCAGGATGGGGGGCCACAGAGTGGCAAGGTGACATAGTGTTGAGTTAGTAGCAGCATGAGGAGGTCACAGAGTGTCCCAGTTACATAGTGTTGATTTAGCAGCAGCATGAAGAGACCACAGAGTGGCAAGGTGACATAGTGTTGAGTTAGCAGCAGCATGAGGAAGCCACAGAGTGGCAAGATGACATAGTGTGGAGGTGGCAGCAGCAGCATGAGGAGACCTAAGTGGTGAGGTGGCAGCAGCAGAGTGACCCGGTGACAAAGTTGGGAGGTGGGTGACAATAACAGTACCCGCTTACGATGGTGGGTGTAAGAAGGAACATTTGGCATCAGATGTGTGGCATCAGGTGGGTGGCAGCATTAGTATAGTAGCTTAGGCAGGTAGCCAGAAAAAGATGGTCTCTTTTGTCAAGGTTTGGATGAGGCAGCATGTATGATTTTATCTAATGTATCAGGCATTGGTGGGTGGAAATCCTGGCTGATCCATGCCTAATTCATCTTGACAAAGGTCAGGGTGTCCAAGCATGCCACCAACTGCTGGTTCAGGTTCTGCTCCAGGTCTAGCTGCTGCTGCTGGGGGGAGTTTCTTCACTAGGTGGGTTAAGAAAGCTGCTCATCATCGACTCTAGAATAAAGCTGCTACTGATGGAGCTGGTACTGCTCTTACCCCCCCCCCTCCCGCCACAGCAGCCATGGCAGTGGAACGAGAGCGCAGAGGGCCCCTCGGTGAGACCTGCGAGAGGAAGGATGATAGCGCAGATAGGCAGCGGCCAACTGACTACATAGGATGTCTCTATAGTAGTTCAGTTTTTCCTCCCTCTCATCGGGTCTAAAAAAGTCCCCCATTTTGGACTGATAGTGAGGGTCCATCAAGGTGGAGAGTCAGAAGTCATCCCTCTGCTGAATGGTGACAATTCGGCTGTTACTACCCAATTAAGTGAGCATGCAGCAGGCCATTTACGCAAGTGACTTGGAGGGACTAACTGTCTCCAGCTCCACTTCATACTGCCGCGGTGTGCCTGGGTCATCTGCCTCATCTTCCTCATCTCCCTCTTGCTCCTCCGAGTGCTCCTGCTCCTCCTCTCCTGTCACCTGTGTAGAAAAACCCATTTCGCTACACATTGCCTGTGCTCCAATGTCCTCCTCCTCCTATAGTTCATCCCCAACAGGGCTCATGTGGCCGTGAGATGTAGTTTCCACGTCTCCAGTCCCCTGACCAGCCAGATGTACTAGCATCTGTTCCAGGATATGAAGCAGTGGAATGAAGTTGTTTACCCCGTAGTCCTGGCGACTGACAAATAACATGGCATCCTCAAAGGGCCTGAGCAAATGGCAGGTGTCACGCATGAGCTGCCACTGGCTGACATCGAAGTTACACAGGGCAGTAACCCTGTCCGCTTGGATCATCAAGAAATCGTTTATGGCCTTTCTCTGTTCGTATAGTCAGTCCAACATATGAAGGCTTGTATTCCAACGGGTTAAAACGTTGCATATCAGAATATGTTGGGGGACCCCGTTCTGCCACTGCAGCTCAAGGAGGGTGTGATTGGCGGTGTACGAAGTGCATGCAAAGTTTCCTGGCCATTTTTAGATTGTCTTGCAGATGGGTGGAAGACTTCAGGAACCGCTTGACAACCAGATTGAAAGCACGCGCCATGCAGGGCGCATAGCTCAGTCCTCTTTGATGCGGCGCCGACACCATGTTCTTCGTTGTCAATCACCATGGTTCCGATTTTGAATTGTTGCGGAGAAAGCCAGGATTCGATTTCTTAATGAAAGACATGGAGTAGTTCCTCCCTTGTGTGACTCCGTTCGCACAGGCAAACGAGGTATAGAACAGCTTCACACCGCCGTGCACTGCACATGTGGTATGCGGGAGGAGTACTGTGAATTGTCCCTGTAGTGGAGGCTAATGAACACTGTGGAGAATGTGGAGTCAGAGGCGGACATTGTCGTAGGACCAATGTACTGAGAACGTGGAGGTGAAAGCGGCGTCACCTGGCCTAGTTGCTGGCTTGGCTGGGCAGGAACCACATTTACCCAGTGGGCCGTAAAGGGCATATTGTCCTTGACCTTAGTTACAGCTCCACACGTCGGCGCTGCCGTGCACTTTGGCAGACATCGACAGGCTCAAGGACTGGCCCACCTTCTGTTCTACATATTTGCACAGGGCTCTTACTGCCTTTTTGGCAAAAAAATGATGGCTTGGTACTCTCCACCTTGGCTAGGCACAAGCCATCAGTTCTCTGAAAGCTGCAGAGTCCACCACTTGGAAAGGGAGGGACTTCAGCACCAGCAACGGCCAGGAGAACATTCAGCTTCTGCACCTTTGGATGAGTGCATGCATACTGCTGTCTCTTGGCAATCACTTTGGTGATCGATTGCTGACGGAATGACTGATGAGGAGTAGGATGGTGAGGAGCAGGAGCATCAGGACTGTTGGATTATGGTAAGGAGAGACAGCTCCGTTTGGCTGAAGTGGTGGAGCCTTGACTGCCTGAAATCAGGTGCGTGCCACTGGGTGATGCAGCGGTTGCTGCGGCAGCCTGGACCACCACATTGGAGCCACGGTTCTCCCAGGCCACTTTATGGTGACACTGCATACACTATGTTGATGCAGGGACGTGGTGCCAACATTCACCTTCTGCCCACAGATTCGGCAAATGGCCTTGTTCACCTCTGGTGGCTTAATAAAAAAGTGCCACACCGCCGAGTAGATGATTTTACCCCCAACACCCAGCACTTTCTGACTGCTACTGCCGCTGCCTCTGTGAAACCCTGCACCTCTACTTTCTGGGCAGGTAAGCTCCTGCGAAGCTGGTGGACTACCCCGGGCACATTTGGCTCCCGACCTTCCACTGCTGCCCCCCTGCTGACTGCCGGCCACGCTACCAACTTGCTGGCTTCGCTGCTGTCTCACGCGCAAGCTGCCACCCTCTTCTCCCAATGATGATGAAGCCCCTTCTTCACCCGGCTCCCAATTGCGATCTGCTACATCATCATCGAATACTGTCTGCACGTCACTGATGTCCTCCTCAACGGTCTCTGAGCCAGACGCCTGACCACTCGCAACACCAGCTTCCATGCCACTTTTCTCACCACTACTTGCCCGCCTTTCGGAGAAAACAACAGATGTCTCCTCCGGATCTTGCTTGGGCAGTATCTGCTGACTGTCCTCTACTGCTCGCTGTATAGTGGAGCTGAGCCTACAGCATATAATTTTTCTCTGGCTGACGGAACAGAAAAGGACAGAGGCAGGTTGAGGACAGGTGAGGGCACAGGGCCTGCTCCCGGACCATGCCAACTAAGGGTTGTGTCTGACAAACCCACCGACTCTGGGCTGGGGGTGTCTGATGTGACTTGGGACTAAGTGGATGACCGAGTCAACCATTCAAGAACCGCTGGGTTGCTCGTCAAGACACGATCGCTAGCTGAGACTGGCAGCTCAGGCCTCTGGAAGAGACCCCTGCTGCCACGCCCCCTTACTCTGCTGCGACCTGTGCCAGAAACATTCCTAATATACTGTTAGAGGAAATAAATAAATAAATAGGAAATTAATACATCCCAAAAAAGGTAATTTTGTCACTTCACCACACAACAGTAAATAATACTTTTTTTTTTACCACTAATACACGCCAAAAAAGGCTTAAGAACATATAACTGCACCGCTGAACGGAAAATAATATTTTTTTTCCAAAATACACGCCAAGTTTTGTCATTCACCGCACAACGGCTAATAAGTAGAATTGAGCGAACACCTGGATGTTCGGGTTCGAGAAGTTCGGCCGAACTTCCCGGAAATGTTCGGGTTCGGGATCCGAACCCGATCCGAACTTCGTCCCGAACCCGAACCCCATTGAAGTCAATGGGGACCCGAACTTTTGGGCACTAAAAAGGCTGTAAAACAGCCCAGGAAAGAGCAAGAGGGCTGCAAAAGGCAGCAACATGTAGGTAAATCCCCTGCAAACAAATGTGGATAGGGAAATGAATTAAAATAAAAATTAAAAAAATAAATATGAACCAATATCAATTGGACAGAGGTCCCATAGCAGAGAATCTGGCTTCACGTCAGCAGAGAATCAGTCTCTTCATGCCATAGCAAAGAATCTGGCTTCATGTCAGCAGAGAATCAGTCTCTTCATGCCATAGCAGAGAATCTGGCTTCATGTCAGCGCAGAATCAGTCTTCATGTCATAGCAGAGAATAAGGCTTCACGTCACCCACCGCTGGAACAGGCCACTGTCACACATTTAGGCCCAGGCACCCAGACAGAGGAGAGAGGTCCCGTAACAGAGAATCTGGCCTTATGTCAGCACAGAATCTGTCTTCATGTCATAGCAGAGAACCAGGCTTCACGTCACCCACCACTGGAACAGGCTACTGTCACACATTTAGGCCCAGGCACCCAGGCAGAGGAGAGAGGTCCCGTAACAGAGAATCTGGCCTTATGTCAGCACAGAATCAGTCTTCATGTCATAGCAGAGAATCAGGCTTCACGTCACCCACCACTGGAACAGGCTACTGTCACACATTTAGGCCCAGGCACCCAGGCAGAGGAGAGAGGTCCCGTAACAGAGAATCTGGCCTTATGTCAGCACAGAATCTGTCTTCATGTCATAGCAGAGAATCAGGCTTCACGTCACCCACCACTGGAACAGGCCACTGTCACACATTTAGGCCCAGGCACCCAGGCAGAGGAGAGAGGTCCCGTAACAGAGAATCTGGCCTTATGTCAGCACAGAATCTGTCTTCATGTCATAGCAGAGAATCAGGCTTCACGTCACCCACCACTGGAACAGGCCACTGTCACAAATTTAGGCCCAGGCACCCAGGCAGAGGAGAGAGGTCCCGTAACAGAGAATTTGGCCTTATGTCAGCACAGAATCTGTCTTCATGTCATAGCAGAGAATCAGGCTTCACGTCACCCACCACTGGAACAGGCCACTGTCACACATTTAGGCCCAGGCACCCAGGCAGAGGAGAGAGGTCCTGTAACAGAGAATCTGGCCTTATGTCAGCACAGAATCTGTCTTCATGTCATAGCAGAGAATCAGGCTTCACGTCACCCACCACTGGAACAGGCCACTGTCACACATTTAGGCCCAGGCACCCAGGCAGAGGAGAGAGGTCCCGTAACAGAGAATCTGGCCTTATGTCAGCACAGAATCTGTCTTCATGTCATAGCAGAGAATCAGGCTTCACGTCACCCACCACTGGAACAGGCCACTGTCACACATTTAGACCCCGGCACCCAGACAGAGGAGAGAGGTCCCGTAACAGAGAATCTGGCCTTATGTCAGCGCAGAATCAGTCTTCATGTCATAGCAGAGAATCAGGCTTCACGTCACCCACCACTGGAACAGGCCACTGTCACATATTTAGGCCCAGGCACCCAGGCAGAGGAGAGAGGTCCCGTAACAGAGAATCTGGCCTTATGTCAGCACAGAATCTGTCTTCATGTCATAGCAGAGAATCAGGCTTCACGTCACCCACCACTGGAACAGGCCACTGTCACATATTTAGGCCCAGGCACCCAGGCAGAGGAGAGAGGTCCCGTAACAGAGAATCTGGCCTTATGTCAGCACAGAATCTGTCTTCATGTCATAGCAGAGAATCAGGCTTCACGTCACCCACCACTGGAACAGGCCACTGTCACATATTTAGGCCCAGGCACCCAGGCAGAGGAGAGAGGTCCCGTAACAGAGAATCTGGCCTTATGTCAGCACAGAATCTGTCTTCATGTCATAGCAGAGAATCAGGCTTCACGTCACCCACCACTGGAACAGGCCACTGTCACAAATTTAGGCCCAGGCACCCAGGCAGAGGAGAGAGGTCCCGTAACCGAGAATTTGGCCTTATGTCGGCACAGAATCTGTCTTCATGTCATAGCAGAGAATCAGGCTTCACGTCACCCACCACTGGAACAGGCCACTGTCACACATTTAGGCCCAGGCACCCAGGCAGAGGAGAGAGGTCCCGTAACAGAGAATCTGGCCTTATGTCAGCATAGAATCTGTCTTCATGTCATAGCAGAGAATCAGGCTTCACGTCACCCACCACTGGAACAGGCCACTGTCACACATTTAGGCCCAGGCACCCAGGCAGAGGAGAGAGGTCCCGTAACAGAGAATCTGGCCTTATGTCAGCACAGAATCTGTCTTGATGTCATAGCAGAGAATCAGGCTTCACGTCACCCACCACTGGAACAGGCCACTGTCACACATTTAGACCCCGGCACCCAGACAGAGGAGAGAGGTCCCGTAACAGAGAATCTGGCCTTATGTCAGCGCAGAATCAGTCTTCATGTCATAGCAGAGAATCAGGCTTCACGTCACCCACCACTGGAACAGGCCACTGTCACATATTTAGGCCCAGGCACCCAGGCAGAGGAGAGAGGTCCCGTAACAGAGAATCTGGCCTTATGTCAGCACAGAATCTGTCTTCATGTCATAGCAGAGAATCAGGCTTCACGTCACCCACCACTGGAACAGGCCACTGTCACATATTTAGGCCCAGGCACCTAGGCAGAGGAGAGAGGTCCCGTAACAGAGAATCTGGCCTTATGTCAGCACAGAATCTGTCTTCATGTCATAGCAGAGAATCAGGCTTCACGTCACCCACCACTGGAACAGGCCACTGTCACATATTTAGGCCCAGGCACCCAGGCAGAGGAGAGAGGTCCCGTAACAGAGAATCTGGCCTTATGTCAGCACAGAATCAGTCTTCATGTCATAGCAGAGAATCAGGCTTCACGTCACCCACCACTGGAACAGGCCACTGTCACACATTTAGGCCCCGGCACCCAGACAGAGGAGAGAGGTCCCGTAACAGAGAATCTGGCCTTATGTCAGCGCAGAATCAGTCTTCATGTCATAGCAGAGAATCAGGCTTCACGTCACCCACCACTGGAACAGGCCACTGTCACATATTTAGGCCCAGGCACCCAGGCAGAGGAGAGAGGTCCCGTAACAGAGAATCTGGCCTTATGTCAGCACAGAATCTGTCTTCATGTCATAGCAGAGAATCAGGCTTCACGTCACCCACCACTGGAACAGGCCACTGTCACATATTTAGGCCCAGGCACCCAGGCAGAGGAGAGAGGTCCCGTAACAGAGAATCTGTCCTCATGTCAGCACAGAATCTGTCTTCATGTCATAGCAGAGAATCAGGCTTCACGTCACCCACCACTGGAACAGGCCACTGTCACACATTTAGGCCCAGGCACCCAGGCAGAGGAGAGAGGTCCCGTAACAGAGAATCTGGCCTTATGTCAGCACAGAATCTGTCTTCATGTCATAGCAGAGAATCTGGCTTCACGTCAGCAGAGAATCAGTCTCTTCATGCCATAGCAAAGAATCTGGCTTCATGTCAGCAGAGAATCAGTCTCTTCATGCCATAGCAGAGAATCTGGCTTCATGTCAGCGCAGAATCAGTCTTCATGTCATAGCAGAGAATAAGGCTTCACGTCACCCACCGCTGGAACAGGCCACTGTCACACATTTAGGCCACGGCACCCAGACAGAGGAGAGAGGTCCCGTAACAGAGAATCTGGCCTTATGTCAGTACAGAATCTGTCTTCATGTCATAGCAGAGAACCAGGCTTCACGTCACCCACCACTGGAACAGGCCACTGTCACACATTTAGGCCCAGGCACCCAGGCAGAGGAGAGAGGTCCCGTAACAGAGAATCTGGCCTTATGTCAGCACAGAATCAGTCTTCATGTCATAGCAGGGAATCAGGCTTCACGTCACCCACCACTGGAACAGGCTACTGTCACACATTTAGGCCCAGGCACCCAGGCAGAGGAGAGAGGTCCCGTAACAGAGAATCTGGCCTTATGTCAGCACAGAATCTGTCTTCATGTCATAGCAGAGAATCAGGCTTCACGTCACCCACCACTGGAACAGGCCACTGTCACACATTTAGGCCCAGGCACCCAGGCAGAGGAGAGAGGTCCCGTAACAGAGAATCTGGCCTTATGTCAGCACAGAATCTGTCTTCATGTCATAGCAGAGAATCAGGCTTCACGTCACCCACCACTGGAACAGGCCACTGTCACAAATTTAGGCCCAGGCACCCAGGCAGAGGAGAGAGGTCCCGTAACAGAGAATTTGGCCTTATGTCAGCACAGAATCTGTCTTCATGTCATAGCAGAGAATCAGGCTTCACGTCACCCACCACTGGAACAGGCCACTGTCACACATTTAGGCCCAGGCACCCAGGCAGAGGAGAGAGGTCCCGTAACAGAGAATCTGGCCTTATGTCAGCACAGAATCTGTCTTCATGTCATAGCAGAGAATCAGGCTTCACGTCACCCACCACTGGAACAGGCCACTGTCACACATTTAGGCCCAGGCACCCAGGCAGAGGAGAGAGGTCCCGTAACAGAGAATCTGGCTTTATGTCAGCACAGAATCTGTCTTCATGTCATAACAGAGAATCAGGCTTCACGTCACCCACCACTGGAACAGGCCACTGTCACACATTTAGACCCCGGCACCCAGACAGAGGAGAGAGGTCCCGTAACAGAGAATCTGGCCTTATGTCAGCGCAGAATCAGTCTTCATGTCATAGCAGAGAATCAGGCTTCACGTCACCCACCACTGGAACAGGCCACTGTCACATATTTAGGCCCAGGCACCCAGGCAGAGGAGAGAGGTCCCGTAACAGAGAATCTGGCCTTATGTCAGCACAGAATCTGTCTTCATGTCATAGCAGAGAATCAGGCTTCACGTCACCCACCACTGGAACAGGCCACTGTCACATATTTAGGCCCAGGCACCCAGGCAGAGGAGAGAGGTCCCGTAACAGAGAATCTGGCCTTATGTCAGCACAGAATCTGTCTTCATGTCATAGCAGAGAATCAGGCTTCACGTCACCCACCACTGGAACAGGCCACTGTCACATATTTAGGCCCAGGCACCCAGGCAGAGGAGAGAGGTCCCGTAACAGAGAATCTGGCCTTATGTCAGCACAGAATCAGTCTTCATGTCATAGCAGAGAATCAGGCTTCACGTCACCCACCACTGGAACAGGCCACTGTCACAAATTTAGGCCCAGGCACCCAGGCAGAGGAGAGAGGTCCCGTAACCGAGAATTTGGCCTTATGTCGGCACAGAATCTGTCTTCATGTCATAGCAGAGAATCAGGCTTCACGTCACCCACCACTGGAACAGGCCACTGTCACACATTTAGGCCCAGGCACCCAGGCAGAGGAGAGAGGTCCCGTAACAGAGAATCTGGCCTTATGTCAGCACAGAATCTGTCTTCATGTCATAGCAGAGAATCAGGCTTCACGTCACCCACCACTGGAACAGGCCACTCTCACACATTTAGGCCCAGGCACCCAGGCAGAGGAGAGAGGTCCCGTAACAGAGAATCTGGCCTTATGTCAGCACAGAATCTGTCTTGATGTCATAGCAGAGAATCAGGCTTCACGTCACCCACCACTGGAACAGGCCACTGTCACACATTTAGACCCCGGCACCCAGACAGAGGAGAGAGGTCCCGTAACAGAGAATCTGGCCTTATGTCAGCGCAGAATCAGTCTTCATGTCATAGCAGAGAATCAGGCTTCACGTCACCCACCACTGGAACAGGCCACTGTCACATATTTAGGCCCAGGCACCCAGGCAGAGGAGAGAGGTCCCGTAACAGAGAATCTGGCCTTATGTCAGCACAGAATCTGTCTTCATGTCATAGCAGAGAATCAGGCTTCACGTCACCCACCACTGGAACAGGCCACTGTCACATATTTAGGCCCAGGCACCTAGGCAGAGGAGAGAGGTCCCGTAACAGAGAATCTGGCCTTATGTCAGCACAGAATCTGTCTTCATGTCATAGCAGAGAATCAGGCTTCACGTCACCCACCACTGGAACAGGCCACTGTCACATATTTAGGCCCAGGCACCCAGGCAGAGGAGAGAGGTCCCGTAACAGAGAATCTGGCCTTATGTCAGCACAGAATCAGTCTTCATGTCATAGCAGAGAATCAGGCTTCACGTCACCCACCACTGGAACAGGCCACTGTCACACATTTAGGCCCAGGCACTCAGGCAGAGGAGAGAGGTCCCGTAACAGAGAATCTGGCCTTATGTCAGCACAGAATCTGTCTTCATTTCATAGCAGAAAATCAGGCTTCACGTCACCCACCACAGGAACAGGCCACTGTCACACATTTAGGCCCAGGCACCCAGGCAGAGGAGAGAGGTCCCGTAACAGAGAATCTGGCCTTATGTCAGCACAGAATCTGTCTTCATGTCATAGCAGAGAATCAGGCTTCACGTCACCCACCACTGGAACAGGCCACTGTCACACATTTAGGCCCCGGCACCCAGACAGAGGAGAGAGGTCCCGTAACAGAGAATCTGGCCTTATGTCAGCGCAGAATCAGTCT